>NC_086251.1:55440621-56855621 GCF_021018805.1 Prinia subflava
TTGAATAGGGTCAGAGGAAATAAAAATGTCTGTGACAAGACAATCCATATGGCACTGGCTTCACTGGGGCTATCACATTTCCCCTTCCAGCCCATGGCAGGTCCAAGCTTCCAGGTCCCTCAGGATTTGGGGATTGATTTTCCCCTTTCATGCTACTGCTGAGTCCCAAAGGGATTTACTGATGTCGGTCATCAGTCCAAGCTAAGCACAGCTTTGGTGCTGCCAGAACTTGAAAACAAAAGTGTGGAGAACCTGATCTGTTCTGCATTCATCCACATTCCCTGAAATGCATTTGATGCCAGAGTAGCTAAAGGATTCTGCTTCATGCTGTGTGTCATGAACTTAAAAAAAAAAAAAAAATAGAAGCCTGGAAAACTTTCCAAATTGCGCAGTGCATTTGCCTTTTGTGCCCCAAGAAAAGGGTGAAGGTGGTAGGGCTGTTTCCTTTAATTTCTTGGCCCATAAGCATGCATCATGTTCTTACACTGGACTGTCTGCTGGTCCATCCCAGCTGTGTGTTTCATTTAAAAAAGTTTGTATTGAGGTGAGATGGAGAACTGAGATGGAGAACCCTATGGCAGTGAAAGACAGATGAAACAATTTTGTTTCTAGTCTCTTATGTATTCTATGAACAGAGCAGCAAATGCAGGTAGAAAAGTGTATGTGTAATGCACCTGTGTAATTTACAATTAATTTGCTAGCATTAATTTACTAATATTTCTCCCGCAGTAATTCTAACTGGATGGATTTTTATTTCTTTTTGTACAGCCTGTTCTGACAGAGGAAGACACACTGATAGAAATCTAATGGTAATATTGCACTAAAGAGAACTGGAAGCCCAGCCAGGACTAATTACTCCAACCTCAGACCTGGCTGCTCTCCTCATGGGGAGGCTCTGTGCAGGCACACGGGCTGGCAGGGTTAGTAGGGGAACAAACTAATGCAGAAACAGGAATGAAAGGTTACACTTGTGCAACTCTTATGGCCTGAAGATACTTCAGAACAAAATGTTGTGCCAGCAAGTTTTGGTAGGCAGGCACTACTATTTATTTGTAATATCTACTACTAGTAAGTAAAAAGGCTTAAGGATAGAAAAATCAGGACCTTATTGACATTTTCAAGCTCATCTGTGTCTCATGACTGAACACAGTTATGTAAAAGTCTGTGTTGCCATAAAGACAGGGGTGTATCCTTGAGAGATATTCCTTTGGTGTTTGGTGGCCTGAATTTCCTACAGTGAATGGGCTCTAGCATGGGCTGGCCAGGATGGAGAAAGCTCCCTCATGCAGAATACCAGCTCCATGTGCCTTTTCTTTCACATCAACACTGGCTATACCCCTTGTTATCCCCTCTCTGCACCCCCTGCACTGCCACATCATCCCCAAAGGTGCGCTCTCAGCTAGACCAGGAACAAAATTACCCTCCTGCAACCTCACTGCCAACCAAAACCCCATGGGGATATCCCAGTGCTCAGTAATGCAGCCCTGAGCACCCCACACATCCAGGTTACCCATGGTGGCTGCACTGGCAGATGGTACAGGACAGACGTGCTGGGCATGGGATTGTGGTTGGGACAAGGTGCACGGCCCTGTGCCACAGCAAACACGGAAACGAGGACACGAGGTCCCTCTGCACAGGACACTGGCACTGGGTGGCCAGGCATGCTGCAAGCTTGCATCCAGAAGTATTTTGCAGCCACTCCTCTGCACGGACAAGCCCAGCCTGGCTGTTTGTTTGAGTGTTTGTCTTGGCAGCGAGTCCCCACGCCGAACCAAGGGTGTCATTTATCTCCAGTGGTGGCAGTGCTCGCCAGAGCGAGCAGCAATAGCAGCAGCCCCGGAGGCCCTGGCTCGTGGGGGCTCTCCCTGGCCTTTGCTTCACATTCCTCCACCTCTCACACAGTAACAAGGGAAAAGAGGCTGCTGCAGCCAGAGTGCCTTGGGCAGAAGCAGATGGTGCACAAACTGCTGGGTGAGATGCACCACACTAGTGCCTAGGGAGGAGTGCACTGCCAAAGCGGACTTGAGATGTGTGTTGATTCTCCTTCTTGAAGTTTTGAAATGCAGCAGTGAAGAAAAAATCAGCATTTTTCAGCTGCTTTTGGTTTGCTGCTGGGGTTTGTCAGTTCCTCACATGAATCAGAAGCTGTGGCAAACACAATGTGCTGTGCCTCTGGTGGGTACATACCATCCCCGTTTCTTGCAGCCTGATGGAGAACAGCAAACCCTTCATTGGACAGGGGATGGACAAAGAGAGCCTTGTTGCCTGTGGGGCTCTGTCACACTGAAGTTTCTTTTCCACTTGTGCTCATAAGTCACCAAAGGGCCCGTGCGTACCCATTGGAAATAGAAGTGTGAAACTAATAACTAAAAATATAAACTCTGGAGGGAAGATGAGTAAGGAGGGAGGGAAGACTGAGAGAAGCCAGAGGGAAGCAATTTACTGAGCCTGATTCATGATGCTGGCAGGGAGCTCTCTGCCAGAGCCAGATGAATCAGATTCCCTTTCAGTCTGTGCTGGCACCACAGTTATTTTGGTGTTACCATGGGTAGAAGAAGAGTAGGTATTGGGAAGCATTACTGGGCAGAGAGTGAGTGAGTGCTGAAACTGAAACAGCTTGTCATCTTAAGAATATTCTCACTGAATGAAGTAAAAGGAGGAAAAATGAAATATACTGATGTGTCAAGTCAGAGCTTCTCCTGAGAGCCAGGGAGGGTGTTCCTCACCCAAGCTGGGAGTCTTGCTGCTGCAGGTTTTGTTTATCTCTCTCTTGATGGGGCTGGAATAGATGCTGTAGCAGCTCATAGTCAAACATCTTGAGGAAATATTTCTAAGAAAAAGTGCAACTGAGCAGGCATTTTGGTTTAGATCCTCAAAATTTTTGGACCATATTCAGCAGCTGGTATGGTGGAAATGGACTCACAGCCTTTGGCATGTCAGACAAGAACAGAGGAGAAGGGATGTCACTGTGCTGGTAATGTTTTTCTGGATATCACAGCTTGCAGTGGAGCCCTGACCAGGGACGTCCACAGCTCCAGCTGATCTCAGGATCTCAGGTGTGTTGTTCCCACACAGTGCAAAGATCAAATGGCACCTATGGCACCTGAGAAGCAGCAGTCTTGTGGTCCAGTTGTACATTCAGCAAAGGACTAAGGTACACGTTTTATTTTGACCCTTGCTCCAATCTGGTGGCAATTAGGAGGCCATACAGACTTGCTCCAGTGTCTTAGTGAATGGAATCTTTTACAGCCATTGGATTCTGGGGATTTAGATCATGCCCCAAAACAAGGTGACGAATAGGTTTAGAAAACATTTGTGCTAGAAAGACCTCTATATTTTAGGATTTGGCCAATTGCCACAGTTTGCTGATAGAGATGTTCTCTTCTCCTACTTATTTGTTGCTCTGACTCAAAAATTATCCACGAAAAACATGTTCATCAACAACTGCAAAACGTTCCCAGCCTCCTCCAGATGTCAGACCCAAGTGCATGCCTGTGCTTGCCAGGCTAATAAAGAAAACTGGCAAATTTTTGTTTATCTGTTTCTCACCTGTGTCATCATGACAGTCAGCTAAAGCAGGAGCAGATGAATATAGCTGCCAGAGACAGGAGCTTACAAAACCTGCCTATTTTTAGCCAGCCTTCCTTCCATGCTGTGGAGGAAACGAGGCATTTAATATGCTCTGCTTGATGTGGGATTCATGGTGTGGTTTTCCCCACCCTTGCTCAGATGATCCTGCCTCATCACCACGCTGATGTGCCTTTCTCAAACCCATATCACATGCCTGGGCAGCCAGCCAGCCTACCTGTCTGAGACAAACAGAGCTGCTGCTCCCGCCACACCCTGAGCTCCCAGGATGAAAACCCATTCCCAGAAACATCAGCAGTAACTGTTTGGAAAGCAGATGCCTGTCAAATTTCACATCTTTCCCTGCTGCTTCCCCTCCCAGCACAGATCTTGTGTAGGTGCCATGGCTTTGAACCTCCCGTGGCATGACCCAGTGCAGGAGATGCTCCTCTCACATGTGACCCACCAACAGCATCCCTTTCACACCACAAAACTGGTACCATGAAAGTAACAACCCAGCTTCATGGTATGGGGGAGCTTTGTTTCCTTAGCCAAAAAAGCCTGAAAAAAAACAACCCGAACATTTTGCTAATCGGTGAGTAAAGCCTGGTTTGGTGGAGTGCTCTGTTAGTGTTCTGGTTGTGTTTGTTTCTATTAAGTAGCACCTAGAAGTTCCAAGAATGTCTCTGATGTGGTAAACAGAAAGAGTAGTAATAACCACAAAACTAGTTTGTTTGCTAAACAAGTAAATCTGTGCAGGCAGAAAAACATTAGGAAAATGCTACTGCTGGAAAAGTCACATTTAAAAGAGAAAATATTTTCACCAAAACTATGTCAAATATATTTTGAATAAATCATATTTAAATACTGTCAGAGTGTAGTCCTAAAATTGCTAAACCTTATAGAAATTCAGTTGGTTTATCTAATCACCAGGTAACCAGCAGAGAGTCAGACTGTATCTTTTGTTGGGTGGAGAGATATGAATTATTCCTTGAGTTGTCTCCTTGATTCCAACAAGTCAGCTTAGGCAATAACAGGACTCAGAGTCCGACAAGCAATTTCTGACTTTCCATTGTTATGGAAAATATAATCCTAAACTATTTACAAAAGAAAACAGAAATAATCAGGCATTTAAAGACAAAAAATAAAAGCGCTCCACTTTTAGACTATCAAAATCTTACAGACTGTTTTTTGTAGATTATAACTTCTACCAGAATAAATAGTGAGGAAATTTATTGCAGAATGTAGATAAACATAGTTTTTTGTATATTTTAGGGAGAAAAAGATACTGTAGAAATTTCAGATTCCTGCCATTTTTGTAGACACAACTTTAAGACTACAAGTTGCTTGTTTTAAAACAGGTCAGTCTCTGCATAAACTAAAGAGCAGATTTGTAATTTATTGATACTCTTTTGCCAGCTAAGCACTGTTTTGCATTACTCTTTAGACTCATTCCTCCAGTCATCACTGTTCTGCTTCAGCGATATTTTATATTAAAATGTGTATCTTTTCCCCTTAAAAAAAAAAATTAAATTGCTAATTTCCTCTTGCTCTGCAGGGAAACCCAGGAAAATAATCCCTGCTTCCAGAGTGCCGTGTTGTCCAGCCAACAGACCGAATACAGAGCATAGGACACGTTTAATTTGCAAACACACACTGCAGGGCACAGCTTTAGCCATTGTAAATGCCGGGTGGATTGGATCATGCAGGAATCCTGCTACTCTGAGAAATGAAGGGCAAGCTCGTGAATTAAGGCATGCAACCCGAAAGAGGTCATTTAGACACAGCTTGAATTTAATTTGTTTACAAAGTCAAAGGCTTCTTTAAGCATAGCTTCGACATAGGCAGTAAAGTTTAGAGGAGGTAAGGACAGGCTTTTCTAAACTCTATTTTTCCTTATCTGATTCATGCAGCATCAGAGAAAGCCACACCCCGGCAGCTGCAGGGTTTGCCTGGGAGGCTGAGTCGCAGCGAGCGGAGCACAGGAAAGCAGAAGCAGAATACAGAAAAGTATAGAAAACGTGAGCCCACCACTGGCTGGAGATCCTGGCCAGTTAGGAAGAACTAGATGAAAGCAGTCACACATCTTGGTAGATTATGGTGGCACAGCAATAACAAGAGAGGAATACTTTGTCTTTTCAGAGGATCCCGGTGCAGAATCAGTCCCAATCCAGAGGAGGAGACGGAGACTTTGTGATTCTGTGCTGCAGGAAAAGTGCAGCTAGACTGAAACGAAATGCTGGCACACTCCTCAGCCTCTCAGTGAATATACATCCTTGGATGCCAACCAGATTATTCCGGGCTGCCCTGCATTGCATTATGCCTCACTGAGCACTGCTTGCAGAGCTGGAGTTCAGGTCATTGCAGAGAGAGAAGAGGAGTGGTGAGGATGTTCCTCGCAGAGTCTGAACACACTTAGGGAGATTGATGAGGGCTGCCCGATTGGCTGCTGCGCTCCCCGAGCCCCAGAGGCCACGCTGACACAGAGCACAGCAGCCTCCTGGTGATGGAGAGCCAGGAGGAGCAGGGCTGGGAAGTGTTCTGCATGCCTCCTGAGGAAACGCAGAGAAGCAAGAAGGGTGAGCTGACCCTGGGGTTTTCCCTTCCCTGTGAGCAAGGTCTGATGCAGCCCACCCACCCACCTCCCCCCCCCAAAATCAGCAGAAGGGAATCCCACTCATCTGCTTAAAATTACATTCTTAAACCCTGGACACTCATCAGAAGAAGGGGATTGGGACACCTCTTGGAAATGTAGTTGTATTCATGGCCAGCTACTTACCACCAACAAGAATGAAAAAGAACAAGATATAAAGTATATGTAAACTTTTTGTGTTGAACTTATTATAATGCTCAGACATTTCATTAGTAATCTTTAAGAAACAGGAAAATCATGCTGTCCATTCCACATGTAACCAGCCTGGGGCCAAAACCAGCTGCTGTGCAAGAATATGCACTGGGTCTGATCCAGTGTCCACTGAAATCAACAGGACAAGTTTCCCTGATGCTAGTGGGAGCTGAGGAGAGGACGAGAGCAGCCAGTGTGAGCCAGGAGGCCAGTGCTGCTAAAGACAGGGAATGTGCCCATACCATCACCCCTGTTTTCTGGCTGTGAGTATGGCAGTGGTATTGGTGAAGAGCACAGGGTGGGAAGGGACTTCAAGGCTTCGTGCTAGAGTTGTTCTCCTTGGCATTTATGGCAAGGAAGGCAACAAGTGTGGCTGTACTGCTCGGCATCCACCTTAGATTATGCCTAGCCCTTAGTTTGTCTTGGGGAGCATAATCCCCATGACACCAGTTAGCCTGGCCCCACCAGATCTGTGGGGATTTGGTGACTCAAAGATCACAGGAGAGGAGACTCCCACTAGAAGTCAGATCTGTGGACTTCTGAGGCCAGGGTTCAACTCCCACAGCTTTGGATGTCTACAGAATAAAAGCTTCATGCTGCATCCCATTGTACTCAAAGGACTGTAGCCATCCAACCATATTTGGTTAATTGTACCTCTAACCTTTATATTCTGCTAACTGTGCCTGGTGGCATAAATCCTTGAGCAGCAGAGGCAGTCCAAGGCCCCAGCTTGCCATGGCTCAAACATGGGGAAGATGGATCAGAAGACAGAGTGGTGACTCAGGGATTCTCTGTGCGCATAGGATGTGGTTTCTCGCTATTTGCAGAACCAGCTGATCAAGAGAGCAATGTGGTATCTGACAAGTGAATTATTCTTAGTGCAGTAAAGGAATAAAAATCCATGTGTTCTTTCCTACTGTTGAAAACCCTTTATAGACATGCTTTTGAACATAGTAAAATATTTAGTGAAGATGACAACAGTTCAAGTGAAAATGCAGATGCAAGCACACATGCACGCACACACAGGAGAACAACTCAGCTGGAAGATCTCCCTGTTACTCAGTTCAGCCATATGGTTGCACCTATAAAGCCAAAATACTTCTTGTGGCAGATATTTTTGGTTAGCTTTATTTTTGCTTCTGGGATCAGGAGTGAATTCCTGTGCAATGCAGAAAGTGTGCAGGATAAGGAATGCACCACTATGTCACTATCCAGCACAGGAAGCAGAAGGGCAGGGCCTGGAAGAGATCCATAACCGGGGACTAGATTTAAATGAGGTTTCACAGCTTGAAGCATGACATGTGCAGAAATTAATCCAGCACTGTGCTGCCAGGCACCCCAGCTCTCTGCCAGGGCTGCTGCCTTGTGCTAAACACAAATACCCTCTGGAGGGACCTCATTTCTGTTGCCCAAGAGCTTGGATCTCTCCCACACAGGCCCAGAGGGGGCTGCTCTGCAGGAGAGGTTCAGTCCATCTGGATTCCTGAGCCTGCTGAGCTGCTGGACCTCCAGAGATGTTTTGTTAGGTATCCTTGGAGTGTAATTTATCCGTGGTAGCAGGTTTGTGTTTCTCCCCCTGCAGTGGTTTAGGGGTGGTACCCACTTTTGTCATGGCACACCAGTCCATGGAGCACTCCCCTGGCATGCAGGTGGTCTGGGTTCAGTTCTCAGCTTGCTCTGTGAGGGCGAGGGTTTGGATTCACATTTTCCTTATCTCAGAAGAACCAGAGACATAAACATGGAGCTTCACTGGATCTGGAAAACATCCTCTCTTGACATCATTAAGAAAGCTCTGTGTCTCTTGCTTTGCTGAATGCATTCCATCAGAGTCTTCGCAAATGCAGATGAAGGGAAAGTGACAGCCTCTTGCTGAAGGAAATGGCCATAAATCAGTAGCTGCTTGCCCATGGACCAGATGTCACCACAGTCTCTGCTGAAACAAGGTCTGAGGTGGTGAAGAAGGGACCAAAGATTGAGAGCTGCACAACCCCATAGACCTGCTGGCCACAGGGCCACAGCTCAGCCTGTCCTCTCTAGGCTCTTCCCAGCCCTCCTGCTGCTCTCTGCAAGCATTTTCAACATGTGAATTGGGCTAATGTTACAGTTTTCTGATCACACCCTTTCTCTGTAAAATCCAAGTGTCTTGTCCTCTGAAAATGTCCTCCCTCCACTGCTCATTGCGTTCAGCCAGGTGGAGCTGGCCTCAGGGCTGGCAGCTGAGTCTGGTGGCCTCAGGGCAAGTGTGTCATGGAAATATCCACAGATGACAGAAGAACAGGGAAAAGCAATTGCAAAGTGCTAACGCTCCCTCAGGGGCTGTGAACAAAAATAAGATAAAAAGACAATACCAGACCTTTCTCGTGACATTTCATACCCCAGAAAATTTGTGGTGGGGGAGGAGCAGTCCCTCCTGGTGCAAGTGGGTTGTGGTTTGTAAGCACTGACTCTCTGGGAGCCTTTTTCCATGTGCTGTGCAGCCTTGCTGCTCCGTGTCCCTTCACTTGTCATGTCCCCTGGACCAGGCTGAGTTGGAGCAGGCACCAGCTGAGCAATGTCCCAGAGCAAGGCAGTCACTGGCTGTCCGTCTGGTGGTGTGGTATTTCTGGGCTCTTTGTTTCCACCTGGAAAACACACAAAAGTGAGATACTGGGGGGAGTATGTTTGCGTGACTAAGGAAGAGAGTAACTGAAGTGTCTTTGGTTTTTGAAGCAGGATGTGTGCATTGCAAGTCAATTTTCAAGGACTTTTTAATAGTGTCTGGAAAGAGAAATGTACCTGTGAAGGGAATTTCCTCTAGAGATGGGTAATACAGACACACCCTCCTCTCCATTACTGCTCAAGGAGCCTGCAGGATGGATTCAGCCCATTCTCTCCATTTTCTTCTGTACACAAAGGTACCTGATGCCCATCCTGGGTGCCTTAGGGCCCCCAGATATCTCCATGGGGCTGGCAGATCTGCCACAGGACCCAGGATAAACCTGTCCCCTTCCAGAGAGGCCAGCAGAGGCAAGGCAGCATACCCTGGTTGTCCCAGAGGGCACAGCTTGCCTACATTTGGACAGCTGAACCTGGCCAGGGAGGCTGCACTTTGACATTGTTAAAGCTGAGTCAACACATCTGTTCTGGATCTTGACAATTCGAATAATGGGCAGATGGAAATTGTTCAGAGATGCATATTTATTTTTCTACATTCATTCCTACTTGTTTTGTTTGAATTACTCTTTCTCTTTCAGTTCAACTCATCCAAACAGTGCAGCAAAAGTGAAGGTGGCTCTTCAAATGAGCTTGTATTTCTGTCCTGCACTTCCTGGATAGCAACACCTCATCGGGCTTCTTGTTAAAAACTCCCTTCTCTGGACGTGTGGCCCAGTTCATTTCACAGGTAAGGCTCCTCCAGGGGGATTTATGGCTCTGGCCTGGCACACCTTGTTCCTCTGTGTTGTTGGAGGAGGGCAGCCTGTGCAGGAGGAGCACAATGGCAGGGTGAGGTCAGGGCACAGGCCCCATCTCCTCCCCCATCTGCTCCATTCTCACAATAACACCATAGTCTTGCCAAAAATGTAAATGGTACCAGAAAGCAGGGTAGTAGGGTACCCAGAATCATAGAATAATTTGGGTTGGAAGGGATCTTTAAAGGTCATACAGTGCAATCCCCTGCAGTAAACAGGGGCCATGTAAAGGGACATCTTCAACTAGATCAGGTTGTTCAAAGCCCCACCCAACCTGACCTTGAGCACTTCCAGGAGTGGGGCATCTGCTGCTTCTCTGGGCAACCTGTATTTCACCAGTTTCATTGCAAAAAAAACTTCTTAATATCCAATCTTCTAGTTTAAAACCTTTCTCCTTTGTCTCACCACTACATGTCCTTGTAAAAAGTCCCTCTGCAGCTCTCTTGCAGCCCCTTTAGGCGCTGGAAGGTGCTAAAAGTTCTCCCTGGAGACTTCTCCAAGCTGAGCAACTCCTGCTCTCTCAGCCTGTGTTTGTAGGACAGGTGCTCCAGCCCTCTGATGTTTTCTGTGGCCTTCTCTGGACCTATTCCAGCAGGTCCATGTTGTATCCTGAGCCAATCCTCCAAATGTCAGCACTCAGCAGCCTCCACACACACCCGTGTGTTCAGATGGCCTTGCCCTGGGTCAGTGTGTACGGCAGGAAGAATTCCAGCTGTCCTTTTGCTCTGCAGTTTTCATACCACTGAAAGGTTAATGAGGCTGAATGCCTCCCTGATCCTCAAATACTTGGGCAAACCATGGGGAGCACAGCTCATTCCTTTGGAGCTTGGAGCTGAGGCAGGCTGCTCAGGCACCAGCATCTGTTCTCGGCAGGGCCAGCTCCGTGAGTGCTGCAGAGTCCTCTCCAACCCTTCAGCTGCTCTGCAGCAGCACATTGCTGAGCTGGGAGCAGCTTCTTCGTTCCCGTGGGCATGGATGTCACTGTCACTCTGCACTGTGACTTTCCAGGTTGCACAGCTGTCTCCCAGCCTCGATTCCTACGTGCATCCCAGCATTTGCACTCTGGCATCCACATTAATATACTTGTTCTTTTGAGGGCCCAGATTCCTCTCTCTCCATTCCCTTCTTTCTTGCTCTCAGTGTCCCTGTGTTCTTTACCACTGACCCTCAGTGGTTGGTTACTGGTCAGATGGTGCTGCCACTGCATGGGTAATTATGGCAAATGGGTGGCAGGAGATTTTTCCACTGAGGTCTGTTAGGATCAGAGGGGAGATGCACTGCCTTGGGAAACACGTTCACATTTCCATGTCCAACAGAAGGCTCAGCTCGTCCCTCAGCCTTGCCTCTCCCCTTCAATGGCTTCATGAAATGTGGCCATTCTTATTTGCTAGATGTCTTCTGCTTGGATTTATACTCTGGTCAGTTCAGCTATCTGAGATCTGAAAGGTCCTGCAACATCTCCTAAATTACCAATTTTCTTGTTTTCTTTATGTGACTCTGTCCTTTCTTTCTTGAGTGTTTTACATAACTTTCTAGATAAATTGAGGTTTTAGTCTACGTGACGTGGACCAGTTCCAGTGGGACTTTTCCCACCTCACTTTTGTGATCTGGTATCTGCTGAGTTACACAATCTCCTCCAACAGTAACATTCAGCTCATCACTCCCCCAAGGAAAAAATCTGCTTAGGGAGCTGCTCTCATCTCAGATGCACAAACCTTTTCTGGCACAAATGAAATGGGAAAGTCAGACAACAAAGTTCCCTGGAGCCAAATGGGTATCATTCATTCTTGCCATGTCTTGCTCTTTTAAGCAGTACAGCAAGAACAGAACGGAGAACTTAGGAACAAGTTTAGAATTTGTCTGAAACTGTTCCTACAGGCAAGCAGAGCTAATAATTGTGCATGGAAAAATTAGATACAAAATATTAAAATATTTTGCCTGAAATAAAAAAAACCCCCACCTTTTCTCAACTTCAGCCTTCCAGCCCCACTCCTCCCTTTTAAATATGTCTGTGATTTGTTCCACTGTCGGAGCCATGCACATGGAATATCCAAAATGAGCATGCAAGGCACCCTCAGTTTCTGCTGCAGCTTCCCTCTATGCCTTAAGATTTAGCCTTCATGTTTCCAGATTCTGTGCTGCTTAGGTGTAGTTCTGAGCCTCATATCAAATGCTAGTAAGCTCTCTTCACAGAGCAGGTAGACAAAACAAATCCTTTCCTGCTGAGGACCAAGGAAAACTTTCAAGCCCAAAAGCACAAACAAGGGTGGGCTGAAGGGAGGAACAAGAAGGATGGGACCTCACAACCTGAAGCTGTAATTGGACAATTAAACCCCAATATGCAAATGGAACAAAACTTATAAAAATGGAAGATCTCATGACCCATCTCAGCCATTTTGTGACCATTCACTTTTTGTGACCCAGGGTGCAGCCTTGATCAGGCTCCTGTCCTACCCAAGGTAGATCCTGGAGGCCTTTCAATAAATACCTGCTTTATTCCCTAGCTCTGTCCAGTCTCTGCTTCAGGTCAGCCTTCCCAAGGCATCACCTTGATGCAAAAGGAGCCCAGGTGCACTGGTCTTTAGTGTGCAGAGTCCAGATACATGAGAAAATGGACCTTTTCTAACAAAATTTGGCACGGATCTTTACACTGGTGTTTTCCTTCCAGCCTGAGATATTTTCCTTTAGAAACTTGGGATCACACCATTGTGCTGGACTAAGTGAATACTCCAGAATATGGTTCCTGACTGTAAAGGATCTTGTCATGGCAGTTTTCTCTTTTTTTTTTTTTTTAATATGTATTTGGTGCATGCAAGTGAGCATGTACTGGTACATCCATGGGGCAGGGAAGGAAGAAAACATGCAGTGCCCAGTGAATTTCTGTGGGGTCATGCTTGGGTGTCCTGACTCAGCTGTTCTTTTGGCCAAGCTCTACTGAACAGCTGTTCAAAACTATTTAAGCACCGGATGTCTCAATATAGTTCAGCATCTGTCTCGGGCTGACTGAGGACTGGTAGGGACCTGTAGAGACTGATCCATTCTTGATTATTGTTTGTAAAGGCATTGGCTTTTGCTGCTGATATAGCTGGACTGTCTGTGCCTAAATTCCTTTTTTTTCCCTGGAGAATTTCTACTATTGCTCTTTGTCCCTTTCAGAAGAGTCCCCTCTCTGCTGTCTGATTTTAGCCTCCTCCTAGTAAGTCTTTAGGCAGAGGTCAAGGCTTGGGCAGAAGAGATTTCACTGCTTTAAACAGTGAGAAAAACTTAGGCCAGGTTAAGTCTCCTGCACTCACATCACACTATAGTAATGCTAAAATGCAGTACAGATGCTCCTAGTAAAATACACTTGTTTCCAGGCTTTCTTTTTGAGACAATCAGGTGTAATATCTCAGTGTTTTACCCAAAAAGACTCTTAGTTAGACTTCTATTAAAATAACTTTGGAAGTTTAATTAAAGTGTATCTGAAAATTTCTGAGTGAGATATATCAACCTCAACTATATAAAATCTTTCATTTTTACAAGAAACTATCTGCATACTCTGATTTATCTAGTTATGAGGACAGTTCATTTATCTCTTTCTGTTTCAGCTGTTTGAATCCCAGAAAATCAATTACAGAAATTTCTTCCCTCTTACAGGGACATTTTTCAATGTTACATTCCATAGGCTATGAAGAGGTATTGGTTGCTAGTTTTCCATAGCTCTGTTTCCCAATCTCTTCTTCCCAAGTGAAGAGAAAATATCAGTGCAGGAAGACCTTTTCTTCCACAATGGTTAGATCAGTGCTGCTCCATTAACCAGTCAAAAGGTAATGATCTTTTAGCTACCCAGGTGACATGCATTGCCCAGATAGAAAGGATTTCAGAGGCTGCAGGGCTGAGTATTTCAAGACTTTACCTCTTATATTTCTCTATTCAGTTCTGATTGGAATCTTGTGCAGATTCAGGGAGAACTCAGCATGTAAAAGTGGGATTCAGCAAGGCCAACAAGGAGCAATCCCCTAAGTTAGCCTGAAGAAAATGGCAAGGAGAGTGGCAGGGACCTGCAAAGAGGTAGAGAAACTTAGCTCTGAGCTGCAGAAGTACCTGCTCTCACCTGGAATCTTAACCATAGGCTCTTCCCTGGAGATCATGTCCAAGCTACTCTTTTGTCACCAAACACAGCTGGGGAGAGGCCCACCTGCCTTTGCATGGAGTAGCTCAGTGTTTGCAGGACACTTCTGGAAGGTGAGAAGCTGAAGAGCAATTCCCCCCATTTCCTGGAGAAGGTGCCTGAAGATGTGCAAGAGCCTTGTGAGCATTGGCTGCACCCTGGAGTGGGAGGGAGGCACTGTGCCCTGCATGAAAACATCCCTCAACCCAGCAGCAAAAGTGCCTGAACTGGGCTCTGGCACATCTGGGAAAATGCTTTGGCTTTGGGCATCTCTTCTTTCTGTGCTGCCAGGGGCTGTTCCAGAGCTTGCTGTCCTGGAGGATGCCTGGTGTGAGTCTTTCATGACTCATCCCTGCAAAATCTCACACATGGAAAAGGCCTTTTAACTCCAGGGTTTCATGTGTTGTCCCAGTGCTGAAATCTGCCCAGTCCATCTTTGTTGAGGGTCTTCTCTATCTGCTGTGGACTTACATGTCACCTGTGCAGTGCCTCCCACTCCATTAGCTTCCTTCATCCCAGGATCATTCTCCTGCTTCCTCAATGCTGGTTTTGTGAAAAAGAAAATTCTTTTGCAGAGATGAGTTCATAACAGGTGGATCACTGTCCTCCTGCCATCTCCCTTCCTCACCAGTGGGATTCCCAAAGGGACCCCCACTCAGAAGTGACAATGCATTAAGGTCCTTTCTAGGGTTACCTGACTTGCACAGCACACCCAGTGACACCCAGTGCCTGGCCTGGGGTGAGGAGCTGCTTGTGGTTGCCACACTTTGCCTTTGCCTCTGGCAGGAGGCTCTCATGGTGCTCCAAATGATGCTGTTTCACAAACAAAAGCATTCCCTCTGTTCCTTTATCATTTCCTGAGAGGGTGTGTTCATCTCTGTCCCACTTGTGGCTGTCATCCAGCGCCTGGATCTGTGCAGGAAATCTGCCTTGAACAACACGTGAGGGCTGCCAAGACATGCATTGCTGCTCCCCACAGGCACCAGCAGCAGACAGCATTGTAATTATTTATCATCAGGAGATCAAGTGGTACATGGTGTTCTCCTCCAAAGACTGGAGCACTTTCATATTCCATGGCATCTCTGCTTTTGGGAACAGAGGAGGGACAGTGCCTGGGGCTGCTGTTACACTGAGGCAGAGAAGGCTGCAGGTCCATTTTGGTGTTGCAACCTCCATCACATCCAACTGAGCAGTTTGCTGAGCTCACCAGGCTCATTACAGTGGAGAGGGCTGTGACTCAGATGGGATCAGATATCTGAGCCCACTGTGGCTGCTCTCTGTGAGAGAGGGGCTTCACCCTTCTGCAGAGCAGCCTCAGGTCAGCCAAGGGCTGCAGGGAGAGTGTTTTTCTTCCTTCTCAAAAGAGGCCAAAGCCTGAAGCCCTGAAGGAGGTTTCATGCAGGTCTTGCTCTACTCTCCCTGGCAGTGAGAGCTGTGCCCCTCCAAGCCCAGGCATCCCCTCTCCCACCAGGAGGAGTCTGGCTGTGGCTGTGGGATTTTTGCCCTTTTTTCCCCACAGAGGAGGGCAGGGAGAGCAAGTTCTGAGGAGGGAGACAGCTCTGAGTTGCCTGCTGGGGTTTCAACCTGGTCCTCAACAAGGCAGGAGCCTTTCAGCAGGGCTGCTGCTATTTATTTCATATGTGTGGTACCTCTGTGAAGGGAAAGCATGGGAGTGCCTCAGCTGCTGCCACAGGGATTTACAGTTTCAGCCAGGAGCAAGGGTGGGACAGCCATGCCACCAGAACACAAGGACACAACCAGCTGCAGCCACTGCTCTTCACCTGCCATAAAATTTGGGATTAGTTATCATTCTCGTGTTCACAGAGGCCGTGATCTTTGCAGCATCACCTCTGAAAACAAGCCAGCTGTGAGGGCTCGCAGGGAGGGCTGTTCTCCCTGGATATCCTGACCCTTCCAGGCAGGCTGCACTGTCTTCCAGAAAATAGGGACAAAAATCAAATGTGGAATGCTCTTGAACTGATCTCCCTAGGAAAATACTCTGTGAGTGAACAAAAATGTGATCCCAAACAGAAAATGGTCACATAACTGGGATGTGTATGGCTGGAGGAGAGATAAGAGTTGGTGAGAGGGAGGTAACTGCAGTACCATCAGAGATAAGGCACTCCCTAAGAAATAACCCCCTGCTGCTCTGTGGGAGCTGAGGGCAGCTCAGCACAGCACTGTGCCTTGCAGAGACCCTGAATATTCAGCCAGAGACTCTGTGCTGGAACAGAGCCTTCTCCAGCAGCCAGCCAGTGAGGGTCTGCTGGCCTCCTGCCCTTCTCCTGGTGTCCACCCACTGAGTTCACTGGTTTCTTCACGCTGTCAGTGGCAGGCAATGCCACAGGAGTGCCACCACCCAGCACAGGGCATTACCTGGACTCTTGTGCCTCACTGGGAGCAGTGTCCTTTCCAGGATTGCACGGAGACACCCACAGCCAGCTGGGATCCACCACCCAGGACCTTTTCCTAAAGGCAGGTGCAGACACACCACCTTGCACAGACCTCACCAGAGCTGAATCTTTTCTATCTGAATTAATCCATTCCTCCTTTTCAGTGATTACACAGAGTCTGGAGCTTTGGTCCAAGAACAGGGGGAGCCAGATTTGCTGAGTAATGGGATTCAAATCCATGCTTGCTCACCAGGTAGTCCAGTGGGAGCTGTGGGAATTCCCATTGCATTTCCTGAAAATGGGTCTGCTGTACAGCAAGAAGCTCAGACTCTGATCAGGTAGAGAGGCACCACTGCAAATACAACTGTGATTTAGTGGTCGAGGGAAGTAGGTGGCTGCCAAACCTTGTTGTACATTTTGCATTAAATATTTAGCACATTAAAAAAGGAAGTGGTTTTCTGGAGCAGAGTGCCCCTTCTTCTAGGTGAGTGTCTTGACTGCTAAACCATCAAAGTCATCATGTTTTTTTCCTTGCTGCATGTGCTGAGGTTTCTTTGCTTTCTACAATGTGAAGGAAAAAGAGTAACCTGTGAGAGGTAACTTGCAAAATATTTCACCAGGGAATACCAGAATACCATTATCCAAACATTGCTTTTTGGTGAGCTTATGGGATTTTTGTCCTGATTTCAGCTTGCAGGTTTTTGAGTTATTTCATGATGCAAGACTACCCTAAGACTAATGGAGTGAAATGCCCTTTCTTCTGTGCTGCACCCCTATGAAAAATAAAGGTATTAGCATGTCTGTTTTCCACTCTGCTGGTCTCCGTGGTTTTGGTGTGAACTCTGAGCAGCCAAAGGTACAGAGGGATCTCACAGCTTGATGGGAGAGGTGGGTACCTCCAGGGCAGCATTTAACAGCAACTCTAATTATGCAGAAGGGTTGCTGACAGAGGCTGCTGTGGCTTCCCTGCTGCAAACCCTTAAATGAAGGCTGTTTTCTCTATGAAGTCTAAAGGTTGCCTAGCATTTATCAGAGGGTACGTGCCAGCACAGGGGTTGAAGATGAGGAGGGGGTGCAAGGCTGGGGACCACTCTGGGAAGAAGAAGGTGCAGAAGAGGAGGAACCTCAGGGAGGAAGCCATGGCTCAGGGAGGGAAGTGTACAGCCAACAGGCAGGGTCAGGGATGGGCTGTTAGAGGGAACAGTGTGTTGGAAAACAAAATGATTTTGCTTTTCTGTTTTAAAGAAAAATAGCATCCTCTGTGTAAATCTGTGCTGGGACGCCCTGCCCGACCTTGCTCTGAACCTGGGTGTGTGACCTGACGTTATCTGATGGGGGCCTTCTAGAGGTCTGTTGGAAACACTGTTTAAAGGAAATATTCCTACCAGAGGAGCAGAAGTGAGGGACAGAGCCCCACTGATGGTGACAGGATGGGGGCTGCCCAGCTCCTACACCTCAGGGCTGCCCTGTGCACACCCCAGAGCTCTGCTCTATCTGTAATTCGTTTTGCATGATTAGCTTGACATGATGTAACCCCTGTCCTTGTGACTCAGCACGCCAAATATAAGCATCAAATGACTACAGAGTCATCTGATTTACAGGAGTCTCACTTATAACAGCTCATTACCGAGCCAGCAAAGTATCTGTGAGCCAGCCAGCAGACAGCAGATTGGAGAGCTTATGAACACAGATTTTGGGAAGACTTTCCTAGTCAGGCCTGCAAAACCATCTACTTGCAGCAAATAAGCAAATTCATCTTGCTTTACCTTTTAAGTTTTCCTTTCTCGCTTCACTTTGTCTCAGGAAGTGAAGTTTCACCAATCAAAGCCACCTCAGGAAAGGTCTAACAAGTCTGTTTAAAACCAAGTCAAAATGAAATTTGGTTGGGAGCTAGGTGATGGAAGTAAAGTTTTCCACCAGCACAGGGTGAGACCAAAGGAAACTCTCAGACCTGGAGCTCTGTCGATGGCAGAATTTTCACATGCATGCATGTGTCCTTTCATGAGTCAGTGGTCAGAAACTCCAGTTGGCTGTGAGGTATATTGTTCACTCACAGGCCTTCTGCATTTATTTTATTACTTAAAGAGAGTCAGGTCACCAAAAGTTTTCTTATATCCCCTTACTGTGCTTTACAGCTCACTCCTAAAAAAGTTACATCAGGTGAATGACTTGGGTGGTCAGGCCAAGATGTTTTCTCAATTACTGCAGCTAAAACTCCTCCCATGGAATATTCCAGGCACTAAACAAGCTCTTTGACTGCAAAGCACCGTTTGACATCACCTGTCTTTAAGCTGAGTTAGGAAAGGAAATAGAGAGGTTCAAAAGTGCAATGCCACTTGCATTCAAGTCTTGCTTAATATGATCCCTGCTGTCACGTATTTCTCTTTGTGTAATTTTTCTTTCTGGGCTGGTGCAGCTCTGCCTGTGCCCTGAAAATGTGAACTTGGAGGGATGAAGCTCCAGCTGATCTCAGAGACTTTGTTCTTGTGGATAGAGAAGACACATGCCTTAGCCCTTCTCTACATGGTGCAATGCAAACACGTCTCTAACAGGGTATTTCCCTGACCTCCAGGCTATAGGATGCTTGCGATAAGGGGTTTCCAGGAGCTGAGGTGGGCACTCAGGTCTTCCCACAGCAGATGGGTGTAATTCCAATCCCTCGCAGCCACTGAGGCAATAAAGTTTTTATTCCAGACCTCTGGGCTGTGCCCAGCCCCACTTAGAGGGGCCATACTCCCTACCTGTACATGCCCTCAATTGCAGATTGTCCTGATGTAGGAAACACAAGCAAGAGATTCAGTTTTTAAGGAAAATGTGAAATGTTTGGGTGTATGCTCATCCATGGGTATTTTTCATTCTCTCTCTCTCTTTCTATGCAAAGCTGTCACGGGAGACATCTGACAGAACCTCTTGGGCTTTGACCATGTATGTCCGGTGTTTGCATTTTAAAAAATTATCTTGGAAATGTTTTGCCTAGTTCACATGATTTATTGCTTCAGGATAAGATTTTCTGGAAATCTGTGAGATCCTCCAGGATCAAAGCAGCCTAGCAAAGGCAAGGTGCTGTTATCATTACGTCTTCAGTCGCCTCACTTTCCCCATAGGGAGAAGTAATTGTGCATGCAGTTTGTGTCTGGAGGCAGTATATTCTACAGAAATGCCACTTATTACTGCACTGCTTTTCATCTGCAGAGGGGGAAAGTGATGTGAAAATGCCTAGAGGAGCAGGAATGTGGTAATATGAATCTCATTTTACCATGCGTAAAAGAACCTCGTGCAGACAAGGAGTTGATAAAAGAGAGTCAACGCTGAATAAAACCCCCCAATTAGAGCCCTATCAAAAGCAGCACTTCCAATGGTGAAATGGGTTAGCTCTCCCTGCTTTTACAGAAACCTGTGCTAGTGTGTGCCTGCTTGGCTTTTTATACCTGTCTGTACCTCTCCCATCCTGAAGCCATGGCTTTTGTTCCAGGTACCTGCATGGCCAAAAGCTCTTGGGTGGTGCTGGGTAACTGGGCAGAGGTGCTGCAAGCTCATTGCTCCAAGGCAGGGCACTGGAACTCCCCAGTCCCAAAATACAGAGGTTTTTTGCCATCGAGTGATGGCAACTCACAGTGGTTTGCCCTCACTTTAAATGGGAGCATCCAGTCAGGTCTGAACCTGATGGAAAACTGATGGTGATCAGCAGCTCAGCCCTGGCTTGTGGCACTCTGGAGACAGAAGTCTCATTTTCAGGCTGGGTTTGGAAAGCAGCATATGTGTGGAGGGATGGCTTGGAGCTGCTGCTGTGGGACCCGAGGTTTTGGGGAGGGCTGGAAGGCTCCAGTTTGTGAGGGTTGTCTGCTCCTGGTTTGCAGCAGCCACCACACCCCGTGTGCAGAGGGAGGTGTTTAGGGCCATCCCCAGCTGAGCAAGGGGCTCATGCTGGGAGGCTCACCTGGGATGTGGCAGCCCTCCTTTTGCCCCAGCTGCCACTGGCACTGTGTGTCAGCTGCTTTTCTCCTTCCTTGCCCCACTGAAACCCGTGGCAGGGATATGGAGTTGCAGATTCACTCTTTCTGCCCTGCAGTCTGTCCTTGCAGTGCACTGTGGTGGGCTTCAGATTTGCTTTTACCATCCCATTGCATCTGAGGGGGATAAAGCATAAACAGCTTTTGCAAAGCCATGCTCTGTGCAACTCTCCCCTTGGATCAGGTGAATCTTTCCCCCACACAGACCTGCTTGCTCTCAGCAGAGCCTTATCAGCAGAGGCTGACTGATAAAACAGGGCAGTGCCACTGGGGGCTGTTAGTGCATCTTGGCCACACACACACAAACACACGTGTGTGCACATATTCCTGCCAAGCAGGAGGCAGCAGTGAAGCTTCCAGAGATCTAGAAGGGTCCTGGAGGGCTCTCAGAGAAGGACAGGGCTTGTAAGAACCCCTTTGCATTCAGCCTCTTCCTCCAGGTGACAGTTTATTTGTAACATCTGATTTTCCCCTCAGCACATTCATGCCACCTGCTCTGACAATTATTTCTGATTTCGCCCAGTGTGAATTTCTGCTGGGCCATTTATAACTGACTGTCACAGAGTGCCACAGATTCTGCTGTCAGAGTGAGCACACACCTGATTTATTCACTATGCCTATATTAGGAAATCACTAGTTTACATTTAGGGGGAAAAATGTTATATTTTTTCTTCATCCTCTCAAGTTTTATCACAGCACCATCAAAAATAAGGGCTGAAAGGGATTTCTGAAAGTCATCCAGCCAGGACAAACTGAGCATCTAAACCCCTTTGGACTCTGCTTGGCCCCAGTGTAAAGGCACAGCCACACACTCACAACATCACAGAGTAACCACTGCTCTGTAGTGGCAATTTGCAGAGTTTGCCTCACCTCGAAGTTCAAGAGCTCCAGGGCAGACCTCCCTTTGTACCAGCAAAGTTTTCATTTCACTGTGTCTTTGAAGGAAACATGCCTCCCCCAGATTTGCTCCTGAAGGGGAGGTTTCACTGGAAATGTTTGTTGTCATGAGATAAGGCAAAAGCAGCCTCCACATCTGCACGTGCAGGGTCCTGGTGGTCACAGGGGTGGTTTGGGGAGTTGCTGGATGAGCAGACGAGGCAGGAGGGAGATCTCACTGGAGGGAAGGGTGCTCCCATCCCTTCATCTCAATGACCCCCCAGGACCACTCTCCTCTCAGTGACAGACACACTGTGACATGGTTGTAGCACCAGTGGGATGTCCTCAGCAGAGGAGCTGTGAGCAGCTGGGGGTGGTTCCCAAGTGGTGCCCATGGTGCCACTGCCTCCATGCCAAAACACAAATCTACCTCCTCCCACAGGAGGATGGAGCTAAAACACTCATGGTGCTGCTGATAAGGAGTGCATCTCCTTTACAGTCTCCAGGTTTCCAAGCAGATATATTTTGTAGTTTCTACAACAGCTGGGTGGGAAGCTGTGTGTTGCCAGCGTTACTGCTGTGTGAATTCCTTTCTCAGATGTTTGTTTGTATTGCCAGTGTCCTCAATGTGTCCTTGCTATGGGTGTAGCTCTAGTGCCAACAAAAACCTCCCGAAATTTCAGCAAGGGCATCTGATCCTATATTAGGTTGCAGGAATAATGAGATTTTCAACTGGTACTTGAACTTCAAACCTAATCCTGATTTATAGCCCCACAGATCTCCTTCTCAAGCCCTGTGTGTTCCCTCCTTCCTTGGGAGGGGTGGCATGGCTGTGCTGTGGCATCAGGCAATGGCTCAGGACGTCAGGGGAGCATGTCCAGATGACGCATGTGTGGTGATCCCAGGAATCTTCCCCTGGAGTCTGTCCAGGGCAGAGATTCACTCTTGTCCAAAGTAATGTCTTGCAAAAAGGGGAGTTGTGGGGAAGGTTATGACATGTGGGCAGGAGGCAAAGCTAAGGGGGGGCAGTTGTTTCAGGCTGCTGTCTCTTCCTGTAGTTCGTGGAAATGAACAGTTTGGGCTCAAGAGTGAAGTGAGGTTGCTTCCCTCTCTTCTGCAGTTTCAGAATCAAGAACATTTCTTTATCTGCAATTTAATGTCTGCACAGAGTGCTCAGATCACACTGGTTGGTTGCTGAGGGAGGAGGCTTAGCAGCCTGAAGCACACTTAGCAAAGTACATAAATGTGGGGAGGGGAGGAAAATCCCTGAAGGCACCACTTGTACAACTATGCAACATAAAAATTTACGCCGCTTCAATAAAGTATACACAAATAGTTTACAGTCTGTCTTCAAACCTAGCTGCTCTGCTGTGATTTCTAAATAGAATATGATTAATGTTAAAAATAATCCAATATATGAATTCTGCCTTTTGGATTGTTTTTAGCAGGTCAAAGGCCATTATTGCAGTAATTGAATAATCCCACAGCCCTTTGCTCCAGACATTCACTATGGAAACTAAGCAGTGAGGACTGGCTATTCTATTTTCCAGTCATCCAGACAGCATTTTAATGGGAAAGAAGAATCTGATGCAGTTAAAAGCCCCTCTAAAAGCAGATTATGGAGAAAAAAATAGATGCTCAGATGAGATGTAGGCTGATGATTCACTTCAAAATACTGTAATTGTTAAAGACACTGATAATCACTTTGGCAGGAATGCAAAGACATATAAATGCTTTTTTACCCTGTTTTCTCTAGATTGAGAGACAAGGGGGAGGGTTGTTTTTTTTCCATGAGACCAGTGAAAAGCACATATTTCTAAAGTAGAAATCAGAGTTTGTTCTGAGAGTGTTTTAAGACTCTCAGACGAAAAATACTCTGCTGTTAGAAATGTTGCATGTCATATTTAGACAACAGTGTTTATTAATTATAGGATAGAATCATCTAATGACTCCAGCTGAGATTGTGACATAGTGTACAAAGTATTATATACACATCATACAATGAGGTGTAAAAACAGCCAGGGACACCTCAAATCTAAGCAGACTTGTAACTGAGCACTGTTTATTTCACCTGTTTTTACATCCTTGCAAATCCATTGACCCCAGCTGAGATGCTGTTGACTTACCTCAACTTTGGAGGGAGACAAATCATAGGACAATTTTGTTATTCTCATTTTTTTCTGAGGAAAGGGCAGGGTAAAGGTAACTTATTTATCTGAAGTCACAGGAGTGGGTGGCATTGACTCTGGATAGTGTCCTAGATGCATAAGACTGTTTTCCTCCTATAAGAAACATCCTAAGTTCATTTCAAATGAGTGAGAGTTAGCCAGACACACCCAGGTACTGTTGGGTGGTGTCTCCATCACTTCTTCTCCATCCCCCTGGAGTATTCACTTGTGTCCTGGTGGGCTCACATCCCCTGTGGTCCTTCCACAACCACCACAAAAGACTCTGTAGATCTTGAGAGATCCAGGGGAGGCAAGTGCAAACTGAAATGCAGACATGAGGCAGATCCAAACCTTTGAGCACACAGGGCTGCCAGTGTGGCACTCACCACGCTGGTTACCGAGCCAGCCGGGCTTGGCTGCTAAAAACATTTTGGGATTTGGTTGCAGAACTTAACCTTTAGAAGCCCAGCAGCTCCTCCCCAGGCCCTCTGAGGAGCTGGCCAAGCAGTCAGCATTTAAGATCCAAGATCTGAAGCATTGCAGATTCATTTTTTTATGCATCTTCAATAACCTAAAAAAAGCTGAAGGTCTGCTAAAGATGCAGCTGCATTACCGGGAGGGAACCATTTAAGATCTGGCACAGGGAAAAGCACATATTTAAAAGACAGGCCTATCAGTCTTTAATGAGGTTATATGGGGACTGAGTGGTCATCTCATCATTGAGTAATCCTTAATGCAACGTGCTCTGAATCTATAATTAAAGCAGCTTCCACCTTTAACTCTTATGATAAATCTTGATTTCTCCCAGTTCTTGCAAAACCTCTCTCTGTCTTAAAGGTACACCTGGTGTGTCCATGAGCCCTGAAAGGACTCATCCTGAGTAGCCTAGTGGCACTGTGAAGGGCTCACTTGGAGCTGAGAAACTCCTGAGTGATGTTTCCTACTGAATGAGTTTCATCAAAATAAACCAGGTTTTAACAGAACAAAGCACCTGTATCAATTGTAATTACCCACTGTCTCTTGCTGCAGTATGGCTCCTGCCTGCTCACACTCTATCTGTGGAGAAAGTCTTTGCTGCTTCTTCAAAAACTCCTTTTCCAACCCAGAGGCTCTGCAGATCTCCCAGGAGGCTCCTTGCCTTCTCCCCCATTGAAGTTGTTCCCACCTGAGCCATTGCAAAACTCTCCAGCAGCACCTGTTGCTGGAAAAAGCAACTCAAGGCAAGAATAATTACCTGTATTTCTAGAAATTACAGTTTGGAAGCACTCTCTCAGGATTAATGGCTGCCAAGATTCCCTCAGGGGTAAGAGAAAGAAGGAACCTATAGCTCCTAAAGGGCAAATTCTCACAGAGCAAAGTTGCCAGACCAAGCCCTCTGCCTTTCTCTTGGGCGACTGTGAAATTGCTCTACGAACATAATGAGAAACATTGTCAGATAATTGCCCTGTGGTCCAGGCACTGACCAACAATTTGGCATTTTCTATCAGTTCCTAACTTTATCCCAAGTTTCCTGTGTGATCTTCAGCAAGTAGCTCAAACTAAACTTCCTCTTGCAAATGCAGGTACCTAATTCCCTCTGAATTAGGTCAGCATCTGCCAAGGACTCTGCAGTAGTCCAGCTCAGCCTCAAGGCCCTGCCTGTGCAATCCTGCCTTTCTCATGGTGACTTCCTTGCTTATTCAGATACATTGGGACTGGGTGGCACACGCTGTCTTCTCTGCAGCACTCACAGTTGAGAGTTCCAGCTTTGGTTTGGGGCTCTGACACACCTTCAACCACAACACAGTAGAAATAAACTATAGGTGGTGCAACACAAGACGTGCAGGGGCTACTGCATCTCCTTGCAGCACATAACCTGAATCAGCCTCAGTTTCCCCCAGCTACTGAGCTGGAAATGTGCACCAGGCTCGGTTTCCACAGAGCAGTAATTTATTTAATCATGTAACACAGAGCAATGTGGATTGCTGTCTCAGCACAGAGAGACAGAAACATGTCAAGAGCTTCTCCTGAAGGAGCAGCAACCTTCAGGCTGTGACTGTGGGAACTGTGTTGTCTTTATTGAGACTTCAGAACTGGTGTGATTTCACAGCACCTCTTGTATGCAAAATGGGAGGATTTTGAAAGCAGGTGAGCTGAAGGCATCTTGCTAAACATGGCAAGTGTTTTCTAAATAACTCATGAGAGCTGCAGCTGAGTCCAGCTGAGCTCTCTCTGCCTGCTGCTGGAGAAGGGTTTTTGTGCACTGCTGCTGCCCAGATCCTTTAGGTGACATCCCACAGGTGGGAAGAGCTCAGCCCTGGGGTCTGGGTGATCCATGGTACAAACACCTTTCATTTCAGAGTGAGAGCACAGCATGGTCATCCTCCCGTGTTCACTGTGCCCAATTTCTGCACAAATCCCAGCCTTGCAAAGCTGGAGGAGCACTGTGGTGTGGGCTAGGTTTAGAAAACCCACTGCTAAGGGGACATTTAGGTGGTGACTGCAAAAAGAGTCCCACAGTCTGTTAGTACTGACTGTGACCCTGCACAGGCTGGGGAGGGGTGGGAAGGGAACATGCCCCCTGGAGGGTGGGATTTGGTGAAATTGCCAGAGCAATAAAAAACAACAACAACAAAGAGCATTTTAAGCAAAAGTTGCATTTTGACTGAAATTAATGGAAATTAGGCACTAAGCAGATAAATGCATTTCTGGTTCTAACCTTAATTTTTGTAATACATCCAGTGCCCTATTAGGAAGAAAAGCTCATTCAGTGTCACACAGTGCCTCTGAAACAGAGGTGACTGATGTGTTGGTAAATTGGAAGTGCAATTCACTCCATCTTCGGCCAGAGAACTGTGTCCTGCATCTGACATTTCTTCATTATATTAATGTTTTTCTTTTTCTTTTTTGGAGATTGTGTTCCCAGAAAATTTGAGTCACAAATAAATCAGCCTGTCTTACATGTCAGTTCAGCTTTTTCTTATTAAATTGAACAACTACTGGAAGTTAGAGTTTTAAGAAAGAGCTTTCAAATTAATGTAAAGCTTGAACTAGTCTTGCACTGCAAACCAGTGGGAAAGAGCAAAGTTCTCTCTGACTGGCAGCCAACAGCCACTTAAATTAAGGAAGACTCAAACCTTTTGCCAGTTTCACAAAATATCAACACATCTGCCTGAATTATGAATTAATAATGCTGAGCTTAAGTAGAAAAAACAGACAAAAAATGGACAAACCCAGATCTGGATCTCCAGTTTAGGTACAGAGGACTGAACTCTGTTACTTCTACTTTTATGTGATTGTCAAAACAGTGTTGAAAAGCACCTCTGGTTAAATAACTTAAATGCTGAGTAAAGTACTAATAGCCCTGGAATCCCTTGATACTTTTTCTTTAATTTAGACTTTTCTTTGTTGGTTTGCTTACACTAGAACCTCATCTTGAAATTAATTGCATTTTTGCTCTATACTGAATGAACTTGCAATCTTCTGGCTTACTGGAAATGTTATTTATGTTGTCTCAAGTAATGAAAAGAAAATTAATACCATTTCAAATTATAATTTAATTATTATGTATATGCAAATTATAAATACATATATGTATAATTTGATTTTAATTTCACTGTAATAGCCATTACCAGCCCTGTAGGTAACACATACTATGAGTAGGCTCCAAAGCATTTCACAAAGAGACTAAACATGTAATTAGCGTTGCTTTATAAGTGGGGAAACTGAGTCAAGAGCTGTCTTGGCCAGAAGAAGGCAAAAGGTTGGCACCAGGTACTGCACCTCAGTCCTCTGGGCCCAGCTCCACGCCCAGGGTTGGTCAGATGCTCTTTCTGAGAGCAAGGGCTAAGCTGGGTATTTAGGAGCTGTAATTCCTTTTTCCAAACCCTGCTTCTTCCCTGCAAAATCCTAGACAACATCCACCTCTAAAAAAAAAATTACATTAGGCAACACATGCTAATTATTATTATGGCAAAACTTTCTGACAATCAGTCAAACAAGACGTTGTCATGGAAGGCTTGTCCACCTTTAGTCACTTCTCTAGTGTTAAAAAATACCTCTGAAGTGACTGTGCCTGGTGAGAGCTCTTGAGGTTTCCCTTGCCCAAACCAATGTCCCATTTGTGATCTGGGACATGACTGAGATCCTCCCTGGCCACTTTGCTGCTGCTCAGCCCTGCAGACAGACACAGCCAGGGCTCACCGTGCCTCTTGCCAGGACACCATACCAAAGAGATAAGCAGGTCTGGATTGCTGCAAGAAGTGTGTGGGTGAGGAATTAATCCTTGCTTAATTTGCTGCTAACAACTCCCTAGCTGTGGCATACTCCACAGCCAGCACTAGTCTGCACAGTCTCAGACCCTATGAAAACAGAAATACACGCCCAAACCACAGTGTATAAAAAAGAGATGTGTTTATTAGGAAAAGGAAACTATAAAAGAAGGGAGTATAATAATTAGCTGAGGATATTAAAAAAATTATATATGTATTAATATATAAAAGAGGTAAAGAGTTTGACTGTGGCAGTTTCCAACCTAATTGGTTTTGTGATCTCTGACTTAAAGGTTGTTGTTAATGATTTCTGTCATCATAATACTCACCAAAAGAAAAAAAGAGACTGAAATATTATTTTTTCCCTTTACTCTTAAAAAAACCTCACATTTTTTCCTGCGTACTGGTGAGATGACAGGGCATTCTTTGGAAGAAAGTAGAATGAGACATAGTTTGAATAAATTAAAAAGGAATGGCAAAAGTATGGAGTAAAGATATGTCTGAATGAGTTATACACACACTGTCAGGAGAGATGAAGTTACAAAGAAAAGTTGGCATGTTTGTGAAATTCCCTGCCCAGATTGTGCCAGCAGAACTCACATATGGGCTTTTGAAACTGCAATAACCCTCACGTGTCCGTGCCAGAGGCTTTGTCCATGCAGTCTCTCTGCTGTTCTGAACAATCATCCTGGTCCCAGGCCAGAGGGGAGGGTGGCTGCAGACTCTCAGCAGGCAAGGTGTGAAATGTGGCCTGGGACTTCAAAGTAATTTTTGTTATTCTGGGAAGGTGAGAATGGAGGAAAAGGTGTTTCATACCATTTTGTTTAAAGACCTACAACAAAGAGGAGTGCACTGTAGGGCAGGATGCCTGGACTGGAATCCTGGCTTGCTGGGTAACTTTGGACAAGACCCTTAACAGTCTCAGCTTCCCCTCTGTGGAAAGGATACTGTCCTGGCACCTTTCATGGAGCACTCCCAGACCCACTGATGAAAAAGACATTTATGCTGTTATTACCTTCCTTTAACATTTCTGAGTATGTGCCATGGGTGGGTCATGTCCAGCAGACAGCAGGCTCTGATCCAAGTGGAATATACACAAGTTAAAAGTGTGGCAGCATGAATAAAATAGAAAATTATCACAACTACCTCACAGCCAAAGTGCCTGGAAGTGGGAGGATGAGTGAAGCACACTTTGCAGTCAAGACCCTGTGCAGAAAGCCTCCCTGCTGCTCCACTCACAGCCCCACTGACCAGGAGCAGCTCTGCAGCTGCCTCAGCTTTGCCTGTGCTCCTGCCCACACCCACCTTGGTTCTCACCAAAGGGGTCCAGACCTTCCCTCTCCCTGGAGCTCTGTTGTTGCCCAATTGTGATGAAAAGTTCAAAGAGCTTGGCTTGTGCACTCACCTTATCCAAGGGAATGGGAATCATGGAATTATAGAATTGTTTAAGTTGGAAAAGACCTCTAGGATGGAGGTGGAGGGAGGAAAGCATGGGAGAAGCACAAACCAGCAGGAGTGAGGAATGGCACGTGGATTTGGATTAATGCATAAATGGAAGAGCTACCAGCACACCTTGGGGATGATGCTCCTGGGGGAAGGGCTGCTGTGGGAGATGGCACAGAGCAAGGTCAGGGTGAAGGACACAGGCAGCACACCTGGGCACACCTGAGGGAGTGAGGGACTGAAGGGAAAATATGGCCTAGAGGCAAGAGAGGGATCCAGACGGAGTGTGAAGAACTCTCTGACAGGATAAGAGTGAAAGTGTTCAGGGGTAATGAGAAGAGAAAATCTCCCTGGGTTAATACTACATTATTTAATTTGTCTGAACATTACATCACGTTGTTTCTGACTTGCTTGCACTGTAGCAATTACCGACAAACTCCTCACCTTAGCACACAGAAATACACAAACGAGCAGCCTACAAAGACCTGTAGGATGCAGCCCAGGGGCAATTCTCTCTTGCAGGCAGCCCTGGGTAGAGGGGCTCTGAGGAACCTTTTGTGCTCACCCTTGGGTGTCTTGGTTTGGAAAGACAAGTGTCTGTCAGGGAAAACAGGAGTTTCCCTTGAAATGGAGAATGTAAAACCCCCTCCCTCCAAATTATTAGAATTTTGCAATTAGGAGCTTTCAGGCAAAAATATGGGAATAGGAGTAACAGTTCTTTACTAGGAATATTAAAAAATACAAATGGAGTGATATAAAACCTTTGTTTCTTGGTGCTGGGAAAAAGGAAGGGAAAAAAAGACAGAGATAAACAAAATTGATACTAATGTTTTTCTCAAACTACAGCTTTCAGGGTCAGGACAGCAGGTCAGAAACTCTTTCTTCTTGCACAGCCCTTTCTCAGCTCTCTGCCCTCCCTAAGATCATTCCATAAATCTCTTGAGGAAGGCTCCACAGGTGTAAATACCTTAACTCCCTTGGCTTTGGGTGGAGATGGGAATATTGCAGATTTGAACCAGCTGAGACTCTCTGAGCCCAGAATAGTTTGACCTGAGAATAAAATGCCATCCCAAATGTAAGTGCACCTCAGGAACAGCCTAACAGGTGAATGATGTCTTGAAAAATCTGATTTTCAGCAGTAGTTACATCACCTGCATTTGTTGCTCTTCGTCCTTGTCTAAGGTCTGGGTTCCAGGATGTCTCTGTTCCACTGCTAGCTAATGGGAAGCCTGTGCATCTCAGTGAGATGTTATTCACTCCAAGTGGATACACTTGTTAGCTCTTCTAATTACCCTCCTCGTGTTCTCACATAAAAATGACTCCAAAAAATTTGTATTTCCTGGAACAGTCATTGACAGCATGTTTACCATCTTAATTGATCACCCATCACAGGCTCCTTCTCTGCCATAGCCACTCAATATTTCAGGGCCAGGCCAAGAACTCGCATTAAGTGGAGAATATTTGCACGGTGTGTCTCCAAGACAAGAGGAGCCCTTTGAAAGGTTAAATGCTGGGGTCTGCAGCACTCCCAGTCTTGGCTGGAGGCTGAGATGCTGCAGGCAGGAGTGTGGGACACTGCAGCAGCCCTCAGCAGGGATGGGGACTGCTGGCTCAGCAAGGCTTTGGATCTGGAAGCTGGAGGAAATGGGATCAGTCCTAGTTAGAAGGTGATTATAGCAACTTGCATTTGCCTTCCCACCCAGCCCTCTCCTAGGAATTTTTGAATCTCCAGTAAAACCATGTTTCAACAAAATAATAGAATGGTTCTCTTTGTTTATTTTCCTCCTCTCCAAGTTCCATCATTGCCAGATTGGAGGACTCAGGATGGAAAAGCAGAGAAGGAGGAGCAGCCACACAAAATCTAAACAAGTGAAAAATGCAAAACACCAGGAACTGTTTCATTCTACACGAAAATGGAATAAAGTTTTTGTTTGCAAATTGAGAATGCTGAGCAAGGTAATAATTAACTATAGCTCTTGTGGTATTTGAAAAGTACTCTCTTATTCAAAAGCGCCGCTCACTGACAATATTTCAGGTTCTTACCATAATTTGCCATCCAGATTCCTGTAACACATAATGTTCTGGGTGTGGGCTGAGCCTGGCTCCAGGAGGTGGGAGATGGGATATTTGGAAACACAAGGGGTTCCTTGCCCTGCCTGGCTGCAGCATCACCCGTGGCCCCAGCCCCAGGGTCCCTCAGGGGCAGTGGCTGAGCAGCAGGATGGGCTGGTCCAGGGTGCACGTCCCGCAGACAAAGGGGTGTGAGCTGATTCTGCATCCAGAGGCAGGGATGTGTGCCTGGTGGGGATGAGGCTGCCCTCAGCCATGCAGAACATGAAGAGTTCGGGAATTGTGATGAATCAGAGCAGAGCCAGCATGGGGTTGTTCACAGCACAGTATTTCATTAGAGTCATTTACTGTCACTAAAACAGGTGGGTGAGCAGCAGGACTTCCCAATCCATCCATTTCTGGGTAGGCTTGTAAAGTCCTTTGTGTCCACTGGCATTAATTATCCATGGCTAGCTGTGTGGGGGTGTTGTAAAAGCAAACCTTTGGAGGTAGGGGCCTGCACTGAGCTGCTTTTGAAGGGGAGATTCAGAGCATTTGTGTGCAGTGAGGTGTGAGGGAGCCAGGCAGGCAGGCAGGGTGGTAGAGCACAGCACACACAGCACTGGGAGAGGAGCAGGGAGCCCCAGGACAGGCACTTCCTTTGCTGGGACTGCCCAGCCCAGCTTCTCTGGAAGATGCTCCTGCAGGAACAGCACTGCTGCAGCCCCACTGTGCAGCCTCCAGTCCTATAGCCTGCACACCCTGTGCTCATTCTGGATCTGTCTGTCACACAGAGAGGATCACTCTTTGTCACCAGCATCACACAGGCCTTGCAAAGCTGAGCTCCTCATGTTTCAGCTCTTTGGGAGCCATGGGATGTATCTTTTGCACAGGAGTTTTGAGATTAAATCCATCAAAACTCAGGGTACTGCTCAAAGGAGGCCATGTAAGCCCCAGCTATATTTTCTAAATTGTGTTTAATTTGATTCAGGTCTTATCTAATCATGATATAGCATTCAGAAAGGAGCTGGTTTAATGTAAGAAATTTCCCAGCAAGGACAAGCTCCAGCTGCTGATCCTGTGTGCCCTGGTGCTGAGAAGTGGTGTATTCCAGCTGCACAAGCACTATGAATATTTTCACTGTGCATTTAGCAGATCCCACCTGAAATCCCTATGAATACCTCATAAAAGTGGAAGGATCAATACCCTTTGATCCACAGCTGAAGTTCCCTGCCATATTGCTGCTCCTCTGGCTGCCAATCCATCCCTCACCTGGCAGTCAAATGACCCCTTTGCCAGAGATCCCAGGTAAATCCATCAACAATTTAAATCCCCCTGCACTGTGAATCAAGCACACAGCTGTCTGACCCAGCTCCTACTGGACTTGATTTATCCTGGAGCAGAGTCAGGCCACTCTGAGGATCAACCCAGTCACCCCAACCCTGCCCCTTCACCATCACCCCACAAAGAGCTGAATGCCTCCCTCCCTCCCTCCCTCCCTCCCTCCCTCCCTCACCCACTCCTTCCCTCCCTCCCTCACCCACTCCTTCCCTCCCCACATCAATAGCTCCTGAGCAGCTGACTTTAGCATAATGCAGTGATCCAAACACAAGCAGACACAGTGGGATTTACTGGAAGATGTCTCTCACAATGCATTATTTATAGCAGTGCTTTATTATTAAACCTGAAGCCATTAGAATGGCAAAAGCTCAGGCTGGAGCTGTGTCAGCGTACTCAGATGCACACAGGCATGGCCATACCAGAAAAAGCATGTTTCCCTGTGCTGCCTGTGGGATATGTAGGGAAAGGGTAAGCAGGCAAACAAGATGACAGTCTAAGGCTGCAGGGATGGAGTCTGATCTCGTGGGAACTCACCATAATTTGTGTGGGTAGCACTGGGGCTGTTTGTGGGGCCACCTTGTCTGCAGACCTGGCTGGAGGTGCAGCACCCTCCTTCTCCCTGCCCTGGATGCAGGTGCTCTCTGGGGAGGTGCACCAAGTGTGGCACATCACACTCTGGTGTCCTTCTCCAACCACAGCCCCAGCAGTGAGCTCTGCAGCCCTCCCTCCCTCCCTTGGCACAGGATTGAATCTCAAATCCATCCAGTTGTGATGGGTGTGTGCAAACTCCAAACGCTTTATCCTGCTGCTGCTGCACCTACAGAGAGCTCCTCTGAGGAACCCCTCAAGAAGCTGCAGCCATGGCTGCAACTACAGCAAACACCCAGGCAGCAGTACTGATAAAATCCAGAGCACCCAGGATGCTCCTGAGTCCTGCCCAGTGCAGTCCTGTGGTGGTTTGGGTGTAGCTGCTTCCATGAGGGAGCACGAGGGGGAGATGGCAAAGCAAAACTTCCCTCCTGGAGGGCCTCTGCGTGGTCATCACCCTGCCACCCCTCCCTGCCACTGCCGGATTTTGGGAGGGTCAGAAACCCTGTAGAGCTGCCCTTCAGCTGAACATCAGCCTGTGCTGATTCTTTGGGGCCAGTTTGTCAAAGTTTTGTCCTCCTTGCTGTTCTTCCCATAGCGCCAGTGACAAAACTGCACGGGTCAGTTACTTTTCAAAAGCAAAGAAAATACTCTTAGTGCAGCCTGATGAAAGCTTTCCCATCCCATTTAGCACAAGATCTCAGCTCCCATGTAGAGCAGGGCTTTTAGCCAGCACTTGCCTTATTTAGGGGAGAGAAGTCCCAGAGAAAACTTAAAAATGAGCCTCTCCAAGCCTTCTCCATGCACGGCTGCTCTCAATCCCAGTGAACTGGAGGCACGGGATGCTATATCCCACCCACAGCAGGAGTTTCATCCAGCAATGGAATGGAGATGTCAGAACCTCCCAGAGGCTCTGGAAGGGGTGTGGGGGTGCAGGGCCAGGCAAGAAGAACTGCAGGTTTTCCCTTTCTCATGTCTCTCCCTGGCAGGCAAGCAGGGTTGAACACAAGCATACAAGATACTACAGAGAAAATTAACTCTACCCCCAATAAACTGAGTTTGCCCTCCAGCATGGTGAATTAGAGAGACAGACAAGGAGAAGGGAAAGAAGGAATTAAGGAAAAGGGCCTTTTCTTCTCTGAAAGAAGAAGGGCTGGCAGCTGTAGAGCAGGGTTATCTGACAGCCCCCTGCCACCCCCTTGGTTCTAGCAGGAGAGCTCATCTGCATTGGCTGCCAGGGCTCTGCACCAGGCACAGCAGCAACAATCTTCAGTGTCCTTCAAAAATGTTTGCAGTGATGCTCTCCAGAGCCATCTTTCTGGTACCCCTTTCTTTGACCCCTTCCTCACCCAGGAGCTGACTCTGAACTGCTCCATGTGCAGATGGAGGTCAAAGGCCAGAAACTTTCAGACTCAGAAAGAAGAAAAATTACTTTCTCCACCAAAGAAGGTAGAGGGAGAAAAAACAAAATAATCCCAACCAAACCCCTTGATGGCAGCAGTTTTCCAGGGCAGTGAATTAAGGGAAGTCTCTGTGGCAGAAAGAACATCAGTATGGCATCTTTCTCCATTGCTAAAGAGTTAGAGTAGTAGGTTCATCACAGATTTTGTTTTCATAGCCATAGGTCAGTCTGTGACACTTCAATATTACAGCCCAGGTTGTCTGGAGCACAAGACCTGTTTGGGCATCACAGCTCCCTTCCAGCCCTGTGTCAAATGTTCCCCCATGGAGAATCCCTCCACTGGCATAAGAAAAGCTCAGTGCTGGCATAGCTGGTGAAACACACCACACTTTCTTCACAAAACCACTCATGCAGCAGTGAACTCCTTCAGCTCAGCTCTGCACTGGTGTAAATTAGGAGTAACAACACTGTGGTCCAGTGAGATAAACCCGTGATGAGTAACAGTTTCCCTTGGATTTCCTTATCTCACTGCTGTGACCTGGCTGCTGAAATGTAACCTCAATCCATCACTCATGGAGAATAAATTCCTTCACCAAACTTCAAACCTGGAGTCTGTCAGTCCCTGGCCATCAGGGTTAGGAGATTACTTTACACTGCCTGACCTCTGACACTATTTAAGGGCTCATCTACAGCTACCACTCTTTATAACAATTTAATATTTTCATATTTCACACATGTGATTTCATCTGCCTGGCTGTAATATTAATCAGTGTGCAAAAAGATACTTTTGTTAAAATAGGAGGCAGTGGGCAGACAGGTTTTTTGCACATCTATCACATTCCCTTGGTATAACCTTATTTTACATCAGTCCTATGGGGTCACTCCCGTGTCTCAGACTCATTTCAGATTGTGTTGTCAAACTGTTTTGAAAGAAGTGTCCCAGCTTATTTGGTGGTCACAAGATGTCAATAAACATGGCAAGCATTTGCTTGTTCTAATAAAAAAAAAAAAACCTTGCCCTATGTTGGACAATTAGACAATTTTGTACAGCCCCAAACCATTTCAGGTGTTGCATGAGTTTCATTCCATTATTTCAGCAAACCCTTGAGCCAAAGGATGCTCCAGTTACCACCCAAAGGCCTGTCTGGTTTCACTTCCACACCTCAAACATCCAACATCTTGTATTTGTGTGACTCAAAGACAAGCAGGGTCATGTTGGTGAGAACTGGGCATCAATCATCTCCTTTGAATGCTGTTGGGCTGTACTTTGGACTAACATGTCCAAGAATACCTTATCATACAAAACAAAATCAAGGTGTTTTTACATTTTTTATCCAGGAAACACAGTTCTGTCCCCAGTGTTCAAATGATTCACTCTACTGAGCTCAGTTTTGCTGTGGTTAAACTACAGTAACCAAATTGATTTCGTATAAGAACTGGTGCATTTTGAAGTAGATGAGGAGTGTCTTCCTGCAGCTCTCACCATCCTGAAGTGATACACCTGGGGATTTTTAAAATCTTTTCATGGGTACTTTTGCCTTTGAGTCATAGTGTTTGATCCACTTCTTAAGGATCATTATTAGTTCAGGCAGAAAATATTGGATTGCATTTGAGGACACTGGCCTTGTGGGATTCCTGGTATTGGGACACTGAGTAGCAATAAATGGGAAGAGCATGAGGAGTGATTCAAGGGGGGGAAATAAAGAGGGTTTTACAAAGGGAAGGTGGTTGAGGAACAACAGGGCATTATTTGTCATACATGAGAACTGAAGGCAGTCCAGTGAAAAGAACAAGTAGCAGGTTTATTTTAAAATAAACAAGGGGAAGTACTTGTTCACACAATGCATAACTGAATTGTGACTCATTGCTGCAGGATGTTGTGGAGGACAAAAGCCTGCACAGGTTTCAACAAACTCAGGGAGAAGAAGTCCATTGAGAGCTATTGAGTAAGGTAATTCAGATGTTCCCTATAATTCACAGTCCCTAAAGCAGTGGTTGCAGGGATCTAGGCTGGGATGGCATAAGCTGGGAACAGGTAACTCAGTATGTGCTGTATTTCCTACCTCTTCCCTCAGGAATCTGCTTCTTTTCTCTGTCAGAGAGAGCTGTCAGAGGACTTTCTGATCTAGCAGGCATTTATATTTAGCAACACAAGCTTATTTGTCCAAGAAATTGTGTTTGTATTGATGACTTGCCTGTGGGGAAGATTACTATGAGGGGTCTGCTGTAGGTGAGAGATGTGTGTGTGGCTCTTGTATGGAATAAATCCACTGCTCATCTGCTTTGCTTCCAGGCAGTGAAAGGCTGTGGGGAGCACAGTCACAGTGAGGAGTGCTGGTTTTATCACATACTTGGAGTTTTACTGTGAAGGGGAAAGGCAGAGAACTCAACCAAGGACCTGAGTCCAGCTAATTTTACTGGTTTGTTCTCTTCTAAGTCAGTGGAGGAAGCAAAGGTTGTTTTGGAACTTAAATAAGTGATATACGATTGGTTACCTAAATACAGGCAGATGCTCAGTGTTGGAGAGCACTCACAGGACCCTTAACAACAGTTTTGGATAGCTTGGTTTTCCTCCAGCATCTCTGCCTGCTGGCAGGGCCTCAAGTGATCAAATTAGTGGGGAGGTTCTTGTTCCCATGCACTGAGCAGCCTCTCAGGAAGATCACTGCAAATTCCATCTTTGTGTCTATTTAACCTACTTCATCAAATCTACAAGATCTTGTAAGACTTTTATATCTGAAGTTATCTTTGACTGCATGGGGAATGGGGGGATTTGCAACTGGGCTTGAGAAACAGTGAGAATTAAAAAACTGCTGCTTTTATCCTCCTAAAGGAATTTAAGGGTATCAAGGTCCCACTGCAAAGTATGAGTGACACTGGAGAATGGCAGCCAGGTAAGTGCAGGGTTAATAATATTATAACCACCAGAGAAAGCAATTAATATTGTACCAACCCAAACATCCCTGCAGAGCAGGCAGGCTGTCAAAAATATTTTTTCTTTCTGAGTTTCACTTTGTGAGTGAGGTGGAGAGACTGTGATGAAGGTGTGAACAAGTAAAGCTCAGGGCCAAAGTTGAGAATCAAGCAAATGCTCCAGTGAGGTGGCTCTTCTTTCACAGAAGTCTGTGCCATTGCAGTGATGATCTGTAGTAAAATATGTTCTTTTCCTTGGCTCATTGGATGGAGATTACCTGATCCATCCAACTCTAAAAGCATTGAAAATTCATGTTTTTTCCCTATGATTTGCGTTCTCCTGGCCTTATGTGAAGAAAAAAGATCTGCCCATGTTTTATTGGGCTTGTCTCTTCTGTCAGTTCTCTGAAAATATTATAGAAATTTGATCTGGACATGTTTTCCCCTTAAATTCTGGAAAATGTATTAGGTCAGTCAGATAAAAGAAGCTGTACAAATTAGCTATCAGCTGCTAAATACTTGGCAGCCTGGACAATGCCAGTATCAATCAAGTTAACAGTTCAGTGTTTTCCTCATTCTGCTGGATTAAAAAAGTGAATTGCACTGCTCATGTAAGAAACCAGCAGAGTTCATCTTCTCTGTGCTTGGGCTGCTCTTTACCAAGGAGTCCTCAGTAACATTTTGTTTCCAGTTGCTGTGTTGTGGAATTATGGCTATTCCTCTGTGCTGTCTGAGAAGGAGATTTGGTATTCACTGTTTTGGTGAGATGAAAGAAACTGTAGGAAATTCAGCTTGGGTGGATGGGTGGATGGATGGACGGATGGATGGATGGATGGATGGGTGGATGGATGGATGGATGGATGGATGGATGGATGGATGGATGGATGGATGGATGGATGGATGGATGGATGGATGGATGGATGGATGGATGGATGGATGGATGGATGGAGGGAACTCTGGCTGACACTGAATCCATGCTGAATCCCTCAGGTTTTAGTTAAGGGGCCTTTTTGCTTCTTGTTCAATTTCCCTGTTTTAAACCATATGGAATTAACTGCCCTTGGACGAGGGAGGAATGAGGTGAGAAACTCCAGCAGCTTTGTGCTTTTCTTGTCCTGCCAGAGCTGACTTCTGGAAGGGATTACAGGTCTTGCTTTCAGTGGTCCCTTTCCCTGGGCATTATGAAGTGCTGCACTGTCCTGACCCTTGTCTTTAAGTCCCTAAAACAAGAAAATCATTGAAGATACACCCAGTGTCAACAATAGCAGAATTATCTCATCTTAGGCAATTACTACTTGAAAAAAGAATCCCAATCTCTTAGTCCTGCCCTGAAGACAATGGCAGAAAATCTGGTCCTGGCAGAACCAGCAGGAGACTGAGGCTGTCCTGCCCATGCCCTGCTGCTCCCAGGGTGTCTCACGTGCAGCTCCTGACAGCCCAGCACCACAGCAAGGACCTGCCACTGCCAGCTTAGAGCTGGAGACCATCAGCAGGGAGAGGATGTGGGAGGACTGATTTCTTGGAAAGTGTAATCCCCTTTAGCTTTATGCCCTTTCCTACATAAGAAATGCTCCTTAAAACAACAGTTCTACAACCTTCCTTTTTATGCTGTTCACACCAGCAGCACCACAGAATGTCCCTAACAGGACATCCACACTCACAGCTCCCAGCTGGGTTTGAAGAGATCTTGTTCAAAGTGAAAGCTCTTGCTAGACAAACAAAAAGAGGTTTGAGTTAAAGACAAGTGACTTAAGCCATTTGGGAAGCACATATGTGCCTTACCATCTTGCTGATCTGATGGATGGATTGCTTGAAAAGACAGGATGGGAAGGCACAGACTGCTCCTATCTCCCCTTTGCTGCCTCCGGAGCCTGCTCACTCCAACACAGTTTTATGTGCACTGTGAGCACACAAAACCCACAGACAGCACCCCCAGTGACTGGAATGTTGTGCACTGTGCAGAACCCCCAAAGACCCCTCTCCAGCCACCAGTTCCTTGCATCCAGCTGTCCTGTGGCAGCTCTGTGCTGTAAGATGTGCAGGATGCATTATCCCATTGAGTCTTTAGGTTTGCTTCCTCAGGCTACAGCAAGACCCCTTTAATTAGACCTATGTGGTTGTCCTTTCTTAATAGGAAAAAAAAACTCCACTACATTTATTATATTGCTTTTTTTTCTCCAGGATTAAATGTATTTTGTCCTTCCCCATAATGCAGAATTTCACAAATTTGAGCTGACCTGATTGCTTATCCAGTTGCATAATTGTTTCGTCTACAGAAAACTAAATAAAGACTTTCCAGAGATTTTTATTTTGCCATGTTTAAGTAGGTTTGAAGTGCTAGAATTCAACAGAGCTTTAAAAAACCCAAAACCCCCTTATGCTTTGGAAGATGTTAACTTTGGCTCCTATAATGGACTAGCCATAATACTAAACACATGCTGTCATAACATAGGAAAACAGAGACACACTGACTCTTTTTTTTTCCCCCAGTAATTTTGGACATTGTCTCCATGTGTAACTTTATACACAAATAAGAATTCTTTCTCTCTCACTCCACCCATGCATTTTTAATATTCTCTCTGGAAAGGGTTTCCTTAAACACTTCAAGGAAGCTGCTTCTTCTTCAAAGACTTTTTCCTGCCTTCTCACTTAAAACAAGAACTTGGGTGGCCTCTTTTCTGATAAAGGGCGTCATCTCTGTGAGCTTTGGGGTTTCATCTCTCTCTTCCCCTGAGCATCTGTCCTGGCTGATGCCTGCACACAGGGTGAATGAAACAGGTGCTCTAGAAAGACTCCAGGAGAAAATGTTATGCCAGCAATGTTCCTGTAGCAATAACTGCAATGAGCAGAAATTTAGAGCTGCTTTGGCAGCCACACTGATGAGCACTTTGGATCCAGGGACTGCTGCATTTCAGAAATTGATGGTTCTGGAGGAATGTTTTGGAGCCCAGAGAGCTCTGACAATGCCCCAGTCACCTCAGTGCAGTTGTTCCTCTCTCTAGCAGGGCACAATTTGAACAGTGGGTCACTGTCCAACTGGACTTGTCTATCCTTGATTCAAAAGGGCTGGAAAATGAGGGGGTTCAGCAGATAGGATGGGTGGGCATCTGGAGAACATGATGTACAGGGAGGGGCTGGGGGAACTGGGCTTGTTCAGCCTTAAAAAGCAAAACCTGAGGGAGATTTTCCTGCTCTCTTCAGCTACCTTGTGGCAGGGTATTGGAAGATGCAGGAAGACTTTTCCTGGAGGTGCACAGCAATAGGACAAAATACAAATGGACAAAAGGAGGAGAGTAAGAAGCTCACTTGCTAAAGAAAATTACTAAGAGGACTGAGAAGCACTGGGCAAGGCAGAGGATGGGAAATCTCCATCCTGGAAGACAGTAAAAACCTAGACAAGGTCCAGAGAAACCTGTATAGTTGGCCCTGCTTTGAGGAAAGGCCTAAATGATGACAGGCCCCTAGATGACAACTAGGGGTTCCTTCCAACCTGAATTTTTCAATGTTTCTGCAATTTGTCATCTATTATTCCTTTCAATTTTCTTCTGTGTTTGTAGTTTCCTGTGCTGTGCCCAGTCATTTTATTTGAAACATGCATGAGAAACATTTGTCTGGACCAGATTTCAGGATCTACTGAATGAGGATCTTGGGATTAGGCAGAAATGGCCAATATTTCACCTTAACAAATGTCTCCCTTATACATCATGGCTTGCTTGTTTTACTGACATTCCAATATCAAAGAACTCCTGGTGTGATACCAGAGTGGTAAAATAAAAGAATCTGTTACACAGGTAGGTAAGAGGGAAGGAGGCAGTTTCACACAACAGTAGAAGATTCTGGAGAAGTTTCATTAATTCTGCTTTTGTACAAGGGCTTCTCTCCACAGGAGTACAGTTCTTCCTTTTGATTGCTCCAGCACACTACCAAATGTGAAGATAGGGATCTTGAGCCACCTCCCTTAACTTAGTGAAATCTGTGGTCTAATCCAACAGAGTATCAAAAGCACTGAAAGAGCAGAGACCCAGGAGCAGCCTTGTCTCACAGAAGTTGGAGAAAAGAAGAGAATAAAATGGGCTGCCAACATTGCATCCAGGAAGGCCAGGCCTTTTCTGAAAAGAAATCACACAAGGTTCACTCATCTTTTTTATTGCCATTGGTAGGAAATAAGAAAATGTTCCTATTTCTTCTACTTAAATATTTCCAATACATTAATATGAGGATATAGGAGCACAAATTATTCCTATGCTTGCCAAGTACTTTGATATCTCTGGAAAAAAGGGTCTGTGAAGGTTTTAGCCACTATTAATTAACATGACTGTTAATTTTTGCAAAATACTGCCTGCTTGGAATAGTGTGATGTCACTGTAAGTGGTGCAATAGTGCAACATAATCCAGAGCATGGCCTGTGTTTCTCAGGCACATGTGAGACACAAACACACACACACACAGGGCAAGTGCTCTGTGCTCCAGCCATCCCTCCTTCCTACCCTGGCTTCAGAGCAACAAAGGCAATATTCAGGAACCTCAGCTGTTCCAGTGGGCATTTACCATTTCAATAACCAATGGAGGAACTGGTGGGCCAAAGAGATGAGTCAGCAGTAGTGTGTTTGCTCAATCAGTGCCCAACAACTCCTCCATGTGCTCCAACAGTGCTTTATGAGTGAATTGTGCAATTTCCTACTAAGTTTGCACAACACACTTTGTTTTGGGATGCAGACCTGTGGTTTGTGTTGGCTGCATCCAGCCAGGCATTTCAGCATCCCTACAGCACTACAGGAGCTGATGGAAGCGTGTCATTATCACAGCAATGTAACCCCACAGCTCACACAGAAATCCATCATCAGTGCTGGGCACTTGGGCTCCTCAGACAAGGAGCAGATTCTCTGTGTGCAGTCCAGGATCACCAGGTGCTGGGGGAAGAGCAGAAAGAGCTGTGTAAACTTCACCCACATGCAGTGATGAAGCACCTTCCTATATCTGTTAGCCTGAGCCCTTATCCATTTGGGATCCATACTCTGCACCCTGTCAAGAGAGGGGCCTCAGCCCCCTCATGGGCTTTTTCTTAGGGATAAAATCCACTCTTTTCTTTCAAAATATGTGAGGCAGCATCATACTGAGGAGGAAGGTGTATGCATCTTCCATGAGGAATATTCAGAGTGTTGAAGACAGGGGGCAGCCAGCACCTGTCCCTGACTAAGGTCTGGGACAGTCTAAATGACTTTCAACCTAATTTTCAGCCTCTTTCTGGGACTATTCATGCACAACATCTGAAAATCATCTGCACAAGCAGATGAGCAGGAACAAAGTTTATACTACAGGATTCCTGACTCTGAAGGCACTACCATGATATTGTACTTGCTCTCTTCCTGACAAAATGTATCTTGAATAGCTCTCAGGTGGGAGGGACATTCTCTTTGAGGACATGGTGCCTTAGACCAAGAGGTCTAAGGAGAAATGTTGGCCCTGGTAGCTCTGAGCATGGCATGGTGTCCATCAGCAGCTTGATGAAGAGGATGACCACGTGCAGTGCTCAGATCCAGGCCTTGTCCTATTTACTCACAGACAGTGATCATTTAGCTCACACTACAGACTCATACATCTATGTAAGGATGTGCTGTGTTCACCTCACAGTCTACCAAGGTCCCTTGGGAGATGTTCTGTTTCTGCTACACTTCCTCCCAGATAATGATTGACATATTTTCTTTATTTCTCTTTAGTATTTACATCTGATGGGTGATAACAGGTAAAGAAATGCTGGCACAGCTATGGGCACAAACTCTCCCCCATACAAATGTAATCAGCATTTCAGGTTATAAAGTCTTTGATGACAGACAGTACCTTTCTTGTGGACAGAAAGGTGCTTTCTAGCCATACCAGTCTGAACCCCCACATGCTAAGTACAACCCTGATCTCTATCCCTGTCTCTCAAGTTAGAAGCTTGGGCATGTTTCACCTCTGAAATTCCTGGAGCAAAACCTTCAGGCCCTGCTCTGCTGTGATTGCTGCATGTCCAGAGAGCTCAGCTGGGCAAGACTCTGCTCAGGTGGAGCCCAGAGGCAGCAGAGTGGTGGTGGATCTGTCTCTGCAGCACAGATGTCAGCATGGAGAGGCCAAATCTGAAAATCGCTACAATTGCTTCATAAACAACATGGAGGATAATTAATGACCCCATTATAAAGGCACAGCTATGGAAACAATTGCAATTTGACTTTTGGCAGACATTTTTGGCAGAACTGATATGAAATACTGGGGAGGGCCTCACAGGATTGGGATCTGTTTGCTGCACACAGAATTTGCCTGTCAATTCCTGGGGAAGCTGAGGGGCAGAATCACAGAATGGGTAAGGCTGAACTATCCCACAGAGATGGACAACATTCCTTCCACGTCTGCCAAGAACTCCGTTTCTCTTCCTTGAACTCACTTCAGCTGCAGTCCCTTCAGCCCCACACTGTGTGCTGTATTTCCTTCCCACGTTTCACAAGTTAAGTTGCATGACTAATTTGATAGACTCTCTGACTGCTTTACCCTTGTAATCCAAGGACAACAATTCCAAGTGCCTTGACATTTCAGGTGCTTCTTGGAATTTTTAGGATTTCAGATCAAGATCCATTGAAAAACTCAGTCCCTTCAGTCTTTTCATGCTCAGAAGCCTCAGCCTTCTGATGCATTTTGCATTGTAGGTCCTAAGTGATTTGCTGTCTCATTAAAAAAAAACTAAACAAAACACAAACAAACCAACAAAACAGGAAAAAAATAAATTAAAATGATGCTTATGTGTCTAGGCAAGGAAATGACACACATCCACCTCCTTTCTCAAGCAAACAAACAGCTTCAGAGTGGTTATTTGAGTCACAGCTGCCTGAGGAGAGCTGAGTGCTGAGCTCCAGCCTCGCTCACTCAGGACATCAGAGGGATGCTGCCCCTTGTTTTAACCAGCAAGCAGAGCTGGTCCAGAGGCAGTCTGACCACACAAAGACACAAATCTGCCTGTCACTTCATTCTGCACAAGCCCATATTTCAAGTAACTGTCCACAAAAGCCACTGCAGCCACAGCAACATTTTTTAAACAAACTGCTCCTTGATGTAGTTTTTGATGTATTTATGTAACCTCTTCTTAGGCAAGTGTAGGGGGGTGTGTCTCTAGGGCTAGAATTTAAATGTGCATATTACACACTGATAAATATATAAAGATATAGATAGAGGTACAGGCATGTAATGCAGAATTATGGTGATGCTCTGTAAGAGTTCTGTGAACTCTAGGTGGCCCTATCTAGAGAAGGCCAAGTCACCCCATTTCCAGCTCAGCCACCAGCCTGGCAGCAGACTAACCCAGCAGAAAGACAGAGAATCTTTTTCTTCACTGTTAGAAAGCTGATCTGGCTGGTGGGAAAGCCCAGTGAATGTAAGAGCAAGCTAGAGGGAGCAGACAGACTGGAGGGAGAGACATTGCTCTTTCAGCATCTTTTGGTGAGATCAATTCAGTGCATCCACAGCCCCTGGAAAAGCCTTTTTCTGTCTCTCTTGACTGTGGAAAGAGCCCAGAGAAACAAGTCTTCCCTGTCTCAGCCTTACTAAATACCCCTCACATTGCTTACACCAATTTAGGTGTACCTAATTGTACACCACATTGCTTACACTGATTTAGGACAGCTTGACTAAACAGATCGTGGGACTGATTAAAGCCAATCCATGGAATTTGGGATGCATGAATTTCCACAGTTCAGCCACATCAGTGGGCTTTGATTTCCTCCCTGTTCTTGCCCTCTTCTTCAACCTGTCCGAAGGAGCGTTGCGTGGCCCTGCAGCTTGAGGGTTCTTCAAGCTGTTTCTGTTGTTTGAAGACAACTTGTAACTTGGGAGGGTTTCAGAGGAACAGCTCAGAGAGAATATTAACACACTTCACAGGGGAATTATGTGGCTGTGACAGCGAGAACAGCTTGGACATTTCACCCCAGGCCTCTCTCAAGTCGGAAGATAAGAGCACAATCCCCCCAAGGCAAAATATCATAATGTTTCTTACTTGACACCCTGTACCCATGAAAAATGACTTTCAAAACTGCTCAAATAATATGAAAATAAATATTAGAGGTTCTTCTAACATGTATTTTCTTTAAGATTAATATTTTGCAACTTTATATATACACTGTGAATAATTTAGTCTGATTATTTGAACTGCCACAAACCCCCCTACTCTTTAGCACTATAAATCCACATCATAAATGTAAAAATCTGAACCTCAACTTGCAAATCTATAAAATAACTTGATTCATTTTTGTATTACAGAACAATTAATTAGGGAAAACTTTGGATTAATTGAAACAATGTTTGATGTGAATTTATCATGCAATTATTTCATACGTTGTATTAGAGTAAATTGTTGCCTAAGAGAAGGGAAGAATGTTTTAGGACAGACTTTGTAAATCTTTTCCTGATTTTAACTATTCCAAAGTTGTGACTATTCTAGTAGAAAATCTGAGCAAATGAAGGAAGGGTTTTTACTGAAACACACAAGGAAGAGATCTGTAGCCACAGAACAGACAGAGTATTCTCAAGTCTTTGGCTGAGCCTTGTGTCTTAGTGTCAGGGGCTGCAGAACTGATCTCTAGAAAGCACAGTTGTAAAATCATGGATTCTGTGTCTTGTTGAGAAAATTTCTTCACTTCCTGGGAAAATCATAGAGATAGAGAGGGGTATAGTGCCAGAGCCAGGCTTCACTTATGTACACAATATTTCTGCTGGTTGTAATTGGTTCAAGACTCTATCCATGTTATCCATGTCTATCCAGACATTTGAAATCAGTAATTTGGTCTGGTTTACTGAATGTTGAAATCCTTGCAGGCAATGATGCCAAATTAGCTAAGATTCTGCAGATTTTTTTGGGATATGGTAGAAGAAAAGGGTAAAAATAACTAAAACCAGGACAGAAGAGACCCCTGCCTTACACAGAGTACTCCTAATGGCAGACTGCTGGCCTGGCTATCTGAGGATTGAGGTCAAAGCATCTATTTATGCCCGTGGCTGAACCACCATCTCATGGACAGTTAAGTTTGAGAAGAGGAACAAGTGATGGGTAATCATGTTTTTACCCTCATAAGGGAAAGAACCTCCTGCAGCCCACGCTGAGGGTGGACTGACACTGAGGGACACAGGGCATGGCTGGGCTCACGGTGTCCTTGTGCAGAGCTGGGTGAAACCTGGGCAGCAGATCACTGCAGTGTGCACAAGGAGTGATCCACCAGCAGCCACATGCTCCTGCTGAGCAGATGGAGCACAGATCCTCCCCAGACCTGCAGCTCATGCTCTGCTGGGTGAGCAAAATCCCCAATGTGAGAGGCAAACAAATGCACACGCTCCAGCTGAGCTAACCTGTCTGCCCAGTGGTGGCCAAGCCTTGCTCAGTGAATCAGCAGGAGGGAGGGATGGCTACTGGATCCAGCTCTTTGGATGCTTGTGACCTAAGAGCAGCAGATTTTGGCATGTGGCTCACAGCTCAGAGAGCTCCCACCACCGTGGCTCCACGGCTAAGCTGGCATTTCCTGTACACCACTGACATTTCCCTTGCAGTACCAACATGTCCCTTGCAGAATAGTGTCTGAGGATTGGTTTCAGTCTGTGCAACCACCTGGGATGCTTTTTCCTGTATTACAGGCTCCACTTTGCTGCTTTTCTCTTCCCCCAGCATATTGGCCTTTCCAATACTCAGCAGTCCTGCAATGAGATTTTCTCGCCATAACTTGTCCCCCTGGGGTAGTACTGAAAACAGGATGCTGTAACACACACAAAAAACACCTTCAGTCTCTGCTGAAGGCTGAGGGAAATTGCACTACTGTCCTCCACGAGGCTCCAGCCTGGAAAGCAGCAGCTTGGAGCTGGCTGTGGCTGGGAAGGGCCCCCTGCAGCAGAGCTGATCCTGATGCAGTGACTGCATGCATTTCCCATCTAATGTCACTGACTTCCAAGCCTCTCCTTGGGGCTCTCTGGAAGTTGCTTTGTGCTGCCACAGCCCTTCATGCAGATGTTGTCAAATGAATTCACAGCCCTTACTGGCTTAGTGAGGAGCTCTCATTAACTGGAACTAAATTTAGCCCAGCTCTTCGGTGTGGAAAGATGCTGTATAGAAATGCAAAATGAATACATTAAAAATTAAACAAGGAAAGATCTAAAATACTAACCTTACCACAATATATTCGGTTCAGTCTTCTCTGTAGTCTCAATATTTTTGCCAACTAGCTCTTCTATATAAATTTATATAAATATGGAAGCCTTGGTGTCATTATTTCAAAAGAGAGGACCCAAATCTTTTTTTCCAGTTATAGCAATAAACTGATCTCACTGACTGTGCACATCCAGGTGTTAGCAATAAACTCAAAAATCTGAGGTGTTCTAGCCACCTTATTCTGCAAGGTTCCACTCCTAAACAGCACATCTAAATGGGCTGTAGGAAAAGAGCAACTGGTGAATAGACTGACAGGCTAGTCTATGGCTAAGTATTTCATAAAATTTAATGGCTCACTAGATTTACTTTGAAAGAGCGTTTTATTTAACAAAATGCCTTTTCTTGACATGATCCTATCCATATATAACTTACGTTTTTCCCTGGCACCTTCGTACCCTTGTAAATCATGTCTGTACTCAAGCTAATAATAAATTTATAAGCTCTTATACAATATTCAAAAATGGAAAATTAATATAACGTGTGATTGAACTTCTCTACAAGTGTTTTTTCTTTTAAAAAATGAACTATTGGTGTGTCTGTGCATCCCAAGCAGACATTTTGCTGTATTATTAATTGACATGAACTGTGTGCTTTGATGTCTGAATTGAACAGCCTTTTACTGCAACTGTTTCCTTTAATGTAGAATGTGTGTGGCATGAGTCTCATTGCTAATTGCAACCTTATGATAATATTCTGCAGAGTCCTGCTGACCTCATTTACAATAGCATAAAAGCCGAGGCCAGCTGCTAATAGACTCATGCTAAGCCTTTTCTCTTTGGTGGGTTTTTTTAGCATAAATAGAAATGAACAAAATTTAAATCTTAAAATGCAAGTCCTTGGGCACTGGGGAGAGTTTGGGTCTAGATCCAAGCTTTGAATTTCCAGGCCAGACCCAGGTGCTGCAGCAGAGGTTCCCTGCTTTTGCCGCTGATTTGTTTTGCTCTCAGAAATGTGACCTCAGCATGCAGTGATATAAACCATTAAATAAAACACATGCTGCCCTCTTCCAGCTGGAGCTGTGATAGCGTCCTGAGCACAGGAGGGATTGGCTGTGTTCTCTCCTCTGCCCTCTTTTGATTTGGCTGTAACTTGTCCAGCCTGATATTTATGGCGTTACCGACACGGAGCTGGGAGCAGCCGCCTTTCCCCAGCCAGCTCCTGGCTGTCAGCTCCTGCCTCGGAGGTTTAAACACTTCTCTCTTTGCAAAAACAACTGCCCTGTGATCCTTTTAGTGGTATTTAGTTTTACCACTTCCAATATAGACAAAATGAGGCTAAAGCCTGACTTCTTATGAACTGTGTGCTGCAGAGGGCATCTGGAAACACGACTCAAGGAGGTGCTTGAGTAAGTTTTTAATGCAGTCCATGCAATGCAGGCACAGTTCTAAAACAATTATAGTGTGGGACACACTGTTTTTAGCTGTGAGGGCTGGGGATAGACAAGGTGAGAGCACATGAAGGATGTCAGTAGCAAGGATGGGAAAGAAGGACTTGTTCCCACAGACCTTTCCAACATTCCCAGGCACACAGGGTATCATTCCTGGGGTTGTCCTGTGCCCAGGACAGGAGCTGGACTCGATGATCCTTGTGGTTCCCTTTTATCTCAGGATATTGTATGATTCTGTGGTTATGTGGCAGCCTGCCTGGCTGCTTTGGGCTCACCTGCATCCCAACGTGATGGACTTACTGCAGCTTCACCAGCTGCCATCTGTCACCTGTCCTAGCCCTGGGACACACATTCTACCTCACCCAGCTATGTTTGAGATAGCACATTCCCACCTCCCAGGGGCATACGCATGCAGAGCAGGGGTCTGGAAGTACAGGAGGCAGTTTTCTTCAGCTTCAGAAATTGCCACCTGTTATATTTGACAGCCAAGCCCTTGCCTGTTGTCTGTACTGCAGGCATACTGCTTTACTGGAGATCCTCTGGTAAGAAAGGCAGGTGACTGTCTTACACACATATGCAAAGTTTAAACAAATTCTGTCTTTTTGCTATTTAATTCCACAGAGTTTTTTTCCTGCAAGGGTTTCAGAATCATAGAACGGGTAAAATTGGAAGAGACCACGTTGGGAATTTTGGTCCAACTTCCCTGTTCAAGCAAGACCATCCCAGAGCACACAGCACAGGATTGCATCCAGATGGTGCTTGAGGATCTCCATTGAGAGACACTCCACACCTCCTCTGGGCATCTGTTCCAGTGCATGGTCACTGCACAGTAAAGAAGTTCAGGTGGAACTCCTGTGCATCCGTCTCTGCCCATTGCCTCTTGTCCCATAGCTTGGCACCGCCAAGCAGAGCCTGGTGCATCCTCTTTCCACCTTCAAATACTGATGGGCATTGATGAGACCCCCTCTCAGCCACCTCCTTCCAAGGCAGGACAGGCCCAGATCCCTCAGCCTTTTCTTATGAGAGAGATCTCCATCCCTTCATCATCTCTGTCACCCTCTGCTGGACCCGCTCCAGGAGCTCCATGCCTCTCCTCTCCTGAGGAGCCCAGATTTGGACAAAGCACTCCACACGCACCTCACCAGGGCTGAGGAGAGGGGCAGGATCACCTTCCTGACCTTCTGCCACTGCTCTTCCTAAAGCTCCCCAGGACCCCACTGGCCTTCTTGGCCACAAGGGCTCACTGTTTGGACAGCTTGTTGTCCACTGGGACACCCAGGTCCTTCTCCACAGAGCTTCACCCCCAGCCTGTGCTGGTACCCGGGGTTGTTCTTGCCCAGGTGCAGGACCTGCATTTGTATTTGTTGAATTTCAGCAGGTTCTTCTCTGCCCATCTCTCCAGCCTGTTGAGGTCTTTCTGAAGGGCTGCACAGCCCTCTGGGGTCTTGGCCACTCCTCCCAGCATGGGAGGATGGCATGTATTTTTCATTCATACTGCAGTGCTACATTTTAAGCAATAAAATGACCCCTTTACTGACAAATTAATTTCACAGGGTTTGGAACATGGAGACATCCATGAGGGACTTCATGTCTACTTTTAGGGGCAGCTAATTTAAACCATCTTTAAAGGTATTTCCTGCTGTGCAAGGCAGAGTGCTGATGTTTCCCCCATGTAAAGTGCAGTGATGACCACTAGTGCACCAAGCTTACAGCCTCTGCAGAGCTCACTTGCAGAATTAAGAAGCAAAATCCTTGTAATTAAGGAGCTACAAAGATGCTAATTATCATGATTTTGTGTTCTTTCACGTGCTGCTTGAAGTGGGGACTTGAGTTTTTAAAATATTTTTATGCTAATGCTTTATTTGATTTTTTTTTCCTAGAGATTTGCTAAGTGTCAAATGTAATGACTTCAAGTTGAAGCACAGCACCTCTAATGGAGTGTGTGACCTTTCCACAACCTCACTGAACAGCACCGACGAAATTTCCAGGCAAGCTAATTAATACACTGGTACAGCACCAGGCGGGTGCACCTCTAGCAGCTTAACTCTCAGCTGAGAGGATGAAATCCTCCTGCCCTCCCCACACCCACAGCTCACTAACAATGATGGATTTGGGACCTAATCAGGCATTAAAACAGAGGATTAGTGAGCTGCAGACCACAGCGATCACGGCTCAGTTTGCAGGGCATGCAGGGGACTGGCAAAAATTGCCAAGCATGCTCCCAGTAAATTAATATCTCTGTACCTGAAAAACCTCTGTGAGCAGCAGAGACTGTGGGGTTAAATATATAAATGTGATGGTTTTGAAAGATCAGCGGAAAAGGCAGCACAGAACAGGAGCTTAATGGGAAATTTTAATAGAGGAGCAGGTATAGGTAGGTGAGTGGTGAAGCTCAAATACAATCCAAGTGTGGTACCACATCCCACTGTCTTACATTTAAACAACCCCCTTTGTAAAAATGTGGCTTATGTAGCAGGTTCAGGGAGTGAACTTTCCCCTGTGTCCAGAAAAGGTACCACAAGGAGAATATATGCTCCTAGTTCTTCTGCTTTGACTACACTCAAGGCAAGGAGAAATTGAAGTAGGAAAAGAACACAGCATTAAGAGAAGCAGAAGTTGGAGGTTTCAGAGCTAAAAGAAATGTATAATTGTCTGCTTTAGGATCCTTTTCTTGGCTGAGTTGATCATAAGAAGCAAGATATTTAGATGGCCATTGCTATGTGTACAACTATAAATAATTTGGTGCAATAAGTACTGGGCTTGCACATCAATCCTGGCAGGTGCTGAACTCCCTCCACCTCTGGCTCCTGCCACAGGCCTTCCTGTGGGATGTGTGTGCAGCAGCCTGGTGGCTCTGGAGGAGGACACTGTTGCCAGGCTGTGTCACCTCTCCAGAGCCTCTAGAAGCCAGTCTGGCACCTTGGATATCTGCCAGCCCTGCCGTATGAGGGAAGGAGCCATCCCACCATTTGCTTTACACAAACATGGCAATGTTTGCTGCATGGCTTTGAGGCAGAGACATCCATCCTGGAGCAGGGCTGGGCAGGCAGATCTGATCATTGTTGGTATTTTCATGTAGCTGCTGTGTGAATTATTTCTCCTGCAGCTCATAGCCCCTGTGAAATTGCTTTTAGAGGTGTGCCAGCACTCCTGGGCAGTCTGGTGACATTTATCACTTCCCTGCAGATCTGAGCCCAAAGCTGTAATTCCTTCAGAAACTTTGCCCTCCCACCAAGCAACCTGTATAGAAAAGCAGTACTCACTGTGTTGGAAACTGAAGTGTGGATACAGGGTGGTGGGTTCCAGCTAATGAGGGGAGGGGGTGAAAAAGGCATCTTACAGAATGGCATTGAGGAGATCTGTGGATCCAAGAATAGCACCCTGGAGCCACATCAAGGCACTGTCACTTCTCCAGGGCCTCCAGCATGGTGCCAGAGCCCCTGTGAGCAGCTGCTGCTGTGCTGTGCTCTCATAGCAGGTGTGTGTCTGCCGTGCTCTCAGTGCAGTGTAAAAGGACTTCAAGAGGATCACCTTTGTTCTCTGAAATCTGTTTCTGGCCAGTGCTCTCATACAGTCATAACATTAGCAATCTCCTGCCTCTACCAGCAAATTATTCTGCTACCCAGGAAACCTTTGTCCCTGTCATGTCCTGCTCACTGAATAAAAAGCACCACCACTTCCATCAGGGCCCAAGTCTCAGCTCTCTGAGTTTCCAGGAGGATGAAGGCAGAAGAGAGAACAGTTGGCAAATGGATGGTAAGAAAAAGATCTGATAAAATAATTGAGGGATTCAGCAAGTGGGACTGACAACAGAAGGGAAAGCAGCTGAAGAGAGGGAAGGATTTCAAGTTAGAAGTGTCACTGGATGATGAAGTGGTGGCAGAGTGGAAGGCGGGCAAATGCTGGCAAGCAGGAAGGCGCCTGTGGCACTTGGCCCTTTTCATACAGGCACAAACCCCACTTTGGGATCTTGTGGGAGCTCTGAATGGTTCGAGAGTCTTCTTTTAGCACATGTGCTATGTGAATTGCTGGAAGATCCCAAAGTAGTGCTGCCCACTGGATTTGGAAGATGATGTTTTGTTAAGTGCCAGGGTGGAACGGTGTTTCACTGCCTTTCCCCAGTTTGTGCTCCCCAAAATCACTCTGAGAACCAGACTGTCAAAGAAAGTGTGAGCTTTGCTTTGGAGCCACAATGGTGGGCAAACAAAAACGCTGAAGGCAGCCACTGAACACAGGGCACTGATGCCTCTTGCACATCTTGCTTTTTTCAGAGGTGGATTACAGCTCCTGTATCTTTCACACCTGGGACAAGGACATAAAGTACATCTTCCACCTCCTGCACAGGATGTCACTTTCTTCACGGGCAGGTCCTTCCTCACTGACAGCCCATCAGTGAAGGGGTCCCGTGGGATGGATTTTCCTTGGTCAGCACATAAAGCAGGCGATCCAATACCTCTTTAAAGTGGAGTGTAGAGGGGATTGATCACTTCCCCCGCTCGGGAGAACTGACAGATGTGTTGTGTGCACGAAAGAGAGACAAGGGAGAGCTGCCATCTGCTGTTGGAAAAATCCTGGTTCATCTTTTAGCCCAGGCATTGCTGAGAGCTGCAGGTGGCTCCTTCGTGCCGGTGGCTCCCATCACGCTGGGTTAGCACACAGAGCAATATTCCACAGGGGAAACTGGAATCCGCACCCGCCGTGCTCCGGGGAGGAGAAGAGTTTGCCCTGAAGGGCTCTGTTCTCATGTGTAAATCAGGAAGAAGAGGATGGATTTACTGACCTTTCAAATCATCCATACCAGCAGCAAGCAAAGAGGGAAGAGGGTATGGCAAACCCACTGTGCCTCCAGGAGGGACTTCAGTGGAAAAATGGACCACATCTTCAAATGTGAGCCACAGATAGTCAATTAGATCAGTATTTAGACCTGATCTCTGCAGTGGATTTTCAAAGAGCTGAGCATTCTGTATTATCATGGAAACAAAAGAATTGGTGATGTCCTACACTTCTAAACTCCGGATACTTTAAAAAAACCCATTAATCATTAACTGAAAACACCTCATTTATTGAATTGCCATTTTGAGTCACTCAAAATTATTTATTTGCTTTTGAAAACATGCTTACTTCTATTTTCTAAATGACATTTTATATCAGTTCAGCTAAATTGAACTGTATTATTTTTACAAGAAAAGACATCCAAGTATTTAATACAAATTAAAGAAAATATTTCAATCCTTTAAATAGCAAGTTAATCTTGTTTAAATCTTCAACTATGAAAACTTAAATTTGAAAACAGGTTTGAAAATTCTGAAAAAGTATCCCTTGCTTACTTTTTTTTCCAAAAGAAAAAATGAATGAAGAAAAAAGCAATCCATAAAAAACAATTCTGATCATTTACAAGGGAACCACACAATTCAATAATTCACATCTTTCATAAGCAAACACAAATTTGTAATACAGCAGCATGGTGCTGATTTGATCTGAAAGTAAACACTTTTCAGTTATGATGTTGAATGTTTTCACTGCAAATTGGTATTTCTTTAAAGGATAAAAAGAAAAATATAATAATTGTAGAGTATGTGTACTAAACTCAAATGATTTTCCAGTAGGGATGCTGGCAAGAGCAGTAATAATAGTTTAAGACAAGTATTCAGTCAATTCAGTTGTTTGCTTTGGCCAATTTTTGAGTAATGATATTCTACTCTGGTGGATACATACCTGTGTGTATAAATATAAGCTTATAGTCCATGTCTGAAGCTTTTGACCTCTTTACCTTTTAAATAATGATCAAATTATTAAAAAAAAAAAAAAAAAAAAAAAGAAAAAAAAAGCAAACCAAACCTTCATGGTGATAGTTCAAAAGGAAAATATTGATTTAATGCAGTAATTATGCACAAGGCCTGGTCTGACAAAACTACAGAATTCTTTTTTTCCCTCAAACAGATAACAGGAATTTTATCCCGCTATATTTAGGAGGGAAAAAAAATCTTAATCCAACTGTGTTGATGCTTCTAACTTCAACCAGTGCCATTTAAAGCAGGAGCTGGTGGCCCCAGCAGCACCTGCCACATGCTCAGCTGAGCCCACAGGACTGAATTCAGACGAGGGCAGGTGAAATCCACTTTGCAGGGCAGCTGTACTCTACACCATCTCCTTTTGAAATGAAAACCTTCCAAAACCACACCAGTACAGGTTTTTCTCGTGTTTGTGTGGGCTTTCAGCTGGGAGCAGAAGGCAGCAGTGGTTACACCCAGCAGATGCTGCAGCCACTGCAGGGACTCAGGGCTAGCAACTGCTTTTCCCAAGGTGGGCTCTAAGGTGTGCTGGAGACACAAACAACAGCCTGACGTGGGCAGCCCTTCACAGAGTTTCTGGTGCTACTCTGGGGAGAAGCTGGAGCTTTCTTCTGTTCCCACACCGGTGTCTAAGGCCTGTGGCAGCTTCTGGAGATCCCCAGCCCTCCCACAGCTCCTGCTCTGCTGCAGAGACACCTGGAACTGGGCAGGGTTCGCAAACCACAGCAGCCCTTTCCCTCCAGATGCAAAGCGTGGCAGAGGAGAGGAGCACCCCAGCCTTTGTGCCGTCTGTTTGTGGCCTTTCCCTCCGAGAAGACAAAGGTGGAAGTGTAAAGCCGAGCAAAGTGATATCATTAAAAGAAAAAAAAAAAAGAAAGAAAAAGAAAAAGAAAAAGAAAAAGAAAAAGAAAAAGAAAAAGAAAAAGAAAAAGAAAAAGAAAAAGAAAAAGAAAAAGAAAAAGAAAAAGAAAAAGAAAAAGAAAAAGAAAAAAGCAAATAAAAGAAAAAGAAAAAAGAAAAAAGAAAAGAAAAGAAAAGAAAAGAAAAGAAAAGAAAAGAAAAGAAAAGAAAAGAAAAGAAAAGAAAAGAAAAGAAAAGAAAAGAAAAGAAAAGAAAAGAAAAGAAAAGAAAAAGAAAAAAGAAAAAAAAGAAAAAAAGAAAAAAAAAAAAAAAACAAAAAAAAGCTGATCTCCCCTCAAAACTGGAGAGAGCGCTGGAGGCCCGGAGGTCCCCGGGGCACACAGCAGCAGCAGCAGGGGCGGTGCCGGTGCCGGGCGCTTTGGGGCTGAATCACAGCCCGGCCCGGCCGGTCGGATATCCTGAGAGCTGCAGGCTGCCGCGGGATGGCCACGCAGGGCAGGAAACCGCTCCGAAGCAGAGAGAAAACAAATTTTTAAAAACCCTTTCAGACGGTTGCCAATAAAGTTTCTTTGGCTCTGCGTCTGGGCATCGCTCCCAAATCCAGCCTCTCGCCCAGGATAAAGCACTACAGCCTGGAATGAGAGTCAGATGCGTGGGAGCAGTGCATGTGTCTGTGTCTGGGCTGGAAAACATATGTATGTAGTGCCTAGAGAAAGCTTTTTACTTTGGGCCTTCCTCCAGAAAACCTCTTTCCTTGCTTTTACAACTGTCCCCTGTTCCTTGGGACTATCCAGATGTTTAACCCAGCCTGAGGACAGGGAGCTGAGGAGTTTTCTCTGTGTCATTCCCCCTGACCCCCAGGCCTGGGAGCAGCCAGCCCACACCTCTGTTCCTGCGAGGTGGGTGGGATGGGATGGGATGGGATGGGATGGGATGGGATGGGATGGGATGGGATGGGATGGGATGGGATGGGATGGGATGGGATGGGATGGGATGGGATGGGATGGGATGGGATGGGATGGTCACCCAGGCTGTATAGTGACCTGTGTGCAGCACTGGACCCACAGCTCCTGGCTTTCCCTCTTGGGTGGGGATCAGGACTCAGCAGAGAGGGAGGACAGCCAAAAACCTTGGAGGGCAAAAGAAGAGAGGAAGGAAGAGGGTTGTTGCTGGTCTGTTTCTACTATTTTATCCTGAGGTTCTGTTAATGGGTGGACTGATTGCCACTTTTGTAAAATCCATCTCCTGAAACTTTGCAACTATGTGGGAATTTTAGCTAGCCTGAAATGAAAGGCAAATAGGAACACCACCATCAAACCGTGAATCCTTAGCCTGCCAGGCTGCAGCAAGAAGCCGGAGGAGGGGGGGAAAAAAGTGAACGTTTTTCTTTTTAACACCACAGTTTGAACCCCAGCCTCTTCCCGGCGGCCAGGGCGGCTGTAACCCGAGGGACGCGGCTGCGAACGAGGCCCCGCGGCGAGGATGGAGAGGCGCTGGTCGGGGGGAGACAGCGGGCGCTGAGGACGAGCGGAGCCTCCCTGCCCTCCCCGGGGCGGAGGGAACGGAGGGACCGAGGGCTCGGCTGTCCCCGGGCGGTGCCGGCCCCGGCCCGCCCCGCACACCTCGGCCCGCCCCCGGCGACCTGCGGCGGCCGTGGGGCCGCTCCGTGAGGCGGCTCCGGTGAGGTTGTTCCGGCGGGGCCGCTCCGTGAGGCGGCTCCGTGAGGCTGTCCTGGCTCCTCCCGGCCAGGTGCCATCGCGGGCGGAGCAGCCGCCGCCGCCCCGGGTGAGGCGCCCGCGGCTCCGGACCGCGTCCCCCGCCCCGTCCCTGCCGGGGCTCCGCCGTGTCCCTGAGGGCAGGAGAGGGACCTGCCGCACCCCTGCTCTGTGCCCGGCCCGCCCGCCAAGGAAACCCGGGGATAAAACACACATTTGGTTCTGTTAAGCACCGAGCGGCAGGTCGGTGAGGAGCGCGTGTAGTGAGTGCTTTGTAACCCGCCCCCCAAAACAGCTGGGGAAAGTGCAGGAGGAGATGGGGCTGATCTAGCATGATCAATGCAGCGCTATCTGTGCCATTTACAGATGCCAAACTGAATTTATTTGATCTGCCTCAGTTACCTAAATAGTTGGAAATACTGTATTTTTTCAGGATTCTAGTCGTTGGGATGGAGCAGCCTGTGCAGAAATAGCATTATTTGAGTGTGCATAAAGTGGATGAAGTAGTTACAGAAAATATTTTTAAAGTGTTGGATGTTGACTGTAGTTGTTCTGGTTTGTCTCCAGTATCCTTGGTTAGTACTGAGCTGATAATCCAGCAACTTCTGTTATGTATTTGCTGAGTATTGTTCACTAATTTAATGGCTTTCTTGTGGTGTGGGCAGATAGTTCAGTGTAAATTTTAAATAATTTTGCCTACAGCGATTTTCAGTGGATAATGCTGAAATGTGTTTATTTTAACCCGAGCATTCTTTCTCCTGCCTTATCAGCTATCTTTATTCCTACACAGGCCTTATCACAGAGGTATTTATTTATAATCCTTTCTTTGCAGGCTTAATGCTCTCCACAGAAAGTGAGGCCGAATAACGTGCACATGCCGAGTACTGGAGGAGAGGCTGAAGGACATCCTGTTTTGTTTCAGCACTGTTGTTATTCTTTGGGGTGAAATGAAAAATTTGATTTTGTTTTGGAAACACTCATATTTCTGATGCAACTGAACTTCAGTAACCTTTTTTGCAGTACAGATTTCAACAATTTTTTTTTTTCTCTTGAACAAAGATGCAGAACTTGTCGGTGGTAGAAAGTCTTGCTAATACAGACGTATACTGTGAGCCTCCAAGAGACCTGGCAGCTGAGGCAGGTGGCGTGTCTCTCAATGAAAGTGGCTGTAACTGGAATGAAAGAACAAGTAATGAAGAAATTTTTAATCTTGAAGCAATGCAGCAAAGCCTCCCTGTCATGAACAGCAAAGGGAGAAGTTGTGAGGGGTTTTCTGAGAGCAGCTTTAGTTCCTCAGAACCCAGTGGGTCCTGGGGTGATTTTGAAGGCTTCAAGGAGCCCTTAGACAAATCAGAGAGATTCGGTCATAACCTTGAAGTTTTGGTGAAGTCAGCAAACCGTTGTGGAGCAGATCTGGACCCGAGCAGCAGAGGCTGCAGCGTTTCTGAGCCATCTCTGTGCCATGGGACACAGGCTGAGGGCTCCCTGAGTGAGGTACGTGTTCACAGCAAACCCACAACCAGAAATGGTTGTGTTACTGCTTTCTGCACCTCTGGGTTTGTATCTGTCTTCTCTGTAATGGGTAATGCTGCACAAGCAGAGAAATTGTCCGGCTACTTCGCAGCTACCTCAAGTGGAAGGAAAGCAACTTCTTTACAGTGTTTGACAAATACTTAAGCGGTACTGCTGGAGAGCTTTAAAGAATGTAATGCACTATTTTGCTTCTAGGCACTAGGAATAAGTAGGCACAGAGGCAAGCAAGCACGTAGGCACTGTGAACCTTGCCCTGAAGGACATGCACTGGAAAATTTAGACAAGAAAGAGCATAAGGAACAACAAATCGGGAAGGTGGGTGACAAAAACAGGACAGAAATTCAGTGAGCTGCCTGCAAACTTACTGAACTGAACTCACATACCATTGAGTTAGAAATTGGCAAAAACAATGTCTTTTGTTAGTCAGTATACTCCCTGAATATATCAACAGTTTTTCTGGAATTTTAGACTGATGGTGACACACAAGAAATGAATAGAAATAATATAATTACTTTTTTAGCATAGGATATAGCATTCACTCTTACAATGTTAGAGCTAAAATTCTGAGTAAATAATACAATGAATTTTCATCAGCACACAAGAAAAAAAGCTTTAGGTAAAGGGTTATATCTTATTGGGATAAATGTGCTTCCATGTGGCTCAAACGTGCAGCAGCAAAGGGAAGAAAAGTAACAAAAGGAAAGAAGGAACGTAGAAATACAGAGCAAAATCCCCTTGTTCTTATTAGTTTCATCCTAAATAACAACATTTGAAAAAAGAGAATGATCAGCTAAGACTTCTATGGGGTTAATTTACTTACTGTGTGTAGTCTGTTGGGTGAGTTTTAGTATGTGTAGGGAACTGAGACTTCTCTGGAGACAGGATTTCTTGCCCTTTGCCTAGGAATTTTACTTGTTGCACAAAGGAAAAGCACAAAGATGCAGGTGAGAAAAGCTGCCCACACTGATTGAGTGTAGATACACAAAATACCTGGTTATTGGTGTGCACAAACAGAGAATTCAGGTTTTTGTTATGCTGGAAATGGGGGACAAGAAGTCTTCTGTTGGAGAAAGAGAATGTAATGACTGAAGCTGAAATGGAATATAGCAGGTTGCTTGGTTTCTTTCCAAAAGGAATAGATCTTAATCTGACTGAAGCCTTTTCTTTATTTTGCATTTCTTACAGCCAGAAGGAAATGTCCAGTTCAAGTTAAATAAGTTAACCATGCTTAGAGTTTCAAGTTGTCTTTTCTAGTCTCAAGGTGAAGAGACAGCCACAGAGCTTCTGGAGATTCCTTGGAGTGTAGAATATATGTGTAGCTTGTCCTTTATCCCTGTGCTTTTTGTGTTGTTTGAGATCTTAAAATCTTTGGACTGGGACTCTGGCTTCTGTATGATCAATAGAAAAAAAGGCCAGGTGGATTGGAAGGGACCTCTAGAAATCATCTCAGGTCAGAGGTCTGACCTTCAGTATTTATTGCTTCAGTTAAATGACATAATTAGGATCAGAATCATGTGTTTTAAGATGGAAACAATCATTAATTTCCTTGCAGTACTTGCCTACATGGTTGAACACTCTGAGTATTTTTCATGTGCTCTTTAAACATTGGCCTTTGAGAGAGGGACTGGTGCTTGTGTTTAAGCCATGGGGTATTTTGATATAATAGGATATAGAGGATTTATTCAGAATGTGCTGATGTGAACTTTGTACAATGATTTTTTTTATAATTAGTACAAAGCCACGAGATAAATGGAAATATACCAAAACTTTTTTTCAGAAACAGTCACTGAAATAGACAGTAATAAAGGTAATAAAAAAAAATCTCTAAAAAACCTGGCTTCTCCTTGACTCCCATCCCACTTCAGTTTTGGTGCCTACCTGGAAGTTGTTTTTTTGGTTTTTTTTTCACAGAATTCTGCTTCTCAAGCATCCGTCAGGACCCTCCATGTTGTATCCCTTTTGAAATAATACTCAAATTGATTGAAAGTGTTGTGACATTTTGGGCAAGATTCAAAGGAAGTTACCCAGGAGTCTTTGAATGTCCCAGGAGTGAATCATCAGGACAGGATTTTAGCAAGGCCTTACTTCAGGAGGGAGCAGAATGGGGCACAAATTCTGTTCTTTAAGTGTGGTCAGACGTGCAGAAGCCTTCTGCTAGCTCTGTTGGTTTTGCCTACTTACCCTTAGATTAATCTGTACTCTCTCAGTATTCACCCCACTTGTCTGAGTTGAGTGTAATGAGACTGTGGAAATATTTCAGCTGTTTGAATTGCAATTAAATGAAACTATAAAAATAGGGAGTACCCATGCTTAGGGTTTTCAGACTAAATTGTTGATTGCTGGGCAAAACCCACAAATTGACTGGTTCCATTCTTGAGTTTGCTGCTCCTGCATTGCGGGCAGGATGGTGAAGTCAATTAATTTGCTTTTATTTGGAAAATTGTAGTAATTCCTTCCTTGAAGGAATAAAAAGATACAGCTTCAGAACTAGAAGGCATGCCTCTAGGATAGGATGTAAATTATGCAGGTTTTCTCTTGTAAATGTATTTCTTAGTTGTCAGATAACCCTTCCTACTGGTGGTTACTTCCACTACTCCTGTCTAGATCACTCCTGTGCCGTGGTCAGCCCTCCAAACCTCCTCCTCATCGCTGCTTGGGGAGGAACAAGGATCTAAATCTGCCTCTGACTTTTAACAATAGGCTGGAAAAGGTTTGGTGCAAACGCAGGGATATAGAAACATCCTCACCCCAGCTTTTTGCAGACTTGCACAGTGCAAGCATTTATTGGTAACTGTAGCATTTGGCAGGTGTGTTACATTTGAATTAGGAGTGCTTGTCTACTGAGTTAGCAAAACAAGCTTTCGACTTGATGAGCACATCAGATTTGACCGGGTCTGAATTAGGTGAGCAGAAGGAGGAGTAATAAGTGTTAAATATGCAAATCTATGGCTGAGAAGCTGGGAAGTTAAAGACTAAGTTTCATCAGAAACTGTGGGACTCTTGCTTCCTCTAATTCTTGGTACTCAGAGTATTCAAAACAAAAAAATATGATCTCAGTCCCTCTGCTATGAATATTAATATTAATATAAATTCTAAAAACAATAAGACAATCTCTAGAATTGTTGTAGACTTTGGACTAGGTCCTTCATGAACTGTGGGGATGGCCCATATGGTATATGTAATAAAAATCTCTTTTTTTCTAGGAAGACCACAGCTATGAGGAGATATTTAAATTGGCCTTTCCAGAAGTCTTTGTACCACAGTTCAGAGAGTGCATAAGAAGCTTAGAGCAAGTTCTTGATGCAAATAATGAAGATGTTTGGATTCCTGAACTTTTGAAGAATCAACTTTGGTAATGAGTTTAGATTAACAGTTAAAAAAAAAAAAAAAAAAAGAAAGAAAAAGTTCTTCATCAATTACACTGTTTGTTTCATAATTTAAAAATCAGTGGTACACTTAAAAACCTTTTTAATACTACGCTTTTCAGTGTATAGATCTTACCAGTTTTGTAACACATGGAAAAGGAAATGGATGGTGTTTTAGCCATTGGAAAACAATGAAGGGAATATATCAAAATTACAAATTCCTGCTTAGGGTTTTTCCTGCTGTTGGTGTGCCTTCTTATGACTAAGCCTCTGGAATGCCAGAACCCAACAGGCAGCCTGTTCTTCCTGTTTGCTTGTCCTTTCTTTACAGCACATCCCACTTATTTCTTCATCATTGGAGGCTGCTGCTTCTACTAACAACTTACTTGCCTCTTTTTTTTTTCCCCTCAGTTAGTAACTTCTTCTCATGTTTAACCAGATGTGCTACAGAATCTGTGATGCATCTGGCTTCTTTCCTGGGCAATGTTAATAGCAATTAGTATCATTTTCAAAGCGTTCTCTTGCAACAGCTGGAACACTTCTAGGTTTGTTACGTGTTTATTAAGGATCAGCAGCTTCAGAGCAGTATTGTAGTTACTGAACAGTGATGCAGTTATTTTTTCATAACTTGGAGGCTTTGTGTCTAGAAAGCAGTGTCAGACTTGAGAAATGTCCTAAGACTCAGAAGAAACATAGGCAAAACTTTTAACGTGGGTACCCTTTCAGCCAAGTTCCCTGCATATGTGTTATATCTTAATCAGCATCAAACTGGGGAAATATAATTGTAAAGGGGACTTCACTATTACAGCAGAGTGCCAGGTAAAAACAAAATTTCCTGATCTACTGTGGTGAGTAACTACTGTCAATGCCAAGTGCAAATCAAGTGAAGCCCCACTGAATTTTTATGTGTAAGAATCCAAAGCAGCACATGGAGGGAACTCTCTCCTCACTGTTTCAGCAGTGAGTGCCTTTGGCTTGTTTTGTAGGACAGGTGCTGCAGAGGTGAAGTGTGACCTATGGGATAGAGAAGGACTTGAGAGACAGACAAGGCAAAGTGCAGAACTAACAGGGCTGAACTCTGCCCACATTTCACAGAAGGAGCTGAATGCTGTGAGCTGTTGGCATGTACCAGTCCCTGAAATGTGCTTCTAATGCCCCTCTTATCTGAGGAGCACAAACACACACTTATGCTGACTTACTGCTTCCACTAATGGTCATGCCAGCTCATTAGTACACTGGCTGGTAGTTTGGACAAATGTAAAAAGAGTTTTAAGGCAAGTTGCTTGTTAGATCAAGGTTAGTATACAGCTGTATGTAGTGACAATAATGTTGCATATCTGCACTGGAAACCTCAGCTCAAAACCTCAAACTGTGTTTTGTTTCCTAGCGTGGATTCTGGAAATGTATGGAGAGCACTCAGAGACTTTGATAATACCCCCAGCTTAAGACATCCCTGGAGTAAATCTCATTGCCAAGAAAACCTCTTGAGCATTCTCGGAATAGATGCAAATCAAAAGGTAATTGAACAAGGGTTTTCCATTCTGCCAGCATAAACACTGGGTTGGGAATCTGATCTTCTGTAAGCTGTACATGCAGATGCATGAGGGACTGGATCTGGGTGAGTCACAAGGGATTTTTTTAACAGGGAACTTTTAAAGACAACGGCTTAGTGTTTTCTCATCTTCACATGTAAGTAACTAAGAAATTGTGCAGGATCACACTTCGATTGTCTTTACATTGAAGTCTGCCCAACACAGTTCCCTGTTATTAGGTGGTGCACTCAGCTTTGGTGGAGATGGAGAAGTAGCTTTCAGATGGTGGAGATGGAGAACCAGCTCCCTGGTGTGTGTGCAGTAGGATTGTTTACATTTTTTGCTCAGAGTGTGAGAAAACTGCCTCTAATATCTTTCTGTTAAATGAAAATCAGATCTGAATCAGAGAGGCTGTTACAGTAGTTACTGGATGTTTTTACTGTGAAGAAACTGAAAGTGTGTTCAGTTTCCCCTTTCCTCACATTATTCCTGTCTGCTTTTGTGAGGCTTGAGGGAGAGCATGTTTTAAATTGGATTGAAACCAAACCAGCAGTGTTGAAAGATCTCAAATAGAAATGTCTCTATTTGGCAATCTCTTGTTTTGAGAAGATACAGGTGTCAGGGATATTTTAGAATTCAGTTATTTAGCTGGGATTAATTAGTCACATGTCATTTTCAGAAGTAACTATTTCAATTGATCATTTAAATGCTGAAGCCCTGGGTTGGCAAGGTAATGATTTTATGGGCATATTTGACTTTTCATGCAAGTTACATACAAACAGAGGGACGGTGCTGAAGGTAGAAACCTATTTTGCACTTGAAAAAGTCACTTTATAAAACTAATTTAACAGAGAAAGAATCTCTCTAACATAGCTAAACTCCCATTCTGTTCCTTTCTTGACCCCCAGCATTAAATCAATGCCCAGGCAGCTTAAATTTCCATCATTATTTCTTATCAGTTACTGGAAAACTGTATTGCTTTTAACAATACTGATTAAGACACACTTCTTAGCTTTGGTGCTAGTTAAGGCTAATTCTAATTGGAAATGGCTTTTTCATTAATTGAAGTCACAGACTCATGTGTGTAGGTGATGCCTTGAGGGGCTACCTGGAACAGAGGCTAGACAGAGTTAGAGAATAAAGTAGGTATTTATTAAAAGGCCTTCAAAGGATACACCTTGGGCAGTGCAGAGCCTGGCAGAGGTTACACCCGAGATGGATGATGGTCACCAGTTTTCTCAGACAGATATAAGTTTGTTCTATTTGCATTTCAGAGGTTAATTGTCCAACTATAGCTTCAGGTAATGAAGTCACATTCACCCAGTTTGCTTCTCTCCCTGACTTACTTTTGTTTATATTTTTCAGGCCTGAGGCTGTGTTGATGACCTTGGTTCTCAGGCCTAAAATGATTGTTTAGTCTGACCAAAATGTGAAGAAAGCTAACTAGCATTCTATACAGAGTTCAGAGTTACACACTAATGTAGTACAGAATCTGCAAAATATAAAAACTAAAACTTAGGGCATCGTTCATAGAACTGGCTGTGGTATAAAATTGTTTTAATGCAGAGGGGGACACATGATAAAATACAGCTTCAGAAAGTAAAATTTAGTGGGTGCTATTTGAGGGGAACTTCTCTTTAGGTTGTATGTATTGAAATCAGATAGAAATGCATAAATCAATTAACAAATAAAATGTAAATTATGTTTTTTTAGGATGTTTCAGAGAACCAGACTGATATTTTTGAGGATTCAAATGTCAAAGATAATGAGGACTTTAGATTTGATGGATTCAGTGTTAATGACTGCAAAGCATTGATCCAGACCAAGGTAAGGATTGTTCTGGAAGTGAGCACTTCAGAGAACCATGGTGCATTTAGCATGTTCCTCTCTGCTGTCCCAGCACCTGTTCTCATGTAATGGTTTTGTCCTGGTATAACTTTTGGATGTGGAGTTGATTTTTTGCTCTTTGGAATCTCTCTGACAGCTTCAGAAAAGATACCTTGGTGCTTGTTTGTTTCTTGTTACAGCAATGCCAGTTGAAAGGAAAATTGTGTTGTCCTCCATTGCTGTAAAACACCTGAGTCACCTCAGTCTGTTTTTTAGCAAGGTATTTTGGAGACACTCTTAACCTAAGGTCCCTTCCTCAGCAGAGAATAAAATTGAGCATCTGTTGTCACTATGGAGACAGATAGTTTGAGACACTTTCATTGCTCTGCTTTATTCTATTTACTGCCTTGGACAGTGAAGGTGTATAACTGTTCTGGAACCTTGTACTTAAGAGATGACAGGCTGCAGAATTCAGAAATAAAACTTACAAGGACTGTCCAGCTTATTCCTCCATAATTCAATTCTGCTTTCTTCAGTGAGTACGTGAAGGGGGGATCACAGTGGCTGAATCACACTGGAAACGTGTAAAACACAGGAACAGGGTTTAGACAAAGGAGAAGTGGTTTGAGGTAGACAGAGAAGGAATAAAAGAAAAAAGAATTGTGGTACAAAGTTAAGTAAAATTAATTTATTTTAATTTTTTACAATGTTTTTCTGGGATAGCCTCATAAGGGAAAGAACAAACTCTGCAGCTTTGTGTCTCAAAGAAAAATCAGTTTAAAAACATGTGTTGCTATATCTAATTTAAAGTAAGTCAAATAATACAGTGGGATGTTTTCTATTTATCTTCATATTTATGTGTTTTTTCTCTAAAAAATTTTTAAAAAATTAAAAAAAAATTTTAATGAAAATTTATAAAAATTAGGTTGGCATATGCAAAGTCATTAACCTCCTGTAGGATGGAAAAAATTAACTAAGTTTTTATTTTTCACTCAGCTTTCTGTGTCACCAGACTCCAGACATGGTCGTCTTTTCACCTGTAACCTCTTTCTGAAGACTTCATCATCAGATGAAAACACACAGTGTATAACAATCCCAAGGAAGAAGCAGATTTTTGCTACACACAACCTAAAAATGAAATTTTTTAGTAGTGATGTTTGTTGAACTAAATACAATTTTTAGCTTTTTTTCTCCTTTTTTTTTTTTTTAACTGAATGCAGTTTACCTTTATTTTGTTACTGACTTGGTACTATAGACTACAGACATTCTTTAGGAAAGTGACATATTTCTGTATATGATGGACCTATGGCCACGTTATTAGAGGATATTTCTCCTGTTTAGTTGTCAAATTTTGTAATTTGGCTCTGCTAAGTTTTGCTGCAGAGTTGTGTCTCTTACAGGAAATGCTGCAGCTGCAGCCACACTTCAAGATAACTCTGGTGGACCCTCCTGAACTACTGACCTTTGAGGCCTTAATGCCTCTTCAGTCAAAACCCTTCTTTCCTGCCAAAATCTACACGAGTCTCAGGTGTGTTGTGCTGTGCCTTGTGGCCATCTCTCCTCATACTTGCTCCAGTTTGGATCAGCTGAGATCTTTGTTGCTTTGCCACTGCTGGGTGTAATGAGAAGAGCCTTCTTCATTGGGGGACTTTCAGTGGGGTTTAGCAGAATAAAAGTGTTTTAATTTCTGTCTGGTGAAGCCTGCTGTGGTGATGGGGGTGGAGGCAGCAAAATGCTTCGTTCTGGCATTGGTTTGTGGCTGAAATAAATCACCTTGTTGAAGCTGATTGTCACAGGACGTGTTGGGTTCATTCACACTTACACCTGCTTGTAAAAGCTCAGCAGTGTTGCAGTTCAGGACTCGCATAATGGTGTAAATTCCTGCCCTTTTAAAATTTAATGGGAACTATCAACTGTTGCCCATCATCCTGCATGCTTGAGTGCCACAGGGGATGTACTTCACTGTCATTCAGAAGAATCTGTGTTGGTTCCCTGCCAACTGCAACAGCTTTATTTATTCATTGGCAGTAACTTTTACACTTTTACACAAGTTACTGATCTCTCTGCTGCTCTGGCCATTCTGAATATGAAAATTTTATATGGCTTTTTGTTTAAAAGAGTTGCTAAGCATGGGAACTGATATTTTATGTGCTGAAAGCAAGGAACAAAGCTGGGTGTTCAAAAACTAATTCAGTTAATTATTTAATGATGAGCCTGTTCTGTTCTTAGAATTAAGAATACTATAAAGCAGTGGCAGAGTTCAATCCTTAATCTAGTAAACTGTTCAGCAGTGACATTAAAATTGCTGTAATAACTTCAGTAATGCTTATGATACCTCAGTGCTATTAGCATGGGATGAACTCTGTCCTGCTTACTCGGTAGATGGAACAGATCATTTTGAAAAATGCTCTTTTAAAGTGGCTCTGCAGCTTCCCTGGCCCTGGAGCGAGTCCTGCAATGCTGAACTGGAAACTCCATCTGGATACAAGAGCAGGGTTAACTTTTTCAGTTAACCCTAGATTTGAATTAATTTTCAGTTTCCCTTATACTCTTTCAGAGCTCTTAAACATGTATTAAATAGATTGTAGTCATAAGCTCACAGAATGTTAAATTGCCAGTAAATGGTGAATGAATAGTTGAGGCTGGTAATAAACATTATTAAAATCAATTATAAGATGAAAATCCTATTTTTATGCTTTCAGACAAGCAGGGATCTGCAGAGGGGCTTGAGGGGGCAACTTGTAACATTCACTGATGCATCAGAGCCCTCTATTCCTCTGGGCTTTCAAATTTGCCTTTGCTTTTGTGAGCATTAGATGAATGTATAAAAAATTGCTTGGCACTGTTACTCTGGGAGAAGGATGAAAACGTCATCTTTCCCTCCTATTAGCAGATTTTACAGCCCTGTCCAAGGTACAGAATGGAAAGAGAAAAGGGTTCAGCCCTTGTGATTCAGCAGGGAAGGAAACTGCTGGCGTTCCAAAGGTGATGGGCTCCGCCTTCCAGGTCTTTCTCTTTTGGACAGATGCTTTGGCCACCTGAACCCTCACTGCCTGTGAGCACTGGCTGCACAAAACAACTGAGGGACCTTGTAACTCCCATTTCCAATCTGAGATGAACAAATTCACCATTCCAAGGGAACAGACTAATTTTTGAATGGCAAAGCAATTCAGCTTCAAGGTTGGGGAGTTCTGGCAAGCCCCCAGCCCCCAACAGGATTTGGACACGACCGGCACATTTGGGGGTACCCACAGAGACAGAACTGGACTCTCTCATATGACAAAAGATCAGGGAGACAAATCCAGGTATAGCCAACCATTTTTAGGCACATTTCATGGTAAAAACGTCGCCTGGCCTTCTGTGGTTATGCTGGGAAACGAGGGGTGCCGGAAGCGCCTGTGACGTGCTCGGCACACGCCGTGACCGTGGCTTTCCTTGAGTCATTTCCTCGTTCCTGCTGTCCCTGGCAGCCAGCCCAGGGTGCCAGCACACGCTGTGTCCCCACAGGCAGCACTCTGTGCTCTGCCAGGGGAGTGCAGAGGAGATACCACTTTGTACCTCAGCAGGTTTGAGGCAATGAGTTTCACTGTTTCTTGTCTTAGTTACGAGCCCTCAGCTGTGAAATCCTGAGTTCTGACAGACTAAACGTGTCACTGTACTCTGTGTTTGCGGAAAGCAAATACCACAGGCTTCTGACATTTGCTTAGGGTTTTGAAAAGGTGAAAACAAGAGCAAGAGAGGAGTTCTGGACAGCAGAGTTAGACAGGAATGCCTCTTTCTTCTGCTGGGATTAGAGGGAAAATGTACCCATAGAAAAAAGTTTTACAAAGTTCCAATCAGCAGTGTAATTACTGAAATGCTTCCTTTGTGGAAGGAATGCTGTAAACATTCCTTTGCAAAAAAAAAACCCCTCAAACTAACTTCGTTGTGAAAGACTGAAAATTTTTCAATGCATATTCTAAAATGTGGAATTTGATTAATTATTGTAATTTTAAAAAGAGTCAAGAAAAAGAAGGATGATTTCTAACCATACTATAAGCCCACCATTGGTTGCATATGCAGAAAATGGAGTGAAAAACAAATAAAAGAAATCTTGTAAAGGTGTAAGGTTTTATCAAAATGCAAGGTCATTGCAGGATTTAAAAGCAACCTGAGTTTTTTAATGATGAAGATCAGCTTTAATTGTTTTAAAAATGAGATTTCCCTGGAGTACTCCTACTCCAGTTAAGACAACGGAGGGAATTTGGCTAAAACTGAGCTACCTTCACATTAATTGTTAACTCCCAAATTTCCACGTGGATACAAGTTTAACTTTCCAGATCCACTCTGGAAGATTCAAGAGAAAAAGTTTCTGCTCCTTCTACTGAAATATGTCTGAGAACCTCCTAAAATTGTCTCCCACAGCCCAGCCAGCCTGGCTTAGAGCTCTGCTGGGTGGAGTAAGCAAGCCCTGATGAGGGAAAAATGTATGGAATGAAGTTGCAACATTTTTCTCTTTTTTCAATCAAGGCGAGATGCCTGTGAACGCTGGGCAAATTCCAAAATGCCAAAAATCCTCCAGCTTCCCCAAACATCTGCTTTATTAACACACACTTCTACAGACACACTTCTGCATCTTCAGAGCTTAATGCCTCACTTCTAACATTGAGTTTGAACAGCACAAAATTACTTTTGCTGCTAATTTGTAACTCATTTTCTTCACAGAACTAATGGATAAGTTATTTAATTTTGTGTATTTTACTGTTGCTTGTGCTGGAAAATTAAGTCTTTTAAAGTGTCACTTCCAGCACAGAGGTTACAGAGCTGGACAGAGCACTCTGGGTACACCCAGCCCTCCCCAGGCAGCTGTTTGAAGCAGCACTGCACTGAGCTGTGCTGCTCTGAATGCTTTCAAGTTCAGATCTTTCAGCGTGGTTAAAATCGATGCAAGTGTATGAAAACCTGCACCACCTTTAAACAGTCTCAGCTTGCTCTGAAAGCTTCAAAAATGTTTTCTTTAAATGCTGAACTGCAGCACACCCTTGAAAGGCAGCGTTTTCTGCTGCCATGGGCATCCAGAGCTGCAGCATCCATAGCAGCTTCCTCGGGAATGAGTCAGTCCAGGAGCTGATGGCACGGCGGTCACAGCACCGGATTTCTGTGCACTTCCTTCCAGACCTGTGCTTTTACACTGTGGTCAGCACACAGAGCCATGACAAAGGGAGGAGGAAGTCTGTAAGCAGCAGGCAGTGCAGTCTCATCAGTGAAAGTTGCTGGAGAGTGCTCTGTTATGCCTCAATCTGTATGCTATGAACATTTGTTCCCTTAAAATGGAGGGAACTTGATGTAGTTCTTAAAACGGCACATAAAGAGATTCGTCTCTATTTAAACACGTAAAAAAGAGGGGAAATGGCGATTCTGCTTCAATTTAAACCTTGAAAGTCCATTGCAGAAGGGTCAGGATCTCCCTTTAGAGGGCTACAACAGGAAGAGGATGGAAACCTCCAAACCTGAAGCTGCTGGTTTGCTTTGTACAAGCTGCCTTTCACTAGCCCGGAGTGGCAGGGCTCTTGTCCAGCCTGTCAAGCATACAGGTCTGAAGAGTGACCACTGTGTGTGTCACAGACACTTGTATGTGACACTTGCTTTCAGGTACATCAACCCCTGAAGGGATATTAAGGACTGCAGGGGCTGGGAAATAAAGCCCCGAGGACATCTCTGCTAAAAACCTGTGTCGTGTTCCCAACAGGAATCCCCCCACTCCACTGGCTGGAAAAATGCTCTGTGGCTCATCCCTTCTTTTGTTACAAAGGGGGTGTGGTGCTTTTTAGTGAAAACTTACGAGCCAGAGCAAAGCTGCAGCTTGATTATTAATAGCTCAAGTAGAGAAAACCTATGGATTGTGGTAAATGAGTGTAACAGTGTTAGAAGACCCCAAATTCCAAACTGCAGACTCAGGCTCCCAAGCTGGGAGGATGAGATGCTGTGAAAGACAATGACCACTGAGCAATCGAGGAGCAAACACCATGAAGATCAGCCCTTATTATTATTAATGGTCTGAATTATTGTTATAGGCCTAACTGCCCAGGCATTTCAGTGTTCACAGTCCCTCTTTGGAGGCACCCAGCTCAAGCTTTGGTGCTTCCCTAAAGGAATCCATCCTTCAAACCTCACAGGGAACCCTGTTATGAGGCCTGGCATGTGTAATTTCTGTACAGGTTTGTAAGGTGTTTAGTATTCCTAGGGACAAAGGAGGGGGGAGACTGGGCACGTGGAGAAGGAAAAAAGGTACAAATGCCGAGGGAAAATGTTATATCCTTGTAAGTGAAAGACCAAAGAAAAGGTGGCAAGGCGCCATAGATTTTTTATGTTTTGTTTTTCAGTCACATAGTGAAGGCTCCAAAATATAACTGGTTTAAATGCAAAACTGTGGCTTTTATTTCCAAACATACAATAAATAGGTCCACCACAACTAGCCTCTAACTTCATTTTACATGGAAGGATTTTAAAATTAGTTTGTGCATATTTAAAAATTAAACTTCCCTTTGCACATTATTCCAAACATAACCGAACTGCATTACACACCAGCTCATGGTCTTGGCACTGTGACACAAGCAACCAATTAGAAACAGAGCTCTGTAGCCAGGACTTGTACAAAAATTGCATTTTGAATTGTTGATAAAAGATCTACCAACAATTAAAACTTTTGATGCAGTATACAAAAAACTTCAGTACAGAAATGCTGAAAAGCAAGTTGTCTTCTCTTCTGTTTCTGTAGAGACTGCAAGGTAAGTGGATTTATTAAGAGTTCACTATTTGCTATATGATACAATTTTCATACCAAAATATCTTTACTGCATAGTAACATTCCATCTTTTCAATGCAAAAAGAGATTAGATGCAGTCTTTTTATTTCATCCCTCATCACTGAATTTAAAGACATTTTTAACCGCATCTCTGTTTCATCACAGTGCAGAAGGCCCTTAATATTTCAAGGATTTATTCAGTCATATTTTTAATACAAAAGCAGAGGCTGAGGAAAAGCCAGAGTAGTCTATACACAATGCACAATCTGTGTACATTCTGAAGCTGTACCTCTTCAAGAACTAGTTATACACTCTTCAAACATATCCCTTTATCCAGCAATTCAAAATGCTTTAGATCAGAAGTTTTATATTAGAATCAATACAATATATGCATATAAATACATTTATACCCTTCGGTTGCTGAACAACCCAGATGGCTGCGAGGATGTGACCTGAAATGGTTCTCCATTGGTCTGGGATACCAACTTATGTTGGCAGCTAACTGTTAACCGAGAGAGTCACAGTAAAAAATGGAGCTCTCTGCACAGGGCAGGTGTGCCACAGCATCAGTTAAGACTAGGAACACCAGGTGAGACCCTGACCCCTTCAACAGGGCCAGGATTTCAACTTCTGTGAGATGCAACACACGGGCAACGTTTTTTCCCTCTGCCAACACTCCGTTCATAAAACGTCTCAGCAGAACAACAAAAACCCAAAAAATACAACAAACCAAAGCAAAGGTTTTACAACTGCAAGTTTCCAAGACAGGTGCTGCAGCTTTCAAATACAAAGGAAAAGTTTTATAATTAAAAAAGGAAGAAAAAAAATAACAAAACCCAAACCAAAAAGCGATGTGCAAGTGTGAAACTCAGAAGACGATAGCAGGGCTCGATCTAGACCTCGGGTCAGGCTGAAGCACAGAACCCAAACTGCCTGATGGAAAAACAGTTCTCACTGCAAATCTCATCTCCAGCTGAGCAGGGCGTTTGTGTATCTGTATGAAAACAGCCCTGCCCCACCCAGCACAGCCTGGGGCAGCAGCTCCAGGGTTCCAAGGCCCAGGTGGCTTTGTCCCCTGGGAGGGACAGAGCCACCAGCAGTGACTCCCACAGCCCCACGGGTGCTCCTGGGGCTGTCACAGCAGAGGGTGATGTGCTCTCAGTGCTCTCAGCTTGGCTTCTGAAAGGATGCAGAAATGTTGGCTGAGTATCCTCCAAAGGTGCTAGAGGTCTAAGTTTGAAGAGTTTCTTCCCACAATGCCAGGTATACAAATGTGTATCTTTTTAAATAATATTGCACATAAAAATCATTTTAAAATTTGTAGTGAAAGCAGGGTTGAAGGACAGTGTTTTCCAAAAGAGAATAAAAAGCTACCTGTACATAGTAAATTTTAATTTAAAGAACGCCAAGATTATTCAAAATCTAAGCACATAATACTGACAGAAAAATGTTAAATTGCACAATCTACATATAAATTAATTTGTAAATACTTAAAAGTTTTTAAACATTGAATACCCTTGATTTTACAAATCAGCTAGGTCACTGTCAAAGGATCAACTGAATGAGTTAGAAGTACTTTCCCCCAGAAAGAAACAGAAACAAAAGGATTTGCAGTCTCAGATGAAGCACTGGAAAGAGTTAAAGCATTTCAGCTCAGAGGTAGTGCTAAACACATCCAACTAGAAGTTCATTATATTTGAACTATGATGAAATAACGTAGTAAAATGTAGAAAGACTATAAAATTTACAAAAATAAATAGTTCTGAATGCTTTAGAAAATGCAAGAGACTTTGTTGGTAAGTGTCTTGATCTGCTTTTCTGACCAAAAGAAAGCAAAGCGTGTCTCATTTTTAAAATATACCCATCTCTAGTAACATGTCTGCAATCCACACAATCTAACTCTGCAACTTGACAGATGCCAGCTTGGCATAAACTCTGATATTAAAAATAAAGTGGAGGCTTTGTAAAAGATCACCTCGCATGAAATTTGCTTTGCAAGTAAATTCTTCTGTCAAATTAAAAATTGCACATAAAAAAGTTTTTGAAAGAGGCATGAGGGGTGATGAGGGTATGTGCCCATTGTTCCACATACACCCTGGAAGGAAAATGATGATTGCACAGTTCTGATAAATAATTTTCTTTCTTTAAAAAAAAAAATCTGCCACTTTTTTGGTTTATAAGTTTTGGAATTATTTAGAAAATCCTACTATGGACAAATTATTATTTAGTTTGCTTTTTAAAGAATTCTTTACAACTATTCCAGTGGCTTTTATCCTGAAACCAAATTAAAGTGGCAGTTTAAAAGTATCTTTGGGTAAAACAAGTATCAGGATCCAACCAGAATTTCCATGATGTGGTCCAACTCACTCAGATCTGTTCTGCATATCTGAATGTTGTTTGCTGAAGAAGAGTTACAAGATGGGAAGGTTTTCAATGGTTCTTCTGTAGCAAGAGATGGTGATCTGGGCGGCATCAAGGGAGGGCAACAGAAGTCTGAATCGTACATTGAAGTGTCAATATCTTCAAAAATATCATCTATTGCCAAATCCTTCAAGTAACTGGTTGAATTTGAAATCTCAAAGGAACCAAACACACATTCAGCTCCCTTCAAATCCTGTCTGTCATCTTCTAGTTTCAGACCAGTATTTTCTGGAAACTTTGGCTGGTCATCTCCAGTAGGAACCAGACAAGTAGGTGGGCTTATATCTTCTACAAAGTCTAAATCCTTCAGAATAGATGAAATAGCAGATGACATGTCGTCGTCTGAAACGATCAGCAGGCTGTTCTCAATCGGGTCTTCCACAGAGCGCAGGTCACAGCAGTGAGACTCCTGCTGACCCACACCTGAAGGCAACTGGAGGGCAATGCCAGGTGACTCCATGCCTGCGTAGCTGTGAGAAGCAGGAGCAATGCCAGGGCAGATATTCACTGGCTGCTGGTTGCTCTCCTGCCTCATCTCCTCCTGAATCTGCCGCACGGTGTTGGCGATGAGGACGGAGCGGTGCAGGTTGGGCTCCACCAGCATTTTGTACGTCTGTAACTTGGTGAGGCACATGTTGAGCACCAGCTGCCTCTTGAGCGGGTAGGACAGACTTCGACTGGAATCAAAGGCACTCGAGAGACCAGCCATGCTCTCCTCATAGTCACTCAGCTTGCGCTTTAGGCCTCTCCCCAACATGAACCTGGAAGACAAAAATTGTGAATTAACCTCGGGCAGGCCCAGTGGACAATGCTGAAAACCCTATACTGTACAATCTGTTGGTTAGCTGAGACTTTTGATGTCACAGAATATCAGGAGACAGCAAGAAATCCTACACAATACTACATCCATTGAAAAGATACAATTTCCAGCTATACTCTTACATGGCAACTTCTTTTCTAAACAGGAAATGTGGAAGAAATATACTAAATCTTTTTTTAAAAAGCTATATACTTCTAAGTATAACTGACCGCCCACATGAAATAAAATAGATGCTTACATCAAGGATCAAACAACTCTACAGAGTATTTCATAATTTCCATTTTAACATTCATTCTTGGGTACAGCAGGTAAGATTTCAAACTAGTTCTCAACACCCATTTTCTTCTCATTAAGGCATTCTAATGTCTTGTTCAGTGTCTCTGAGAACTCTGTGTAGGACTGATTCTTCTCTTTTTTTTTCTTTGGTGACCCAAAATTGTTTTACAGCAAGACCAACAGCAGGGCCTCCCATGGGATCCTTGTACCCATTCCACAGCTTGGTAGTTTGGTTAAATGTGGGAGGAAATCTGGCTGGGCCACTGAGCTCACAGACAGACAATGGGTGCTCATGGCTGCCGGTTCACAACTGCTATTGACTTCACACTAAGAACATCAGGCAGGAAGCTATCAAACAGCATTTTAAAGGTGACCAATTCTGGTAAAATAGTCAGGAAAAAAATCAGAATTTCGTTGCTTTCATTCTGCTTTGTGTGTTCTTGCACTGAAATAAAGTAGGTCTAGAACAATGTGGTACTAAAACCTGTACACACACACATCTAAAATATAAGTGATCCAAACAAATACCTGCTTGGGTACTTTGCAGTTACCATCCCAAGTCTAAGGAGTTTTATTAGGGACAAGCAGCCCTATGCAATCACTCATATAAACACAGAAAAGGAGCATACTCTGTACAGAAAAAACTGGTAAAATCTTCGTTACACACACCCTAAACTGTCCGTGAATACAGACACTTCGTTCTCAAACTATTAAAAAAAATTATGCAATCATAAATCAGACACCAGTGGCAGATTAAGGGCAGATCCTTCCTGCACAATGATCCAGACCCTGCATGCTGCCGAGGGCCTCCCAACTTCCTTTTCATGTGAGCACTGGATGCTGCCAGCAATAGCTCAGCTGATGGCCGCAGCTGCCAGCTGCTAGCCTGTTGCTAGACTTTTGGGGACAAGGAGAAGGCAGCAGGATAAAGCCTCTTTTACTTTCAGGATTTCTCCAGATTTGCAGGGAGCATGGCAGGGCTCAATGGCTACATCCATCTGCCCAGACAAGGCTGTTGGAGAACTCGTCTCCTCTGGAGGAAAAGAAAGCAAGCAAGCAGTGCATTCTCCTCAGCAAGACACGCAAGAGAAAACAGCTGCTACAGGAGTTTAGGTGTCAGACTTCTCAACAGTACACACTTTTTTTTTTAAGGACATATCTGGATGAAATTCAACTTGTCCTAGGACTGCATTTTTACTTCGCAGGGAGTAGTCTGGTCTATCTTCAATTCATTAACACAGTCCTTCTTGAAACAGCAACAAACTTTAATTACTTGTAATTTTACCACTGCTGCGATTTTTTAACTTTGGAACTCTGTTTTTCTCCAAAGGTTTCTGCTCAACTGCCACAGCAGCAGCTGAATCTCTTTAAAAACCAGAAGGTGTCTGGATGTGGTGTGCCTGTTCACCTGGGTCATCTTCCCACACTGATCATGTATCCCTCTCCCCCTCCGGCACCCCATTAAGAGCAAACACACCCAGCCAGTACCGAGCACTTCATCACAACAAAATCAGAACGAATCTGGATACAAAGTTCAGGCACAAAATACAATAACAAAGTATTCTGAGGAGGCAGTGTGTGTGTCAAGGATCGTCAAACTACTGACAATAATGTCAGTAACTGGTCATTTTTGACACAATCCATGGAAAATCACATTTATGCAGGCCAAGTAGACTGTTGCTAAATATACCAACTCTCATCGTGAAGACAATAATTTATGCAAATCCTAAACTCACAATAAAATTGTGAACTCTCCATTTTAAGTAGCATTTAAACGTTGTGTACTACCTTAGGCATTACCTCATAGCATCACCATAAGAATAAAACTTATGCATCAAAACAGCTGTTTCTTCACAAAGCACCATCATTCTGTGCACTGCATACTAGTGGGGTTTGTGTGTTTGTTTGTTTTCTCTCAATCAAATTAACAGACCAAAATTTACACTCATAAGGGAATCAAGTTATGACCATGCAGGAAACAGCAATTCTGACATTTCATACATTCAGTATGCTTGGTTTTGATAATTTACTGCTTTTAGTATTTTTTTTAATGCACATTTATACTTTGTTAGACACATGGGACATTGTATTCTTATCTATTTGAATTATATAAATGATGTTAATTCCTAACATCTCAAAAATGTGCTAGTATTTAAATTCTGTAAGCAAGCTTAAAGAGCAAGCAGACTATGATATGCAAGGATGTATAATTTTACAAAAATAACTTAATATAATGTTTTACTTTCCAATTCAACCAGCAGTCTAGTTAGACTAAATATTTCATGCTCATGTAGGAAGACACCTCTTTTTATATTCCTCAAATTACCTCCATAAAATTTGTCCCAGAGCATTTTAGAAATATGTAACAATGCTTGAGCATGACAGAACTTGACTATAAAAATGGAGTGCAAGAAACACTATTTGCTCCAACTTCAAAAAGCTTCTACTTAACATTCTCCCCACTCTCAAGATGTGTTTTTAAAATAAACAAACATAGTACTACCTTACATTTTAGAAATTCTGTCTAACATTGATTTATTTCCTAACAGGAAGGATCTCCTACTCTCCCTCCAGGAGCTAGATGACTTCAGCAGTTAGATAAAAATTTGGAAAAGGCTAATAAAAACCAGAGTACCATTGGTACAGAGGATTTAAAAATGACTAGTGTCATGGTTGCTACAGGAGACATTAAATTTCAGTTCTTGTCAAACACACTCAGCTGCTGACCTACAAAAGACACAAAGCCCCTTTGTTAGCAGCTAATCTACATTTTATCAGGCCTTTTGCTTTACTTTCTAACACAAGAATTTCTGATGGGATCAGATCCTTAACAAACTACTATGTATTTTCTATGTTGCTTGTTCTTCTGTAGCACTGTGTATTTACACCTCATCCCAAACCCAAAATTCAGTCAGATGCTCTCTTTTGCAGCATTACTTTGCAGCAGAAGATGCTGGTGGCATTATTTAATTATGCAGTGCTTATTCCACTTCAATTTTTGGTAGCAGGGCAAATAAGCAGCTGCACACACACACACAAACTGGCAGTTGCCTGCTCAGAGCAGCACAGTCTGGGCACAGTCTAAAGCAGTCTCCAGAAACTGCACTCTCCTTACTCCAGCCTAATTCCAGGAACCTACTCACACCTCAAAAATCTGATCAACTAACAGGATTTTGGGATGTGCCAATCTGATAATTCTGTAATTTGTAAGTAAATAAACTGAATAAAAATCAAAAGTTTATGCCAACTTCAAATGTGAGGTCCATACACTGCTGGTTCAATTATAAATGCAGCAAGCTCTAAGTCACTCTTTTCTTGAACTTGAAAAAGCTCCACAACAGATTTTTTTTTCCATTCAGATGATCTATTTTAGAATCTTTTGTCATGAAAAAAACAGGAACAATGAGGAGCAACACGTCTCAACTTTTTTCCTGGCATTTTCTCATCCTCATTATAGTAATGTGAACTGAGCCCCAGGCCGTTTATGGCAGAATGTTTTTTTAGTGAAAATGGTTTTTCAGATATAGAGAAAAGGAAGCAAAGTGAACCCAGTTTTTGGGAGTACCAAACTCTCTATTCACATCACTGAACTACGATGGAGTCTAAGTAGAAATTCTGCCCTGACAGCATGTTCCTCAGCTCCTTCCAGTCCTCCATGGAGGACATTTCACAGCAACTCCTCCCTGCTAAGATGGGAAGAAGCATCCAAGCACTGTAATCCTACACCACACCAGGGTTTGAAAAAACTTGGGAGGGAAAAGGCACATCCCTGGTTGGCAAATCCACACAATACCAAACAAACAGGCCTAGTCAGGGTGCAGCTACTCAGAAGAAACATTCCAGGGTACCAAGAAAAATTCACATTGCAATGTGTTGTGGACAATACAGGGCCCGTGCCACCATTTCAGTTCCATCTGTCACACAGTCTGACAGTGCAGCTGCCACTGACACATGGTTGGGAAGTACAGCTGGGAACACTCTCAAGGAATAATGCAACATGTGAAAACCTTCAATTACTTCTATCTGGGCAAACTACTACTTTAAAACTTTTTTGGAAGATGAGGGAGAAGAACTAAAGGGAAAAGTTAAACAATGTTTAGAACTCAGGACCTCACAGAGTTTTAATTTTCAGTAGAGAAAAGCTTCAGAAATAATGAGTGTACCAAACACAACTGTCAGGGTTCGTATGGTCTGAACATGAACTTTTCATGCACAAAACAAGCACTGTATTAAACTACACAACAGTTATTTATTTACCACTAAATATGTTTGAATAGCAAGATCATCAATAAAGCATCTGGCCTTCACTATGCAGGTAAAGATAACTGAATTCACAGTAGTTCCTTTTGGCTTTTAAGAGTATTATTAAATTCAAACTTGCTTGATCCTTTCTGTACAGCCACACTGCTGCATTTTTCAGCCCAAGACTGTCTCGAAGTGAAATACTACTTTTTCTTACAGGAAAAAAAGTACTAGCTTTGCAGGTGTGTAAGCACCTCAATGAGTGAAAGTTGCCTGTCCAGTTTGAAGTAATGTAAGTTAAGTATTAAAATCAAAATTAGAGACTCCTTGCCATTGTAATTTGGGCAATTCTCTTTCAAAGTCTCCTTTGTCTCATAAATGTAGAACCCATGTAAGAGTAAAGACAGAGAGAAGTCTCTCTGTGCTGTACACTCGTGTTAGTGACTGACCAAGGCTGGCTGACAACCTGGTGCTCTGCTCTCCCCTCTCTTCCATGGACACATCTCACAAGCACAAATCTATCTGCAGAAGTGCAAAGGAAGACAAACACCCCAACAGTTACGGCTGCTTCCCAGAATTATTCCATGTATGCTGCACGCTACTTTCCCCTATCCAAAACACGTTTCTTGACATAACACAACTTCATGAGCAGTTTTAATTCTGTGCTGGACTGGCTATTGGCTTGTATTTCATGTAGAAGAAAGTGCACAAGAAAAAGGAAAGGCTGAAGGTGCAGTTAACAGACACAGCACAAATCCCCTCCTCCCATCCAGGCTTAGTGCTGATCACTTGGACGTGCCTTACATAACAGTGTAAGCTGTCAGAGCACACACAACATCCTTGATCTGGGGTCCCCAGCATGCGCTGGAGATCCCCACACGACATCTCAGCTGTCACCCAGAGCAAGTGAGAAAAGGACTAAATGCCTTAGAAACATCGAAGTAAAAAGCAGTTTAAACCTGAAGATACTTCCAAATATACAGAAGTGTGTTGAAGTCCCTTGCCTCCCCCACCCCCTCTCAGCACTGCCCCAGTTTAGCCAAGATGAGTAACTGCTGGAGAAGGCACAAGTGACTAAAAGTGTGCATACAGGGAGGAGTGCAGTCCTACCAGCTTACTCCCATACCTAAACTCCTATGCAACAACTTCTTCACAGGGGTCAGAAAGGAGCAGAAAATATCTGCTCAAAGAAGACTTAATGTCAACTTTTTGGTCAACAAATCCTGACCCATAACACAACCACGGTCTGGTACAAAGCAACTGGAACACAGAACCAAGATATGCTACTGTTCAAACTCAAGAAATCCCACCAAAACAACAAACAAACCCCAAAACAAACACACACACCCCAACCCTGAAAACAAAACAGAGAAAAACCCCACACCTTAAGGATTTCCCCACATTTTGAAAGTAAGACTAGCCTGAATAGCATTCATAAGATACAAGAAAGCAACGAGAGGAAGACTGAGTTTAGCACAGAATTATTCTAGAATTAATAACTTTCCCACTGGAAAGTACAAAATAAACCTGTAACATAGACAAATATTTTAGGAACTGAAACTATGTTTAGGAAACACTTAGAAGTAAGTTTTACCTTGGTTTAAAAGTTAGTTTGAAACATCCCACAACAACCTGTTTATATTATGTCTACTGTGATCCGGAAAATTCCTGCACTTAAAGACATCTTTCTAAGTTCCTTACTCCCATTTCATTTCACAAAGCACTGATAAGAGCTTTGCTTTACAAAGAGCTAAGTTTCAGAGCATGGCATTTCACTCTGGGAGTGAAGGAACTCCTCTGTTAGGATCTGTACCTTCCACAGCTAAAACACACAGGTTCCAGTGCTTAGAAATTTCCATCCTTAAAAAAACACAAACTAAACTACTATCACTCTTGTTCTGTCATTTGCGCATCTCGTTCCACATTTATTAATAAAGCTCATGTATATTTTTAAAGAGAATGTGTTTCGCAAGGTTTTTTCAGTGATTTTGAGAGGATTATTTTTAGTGGAAGAAGGGCCCTGGAATCATTTAAACTAAGAATCAATACTAGTTGGCAAAAGTCAATACATGATCAAGAGTTACTAAACCTAGAAACTCCCATAGTAAAACTAAACTATAATTAAATGAGAACATAAGACTCATAAAGGAAACAACAAGAACCAAACCACCACGGTTCCACCAAAGCATCTCATTGGAGAAACAGAGGATCACTAGAGCTGTAAATGCAATGATAGATCTCTTACAGATTGTTCTAGTCAACTGAACACTTCTCAATCTCCTATTTGCTTCAAATACAGATACCAGATGCATTCACCTAATAACACTGACACACATTTTAGGGTTGCAGTGATCTAAAAGATCAATTAATAAAGGACTTATAGCTTATTAAATATTAAAAATTGGCATGCCCACACTTTAAGAGAAAAAACTGGACCATTAACAGTAAAAGCAAACAAGAAGAAAAGCACTTTTCCTGATAGAGGACTGTGCATTTATTCTTTCAGTGACCAAATCAGAAATCATTGAATATTCTCTTGTAGTACACAATTCTACTTCAGTATCCAAAGTCTCACCTTCTCACAAGACAAAATTGCAGCTGAACAGTGGATCTTGCCATAAGACTGAAGTCTTAGTTAAGCAATTTTCAAGAAAAATGTGATCTTAAGGCAATATGCTTTATTGCACACTAATAATTCCCCCTTATGAAGGAAAAAAAAAATTAATGGAAATTCAGAGTTTCACCTCATTTTATATTATATATTCCATTTTTAAAAGATATATTTCAGTTTACCATTTTAATCCACAAATAACATCTGCAGCTCATTATCAGAACATGCCCAATGCACATAAGAAACAATTTCATAAAATCATACAAGTAATTACCCTTAGAAAACAGAGAGGAGTCCAGGCAGGAAGATTCTGGATTTTGCATAAAGCGTGGTCATCCAAGAGTCTTGAACTATCCCAGAGGCCAAGCCATCCACCGAGGTAGGATGATGAGGCTTAAGAGGAAAAACAAAACAAGACCAGAGCATTTAATTACTATGTGGTGGTTTCTGGCTTTTTAAACCAGAAGCATTAAGCACACAATTCAATAATTTTTTTAAATGATTTGTGCTAAATTCTATTAAAGCAGACAAATATGGGTAAAACCCCCTAAAATTCATGAATACACTGAAATAAGGGGACCTAACAGTTTCACCTGTGAACACATAAAATGTGGAAATTATCGTTCATAAATGAATATTACAGAATGTTGATCCTTTAAGTGTTTAAGGCTTTAGGATAAGGACTTGCACTGCTACTTCCTCAAGTAATCGAACACCAATTTACAATTGTAATCATCATCTTCAAAATTACATAATCAGGAGAGAGAATATCATTCACTGTGAAGAACTACATTTCAGAATTATCCCCTACCGCTTACAGGCTGCAAAAGCAGTTAGATTTTTAATTCCCCAACTTTCCTCTTTTTCAGCATACACAAAACCAGTATGAGAAGACAGTTGACAAAGTGTCCTACGACTGTGTCTAATATTCAGTGTGGCACCATTTCCATCAAACCCCTGATATAGCAACATCTGCAGTATGACTAGAGACCACATGGATTAAATCATGGATTAGCTCAAGGCATTGGAAACTGGGAAATGTGAAAAGGCTGAAGTGACAGTAAACTATGGACTAGGCTAGGAAATGTGGAGGGAATCTCACGATCCATGCTCTTGAGGTCTCACCTCCACCTGGAGAATCAAAGTTATGAATTGCAAGAATTAAAGCCCTTGCAGGGGCTAACAGCCTGCAGCCAGGATTGGATGTGACATGCCTGTTTGTGCAGATCACACACACAGACACCTGACCCAGCTACGGCAAACCGCAGGAGCAAGGATCGGCACTATCCGGGCAAACACAGGCCTTCGTGATCACAAAGCAAGAGTTCATACATTATTTCACAAATCTTAAAAGAATACATAGTGAAAGGCAATCTTACATTCAGACAGACGGGCAAGTAAACGCCTACAGTTCATCTTACATAGCAACTCAAAGCCTGATGCTACCAAAGGGCTCCTCCGCTTACAGAACCTCGGAACTGTAAAGATGCAGTAAAACAGCAGTAAAATGCCCGTGACCTACGCAAGCCAAATCTAACCCACAGCAACAAACACAGTAATATCTCCCTCCTCCTCCTAGAAGATGACTTCTTTCCCAGTATAATGATATCCACGCTATCTGTAAATAATTAAAAAAAAAAAAAAAAGCCCCAAGCAAAGAGACAAATGAAGATCCACGACCTATTTGCTCTGAAACAGCAGCACTTCAGATGGTCACTACTGAGGTTCAATAAAGTGTACTTCTTGGGTCACAGGGAGAGGTGTGCAGTCACTGCATTCTCTATACACTGAATATAAAAACACATGCTTTAGAGTTTGAGGATTCTTTAATGCTAAAACAACTTCACAAAGCTAACAAGCACAGTAAAAAGTTTCAGATTTTAGCACCTTAGGTAAAAAACCCCAAACCCCAAAAAATTAGAAGCACTGGATAAAACAAATAGTACTGTTACTTGTGTTTTAGAAGTCCAATATTTTGCTAGAAGGAGATGAAGTCAAGAAGTTTTCAAATTTAATTTCTTTATTAGATACTTCAAAGGATTCCTGCAGAAGTAACTGTGGAGGTTTTGACTTTTGCCCTGTATGATTTCACACTGGGTTGGTTGAGTGTCAGGAAGAAGTACAGAACCAAGGTTATTAGGTTTAGTTTTTACAATCTGTTAGGAAAAAAAAAAACAACCATAGAAGACACAGAGTAGCTGCAAATCACTATTAATTGTATCTCTAGTGGATTACTTTTTGTCTTCCCTTCCTAATAGTTCATATTTAGGGGTCACTTCAGAATTTGGAGATTATAGCATCATTTCAACATTAATGGTATTTCCCACACTGCAGTTAGCTGCCTGAACTACGGAATTTTACCCACATCAAAAATTAAGTGGAAAACTACTGCATAAGGCTCCTACCTATGCTTTTAGAAACGAGCATTCCAACACAGTTTGAAAAATTCCAGGCCTAACTAGGGCAGAAATTATTAACTCCACCTATTTGCGAGCTTAATCTGCAATATGCATAAAGACCAATCTTATGCTCCTCCGGTAGTATCCACCTGCTCGTAGCCCAGACTAACACACGTTTCCTACGCCGAACAAAACCTACTATTAAAAATGTAATTGCAGCTTATACGTAAATCGCAACTACTAAGCGGCAGCAATGAGGAGTACCAGGATGGAACCGCTGGGATCCAGGGAAAGCCCTTTCCTGCCGCCCTCCCGCCGCCGCTCCCGCGGCTCCTGCCACCATTTGGCCTTTGTGGAAGGAGCGTCGGTGCTTCCTGCGGGCGTCCCGCGCCCCCCCCGCGGCCGTGGGCAGCGGTAACCAGAGACAGCCTTGGGCTTCCCGAGCTGCGAAAAGTTACACTCCTCCCCCTTCCTCCGCCCGGCTCGCTCAGACCCCGGCCGGGCTAATTATAACTGCGCGAACAACTTCCACCGCCGGCCGCGCTCCGGGCGCTCCCCCCGCGCCCGGCCCGGCTCCCCGCGGCCGCCTTGCCCGCACCCCGGCCCCGCTGTGCCCCCGGCCCCAGCCCAGCTCCCTGGGGCCGCCGTCCCTCCGCACCGCACCACCCCGGGGCCCGCCGCCCGCTCCACCTGTCCCCGCTGTCCCCTCCTCTCCCACCGCACCGCCGGGTGCCCCTCCGCCCCTCACCGGCAAGGCCCCCCGCCCCGTCGGGGCTCCCGCCGCCCCCGCCTCGGCCTCGGCCTCCCGCCGTGCCCGGCCATCACCCCGCGGCCGCCGCTGCCCTCCCCCTGCCCCCGGCTCCCAGCCCCGCGCCCTCCCGCGCCTCCCGACCGGCGCCTCACCTGGGAGCAGAGGAACCCCCGTTCCTTCGCAGCCGGCCGAGCTCCCTCCCTTCGGCGGGGCTGGGACTCGGGCCGGGAGGAGGCGGAGGCAGCGCCACCCCCGCCGGGCCCCGGCAGCCTCCGCTCCGCCCTTCCCTCCGCCCGCCGCTCCCGCGGGGGGGCGCTGCGCGCGCCGCGCGCGCCAGCTGCCCGCCCTCCCATTGGCCGGCGGCCCTTTCAACCTGCCCCGGCAACCATTTTCTGATTGGCCGCCGAGCCTAGGGGGCGGGGCTACGGCTGGCCCCGCGGCACCGCCCAATGAGAGAGCCGGGAGAGCTGAGGGGGCGGGGCATCGCGCCCGCCTCGCCCAATGAGGACACGGGCGCCGCCGAGTCCCGCGTTCCCCCGCGCGGCTCTCCGGGGGCGGCCCCGCCCGCGCTGCCGGGGGCGGCGGAGCGGCCGCGCCGGGCTCGGGCCGGCACCGCGCTGTTCCGGCCGCTGCCGCCGCCGCACTTTGCGCCTTGAAACGCCGCGGAGCCACGGGCCAGCCCGGACCCAAGCCCACAACCACCCCTGCCCCCCGTCCTTTTTTTTTTTTTTCAATAAACTCGCGGTCCGTCTGTGACCGAAACTACCAAATTTCAGTAAAAGGCACGCCCAGGGCCTCTACAGAGCAGCGTTCCTACAACGCCCGGTGCCAGGGCTGTTGGGAAACGAGGCGCACACGTCTCCCGACCAGCCCTAGCGCTACGTCAAACATTGCACAATTCTCCTATGAATATTCACTTGATTTTTTTTTCCTCTCAAAGATGAGGTGGTTTTAGCCATGCTCAAACGTCGTATTTGCTTTTCACGGGCATTTGCGTAATCAAGTTACACTGGCGTGAGTGTTTGTACAAACCAGATTTCAAAATCTGACATTGAAGTATTTGTAAAGATCGATTTTGATTCTTTGTCAAACCCTGCCATGGGTTGGTTTACCTGATGCATCCCCGAAGAGCTGCTTGATCTAAACCCATCTCTGAAAGAGTCAATCTCTAGGACATTAAAATCAAACAAAACTCAAGGACATGTGCACAGACCAAGTTCACACACAAGGTTCCATGCTGGTCCCATAAATACTACAGAAACATTTGAAATTGTCTGGTGGAGATACACTACAATTTTGATGAAAGATCAGCTGCTTTTTGTGATTATTCAGCAAAGGAGATTTTTTCTTTTAACTTGCAGGTCCAACAGATTTTAACCCTTGTGTCTCCTGATGGGCGCTCGTGAAGGAGTACAAGTGTGCAAGGCCTGACCCAAATGCAGGGGCGAAGGACAGAGGGACAGAAAGCAGGAGCTGAACCCTGCAGGTCCCTTGCTGAGGACGAGGGGACCGTCTCTCCAGGCCACCTCTCTCCTGCAGCGTGGTGCCCCCAGTTCCTCAGCCACAGCTGTGCTCTGACCTCACTGCTGGGGGTCATGGAGCACAGAAGGGGAGCGAGTGCTGCCATGAGAAGCACTAATGAATCCTTTTTGACACGCTGCCGGAGCTGTGTCACCTCCCCGAATGGCTGAAGGGTGACACCTCGACCTCCATGGTCCATCTGCTGCACCAAGTGTAAGTGTCAGCACTGAGGGGGAGAGTGGACCAAATGCTTCCCCAGACCCCTTCCTTCCCACCACACACTGTGGCTTAAGGGGAGAAGTAACTCTGAGATGTTCAGGATTCTTCTGTCCGCTAAAGTCAGCCAGGGACAACCAGGAGTATTGCACCAGGACCGACCCCTGCCATATGCTGGGGATTATCTCCAAGGAATACACACAGGATAGGCGTAGCTGGTGCAGAAGGGACAGATCTGGAATCTTTATGTCTAATACAGAATACAAAGGGGCAGTTTAACCAGCAGTACCACCAGAGTGCCCCCATAGTTTTAGCCAAGATTAGGCTTTGCAGACTTGACCCATGCCAAAAGTCTGTGACCTCTGGCAGCCCTGCAGCACCAGTGCAGTCCTGGACAATTGTTCCCGTTCTACAGCTCAAGGCAATGCTTGAGCCTCTGGTGCAGCCATTCTCCTCCAGTCCAGCAGACCTTCCAGAAACACACCAACACCGGTCACCTTCACTTTCCTTGCTCTTTCTTGAGTGATTAATCTAAGGTGGTCAGCTGTTCTGTAAGCAGTTTTTGTTCTGTGCAACAGAAAAGCGTGAATGTGCCTTGTATAGCGGGGTGTTTCTAGAAAGGTCAGTTGTTTCAAGCATGCTCTGACAAGAGCTACAGAAAAAAAGCACCTGAGGTTGTTTAAGTGCATGCACCAGAACTTTGGATTCATGGCTTAACACTTGAAGAAGTTAATAGAAATGACACAAAATATGATGATTATTTGTAAAGAGTTTGGTCACTTTTTTGCTAGTGTTAACAGTGGGATTCACATAAAAGAACTGGAACCTTGTTTAGCTTGGCAATAATTAATGTCTTGTGCTGAAAGAGCCATGCTTGTCTCACACAGTAAAGAATTCAGAGGTCTGCACTCACATACAAGATCTTTCTTAACAAAAAACTTCTATTAAAAGGTCCTTACGTTCTCAAATGAGGTCATGTTCTAGGAGACTAATGCTCTCCCATTTTGACTTGAACTAAGCTTGAGGCAAACAGAGGATTGCATATGATTTTTTAATGATTTAAAAGTGGCTTTTCAGTATGACTATACTCACTGCAGCAGGCCAGGATGCCATTCTCATGAGCAGCATATTTGCTTTTGCAGCAAATTTCACATAAACCAGGGAAAAACACAATCCTCAAACCAATCAGCGTCTCTATATAACTCAGCTGAAAGGAACGCTGGAGGTTTGCTACTTCTTCTTACCTTCATACTCAGCATCTATTCAAAAACACAGTTCCAGGAACACAGGGGCTAATGAAGACTGCTTTCCTATGGATTTATGCCTGTCATTAATTACTCTGTGTCTAAGTACGAGCTTTCATTGAAGCTGGTCTCATGCCTGGAAACTTATGTCTCTCCCTTTTCTGGATTATTGGATATCAGTACAGAATGTTGTTTTCTCCTGGTATCTCCACACTTGGAAACTTTCTAAAAATGTAGTGACTGTGAGATCTGCCATATTTGATTGAAATAAATTAGCTATTCTAAAGCTGAATGGCAGAATGATCCTGTTATGTCATCCTTCCATATGGAAGTGAGAAAGGCAGAGCACACTGCATTAATGCCTGGGGTAGTTTTACCACCTCTTTTTGGTGGTAAAGCCTCTGTGAACAAACAAATCCTATGCTTAGTCAAGTTTATTAGAAAAAGCTATGACACAAGATGGTTATTACAAAACCTAACAACACCTTACTGAATATTTCTCAGAGTAGGAAATTAGCCACTGTTCTCTTTTGTAAAAAGAATCATAATTTACAAGAAAAAGCACTTTCCCCATATACCTTTCAAACAAAGCAGAGACACAAAAACAAATGACAGTACCAAGCTTCAATTTAAACAATTGACCATTCAACAATTTTGTCTTAAACTTCAGTTGATGCTTTACATTTTAGCTTTCATGTTTTCCAGATTCTGTACTAGGGGTGTAGTTCTGAGCCTCATATTAAGTGTTAGTAAGCTCTTTTCACAGAGTAGGTAGACAAAACAAATCCTTTTCCTGCTGAAGATCAAGGACAATGAGTACGACTTTCAGGCCCGAAGCACAAACAATGGTGGACAGAAGAGAAAAACAAGAAGGATGAGACCTCACAATCTGAAGCTGTAATTGGACAATTAAACTCCAATATGCAAATTGACCAAAAGTTACAAAAGTGTAAGACCTCACACACAGGTGTGACTGGCTTTCCATTTTGTGACCTTTCTTAGTCCACCTTGGGTGTAGCCCCGGTCAAGCTTTTGTCCTGCCCAAGGTATATCCTAAAGGCCTTTTAATAAATACCTACTTTAGCTCTGTCCAGTCTCAGTTTCAGCCTTCCCAAAGTATCACAGTCAGCTCACTGGACACAGAATAATCCAAACACTTGGTGTTTTCCATATCTACTCTTTCTCTCAGTAATGATTTCAAACACAGAAAAATAAATTTGTTACAAGTTTTTTTTTTTCTTTTAAGTATTAAACTCTTTTGGTTTTTGAGTTTGTTTTTTGTCAACATACCTGCTCTTCCCTTTGGAAGTCTTGTTTTGTAAACTTGCACAACCCCAGGTTGAAGTTGCATTACTTTTTCTTGATTTCCTCTCCAAATCTTGTCTGTAAATGGAACATGAGAAATAGTGTATACAGTTCCTTTGCTGCACCATTTTACTATTGCAGTACATAGCTGCACCTCCCAAAAGCTCTACAGGAATTTCCAAATACAACATACATGGGGATACAATTTCTGTTTAATTCTGGTTTTGCAAGAAGTCATGTAATCACCTATATCTTCAATTACTCTTCCCTAAAAAGATGATAGTTGAAATTACTCAAATATTTCCCTGGCAATGCAAAGTGGCCTCTAGCATTAGGTGTTCCTGTTGACATGTTTGTCATGCTTGAATGTTTACCACAATAATTCTTCAGGACATGAACCACTCATTTTGGGGGAATGTTGGTTAAGCAAATGAATAATTATTGGGTTTTTTTAAGAAAGAGCTACCATACAAACTTATCAAAATCATGTTAAATAATGATTTGTTTTTCACTAGCTTTTTTTTTTAAGGCACTACAAACATATAAAGTAAGTCTCTTTCCTGAAAAATTATTCAGTGAGATTTCACCATGAAAATTCCTAGGGAAAAAGTAGGAAAACTTAACTGTCAGCTATGCAAGTGACAACAAAAGAAGTTCAATCCTTGCAAAACCTTGTATTTGATAAGCTAGACTGACAAAAATATGTATGTTCCCAAAATGTTTATTTCATTTCTTTGAAACTTGATGGCTTTGTACTCTTAGTATTAGTCACAGAATGTGAAATAACACTCATTTAAGAACTGATGAGCAAACAAAATTTGTCACCAGCAGTCTTTTTTTTTTTGCATATGGAACTATACATCCTAGGCATGAGATAGAAGCATACTTTCACTTTGAATAGAAGTAATTTTTGGAAGAATTCTTATTTGTCTTATCATAGATATCAAGAATTATCATAGAAAACAAATGTGTTGGGTTTTTTCATTCTAACTTTTCACAGTTTGTTTATTTATAAGGGAATATGGAATAAGTTGCAAGGCTGTAAAGTCACATCAATCAATATTCTGAGACACAAAAAATCCATAATGATCTGGTAAGTACGATATTAAACTATACTCTCAGTCAATTTACAATAATGCCTTTTAAATTACTTACTAAAGCAGCCCAGACATACCTGACACTTCAGAAAAAAGTCTAAGGACAGCTTTGAGAACAGGTAATTCCTGGTGAGTCTGAAGGCTCAGCTCACGTGTGAATCCCTAACCTGCTGCAGGCTGAAACCCTTCACTGCTGTGCCTCCAAAGCAATCTGGTCAGCAAAGGGACTTTTTTTATTCAAAGACCTGATTCTATCTTCATTGACCAAATTTGTCCTTTAGGAAAATGTAGCTAGTCAGACAGGTGATGTCTTTTGCTAGGCAAACTTCCAGAGCTGTGGCAGAGAGAGAGGGTTAAAAGAAACCAACAAACACCACACGAACAGAGGAGCAATCAGCAGACAAGCCATTGTTACAGCAGCCTGGATCCTTGCACTTCTTGCCTTTGCAGAATGCCTGAGCTCTGATTTTCTGGCAAGGGAAAAGAAGAAATGAAGCCACAGACACAGAATAAGGGGACAGATACTCAGGGTTACCTGCAAAGGAAGCAGATTGGGTATTAGCTGTGTGCTTGACAGTTCTTTCTTTTGTGTGAGTTTACACCAGGCAGACCAACAGCCTTGTCTGACACGTGGCATCGATGCTGTGCAAGCTCCACAATTCTTCCCCGGGAGCACAAGAGAAAAAATGCAGCAAAATCTGTCAGAAGCCTTTCCTAATTTAAGAGGCTAAGGTTGGGTTTTTTTAATTTCCCATTTGTATGTAGAAATTAAGAAAATCTCCACCACCAAGTGTCATCTCTCACCATTTGTAGCAACAGATCACTAAAGAAATGAAATAACAGTTAGAAAATAAGCTTCTTTTTCTATTATTCTTTGGTGGGTTTTTTTTGTTTTGTGTGGTTTTTATTTTTGTTGTTGTTGGTTTTTTTTACCAGGAGTAGTGAAGCGTGAGAAGTTGAATTAGATTGAGACACATTATTAAAGCAATAGGGAGACAAGCTAATTTTACAGACTGGTCTCTGCAAAGTCAGACCAGTTGTAGGCACCCATCAGTTCTGCATGGTGACTGTGCAAGTTCCAGCAATACCAATTATTATACTTGCTGAGCCAAGATATCAGGCTTGTAAGAGCACATAAGACTTGGCATAAGTTTTAAGAATGTAATAAAATAGGATATATATTTCTGTTTAAATGCTTAACTCCACAAATGCCTACTTACCACGTAACACCTTTCCTGTTAAGCCAAGTAATCTTTATAAATTGTCATAACTAGGCACAATGTCCTCAGTAAAGGAATGCACCCAGCTCCATGCTTTGTACAGTAAAAAACACACACATGTGCATTTGACATACACAGTTTAACAGTTATGAACAAACTATACTGATTCCTACCTGTAACATGCAGACTGATGCACACTAAGGAGATGGGGAATAAGCATTTTTAAAATATCTTAACACGAAATTGCTCATTTAATGAAAATAAAGGGCATAGGGGCAGAGGGGAACAGCTGTAATTGCTCAAACCTGTGGTTTTTCAACACAGTTCAGAGCAGTTTTGGGAAAGTTTCCCAGAGGAACAGAAGATATTTAGTTATTCCAATCCATGCTGATGTTCCCTTTATAAAACTCTGAAACTGCCTGGCTCTCTGATTTACCCTAAGGATTCTGCTCTCCAGTTCAGTGGTTCACACAGAGAAGAGCATAAGGAAAAATTATCTGCAGATTTATAATTTTTGAAGGAATCTACTACGAAAAACACTACCAAATAAACCAGCATTATTTCACTGCAACATAAAACAGTTTGTATCTCTTATTTGATCCTCCTGAATCAGCATTTATTACTGCAATACCTATGAGGGATCTCTCTCGATTGAGACATGAAGCATGGGCTTCTCCTTGGTCCAGCTATATCCCACAGACTGAACTTGCAAGTGTCTCTATGCTGTTTTGTCCTTTAACATGAAGTTATTAATTGAAGCTGAAGTGAGAAAGCAAAGTTTAACTACAGCAACTACAAGTTATCTTATGCCAAATTTAATACAAAGAAACATCAAACTTCACTGAAGACTCACACCAAGTGCATGGTTTGAGAAGATGGAGCCAATACGCATTCAGCTGTTGAATTTGCAAAATTTAGCTAAATGATACGATCTTTCCTCAAAGCAGATGATTCTAAAGTACATAAGCTCAGTGGTCTCCTTATTCTTGAAGTGATCCTCATGGCACCCTCACCTCCAATCCCCTTTCCAGGTCTGAGAACCTGTCGCAGGTAGGGTCACTTATGGGAAGGCAGAGCCTGCCACACACAGCAGGGTTCTCTTTTCTTGTTCAGCAGCTTGCTCGGCTCAGATCTACAGAAAACAACCACGTTACTGACAGATGTCTTCCCCTGGCACAGCCATGGCCAACACTTTCCAGAAACCAATCCATTACCTCCCCCCTTCCCTGCTAGCTTGGGGGGCTTTTCCCCAGGAGCAGCTTCTGATGGCAATCATTTGTTATTTTATAATAAAATCATAGCCTATACTCAAATTATCCCTTTCCCCCACAAAAGTGTCCTAGGAAGAAGCTTAGTTATATACACTCTAAACCGAATGTGCTGGAAGAAAAGACCACCACCCCATGTTGTATTACATTTTTTGTTATTAAAAAAATCCAAGAGATAACCCTTGGTAAGAGTGGATGACAAGACATCATGACATACCAACCAGTGAGACTTAAAGGCCGCTAATAACATTTTTTGTAGTAATTAGTGCAAGACAGTTATCTCATATAAACAAATATTTGATGGTAGACTTCAGTGATAAACAATTCACTTGATGACATTTACATATAAATACACATAAATAAAAACCTACATCATTTAGGTTTGTAGTTAACAAAAAGTATGGTCTGAAATGAATTAAATGTAATTGTGTCTAGCTGGATCAAAGCTCTTCCTATAATGATACTCAAGTATGTGGGTATGAAAAGCATAAATGTACAATTCTCAATTTAGTAAAGTACTACTCTATAAAACAGAATCATGAAAACAGCTCTTACATTTTAATGCAAAGTATAAAATTGTATATTTACATTTACATACACTTTACTGAACTACATTGGGTAGCTCATGGTAAAAAAACATCCCTTTTTGAAAATCTTGCAAAAAATACATCAACTGCAGATATGATCAAAAGTTACTAAGTTAGCAGCTGACATAACATCTGTAGTAAAAAATATATTTTAGGAAAATACCTGGAAAAATCTAAACACCAATAAACACTTTAAAACTATTTTTGAAGTAAAAATTGTAGCAAACCCCAGAAGAAGCTAGCAAGGATAACAAGAATTATTGCATACTGCTCTTTAAGAGCCATGTAGCGACTTAGAAGCAGCAGGTATGGTAGGAGTTTTGTTGTGTAACAAAGTGGAAACTGGAGAGGAAAATAGGAAACCAGTTATCCAACTTCTCTCTCTGTTACCATTTTTATGGGAGAAGTATAAGAAGATGAGAGAATCCCTCTCCCTGAGGATATCCATCAAAGGCTAAAACAAATTGGTAAAAGGAACCCAATTGCAAGAGCCTTGGACTTCCAACATAAAAATATTTACCGTATGTACTTACAGTTGAGTGGACAATAAATCAGATTATTACACTACAAGTTGCAGGTTAACTTAAGAGTTAACACTATTTTGCAATAGGAAGTGCTTCTTAATATATATATCTATATAATATATAGATATTTGTAAAATACTCGTGCAGATTTGATAAAACAAACTGTGGAAATTGCTTTCTCAAGTCTTTTCTTCCCATTAACAGATCTTTACTCCCTACACAAGGAGGTTCAGGATTCAACAAGGATTTCCACAATATGATCAAGGTCATTAAGATCAGATTTACAATTAGAGTTAGAAGCTGTATTTGTTGGAGAAGAAAATGTTTCAAGACCATCACAGTGTCCCATTTTTGTGTTGCTCATCATGCCAGTTAACATAGTATCAAGATCATAATAAGAATTGTCAACTTCTGAAAACAGATCTTCAACAGAATTAGGACTTTTATTCTCCAGCGTCTCAAATATTTGATCTAAAGATTTTTGAAAGTTTCCTTTATTTTCTTGTGGATTCTCCATTTCCCACACGTTGCTCTGCAGGTTTCTTGGTGCTTGCACTGAAGAGGCTGTTGACATAGTTTCTGAACTCTCTTGGGCCTGGTCACTCCCAAAGTCTTTACTGAAAGCACCATAGGCTGGAAGGTGCTTTCCCTCAGCTTGATCCCTAGAGGAACGACAGAGGATGTCTGTTGAAACCAGACGATCCAGGGATGCCTGCCCTGGACTCTGTGTATTTATCATCTGCCAAGTCCCATCTTGAGTCATCTCCTCTTGGATCTGCCGTACTGTGTTGGCTATAAGTACTGAACGACACAGGTTGGGTTCCACCAGCATGTGACACAGCTGAAGCTTAACCAGGGACATATCTAGGAGTGACTGCCGCTGGAGATTGTAGGAAGGAATAGCCTTAATACCAGCCAGAGTCCCTTCAATATCTTCTTCACCATCAAAACATTTTCTCTTTAATCCTCGCACAAACATTGTGTCCTGTTAATAAAAGCAAACAAATAATAAAAAAATCATGTACAACATAAACAGCTCAAGAGGGAGGAGGAAAAAAAAGGTACTAAAAAAGAACAGCGAACTTAACTCTTTTATTAAAAAGCAAATTCTTTAAAGATAGAAACATCAGAATTGTCATACCATGTTCTGGAATAGCCAGTGTGGTACTACAGGGGTCAGGAGCATGTGGACAGGGTCCCAAGGGCGCCATTCGGGAACCAGGGGTGAGCAGGTCCACAAGGCAGCGCAGAGGGGCAGGGGCTCCCAGCTCCTGCCTCCCATTAAGCTCCACACGTGATGGAAGTCAGGAGCCGCTGCCTCGCACAGAAGCAAACATCTCACCGATGTATTTCACCTACTGCAGAGGCAGCTTCTCCTTGCTCCTCTGGAGTTGCTACTGGCATGCTTAAACTCTAATTTTGGAAATAAAAATACAACCTGGCACACCATCTTTAAAAGATGTGACCCCTTCAGAACATTAATATGCCTAACAGAGTAAAATGAAAGAAACAAAACATGGATGGGCAGCATATGTGAAAAGATTAGCTTAGTTTGGCTACAAAGAGAGTAATATCTAGATTTGTTCCATGTAAATGGAGACATTCAGCAGAGGTGCCCAAAACAGTCCTTCTGGTTCCCTTCCCTAGGTGAGTAAGTGAACTGTGTAATTCCAGTAAGAACTGGGCAAGCCCAGTAAGGATAGTCACAGTCATCCTCTGTATGGGCTTCTGTACTCCTTTCCCAGTTGACAGTAAGACAGCAAAATTCCTGTATTTGTAGCTCAGGTTCACCAGCTAAAAATACACAAGGTGCACGTAGGCTTTTCAGTATTCACACCTAAAATCACTTGCTGAATTCTCCAAGGGGTGCCTCTCAAGTACCAGCTTCAGCTATTCTTCTGAATTGCACTAATTTTGACAACAGTATCCCATACAAATATTGCAGCTGGTCCCTTGGAATACAAAGTAACTTTTTTTTTTTAATGTGGTGTATATCACTTCTTTCAGTCTTATAAAAATTGGGCTGCAAATGAAAGCTGGTACCCAATCTTTATGTTTATGCTTCTTCCTTATTTTCCTTCTAAGTCTTCTGTCCTTAAAATTCCTGTTTGCCTACTCTTTGGGGACCTTTTTTCAAGGTAGTGACCCAAACAAAACAGTTTTTCAACTAAAAGCTGATAAAACCAAAAAACGATTGCAATGTTTTTCTATATAATTTCCCAATTTTCCTTGATAAGCCCTAAACTCTGCCTTGCTTTTCTGATTGCTACAGTACATTCCACATATTTTCAAGGAATTTTCTCTCAGCTTTTTCAGAGACATTAAAAATCCACCAAAGGGCAACAACACTCTTCCTTTCAAAATATATTATTACATGCTTATCTACTGTGAAAACCTGGGGATAGAACAGTAGCTAGATAAACACTTGGTCTGACTCTGTACAACACTTGTTACATTGCTTGTTACATATTTACAACATATGTTGTATGTTACATATGTTACATACATACATATGTATGTAACATATATTACATATGTTACAACACTTGTTACATATATCCATGAAATAACCTTCCTTAGGATTTGCCATCTTAGAAGATTTCTTTCTGCTGAAGGTACAAAACTCTTAGAAATCATAATGTGCAGAAACTACAATATAGAATGAACTTGGTCTTGTAGTAATTTTTCATACCTTCTTAAAAGCTATCCATGGATTAGCTATGTATTAAATACTTTGGACATTTCTTCTAAAATTTTATCCTGAAACCTAATATATGTGCATTACTCCTACTAAATACAACACATGTTGTTGCTCAGTAGATCCTTTTCCAGATTTTTAGACATTCCAGCAATTTTCCTATCAGAGAATATCCTATTTAATTTTCCTACACTTGTATGTACAGTAATTTCTAACACACCCTCCCCTCCCCTGTGGAACAATCTCTAGGAACATCTTTTGGGACTGTGTACAAATCATGTACGATTGAATCATCAAACATTTAACACTGCACAGAAGCTTCTTTTATTGCAACTTACATTCTTGTGAAGAGTAATTAAAACTTCAATTGAATGTTAACCTCGTTTTCATACATCTATAATTTGGTATTTATATGCCTTCTAAGGCACACCAACAGAACAGAAAACAGGAGAAAACTTGAAAATCTCAATACATCACACACACTTGGGCACCTAGAAGCAGAGGAAAAACATTTATCGATTCTTAAAGGTAAACCTTTTACAGCATTCACTGGATTTTTTTCTAAAACTTGCTTTCAATTTATGTATCCTACATCATAAAGCCCATTCTTTGTCATCCTGTTCTCATAACTGCACAGATACCAGGTTGCAGTTTCATTTAAGAAGCAGAAGTGACTTACCAGGAATTGTGTTTGATGCAGTCCTTCCTCTTCTCCCATGCTACTGAGCAAGAGTCCATACAGTAACAGTGACAGCACCACCTGCCAAGCACAGGGAAGCAGGATGTCAGCCAGGGACAGAGACACAGAACAAAACAGTTTTGCTCCAGCATCTCTCTGCTGTATGATGTGAGCATCATTTCCACAAACATCAGCAGCACTATTAAACCCAATGTACAGTTAGAACACAAATGTGATTGGCCAACGATACCCCGAAATCTGCAGCAGGAGGAAAATGCCGGTTTAATTCCAAGTCCTAGGCTATTCCCCTGACCTTTGGACCAGCCTCTCCCTTATGCCTACACCTTTGCCATTTAAAGAGCAAACAAATTTTTTTTTTATATGAGCATTAAAGTGTGCACAAACAAAAGGTAATGAAAGTAAGTCTTCCTTACTTTTATTACAAAACTCTAGTTTTCACCTTTGGTGTACCAACGCACGTGCATCTCTGTAGCATCTGGAGAAAATGAGCTGGCACAAACACAAAACTGTAACACAGCAAAACATGAGAGAATTTTCCTTTACCAGTATAGAAACTTTATGACTAAGATTTAGTTTGCAAGATGACAATAGCAAAAGTAATGACAGTAGTTAAACTGCTTTAATTATAAAGACTGAGTTTTAAAAACCCATTTAAAGCATAGTAACATTTGATATCTCACATGCAACAATTCCCTTAACTACTGAAACTAAAAAGAATACTGTTCTAACAGGCTACAAAAACTTTTACAATAAACTATGGAAACAATTCAGATACTTTTCTAGACATGTCTGTGCAGTACAAGACAGTTCCGTGTCTGCAACTGAAGTGCATACATAGAAAAGAAACAAATAAAGAGGATGCACATGGACACCTTTTCTTACTTTCTGTTTTGTGTAGTAATAAACAATTTTTCAAGATTGCTTGCTCTCAAATGTGGGGAGGAAGAAGACGGCTGACAAAGGACTTGGGGGTGGGGGTACAGAAAACATGTTTTTCCTCAAGAAGCTGCAAACTTGTTAAAATAACACAATGAAAAAAAACACCTTTAACATTCTCAAGTCAAAATCTTTTTACTTGATCCCATATATTCATAAATGATGCTATGTCATGGAAACTGTATTTCAGGCAACTCACAGTCTCATTTTCTTTTATGGACTGAGCTCACAGCAACTTTAGAAACAGTGTCTTAAGGCATCCAAACTACAACTTCAGTCAGACACCATATTAAGCCAATGATATTTCTTATTTCTGGCAAACACTTTATGACACTATAAAAGTTCAGAAGTTTTTGCTCCCCAGGTACACTTTTAAAACATTCTAGAAATGAAAAGTGATCTCTTTGAGAGCCTGGGTCTGGTAACTATTTGAATCCCCAGATTTCTGCTTTATTGGAGGGTAGGTGACAAGAGCATAAACCTCATTTGAAAAAACCAAACCACACAAAACACACCAAACACCGCCCACTCCTCCCAAATAATTACAGGTAAATATGGTGCAGCCGTGACAAAAATAAATTGAGATATTTTCTGATGCTATTTGGTATATCTGACAATTTTAGAGGGAGAGGCTGTGACCATTTGCCTAGCAAAGCAGTGGACAATACAGGAGGGGACGTTGCTGATGGTCAAAGAGCCACTATCACATCCACACACAAAATGATGGGATGCTGGCAGACCAGTCCAGTCTGTAATCTATTTACATACTACAGAAGGAAAGTTTTCCCATGCAGTATAATGTGTAAAACCTGCTGCATGTGATTCCAGATTCTTCCCTAGGGCAATAACCAAACCACGTGGACCTCTGTTAAGTACAAACTTGAAGAATATGCCCATCACAGCAGTCATTTCTTTGGGTTCCATAAACTATCATTGATGTGTACCTCAGAAACCAAGTTCTCACTAAAAGCATACTAACTTCATAGCTATTATCAGATATAATTAAAACCTTGCACACAAGTGACCTCCTGTAGACTTCTCTGCATTATCTCCAATAAGCACTCATCTCAAGAGAATGCTAAATTTGAAACTTAATTAATTAAAATCTAAGTACCTTTTCCTATTGATTTATGTATTAACATACTCATAAGCCATTATGTAAAACCTTTTGGTACATCAGAGCAAGACTGCTGCTGCTTCAGAGTCAAGGTGTTCAAAGTCCCCCGGTAATTTCAAGCAGCATCTTTCTCTGTCCAAGAGGTAGCATCTGGATGAGCTACATCATCTCCTTTCTTCCACTGCTACCCCAGTGTCATGAGCCCAAACTTCGTGTGTTCAACTAAACTGCTGTTTGAAACAGTTATGAAAAACAAAATGTCAAGGAGACAACAGCAAGTTGCAGCATAATCCACTAGGAAAAAGGAGTTCTGTGGGTTTTGTTGTTTTGCCTTTTTTTTTTAATAATAGCACAGTATCGTGCAATTCCTTACATGTTTTGCTTTTAGATCGACAAATTCCCAGTCTGCTTTACAAATAAGGTACTTGAAATTTGATCTAATTCTCATCAGAGTACCAACTTCAGAACTCCAGGTTCACACTCAATCCAGACTCATACAGTGATATGCTGCCAAAGATACAGTTAAGTACTTAAGGGAAAAAGCTGCTTCCCATCAGTTAGGGTAACAGAGAAGATAGGGAATTTCAGCAGTGCTTATCTTTAGAAGAAAGCAGTCCAGACCTACCTAGGCCAGTGCTGGAGGTTCAGTGAAGCACGGTGCTGCTTTTTGTACGGTGCTGCCCTAAGTACAGTGATGATGGTTAGAACGGCAAGAAGGGGCCGTATCTCCCCTCTACCACTCTAATCCTCTCCACTCCAGCACTGGCTTTTCTAAGAACCGTGGGAAGAAACGAAAGCTCTGTGTAATAGCGGAGAAAAAGACGGAAAGAGAGCCACTCATCCTCTTTAAGCGTGCATGTGTGCCCATACGGTGGTGTCGAGGTACAAGGTGGGATGCAGGCACAGCAGAGGGCTGGTAAGGCCAGAAACATCGCTATTGGGACTGGAACAAAGGCCCCTATAAAGCACTGGGGTCTGCCCACCCCCGGGGCGTGGGGGGCTGGCAGGCACTTCTCCGGCACTCGAGAGATTTGGGAAGGGGTTCCAGCACCCGGGGAAGGACAGGCTGGGCAGCTGAGGCAGTAGCTCGTGGAAACGCAGGCGGGGGCCAGGAGCGCTGAGCGGGGGGAGCCCGCAGAGCCGGGGGGAGAGGCGGGACCGGGGCGGGGAGCGAGGGGGAGCTCCCCGGTAGTGGGAGGGCAGCGGAGTGCCCGGGCGGACGATGAGGCAGCGCGGCTGCGGAAGGGACTGAGCGGAGAAGTGCGGAACGGGGCCCCTGTCCCGCCCGCCCCGGCCCCCTCAGCGCTCCCGGCGGTTACTCATCGCCCCGCGCTCCCGCCGCCATTTTGAACCGACCCCGTCCCCTCCACGGGTTTCGCCGGCACCGGCTTCCCGCAGATCCGACCCAGCCCAGCCCGACCCAGCCCACCGTACTCACCGCCTTTCCGCTGCTGTCGCCGGCGCACGCCCGCGCAGGAATCCCCGCTCCGCTCCCGCCTCACCGCCCGCTCCGCGCCTGAGGGACGGGCGGGGCCAACCGGCCCCGCCTCTCCCCGCCCGCCATCTTATTGTCAAACCCCACAAAGGGACCCGCGTCCGCCGGGGGCGGGCCTTCCCCGGAGACCGCGCCCACTAGGGAGCAACGGCGGCTGCTATTGGCTGCCATCAGGCCCTGCAAGCGCCACTCGCCGCTGCGATTGGCCATACCGCCAGTCTGTCCCGCCCCGGGTTCCGCCCCCGAAGGCGGCGGGGTTGCCATGGCAGCCGGGCCCTTCCCCTCGGCCGTGAGAGGCTGAGGGAGGCGGGGGCGGGGGCGAGGCGGGGCCGCCCCGATTTCAAATCGCAGCCAAGGCCCTGCGGCGCGTCTGGGCTCCCGGCCACGGGCTCCGGCGGGAACAGGTTCAGACCTGGCCGCGCTGCAGCCCGCGGGAAGCCGTGGCGGGGGAGGGGAGAGGGAGCGGGAGCGTCGGCCTGGGCACTCCCCGCCGTCGGGCGCCACATCCCTCAGGGCTGGGGAGCCCCGGAGCTGCGCCCCGCGGGGCTGACAGGAGGCCTCAGCACTCCATTAGCAAGGCTTGTGGTATTTCCTGCTCGGGCCCGGCCGCCCAGCCCCGGGTCTCGCAGCCAGAGCCAGGAACCCGCGTGCTCGGGGCGGGGGTGATGGCTCACAGCCCGCAGGGAGCCGCTGTCTGAACACGAGTCAGCAGTGAGTGCCCGGGTGGGAAAGGAGGCCAGTGGCGTCCTGGCCTCTGTCAGCAATAGTGTGGCCAGCAGGACCAGGGAAGTGACCGTCTCTCTGAACTGGGCCCTGGGGAGGGGACACACCTCATGTGCTGTGTCCAGTCCTGGGCCCCTCAATTCGGGAATATTGAGGGGCTGGAGTGTGTCCAGAGAAGGGAACAGAGCTGGTGAATGGTCTGGAGCACACGTTTTATGAGAAACAGCTGAGGCAGCTTATGGGTGTTTAGCCTGGAGAAGGTTCTCGGGGGGGACCTTATCACTCTCTGCAACCCCCTGACAGGAAGGTGCAGCCGGGGGGGGTCGGGCTCTGCTCCCAGGGAACGAGTGACAGAGCAAGAGAGAACATAGCCTTAAGCTGTGCCGCAGGGAATTAGGCTGGACATTAGGAAGAATTTGCTCACAGAAAAGGTGATTAGGCACTGGAATGGGCTGCCCAGGGGGGTGGTGGAGTCACCGTCCCTGGAGGTGCTGAAGGAAGGCACCAGTGCCATGGTCTACTTGACAAGGTCCTGTTTGGTGACAGGTTGGACTCCATGATCTTAGAAGTCTTTTCCAACCTAACTGATTCTGTCCTAAAGCTGCTGCCGCCCTGCTGGGTGAAGCCCCCTCCCCAAACCTTGCCGCTGTGACCCCAGCCCGATGCAGCTGCACATCTGCAACCACTTAGGCCGCCCCAGCGCCTCTCGGTCGCTCTCCCGGCCCAGCAGCTACGTGCCGTGCCGGCTGCTCCGGGGAAGGAGGGGCGGCTGGCCCGGGCTGCCGGAGAGCCGCAGAGGCGGCAGCTGCTGCCTCCCGCCCTCGGGGCGCGGCGGAACGGGGAGGGGAAGGAAATGGAGAAAGGGTGGGATAGGCAGCAGGAGCTGGGGGATCCTAAGCTTGCGGCTTAGGCTCTGTAGGAAAGGCTGGGAAACAGCAGAGCTGGGGCGTCATAGAATAAAGCAAGAGGAAATAACATATCGATGGCAAAACAAGATCGGCTTTTAGGACAAGACAGTTCACTCAATCATCTCTTGTCACTTCATCTGTCTCCTCTTTGTGGAAGTAGCATCAAGTTCATTTGCAATTTTGAAGTTGCCTTCAGTTTGCTCAGAAATGTCAGCTCTCTCATGAAGCTGTGCATTCAGGTAATTGTTCATGCCCGAAGCCTCTACACAGGTTGGCCATCCCCCAATTAGGTGGGCTGTGTGTTGCCTTTTGTTCTGGCTGCTGAAGCATCCTTTACATCAGAGAACATCATTGATCTGACCAGGAGCACACAATATCCTTTATTATTATGGATCACATTATTGACCATGATTACCTTGGAAATGTCATAATATTCACCTAAGAAGTTGTCTCTAAGTATTCCCTCCTTGCAGCAGTACATACCATTGCTCAACAGAGTGCATGTACTACGTGGATGTATTTCCACACCTTGGCATCACACAGATCTGAGTTTTTCATTAACAGCTTGGCTGATGTCTGCCCTGCTATGCCTCTGGTTTGACATTGTAACACAAAGTTCTCCAGGGAGGTTTTCCTGTGATGGACATTTAAAAACCTCCTTCACAACTTCATGTTGCACTCACTTCAGACTGGAGGTTCTTATATTGGATTCTGTACAGTCAAGAAAGATGTCTCCTTTCTTTTGTTTATTTTACCACACTATAAAAGCCATAGCCTTTGAGTTCAACTGAATCAGCACTGCAGAACAGGCCCTCTAGAACACAGTGACCAGGAAGATGATGACTATGTCTGCTTCATAACAGGCATTTACAGCTGTGGCCTGAGGATTACAGTGAAACTATATTTCTAGGTCTTTACCACTATCAGCTACAAGCCCAGAATCACACTGTGTTCTCAGATGTCAGAATGCAACCTCAATCAAGGCTCAACACATCACACAAAACAATCCAAATCATCCTCCTCCCTGTCCAAGTCCTCCAGATGCAGTGGTAGAAGATCCTGACGTGCTCTACAGCTTGTGCTGTCTGGTCAGGCTCTCCTGACTCATCACATACAACCCACAGCTCCCACACTGGTATCTGGTATCCTTTAAGCTTCAAGGGTTCCAGCTGTCCCATGACTCACACAAGAAAGGCTGAGCTGCACAACTGCTTTCAGAGCTGAGTACTCCATACCAGCCACCCCAACAAGAGCCTCAAACACAATTATATGCCAGATTTCCTGCTGTCCACATGGTGCAAAGACTTTGTCCAGGTACTCAGCTGTGAATTGTGTCACCTCTGAAAGTTTTGCAGTGTTAAGGAAGAGTCTGGCTGTCACAGTGCCTCAAGAGCTCACTGGCTCTGTCCCTGGCTAGCCCAGGCACTGGAACAGGCGCAGCTGAGGGTCAGCCTGCAGCAGAGCGAGCAGGGCTGACTCCTGTGGATTCGTTGTCCCTGAAGGGGACCTTGAGAGTGATGGGAAGGCGACGAGGCAGAGGAATAAAAGGAGGAGACAGCTGTGTGCAAACAGAGCGGTTTATTGAAACCACCTCCTCAGCCCACAACTGGCCAAGGAGAAAACTGTGCAGAGGGGTTTTGTTCTGAGGCAGCAGGGAGGAGCAAAGGGAGGGTCAGCTATCATTAGCCAACCAGGGCCAGTTACCGAGGGAATACAGGGGTGGAGAAACCTAACTCGGACTAATCAGGAGAGGGTAGGAGGGGACTTACAAAGGCGGAAAGAAAGATTGACAACTAATGGAAAGTTACATAACAGAAGCAGGTGTGTGCTAAAAATACCTCTTGTGAGGGAGACAAGGAAATATTAATTAGGATGGGTTAGGGGTACATAGAACTGAACCAGGACATGGAACTGAATCAATACAAAGAACAATAAACTAAATTGATGCACCACCACATTTGGCCCTTAAGTTCTGAGCTAGAGTCAGTTTTTTTCAGCTCGAGGTGGTGCCTCTGGAGAGGGATCCCAAACAGAGAAATCCCTGGGCCTTTATATCCTCACAGTCTGTGCACCTGATCTTCTTGTGCCCAGTGGTAGTTTATGATCTGAAGTCTTCTAACACCTCATGGAATTCTTTCTCCATGTACACGTGGGCAGGCCATTAATTGTTCTTATCTTGCATCCTGGGGCCCTTCAGGATCTCAGCTCTTATCTGAAGATACCCAGTCTTTCTCTGTTTACTCCCCTGCTTAGCTGTCCATGCTAACAAAGTTCATTTAAAGTTCCCTGACACCAAGCTTTGAGCAGGACCCACTCAAGCTGAACTCTCAGCAAGTTACAATTGAACTTGACCCTAGACACTTAATTTCTATTTTATAAGCAAGCAGTGTGATCCCCAACACGCAGTCAGCCAAGATGTAATCCTGCTAATAACTGAATTTCGCGCGAAACAAAAGATAATCAGTGTGAAAAATATCTGGAAAAAGTACATTCCCGTTGGGCACAGTCTCTCCTAAAGCAGTGCCTGGTTTGTCACGATCATGCCTTAGTCACTCGGGGAGCCATCACTCCAGACACTCAGCATATTCCTGGAGCAGATGTAGGCTCTGCCTCCACGGCCGCTCCCGCAGGCCACCGCCTCGCACAGCTGGCTGCAGCACAGCCTGACCCTCCTCCCACGGCCCCCGGCAGCCCCAGCCCAGCAGGAATTCAAATAGGTATTCCCACAACAAATCCTGCACGAACCTTTGAGCCTCCGTGGAGGCCCCTTTCAAGGCAGTGTGGGGGCTGTTCCCTGAAGGATCACAGCTCGGAGAGTTCATTTGCATTGCTCTTTCTAGTGATAGCATCATCTGTATGGAGTAAGGTACTTGAATCCCCTCTCCTTATCCTTTTTCTTCCTTTTTTTTTCTGTGTACCTACAGTAAGAGGATCGCAACATTTTTGTTTGTGTGGTTTTTTCTCCCAATAACCTTTCCAGTGAAACTGGAGGATGTCCTAAGGCTTAAGAACATCATCTATGTTTCTGATAAAACCAGTGAAAATGTGAAAGATTCTCCATCTTTGTTAAAAATCTGAAATCTAGCAGTGTCTCCTCCTTTGATTATTCTCAGCAGAAAGCAACTCTCACATCTCACATGTGTGAAAATCAAAACTCGAAAAGTCAAAATGAAAAAATCTGGACAGATTTTTGCAAAACAATGCAGCCTGAAGTATTTACTAGAAAGCTGGAAAGTGATGTCTGCAAAACAACCTGACAGGAGAAATGGAAATTAAGAAAGTAACTGCACAGAAAGAAAAGGAAAAAAAATGAGGAAATCGCTGGCCAGGATCATCAGGAGAGTTTTAAATCAAAGGGTAATTCAGAGCATATACCCAAAGCTTCTAGACAATTGGAGGCATTGCACCTAGTACAACACTGCAGAGCAGCCTGCTTGCTGAGCAAATGAGTAACATGGGTGACAGGGAAAATGGTGCAAATTAGCTCAGCATGTCTCTCCTGGGAAGCTGGATCACCACTGACACGCAGCGAGATCTCCAGAGTGAGTGGAAGTTCTGAAGGGATTTAAAAGCACTGGCAGCCTGTACAAAATATGAATGGGATGCTCTCTTTGTCTGAAACAGGAGGCACAAAGGCTGGTTTAACACGAGCAGGCATTGCCTCGACCTTTCCAAGCAGGTCGGAGGTGTAGATCCATCCTTAGCACACTGAGGGGGTGATTTGAGCTGCAGTCCCAGCCTCGGGGCAGCAGGGCCGGTCGAGCGGAGCGGCTGCCCTGAGCTCCCTTCCCTTGGCCGGGCAGGGGACGCCCCGTGCTCGGTGGGAGGCCGGGCTTGGCTTCGGTCCCTGCGAGCTACGTGTGCTGCAGCCGTGCCGCCTCCCGAGCGGAGCAGCCGCGGCTGCGGGAGCTGTGCCGGCAGCCAGCTCCGGCTCTCCCCATCGCACAGCCCGCCCGCTCTGCCGGGAGCCCTGCCTGCTCTTCCTCCAGCCGTGGCTGGTACCGGCTGGTGTGACCTGCGTGCCATGGGCGTTGGAAAGCAGCCACTGCTCCCTCCCGCCCAGCCCCCTTCCTTCCCGTCTGGAGCAAGCCTGTGCTGGGCTGTGCTTGATGCCTCGGGAGCTTTGGCTGCTCCTTTCTCAAAGCTTCTCAGCCCCTGCTGAGCTGGCCAGACTTTCACACATAGGCTGTGACGGGAAGGCTGTTTAGAGCTGGATAATATTTATAAAACCGCAGAAGTTAACAGAAACGCAGTGTCCAGGAGCAGGGCTGAAACTACCCTTTTAAAAGACAAAAAAACCTCCAAACCCAACAAAACCAGACATGAGTCAGCCCTGAACTGGAAGCTGTGAGCTGTCACCAGTGTAGTGCTGTGTTCTGGCTAGCGACTCTTTCTGAGAGACAAGGTGTGTTAGCTCCAGCTCTGTGCATTACCAGCACAACTGCCTGTGGTTTGGATGTTTTTTGGCTGAGATCCCACTGGTTCAGAACGAGGACAGAGCTTGCTTGCCTCTGCCTGCTAAAGACAACGTGGACTTGTTCTGAGTCTGTATTGTTTCTTTCATAATTACTGTTTGATTAAAGTATTTAAGATATGTTTGTCTTTTTAATTTGGCTCTAGAATAGGGCAGGAGGCCCACTCCTAGTATACATAGTTTCCTTTATGTCCAGCCTGGCAAATTCTGATTACTTCTGAGATAGGCAGCATTATGAATCAGTCCGGAGTGCTTCTGCAGACAAGCACATTCCTGCAGCACAGCTCCCTAAAAAATCCAGAGGCAGATGGAAATACAGCTAAGGAGTAATTAAATGTGGCTGTTCCTCAAGAAACGAGCCTGTAGTAGCAGCTCAGTGGGCCCCATTAAGCCAAGTACAAGATGCAACTTCACAGCATGCAGTCTGCAGTCACAGCGCACTGAAGGTAAGAGTTTTTGTGTTGTTGCAGTGTGTTAATGCGTGGATCACCAAAGGTGGCTGGAAGTTCTGCTCAGCCTTCAGTGAGGGCAAGCTTCTCCTTCACTGCTCTGAGACTGGATGTTACTCCTAAATGTAGGAGGGGTTAAATGAAGAACAGTGGTCAACTGATGCTGTAAAACAAACTCAAAGGTTTGTTGTAAGCGAGTGAACATTTGTGGGCTGACTGTAGCTTGATGTTGGATGATAATGATGCTGGCATCAAATGTGAGTGGCTTACAAAATGAGAATAGCACAGAGCACTCATCACCCCAGCTAATCCATGCACCAGCTAATACATGTCTGAATATGGCAGTGTTGGCTCAGCTGGAGGTTTGAAAAACTGAACAGTGGTAGGCAGGTGATGGGAGGGGTGTGTGGCTGTCAGCACAACAATGGCAAAGCATTCTGTTCTTAGGCAGAAATCCCTCTGCCTCAGGCCACCAGCCTCAGGCCTTAGGTTTTATGGCTGTGGGTATCTGATCTGTCTACTAGAAGGCCATGGGGATTAGGAGTGACATGAGCCAAGAAATGAGTTCTTTGTAAGAACTTGTACAGACTAAGATACTGTGTGAGCTAAAAGCCACAGCTTTTTTACCCAAGCCAGCTAGTAGCTTTATGGAACCAATAATAAATTGCTGAGAAGAGGTATTAATACATTTTGATTGCAGGAAACAGAGTGAAAACAGGACACAGGGAAGCAGTTAGGCTTGCAGTAGTCCACTACCTCTTAGCCTGCCTGTCTAAAGTGATTTGGTTGGAGTTAAAGACCCCTCACAGGCCCTCACTGTTGGTCAGTGACCATGAATTTCCTCTTACACTGGAGAGGCACTGAAAGAAAGAGTACCCTCATTACAGTATTTGTTTGTGCTTTTAAACCAGAAGGAGGTGACGAAAGTAAAAAGCAGTGTTTTCAGCAAGATCTACAGTTGCCAACCAATTCAGAAAAGGTGTTCTCCATGGCAAGTGAGAAGTGTGTTGAAGTGGACATTGGCAGGGAGGAACAAAGCCCAGATGACACCAAGTTAATGACAATAGGAACATCTAGTGACAAAGCACCATACACTGGACCAAACAGCAAAAGTCTCCAAATGTTGCACCAGCAGTCAGCAAAGATGGATTTTAAAATGCTGCGTGTTGTTTGGGGTTTTATTTGAAGGCAGCTCATTGTGATAGTTCAGGTTTATCTTTGTGAGGGACAAGATTGTTTTGTTGTTGCAAAAAGTGCTGCCTTAGAAAGGATTTTTAAGAACTAGAAGAACGCACCTACTTCTTAATAGGGATTTTTTTAACGTACGTTTTAGATACTTGAGTGCCATGTTATCTGGTGCTGCTTAAAATATGTGTTCTGTATCTAAGCATAAATACCATAGGCTATGACAGTTGCTATAGCAACAAAGCATCTACTATTAAATAGCACCCACAGGCTGAAAAACCATGTGCAGCCTGTCAGTACACAAGGTATTCCTTTCTTTTCAGCCAGCTAAGTACAGCATTTTCATCTCGGGAGCTCGTCTGTTTCTGATGAATGTGCTTGTGCTGGTCATGTGAAGATCTTTTCTCCCCCATCAGCTTTACCTTCCTTTGAAACTGCAGATACTGTAAGAACAAAATAGCCCAGAGTGACTGCAGGCTGAAGAAGTTAATGAATAATTCCTTTTTCATATGTTTTTGAACATGCATTAGAGTGTGTCTTTCAAATCTTTTAGTCCAGATTTGAGTTTGCACCTTTGCTGTTCTGCATCTTTTGATATTACAGTGTTTTGCTCTTGAAACCCAGCCTTTCAGGAGGCACCGTGCTGTTCCTAGAAGCCGTGTCCTTGAAAATTACAATATCAGTGGGAAACTGATTTCTGCAGTCATGGCAGACTGGAGAGTCATAATTCAAAAGCACAGTTAAAACTAACAAAACTTTTAGGAATATGTGGTCCAATTATTTATTTTTAAGCTTGCCCTAAAGTGGGTAAGCATTTGGACCATGAAATGTATGGGGGAAAAGTAGAAAAATGAGAACACTGAGTTTCATATGCAATAATAATTCTGGTGATTGAGTCTTCAGCTGTTGACAGCATTAGTTGTTTTACATTTTCCAAGTCAGAAATGTGATTTTCTTTAGAACCATCATAAATAACAGGGAGGATAAAATTAAGCATCAGAAAGAGAAATGTGCTGGTTATAGAAACAAATGCTTTATCTGCAAATTAAAATGACCTCTGTGAGCCTTGAAGAGTAGAAGGAGGCTGTGATGGCTTATTGGAGTGTTTGGATTGTTTCCAAATTTTGTTTGAGAGTCTGATGAATCAATAGGTTAAAAAGAAAATGTACTGTAGCCACAAATTATTGCTGATGTTGATTTGCTGGTGGTTTAGCAAAATTACATAGTCTGTAAAATATAAATTATAGTAGGAACAAAACAATTACAGTTTAATAAGAGTATAAAAAAAGTGAGGATAAGAAGTGGGTAAACTAAAACATGAAAAGATATATTAAAAATGTGATTTTTTTCCTAAGAGAGTGATTGCTAACACCAGCATGCCTTGTCTGTTTAAAGGGTTAACCCAATTATAAGCATGACTATGAACAGAGATAACAGGCTGTGAGCTGGTCTTGTTCTCTGCTCTGGTCCTGCACCTCAGTGGGAATGACAGCTTTGACTTTTGTAGCAGTAAAGGAATCCTAACTCCTGTCTCCTGGTGGTCTGCCAGTAGCCAGTGGTTTCCCAGCAATCATTTCAGCATGTCTCGTATTAATGGAATAATAAATCTTTAATTTGTGTTACTCACAAATAGTACCAAATGCCAAGAGGCTTGGGATGAAGTCGCAGGAGCTGCCGTGAGCAGTGGTGCAGGATGATGTGGAGAGTGGCTTGCCGAGGCAGAGAGGCAAAGTGGGGCTCATCGAAGAGTTGTTTAGAATTTGCTGGGTGTTTAGATACTGCGTGGGGCTCAGCTGAATGCCTTAGATGGTCTGCTTGCCTCCTGCCACTTACATCCTCTCCAGGGAATCAGGGACAGATCCTGGCAAGTTCCATCCTCCTCCTTTTTTTTTTTTTTTTTTTTTTTAATGCAAGGGAATTATCTTTTCTCCCTGTGATTTCCCTGTTTGTTTTCAGTTCTGTTTTGTTGTGGTTTTTTTTCCTTCTTGTTTCTACTTTTTTTTTTAGCCATCCTCTGAAAAAGGGTGTGCGTTTCTGCCATATTTGGATAAATATTACAGCCTGATCTTGTGTCTCGCTCAACAGCTATTTGTATGCTGAGGATAAGCACACAGACACACTCCTCTGTACAGACTGTTCTACCTAACAGCAGCACAAAGTCTTACAAATTATGTTTACAGGATGTGAACTTTAGGGATATAAGAGGTACTAATGTTTTTTTCTTCCACTGTGAAGTCCACCATGCCCAGCCGGAGAAATAGGGTAGAGTCTGGTGCCCTCTTGTGACTACATTAAACTACTGGAAAAACATTATCCTCTGACTTGAAAGCGGTCAGAGCTTGAATTACCCTGGAAAATACACACAAAAATATCCTAAACAAAAGCTGGAAGTATAGAAAAGGATGAATCAACCTCTCAGTGTTATTTCTGAGATGAAAATGCTGCGTGGTTCAGAATAGAGGCAGTAGAGTCACAACTCATAGTTGACTGATATGTTGAATATTTCTATGATATGTTGCTTTCAGAAAACTTTTCTTCATGCTGTTCAAGTACATATGATACTGAAGGATGGACAAGTCAGGATTATATATAAATACTGCCCTAAATCATGGAAAATTATGCCCAAGCTACATTTCTAAATGAAAAACTCCCCAAATTCTCCAGCAAAAAAAAGTTCAGATTCACATTTAATTTTCCACAGCCTTAAGGGAGGAGGAGGATGGCTATTGTCAGGGCTTTGATTTAATTTCACATTGATTTATTTGGAATGGGTTTCAGTATCTCCAGAGGTCAAAAACAAATAGGAAAAAAAATAAAAGAAAAAAAAGAGAAAGATTATTTTCTGGGATTTTCCCTTTACAGTGCTATTTCTTGTCTTGGAATTTGACTAGAGAACTTGTTCTAGTATCTGAAACTGAATGCCAGGAAGACAAAAAGAGAAATATTTAGTATAATTTCCAGCTTCTCCCCTCTCACGAGAGGGGAATATTTCTGGCCAGAAAAGCCAATGACTCATCGTTTAACAAAGCAAGAAGGGTCCACTCAGTCTCTCATTAGGGAAAGCCCCGTGCTGAGTTATAAAACCACACACACCTTTGAATTCTGATTTTGTGTCGACTGAAGTGGCCGTCTGACCTTTAGTTTCCCATCAAACCTTTCTGACTCTACAGTCTGTCTGTATCTGCTTCACACCACTGTGTACAGAGGGAGATTCTCATTTGTCCTCTTCTTGTTTCTCATGAAACTTCATATTTGTCTTGGCCTGTCTAGAATCTCCTGACTTTTGCAGGTGGGCCATTCCCACAAGTCAAGACAACAAGAAATTGGTGATACTCCTTAGTTTCCTTGCTGTTTAGTGTACATTTTTCTTCTCTTTTCCACATTGCTCCATCCAGTCCTGAGTTTAGTGTGAAACTTGTGCATTTGTCCCCTCTGGGACACCTGTACCTGCCAGCCATGCAGTGATGCATCATTCCACTGACAGCCTTATTTTAGGAAGGATTTGAACAAAAGAATTAGAGACAGTTAGAAACCATACATGCTGCTAAACAGAAAACTATAGGATTTTTTATACCTTATCAAATGTCTTGTATCAAACACATTGCTTCATCACCTATAAATGTCAAACATACAAGAATAAAAGCTACCTGTAGTGGGTCTTATGAGCCTCATCTTCTTGACTGTCTTTAAGAAAGGCAACACCCCCCTGCCCCAAATTAATCATAATAAGTAATAAATTAGTTAGTAATAGTGCTGTTGTCTCAAGTGTATCAGACTGTCAGATACTCATCTAAAAAAACTGGTGCTAAGAAAGTGCTTCCCAACTCATGAAAGTAATGTCAGGAAGGGAAGAGCTTGAGAGGCAGAGTCCACATGGATAGATCTTCAAGAACCAGGGGTTTTAGAGGTTGTTGCTGGTGGCCTCCTGTGTACAGCAGTGCAATAGTGCTACTGATGTCTTCAGTCCTGTAGCCAGACAGGTACTGTGAGCCTTGTGAGTGCCTGGCCCTGAGTGTTTCCAGTCTGTAAATCAACTCTGCAGATAAGTATCACTCTTATCTTTTGAAAACAATAAGACACCTCCAAACACCAGAATATCACAGTGGGAAAATCCCAGGAAAATCCCCAAGGGTCTAATGCCCATGTTACCAGAAGGAGACACAAAGTTAAATGAAAGTCTGCATATTTTTTTTCTTGATACCCCCAGCATAAGTAGAAGCAAATAAAGTACTTTGACTCTGACCCTCAAAGTGCTGACTAATTAGAATTTGTGCTTTAATACCTTACATTTGCCTCCACACTGTTCACTGCTCCATTGCAATAAGCTCTGAATATGCATAGACACACCTGCTCACGCTTTCTAGTATCTCCTGTAAGGGCTTGTATTTTAAACCGAGGAGCTAGACAATGCTCAAGGGAAGAAATGTCACATTTTACAGATGGGGAACTGTGATACAGACTGCTGCATTTCTAAGTAGCTTTCTGAACATGGATATTTGCATATTTGTTCAGAACATCTGTGACTTAAGGTTTACAAGGTTTTTCAGGACTTTGTATATCATACAGCACCCTTTTCCCACAGTATCTCTCTTCTCTTTGATTCTTCATTGCCCTCAAGAAAATATTTCAAGACAGACCTTTAAACACAGAGGGATGCTTTGTGATCATGGGCTGAAATGCACAGCCCTGTCACTGACAGAGACTGCCAAACAGGATGGATCATTTCATAGTGCAGTGAGAGGTTACTCTTGTAGACAATATTCATGTGATGTTTTGTAAAATTTTTACTACGTCTTATCGTATCTCCTCAGCAGACTTTCTGTCTGAAAGGCTGGTTTTTGCTTCCTTACCTCTCAGCATTTCTTACAGAATGGAGTAAGACAAAGACAGCAAAGTCCAAGAAGTTATCAGTGATCTGAATTACAGGTTAGACATAATGAGTTCAGAGCCCTACCCTTTCTTACCAACAACTCATGGTGGCAGCTACTAACAGCTATTAGCAGGGTATTGTTACTAGTATTAGTCCAGTTTGGGATAACACTTCTCTTTTTGTGCTTCACACTTTTGTCACTTTGGATCATGAGGCCATGCTGCATCCCTGCTGCAAATAGAAGCGCCCTCTCCTGTGCAGAGGTTCATTTTGCAGGGAAAGAGGGAGAATAATGCCATGCAAACCACCCACTTCCAGCAGGCACTGGACGAGATAGAGAGGACTGGTACCACATCCTCTAGACCCAGGTGCAGAAGACATGCTGGGAGATCTAACTCTGGGGATGCTGGCACCTGTATGCTTCCCTGCATGCCAAAGAGGTTTAAAAATTATGGCATCTCTCTGATGCAGTCTCCCCACTCTTACTTGCTAGTGTTAGTTTGTGCTGGTTTGAAAATAAGACAGGCATTCCAAACTGTCAGGGAACTTTGGCATTGCTTCAGTGTACAGAGGATGTTTCCCACAAGACCTGTCCTACAGTGTGAGCTGTAGAATTACAGTATCCTCTTTAAGAAATGCCATTAGGTTGAGGATGTTTCTAAAAGCCTGGTTCTGAGTTAGGTTTCATCACTCACTACCCAGCAGAAATTTGACAGTAGGTTGTACGTGAGAGCAGTCACAAGGTCACCAACCGCAGAAGAAACTTGTCACATGTAGAGTGTAAGTACATTCTTATGGGGTTTTGCCAGCTTTGTAGCAAAATTTTAGCAATCCTCTTGCAGTAAAATTTAATACAGAAGATGAAAGCATTTCTTAGTCAGGAATAGAGTTTTATAAGTGAGTTACCCTAAACATTTACTTTCAAAGATTGCAGTCTTCAGATATAACTTAAAATTGATGAATAAGCAAACAAATCATATATATTGTCTGCAAAAACTAGTCTGGCCAGCTCTAGTTCATAGCCACAAATTATTCACTTCATGTTTTATAGTAATACTTAAAATAATCAGCAATGAGCTTATCTCCCATGTCTGAGACACATGTAAAAATACAATAATGTTTTATTTATACAGTAGCCCACTCTTCTTTTAGTCAAATGATGGAAGTTATACCCGAGTAAATGCTGAGTATAAAAGAGTGACATTTTCTAATCCCACTCCCTTACACTAACGAGCAGCTCACCTGCTCTGAGCCTTATGTGTGGAGACCTGGCCACCTAAAGACCAAATCGGGAGGCACAGCCTAGGTTTGGTTCTGTTCTCTCTCTGAACTCATCTTGTAGCTTGGGCTGAGCTGGGGAAGCTGGGGGCCAGATCCAAATGGCTGTGTTGAGAACTGCTGGTCTGATGTGGCAGGTGACCCTTTCTTCACAGCACGAAGCAGTCCCTGAGGGCTCACTGGAGGTGTCTCTGCAGGAGGAAAGGGTGGAAACACCCACACAATCAATCCACTCCTCAGATCTGCTCTGAACTGAGAGGTGCCCTTTGATGTGTATCTCACACTTGTGTCAGTGCTGAGATCCTTCCTTTGCCTGAGTGGCACAGTCAGATACTGTCTGACAAAAAATAGATTGTGTGCTTGAATTATCAGACAAGAAAGTCACTTTATTTGATGAGATATTTTAACAACATGGAATGTTTCTTGATGCCCTCACTCAGCCATAAAGCAGCTTTTCTGTTTATCAAAAAAGTCAGCATTTGCAGTTTTCCCATGTGGATACATTGCTTGCTACCAGGCCCCTAACCCCTTCAGTAATCTATCACAGACAGCACAGCTGGAGATTGTCTAGGTATATTTTTAAGTTAGATCAGGCTGCACAAGTCTTTGTCACTTCCAAAACTTTTGTTTCAGAGCGTGTCTAAACACAGAAACTCCAAGGATTTTCATTAGGAGAAGATGCATAATCACATAGTAATTTAGAACAGCATGCACTTCACTAAGACATAAGATCTGCTGCTGTTGCATCAGACCCTGATAAACCTTGGCCCTGCATCTATGGCACTGGGTTCCAGTGTTGGTTCACAGAATTGAGGAATATCCTGAGTTCGAAGGGACCCACAAGGATCATGAAGTCTAACTCCTGACTCTGCGCAGGACACCTAAGAATCACATCACATACCTGAGAGCGTTGTCCAAACACTTCTTGTACTCTCTCAGGGTTGGGGCTGTGACCACTTCCCTGGGGTACCTGTTTCAGTGCCCAACCACCCTCTGGGTGAAGAACCTTTTTCTAATATCTGGCCTAAGTCTCCTCTGACTCAGCTTCAGGACATCCCTCAGGTCCTATCCCTGTCACCAGAGAGAAGAGACCAGTGCCTGCTCCCTTGATTCCCACCATGAGGAAGCTATAAACCCTTCTGAGGCCTCCCCTCAGTCTCCAGGCTGAACAGACCAAGTGACCTCAGACACTCCTCATATTCTTCCCTCCAGAGCTTTCACTATCCTGTTGGCCCTTCTTTGGCTGTTCTCCAATAGCTTAATGTCTTTTTTATATTGTGGCTCCTAAAACTGCCCACAGGACTTGAGGTGAGACTGCACCAGCTCAGTGCACAGCAGGACAATCCCCTCCTTCCACACTCATTTTTAACAGCAGAAAATCATCGGAGAGGTTTAAATTCATCGAGGTTAACAGCTAACTTTCATCCATGTCAATCAGTTCAGAAGCCTGTACCTCCGGTTTCTTCTAAATTCACTACTATTATTCATTAAAGTTTGCTTTCAGACTATGAAAATCCTGAGGTCGGGGCACTTTGCATGTGCGTCTTCTGAGATGAGTCACCAGCTCTGGCTGGCAGGGTCTGTCATGAGCCATGGTCTGCTGCTGCAGAATTCTTTAGCAATGGAAAGTTGTAGATACTGAGCACTTTGTAGGTCTTTCCTTGATACCTTAGAGAATTTGATCTCTGAGATGCATATAAAAATAGAAATCTAGGATTTTTTAATTAGCTCAACTGAATTTCAGGTCTTTCCAAGAAACAATCTCCAAGTTAGTATTATGTGGACTACTTTTGAGACAAAACCATTTCACAGATAAATACCAGAAGAGTCATTAAATAATTTTAAAAATGAAATATGTAATAAATATAATAAATTGAGGATATATAATTTTGGCATAATGGTTCTTTACAAAAGTAATAATATATAAGAATAAAACATGATATACAATAATATCTATGGCAATTTTAAGATAATAAAAAGTATTTATTTTAATACTGGTTAATATTAATTTGATGCAGAAATGTCAACATCAATAACAATTTCAACATCACAGAAATATACCACCACAGATTAAATGGAATGATGCTATGAAACACTCTACAAACTCGTACTCAAACTGATTCATGATCGGTCTGTTGAATCACATAAAAAGATGAAGTTGCTTACATAAACCTTGCCAGATTTGTATGATTCTTATTTTTTAAATTCTTCTTTGAAGGCACAAGGAACTACTATCAATTAGTTATTCATAAGAGAAGTGGCAGCAGCAACAATGAAATTTGCCCCAGCATATCTGAGGGAGTTCCCAGCTGTGGGGTGGAAGGACTGTGCTCTTCAGACTCCCAGCCTTCCAAACCATCTGTGAGCCTACCCATATCTTCTACAGACTCCTACACAGTAAAAGTGGGATCAATAACAAAAGGGAAGGGTTAGCTTAGTCAGAAAAGAAACATGAGTTCCACACTTTTGGAGATGGCATAAAAGCAGTCCCTGACTCCCCTTGGAAATGTATACATTTTCTGTGTATTTCAGTGCACTCTAGATCTGATTGCAAAACAAGTAAAATTTACTAACTGTAAACTATCAAGCATTAGAATTGTACAGTTTAAGAATTTCAGTGCAGGATCTTGACAAATGCAGCAGCAGTACTGTTGGTCTGTGTTATCAGGCCATTTTTTTCCCTCTAACTCTCCTGAAATGTGTGATGTACTTAAAGTCACATACTGAAGTACGAGGAAGATGTTCAAGGCTCTTGTTGAAAGACTTGTTCATTTTTAATATTTTCCACTGGTTAACCACAAACATTAACAGCAGAACAGACGTATGAGAACCTGAACATGAACCCCAAGAAGCAAAAATTTCAGCCACAAGAACAGTACATTGTTGTCCTCAGCAGTGCTATTTTTTTGTTTTGCTCAGAAGATAAAACTGGTTTTATTTCATATGAAAATGAAAAGAGTCAGTCCAAAAAAATAAGCTTTTAAGATCCCAGTTTGAGTCAAAGTAAATTACTTAGTTTATTCCACATATCCTTAGCAAAGCAGTATTTTCACCAATGAAGAAAAGTTTATTGTAGGAGACAAACAGAAATGTGAATTATTGCTTCCACAGTGTCCTCAAAGAATTAATGGCCCATGCAGGACATGCAAGATGATGTCAGCACATAAAAATTTGTGTCCTGCAGCTGGCATTGGGAAATCCTTATTTGTTCCAGCAGCTACCAGTTAGCTGCCCCTTTCCTGCCCTCCGCCAGTAGTACAGGTTTCCCGAATGTCAGATGAATCTGTTATTTCTTTGTTTTCTTTTCTTTGGCTCTCTTCCTCTGATTCTTTCAGAGTTTCCAATTTTCTGCTGTCAGTATTGCGATCAGTGGATGAATTTAGCTTGGATGAGTTCTGTCTCCATCTTCTCAGGCTCCTATAACAGTCGTCTCTGACGTTTTCACTGACCAAAACATAGATGATTGGATCGGCAACACCGTTTAGAGTGCCTAAACACAGAAACACTGTAAAAATTGGATATATCTTATTTTCAAATGGACATGGACAGTCCTGATGAAATATAAAGTATATGGCTCTTATTATGAGCACCACATGGTATGGAGCAAAGCAGATCAAGAAAATAATAATAATGGCAATAGCCACATACTTCACTTTGGCTTTCTGGCGACAAGTCAAGCTGCTGCTTCTTTTTGTAGTTTGGAAAATTTTGTAGTTTGTAAAAATGAGGATTGTGAAGGGTATGGCAAATCCAAATAGGAATCTAGCAAAGCTGAAAGAAGCCAGTTGTATGTTAAGGGGCACTGTCTCAAAGCAGGTTTTCACATCTGGACATTTTTGCCTATCTTTCATGTAAAATACTGGACTGTGGATTACTGCAACCACAGCAAAGAGAACGCAGACTATTATGATGGCCTTTTTCTGTCCTCTTCTCCCCATTGATTCCAGAGAATACACCAATGCCACATAACGATCCAGAGAGATGCAACACAAAAGCAGAATGCTGAAGTAGATATTGCAGAAGAAGATAAATGCTGTTACTGTGCACGCAGTTTCACCCATGGTCCACTTGTGCCCGTTTTGCACATAGATAATCCAGACAGGCAAGGTACTTAAATACATCAGGTCACACAATGATAAACTGAAGATGTAGATGGCAACTACTTTATTCCTTTGGATTTGTACAAATGTAAGCAGAGAAGTTAAGCAATTTGCTGGAAGACCTACAGCAAAAACGATGCTGTAAACAGTAACCAGAAGTGTCTGACTCTCTTCGTAGGGAATTTCTGGGCAAGTGGAGTTACATGTTTCATTTAGACAATGTTCCATTATTCTTTTTCCAGCTGGTATTTCCTGTGAATCAGAAGACAAAGTGAAAAGTTAGCATTGCATCACTTAAAAACATATAAGTAAAGGTTATGGTCCCATAGGTGTCAACTTGACACGCCAGTGGAGCAAGTGGGATGGGGAATGTTTGAAAGATGCCTCCTCTGACACGAACTGAGAAAAAGAGGGTCAGATCCCTCCACTTCTGAGAGCTGGACTGGATTCTGGAGGGTGTGTGGAAGCTCTCTCAAGGGGGATCTGGAGTTCTGTCCCTGGACGTAAAATCGTCCATCTCCTTTTTGTCAGTTCCCGTTCTAAAATCATACTGTAAATGTGAAAACCACCATCATTCCTCATGCCATGTATCACTTGCACCCAAAATCCCACATGGGAATCAGTCTACAAAAGTAAGGTGGATGAATATGAAGTTGTAGAGCAGCCTAGGCATATTTTAAAAAGAAGCTGGATTCAGTATTGTCCCATCTTCAGAATGACTGGAGAAAAGAATCTGCTTTGTGGAGAAGACGGCATGATATTCAGACCAGTGACAGGACCTGAGGGAATGGCCTGATGTGATATCAGGGGAGATTTAGGTTGGATATTAGAAAAATGTTCTTAACCCAGAGGCTGGTTGAGCTGGAGTTAACTTGCAAACACGGTAGTTGCAATAAGGGCTGGTGGTGACAAGTTTTTTGCTGCCTCTGAGCATCTGCTACCTTTGGCAGAGGAGGAGGCATCTCTTCTGGGCCACCTACCAAACTGCTGCGTAGAGGGGATAAAAAGAGTGCTTGATTTCAGGGTCAGCAGTGGTTCTCTGCTGAGGCCTCATCTGCGAACTGACATACAGAGCTTGTCCTTGACTCAAACATGCCTGGCTTATGAGAGCTGCTGTACACCTGCACACCACAGAGGGCCTTGGAGACCTCCCCTTCCATGGTATTCCATGGTATTCCACGGTATTCCATGGTATTCCATGGAATACAGTTCATAGTCAGGCAGATGGTGACAGCCAGGGCAGGGACAAGGGCACAAGTCATACACCACCTCAGTTACTCATCAGCTTATCTACCCCACACTCCTCAATAAAAACACTTTCAGGAGTGGTTGAGGGTACTCCCTCTCCCCTCCTCCTGGCTTTGCACACTTCTCTTGAGCCTGTGCTTGCCTGAATATTCTCCTTTCTGTATGGCTTCCCCCAGAGCAGTCAGTGATGGCGCAGGGAAGGAAACAGTAGAGGAGTTCTGTGGACACATAGCTGCCAATGCTTGTCTTGCCTCCTTCCCTGCCTCTTTTGCTCCAAGTCTCCTCCCCACGCTCAGCATCCATGAGGCAGCCTCAGGAAGGAGAAGCCTGTGACTTTCTAAGCTATCTGCCTGGAGCAGACATTTTTCCTTGGTATTTGGCATAAGGATTAAGCCATAGGGCTGGGGCTGAGCCGAAGAGACCTTCACCTGTAAAGGGCTGTCAGCTGCCAAGCACGACGCCTCAGCTGACCATGGGCAGCTATAGCCGTGCACTCACACTCTGCAAGAAAAGGCTGGTGCTGAAGGACTGCACTGAAGCTTTGGCCTGTCAGCTTGGGAGCTTGTATCCTTCCCAGCAGGAATGCTGTAAGTCCCAGACCGATACAAGGAAGGAGGAGAGGAGGCCACCCATTTGGTCCACTCCTCACCTTCTCCAGGCTCTCAGCCCTGTCCAGGGAAGAGTCTTCTTCCACTGGCCACTGCATCCACCCCAATTCAGAGCTTCACTTGCCTCCAGTCAGTTCTCCAGGCCTGCAGAGAGGTTTCCTCCTCAAACTGAAGATCACAAAGCAGCACTAAACAGACAGTTTATGAAATTTCTCCTGGTGACGTTTTCCCTTGTTTACACACTTTTAAGGGGAAGGAAGTAACAGCACAATCCACCCTGTGACTAAAGTCAACTTCTTTGTGCCTCTACACCCCCTTCAATTGAAAGCACATTTATATCTTCTTCTCAGACCTTCAAAGTTTAATAGTTTGATGCTTGGCTCTGCCCAGAAGATGCCCAGTTCTGTCTTCCTCAGGGATATCAAGGCTAACCTTCATCTCAAATATTAATTAAAATGAAAAACAGTAATAATTACACAGATAAAAAACTGTACACCATTTTCTATTAATATTTGTGATGATCAGTTTTGGATTGAACACCAGCACTCAAGAGATCTATGCCATGCAGTAATCTTCAAGCATTTACAAAGGGTCAAACATAGCGATGATGGCAAGGATGAGCAACATCCAAGACCGCATTTGTGGGTTACAAACTGTTCCAATGAGTTATCTTTGCTGTCCTCTATTGTTCAGTTGTTGCCTCTCCAACATAGCTGTTTTCACCTTTTTGTGGCCTATCCTGATTTGCTAGGTCTCACCAACCATAACTAGGTGTTACAGCAGGTAGTGGCTGTGCTTTACACCAACAGCTCAATGTATTTTTGTCAGCACTCTGAGGCTTCCTGCTCTGCGAGAGTCACTGCACAAGACAAACCACAGTTATCATGTGCTTGTTTCTTACCTTCAAGATTACAAAACATCTCATCTTCCAGGACAGAGATCACGAAGCACCTGAGCACAAATCACTGGAACATGGGGTAATCCCATCCCACTAAGATTTGTTGTATGCCTGCTCTGTATTTACACTCTTCCATTTCTAATGTTCTTGTGTTGTGTCCTCACTGCTAGACAATTAGATAATTACGTTTCATACTCCTAAAATGCAGTGGCTCCTGCTGCTCATTTGGGGCCAGTTGCATTATTCTTTTCTCAAGAAAAATCATTTCAGTAACACTGAAGTGTAAAAATAAGGAAGTGAAAACAAGCAGGAAAGCAAAAGGCTTTACTTAGTCTTTTTTTTTTTTTTTTTTTTTTTTTTTTTTTTTTTTTTTTTGCTATTTGTGTATAAACTGCTCATGTGAAACTGTTTAAAATTCCAAAGGAGAAGTTGGGGTGATAAAAGTAACCACTATTAGAAAAAGTAAAATTACAGTTATGGCTACAAGGAAGAGAAGGATAAGTTAAAAAATGCACAATAGCTGGACAGAGACTAGTTGAAAGTCTTTGGATTAACTCACCTGAGATACAGGGACAGAAGAAAAAAAAAAGAAAGTGAAATTTGTAACATGAGTACAATTACATGAGCAACGCACATTAATAATATATTTTTTATTTTCTAGTGTTTTTCTGATCATCCATCTTTTCCAGGGATTATTATTAGAGTTGAAAATTTTGAGGCATTTATGTGGATATTAGGAACAATTTAAAATAACCGCTATGATGGTTAAATTAAAACAAACTTTCCCTTCACACTTTCCTTCCTGTCCTCAGTATATGTAAAGAAAAAAACCCTGCATGTCTTAAAGCATAAATCAGCCTTCAGTGAAAGAGGACCTGCGTTTCTGCTGAGGGATTTTGTGTGCTTTCCTGAGTAGAATGTGGTGCTGGAAGGATTTGACACCAGTTGGACACTCAAATCTAATACCGAAACACTTCAGTTCCCAGATGTGACATTTATGCCACCTACAATACTCGTCACCAGCAATGTCACTCCTCCAGTGTCTGAACCTGGGCTTTTCCTTCTCATGCAAAACTTACACTACCTGCCTGTAAATTACCAACTGATAAACTTTTGTGTCTCAACTTGAACGCAAGAAATTGCTGTGGATTATTTGAATCTGCTGTTCTTGAAAGAAGGAAAAATGTTTATGGTATCTTTGAATAGAAACAGATCACGGCCCATTTGCCCAGCAAGTCAATGAACTGCTTTATTTTTTTTTCCATTATTAATAAACAAATTAGTAGAGGAAATCACTCCTATAAGCAAATCTCAGCATAAAAAGGAGAAACGGCCATGGCTTCACTTGGTTACCAATCAGACCAATCATTTTTACTGACAGACAACACAGCAGGATTTGAAGCTATGCAATTTGAACATAAACCCATGTATTTTCAAGCAACATCATTTCAAATTTGAACATAATATATGAACATAATCTTGGCACTATATAGTTTCAAAACTCTGTTTAGAAAAAAAAAGTGTTTTAAAGCTTTCCTGGGAATCCAGCCTGAGCACAACTCTATAATAAAATATTTTTCTTCCACTGGTGGAGCAGGTGCCTAGTGCCAGATAAAACAAGTTAGGGGGTATTTGTAGGCTGAAAGCAACAAGACTGGGATTAGTTATACAGCCTTTAAATTTAATTCTATATTGTAGATATGGGATATAATGCAGATATAAGCAGTCTGAAAAGATATTAAAACAAATATAATAATAAATATAAAAATAAAGAAGATACTTAGTAGAAGAGAGAAGTTACTAATCAACTGCCTCCAAGGAAGGGAGGAGCTCAGCAATATTTCCTGATAAGAGAAAGATACTTGATTTACCTCAAGATAACACTGTTCATAGATATGAACTCTCAATGACTGTACATTTTTAAATACCTAAGTGCAGGTTTTTACATAAATCCATACATCCATTTCCCCCGTTCCACAATCTAGAAATCCCACAATGGAACTAAATGTGCTAATTTGCTAAAATGAGCAGCTGTGGTTTTACTAAGGGAAACTGCCATAATTCAGGTTTGACAAGGGCCCAGTTTTAAAAAGTGATCCTTCCCTTGTCTGGGTGTCCTAGTGCCATATTACCTGGAGAGGAACTGCACAGGAAAGAAGAAAGTCTGGTGGGTAGGAGAGAAAGATGCTGATTAAAGATCCTGATACTGGGTTTAAGACCATATTATTCAACACATATATAAAAGCAGGTAAAACTGCTTAAATGTCATACATTGTAGGTAGGGGAAGTTCACAAGTGGAAAACAGACCCCAAAATCCACCCGTACCAGGGGCCTTTTTTCTCCAGTCTCATTATTCAAAGGCTACAAGTCAGGATTTTGGGACTTCGGACCTAGCAAGGTTTCTCAGTCCTCCCTGAGAGCATCAGAATGCAGGGCAGATTTACACCCTGGTACCTACCAGCTTGTGGAAAAGATCCCAGAGGCAGAGGAATGGCTCCATGGCCAGGAGAGGCATCAGGAAGCCCAGAAAAGCTGTTATAAATTTGAGGCTAAACTACAAAGCCTGTTGAGTCAAAAGGCTGAGGAAAGTGTAGGTCTTGGAGCAGTGGCAGTGAAAGTGAGAAACTGAGAGCAGCTGTGCTTCACATCTGAAACCATCAGGCACTTGAGCCCAATGACTCCCTAAAGCTATTGCAGCTTAATTGGTGGCTTTGACATTGGGGTCTAATTGTGTATTACTTCTGTTGAAGAAGTAGCTCATTTGGAAACCCAGCTGGCCACACTTTCCTACTGGCTTGTGCTGGAGTTGCAAAGTTTTAGAAGAAGAGGATGAGAGTGGTGATTCCTATTCCACGCTCCTGCGTCAGCGTGCTCAAGGATGCTGAAGCACAGCCAAGTGCCAGCAGATTTGGCACTAAGAGCTTATGAGTGGATGAATACTGCTCTGGATTCCCAAAAGAGCAGGCTGGGATGTTGGAGAACAGTCTGGGATATCGGGGAACAAGCTGTTTTAACAAGGTGAGGAGGTCTGGCTATGCTGGCACACTGTTAGAGGTGAATGTGTCTTATGACCAGATTTAAGGGAAATCTGACTTCAAGCAGATGAACAAAGAAGCACCAAGACCTATGTACAAACCCACCAGTGTACCCCTTAAAAAGGGGTGCTCTGTTATCCTTTAGGGAGGGGAGAGAGAAAGGCAACAGAAGACAAACATTTGCTTATAGGATCTCCCCAGCAGCTACTTATGGATACCTACCTCCTTATTCTTGGCCTCCAGGCCTTCAAATGGGAGACTCCTGCCAAACCTTTGGCACCTGCAGTTAGAAACACACTAAGAGCCATGGAAAGGCCCAGTCTAGAGCCACGTCCACCCCAAACTACTGTGACTCAAAATCATCTCTGGGCTAACTTCAGCTGGAGTAGCTGGAGATTTCTGGTCTAGGTTGATACATCTCACCCTTCAGTAAACACCAGGACGTGGCCATGTGTGACACCTGGATCAATGCAAGGCATTAAGAAAGGTCTTTGAGTTCTGAGCAGCCACAGCCACCTTGTGGCCCAGAGAAGGACTTGTTCCTGCAAGGAGGAGCATCATTAGCAGACCTTTGAAGGCGGGATCTCCTCCAGGCAAGATGGTCAGCCTGAGAGCAGCATGGCCAGTCCTATGGCTTGTGGCATCCCTTATAAGGCTGGCACCTCTGTGCTCCTGTGGGGCCTCTGTTGCTGCCACACAAGAACAGGGCAGTGTTGTAGAAGAGTTGATGTGCGTTTTAGTGACCATTCAGTTATCCTACCTTGTGGTAAGTGGCTTTGCTTATTTAAAGTTGGCTTTGGATGGTGGCTGACCAATGGCTCTGTTTGTTTCCCACGTTTGTTTGTTGTTTGTTTGTTGTTGGTTTGTTTTATTAACAGTCAAGGGTTGTGTCTGACCGCAGTGTGGTCCTGTGTGCTGTTGGCCTGTCACTGCTGAGCCCTGCCTGGGCTCTGTCCTTTATTGCTGACCTGGTCACCTCCTGCAGCCTGTCATCACCTGGGTCTGCCTTTCCTATATGTGGTCTCTGTACTGCCACGTTTCATTCCTACCTTTCACCATCGAGCTGCTGCTTTTCCTCCCTCTGCCCCAAGGCAGTGGTTTTCAAACCACTGCTGTCCCAGGAGATTCACAAATGATAAATCATACCTCTTCTGTTGCTCAGGCTCCTGGAAGTCAGAGGATGCTGGATCAGAAGTAAGAGTCCAGTGACACCAAGCAGTGACACTTGCAGAGAATATTTATTCATAACCAAACACATCTGATCAAATTCCCAAATTCACAAGTTTCCCTCTTCCTGCACCGAGACCTTCACTGCAATCATTACAGTCACAGGGATCACAGGGTCTTTCTGCATCCCCAGAATGTGTTTGTCTCTTTCATCCCTCTTAAATCCCCCAGTCAGAGCATCGCTTAACTGTGCAGCAAAGAGTGAGCACAGATAGGATGGCTTCTCTTTGCCAGGAATAGGAAAATGCAAAGATAGTGTTGAGGTTTGACCTTGTGACAGTAGATTATCTCTCCCTGATAGGGGTCTTGGCCTGCCCTTGTGGGTCTGTATGGAAACTGCTGTGGTGGCATCATCAGTAACAAAGATGTTGTTGGGGAAAAGCAGAGCAAAGAGTTGCCCAAAATAATTTCATGATTTGTCAGGCTTGGGCTCACTGGCATACTGGTTGTTACTGAGTAGTCTAGCTAGTTTCATCCCAAAATTGTTTTACTTTTGTCTAAAATGGATGTCTCTCAGCAAGTAGGATTTGTAAAGCCTTGCGAAAGCCACAGTGCCTTCTTTACTTTAAACAATCCTATTTTTAAGAGTGCCTACAAATGGTATTTAACAGTGCTCTGAACTTAGACACAAAAATTTCCTCCTTCTCCATTTACTATGAAACACAAATTCTTGGTTCCTTTTTGTCCTTTGATTTGCTCTCAGCTAATTGGAGAACTTCCATTTTCCTTTTTGACATCTGGGTCACCTCCTACTACCTACTCCCGTACAGCAGCAGGGCTTTCCCCTTAAGCCTTTAGCGATACCAACAAAAACTGTGATGTTCAAAGATTCCTCTTTGCATGTACACACACCTCTGACATGTCTGTCAGCTCAGTCACTTCTGCTGCATCTGTGGTGTTTTGTCTGAATCCTCATCTCTGATCTCTTCTGGCTCTTTATATGTCTACCACAATGAGCATCTCATTCTTTGTTGGCACACTTAGGGTCTACCCTGGAAGTTATTCATGTAAAAATCCCAGTTAGTAGATATTTCCCAAAGTGTCCTGACATGTGGCAGCAAAATTATTTGTGTGATCATGGTGAGGCTGTAAGATCAGTGTCTCCCAAGAGTTTTGGGAAATGCTGAACCTGAAAGAGCCATTTGCACTTTCTGGCAGAAATCTGTACAGAGGGGGTGTCCAATTCAAACTTTAAATTTCTTTAAATATAGTGTCCTGTGTAAAGAACTTTGAAAAACATCTCAGAAGAAAATCAGTCTTGCCCATTATGTATTAATGAACAGAATAAATGCTGGGTTTTTATTTGTTTATTTGTTTGTTTGGAGTTTTGTGGGTTTTTTAAATTGGTTTTGTTTTGTTTTGTTTTGTTTTGTTTTGTTTTCCCATCCTACACCCCTCTTCTTTTTCCCCACAATGAAGTTACTGGACATTAAAGAGCTGCTGGTTTAGAGGCAGCAGCAGATCTAAATGGAATCATGAGAAGGACAGGTTTAAAATAAATCCAGATGCTCTTTGGTCTTTGGCAAAGTAGTCAACTCAAAAAATATTTGAAAAAAAAAGTTAATTTGAACTCCTGTTAGCCACCACATTCCTGAGTGCCAGAGATCAGCAATGCTATGTGAATAAAAGGTGAGAAAAAAAAAGAATGTATTGTATCCAATTAGTCTCTACAGACCAGCAGGTAAACTTGACAATTAAATAGCTGTCTTGCTTTTCCAGCAGAGTAAGGATGAGAGGAAGGGCTGGATGTGAATTCTCCTGAAAAGAAACCCAGCATTCGTATTTCTATTGTAATTCTGTATTCATGGCTCATGCACTGCACTAATAGCTAAAGCAAAGCTCACAGCAACCGCTATTCTGCCAAAATCTTCAATCCTAATAATGGTCTGGCTCTGACTGGAACTAAAGCTCATTTCTAAGAGAAATATGTTTTTTATGGGAAAGGGAATTTGTAAGGAAGACAGGAAGGACTGCATCAACTAGAATTAATTAATTCAGACCCAGCAACTACATCAATCACAAGGAGATTTAGACTACGGTGAGGCATCAACACAGTCTGCATTTCTTGAGCACAAATACACGGCGTGGAGAAACAGTGATCAAAACAGAACAAAGGAAAATGCTGCAAAATAGAAGCAATGCCTTGACTCAGAGATGGAACACTTACCATTTTTTCCCTCGGTGTTTTGCAGAGGAGATGATGGGGTGCTCCAGCTCGTGTCGCGCTCAGAGCCTGCTCTGACAGAACTGCAGGAAGTAGCTGACGGTACCACGCGCAGTCCTAAGGCTGGGAGGTAGAAGAAGTTCTGTAGTCACAACTTCATCGGACTCCCCAGATGTGTCACTTTTAGTTGGTTGTGCACAGAAAGCACAGGCTGCCCACTTCCGGCAGAGCACCTAGGAAGAGAAGCTACCTTAAAAAAAAAAAAAGTTTCAAATTCTGTCACTTGTACAGGGGTGGGAGGTTGTTTCTGTGACTGCCAGAGTCTTGTTTCATACTCTTGTTCTGGATGTGCACCTAAATCACTGCAAACGTACCCCGGAGGGACAAGGGACTGCTGAACTGCCCCAAACCCTGCAGCTGCTCAGGGCCAGGAGCTGATTTCTACAGAGGAAGTAATTCCCACTCTGGGTGTAACACATGAACTCACCGGAATAGATGTGAATTGGCTGAGTATTTAAAAATAGGGAACAGTATTAGAGCCCAGTAAAGGGAGTGGTGATAGGAGGCAGAGCCTATTCTAGTACCAGCTGGGATAGAAAAGGCTGAGAATGCTAAAGAAGATTTGATGGTGGTTTGAGCACCTTCTAGAAGAAGAAGAATTGAGTTGCAGGAGTTCCTTAATAGTGAAGAGCATTGATAAGGAGTGTATGATCTTTACCAAGTGTCCTAGTTCAGGCTTTATGTGGAGGAAGATTCCAGTGTTACATTGCCAGCCTAGACCTCGTTTGTGAGACCTGTTCCACGTGCTTTTGCAGATGTTGTGTGTCACTCAGTCAAAATCAGTTATGACCAGATTTATTAAGTTTTCAGGCAACTTCTCCATCAACTAACTCCTACCAGTTCCACTTGCAGTGAGATGCATATTGAGGGTTTGTCAGTGCTTGCAGACTGCTGAGGGCTAAGGTGGGACAGGAAGGAACAGTAGGGTGACAACCTAAGACAAGCAGAGAACTGAATTTACTTTTGGTACCTGTATTAAAAGTGAAACATTTCGTCTGAAAATTAAAGAAATGCTTGGTATGTACTTTCATTCTGGTGTAAAAAAGTTACTTTGGTTCTGTTCTGGAGAAGGTTTCTGGGAATGAGTCTTTCTGTAAAGAGCAGTTTATTCTCAGGAACCAGAAGGAACTGGGGAAAAAGGAGGCTGAAGCTGGTTTCCATATGTGGAGGAGAGTAGGTGAAATTTCTGTCTGTACCAGCTCAGCTTGACTGGACATATTGCTGTAACTAGTCTGTGCACTGCCTCAAACATGTGATTTCATGTTGTTCCTTCTCTGTGTAGAAATCAAACCCGAAGGAAAACACAATGAAGGAATAGTGTTTCTGAGATGATTACAGCTGATTTGTTTCTTTGTCTTTCATTCAGACATGTGGGATAGAAAAGAGCAGAGTGCTCTCAGACCTGAAGAACTGGAGTTTTCACAGAGACCAGTGGGCTCTTCTGTGGTATTTGTGATGTACCAGCTCATGGTTCCCATTTGGCTGCAATCAGCTGTGGGGTCAAATACCTGCCTTGATTGTTTTCTCCCTGATGTTTGGTTTAGGATAGTTAGAGACACGTTTGCATCTTCCAACTCGATTTTATGATGAAACTTTGAAAATTGCATGGTCCTCCATAGGGAAATGAAAGATAACATGTCTCTGTGCCCTTGAATCTTCTAGTCACACTTGAAAAATATTACTATTTATCTTCTTCATGTTTCTCTCAGCAGTACAGTTTCAATTAACATCGCCCAGAACAATTCCCCTGCAAGATGAAGACTGATCCAAGATTTCATGTTGGAAGATGCTTTCAAAAACTTTTGACAAGATCTTCTGTGACTGGAGATGAACTGGAGATGAATGCCAAGCTAGATCTTCTGTGGGTAATAAAACCAAACGAAACATTTCAAGTAACTTTACTCTCTTTTTGGTAGAGCTAATACAAGCAACACAGCAACATAAATTTTGGTCTGAGCTATATTATACTGGTATCTTACCTAGTCAGTAAAAGAAAGATCAGATGAAGAACCATTTAAAGCAGAGTGCAGAAACTCTCTGGCCAAATACAATTGAAGTAAATGGAAATGTTTCCTTTAACCTCAGTGAGTTTAGGTTGGAAATATTTTGAGAATATTTCTTTCAGCCATTTAATTTCTGGGTGTTTTAGCCAGTTGCCTTTAAGGTAGCATGTTCAAGCAAGGTAAGCTGCATAAGAAATGTCTTCCATGCACTTTTCGTCATTTTCCTACTGAGGTACAGTGACTGTCCAAACAATAAGAGAGAAAAGGGTCCAGCCTTGTTTTAACTCAGTTCTACATTACACAGATTTTTTTATTATTATTTTCACAGCACTATGATAGAGAAATTGCTTATCAACAGAAAAACTGTGAAAGACTGATGGAATCCAGTGTGTTTGAAAGACTTTAAGACTTGAGTTTGACTTGAGTTTTTTACTCCCCTTTTGTTTCATTTAGAAACCATCAAGAGAAAAGCAGGTAGGATATTTCTCTGTTCCACTGCATATGAAAATGGTCTGTGGTAATGTAATCTTCCCCTGGTTGTGACCAGCAAGAAGGTATAAATGGAGGAAATGTCAGATCATCTGCCTCTCCTTTCTCCACCTGCAACTGAATACGGTGTCGTTGTCTTATATTGCAAAAGATTACTCAGGAAGACAATTTTGTACAGTCGTGCATCTTTTTGGTAGGTAACCAAGGTTCATTTTTCTTGGAAAATGGTAGAATATGACTTTAAATTTGCAGCATGGGAAGTGAGGAAATGAAAACAGTGTCTTGAAGTACAGGTCTTAGTAGGAAACAGCCAAATGTCTGTCTCTTCTATTACTAGGCAGTGCACTGAATGGGGTCAGAGCTGCAGACCTGTCTGGGGAAAGCAGCGTATTACAAGATGGCAAAAAAGACTTTCTTAGTCATAAGCAACGCAGAGAGGTGCCCAAGAGTGTCTGTAGGACAGCAGTGTCCAGGGGCTAAGAATCACTGAGCACTGAATTCTGCTCTGTGCTCCTGTGGCCAAAGCACTGTATGAGTACCTCTGCACTGGTATGATACAGAACTGTGCCTAGCAAAGAATCTCAGCTTGCGGTTCAAACTTGGGTTGTCTGTGACAGTGGCTGTGGTCCTGGTGCTCTGGGACAGGGACAAAAGCTGGCCACAGTGCATTTTGCAGTCTTTATCAGGATCAGCCACAGGTTGGATCCCCAAGCCAGAAGGTGTTAAACTGCTAAAACCGAAGCTCAGCTTCCTCCCAGTCACTTCCTACCTGCAGAGTTTTTGCCTCACACGAGGTGCATACACGTGCCACCCTGGCAGCCAGGCCAGCTGAGTGGCAAAACCACTGAGCTGAGGCCAGCACAGAGCTTACACGGATTTCTGTCTGACCATGCATGCCCAATCCATAGCGTGCAGTCTGCAGGAAATGCAGAAGCCTTCCAGTCCTGCTGCTGGAAATTAAAAACATAGGGCTGACAATTGCTAAGATTTTTGATTCAGTGGCTTTTCTACATGTGATGGGTGGGATGACATAGTCAGATTCCTGCTGCTTAGTCAGGTGATAAATGCCTGCACCTCACTTCAGTGTTGGAAAGCCCTCCTGCTTTAGGTTTGCCTGTTTTTGTGAGTGGTGTGTAGAAATTTGGCTGGTTTCCTTTTTCACTGGTGCAGTGAACCACAGTATTGTGTGCCTCAGGGGTGGAAATCCACTAAGCTGAATGTGACTGATCATGCCCTCATGAAGGAAAGGTCTCTCACTCAGAAGAGAAAAGCTTTGTCTATGTTTGACCGTCCTACCCTGTCACGTACTGGGATTAATTAATATGGTCACTGTCAGGAGTTTGCTGGCAGAGCACAGCTGGTTGTCACACAGAGCTTCTGGGAGATCTTTGAAACCACTGACTTCTCTGGAACAACACCACTTTATCCTCTGTGTGCTAAGAGTGGAGAGGTGCCAGTCTGTACCTCAGGGTCTGTGGGACGAGGTGGGGTTGTATCTAACACCTTCTTTGGGACACCCTGCTGCCCGTGGTGTGGCCAAAGCTGAGACAGCGAGTGTGCTGCTGCAGCTCGGGGAAGTTGGCTGCAAACTTTGAATTCAATCTCTGAACATGTGTGTTCCCAAGTATCCCAGCCCATCCACTTTGTTCTTCATTCAGCTCCAGCTGGTGGAATAAAGGGAAACTGAAAACATAAGGGGTTAGCTGGCACCCATCACCACCTGCCACGGTGTGCTCGGCTCTGCTGCTCACCCCACACGTGCAGCCTTGTGACAGAACTTCTGGCTTTCTTAAGAAAACCCCTCCTTATACTAAGAAACTCTAACACCCACAGGGTTAGAATAAGTTGTTAGTGCATGGGGAGGAAAAGGGTGCGGTTCAAAGAATACTCACTCTAGAATTTTTTTTACAAACTTGAAGCAGTAGTAGTGCTGGGCCAAGACCTGAAATTGGTTTAACCTTCACAGATCAGAGAGAAGTTCAAGCTGGTTTCGCATCTTGTGCAAACAGCTAATATGGCTACCCAGAACTCTGTGCTACTGCAAGGCTCTTATATTTTTGGATATTAAATCTTGGGTCAATACAAAAACTGTGTCAACCGTGGAAACAAAGTCATAAAATTCATCCTTCCATTCTAGATCCTGAGGGAGTGGAGTGGCTGAAGAACAAGGAATTGATGCATACAGAAAAGCCTTGGACAAACCTGAGGTTCAGATAAACCAAATCTCACTCAAACACTCTGCAGTAAGTCCAAGTATTTTTATTTGCTACTGTTGTTTTCCCCTTAGCCTCCTTCAGCTTGCTCTTCAGCCAGGCTGGACCCAGCTGATGCAGCAGGGATTCAAAGGGATTTGCTGTTTACATGGCATCAGCTCCTCTTGCTGTGGTCAGGGACCCTCACTGCCAGCTCTCCATGGCAAAGATCCCAGCAATCCACCTTGTAGAGCTGCACCAAACCCCTGCAGGTGGGTGGCTTTAGGGAGCTCGTACCCTGCTAGGGGTGGATGTCACAGAGCTGGCAGGCACCCGTGGGTGACCCCAACACGTCTGCGCTGGTGCTCAGCGCCGAGGGGCACCTTAGAGAAAAGCCGCAGACAGGAAAGCAGGAAACGTTTTGCAGAACAGAGATAACATAGAAAATTATGCTCTGTAAATGGTGTGATTTACTGATTTACACATACAGGGGCTCAGTGTAAGCACACAGGAAAAGGAAATGGAATAGAGGAGGAGGGGGAGAAAAAAGGCAAGAGGACAAGAAAACAGGCTGGCAGGTTTCATTGGGAACAGGACTTCATGTGCTGGGTTTTTTCCTGAGCATGGTGTGTTGTGGAGGTCTGCAGTCACACATGGACACTCAGGATTGTGGGCCCTTTGCTTCAAAAGGATGTCTCTTTTTATCAAAGCGGGCAACTTGTATCATCTTGGGGTCCTTCTGCGTTGAGAATTTCCTGATGTATACAGCTGGAATCACCCTGGGCACGCCAGACCTTATCTAGAGGAAACTAGTTCCTGAGCCACCGATCTGGACTGCAGCTGTGTGATGGAGGAGTCACAGAGGGTAGAGTTGTGAGCTCTGTGCTCTGTTGCTCAGATTTTCTCCAAGAAAGAAGACTTCAGAAGTCTCTGTGACTTCTTTTGGGGTGAAGCCTCCCTTGACATGAGCCTCAGCAAGCAGTGGGATTCACACTCCCGCCAGCAGCAGATCTCTCTGCAGAATCTCTGTGCACAAGTGATTTTTGTGAGCCTTTGCCACACTTTTTATGCTCCACCTGACCGCACCTCAGTGGGGGAGCTCACAGACCTGGACAGGCTCTACTTTACAATTACATGTTTCTTAATTTGGTCCACTTCCTTTGTGTCACTGATCTCCAGTGGGGAAACTGAGGCTCACACATGGGTGGTGAGCTGGGTAATGATTCCACTCTGCAGTGGCTGGAAATTGGAACCATGTCGTGCAGTTGGATGGTTACCTCTGATGTCTTTTTTGAGGCATCTTCTCTGAGTCTTGGGGAGTGCTGGTTGGTGTGAAAGATCCCTTCCAGTCTCTGCTGGAATCATAGAATAGAATCATTTAGATTGGAAAAGACCTCTAAGATCATCCAGTCCAACTGTTAACTCAGCACTGCCAAGTTTACCACCAAACCATGTCCCTAAGTTTCAGAACCACACATTTTTTGAACACTTTCAGGGAAGAGTTCAAAAAATGTATTGTTATAAGCAACCTAATGTTGTGAAGAAAGGAAATTAACTGATGAAGGTATGATATTAAGCCTCCAACTAAAGTGAAAGATTTAGTGACACACATATTTGGAGATATTTGTTTCAGTTTTTCTCAGATAAATTCCCTGATATAGTCTGAAAAAGAAAGTATGGTCTTTCTTGAGATTTCTAGGTATGTATATACCCCAAGGAGAAAAAAATCCAAGCTTTTTCTCCTCCTTTCCCACCAGTTTTTCAGATCCTCTTACTCTGTCATAATAGCAGAACAGACAACAGAAAAACATACTGGAAATCACCCTTGAAAACACTGACTTTTGAGCTCTGGCACATTTTTTTTCAATATAAATATATCTTGCTATAAATTGGTCTTCCTACAGACAACTGGGATTTTTTTTTCTGTGTTCAGCAGTTTGCTTTCACTTAAACAATGAATCTACAGCCTTATTTTCCAAGCATGATTTCCATGCCCTCCTTTCTGTGCTGGGAATGTACTTTTTGAAGATTCATTTTTGAAGCAACCACATAAATTGGAAAGATTCTTCGACATTAAAACACATCCTTTCCATCATCTTTTCTCTTGACACTAGCAGCTTCAATCATTTTGCAAGTTAAATTATTAATGGAAACACAGATGGTGAAACTTCACCTGGTGCTGGGGTGGCACAGGCACATTTTAACACATGACACGGGGGATGGAAAGTCTGTCTGTCTGTCTGTCTGTCTGTCTGTCTGTCTGTCTGTCTGTCTGTGGTATGTGAGAGTGATACCTGTGGTAGCTTTTCTGGAGTGAGTTTGCAGAGTGGAAGCAGGTGAACCTAGACACCACAACTCTCTGTGCACTCCAGGCTACCCAGATATGGGATATTTTTGCATGAAACCTCTGCTCAGCCAAACCTGCAGGTTTCAACATTTTAAGAAATGCAAATATTTTATAATTCTCTGCCAGATTTGGTAGCTAGTGTGTGCTGTCAGATAATGGGACGAAAACAGATACAGCTCAGTTCTGGACTCATCTTGTGGTCTCTTTTCATTAATCTCATCTCTGTCTGAGTTTTCATTTTCTCTGTTTAGAAGACGTCTGTGAATTCTTTTCAAGACTTCCTTTGCAGATATTTTGATATGAAGTGGCAAAAAGATACTGTAAGAAACCCGGTTATTATCAAAAATTAAGGGAAAAAACCCTCAGCTATAGATATCTACATGTAATGAGACATGGAAATCCCAGAATTTTCCAGAACCAAATGCCAATGCTCCCACTGACTTGACTGAATGACAGTGTCATGGTGTGCTGTGCCAGCATCACTGCTCAGGTGTCAGACAAACAGGATCACTGGCAGGAGAAAGGCAGGCTGCAGGCCAGCTGCATCCTGGAGCTGTGGCTTATGGAATACACACAGCAAATACATGGGTGAAAATAAAGGGTGTCTTGTTATGCTACCAAACACCAAAGAAACAAAAATGCAAGTACACCCACGTCTCCCATTCCTCTGCAGAGGCACTTTGCTGTCTGATCAGCTTGGGTGACATCCTGGCACTTTCAGGAGTGGGAGGAAAGGGCTATGAGGACAGAAGAAGAAAGAAGATGGTCCAGAAAGAATGCAGTGTCTTTTCTCTGCTTGGTTTCAAGATATTTGAGATACATGCCTAGCTGTCAGTGAGGACTCTGGGCAATGATAAACAAGCTCGTGTCTTCTGCAAAGAGAGAGAGAGATGGATGTGAATGTTTGCAGGTAGCTGCAGGAGCAGCCACTGGTATCCTACACTTGGTTTTGGCTGCCCTGGAGAAGCCTGACATTGCCCTGCCAGGCAGTCCCTTTGCTCGGGACTTCTTTAAAGACCAGGAAAACAGGTTGCTCCAAGGCCCATCCAACCTGATCCTAAACACTACCAGGGATGGAGCAACCACAGCTTCTCTGGGCAACCTGTGCCAGTGCCTCAGCACCCTCACAGTAAATAATTTCTTCTCATTATCTAAACCTGCCCTCTGACAGTTTGAACGCATTATCCCTTGTCCTGTCACTCCATGCCCTTGTAAAAAGTCTCTCTCCAGCTCTCTTGTAGCCCCTTCAGGCACTGGAAGGTCTCCCTGGAACCTTCTTTATCCCAGGCTGAACACCTGCAACTTTCTTGAGTCTGTCTTCATAGCAGAGATGCTCCAGCACCCTGAGATTCTTCATGGCTTCCTCTGGGCCATCCAACAGATCCACATCCCTCTGATGTTGGGACACTCAGAGTTAGATGTCCAGCAGCACTGCAGGTGGGGTCTCACCAGTGTGGAGCAGAGGGACAGAATCCCCTATCCTGACCTGCCTCTGAGGACATGGTTGGCTTTCAACACCCCGAAGTCCTTCTCAGCAGGAGAAGAGAGTCCTGCTCTTAATCCATCCTGCTTCTGTCTGCTGGCTGGTGGAATGACAGCCAGGGATGTGTCAGCTTTGAAATCTTTTTGCTTTGAAATTTTAGTTTAAAAAATTATTAATAAAATGGACGCAGTGGTTTCCAGGCCTCCTTCCCTGAAAAGCTTCTTAGCAATCTAAAGGCAGAGAAACAGGAGGAGAGAATGAAAGCTGCTTTAAAATACTGTTTATAAAAGAGATATCTTCTAGTGTTCTCTGCGACTGTTCTATGGTTTCCTTAGAGTAGTTTGTTGTAAAAAAATTATGAATCTGTCATGGTAATCTAAGATTTGTGTCCTTTTTCCTAGCAATGACATTTTCTGTTAGGACACCATCTTGTCTCCTGCTTGAGAGGGTCTTAGTAGAAACATCAGTGATAGGACAACAAAACAATAAATAATCTGTTATGATGTCTAAATCCTTTTGAAAAATGGCAATAACATGCTGGTATTTGCTCTTCAAAGTATTATCCATTATTTGGGAATGAAGGAGCTACTTCTTGTTGTTAAAAACCTTATCAAGCTCAATCACAAAATGAAATGAAAAGCTGTATTCAAATGCAACCTAATTTATAAAGCGAATTATTACTTTATTGAATAAGAAATTTAAATAGTCTAAAATGAAAAACCAGATTCTATCAGCTCTTGATCTTTCTTTGGTAACCACCAGATTACAAGTAGTCCCTAATTCTATGTCTGCTACTGAATTTCAGTTCACTTTATTTTAGCATATTTGAAGGGAGTTTGTTTATGGTATAACTGATGGGAAATTCCAGACAGAAAGGAGGAGTTAGTACATACAGAGAGGGACTCTGAGCTTTTCTTCTAAGCCTTGGTTTTTTTCTGAGAAGGAAAGAACAAAACAGCAACACCCGTTTACCAGTGCTTTTTCATCTGGCTGTGTGGGTGGTATGTTGAAATAATAGTTTGGTGAAGATTAAAGAAAAGTCAGACTGCTGTGTAGCTGCTATCAGAGGGGGGAATCCCAGCTCTTTAAAGAGTGTGCACAACTAGACATGAGCAGTGTTATTATAGGGTTCAAAAGAAAAACCAGCCCAAACACTCCCCTTCTCACCAAACCTCCCCTGGATTTCCAGCGTGTGCAGCAGTGGGCCAGGTCTGTGACTGGGAGATCTCTGCCAGAGTGTGGCTGCTGAGCCTGGGCTCTGTGCTGAGGCTGCAGAGGTCCTGCTGGGTTAAAGCATCTCCTGCAGAGATGGACAGCCTTGCTCTGGAGATGCAAAGGATGGAGGCCCCACCAGTCCCCTGATGTGTTTGGTGTTTTGTCACATTTACTAAAGAGCACTGGTGAAATCTCTCCTTTCTTCTAGTCTGGACCCAGCAGAAGACAGTGTGTTGTTGAAATAAAAGGAATACACCTGCTTAGTGCATAAGAAACACACCTATCTCAACCTTCCCACCTAAAGCAAAGCAGTCTTTAATTCCTGGTGTTTTCTTCCATGTAAGTTCAGGATACACAAAAAGACATAACTCCCAGAAGCCATTCTTAGCAGGATGTCAGACACATCATGAACTCCCCCTTCTCTAGAACACATTTAACCCACAGTCTGTTTCCTCTCCTTAGCAATCACACTTTTTGTCATCTGTGGTCCCTAGATACCTACAGATGAATCTTCCTACATGCCAGTGCTGAGCAGTAAAGCACTTCAACAGTTTCAATTTAGTGCCTGGTAAAATCATGGAGAATAATCTGAGAGTTATTATAAAACACTTGAAGAGCAAGACAGACACTGGTCACAGCCAGCACAGGTTCATGAGGGAAAGTCCTGCTTGACAAAATTTCATTTTATGACAAGGTAGCTAGTCATAGTAATAATCCTTGATCAAGGGAAACCAGTTGATGTAATCATTTTGGATTCCAGTAAAGCTTTTGACACTGTCTCTCACAGGATCCTTCTGGACAGAACATCCAGCAAACAGCTGGATAAATACATATCTATGATTCCATGACTCCCCAGCCAGTGTCAGGTTCCTGAGGGTTCCTACAAGGATCTGGGTTGCTCTGTAGAAAGGGCACGATGAAGAGAGGAGGGATGGAAGAGAGTGAGGACTGTACCTCTCCCACAGAAGGCAGGCCAAGTATGTGGAAAATACATCTATGTTTCAGAAGGGAAGCACTTGGGGAACTGACTGTGGCTGGGGAACTCGGCTCCCAGAAGGAAGTCCCAGTCCCTGGTGCTATTTTTGTCTTTTAACAGACAACTGTAATGGATCAAATGGAAAAACAGCCCTGACAGCTGGGTCTGAAACCCGGCTGCTGCCCATGCACCCTGCCAAAGGTCATGCTCAAGGCACCTGTGCTGCCAGTTAGAGGCCTGTGGTGGTAGTTAGGAACTCAAGAAGCAAGTGGTGTTTTGTGAAAATACTTGTGCAGTTAGCCTACATGCAGTCTCAGTAGACTGATAAGAGACTTCATGGGATGGACAAAGCAAACAAAAGACCAAAGAGCAGAGTCCTGAATGTCACACAGGGTGGGTGCTGTTTGTTCTGGTCTTTGCAGGTTGCTATTGTAGGTAGTTCATGGTTTCCTCTTTTCAGATTCCTTTGAAAAGTGCACACAGGTACAGAAGGTAGCAAGAGTGGCTTTCCCAGAGTACCAAAGGTTTGCCTAGAGCAAAATCCAGCCTCCAGTGGTGGCTAAAAGCAGCTCCTGGGGAGAAGCAGTGTAATGGGGCAGCTCCCAGTGTCCTCTCCCCAAAGCTGCTCACTCACTCCATAAGTCAGCATGTCAGGGACTGTTTCAGCAGTGATCTTTCTACTGCTTTGCATGAGCATGAAAATCACTTCCCTACATCTAACACCATATACACAGTCATGGTTCCTTTGTTCCCTTTTCTCATAGTGCTGTACTGGAGCCTTGTGCTGTGACCATTCATTAGTACTTGCAATCTTTCACTTCTCCAGCTCTCACATCAATTATGGGATAAATTTTAATGTTTTACAGGACAAAACGTCCCCTGGTACACCCTTGAAAACCTTGAATCTGTCATGTTTGGGCCAAACTTATCAAAATCGTAACTCAGTTTGGGAAGTAACTCTTGTTCTTTGAAAGATGCCAATTACCATTTACTATTAACTTCTATTTGCTTACCCTGTCCATCCTCTTTACCCATTTGGAGTATTGATACACTATGAGCACTTCTTCAAATGGAAGTGGGAGAGAGATTATGTCATCTCTTTTGGGAATGCTAATTAGCCATAGTTTTTATTTTCAATATTTTTTCTCTAGTATATCTTGCTTATGAGACTCTTGATGTAACCGAGCAAAAATGTCCATCAGCAATCCCGTGTTATACATGTACATGCTCTCACTTCTTTCTGAATATCTATTTATTATTTTACTTTTTTACATTACAATTCATTTTACTACCCCTCTCTAGTAATATTCCTGCACTATCTTTAAGCTCCTTTTGTTCTTAGTAGAAGGAAAAGTATATGTTCTGAGGTTTTTCTATACAGTTCTAATTTTACTTACTAATTTCTCTCAGTTACTTCTGTTTTATGTTAACTGGCAGCTGTTTGCCCCTTTCACAGCTGTGATTGCTTTTCAGTTTCACACTGATTCCTGCACTTTGCTGCTGAACCAGGATGAGATTTTTAGCGTGATCCGTTTGCACTCTTGGCTTGGAAATTCCGACTTTTTGACCATCTGATAAACCCTTCATCAAAGGCCTGAACTTTCATTTGGGTTTTTCTACCCACATTTTGTCTAGCAATGAACCTGGATAGTAATTTTCCTTTGAGCTAGAGAATGTACCTTTTTAATGCTGAGTGTTTAGGGCAGGTAGATAATCAGGTCAAAATCAGGTCACAATGATGCCTGGCATTCAGAGGTCAACAAACGTTCTACCCAGAACTTGGTTCACCACGGTATGTTGCAGTGAACACTCTCACCATGGGTGTGACCCTCATGGGTTAGAGAATTCACCTGTGCCACCCAAATGCTATTTTTCTATTGGCTACTTACATCTCTAGCATGTCTCCCATATGAAGCTCTCTGTGCATACAGAACTCTTCTGTCCACAAATTGGATGAGGGTTAAATGAATAATGGGTTTAAAGAACAGTCATCATGCTTTTTTGACTCTGTGACTTCATCTGGTGATCTGTAGCAGATAATTCTGCAGATACTCTCCCTGTTCTACTGAGTATCTTGCAAATCTGACCTAGCAGCTCACAAGTCCACAGTGATGCTGAACTGAGCATCTTGCAAATCTGACCTAGCAGCTCACAAGTCCACAGTGATGCTGAACTGAGCATCTTGCAAATCTGACCTAGCAGCTCACAAGTCCACAGTGGTACTCAGCAGAACCGCCCCCAGTCTGCCCTTCGTAATCAACAGTTCTATTTCAGTATCAGGACAGTCATCCGGCCAGACTTCTGTGACATCAGCTGCATCAAATTCCATCACAAGTAACTTTCTGTTCCTCTCATTTCTTACCGGCCCTTCTAGCACCTCTATAATTGACCACAAGTTCTCTTTTTCCGTCATTCAGTGCTTCCATCATTCAGTCAGCAAGCTGCTGTCTGTGTGTGGAGTGTCATGACACACATTTTCTTGGCAGTTTATTGTTGCTGCTCTAACCAGCCCTCTATGGCCCTCTCTGAAAATGTGGGCAAACCACATGTGACAGGATTTTTTTCTTTTTTCTGTTTCTGATGTTCCCCTCTTCCTCGATGAGAGGAGACAACCAAAAGCTCATACCCACTGTGCTGGCCATCTACAGCTTATTCACAAGTTGTCCTGCTTTGCTTTGGTACACCAGAATTCAGTCAAATACAAATCTTTTTTTGTGTGTTCAGGCTGGTTTTTTGAAGCATGAAAACAAGAAAGACCTGAATGCTCATGAGAAAATCTTTAGTTTTAGGATTAGTTTCAAGAACAGTTTTGCTGATCTGTTTATACACGTGAACATTGATAAGACAAACTGCTCGTGAGTCACATCGCTGTTACAGTAATGAAAAACGAAACATCATCTGTAGTATCTGGGCTGAGGGAAGGTGGTTGTGAAACAAGCTGTTGTGGTGAGAATGTCTTTCCAGAAGGGGAAAAGGAGGAGAGTATGAGACAGTAACAGCCAGTGTGTTTGGGGGAAAGTGAGAAACACCAGGGGCCAGAGAGCCTCCCACTCTGGGAGCTGCTGCAGAGCGTGGCAGGGCAGTGTCCAGCAGCACAGTCCCAGCTCCTGTCTCCCAGCTCCCATCCCATTGCAGGGCAGCCAAGTCCACTCAGGACTCACCCAGGAGATGTCCTTGCTTGTGGCTGCAGAGCCTGGAGTGGGCTGGGGGAACATAATGGAAATCTTGAGCCAGGTGAAAGCATCTTCTGTGTACAGACAAAGGGCTGCTGAGGCAGAGAGAGACCAGGATCCCATGGATGCTGCATTAGGTGGTGTGGAGAGGGTCAGAGAGAGCTTTGAGAACAGTAAGGAATGTAAGGATGGAGAAGAGTCATCACTGTGCCTAGGAAGTCAGGACAAAACTTGTAGGCATTACAGCCATAGTAGGCACAAAAAGAAAAGGCAGGAAGAGTGGGCTGGTGCAGGGAGGAAAAGGGGGTTTCTATAGCCATGGCATTTGGGATGGGAAGTTAGGGGAGAAGAATTTTGTGCTGCTGAAGGTAGGAATGGTGAAGGAGGTGTGGGCAAGATGAGAAAAGCCCCAGAGTGGTGATGCTATAGGCAAAGGTAGGAGTTACTGTGTCTGACTGCAAGGGGAAGTTTAGGAGACAGGAGAAGAAAAGGAGAGTGAATTTGCCATGAAAGTGAAAGAAGGCATTAACAGGAATGGGAATGGGTCTAAAAGAAAGGTTTGTGTAGGAAGAGCAGTCTTGGAGCTGGTCCTCCTGCAACAATGTGCAAGGGACGTGCAAGAGCTCACAGTTACAGAGAAGTCAGAATAACAGTGCAGATGAAAATACCCTTCTCAGTGGTGAGGTGGTTACTGTGATGGGGAATAGGGATCAGGCTGCCAGAGGAGGGACTGGCAAATGGTGATGGCACCTCCACTGGCAAGGCCTGGAGAGCTGATGTGAGGAGCAGACACCAAGTCCAGCTCCTGGAGCAGACTGGGCTGAAGGTTCACCAAGGAGGATCTGGATGGAGTCACCACTGGATTTGTTAGCTTTTCCTCAGAGATGAAAATGGTAAGGAGGAGCTTGGAAATAGATACTGGGCAGGTGGACAGGCACTATCCTGGGAGGTGAAGCATGAACCCACTGGTTTTGGAAATGAGATGTGGCTATAAGAGAGCTGAGAACACCTTCCCCAAATGGGGAAGGGGCTGGGGGAGCTACTCCAGGGCTTTAAGGAAATGAACCAAAGAACTCCCCTCAGGAGGGAGTTCGGAGAACATCTAGTGATGGCCTGGAGTTTTGTGGGGTTTCCTTCCATCCCTTTGACTGGTGGCTCCAATGACTCAGAGAATTTCCCAAGGCCCTGCTGAGAGCTCTCTCTGCATGCATCGAAACTGGTTTGTGGTTGGTTTCTTTTGAGCATCAAAACTGCAAAAGAAATTTTCTAGCTTCTCTCTCTCTGGGAAATGGAGTAATCACTGGGAAAGCACATGTCAGATAAGGAGCTGGGTTGTCCGTCTGTCTGTCTGTCTGTCTGTCTGCCAGCTTGTGTGTCCCCAGGCAGGACCTCCTGGATGGCTGGATCCTAACACCTCCAGCCAGGGCTGTCACCATCCTGCCACCTTGCCTGGGTCACAACTCCAGGTCTGAAAGGCTACATGAGAGACAGTGTGAATGCAGCCCTGCTTTTGGAGGGAAAGATAACTAATACTTAAAAGTAATATTTTCTTAATTTTTTTTTTTTTTACCTCTTAAAAGTAGAAGCTTTACCTCTTCAGTGCTTTGCTACTTTACTTTACTGCTCATGGATAACCACCACAGCTCTTCTCTCCTCACGGACATGTATTTGTTTCCATGTGTCCGAAAGATTCCCACAGATGGAGAAGCACAGCTCTGCCCAGGAAGCCTCTGGGGAGGAAACATCATGCTGGGCCAGGAGCAGCTCAGCAGAGCTACCTGCTGCTGCTATCAAGCTGCTTTTAGTTTTTGCCTTGGCTGTGTGTTACAGAGACCCCTCAGTGGTGGTGAGGAGCCTGTGCACGCTCTTGGTGTGTGAGCACTAAGCTGGTGCCCATTTACATTTTCCCTGTGTTGTGTCAGACTGGCTGCCTCAATAAATACCCTCAAATGCTTGTTGCCCATGCTGAGGTTCTCTTGTCCTTGCATGACTGAAGGGATCTCACACACTTCCATGCCAAGGACTCAGAGGTGGCACAGAAAAACCATCACAATGCATTCATCCAAAGAGAACCCTTCACAGCTCATGTATTCAGGGATAGCTTCTTGTTTTTTTTCTTGAGTCACTCATTGTAAAACTATTCGAGCTGCTCAGGGATAGAGAAAGTTATCAAGGGGTTTAAAAGAGGCAAATTCAGACATGTCTTGGCTGCTCAGGCTGCACATCCAACCTTTTTGCTCGTAGATGGAATGTAGCTGTTTCCATGTTGAAAAAATAACATGACTAAGATGTAGTGTGTTTGAATAATAAAGCAACCCAGTCTGGGCCCCACTGAGTGTGAAAGCAAGACTCAGCTTGTAACATGTGGCTTTGAAGCCTCTGACTGATTGGTGATGTTTTGTCTGAACCTCTCAAACCATAGGAATTCAGGAATGGCCCAGGCCAACTCTTCAAATACTGTTCTGCAGAATGGATGTCATCTTCCAGGCATGGAATCACAGAATGGTTGGGTTGGAAGAGACCTTAAAGATCATCTTGTTTTAACCCCCTGCCGTGGGCAGGGATGCCTCCCCCTAGACCAGCTTGCTGAAAGCTCCATCCAGCTTGGAGTGGCCATGACTGTGTTCTCCTGAGCCATCAGTCTGTCCCCTTGATCCACTCCTCACAGTCACAGCTCCTCTTGGCTATGCCTGGCTTGGATGATCTTGGTCTTGGGAAACACTCAGATTCATTGCCTGGGACATTCACATTTTTTCATAAGTGTTTTGGAGGAAAAAACCCCATTAAGGTCACAAATTTAAAAGAATAAGCCAAAGCCCACAAAGCTGTGAATGATTCTAAGGTCACTTTCACCTGTCGTTTCAAAGTTTTGGACAGAGCATTCTTGGGGAGCAGTAGCTTCATTTGAGTGATTGACACCTGTCATATTAAAATGTGGACTGGGGAGGACTCCATTTCCAAGAATGGAGACTGTTCCCCAAGGCCCAGAGATGAGCTTAAAATCACAACCAGGCATTACCTTCCCATGATCTGTCCTAGATTTTTAGAGTTGATAAGGGGTCTTATCCCACCCAAGATTTTATAAAGACTTTGTTTTCCCCAACTCAGTCAATATATTTTTCCTAAACCACCACCACCACCAATTAATAAATAAATAATCCTGCATCCCAAAAGCAGATCATTTATTCAGGGTGCTTCCTAGGTATAAAATCTCTGGAGCAGCAACATTTAAGAGGCTGTGGATCAGCTACTTTGCAGTGTCATGAAAATTTCATGCTCTCTTGGCAAGGAAGTTAGTGAGTCAGGCAAATGAGCTCTTATGCTGTCTCCCTGACCTGGATACAGGCATACACAGTTTCAGATTACAGCTCTGTGTGTGTGTGGCTCAGAGAGGAGGCACCCAAGTGCATTTAGGCCTTTGACATCCAAGCAGTCCAAGTTTCAGATGTACAACACCATTAAACACGTTTTGAAAATTTTAGCCCTGGTGACCCTAAAAAAAAAAAAAAAAGTAATAATAATAAAAATAAGCCTTACTGATGGATTATTGGTTTCTAAATGCAAAGGTTCGAGGCATGCACAGAACATCTACCTGAGAGTAACTTTATTGGCCTGCTGGCACTGACTCCTCCTGCTCCTGGCCATGACTGCTGCAGCCTCAAGGCTGAATTCTCCCCTGGTCTGCAAAGTGTGGCTGGAGGTGGAAAAGAAGTGGAAACAGAAAATGTATCAACCGGTTGCTAAAACATAGAAGTTTAAAAAAAGCCAAGTGTGGGGAAAATGAGAGAAAAGAAAGAAGAAAAAGCAGAACAGTAGACCCAGCAGGCAGGTTTAGCTGCAGCAGAAGCAATTAGTTCAAAGTGAGAATCTGAATTTTTGAGCTGCTTACAGCTTGGTTACACCGACTTTGCTGTACTGTGTTGCTTTATTTGCTGCTCCTGACTGTCGCACTCCCACTCTCTCCTGCAAGGCGTCAGGACCAGTGAATCCACCTGGCAAATCTCCGCTTGTCCGAGGGGCTGTGCCGGCCCGGGGATGCTCCAGCCTGGGGCTGAAGGTACCGGCTGTGGCCAGACGATGTCACGCTAACCCCGCGGATGCTCGGCAGCCCGCAGTTCATCTCCCCAGCCGCAAGCACTGCAGTGGAGCTGCCTTCTGTCCTGCTGCATTAATGTCTTCCCAAGCTCTCCTTTTCGTACCAATCACACAGCACAGAAGGTGCCATTAAGGCTTTAAAATTTAATGAGCTCTAATAAAACCTCTCCCTGTGATATACAACCCCAGAACAGGCTATGCTGCGGGAACATTGCATTGTGTGGGCCCTTATATCTTTCCCTCCTTTCTGTTTTAACAGTGGATTCACTTTAATAGCATTTCTGCATCTTTATGTTGTGGAGTTACTGCAGATTAACTCCACGGAGGAAGGTAGGTGTCTGATTCTCTGACGAGGGGTAGCTGCCCCACCCAGCCAGAGCGTTTGCATTCCTGGCACGCCGAGAAGTGCAAACCTGCCTGAACCTTGGCTTGGCTGAAATGATCATGCCTAAATCCTGACTGATGCCTTCCCAGCCCACGGAAATAAACGGGAAGTCCGTCCTCCCTCCTGATTTGACCAAGAGTTCATCCTCTAAATTTACAGGGTGCAAGAAGCTCTGTAAGTGTCTCTATCCCATAAGCTTTCTCAGCACACCAGTGTTGTTCACTGGAAACAGATGGCACTGGTCTAAGCCCTTTCTCAGGCTGTTGCAAACCCAGACTGAACTTCAGTTTCCCATGCAGAGCCTCCCATGTCCTGAAAACGTGCTGTGAGCATCCAGCTGTTAGATCCTCAGGGGTCTGGTCTCAGAGTCTCCTGCTGAAGCTGTTCCATGTGGCATCAATAATTAAAGATTCACTGGACCAGAGAGAAGAAGTGGAAGATGGACTCTCCTTCCCCATGGTCAGGACACTCGTGTGTAATGTGGGAAAGTCAAGTTACAGGTTCCTGCTCCAGTGAACAGCTAACTAGCAGCACAAGTTGGAGCAGCTCCAACAGGAGAGGCTGAGACCCCCCCTCCCTTCCCAGGACCATCCAGGGCCTGCTCATTTGGGCATTTCAATGAAGGAAGAGAAAGAAAACCGAGAGAAACCTGCAAATTCTTCAAGCCCCTTAACTACTGATTAAGAGCTGAGATGTCTCTGTGGGAAGGACCTGAGCTACCTCACATGAAACCTGAAGGAAGAGTGGGATCAAAAGTGTCTGTCCAACTCTGGGTCTGTCTCCAGCCTCAGCTGAAGTCAGGTTCTGGTGGAAGAGCAAAACCACAGGGTAAATGTTTAATGATACCTCCCCAAGATACACACTGAACCCAAGTGGATAAAACACCTGGTCACCTCACCCTTGTTCTCCATGGTTTATTCTTGTGTCTTACCCAGTCATTTCCTACAAGCTTTAGCCCATTATTTTTCTTGTACCCGTGGCAGAGGGCTGGACAGCCAGATCTGAACTGGGACATCTCTGGGGTGGCTGTGTGCCTCTGGGGTGAGCACAGCAACTTGTCTGCAGGTTTGCTGCTGTGCAGCACCAAACATTGTGCACGTCTGAGGCCCACAGGCACCACCACAGCACAGACCTAGGTCTGGTTCTGTGGTGTGTCACCATAAGTGACACCAGTCTCTATTGTCTTTCCCCTGATGCTTTTTTTTTAATGACCTGGGTGTGCAAGATCATCCGAGGTGATTTGATTTTAGTCTCAGATTGGGTTTGCTCATTTTGCAAAAAGAAAGGGAAAAAGAAAAAGTGTTTCTTCTTGAAATAAGCCTCCAGCAAAAGTTCTCTCAATTCACCAGTCTCTTGCAAAAATTTTAGAGAGGAGACAAGGTGTGGAAAGAGAGTCAGTATTTTCTACTTGGTATATTTGGACAGAAAGGCAAGTGCCCAAGTCTGAAGAAGAAAACTCCAGGCTGAGTTTAAAAGCTTCCATTTCATACTGAGAAAACTGCAGGAGTGTCTGAATTTATCCAGATCAGTAGTGGAGCTAGTGAAAAGTGTTTGCAGATCTTCCCCAAAGGATATCCTTACATCACCTCAGCTGGCTGTGACACTTGGCAGAAGTGAGTGGAGCTGCACAGGTGTTAAAACTCAATAGAACACAGAAAACCAAGGCTCTCATGTAAGCTCCTTGTTAGGAGCGTTTTTAGGCACCTTTAAACATGTTTGCAATTCCCCTGATTTCAAGTCAAGCTCCTTGCTTAACACATTAAAAGGCAGAATGACTTCGCTTTGGAAGCCCTGGAGACTTCATGAAGAAGCCGTTTGACCTCCTTGTGTCTCAATCCATCCAGAACATGAGAGTGAAAAATAAACAGCACCTCATTAAAAAAGAAATAGATAGTGTGACTGACCTGAGCTTGCCTTGGTAAATAAATTACAAAGCCATAAAAGTGCTTGAGGAGCTGCTTTGCCCCTTTGAAACAACTCTCTAAACACAGTGCTGGGGGTGGTGCAGAGTGATCACTGAGGAACTCTTACCATTATCTGCCTGTCAAGCCCCCATACATTCCTCCTTGTCTGAGCTAAGCAGAAATTACAAACCAGTGATGAGGGGCTGCAATAAACACCAAAAGAGACTGATTTACCCATGAGCTTTCCCAACTGTTCTTGCCACTCAAAAGCATCCCAAGGTCAGATTAATACCTGTGTCCTTCTCTGTTCCCAAAGGACTCACCTTGATAGTTTAGCTACTCAGGGTTTTAGATGCTGCTGCTGTCAGTGCTGTTTGCTGGGGTGCCCTGTATTTTCTTGGTAAATAGCAGGGTTTGTGAGGCTGGCACAAACAGTTGGACTGGATGGTGTTGGTGGTAAAGTGGGTGTCTTCCAACTCAGGGTATTCTGTGATTCTATGAATAAGGAGCAAAACAGCAAAGGGGTGCTGGGAGAAGGGTCAGAGGAGTGATCTGGGATCTTCAAGATTAAAAGAAATAGCCAGCCAAAGTTTGGGACTGGTATGGGTCTCTAAGCACTGAGATAACAGAGTTTGTCTGAATGAAAACCAGTGCCTCTGTGTCAGCATCAAATCTGAGTGCAGAGTGGAAAAGTCCCATGGATGTAAAAGCAAACGTTGTCTCTAGAAAAGCATTTGTAGGGAGTTCACCACAGATGGGGATGGGTAGTGATATAACAGGATTGAAAGTGGGGAAAGGCTCCATATACCACACAACCAAGTGAATCATGATCCCCTGGCACACCACTGCTTCAGAAACAAACCTAATGCACAGCATCCCATCAAACAGAGCAAACTTCAGCTTCCTGCCCACTGCTGCCTGGATTATCTGCCCATGGATTACCTTCCCATGACCTGAAACTCTCATCCTGCCCATTCCTGCATCCCTGAATAGCCTCTGTCTTTGGGAATGCAACCTGCCAGGGGTCACATGAAGAGATTACAGCCTAGACATTTAAGCTACATTAACACCTGTCCCTGTGCTGTGTCCTAAAGGCAGAATGGCAAAAGGATATTTCCTCCCATGTGTAAACAGAAACCTTCCTGCTGGACCGTGGTCCCATCGAAGGGAAGGTGTAAACTTGCTTTTCAGTAGCTGCAGAATCAGCGCTTAACTAATGTGGAACTGCTGAGGAGAGATAATTTCTTGGCATGGCCTTGTTATGCTACCTTTAAATTCTTGTGTAATTAAAAAGAAGCAAGGAAAAAACCCCAAACCACAACAAGCACCACTTTTGATTGCTCCCCCTATGCTTAATGAAGTCCTAAAGATTAGAGGAATGTGCAGACAAGACACCTGAGCATGGCAGACCAGAGCTTGTGGGCTGTACCCAGCCTGCTGCTGGCACTGCACACAGCCAGTGTGGCTGCAGAGGATCTCTGAGTGATTCAGGTCACTTATTATCCAGGACAGCAAGACTCAGGCTCAGAGAGTGGAGAAAAACAACCGTAGCACTTATGTTAGGTAGCCAAATGCCCTTTGCCCTGGGCAGAAGGTGTGATTTTGTGTGTCCTGACACCTCCTCTGCCTTCTGCTTGCCCATGTGAAGGGCTCTGTCACAACCAGGTGCTGTAAGATGAGGATGGAGTTTGCCTTTGTTTTTAACCATCCAAGCAGCTGTGTTGTGCCTCTGAATGAGTTTGAGATGCATTTGGAAAGCAGCTAAACAGTATTCTCTGCATTTGAGGCAATCATGTTTATTATTTAATTTTACTGCTTAGCATTGGAGGACATTGTTCATCTTGAGGGGGAAGGGGCATTTATTGAGAGAGGTGCAGCACTTCAGAAAGAAGAGTAAGTTAGATTTCCACGATATAAATGTTCTCCCTATGTACAGGGCAGTGAAAGGAGCTGTTTGCTCAGGATGAATTAAAGTATTTAGTTGGCCTCCTCTCCCAGCAGCTCATCTGGGGCCATACCCTGTGGGCTCTGTGGGCTCAGATGGGTTTCTTGATGCTATCAGTAGCAGCAGCATACCTGCAAATGTCTTAGGGGTACAAACCTTGGCCAAGCCACCCCAGGAGCCCGTGGGGCTACCCTGACACACTCTGTTTTCCAGCTTGAGCATTTTTGGGCAATCTGGGTGACTTTGTGGGCAGATTCCCTCAGGCTTATATGTGCTGAGCAATATTTAATGGGACATCTTGGGGAGTGAGAGGCCATTCAGGCTGAGAGGGGACTTGGGACTGGCCGTGACTTGGAAATATTGTGTATAGTTAAGATCTGCACACTCCAGTGAGACAGTTAATGTGGTTAAAATCAATGAGCTGTGCTAATTTACCTCAGCTGAAGCCTGCATTTCACATGGCTTTTCAGTACTTCCTTTAAACCCTATTAATTCTAATGTTTAATTGCAAACAAACTGGATGGTGGATCAGTTAAAGAAAAATCTACTGTAAAGGGTCAAGGATTTAACCTGTACTATCTTTGTGACTCCCATGCAGATCTTTCAGACCAGTTATTTGAATATGTTAAAATCTAATTTGAATTGTTCATCACATAGAACAAGGTAAGCTTTTTTTTAATGAGAGATGTAACTTCAGGGCACTATTAAATTCTAATTAAAAATCAGTCAAAAGCACCCTTTCCTTAGTGTTTGTGCCTGCAGCAACACTTCCACTGTGGTATCAAAAGCTCAGTTCATTACTTCTTAATTAATTTTGCCTTGAGAAGCTCTAAGTTCTCAGAGGACCTGTTGGGTTTTTAGAGTGTTGTCTACATAGTGTTTGCTTGTACACAGCAGCCACAATGACATTCAGATCAGGAATCCTTACCCATTTAATCCAATTTGATACAATGTCTGCAGCCTGCCAGCTTTTGGGAACCTGAAAGATGCCTGAAGTTCACAATACAGAGGATATCCTGTCCGGAGCTACTGGTATTGTAGGGATTTTCCCTTCTCCCTATTCCCAGTGTGCCTATATTGCAGTTGAAAAGATTGGTATATAGGTTGATTGATTTTTTAAAATTTTATTTATTTTTTTTTTAATTTTATATTTTTGGTGAGGAAGATCATGATGAATAGGAAACTTGTCTTGCTCCTGACCCCAAAGAAATCTTGTCTGGAAGTACGTGTTTCTTTTTTCATAAGGAGAGATAAGGATCTAAAATAAGGATAGATAAGGATCTAAGATAAGGATAGATAAGGATCTAAGATAAGGATCCTGCAATCCAGATCTCCCACTGCAAATGATTCATTTCCCCTCCTGGCCTGGCTGTGTGTCTGATGGTGGGGAGCCAGAGCTGACCAGTGCCCTGGGACAAAGAAGGGAAAAGAAGGTAAAAGGGTGGAGGAGAATAATCAACCCAGTCTCACGGGACATTTTTCACTGGTTTAGGGAATTTCCCCCAGAAGAGCTTTGGTGATGAGCAGACAATAAACTTGCTTGGGGTGGCTTGAACATTTGAGCATTCCTCAAACTCTACAAGACAAGGGTTTGGCAGGAGAGTGTGAACCAAACTTGCAAATGTTCCTCTGAGCTGGGCCTAGAGGGGCATGTGTAGCTGCTGTCTATGCCAGGAGGGACCTGGAAGATATAAATTTTTATTAGGAACCTTTGTATTAAGCCTAGTTTGCACAAGCAGACCCTGTAACTATCAAAGGCAGTAGTTCACATCTCCATTCATGTGTGTCCAAGTCTTCTTGCTGCAAGGCACAGAGTTAGATGGGTGGGGCTGAGGGAGCTGTGGAGAAAAAACAGTATAAATTGGGGGTAGGGAAGGCTTAAAATGAGATTTTGAGGCGATGTCAGCTTCCAGCTTTCCTCTTGGAGAAAGTGCACAGAAAAAAAGGGGGAAAAATTAAAAATAGAAAGAAAAAAATCTTGATGAGTGGATGTGGGCAAGGTGTTTTTGATTCTGAGGGAAGCCCCCTTCTTTCCCCAGGTTATCCTGTCCTTTTCTTCAGCAGTGCTTCAAAGAAAGCTCTCATTTACTCTTCTGAAATGCTGGTTTGGGGACAGAACAATGGCTGGATATTTTGCTCCTCCTCTTCTCTGCTGGTGATGGTGAGAGGGTTAAGCAAGAAAACACACTGGACAGCTTATAAATTACCCTCTTAGCTCTCTCATTTCAGAGCCTGTGCATGCTGGCACCAGCAGAAGCAGATCTCAAGGCTGAGGTCCTGAGCCCTGTCTGCCCCTTCCCTGTTGCCAGAGCCACACTTAACAGCAGACTGGATGGATGGATGGATGGATGGATGGATGGATGGATGGATGGATGGATGGATGGAAGGATGGATAGCTCCACATATAAATGGTCTCATTTCATGCTGTAGAGGCCAGGAGAGGTTGAAAATCAGTACAAAGTTTGGTTCATAAGCTGCAGAGTTTTATTCTCCTGCTATATCATAGAGCATCATCACTCAACAACAAGCAGCTACCAGTTGAGATGAGCATCCAGCTGAGTTCAGAAAGCTTCAGCCCAACCTGTGTCAGGAAGAGGGGGTCATTATTTCTTTCTGTCCTCAGAAAAGAGCCAAAGCCTCGAGCTTTTGATGCTGCAGTTGTAGATGTGCTAAGTCAGCTGTGGCCAGAGCTGTGTTGTGCTAACATAGACATGCCAGTCCTGGAGAGAAGAAGCTGAAAGTTTCCTCAGTTTTGATTTTCAGGTTCATTCAATTTTGCCAGCTTTTTGTTACTGACAGGCAGCAGACTTGAGTCTAGTGTGCCCCAGACATGTCTTCATTCAAATGTCAAGAGCCACAAGGGATATGGAGCTCAGAGAGAAGACAAGGAGAAAGAGGGAAGTTTTTGTACTTGAGATGTAGGAGCAAAGCTGGCCTGGCTTTCCATGGAGGAAAAATCACAGCAGGACTGTGCCAAGGCCATAGTGGTTCTAAGATGGCAAGTTCCAGGGGAAAATAGGGAGGCCCTTGCCTATTCCAGGATGTCATAGCTCCCAGTAATTAGTTTATAAGGGGGTGCAGAGAAAGGTCTGGACAGAATGTGAAGTCTGTGGATGTGCAGCCAACAAACCTGAGCTACTCTAAGGAGAGGGATGTGCCTTACACTCAGTATGCAGAAACAACCAGAATTTCTGCCTCTGTGCCTTCCCAGACTGACTGTTTTCACTTTGCACAGAGTGCTGATCAAAGAGGGAATACTCTTTGCTCAAGGAGCCTTTGAAGATAGCAGAAATTTTGGGTGAGGAGGTGAGCAAGGCTGCAGGTTAGTTTTAGCAGGAATCCCTGTATAGTTGAACCTGCCCCTCTTCTTTTTCTGCTGAGAACACCCAGTCATGGGGCTGTCACTGCAGTCTCTGCAAAATCTCCTGGCAGGGAAAGCAAGCCACTTGTGAAAGGCTTCCTAAGGGAAATGCTTGCATCCACTGAGGTTTAGCACACTTGAAAATGTACAAAAAGGAAAAATTCTTGTGTAGGACAGAGGATGGCCTGGATAAGATAAGATAAACCATCTTGTCAGGCTCTCAGAGCCTGTTTGTTTATACACATCACAGCAAGTGAGGGTGCATTGGCAGCATCTTCCAGTTTGCACCTCCTCACTTGCATCTGGGCAGAAACCCATTGAAGAGAGAGCCCAGCTGCAGAGCTGAGAGGGCAGGTGAACCTTCTCCCTCACCCCCTGCTCTCCTTCCAATCCCCCTCCCTCTCCCACCTCCCTCTGTCCTCAGGAAGAGCTGGCCTTTGGAGTACGTGCCTCTGGCCACCCTGTACTCCGTGCTCTGGGATCACCAGGAGCAAGTTGCCAAGGAATTCATTTGTCATTACTTGCTAAATAAATGGAGCGTGATAAGAATCTGCATTCTGCTTCCACAAAAACCTGTAGATGCTGTTGCTGGTGTCCCAGTGGTTTCTCACAAGAATGCCCAAGTCACTTTTTCTTCTCCATAAAGGCCGGAAAGGGCTGCCTGGCTCAGCTGGGGTGGTTGGTTCTTGGGAGGGAGCCTCAGCACTTCCATTATCAGCAGTTGCCACGAAGTGTTGGACAGGGAGGGCTCAGCAGCACGGCAGGAAAAGGTTTCATATCTGGAAATAATCTCACAGAAGTCTCTCCTAGGCCTGAAGTTCTTGGCAGCAACCTTCCATCCAAATTTCCTGAGACAGCAAAGGGCTTTCATCCTTTGGTAAAGCCTGTCAGGTTTTACATATTTTTGAAAAGAAAATAATTTTTTTTCTAAACTCCCCATGACAGGAACCATAAAAAGAATACATCTAGTCACTTTTTATGATGGACACAAACCAACATATTCCACAAATGATTTCCTCAATTGTCTCCTTAGGAACAGGTTTGTCTCCAGAGCACCTGAACACCAGATCTGCAGACACCTGTTTGCTGCTGAAATATTTAATTAGCTGCATAAATATCTCTTCAAATTAAACCTGTGCTGCTTTGCATATGTTAATACATTTATTCTCATAAAATATCTCTGAAGCAGGACTGTATTTCAAGGGTTGGGGTACAAGGGCAAAGTATAACATAAGTTCACATTTTCTGAAGAGCCAGGAGTAAATCCCAGTGGACTGAAAACCCTTCCCCTGCAATTTGTCCAATGTCTGGGGATAACATTCACATCTCCACCTCCAAACTTGGATTGTGCAGTGCCGAGCAGGCATCAGCTAGAGCTCATTAGCTTCAATAGTCTTTTAATTTTTCTATTATTACATAGAGTATTTCCATTATAGAAACACCCAGCACTGGAGAGGGAGGGGATGACTTTTGTGCTTCAAATAGGTCTTCACAAAAGGGCTAAAAAAACCCCCACAAAACACCCAAGATAACATTGTCGTCTGTAATCTTAGTAACGCACCCAAAATGGAAAGCATTCTTGTTGTGAAACTCTCAGGTTGCTGTTTTGTTTGCTCCTTATTAAGAGTTAATAAACAAAAGTGTTTGGGTTAATTCTGTCGTGTGTACTGTGAGTTGCTAAGGAACACGGCTCCACTCTGCCCGAAGTCTCTGTAGTGAGACAACTGAGAGAGGCATTGAAGTGCTGTAAAATAAATGGGATGGAGCATGTTACAGTGTACCAGGTCCTGGCCTGGCTTTTGGAGCATTTTCTTTGTTTGAGGTGTAGAAAAGCCAAAGATGCAGAGTCCAGCTGACATAGCAAGGGCAAAGTTTGGCAGGTGGAAGTTGTGCAGCTTTGGCTGGGACGTGATGCTGGGCTGGGTGTGATGTGCAGCAGGAGGGCAGGCACCAAGAGGCCAAGGCGTGTCGGAGTCCAGGGCATCCCTCTGGCTGCCCTGGATGGTCTGGGACCCTGGCAGGAGGGTCTGGGACCCTGGCAGGGGGATTGGAGACCCTGGCACAGAGCCCAGCATGACACTGTCTTTGACCTCTGTCCCTGGGAGAAACTGCCAACTTTGTATGAAGAATTACAAGCCACAAGAGTTTGATATAAATAGTAGTTAATCACGGGGTGCAAATGCAGAATTTGGGGGTTTTAGAACGGAGTCAGGAAAGGCAAGATGGAGGAATCAGGGTGTGGCCCTGTCCTTCTTCCTTCTTGTTCTTGTCCTTGTCCTCCATCTTCTGCTGTGATGGGTTGTAGGGGATTGGTTTAGGATAGAAGTGACATGTCCAGCATAGGTAGTAGGTATTGGTAATTAATTGTAAATAAAAAATACATCATGGATGATGGTTGGGTCAGGGAAAAGGTACAGAAGGTCCAGTCCTGCCGACCTGGGGGGAGTCAACTCATGCCTTTGCTGCAGCAAGGACCTTTGCTGGGCACAGAAAGAACTGAGAGATAAGAGACAATAAACAACCTTGAGAAACCTGAGCTGGCGAACTCTGACTCTTTCTTCTGCTTCTGGCACGGGCTTTCAAGGAAGAAAAACTCTTAACCAACATATCTTGGGAAGACCAACCCAAGAAAGGTGGTCAGTGAGGAAATTACCACAAAATCTGGGAGGTTTATGGACAAGATTTTTGGTCAGCAGCAGGTGGAGAGGGCTTGGTATCTCTGAAGGTCCATCATAGGGGTGGCCCATCATAGCAGGGAAGGCACATCCCATGTTGTGAGGTGATACAGGGGCTACAGTCCCACCACATTTCCCTGAGGCTTCCCAAAGAAAAGGCTCTCTCAGGTGGGTTTTGGCTCCCAGCAGGGCCAGGAAGGCGAGGATGGGAGAAAGGCAAAGCTGGATTAAATGGTGACTGTGTGAGAGCTCTGAGCAGAGGCTGTGTGTCGTGGGGGGCTCAGGGAAAGGCTCTGGTTTTGCTGTAGCTTTCAGACAAATGGACTCCTCTTCAAAACAGTGCTCATCACTGTCACATGAATGCACATGGAGAATCATTTTCTGCAGACAGGTACAAAAAGAGGTAGTGTGTGTGAGGTCTAATTTCACACTGAAAGCAAGTAGCAGAGAACAAGACACTGTATTTTAACAGCAATAGAGATGGAGCATATTGCTGGTCTGGGAATTACCTGGGAACACTCTGGAAGGTAGTATCGCATCTCTTTAGCAGGCATTGTTCAGTTTTGAAGAAATCCTAATCTGGATCAGAGAATTTCAATCTCTCATAGTGATGTTAGCAGCAGAGTAGTTTGACTATGCCTCAGTCTCCTCCCAGGACAGGTTTTCTCAAGAAAGAGGCACATATGTTTGGGCTGAGGATGCTAAAGGAATAATTGCACACATGTTTCTTAGGATGTTTTCTGTTCCAGGACTGGAGATAGTCTGAATAAAGCAAATCAAGTTAGAAAGTCTTACACTGGTCCATTTGTAGGCTGAGCCACAAGTGTTCAGCATGTGGCACAGCTTTCAGAATTACAATTACAATGCAAACACTCACGTGCTCAGGATACAGCTTTTCAAATGTGAATTTTCCCCTTGAATTCAGTGACTTTAGATAGTATCAATCCTACTGCAAATTGAGCAGGGCTTAGAGGAGAGGGGACAGAAATGAAGTCAAGGAATACCAATCAGCCAAGACAGATGCTGGAGGAATGTGAGCAGTGCAAGTTTCAAACTTTCAGGGCTTCACAGATTCATCAGGGCTAAACTAACACTTGTCAGTGTGGAAAAAAAAAAAAAACCAAAACCTCTCCCAAAACTCCAAAACCTTCAATTTGTGATTGATAACTGCTGGGTTTAGAAATCAAATGACCTCTTTCAGTACATACCCAGAGTTCTTTCCTTCCAGTAGCCAACCAGACAACCTCCCAGTGCCCACAGGCATGATAGGAGAGAGCTCCTCGCAGCCTCTGGGGTTGGGGTTAAAAGCACCAGGCTGGAACTTCTCAGGATCCCACCAAGAATGCTTTAAAAGATACATTTATGGAGCTCATTTATGGCCTCTGCAAACAGAGGCTGGGCAGGATGCATTTCAAACAGCTTATGTGTGGAACACATAGAGATGATGCCTATCCAGTCTGTTTTATTTTGCCTGCAGTGCCTGACATAGCATTGTCTGACAATGAATCACACACATTCAAACAGTCCAGCATGCCACAGATTTAAACATGTAAGTGCCATTTCCTATTGTCCCCTGTCCAAGGGGCTGGTGGAACATCATGTTAAATAATAGGGCTGCTATTAATAAAGCTGGAGAGTCTGTGTTCTGCACTGCTACATGACAAAACACATCCCTGAGGCCGAGGTTCCCTTCTGCTGACACAGGCAGCTAAATCCAGCTGTGCTGGAGCTGCTAGCACGCTTCCCAACCTTGCTGGAGACCCTCTAGAAATACTGAGATGATTAAAACACGACAGAACAATATGACTAATGCAAGCCAGGAACCCACGCTGCTTCTTAAAAATGCTGTTGTGTGTATTTCTGCTGGTGGAAGGCAGGCCAAGTCACTGGAACTGCATCAAGCAGCTGCCTTATTTGTATGACATTTGCTCTGCCAAATGAATGCTTATTCCAGGGAATACATAGACACCCTCAGATCTCAGAAGGAAGGGAAATGGGGGAACACCTATTTTAAAGAGCAGCACCTTGGGAAGGTGGCAAACACTGCAGGCTGAGGCAGTGAGGTGTCAGGGCACAGGCAGCAGACCTGCCACCTCCCAGCAGGAGGAGGAAGTGTGAGTGACACAAGGCAGAGCAGTCAAAGGGTTGTTTGAGTGCTGCATAGTCAGCCAAGGGTGTCAGGTGGATTATAGATACTCCTGATTGCACGTTGCATGAGTATTTTAATATTAATTCTATTCTGACCTGGAAGGGCAGATTTTGTGTCATGGGTTGGTAAAGCTGAACTTCCCCAGACCGACTGTGGCTGTGCAAGGGAGGAACTGGACCTGCCAGTAGGAGCCAGGAAAACAGCCTTGGAGAGAAACTGAGGCCCAGCTTCATTTCACTTGGCTGTAAGGACTTAACTGAGTGCCTGATCACCACTGCATCCTCTAATGAGAGGCAGTGGGAGACACCTAATCCCCACCTCAGTTATGTTTTGGGGTTGTCTGTCTCCTTCAAGGTTGCTTTTTGGTCATTGACATTGTGGGAAATGAATCCAGGACTGAGCAGCACCACAGACCACACCAGGAAGGCTCCTCTCCTCCTCTGGGAGCACAAGGTCTCCCCTGGCTCTTGTCTTCTGCCACTTTTCTGCCTATCTTGACTTTCACTTCATCCCGACCTTGCTCTGTGTGAAGCTCCTTGGCACCCAATCTCCCTCCCAAAATGCAGACTGGGGACTGCTAACACCGAGCCTTTGAAACTCTGACATTTCAGAATCAGTTTTTCCTTCCTCACCTATCAGAGAGAGAGTGAATCTGCCATGTCCCTCTCATGTTTTTCTTCCCCAGATAATGGGGATGCTGGTCTGCTTTTTCACTCTTTGCTTCCCACTGCAATTATCCCACACACCTGGCGCAGACAGGTCACACAGGAAAAAATTCATTTAAATTAGGGTTTGAATCATGCTTTAAATGGCATGTAGGCATCTCAAGGGTCTTTCTGAGACCAACTGAATCTCAATTCATTGAAAGTTTTTTTCTGAGCAAACGAGAGAATTGAATGGAGCTGTGCTCTGCTACGTGGTGCTGAGGTTGATATGGCAACAAAGGTTCTAAAAATGATGAGACGCAAATTATATTCTCCTGTGGTATAAATAGCTGTGTCAAGTTGTTATGGAAACTGTCAAGTAAACTGGGTTAAGAAGGGCTACTTTTCCTGCTCCCTTTTGCCAAGGCTTTCTGAAACTCTCTGTGCCAGCACAGTACGAGGAGGAACTACAAAAGCTGGGCAATGCATTGATCAGATTCTCTACAAATGAGGTGGGATGGCATCACAGCCTCTGTCCTTAGAGGCTGGAGCTTCAAATGACATTGCTGTACCTGCTCTGTTCCTCATGACAGTGAAAATCTTGATGTAGACTCACCAGAAGCCCCTCCTGGAGATCAGGGCCTTGATGCTTTCTGAAGACACAATTGTGTGGGCAGCTTTTTTTTAAGAGAAAACACTCAGGTGGGTGAATGCCAGATGGAACTGCAGTCACAGCTGTGCATACAGTAAAACACATTTGGGGCAGGCAGGTGGAAGAAGCTTCCACCAAGATTAAAAGTGCAGTGCAGTGGGTTTTGAAACCAATGTACCAGCTGTGAACTGGAGGGGGCATCATGTATCCTTTGATGGGAACACAAAGAAGGTGACAATCAAAGCAAAAATGCTGAGTTGCACTTTGGGCACAAACCTTTTGTCTTAAAGTTATTCCAGCAGCAGACAGACCCAAAACATCCAAATCCTCTCTGAAGGATCCTTCTATTCCTCAGCTGAAAGGTTGCTTTGACATCTTGTTTTCAGCCCCGGGCCCTTTTGTGAGCTGCACAGAGGTATCACTTAGGTTAACCTCCCCTTGTGAGGTGCCCACTGTATTACATTGTCAGAGGGGTGATTTTGAGATAACATGCTTGTTCTTGACTCATTTTATGTCCTGAGGAATTTTCCAGTAATGAAGCACAATTTGATGTCTTTGAAAGATACCAGGCAGGTAAATGAACCACTCATCTATTAATGCTGTGCTGTTATTGTCACTGCATCTGTCCAAGGCCATAATTCAAGCAGTACAACTGCTTATGCTATGCACAGCCTTCTTATCCATTTCCACAGATACAGTTATCTGGCACCTGTCCCTCTCAACACAATCAAGATTAGACTCAGAGGCAATGAGGCTGTTGAAAGGTCTGCCTTTCATATTTCCAAAGACATGATAGCAAAGGGAATTTTGAAAGGGTATTCCCGAGCTGATGTGCAGTGGGTATTCAACCCCTATAAAAAGCTCTCTGTCGTACATTCAATGCCCCTTTCCAGGGCTTAGCAGTCAGCATGTGGAGTTATGCCACAAGGGGTTAGTGGAATGTACTTTGTTCCTGTGTATAAATAGCTGGCTTTTAATAAAGAGCGTTCAGAAGTATGCAGAAGCGGACAGGATGTTAAGGCTGAGAAATCATTTTCCTCTGAAGCTGTGCAAAAATAAAAAATAAATTATATAGAAATTCACACATACAGAGGAAAGAGTAAAACACAGTGAATTGGCTTGGTGCCAGCATTACAAAAAGGGGTGAAAAAAAAGGACAAAAAAAAAAGCTCACCTTTGTCTCTGGGAGCAAATTTTTGTTTTATCCCTTCAGTGAAGAAAAATTGCCATTTTCTTGGCAAAAGAATAGAATGTGTGCACAGTGGGGCAAGGCTGTGTGACACGGGGGTCACACGGTAAAAACTGTGCTCTGCAAATCATTTTTGAAAGGTAAATAACTTACACCACACTCATTCTGGGATGGAGCTCCCACGCAGAAGAACCTGACAGAGCTCCTGGCCAGGAGCAAGAGGTGTTGCTTGTGTCACACTGAGGAGAAACCTCAGTCAGGGACAAGGAGGAATCTGTGGTCGAGTTGAGGGGTGTAAGCACAGTGGTCAATCCTACTGCACCCCAGGTGTCCATCTGTCTTGACCACTGCAATTATAAAGACCTCAGATAATGAGCTGTTCCTCTGTCTGGGCATGTTTGTGGTAATGATCTCTGACTCCTCTAGAGTATAAAAATATGAATAAGTAATGAGGAGTGATGAGGAACAGATGCAATGGAGATGGGCAGCAGTAAAAAGAAGCAGGACAGACTGATAATGCAAATATTCCTACTGCATGTAAAGGTTTCAGAAGGAAAGAGGAGAGGATCAAACAGGAGAAGGGTCTAAGTACCTGATTATAGGAACTACCCAAGAGATTATGTCCAAAAGATAGAAACTGAGAAACTCTTATCTACCAAAGTTTGCAGTTTCTATTCCTGAACATTCCTGAGTTACTCCTGACTATAAAAATGTGGAAGACTGTCAGAACTGTTGCCATACCTCCAAATGAGGACAACTGAATAAAAGCAGAAGCAGAGCTACAGAATTGAACCGAGCATTCACATTTCCTGTAGTTTTCTGAGGTCGTTTTAAGGGAGACCTCAGTGAAAGAGGAACTTGGTGACAATTTCTCTGAAGTCATTACAACTCTTGAGCAGCTTCTGGGGAAAAGAAACAAGCAAAACACCCCCTGCATCTCAGGGCACCATGCAGTGATTTTCCAGTCCTTTCAAATTGCTTCACAATGTGTAGGCTGATTGGGATTGCTCCAGTGATTGGGAGCTCTTACATTTTAATGCCAAGTTTCAGAAAGATCTTTCTCGATGTCTGCTCCACCTTTGTTTCCTCTTTTCTTTGTGGTTTGGGTCTACTCAGACTCAGAAGAAAAGTAGATGGGCTGATTCACTAGACTTTGCACTTAAACAGCTTCAGACATTTTCCATTCATTCCAATCCTCCTTGAAGGCATTTATAATATTTTTGCCTTTTTTTTTTTCCCCCACAGCCTTACATGTACATACATCGCACTATCAGATAGGGTAATAATGAGCATTAAAGAAGTGTGCTTGTTCATGTCTTCTGAATGATGTTAGACAAAAATGTACCCTTCAGCTCAGCTCTCTGTAGTTTTGCAGTCACTCAGAGACTGCTCATGGCAGCATCCCTCCTGTTCCCTGAGCTCTATCCATTTCTTAATTTCATGTTCTTCCTTGCACCATTGTTTCTCCCTGAGATTCATGTAGGATTCATGTCCTACTTTCCTACTGCCTTTATTCCCACTCAGCCCATCTCATTTAGCTTTTTTTTTTCCTGAACCCAATCTGTTATCAACTATGTTCTTGAGCCTGTGGTCATCCCTGGAAATGTCATCTCCTATCCCATACACCTAGGGAAAGTTGGCCCCAGAGAATAAACCCATGGTCCTTGCTGTTTTCTTGCCTGTTGGGAGCTACAAATTCCTTGTTGAGTCCTCCCAGGAGATACAGCACCTTTCAGAAATTCCCTTTTTTCTTTTTCCCAAACGGTGGAAATGCCTTACATACTTTGCAGATGTGTAAGGCTGTTACGTAAAGCATCACAAGAAGGCAAGAGCCCTTGCAAATAATAAAACTGCAGGCTAGTTGAAACCAGCCCCCTTATTTCATCTCTCTTAACGAAATGTAAATCTACACCCACACAAACTATGCGTGCTCGGAGCAAAACAGTATTCCCCATTCTGGAGCTGGTGGAGGGGCAGCTGCCCCACAACACCCCTGCTGCCCTGGGCTCCTGCTCCATCTCCTCACCAGGCTGGATCAGCCTGGGCATTGGCATGGGCACTGCCAGGGCACTGAGGCCAGGGAGTGACTTGCCCATCCATAGCTCATCAGACAGCCTTGCCTGATGATCTTCCCTCCCCTGGGGGCTCTGCAGATGTGGAAAGTGCTCAGCCTGTTTTCCTCCAAGAAGTCTGTCATGTGTCCAGGCAGACTTCCCAGGCAAACACAGGCACAAGCACAAAAACAGGAGAGGCGTGTCTGTCCAGCCAGTTCATCCTTTTCCTTCAAACCTTCTCCATCTGAGCAGCTTGGGTCTTGTGCCCTCTTCCCTCCTGCTTGGGACCAGAGCTGTCCCATTTTCACACTGTCTTTTCCACCATGCATAGGTCTGGTTTAAATATGGAATAAAAATAATAACCCCACCTTCCACTGCTCCCTCCAGAAAAGCAAAGGCATGGCAATCTTGGAGCAGCTCTTTAGTGGGCATCTCAAAATGACTGCCACAAAATCCCTGCCAAAGAAGTGACAGGGCAACCTGCAGGATGAGGCATTTCTCAATAGGATATCCAGGAAACTGTTTAACGTGACTAGCTTCAATCAAATTAATTGTCTATTATTCAATTAAAAATAAGGAAGTAAAGAGACAAAACCTTATTTAATTTCTTTCTGTCATCAGCCAATGTAATCTTCAGTTTAATGAACCTGATGGGTTGTCTTCACATGAATAAAGAATTTTTCCTCGGGCCACATGCTCCAGTCATCACTGGGGGCTGGGAAATCTCAGTTCCATTAACAAAGGAGAAGTCCAAAGGTGCTGCTCTGCAAATGGGATAGGGCAATTCCCTGTTGCTATTAAAGTGCCTTAACTGGAAAAGGTGTAGTTGGGCTTGCAAAGGGACAACATACCCCATTTTCTGAGAAAAAATTGCTTCGTTTTCTCACGTATATTTGGTGACAATTCATTTCCTCCCCTCTTCCCAGAGGTTTTATATGCAGTTGTTTCATAATTTGCTGTCAGACCTGAGCAACTGCAGAACAGACACAGACAGGAGCTCAAGAAGAAATTCTTCCATGGAGCAAGGATGTATTGACTCCAACCTGGTATCCAGGAAAACTGCCCAGAACAGTGAGCCTCACCCTCTGCAGGGGACCTGGAAGAGGAACACAGGCTGCATGCAAGCTGCCTCTCTGCTTCTCCCACCTCTGGAAGCAACTCAGGGCCAGGGTTAGTTTCCCTGGAATTTATACTCCTTGAGGCAGTATTGGAAAGCCTCACCTGGATGGTTTTGCCCCCATGTAATCCCCAGCCAAGTGCCTTTCTCTAACAGAATTAAAAAACATAGTTTGAACTGCACCTCTGTGTTTCCTGCACCTACACACAATGTTTATGGTCCAGTTGGAGAAGATGAAGGTCAGCAAACGGTCAGTTAAATTAGACTGGAAAAGGGGCAGCCAGTGGGAACAGGGAAGATAAGGAAGGGCTCTACTGGACATGGTACACCAGGGTATCCCAGCTAATCCAGATGCTGATGGAGCTGGTGATGGCTGTTCCAGCCTCTGTGCCCTACAGCAGCACAGAAATAGGTGGCCAGGAGTCACCTGTCCATTTGGGCCTCAGTTCTGAGCCTCTGCCCACTGCTGTTCACTGAGTGTGCACATTCCATGCACCTTCATGCCATTTCCCCGTGCTTGTCACCCACCCCAGCCAGGTGGGCCACCCTGCAGCAGGCACTCCAGCTTTGTGGAGACTCTTGGGCTGCAGAGGTGATCCTAAATCCTTCCCGATGCTGAGGTGAAGCATTGGCAGACCCCTGGTGGGGCAGTCCCAGCCCCAAGGGGATCCGTGCTCTCCTCTACCTGCATTAGCCCTATATAATGTTTCAGCTGCAGCTAGTGTGACACTGGCACCTTTGTGTCGCTGTGAGGCTTTTGTGCATCAGCCAAAGTGCAATGCTAAACCCATCAAGGTAATGAGTGCCTGCTAATTATTCCACTTATTCCAAAAGGGGGTTGTGTACTGTTGCCTGAGCCATTGGCAGTGTCTGTCTGTGGCTGGGCTAAGCCAGAGGACCGGTGGGCTCCTGCTGGGGCAGCTCTGGTGGCTGCTGGCCCTGCAGCACTGGGTCACACTGGGCTCTCCATGGAGAGGCCCCACTTGCCAGCCAGGAGCTTTGCCCTGGTGGGCAGTGGGAGCCATCACTGTGGTCCTTGTGCCTCCTACACCTTCACCATCCCCTGCTCCAACCCAACCCTGAGCAAGCGTTGAGATCCAGCATTCTCGGTGGGATATTGCAGAAAGGGAATGCAGAAACTGTGGTGATTCAGAGATTCCTTTTTCCCAGGTGAGATGCTCTGGTGGAATTTGAAATCTTCTTTCCCTTGTCAGAAATCTTCTCTGCCACTGTGGCTCCAGAAGGGTGGTCCAGAAGCTGAGAAATGCTTGGACTCTCAGGTTGAGCCTGGCCTGACACAGACCAGGCTTTTCTTATCCCTTGCCAAAAATAAAACAGAAATGAGGCAGAACAAAAAAGTTGGAGGTGTGGAGGGGTTTCTTGTCAGTTCAGACTCCAAGTCAAAGGAGAGAGGTCAGAGGATTCCCTGTGAAGCACTCAGAAACTGTGGGAGCAGATGATAGAGGTTCCTTTAGGTCAGCATCTGGCATTGCAGGGCTGCCTGGCCAGCCTCTGGAGTCTGGAGCAGTGTGCAAATAAAGATAAAGTGACATGACCTCCTGTTAGAAAGGTGGCTAATTGGCTGTGGAGCAATCAGGATGAAGTGCTGTGAGTGGATTTTGGTGTTGGAAGTGCCATCAGTGAAGGTGGCTGTTGCTGCTGGGTGGGGCATCTCCCCATGCCCAGGGTGCAGCATTTGCTGCTGGGGTGGACGAGTCCTGGCTTCACCTTGACCTTCCTGAATGTTTTGTGGATGAAGGGAGGCTCAGGTGTGGCTTGGGGTCACTGCAGGAGTTGAAGGAGCACTTTTGAGTGCAGAACAGCCCTAGTTTAAGAGATTTAACAGACCCCTGTGCCTGCAACCTTGTGTTCTTATGGATGGAGGTGGCAGTGGCTGGACTCCTTTGCACGCCCGCTGCTGTGCACTGCATCTCTTCCAAAGCAGTAGGGTCCTGATCCAGAAACCAGGCTACATTTCATGGAAATAAGTGTTTAGCCATAAGCTCAGCTGTCTTGGTCTATTCTGGCAGCTCCTCAGATTGAACTGGCCTGTTCCTCTGTGTGACAGTCAACAGAAACTCTGGGTTTAAGTCACATATCTGAGAAACCATTTCCCCAGCTTTTAGCAGAAAGGGAAGGCTGGTTAAAGCTATCCACTAAGAACTGTAGCTCCAAAGGCTTTGCATCCTGAGCAGCTCCAGTAATTGTTGCTCCAACAGCAGCCCCTGGCCAAGCCTGATCCCAAACTGAGGCACCCTGAGCAGCAGAGCAAGATTTGCACATCATTCCTACTTTTTGCCAGTTTGATGTGACAGTGACTGCCTCTTCTAGCAGTCACCTGACTATGGTAATTTTGTTCTAAAACATGTGACTCCAGTTATCTCTGAATTAAGACTTGCACTGCAAAATTTAACATTTTTTCTATACAGCCTAGAAAAGCATATTTTTGACAGAGTATGACTTGACACCTTTCTGGAAAGCATGACTACTTGTCTCTTAGTTTGCCCAATGGGAAATGTAAATTACCAGTAAGCTAGCATGACATATCAAATTCAGCTCCCTGAGCAGAGCACATTAAAATGCCATTTTTACATCCCAAATTATATTTCATTATGCAGTTAAAATTTTGACAGTAGCAGTGTGCATAGTGCATTTCATATGCTAACTAAAATAGACTTTTTTAGCTAATTTGCTGAAAAAATATTATGGTATATCTAGGGCATAATGTTTCTGGAGTGAAAAGAACAGCAGCATCAGGGATACAGTCTGTGATCTTTGTTTTGGGTGCTGATTGTAGTTGTACACTCTGCTCAACATGAAGTTACAGACATTTCACCCTCTATTGCTAAAGAACCATCCCCCCTTTTGCTTTTTGTCTAGTTTTAGTAATTTAGATGCAATTGGATTAGATGATCTCTGTAGGCCCCTTCAACTAAAGTCTTCTATTCCACAAAAACAATTTGCTGATTCGATGGGTTATTGTCATAGAAGATGACACATTTTTTCAGATGGCTTTTGAAATCCTTATTTCTTTCAAGAAAGAGAAGAAAAGCTGAGCCTAGGGTTGCAAACTTTATCTAAAATCTGTAGAGGTGGATGTGAGGTTTAGCCCAGGGCAGAGCAGAGACCATTCCTCCCAACACACATTGACAAATAGGAGAGACTTTGCTGACTTTATTTTCTTGAGCTGCTCTCATGTTGTATACTCACTCAGGGAGAGGGGGAAGAGTATAAAGTGTCATCACACCTCTTGGTATGGGCAGCAACAGGACAGGCTGTGACAGCAGGGAAGTGTCATCTATTTGCCACCCACTTCATGACATTGCTTTTTGTGTGCCAGTCAGTTTGGCTGGAACTGGGGATAACCTGCAGCCAGATCCAGCAACTGCTGCTTCCTGACATCACCAGGAGCCAAATTACGGGCCAGGTTGCGCTTCAGCTGCCTCACAGACTTTTGCTTTTAACACTGCTGCTTAGCCCCTCTGCTCTATCCTAAATGTGCTCCCTGAGTCCTCTGTCCCTGGGCATTCCTCCGTAGTCTGGCCTGGCCACATCCCAGCAGGATCTCCCCTGCCTGGCTTGGGTGTTCACTGAGCCCTTCATTCCTCCTGCTGTCACCTCTGCCAGCTCCTGCCTTTCAGGCAGCCCCCAGACGCTGCTCAGAAGGGCAGAACAGATCAAAAACCTGTTTAGGAAGCGGTGTTTCATTAACACACGGCTGCTGGGATGGTGCAGGGCACATGAGGAGAAGCTCCGAGGGCTCTGTGCCCAGGGGCTCCCTCCTCCCGGGCACCAGGGCAGCGCCTCCTGGCAGCCCTGCCTTCACTTGGGCTCCTGCCCGGCCAGCAGAGCACGATAAGAGATAATCAGTGATTAAATCGCAGCCTCTAATCTCGGTAAATGACAGTCACTTCCTCCTAGACTGCCTGGGTCGACGGCGAGTGTTCAGGACAAACCGAACAAATCTGTTTGCTTTGATCCCGAATAAAAACCGGGGAGACGCTTCCCACTCCTAAGGCAAGGCAGGGTGGAAGAAGGCTCCGTGGGCTTTGGCTCTGCAGCCTCTGGGAGCCTCCAGGGAGAAGTTTTGCTGGAGATGGGTGCATCCATCCCACTCCTCCTTGTCCGCACAGCAGCAGAGGGCAGTAGCTCAACACACCATGCAGACGCCTTCCCTTCGGCTCACGGCATCCTACAGCTTTTTGCAGCCTCCAGGTAGCTGCGGATGCGATTAGCATCAATCACGGCTTTTTAAATAAAGCTGGGAGCCCTCTGCAGGGAAGGAGGAGGAGGAGGAGGGCTTGCCTGCAGCCCCAGCCTCTCGCAAGGCACCCACGGGCAGCTCCGAGCGCCTGCAGCTGACTCACCGCCTGCCTCGGTGCCTCCCCGGCAGCCCGGGGGCTGGAGGTGGCACTGGGGAATTAAAGGATGTGTAGGTGGAGCAAACACCCCGGGAACTGAGGCTGAAGGGGCAGGCTGGCTGTCGTTGCTCATCAGGGTCTCCTCTGCAGTGGATTTGGGTCCCGCAGGAGAGGCCAGCAGTCTCTCTGTGTGGTGCAGGTAAGGCTTTCAGCAGTGCCTGTGAGTGCTTGGTCAGTGCAGCCTGCTGCAGAGTCCTGGATGGCAGTCTTGGGAATAAAAACAATTTTACCCTATTGAAGGGTGGTTTCTGATCTAGTACTGAGCACCCAGACGGTGCCTCGGCTGCATAAAAAACCCTTCCTACCTGCACTTTTCTTACCTTGTGGGTATGACAGAGTGACCCTGAAGCCACAGACACACAGGACACAGAAAACAGGCAGAGGAACAAAAATATCACTCCCTTTAACAGGCTCAAAAGCCTCTCCAGAAGCTCCAGAAACCCCAGCAAAGAGAAGGGAAATAATTAATGGAAACCTGTGATGAACCCCACCCTGAAAATACCAGCGCACACACTGCCGGGGCAGAGAGCAATAAACCCAGCACACAAGCAGCAACACGGCAGGAGGGTGCTCAGAGCCACGTTTTACACAACCCAGGGCAGGTATGCGAGTTATTGCCTGGTGCCCTCCTGCCTGGCCAGGACGCAGCCCGAGAGCTGCACGAACACGCTCGGGGAGCTGCAGGTTGTATCTTTGCCTGCTTTGGCAGCTCAGCCCAGCCATTAGCCGGGTGAAGGCCGTGCCTCGGGAGCCGCAGCCGGGCCGGCAGCGCTGCCCGCGTGTGCTGGCGCGTTCCCCCGGCGGCTGCGGGCTCACCCCTGCCCTCCTTGGCAGCTGGCTGCTGCCTTGCACAAGAGAGAGTCATCAGGGGCACAGAGCAAATCTGCAGGAGCCTCTGCTGTGCCTGGATGCTGTGCAGACCCAAGCAGACGCCAAGAAGGGCTGGCACTTGTTAACCCCACCATCTCATGGCATCACAGACTCATTAGGGCTGGAAAAGATCCCTGAGATCATTGAGTCCAACCATTAACCCAGCTCTGCCAAGCTCACCAATAAACCATGTCCCTAAGCACCACATCTAGATATTTTTGAACACTTCCAAGGATGATTGTCTCCTGCAGGGTTGCAGAAATCACGGGCCGTGCTTGCTGCAGCCTTCCAGGAGTCTGGGGGATTATCTGTGTCTGCAAATGCCTTACTGTGTGCCCTGAGACTGGTCTGCCACACCTGGACCTATAACCTTGCACCAGGCCTGGCTCTCTCCTGCCTGCTGCCATCCAGGGGAGCAAACAGCAGGGATGGAGGGGTCCATCCCATGGGAGTGCTTCCTTCTCACTGCTGCAAGGGAACACCTGGCATCAGCTCCATCCTAGGGACAGACCTTGCTCTGCAATCCCTGCCTCAGGCACGTCCATACACTTTGCACCCAGACTTTTCAGCTGCAGTCACTCTGTGCAGAAGCCTAAAGGGAGTCAGCCAGATTAGGGTTTCATACAGGACCTTCAGAGTGTTCAGGCTGGATCAGATTTGTAAGGCTGTTAGCACATTATAAATCCGTACATTCCCCATCTACTTTCTTCACTTCTGTGGAAAAAGAAGGTCCACAGCACCTTGAGGTTCCAGACACGGTTTAGGTATCATCAGAATTTGTTAAAGGACTTTTTCTGCAGTGTCTGAACCACCAGAAGTAAATGGGTTCCTGTCAGCCTCATTGTCTTAAGGAGCTTTTTGTCCACTACTTGGGCCCCGGCATGAACAACACTCAGCTCTGGACACCCAGTCCTGTAAAGAGACTTAGGATGATCCCAGTTAACTTCTTCCTCATTTACAGGAGGATGTCACAGCTCTATCCTGTGCAGAGAGCCACCAAGGTGAAGCTGGGTGACTGAGATCATGCAGCAGCTGAGTGGAAGAGGCTCCAGTTCCTTTGTACCACACTTAAAAACGTCCCCAGACAGGGGGGTTGATGCCACAGGAGTATTTCAGAGCCTCAGATGGTTGAAGGAGAGACAGAAGTCTTGTGCAGACAAGAATGAAGAATCAAATAATGACCTAAGAATGAGGCAAGGAGACATCACTTGCTGGATGGTTCAGAAACTCCTAGAGCTGAGGTCTGGCACTTGATCTCTGCTCTGAGGTTTGGAGACTTGAATCTCCATAAGATGGTCTTATGGTGATAACTTCAAGGACAGTCTTGCAAGAGAAAAGCAGCAGTCCCAGTTGCCATCAGTCCTTACCGGAGCTGGAGAAGGCACTGGCCATGAAGATTTGAAGAGCAGGATTTGCAATTAACTGGCTGTTAATAATCCCCAGGCACTACCTGTTGCTTGCTCTGTAGATGGCAGCACAAGGAAACCAACCAGCTTCATGAACTGTGCAAGGCAGGTACAGAGGTCTGTCATTAACAGGGTCAGTGGAGGGAGTCATTTCACCTGAGACTTGAACCACTTTCAATTTTTAACAGCAACGGGTTAAGAAAACAAGAAAGAAGCCGTGGCTGCAAACAAGTAGTAAAAGTGATTTGTAAAGAAGGAGAGGTCTTATGTCATGTGGAGATAGCCTTCAGCTAAAAACCCTCTGATGGTTACCACATAACTGCAGCTCAAGGGAAGAAAGCCACCTGATTAGGCTTATTAAGAGTCTGTGTTCTTTTGGGCACAAACCTGACATTTATTCTGTATTTAAATAGCAAATAGGGACTCATTTGCTCAATCCCCAAATGTTTTTGCAAAAGGGGCTGGTATGGCAAAATTTTTCAAAACACAACATGTTCTAAAGTGCTTGGAATTTCCATTTGAAAAATGTGGGTAGCTAATAGTTCTCAATCACCCCCTCTGTGTATCTGCCCTGAAATCATTTTGTTGCATTTTGATAACGCTTGGCTTTGCAGTTTAAAGCCACAAATACACCCTCCTGTAGAAAGGCAGGGCTTTTGTTTTTCCTTCCACAGGCACACTGGAAAGGGAGCCTGGAGGGAGCTTCATCTCATGAACTCCCAGGGCTGCTATTTCTGAGCACCGATTTCCTACTTGGGATGTAGATCTTGACCTCCGTGCCCCCCGGCCCACTGGTTTGCATAAACAAAGAGCATCGCAAAGAAGTCAAAGCCGGATGTACCTACAGCAAATAAATCTCTTCCTCTCTGACAAACAGAGGATGAATTGACCTCTTGCACGTCATGTCTGGTTGTCTGACCAAAACTGTCAGTCACAACTTTCTCTCTGGAAGCCTTGGATGAGACAAGGCATAAAAGGGACATAAAAGTGACATCAGTAAGACTGGAACAATGAATGACAGGATTTCCTCTACCATCTCCATTACTTGATTCCTACAGGTTTTCCAGTCATGGCTGGTCAAATCCCAGACAGTGTCTGTGTGCATTTGACTCACACAGGGTGAACTAATAAAGCATCGCCTGTCGCTCCTGTCCCAGCCCCATTTTTGCATTCGTTTTCTGGAAAAAGTCCAGCGAACAAGTTCATCAGCCTGAACATTTGGGCTGGAGTGAATTTTAAAGCAAACATCTGGGATCTCTGCAAACAGGAAATCCACCACACTTCTGGGCTGGAACATTTGTAGCTGAGAAGTGGGTGCTTTCTGCTCTACAGACAAGAGATCCCTGGGACACACCCTGCAATCCACACATCCAGTCAAGCCCTCCCAGTTCTCCTCAAATTTCAGGTGGTGAATCCTAGAAGCACAACACTGAGAGTCATACCAGGAATTACAGCAGGAATTATTATATCGTGAGTCATGGGAAATTAATTTGTGAGTGCTGGACATTGCTCCTGGGTAATCTGGCCATGCCCAGACCAGGGGGGACGTGAACTCCAAGGCACAGCTCGTCTCCTCTCCAGCCTTGTGGAGGGAGTCCTTCCCTGGTGAATTGGGGAGACAGGACAGGGAATCATGTGTGCCCTGGCACAGATTTGGGGCTCAGGAGAAGAATATTTATCAGTCCCATGCTGGCTTTCTGAGCAGTGATGTGGCTGGATGATTTAGGGCGAGTTATTTGCTCAGTTTCACTAACAATGTGACATGCAGTAAAGTGTCACAGACAATTCCATCCCAGTGAGATTTTTCTGCAGGCACACAGAGCCTTGTTTTCTGGCATACACCATCTGGCCCTCTTGGACCTGCATGTGTTTATGACAGCAAAGGGTCTGACCCAGCAATCTCTGTAAGATGTATATATCTCTCTATATATCTATACAGACACACATGTGTACATATATATATATATATATATATATATAAACTCCAGCTTGCAGGGTCAGCATGCAGGGCAGCCTGTAATGAGAAACACCCTCACGTGGGTCATGAAACTGTAGTGTGAGATCTTGGAGTACCAATACTCCTTGGATGCTAACTGAAGCTTTGGAACCTTTTCCCAGCCTTTCAGTTATGTGTGAAATGTGAAAATACAGGCTAACCTCCTCCCCATGGACTGAGGACTAACCAAACCCTCTAAAGCTTCCTTCCAGACCTCCTGGGGATGGGAAACTGAGGCAGCAGCTGCTGCAGAGGAGACTGTGGACACGTGGTGTCTCCAGGACCCTTCCCCATCCTGTTCATGCTGAGTTGGTCCAAAAGAAGCAGCGACATGGGGACAGTGGGGCCGGGCTCCTGGATGGCTGCTGAGCTCGCTTCTCCTCTGGGCTGATCTACAGTGCTGGTGTAAATCCAGGCTGATCTGGCCACCGTCCTTTCCAGTGGGAATGATGCCTGGAATGCACATCTGTATAATTTTTGTCCTGTTTAAAGGCAGATTCCAAGTTTGTGAGGAAACAGCGTATTGGGCAAGAAGACTTTGCACCATCAACCAAAGCACAGAGAGGATCAGTATTCCTGCTGGGACAGGCTGAGTTGTCTCCATTTCCCAGTCCATCCTGGAAACAGGAGCTGTTTTCTCAGAGTCCAGAGGGAAAACTGGGAACTCCATTCAGAGCTCTGAAGTCCACATCTGAAAAACGCACCCACCTCTAGAAAGGATGTGCCTTTCTGAGGGGGAAAAAAAAAAAAAAAAATTGATGTAGATTAGAAGGTATTGGCACAAGTTATTTCCTGGCGGTCCCGGTTGCTTTATATCTCAGAGGAACATAGCCCATACATTTATTTCCATTCTCCTAATGCTTCAAGGGCTTCTCTTTGGAAACACCACATGTGAAGCAAACCAAAGCTGTAATCCCTGCAGTGTCCATTGTGTTTCTGCAGCAGTTTTGGAAAGGAGAAGGGTGCAGGTTGCTGTTAGGCTGGTCATGGAGCATTCCTTCGTTTTGGGTTTGGATGCATGAGCCCTGCATGGGGGCTAAGGGGAGCACACCTGGCTGTTGGGTACAGTGCACTCAGTGCCCTGGGAGGGACCAGGTGCATCCTTTGGGCTTTGTGTCTGCTTTCTGCTTCCCCACAGGCAGCCCGGCCCCAGTCCTGCCTTTCAGCCCCTCACTGACATGGAGGGGAAGAAGAAGAGAAGGAAGGGAAAAATATAAAAGAATGATAGAGACTCCACCCTGATTCCAGGTCAGGTACATCAGCAACCTTCCATTTTCGTGGATCCTGCATTTAAGGATTCATCCTGCCACAGAGGTTTCTAGTGCAACACAGCAACCCACAGGCTGGCAGACAGAAAGTGTCACTGTGTCTCCATTCAGCTGGCTCAGTGCTCCATGAAGACTTTTTCTGGCAGCTGTGAGCACTGGAAAAGGGTTAGGAAGGCTTCAGATGGTAGGGAAGTGTCTCACTCGTTTGTTTGCTGGTTTGATGTTGTTTTAAGAGCAGTACAGCCCCTTGTTCTGCTGCCCCAGTGGCTAACTCCCAGTGCTGGCCTGAGGTTTACTCTGCCAGAAAGGCTTGGAGTACACCCTCAGGCACCCCCTATTTATCTCCACAACACTGCTGTGGGAAGGGAAGTGCTTTTAGCCCTGAAAAAAAATAGCATGCAGTGACTGACAGGCAGATGAAGGCTCAGAACCCCAAATGGACGTAGATAAAAATCAAAGGAAAGTGAGGAACAGAGCTGCATGATCTTCCCTGGAGTGGCACAGGTGGGACAGGATTCCTGACAGCTTGGTAGATTTGCCAGTCCTCAGGCTGCCCTCTGTCCATGCCCTGAAGCTCTTGGACAAGAACCCTGAGAAGAGCAGGGGGCTGGCAGGCAGGAGAGGCCAGGCCTTCTCCCGTGTATCTTAGGATGCAGCTCAGCCAGTATCACATCATGCTGGGCTAGAAATCACATTCACTTCAGTTCCCAAGATAAAGCAGCATATAATATCTCAGTAATTTTCCATCCATCCCTTCAGTCTCATACACTCAGCATTTGCTATCATCAACTTTATTGTCTCTTCCAATGCAAACAGCCCTGCAGCACAGCCTTTATCTTCCCCTCCTTATCTCCAGGCTTCCAGGCTGGGGGAGCCCTCTGGAAAAAGTGAGATTTTTCTCAAAGAGAAACATGATTGCAGGCAGTTGCCTTCAGATAGGCTCTACTACTTCTCACTTTTGTAGTGGAGAGGCAACCCCGTTTGGAGTCCATGTATTTAAGTGGAATATTTCAACAGCTGGGGAAAAACCCCATCCTGGTACTGAAAGTGAGGGAGGTTCAGATTGCTCCAGCCAGCAGAAACAAGGCAAGCTGTGTGGCCTGACAAAATGGGGACATTGCCTGGTATTTATCTGGGGCAGGGCTTTTTGTTAGGAGTTTTCCCCAGTCAGAGGCTTCCCTCCTCATGGTGCTGTATTCACCAGCCACTGGGACATGGGAGGGGCATCTCACATTTTTTTCCTGATAAAAGAAGACTCCAGGGCACATGAAGCCAGGAAACATTTTGGGAAGATGCAGGGAAATAGAGCAGATGCTCCTCCAGACCATTGCTGGTGGCCATGAGGGCTCAGGGAAGGATGCAGGCACTGCCGTGCTCAGAGCAAGACTCGTGGGATAATCAGAGCGCAGAGTTTGTGCTGCTCTGCATGCTGGAAATTGTATCCACTTGGTTCAGTTTCTTTAAAAAGTCATTCAAAAATATTTGGTGAAGCTGAAAGAAGCCTTGACTTGAAAGAGCAAGTGTGGATTGAAATCCTAAATGCTTTCAGTATTCTAAGTCCACATGTGAAGCATGATTTAAACCCAGATATGTGTTGCCTAACTGAAATGATTGCAGTGACAGTTACATTAACCTCTCTGGCACCAGAGAGATCACATCCCTCAAACACCACCTCTGAACAACAAAATACATGCCAGTTGAGAAGGTAACACACAACTGGCATTGTCTCTGTTTTCTCTCCAGGCTGTGCCAAGATACTCTTTTTTCTTATGAAGATTTGATCCAGCTTGATTTAGGAAAAAAAAATAAATCAATTCTCAGAGTCTGAATCCCAGCACTTGGCAAGCTGCACCCTGGTGAGTGCTTCTCGAAGCAGGACACGTCTTGTTCTCTGGAAAAGCTTAAACCCCAACACCTCAGGGTGCATTATTGCAGGAACTTTTTATCACGAGGGAGCAGTTTCCTGAAATCACACGGTGAAAAGGGTGTGGGACGGTATGGAGCCTTTTTTCCATTCTGCCCTGGTGAAAACACCTTCTGCAGAAGCAAGATTACTTGCAGGCAGGTTAGACTTATGCTGCAGCTCTCTTGTTCTGTGGTCACATAATATCACAAACCATGGCTGAAATCTGGCCTGTTTGGAGGTCAGTAGAAGTGAGCCACCTGGGATTCTGTTGTAAGGAACACTTTGACCAGCTACTATATTTGGAAAGACCAAGATTAAGCAGAGCTTGACGACTTAGTACATCCTCAAGGTCTAGAGTACAGCAGGACCTCTAGGACTGGATCCATGAAAGCAGAGATGCCATAACACAATGCTGAGGGGTGCTATATAAATATGTCATTTCCAGTGACTCACTCTTCCCACAGATTCTTGTCTGTGCCGTGTTGCTATTAGTGTTAGAAGCAATTTGTGGGTGAGACGGTGTTTCACCAAGGACAATATCTTTGATTCAACACTTTCTCCCATCCTACTTGTTTTCAGAGCATGTAAAAGAGATGCTTGGATAGGAGACACGTTTCGTAGTTCCTCCACATGCTGGAGGCTGAATTCTCACTTCCCTGACCCAAACCTTTTGCTTTATCAGTACTGTGGCTCTGCCTGGGAGCTCCAGCTGAAATTCAGGTGGTGGCTGTGCTGGGTGCTGTACACAAACGTGCCCCTGGCATGACCCTGGGAGAGAACAGGCACCAGGCTAATGTATATTTGCAAACTCTTCTTCTCTCTCTGTCACACCTCCCCACACATCACCTTTTTTTTTGGTGTAAACATCCCCACTGCTTGTTCCCCACACTCCAAAAGGGCCCTGCCGAAATCGCCTGACTTTGTGGCTCTGGATGAAGCTGTTGCTCTGAGCAAGTACAGACAGACAGAGCGATTGCCATAGCAACAGAAGTTGTGTGTGAAATCCCTGGGAACCGCTCCTCTTCCTCCTCCTTCTTTCCTCCACCCATTCAGATCCCTTTTCAGATTTCTTTTCCTCTTTTTTCTTCCCAAGGTGCAAATGCCAGTTCATCCCTTGTGCTGAACCCCTAGGGAGATGCTTTGAAAGCAGCCCGGCAGGTCACGAAAGCACGCCACCAATTACTGCAGTGGCACGACAACTTTGTGGAGCATCATATTGGAATAACACACCCTGCTGGGCCTTGAGAAACTCTTAACAAGGAGAATTGAAAGAGGGCAGGCAGTGGGAGGGTTGCTGCCTGCATTTAGGACCTCAGGGGCATATGCCAAATTCGTTCCTGATCAGATCTGCGCAGAACTATTTACTTCTTGAGATGCTAAGTCAACAGATGTGCATCAAAACAAATTAAAACCATTTAACATCAAGCTGCTGATGACTAGAACCACAGAAAATAATGGAGGTTATTAACCCCATAATAAGGAGCTCATTAAAATGGGAATTGCCAATTAGGTTACTTAGGAGTTCCATTAGGAGAAATACAAGCAACAGGAAAACCACTGAATATTTGCCAGTTGCTGGGTGCAACACTCTGTGAAGACTGATGGCCAGGGAGATGTGTCCAACTGGTGTAGACTGGAAGCATTGCCAGGAGCTGCAACACAACCAAACTGTCTTAAACTACAATAGGATAAAGTTCAAATGTCTCCTGAACTCAACTCAGACCTTGACGAGGTACATTTTATGCAGGGAGTGCTGGAAATTTCATTGTTGGTGAGGGTTAAGGATACCAGTGCTACCATTCACATTTGTGTTTGTATTGACATTTAACTTCCCTTGGCAAGCAGTGCTTCCTTCAGGTCAACAAGGGGCATTTTAAAACACCCTTTAGACATGATGATCAGCCCAAAACTTACCAAAAGATTTTATGTTGCAATCTCTGACAACACAGACATTAAATAGGACAGCTATAGGCAGCATGACCTTGCACATAGATATCCCCAAAATGGAGAAGAGTTTTACTGCCCTAGTCTGTGCTCTGCATTTTACTATACCTCACAGCTCTGGGTTTTTAACTAATTCTTCCTAGGTACTGGCATTTTTATGTCATCTGGAGGGAGCTGGCAGCCTTTCAGAGCTTGCTTTGCTTTATAGATGTAAAAATATATTTTCCCCGACATACTGAAAATGGTATGCACAGAAGAGACCTTCAAGCTTTATTTTGTTGCTATATAAAAGTAGCACAATAACGTCCTCATGTTGAAATCCCCTTTTCCCAAATGGCATCCGTCTTGCTTTCCCACTCACACTTGAGCAGATTTCAGATATCACAGAATCACAGAATATGCCGAGTTGGAAAGGACCCACAAGGATCACCGAGTCCAACTCCAGCACCATCCCCAAGAATCACACCATGTGCCTGAGAGTATCACTCACACACTGAACTCTCACAAAACCAGACTGGAGCTGAATGTTCCCAAACAGGCTTTTAGACATATTAGGAACGACACAAACATTTAAAGGTTTCTGACCCCAAAAAAGCTTTGAAAAATGAAAATCCTTCTTTTCCCTTCTGAAGTCAGAGAAAGCCCCAAAGTGTCAGGTGCTTCATAAGAGGAGAGAAGGAGGAAGGGAGCAGGAAAGGCTGGTGTGATGTCTGAGTGCACAAGGAGGCTTTTGTGGCAGACAGAGTTTCCTGAAGCACTCTGAAAGCATCCAAAAGGGGCACTTTCTCCTCAGGAAAGGATCCAGCGCAGACCCTGGGAGGACACAGCTGTGATAATCCCATTCTGGGGCACACCTGAAGGGGCCTCCACCCCCTGTATCCATGCCTAAGGGACCATACCACCTGGGAATAAGAATTGATAGTCTTACCAAAAGGACTGAATTTCCAGAAGGTACATTTAGTCAAGTAAGTCACCTTCCACTTTGACAACACCCATCTTTATCCTTGCTTTGCCTTCACCCTCTCGCAGAAATGGGAAAACTCTGCAGTGCCAAGCTCAACAGCATGTCAGGATGTATCCCACTGTGGGTTTATGCTGCTCTGCTAGTGCTGGGGTGAGCTTAGCTGGGAAAGTGGATTTTGCTGTGCTGGAATGCCACACCTTTAGAAAAGCTTCATTCCAGTCCCTCCTTAGGCCAGCCTGCAGTCCCTATTGAGAGCCCTGCTCATGATGCTTGGTTTCATTCATGATACCAACAACAGCCCCAAAGACACCAGGGGAAAGTGAACCCAGGGTGGGGGAGAACACAGGAGTTAACTGCTCCATCCCTCAGCATCATTAGTTCCTGAGAGGGTGTGGAGATGAGACACCACACCAGGGACCACCCAGGCAAGTACAAAGCTCTGCCAGGGCTTCACGTGGGCTCGTGAGAACGTGTGTGTGTGCTTCTTTTTGGTATTACTAGACTGGCACTTCAAGGGGAGGAATTATGTGAGCATGTCAGTGGAAGCTTTATGCAGTCCAAGGTGAGCATTTGAAAGGTATTTAATAGGCAAAACTGTGCCTTGAACAGTCAGCAAATCAAGGTCATCTCAGTCAACAAATCACAAAGAACAGCAAGAGTGCTAAATCAGTACGGTCATATGTTTACAGTGAATAATTTAAGCAGCTCCAGAGTTGAAATCAAGAAGATTTTCTTCAGGGCTTTGAATTTAGCTCTGTTTTCAGAACCACTTAAAATGGTAAATTATGTACTTTTATCCCACTGGTCTCATGGAAACTCAGTTCCTCCTGTCATGACTTCATAAGGGATCTTTGCCTTAAAGTTTGAGCAGGGACAGGTCCTGTTCTCTTTCATCTCTTTCAAGATGTTAACTTTTGCACATATGCTTACTGAGGACAGAAACTGAAATAAAACAGGTTTTACTAGCATTGTTTGAGGAAGCATTAAAGAGATGTTAAGTATATTTAAAATTAGAACTGTTCTGTAATCTCAGCTGGTATAGACTGACATATTTCCAATGGTATAATGGATCTATGCCAAATTACATCAGCTGGCCACAGCATAAGATGTTAAAACCAACATGAAAACTCATCTGATATTTAAAAGCAACATATGGGAGCAGCAGAGACTTCAGGAAGATACTTTATTTTGGATATTTTGAAAACAGTATATGTCCTACAGGAGTGTGGAAAGAGGAATATTAACTTGTATCTATGTCCTATGGGCGGTAATTATAATTTAAATCTTATTAATATTGCTCCACATCTTATTTAACAGTATTTTCCATGGTCTTCTGGGGCAAATGAGTAGAAAGTGAATGATGCATTGTCACATGTGTGTTTAGGAAAAACAAATTTTAAATGGACAGAAATGCTGACCCTGGCAGGACTTACTTTTGCGACTCAAATTCTACATCTTCTAGAGAACATGCACAAAATATTGTAAAGAATATGTACAAAATATATGCATTGGAGAGAGACTATTTACAAGGGCATGTAGTTACAGGACAAGGGGCAGTGGATTCAAACTGAAAGAGAATAGGTATCTAATGCTAGATATTAGATAGAAATTCTATCTAATTAGATATTAGAAAGAAATTCTTCCCTGTGAGAGTGATGAGGCCCTGGCACAGGGTGCCCAGAGCAGCTGTGGCTGCCCCAATCCCTGGCAATGTTCAAGGCCAGGTTGGATGGGGCCCTGAGCAACCTGGGATAGTGGAAGGTGTCCCTGCCCACGGCAAAAGGATTGAAACTGGGTGATCTTTAATGCCCCTTCCAACCCTGCCTGTTCTATGAGAAACCAGAGACTTAGATAGCCACCAAATTGGAAAAAATCAGTATTCAGTGGGCACAGAGGCTGTGCTTGGCAAACAGAATGGTCACTATGAATAGTCCTATCTACTGAATGTCTTCATCACACCCATATTCAGCAAAGTAACCCCAAGAGGATATCAATGTAACCTGGACTACTCTGCTGAGCCAGGATCTGTCTCACCTTTGGTTTACACAGGAGCTCCACCTGCAAGCCTGTTGGTGCTGAAATGCACAAATGGTGCTGTTTGTAGAACAGACACCATGAGAGGATGACACAGACAAACATGGGAAAGGAGCCTGCTTTCTCACTCTCCTTGGCAGCAGGTTGAAGAGCAAGTGCATATTTTATGGTGATTCAGCATCTGACTACCTAAAGAAGAAAATAAATCAGTATTTCTAATGCTGTTTCCCTTATGTCTTTTTAATCTTTTAAAGAAGGTGCAGTGCTGAAAGCTTTACTGTAAAGATTGGTGTCATCTGTAAATGAAAACTGATTGTTCTCATAAAATAAAAGCCTGCTATTTTTACAGGGTTTAGAAAGGAGAATTAAATAGTTCCCACGAAAAATTCAGATGGGGCATAATATTAAAGGGTATTTTGTCAATGGAAGTAATGTTGATGCAGATCAACATCTGGGATAAATTTTCAGCTTGGCTGAAGGTCTCATGCTTTATCAATATACTTTGGTCTATGCATTAAACCCCTCAGAGACCTGCTCTGAAACCCAGAGATTTCACGGTGCTCTGTGTCAGGTCAACCTGAGAACAGAAACAGAAAGGGACATGTATCAAACATAAATCAAAAGTGGCATCAATACTTACAAGAACTCCTGGTTTGCAAGCACTGACACCTCCCTTTCCACCCCACTGATTAAAATAAGCTCATACAGGCATGGATAAGAAGAACTAAAACTGAAATATTGAACTCTCCTTTCCTATTAGCTGGCAAGAGGGGATGGAGAGTTTGCCTCAGAGATGTCTGCAGCTCAGCCCCTGCAGAAGGCTGAATACCAGGACACAGTTGAAGAGTTGCTCTGCAGAGGTGTTTCTCCAGTGACTGTGGTGGTGAACACAGATGAAGCTCCTGAGTTTCAATGAAATTGTGTGAGATTTCTTCAGGCCTGAATGTGGCCCTGAGCACCCTTCAGGCAGCAGAACATGCTCACCATCACCACAACACTGACTCAGGCCCACAGCACACAAATTCTACATTTTTAGCCTTAAATGGCTAAAACTCAGTGAAGTTCAAAAGCAATTCATATGCATTATGTACAACAAAATGACTGGTTTATACCATTATGTTTTGATTTCCTCAGGAAAACTAGGACAATTAAAGGCAGGAAGGAAGATCATAAATTTGAAAGAAGATATGGAGATCACCACTCACCTGAATAGGAAGTTTTAATAGTCTACCATTGACTCATCACAATTTGGAAACAGTTTAGCTTACACTTTTACTCTTGCTTACAGAACACAGAATAGATATGACACTTAAGAATTAAAATAGACTTATGGTAATCTATGCCAAAACAGTTTAAATAGCTGTATTAGTTTTAATTATATGTGTTAGCCTTTCATGGTGTAGGAGTACAGTGAATAATAGCTAGTTTTGGGAACCATCATGTGAAAATGAAGAGTTAGTCTTCAGCCTTTCAGCCACAATAAATTCTCCATCACAAAACTTGCTTGCTTACTAAACCACTCAGCCTCTAACACATTGCCCACACCTAGACAGATAAATCTGGCTCTTTAAACCAGAGAGACAGATACATGTAATATCTAGTTAATTGTGCTCCATAACTGCAGTTTTCTGTATTAGTCTTCCTTTGTACAAAAGAATATGTTGGGACTGATGAAATGAATATAAACATCAATAATGTGTAAGTCCTTAATAAAGGTGAGGTGCTCCACTGTGCCAGAGGTTGTGCATCTTTATATTGAATCTTCTCTCTGTCTCTTCCCATTATTTAATAGATAAAATAGATGAAGTGTGGAGAAAAGTAATATTATCCTTATCTCCTGATAGTGAGCTGTAATACATAGGAGGATTGAGTAACTTTGTGGAAATCTGCGCTATGACCAGGAACTCACCCTGGACTACTTGTCCCATCATCTCAACCAGGAGCCTGCCCTTCCTCTCATTTAGTAACACCAAAATGGAGTGCAATTTGAAGATTGCACTTGAAATGTTTTCATTGAAGCATTTCCTTTGAAAAAATTCCTTTGAAAATTTCAATTTCCTTTAAAATTAACTTTGGCTCCTTGATTACAAGTCTCAAATCCAACAATTGTTCACATATCTGCATATTCACATTGTGATTGTTTCTCTGAAACAATACTTAGGCAAGCGCTACATTGCCCAGTCAGAGTAGGAGCACTGGAGACTTGGAACACCCCTTAAAAACTATTTTCAACAGCTTGTTGCACATGTATGGCTTTCCCCTGACAACCAGGCTCAAAAAGCAGGTAATTCAGCTGGCATTTGGGCAAGATGGTGCCTTACTGTGGCTTCTGTGCAGCCACCACACGCTGCTGAAACCGGCACAGCAACCGCAGAGGAGCAGATCCCAAATGTTTTGATAGACAGAGCCCCATAAGCATCAAGGTGGAAACTCGGCAGCCCACAGACAGCCATGACTTCAGCAGCTGCCCAAACCTGTATCCAAGCATCAACCCACACGAGTCAAGTGGTGGGAGGGAGTTTCTCATGCCCTTCCTCCAGAGCTTCCTCTGGTGTGATGCTGTGTGGTTCTAAGGTGCCTTCACCCTCCCAAACTTGTGGGTGGATTTCACAACCCTTACAGTAGCAAAAGCCTCTCCATATTATCTTCTACTTGACTATTTTCAAAGACCAACATCTGCACTTAGCACAGGGAACACCATCGACTGGCACTTAGTTGCAATAAATCACATTGCCGTAAAGGCTGTTGCTTGAATTAAAACAAAGACAAAATCAGGGAGTATTCAGGGAAGACAGTTGACTCTTTACAGTTAACTGGTAAATCAATTTTTTAATTTACCAGTTAATTGTAAACTAAGTTGAGCCTAAGTTGAGGCTTACTGAGTAACAGTTACTGTTAGTCTTAGTTTTCTATCTGACCACCTTCCAAATGCTTCAGCACTAAATCTACCCTTTATTAAACTAGGAATGTATAAAGCTGTTTCTTGCTACTAGCATAATCAGTCAAATGTAGGCAAACAGTCAAACAAAGAAGAAAAAAACTTCACCTCAGTGAGAAAACCTCCAACAATGTCTTCCATATGGGATTTTTTTGCTTTCTAAGTGCTTTACAATAGGCACTATCACCATCCCTATCTTATAAGTATGTAAGAAAAAGGCATGTTTAAGCCAAAGTTCATCCAGCAGGTCAAAGGCAGAGCAGGCTTTCTAAGGCCCAGTTTAGCATGTTCTCTAGGCCAAACCTCCTTCCACTGAGAAGAATTGCTGGGAATTCCTTAGCCTGCCGTGGGCAGCACTGCCAGAGCTGTGAGGTGAAGAGCTGCCACCTGTGATAAAGATTGGATAAGAGGGAGGAATGTCTTTGCTGGGGGCAAATTCAAGAGTGGAGGGCCTGCTGCTGGAGAGCACATCCTGATGTGGGCTCCTCAAAGCCTCCTGTTAATAAGGGCTTAGAGGTGACGTGTTGCTCTCGTTTTAAGGTCACTGGAATTTGATCTTGCTCTCCTTGTGTTAACTCCTCCTTTGACCCAGACCCTAAAACTCCACCCTTACAACACCAAATAAAACCCCATGACCCTGCCCCTGCAGGCTGCTCCATCTTCCTCTTCATCTTCCTCTCCCTCCCTGGTCCTGGGGGAAATAAAAATGGATTCTCGAGCTTAACAAAACTGAGGCTTGTCTTGTCTGTTTTCCTGCTGGTGGCTGTGCCTCTCTGGACACCATGGTCACTGCTGCCCCACGACACTACGTGTGTGAAAACAAAGAATTTCCTAGCTGGACACGCACATTTTGAGATTTCTGGATCATAATTTGCGCTGTGAATCCCAGCTGGAGGTCAGTGGGCAGACAACACAGAGAAGAGGGAACACTGGTGGATCAAGTGGTCCAGCAGTTTTCTAAGGAAATCAGTGGAATTCCCATTAAGTCTTCTCATATTTTCCAGACTGCTTGGTATTTTCAAGTGTGGCTTTAATCTCCTGTCTGTGGTAAAAATCTAGTTGAGGTTGTGAGCTAACAGGAGTTAAGTCCTTGATGTATGGCAGTGTAGCATATCTTTCTCACAGTTCCCACTCTGGAGAGCTATGATACTACACCATGGATATCAAAAAGAAGGTGAGATTAATCTCTCTGCTGGCCCACATTAATTAGTCTCCTAGAAAAAGAAACAAATAGCACCACTGCAAAGGACCTCTGCAATCCTTGTTATGGGACTGAGCTTCTCCATGTGATAATTCATGTCCTTTTCTTTGCCTGCCTGGTGTTTGCCTTGCCAGTCTCTGTCTGTGCACATCTGGAGTATTTAACCCTGTGCCACTGGGATTTTCCACCTCCTCTGCAGTGATATTCTTTCCACTATCATTTCCCCCCCAGTATTCAAGCCCTGATGATTTTGCTTTCATTTTGAAGTCTAGTGGCTCAAGGAACATTGCCAAAAATGTGACTGTAAACATGCTATGATCCCAGAGGCAGCAAGATGTTGACTCCAAGGAGGTGGAGAACCAAACACAGGACCTGAGTGAATGGTGGTTTTATACCTATTCTTCCCTACAATGGAGACATTTCCAAGCCAATTCTGCTGGAGATCCAAGTCATGAGGCCATTATCCCCTTCACAGTCTGAAAGTGGCCACGTGTGTAGCCCCCACCATGGCTTACTGATGAGTCTTGGTTCTCTCTCCCACCCAGCAGCATTCTTTCATGGTAAGGTTTGCTTCTGTATCTGACTATACCCTGCTGCCTTCCTTTGGTTTTTGTTGTTTTGGGTTTTTTTTCTTTTCCAGGCTGTGTATGTGTTTATTTGCTTTGATGTTCCTAGTAAATAGGTCATTCCTTCCACCCTCTTGTCTATACCAGTTAATCTATACCATTACCTGTTTGCCTGCACTCTTTTCAGAAGGCCCTGCCTCAAGTGGTATTCCTATTAGCACTTCAAAAGAGGATTGATCTGGGTGTTTTTAATGAATTATCAGCTGTAGCTTTCTATCAAATTAGCATCCAAGGAGCTCTTCTGGATTTCTCCTCTCCACAGCCTCTGGGATTACTGCTTTGACCTCTCCTTAGTGAGCAATGTTACCCTGTGGATGTTTCTGCACTTAGATTTGTTCAATTTCTTGCTATTCCCACTATGTCCCACTCTTCATTTATTGAAATCCCTTTAGGATGGTGCTTCTAATAAATTATTTGCAATTCACACTCCAGCTGAGTGTTATCTTTGAATTTGATTGATGTATTTTTCTTCTCCTTCCTCAGTGCTACTGCAGATGAATATAATGTCCAACTCAGCAGGAGTCCCTGAGGAGCCCAACATGGCAATATTTATAAGCATACTCCACTTTCTATTGTAGAGGCTGATTTTAATCTCTCATTGTTATTCTCTGTATCCACCCTACATGTTTCTTGTAATGCTTTGGGCCAAGTCCAGCCACTGTTCAAGTCAACTGTGTCTGCATGGAATCCTTTAGGGATGGATCAGCTTCTAAGAGAACATTATGTCTGAAGAAAGTGGGTAAAATTACTTACTGAAATCAAGAACCTTTCTGCAGAAGAGTTCTCTGTAAAACCAGTTTTCTTGTCAGCCAGTGAAACCCTTAAGGGTAAATTTACCAAGTGACTCAAGAGACCATATCCCTTCTTCCTCCCACCAGCGTGTCCCACCACGCTGTACACTCATCCCACATGATGGATAAGCAGCTGCTTATCCTTCACTCTCCCCACCCAACACTTCCCACTCCACGTGGTTTTCCTCCTCCCATCAACACTGGGAGTATAATCTGTCTGTAGAGTCTATCACTGGGGTGCAACTGCTCCCCTGAGCGTGACCTCTCTCTGTGTGTGACACATTTCTGTTTTGTTCCTCCTGCAGAACAGCTAATAGTGCTTTCTGATTATTAGAGACCAAGTTTCACCTGGAAAGGATGCCAAGTTAATTGATCTGTAATTCCCCTCTTGGAAAAGAAGCGTGATGTTTTCCCTCTGCCAGTCACCAGGGCTTCCTCAGTTCTCCAGGAGCGCTTGAATATAATGGATAATGGGCCTAAGAGTTTTTCAGCTAATTCCTTTAATACCCTTGGGTTTGTACCATCTGGCCCTTTGTGCCGATTTGAATGCATTGTGCTCTTTTTATTTCTTTGCTGTTTCTGTAATGATTTTGCTAACTCCTGGATCTCAGTTCCTTGGCTTTCCTGTGATTGCTCATTGCACACAATGTTTTTAAAGTAATTCTAGAAAACTGGAATAGGTGATCTTTTTTCAGCTCACTGTATCCATGGCAGAAATTAACTTGCTTTTTAAATTAACCTTTCATCAAGAAGCATTGTGTCTCAAAACTTTGAGCTGAGATTATTACCTTTTATCCTATCCTGGCAAGGCTGCATCTACAGGACATTTCCTGCTATTTGAAAGAGAAAGGCATTCAAGAGAATTTTCTTTAAGAGCCTGTATCCAAGTTTTGTTTGTCAATAATGGTAGGGAATTTTTCCTTCTTTCTATTATATCCTATTTTCTCTTTCTTCAAGTGCATTTGTGTGACCCTGCTTACATCCTGCAGATGCTTGTAGACTCAAGTCTGCTGTTTTCTTATCTCTTTTCCAGGTGAGATCTAAGCACGACCTTATGAATCAAACCCACTCCAAATGATCTGATCATGTCTCTACTCTCCTTTGAGGCCGCTGACTTTGCAGTGTATGGCCTTGAGATGCCAAGGAATTAACAGCAACCTTCCAGCCATATCTAAGACAGGCAGATTAGGGTGATGCCCACTGAGGATGGCAAGGAATTTCGCAATGCCAGCTGGCTGCCAGAAGTTACACAAAGATTTTCCTCCTATATAACTTCCCAGCTTTCCTTTACATGGCTGCTTCTGAGGGTCCTTTGGGGATGTTTTTCCCTGAGTGATGGTAGCCCATATTGTTCCACTTTCATGATGTTATTTCCTGGCTACATTGCTAATCTCTGTAGGTGCCACAGGGTAAATTCTCTGTTCAATTGCACTAGATCTCCTCCCATTTCAGCATCAACACCATCTTACTTTACTGTGAATTTTCCCTGCTTACTTGCATGTGACTTACTTTCATTTTTCTCCAAACTTTTCTTTCTATTATCCACTATTCTTTCCAGAATATTTTCCACTTTCAATGGCTTTTATAGGATTTTCTTTTCCTTTTTTAAAAACAAATGGTTTTTTTTTCCTCTTTCTACACAGACATATTAAACATGACAGGTTTATTCCTGTCTACCTCTAATACATAGTGTCCCTGAAATAGGTAGACAGCAATGGGTCTACACACATGCTGAAAGATGGAATAAAAGGTGAGTAAAATTCATTAGATGAAGCAGCTCAAGTGGGCAGCACAATGACCAGGGCATGGTCACAGGCATGGTTTTGATTTGAATGTGAATCATTCCCTGTACAATCCACAGAGCTTGGGAGAGGACAATCTCCTTCTCGCCTGCATTTAGGTGGCACCAGATGAGGGCAGTTGTGGCTGCCTTCCCTCCACCCTGACTTTGGAAGATTTTAGTGACATGGACCCCAGAGCTCCAGTCCTCTGGCACCTCCAGCAAGGTGCTGCCTGGATAAGGACGAGTCCATGCCTGTCAAAATGCTGGATGGGAAGCAGAGCAGGATAGGACACTCGATAACTTCCCTGAGCCTTCAGGCTACAGAGGAAAAATGACCCCCTTTTTCTTTGCAGAGACAATAAACAAAAGGCTGCATTAAAACCTTTGTTTGCAGGAGATCGTGAAGATTTCAGGATACCATACTCCCCTGCAGGAGGAGGGATTAAGAGGGTTACAGAACAGATTTACAAGCCCTGGAGAGAGTAAGTATCCAACGGAAATCTTTGGCAATCCCCTTCCCTTCCTCTTCTGCATCTCACCCTGGCTTCTGGTAACACTTAGAACAAAACCACCAGCTCTTGCTTGTTTTAATGTGTTCTCTGTTTTACCCCGAACCCAAATGAAACATCAAAGGTCTGGCTCAAGCATTTCCAAGTAAAAATAGCTCTAAGGCCAATATATTTAAGGGCCTTGAATGATATCTCTGAAATAAGTCATCCGAAGACCATGAGAGGGGAATGGTGTTGTTTGTCATGTGTGGTGCTGATAGTGGGCAGTACTGACATGTAAAGAGCAATGGGTGATACTGCAAAACAAAAGGAAGGTGAGAAAAGGGGCATGAAGACTGCATTGCACTGCATTGTGGAAGAAGACCAAAGTATATTTAAGATAAAAGCCGGTTTCAGACTGCCTTTCTTTTCTTTCCAATCTGATCCTTCTTCTCTCTTCTGAGAAATTTAGATTTGAACGTGTCTTTCTTGGTACAGGAGAGAATGATGAATCTTGGTACATCCTTGGTACAAGCGGGTATAACCCTCTCTCTCCCACAAAATGCTACAATTTGTTTATAACCATTCAAGACTCATTTATTCCCTGTGACATGCCCATTTTTGAGGTAAGATGAATCAAGGCTATGGAGGCATCAGGCACATCCCATGTAGTCCTTTTGAATCAGCCTTTTGTCTCCATTGACCTGTGTTTGAATAAAGCACTGTGCTTTTATTCTCTGTTACTACAAACTTCTGTCCTAAATTCCTTTGCTTCACAAGTAAACAACATTTTCTCTTTCCATCTTCTGGCAACAAGGTGAATGCACCTTTGCAGTCATTAATCCATACTATGGATTCATATCTGCAGTCTCTCACTGAAACTTGGGCAAGGACAGTTTGAGCCACTGTGATACCAATACCAGCTGGGGTTTTCTGGAATAGATCAGTGTAAGTCCTGTCTTCATTTGACCTGATGTTTTTTACCACCATTTTCCAGCAAATGGTTCCCAAATCCAACATTTCTAATTAGGTTTTCTCAGATATGATGGAGGTATATCATCTTGGGATGTAAACACAGGGTATTCCACAGATTCCTGCCTGTCCTGGCCTGTCTTGGCAGACAATTTCTGAAATCCCTCGAGTCATGAAGGAGGCTTTATTTACCAGGAAGACACTCGAAAGAAGTAGGAAAGTATACTCGATTTTAAGCACACACATCCTTCAAAGGCTGCTGTGTAGACAAACCCACTAAAGTGAATCCTTGTGGCTCACCAGTGAGGGAAATGAATGTGTCCATACAGAGCACATGCAGGTTTCAAACCTCTGTCTGTGAGCAGTGCAGCTGAGTCCTGTTACCTGAACCAGAGAAAAGGACAATAATGCATCAAAATCAGCCACATACACAAGGGACAAGTGCTGGAGGGTGTGAAAAAGCCCCAGCCTTATGGCCCTCAAGGCTGCTCAGTTAACATGAGGGCTGCTGCAGTCATTTAAGCAGGATGAACAAGACACAAAGGGCCTGTTGGCGTTGGATGCTGAGGCAGTGTTTAAGACATCCCTGACTCACAGCTCACAAGCCAGGACTCGTTTTGCAAGTTCAGTCCCTGTTCAGATAGGATCAGGGAATGTCTCTGGGCTGGATTGTGAAGGAAGCAGTCTTGCCAAATATGCTCTGCCCACAGCACCGTCCAGACCCGTCAGATGATATTTCTTCTAATTTTACTAATGTATGCTTGGCCCCAGTTCCACGCTACCTGAGGCTACAGCTGTAATAAAAACACAGCACACATGCTGTGGGTGGGTGCATGCAGCTGGTGGGAGTTGAGGCACGTGAAAGTGAAAAACACAACCCTTTCTTAATTGCAGGAGAGGAACCAAGAAATAATACCCTGCTGAATCCTTTCCTTCTCCCTGTCTCTGTGGCACACCCTCACCCATGGCTCTGTCTGTCTCTGGAGAGGATGACAGCAGGTTTCCTCCGTGCAGAGACTGTTGCATACCTGAGCAATGCTGAGATTTTCAGGCAGCAGTGGGTCTTGTATTGCCACACACAGCTTGTGTTCGGGCGTGGCTCCTACCTCAGGATCATCCCACGTACCCACCTTGTGGGCTGTGCTGGTGGATGGGGTGTGGGTGATCCAATCCCTACCTGAGGATGAAACCATCACGCTGCTTGCTGTGGTCATGGAAGACATGCACTCCTGGAATGGAGTGAAAGAACCCTGGGCATGCATTTGTCTCCTGCCCATGAACTGATTCCATGAACCCTTCTGGTGGAGGTGGGTTGGGCTGCAGCTCTGGACTGGGTGAAAATCTCACTAAGCATCTCATGGGTTTAGAGAGTCTGACTTCTTCAAGCCACCAGCCCTCATGAACTTCTAAAATCACTGCTGTGTCTGCAGAGGAGAAATTAAAACAGAGGCCCCAGTGAAGGCAAGGACTTTTGAGGAAAAGAAAAGCTAGCCCCAGGGAAGGGGCAGGGAGGAAGTCCTTGGTGCAGTCCTTGTTTCTGCTTTCAGGATGTAAGCACAAGCACAAGAGAGAGAGTCCCTCAGAGGAGCAGAACATATTGAGGTCCTGATACCATCCTCAGCACTGAAACTAGCCAACCACCACAGCTCTTGATCTCCCTGCCACAACGTCCCACCATCATGTACCCCTGATATCACTTGTTAGGGGCCACCTTGTTCTCTGACAGCCATTCCTACTGAAATCTCTTGTAGAAAGAATCAGCATGGGTTAGAGAAACCCATAGGTAGTATTGAGAAGGCAGTTTATGTACTGGGAAATTTGGGATTTTTATGGACTTGCAAAAGTTTCAAGCTTCTGCCATTAGTCCGAATTCTTTTTTTCTGAGCTTACAGTGAACACTGCAGATATTAAGAATACTTTCAGTCTAAAAATTTGTATTCACCACACATAGCACAATCTATTTGTGTGGACTTTCAACAACAGCATTTTATTTACTGGCAGCATTTTTTGTTGGTTGATATTTCGCAGCTCCACCTGCTGATGCCCAACCCTGCAGGATGATATGCAAGTAAAGATGATGCAAGAAATAGAAAATGGTCACTTCCTTTTTCCACTTCTTCTGATTCATTTCACACACTTGGTATATTAATGATTGTTTTTTTCACTGGTCTGTGCTGTCTCAGATGCCTTAAAAACCCTTGCTCAAGCAATGTACTGTCACATCAGAAGGAGTTTCTTTTCCTTGCTCTCCAGGGGAACCTCCACCCTTCTCTAGGAAAAACACATGAGATGCTAAGGCTTAAAATTTATGGAGCCTGATTCAAAAGCCAGGATGTCTCCTGGTCTCAAGAGAAGGGAAATGACCCTTGGCTTATTTTGCAGTCACTCCTTTTCAGAGAAGGAAGTGCTAATAAGCGCTCACTTGAGGCACAACAGCTTAGCACAAATGGAGGCCAAAAAGCAGACACATAATTGCTGTGAGTGGGAACAGAGGAGCCAAGAGGAACACGTGAGAAGTTTCCCTTGTGAGCAGTGCTCTGGGAGTGATGCACATCAGCAGTCACAGTGCTGTCTGGGATGGGAGCTACCCAACACCCAGGATTGCCCCAGGGATCCTGCTTCCCCTCCCAAAGCAGCTCACTTGGAGCTGGGGATGGGTCCATGGTTGCAGCATGGGACAGGAAACAGGAAGGAGAGACAGCACTGGGAAAAGGAAATGCCTGAAAAACTTCCTAGGTGTTGGTAGCAATTCCTTATGGAGAGAGTCCATTGCATGCTCTGCAGATACGTGAGCAGTTTGAAAACAGCTCTGAAAACCCATCCTGTCACCCAGGGGAAATCTCAAATGGATTTCAAGGCACAGCACCCTCAGGCTCTCAGGAGGCCTCCTGGAAGAATATCAGGGCATTTGCTTCCACTGCACCCAGCACCTTCCCCTTGAGGTGAGCCTTGCCACAGCCTCCCTAGTGGGGACATCTCCTCGGCTGTGACACCTGAGTGACCCACACTGGTTTCCCCTCCACACACCCCAAGAGTGACCATGCTCAAGGCCCCACAGAGCACCAACCACAAAACAACATGAACACCATGATGCAGCTGGAAACCAGAAAGGGCTGTTAGTTTGTCTTACCTGGCTTGGCAGTCACAGACCACTGGACTCCACATGAGTACTGCATCCAGAGACTTGGTCACACAAAATGTCTTGATCCTCTCAAGACTGTAATGTCTCAGTCAGAATCTGGGAATGGAATGGACTGGTCTTCAGCAGTGGCAGAAAGGGGCTTGGGTGAGTTGTGCCTCTGTGACACCACCAGGCAACCTGCAACTCACTACTGTAGAGGATGGCAAAATGAATCAAGATTCTTCTTCTCTGGTCTGAGGATAAAAACAGTTTTGAACCTCAAACAGAGTCTTCACTTTGACCCTCAGCAACTTAGAGTCTAAAGGGGATGTGGAAACACTGCCATGTACAACTGTTGCACCACTTTTCTTGTTACACTTCCACTTATTGCTCAAGAACAGTCCACAGCCCTTTTGGCCAGGACTTGCCAGTGTTTGTGACTAAAGGTTCAGCATGACAGTGGCTAACACCCTTATTAGTAACTTTTAATAGTTCTCAGACAATGGGTAAAATTAACTTAAGTAGTTTCCTAAAGACTTGATGCACAAAGGTTTGTGCATGCCCTTTGGATACTATAAACAGCTTATAAGAAAATTGGTTATGAGTAAATCTAGGAGTCCCAGGCAAAAAATTCTTCTGTGTTCCTCATTTCTGTGGCCTTTTCTTGCTGTTACAAAGTGTCAGAAGGTTATTTACTGTCACAGATGCATAAAAACACACAATCCCACCTGATTTTTCAGAGATGATGCTCCTTTCTAATGTCCTCATCTTGGAAGAGAGAGGGAATGGCAGCACCTCAGCCTCTCCCCAACAAGCAATTAATGAATCAACAGTGGGGATTATTCTGCTGTATTTAGCATTGGTGCAGCCTCACCTTGAGAACTGTGTGATGTTCTGGGCCCCAGATTTAAGGAAGTTGTTCACGTAGTTGAATGCATCCAGAGAAGGGCTGGTCAAAGGGCTGGAAAGAATGTCCTGTGAGGAACAGCTGGGGATTTTGGGCTTTTCCAGTTTGGAGAATAGGAAGCTGAAGAGTGAACTCATTGCTCTCTGCAGCTCCCTGAGGAGGGGAAGAGGAGGAGGAGGTGCTGATCCCTTCTCCCTGGGATCCAGTGATAGGGCACATGGGAACGGTTCAAAGCTGCTCCAGAAGAAATTCACTCCTGACATTACAAACTATTTCTTTACTAGGAGGATAGTCAAACATTGGAACAGGATTCCTTTGAGAGGTGGTTGATGCCCCCAGGCTGTCAGTGTTTCAAGAGACATTTGGACAAGGCCCTTGACAACATGCTGTAACTCCTGATCAGCCTGAGGTGGTCAGGCACTTGAACTGGACGATCATCATTGGTCCATTCCAACTGAAATAGTTCTATTCTATTCTATTCTATTCTATTCTATTCTATTCTATTCTATTCTATTCTATTCTATTCTATTCTATTCTATTCCATTCCATTCCATTCCATTCCATTCCATTCCATTCCATTCCATTCCATTCCATTCCATTCCATTCCCCTTGGCTTAGCATTCAGCTGCTGGCAAAGGCCCCTTCTTGTCTTCCACATGGGCCACAAAGTCTGGCTTTGCTGGGTTGACAAACTGAGTCCAAAAGAAAGAACTGCTTGGTGATTGTGCTTTGGGAGTCCAGGCTGCCAGCTCAGCCACCCACGCTCGGACTCTGTCCAGGGAAAATGACACCTGGGCATTTCCAGTAAGCCCAGCATCCTTTCACTGGCTGCTGCTGGGAACTCCCCACTGAATCATCCAACCCTCTGCAGACATACACGCATTTCCTTCTGTTTCCTTCTGGAGAAACCAATCTGTGTGCACCCTCTGAGAGCGTGGGAGGTCTGACAAGCAGGGCCAGTCAGCCAGGTATCAGACAGGCAGGAGTGTGTTTCCAGGAACATTTTCAGATTTTCAAACTTTCAAATTTTTCAAAACTTTTAAAGTGAAAGTCTGACATTTTGTACGTATTGGGAACTGGAAGTAACCTGAACCTTTAGAGGGAAGTGGTAAATGAGCAAAAATTATACTTTTAGAGTGCACCTACTCCTGCAGGAGCTGTGAGCTTGTATTACTGTCATATTCTGAAGATTCAGCCACGTGTGTGATAACCACATTGAGGAAAATTGCAGCTGGCTTTCATCTCCCTAATGTCCAGGAAGAGGGAGAGTAGGAATTGGATCAGAGGGCAGAGTATTCCCCACACCATGCAAGTTTGCCCTGTTGCACACACACACTTCACAGAAGAGCAGTGCCAGTAGCTGGATCAAAGCACATAATGCAGAAATATATCCTTCCTTGTTACAGCAAAGTGGGAAGGTGAGGTGTCAGTGCACTCCGTACTGCAGGGTTGGGTTTGCCAGGCTTCATGCTCTTTGCTTGTGTTGCACCCTCATTAGCAAGAATCAAAAGTGCCTCCAGTTCCCCTTGTTCAGCTCTCTTCCAGGTGGAATCACCCACCCACTGTGGTTAAATCACTTCTCAACCTTCTGTCTGACCAGCAAAGAGCATCCTGGCCCCCAAAGCTCATTTTTCATCTGCAGCCTGACTTCACTGATCCTCCTTTACACCCTCTGATGTCTTCATGTCCCCTCACTGCCCCAGCACAAGGCACTCTGGTAAGAGATGTGAGTTGCTTTCCTGATTGCACGTCACTCCACCTTCCACCCTTCTGTGAAAGAGCCAGACATTTCTTGTCACACCTCTGCACAGGAAGCATCTCTAGACATTGCTGGCACCACTCCCCCAAGCAGCCTTCCATCCTGTGGGCAGGCCCAGGGTTTGTCTGAGATGGAGAGCTTGCAGCCCTGCCAGGCTTCCCAGGTAGCATGTGCCAGAGCATATGGAGTTTAAGCACTCAGAAATGTAAAGAACAGGCTGACTATCCCTCCCCCTCGCCAGCCAAGTTCTGCACATGTTCCCCAGTAAAATTTCCAAATGAGGTCAAGGCATTCAGCTCATTATCATCACAGAGTTCCCCCACCAGACTGAAGGGTGTCCTGACAGATGACAAACACTCCATCTACGCAGTGTGGATCACCAAAATCCACCACTGCAGCACAGCTGCTTTGGACTGGAACACAACAGGTCTCTCAAGCCAGGAGTGTTACACAAGCATTGCCTAGAAAGGAGAAAATCAGCAAAACTTCCCTAGTTTAAATCACAGCAGAAAATTAAGTAAATTAAAAGTGGGCTTAGCCAGTGACATTCAGACTCCAACAGCTGGGAACGGAAGGTCCTGGTGGTTCTAGTGGCCACAAGCCACCAGGAAATGAAAAGCAGCTTTCTCTTTGGGAGTCTGGGGGCCAGCAACACCATGGCCCCTAACAGCACTGAATTAGTCCTAGGTTGACCCTACCTGACAGAACTTCCTGCAACATCTGGATATTCTTTGGATGTCTCTGCCAAGTTGCAGCTCGTTCCCAGCCTGCTGAGGTCATGAGACCTAAAAACACACATCTGCCTGGGAGCTGGCAGCCTCAAAGGACAGAACTGGACTGAGAGCTTGGCTATCCCTTTGCCAGCAATCCCGTGGGCACAGACTGGGCACAGGCTGCTGGGACTGGTCCAGACTTCACTGGCAGCATCAGCCCCACGCTGGCCATGGCAAAGTGGCTTGGAGGTGAGCAGGTCCTGTCCCCATCCCTGACAGCTCTGCCCGGGGGGTGACACACACACAGCAGCCTGTGTCCAATCAAGCTCCAACAGGATCCACTCTGGGGAGGGATTTGCCCTTCCTTACCCAAGCTGACTGTGCAGGATGGTGAGTCATGGCACCTGGGGGCAGCTGGGTGAACAGGGCTCCCTGGGACAGATGTGCCTCTGTCCATCCAGCACAGTTCCCTACTCAGCCTTGGGCCAAGCTTGCCCACAAACTAACTCTGGAAGAATTTTCCCTGTCTCTTGTGCAAACTCCCACCCAAGCAGAGCGCTTTCCTATGGATTCAATTAAAATTTCGGTGTCCTCTGCAAACCACAGGGCATCTGCATCGTAACATAAAATCAGATCTGGTTTGAAAGAATACCATCCTGTGTCAGGGAGGCCCTACAGGGCACAGGGATGATAAGGACATGAGCAAATGCCTGGCAGTGATGGGTGGTGGTGTCTGGCAGAGCTGACTGAGATGTCCACGCTGGCGGTGGCACAGTGGGTGACAGGCACTGCAGTGGCACAGCTGCCTGAGCTGAGCTGCGATCCTGAATAAGAAAGCAAAGCCCTGGTTTGGTGTTTTTGTGCATGTGGAGGGTGTGTGCCGTGGAGCCAGAGTGTCTGGGGCAGCCGTGGCCGGAGGAAGCCGCCGCGGCCGCTGGCGCAGGAGGAAGTCGGCGAGTGCTGGGTTTTGCTGGAGAGCAGGGGAGGTGGAGGGGGAGTGGGAGAGGGGAGCCCAGCCTAGGAAAAGGCACGGAAGGAAGAGGCTTGGACAGTGCTCTGCTGATGCGGACACAGAGGAGAGGGCTGGGAATGGAGCTTGTCCCTACAGGAGGCTTTGAGAGGTGTGGGAGAAAGGGCTGAGGTGCGAAGATGCAGGGACTGGAAGGAGCAGGAGGACACAGCTGGGTGAGGTGGAGGATTGCTTCCAAGTGGAAAACAGTCCAGGAAATAGTGGCTTGAACTGGAGGGTTAAACCCAAGCATACTAGGAGATATGGAAAATGTCATTAGTGATCAAAAGTCATCATTCAGAACTGCTGAAAGTGTGTGAAATGAGAGGCATCCTGGAGCAGCCAAGATGAACAAAACCCAAAACTTTGCCCTCAGGTATCTGTAGCAAACACACAATCAGTCTTACCTTGTAGACTCATGGCTTCATTTCACCATCCTTTTTGTTTTGCTTGGTTAAAACCCTTAAGCTTTACCTGGCACCATTTAAATCTGATGCAAAGGAGCAGGAAAGCAGGGAATGGGCACATGTTTTTTGCTGGAAAATCCCCAGGTGTCTGTACACAAGCAGAGAGTAGACCAAAGTCATGCAGTCAGGAGCAGGCTGGAAACATCCAGCAGTACATGAGGCACATCACCAGCATGTGCTGGAGGCATCTCTTCCACTGCTTGGAGAAGCCAAGCCAGCAAATATTGGTGTGCACAGTCCCAAGGGCAATGCCAACGGGGCTTGGGGCAGTACCAAGGCAGGATTTCTAGGGAGCTGGGCCAGGAGAAAATATCTCCTATGTCACAGCCACAAGACAGCCCCATAAAGGAGTCAGGTAATGGGGCTCTCTGGGTATGAGTTTAACCAACCAGTTCTGCTAAACCAGATACAAGTATGCATGTCCAGAGCAGGGTGACAAAGCTGGGGAAGGGTCTGGAGCACAAGGCCAATGAGGAACAGTTGTGGAAGTTGGGGTGTTTAGCCTAGAGAAAAGGAGGCTCAGAGGGCACCTTATCCCTCTCTACAACTCTCTGAGAAGAGGTTGTAGCAAGGTGGGGGTCACCTCTTCTCCAGGGTAAAAAGTGATGGACAAGAGGAAACAGCCTTGAGCAGTGCATGGATTGGATGTCAGGAAAAAGTTCTTTACTGAAAGGTTGGTCAGACACAGGAAGAGGCTGTCCAGGGAAATGGTTGAGTTACTATCCCTGGAGGCATTTAAAAGATGTGTAGATGTGGCACTCAGTGACATGGTTTACTGGTGGACTTGGCAGTGTTGGTTGATTATCTTAGAGCTCTTTTGCAACCTTAACAATCCTAGGATTCTAAGTGCTTCCTGCCCAGCCCAGCCCAGCCCAGGATTAAAAGCTGTGTTTGTTGCTGTGTCCTAACACCCATACCCCTTTGAATGTGCCCTGGAGATGTCCTAATCAGCTCCTGATTGAGTAAACTCCTTACCCAAGGGCAGTGCAGGATTTAGCAACAGCCTACAGTGCAGCTGGCAGCCCCCAGCAGGGCTCTGCAGCGCAAGGCTATCCCCTGGCTTGTGCTGCTTGGCCCCTGGCACTTGCTGCCATCAAAGGGTTTGCAGAAATCCAGATGGGAGATGGCTGATGGCACAGCTCGGCAGTGTCAGGACTGATCTGCAGAAATGCTGTGTCGGGCTCAGACTGGCTGAGCTCAGAAGAGAGATGTGAGTGAAAGAGGAGTGTCTTGCTGATGTGGTTCGTAACTCCTGGGCTGTGGGCTGAGTCTCTTGCGTTGGCATCTGGTGTGTACCTGGTGAGGTTTAAAAACAAGTAACTTCAAGAACAAACAGAGAGGCAGAGCTGAACTGCCTGGGGTTGCCTGTCTTGTGACTGCAGACTCCAGAGTCCAATAAAACACGAGATGCAGCTGTGGCAGCACTGTTACATCTGTAGGCACCTTTTGTGCCTGCTGTGGTTGAGATGCTTTTGCTGCTTTTCCCTGCAAACCAATGAAGTTTCTCTCTCCTTAAAGCAGAGGCAAGAACTCACAGAAATAATAGGAGTGCAGCATATCTGAGTGCTGTTCCCTTCTGCCAAGTGTTTGTTGCAAGCAGCCAAAACGATCAAAAGTCGACCTGGAGGGGAAAAGAATGATACAGACATGTTTGCAAATCCTGGCTAAAGACACTGCATGGAGCAAAGCTACAAAGCTGTAACTTCTTTTTAGTTGAGTTTCAGTAAGGAGTGGCATATATTGTGGCTAGCACATACAGAATTTTGATGTATTAAATATTTCTAAAATTATATGGCACTCTGTTGTGTGTTATTATAGGTCGATTGGGGATTTTTACCTGCAACAACCCTAACAATTAAGTCTGTATAATTCTTGCTAAACCATCCTGCAAGGTCAGAATTGTGGTCTGTGCTTGAGCAAAGAGAAGAGCTGAGGTTCAAGGATAACAACTTGCCAGGCTGAAAAACATTTAGCACCTGCATTCTCCCATCACACATGGGAAAACAGACACTGGTTTTCTCCACCAGCATTTTTCCCGGTCTGCAATATCTGCACTGAATACTGTCAGCCTGAGAAGGAGGTAACAATGTCACAGGCACTGAAGTAATTTCTAATAGCAATGGAAAATGTCCAAAAATGGTTTCCTGTAAATGCGATCTAAGTTCACCATTTCTGCTCCTGGTGAGCAAAATCTTAGGCAGTTCTGGATGTCTTCTTGATTTTTAAATGTGACTTGGAGCGTGTTAATGTTAATTACAAGTACCAAGAGCTTTGCAGGTTCTGCTGATTTGGATGGAAAAGCAAAGTATATCCTGTCTTGTTTCATGATTCAGCCCTCTAATTGGTAGTTTCAGTTCTGATGGCAAAAATCACCATGGTAGTAGAGATGCAGAAATAGTAAGCTGCTTTTCAGATTCCCAGCCTGATCTTTGCTGTTGTAGTTGTAAATCAGAGACCTGTACAAAATAAAAGCTGTATCGTCTTTCTTAGCAGGCAGGGAATTTATAGAGCATACTATACAATTACCCTACAACATATTTTTATTTCTTTAGTAAGTCTGTCACTAGAACTTTCCACCAAATATAGAAAAATTAGTGTAAATGTATTAAACATTTGTCATAGAAAAACGTTAGCAACTATATATGCATATATGTATATGTACACATATGTGTGTGTGTATATGTGTGTATATATATATATATTTGGCTGCATATATACATACATACCTAAAAGCACATATACATTTTTTCATAGCCTGGCCATTTCTCACTGCAAAAGCCTTCTCTTAGTGCTAGATACAAGTATTTATCTGCTAATATATATATATATATATATGGTGTTCAGGCAGTGGTTCTTATCCTGCCTGCCTATGACTGCATCCCCCCAAGAATTGCTGAGCTTTTGCAACCTGCTTGAACAGCTGAAAATAAAGATCTTAATTAAGAAAAGTCAACCTGGCCTGCTTGATCTTAGGCACCTTTCTTCCTGCTTTCCACCTGAAATCAGATTTCTATGAGTCAGGGAGGAAAACCCAGTGGAAAACTGGTAAAGGAGGAGGAATGTGCTCAATACAGAGACCCAAAGAGAAATAAAGGCAGGGCTCATGTTTCATCGTTAGACATGAGGTAAGATCATGGCTGTGAAGTACCTCAGAGAGAGACATTATCAAAACCTGAACCTTGTTTTCTCTTAAAACAACCCTTGCTCAGGGAACCTGACAGAAAGGTCTAGAAATGAAAGTGATGCTGAGTGTAACCAAAGAGGGCTTTTTATATCTTTAGGCTCAATGCACACGATGGACAGTGAGCACCTGCATGTGTTGGACAGCTGTAGATGTAAAAATGTTCTCGGATTTTGCACAGGTGTGATAGAGAACCATAGAAATGAGTAGGAAGTTGCACAAAAAGCCTGTTTGGTTTCACTCAGAGAAAACTATGTGGACAACTGGTAAGTAAGCACATTTCCAAGGAAATGGCATCTTCCTGCAGAGGTCTGGAGGCAGGAGGGACTGATGCAGAGGGTGATATAACCCCACCAGCTTGGATCAGGAAGATGCACTGGTCCAGTGCATCCAGTTCCTGTGTTTGACCCCTTTGCAGCACACATGGTCTGATCTGCTTACCAGTCGTGTGTCACCAGCAAGAGTGTTCATTCACTGGGGCAAACTGGGCAGGGAATTGCTGGCTCTCTGGTCTGGCTGGAAGCTTTGCTGCAACCTCAACATAAAGTTACAGGGCTCAGCTCAGGGGTCTCTGGAAGAAACACTGTGACCTGCAGCATTCAGGGGGCTGTTCTAGGTGACCTAAGTGCCCCCTTTGGCCCTACGCTCTATGAATATTCCTGTAGGACCAACTGCCTTAATCCCTTACCAGAGAGGTGGGGGGATACTGATCTTCCCTCGTAAGACTTTCCATCTCTATTATGGCACACAGTCTTAAGCAGCTCACGTTCACCCATATGGCCAAGCACATACTTTGCATTTGTCTTCTGCTCTGGTGTTAATGATCCTGCCAGATGCATTCACAAATTCACCCAGCACGTGCAGTCCTTTTGGAATTGTGCATCGGGTAAGAGATACTGGTTCCAGGAGCTGAGCCTGGGGAGTTCATGTTGACTCATTCCAGCAATTTGTGGAGAACAAAAGAAATAGGTGAATTCCCTTCTTCCTTGCAAAGTTTCCTGCCACTGACACAAGTGTTTCTTCAAACAAAGGATTTTTCCCCCCTCCTCAGATGTCCTCAGACACTGAATTTGCCGTATCTGATAACACACATTTCCATAGCAACAAATAGTGATGACCCAAACACAGGATTATGTGACTTCACTCAGAGTTGAGCAGAATATTAACAAGGATACTGATAGCTAATACTTTCCACTCTGTGGCACCTCCCTGCAGAGGATTTCAGGGAGCTTTACGCACATCGTCCCCAGTTTGCAGATGGAGAAATGAAGAGAAGTAAGTGATCTATTCTAAGACCAAGGAAAGAGGCTGGGCTCAGAGTGCCCAGAAGGGAGGGAGGGAGGAGAAGGGTCACAAAGAGCAGGTCTTCTCGACTTCAAGCAGCAGTGGAGCTGTCAAGGTCCTGCTCCGATTCCCGAGAGCTGCCTTCTTTGGGATAACACATCCACCTCGCTGCTTCCCATCCCCTCTCTCTGTTCCCTCTGAGGATTCTCTGTGATAAAATGGCATCAGTAGGTCCAGCTGCCTTCTGTTAGTATTTGGTGGGCTGGTCTTACCCCTCCTAAACAAGCCCCAAAAGCTTGGAGGCTTCCTTCACTCAAAGTGATTTTCTTCAGGTGATGGGAAGGCAGAGGCAGTTTACAAACACAGGGTTGCCTCAGACCTGAAATACATGAAATGCAGCTCCAGGAGTTTAAACTTCAGCAAGAGACATTAAAAAAGCAACTGGATGAGCAAGCATCATGCAGTGCTCTACTGTAGTCCAGGGAGGAGGGAGAGATCCCGCTGTCTGAACTTGCACAACACATCGTGGAAAACAACCTGTATCTCACTGACGGCGAGTTGAAAAGACTGTTGCATCTTCAGAAACTCAAGGAGCCTTTTAATTTCAAAAGAAATTTAATGAAAATGATAAAAGGAAGCACATCCCTATCTCTCCTCCCTCAGATAATTGGGTGTAAATACCAGCTTCTTTTCATGCATCAAACCTTTTATCTGTAATTAGAATTGGCTTCATCCAGCTCCACTGGTATCCCATGCTAAGAGGGTTCTGGTGGTGGAATAAAGTGCCATGTGATTATTTATTTACTCTTACAATACATGTCAGAACAACTTCGGGAGATTTGTCTGGGTTTGGAAGCAGAGCTCTGAATGGCTGCTCCAGCTGAAGCCCAGGAGGAGATCCCTGATTCTCCACAAAACCATGCTGCCATGGTTTTCTCCCTGTGTTCAGAGAACAGGGGGAATTCATTCAATGAAGCACTTGGGCATGAGTTTACATCCAAGTATTGCAGAGAGTACCTTTAGAAACCAGGGGAAATTAACCACAAGCTTAAAAATGCTTGAAAAATCCTGAGGTTTTCTTTTGGCTTGCTGTGTGTTTCAGAAAACCAATTAAGCTTTTAAAAAGCAGACCAAGTAAAACCTTTTTTTCAGTCATAGTTATGCTGGGACTACATGAAGCCTTCTTTTACTGGGAAATACAATGATAACTCAGAGGGAAAGGGACTATGGTTGGAGACAGTTTTGGATGTGTGGGTAGGATAGAGAAGCAAGAACTGGATGCTACCTGTATGCCACAGCCCAGTGAGTAGGATGCCCACCTACTGCATGGGAATCCCCTTTTGCTGTACTGGGAGAACCACATAAACCTTCATTCTTCCTTCCATCCCTCTGGACGAGTGCCCAAGCACCCATTTTGCAGAGCCCTGGTTGCATGGAGCCTGTTTTCCATGGTGCCTCTCAGGAGGCTGCAGCTTGCAGGGAAGTTGTCAGCTATCCATGTGACCTTGACCTGCAGCAAATAAATGGTTTCTTAGTATTAGTAATGCTGAGCCAGATAACGTATAAGAAGGACTTCTCAGACCTGCAAATATGTTGTATAGTATGAAAGCACAGAAAAAGGAGTCCTGTACTCAATCTGCATCTTCTCACCAGAAATGAGCTTCCCATCACCTTTTTTACCTCCCATTTGAATAGAGTTTTGTTTTGTTTTTTTAAAAAGTACCTTATGAGTCTCAGGGCCTTTAGAGGAAACTAATAATGTTCTATGACAAAAGACCTGACTGGGTTTAGGGTGGAATTTCTGACTGGCAGACCTTGCTGAGGATTTGAGGCAACCCCATATCCAGTTGCTGTCGTGGTTCACAAAATGCTATGTATAACACAAAAAGGTGCAGAGTGAACCAGCTGAGTGTTAAAGCTCTAAGCAAGCTCATAAATTAACATCCACTATGAAAGGGAATACGTGTGTGTTACTGCACAGTTATTACACATCTCTGCTGGAGAACAGCTGCAAAATCCCTGGGCAGCTACTGGAGCCACGGGCCGCACTGCACAACTCAAAGGATTTTAGCTATGGCTCATGTACCCTCTGGGGAGACAGACTGGGCTTTGGAAAAAAACTAAAACCAAACCCACAGTAAACCAGTCTAACTCTGGGCTTTCTGCATGTGACATGAGCAGTCAGCCTGTAAAAGGAGGATTCCTTTAGGCTATAACACAAAAACACATTTTCGTGTGGCTCGTTCTAAAGAAGAGACATTTGCTATTTTTGAATAACATAGGGTGTTGATGATAGAATTTGCAGAACACTGTGATACTGATGGAAAGTAAATTTGTCTTTTGTCCCTGTGGCTGGAATAAAGTCAACAAAAAGTGCTATGTCCAACAGGATCCTGTTCCATTTGTACCTGGATGCTAAAATGTCTCCAAATCTTGAAGTGAATTCAGGGAGAGAAGCATTTTGCATGGCAATCCTTTTCCTATCACCTGACACACTCTTCCTACTACTGCTAGCCTAAAAAAAATTAGAGAAAGGAGATTTTCTATCAGTCATTGAGCTACCTAAAAACTGTAGAGCAAAGCAGAGCATCTTCCAAATAAATTCAGGCAAGCAGTTAGCAGTGACTTGGAAGCAAAGCACATTAGTTTGATGCCAAAAACAAGCTGCAGTGCATCCTGCTGAGGTCCAGAGGGATCATCACGCCCTGAGCTGGCTGCAATGGCCTTGCAAACACCCACCAGCAGCAGCAGCAGATGTGTTACAAGCAAAAAGCCTGTCTGGAAACTCAAGTACATCTCTGTGTCCACTGCTACATCCAGATAAGTGGACCAAACAAGCCATCTGAATTCCTGGACAGATGTCACCCACATCCCCATGAATTCCAGTGGGGGCTCACAGCAGTCCCGATGAGTTAGGACCGTGTTGGCAGACCTGCCTCTCATTGTTTTCTTCTAGTAAAAAGCAGGATATGACAGGCTGAATTTTGCCCTGAATTCCATGGATAGGATGACTCAGAGACTGAGATATTTCAGGGGCAAAAGGGATCAGTGCTTGCTGGGCAGAGGGAGGTCTTTGCAGCAAGGAAGCCAATGCCATTAGCCCTTGCCTTTAGGGAGCTGACACTCAGCTGCGGTGGCAGCCAGAGGCTTCTCCTCCTCACCACGTCACTGCAGACATTGCTTCAGTTAATTTGGTGAAGAAACACTGCAGGGGAAGTGACTTTGATGCTTCCTGCAGGAAAGTATATATAGACCAGCCAGTGCCTCGTGCTTTACACGCACAGCCAGGTCAGGGTGGATTTTACACTCAAACACGCAAGGGTTGTAGCACAATGGACCTGTGTGGGAGGGAGGGAGGGACCAGATGCTCAGATGCTTCCTTCCCCACCCTGGCCCAGCAGTGACATGCACATATCTTGCTTCTTCTTCCTAAGGATCATGGTCATTTCCAACTCCACGCAGCGCTTCCCAAGGGCTCAGCTCCAGGCTGCCTACGATGCACCAGGCTTCATTTCCACCTCTTACAATACACAGAATATTCCTTGTTACTAGTTGTTTTGGGGTTTTTTTGTATGTGTGTGTTTTTGGGTTTTTTAATGAGGTGGAATAAAAATTGACTTTGGACCATGTAGTTCTTCTGCAAAGAAAGTTCTTAATTTCTCTGCAAGTTGCCTAAGCCCTTAGGAAAAGCTTAGGAGAAGAGGACTATGAAAAGAGTCTGAGAATGGAATGAAAAGAAGGTGTTTCCAAATGAAACAAAGAAAATTCAAAATCTTGATTGGCCTTTTCATCATCATCTTCAACCTCCCATATCTGCCTTCTACACCACATCCCTACACAGAATGTGTTTGCTTTCAGCTGGGCCAAAACTCTTGGTAAATTCCACCTGCTTGCATGAATAGAAACAGAAAGCTCATCCAGCTCTAACACTTTAGTCAGCAGGAAGCTATAGGTACATTTTTCTTTCCTAAAGTGATTATTAAAGCCTTTTCCCATCAAGTCCTCCCAGGGGTAGAGACCAAGGAAAAGCTCAAACATGGGCTGAGCTGTAATCATTATTGCTCAGTGGGGAGGCTTGTCCCCAAGGTAACTTGCCCTGGAAGTTTGTTTGCCATGAAAGCAAACAGTGCTATAGTAACCTGCCCTGTGCAGAATGGCCCATGCCAGCAAATCTAGTAATTCCTTGCATTCACAGAAATAACTGCAGGGCAGATGCACCCAAACTGCCTTTAAGTGACTCACTTCTGAGCAGCACATTGCTCAGTGCATGCTCTTGTTGGAGGCTTATGCCACTGCTCACAGTTCTTGCCTGCACCCTGCCCCAAACAATCCCAGCTGCTCCTCTCCCAGCTCCTTGTCTTGGGTGGTTTAGCTCTTCCTTGTGTTTCCCACTATTTACCTACTATTATCTAGTAGGTAATGAACCCCAGTTTTGTGCTTTTTGGAGCCTTCACCAAGACTCTGTATTTTTCTCACCTTGTGGTCAGTGTCAGTCTCACTGGCTCTGGCTTTACCTTGTACCAGGGCTCTCCCTCTGACCTGCTTTGCCTCCTCATCTCTTTACTGCCTGTTCCATCCTCCAGCCCCCTCTGCCAAGGGCTCCCTGCCTCTCTGCCCCATCAGTCCTCTCCTCACACAGTTCTTGGGAGTCCTTGCAGCAGGGGCTGGAGGGTTCAGATGTCTTCACAAAGTCACTGCCAGCTCACAACAATAACGAGAAATTATTGAGGGCTATGTGGGTACAAATCATGGCCTGGAAAGAAGGAGTACCATAAAATCCCAGAGAAAAGCAATATTACAGAAACCTGTGCATCTGCCATACTTTTATCTTTTTACAGCCACCAGTAGGTCAAGGCCAAGAACGAGGTCCCAGAGCAAGATATGTCTGATGACTGAATTGGGAGACCCTTTCTCATGTTTTGATTAATTTGTCCTCACCTCTTCCATTCCAGAGCAAGTTCTCAGCCCCTTGCACTCACATCAGTTGTCCACCATGTCCAGCTGAAAAGAGAAGGAACAGATTAATCAAGTTCAGCCACTGGAATATGTTGAGGCTGCTATGGATCTGGAGGACAGCAGCTTGCCTACTCCACTCCTTGGTGGGCTCATTCTGCTGACCCAAGCACCAGTGAGAGCACAGGGATTGTCCTGTCCATGCTGCTGTTCCTTGTGCTGTCCTTGTGCTCTCCTGGTTTAGGAGGTCACTGGCATTTCCCCTTCCACTGGTCTCTCCGTCTGCCTCAAGTTCCTACAGCATCTGCCCAGAGGGACTGAGATCTTCTCTCCTTCTGATTCCAGAACCACCTTTGCTGTCTTTCAGGCATCTCTAAGAAGCAGATGAGCTCTGGGGAAAGCTGTAGGGTCTGTGAATATACTCATAGTAGACACAACTTTTACTGACCATCTTACACAGCCTAGGTCTGTACAGTTTTTAAGACATCCCTCCACACATTTCTATAAACACAGTCCTCAGCCATTCAAATTAGGAGCCATGGAGAGGCAACCAATTCCCTCCCTACCTCATGCACACAAACAGTATCACTACATTAAGACATCTCATAAATAAAACACATGTCAGAAGGTTTCCTTGCATCAAATACTGTAAACAAATGCATTCAGTCCTGTTTGAGTGAGAAGACATTTGTGCCAAGCAGTGCTGCAGGAAATCATGTTTATACCTGCACAGAAATTGCACAAGATCATTATGTCCTTGTGAAACTATTCCCTCTGTCCCCTCCCTCTCTCCCTCACCCCCACCAAAGCCAAGGTCTGGGATAGCCAAGGCTCTTTGGGATTGAAACTACACAAGTGCAGCCTGCCTGGATGCCACAGGTCTGTTTGATCAGTGACTCAGAGCACTCTTCTCATTCCTCCTTCTTCCCAGTTATTCTTTGTCTCTTCTCATTTTTTCCCCATGCCCAGATTGCAGTGGGAGCCCCTTCTTTCTCGGAAAGCCTGGAGAACACTCCAGGAGCAGAACAGGAGCAGAACACTGCCTTTGGGAGAGGGCAGGGAGCTGCACTCCACTCCCACCCAGCAGCTGTGACCCTGCTGTGAGCATCCATCATGAGGAGTGTATGGAAAGGGCTGAGGAAAACACCAAGTTCAGCAGTTGACCACTTTATAAAGTATCAGCATAGAAATCCTGTCTAAACCATGTATGTTTTTGTGTATTAACCTACAGCAGCCCTGAAACAGGATCACAGCTGCACCCAGTTCAAATGCCCAGAATTTTAGTGACTGATAACGACGTCTGGGAAGAGGTAAAGATGGATGTGACAGAGATCTGTCTTCTTTCTCTCATTTCATTTATTAGGAAAGACAGCTGCCTTAATTAGTTTTTTGGGTTTGGGTTGGGAAGGGTTTTATTGTGTGAGGCTTTTTGTTATTGTTGTTGCTGTGTAGTTTTGTTTGTTTGTTGTTTGGTCCTGATCTGAATTTGGCCATCCACTGTAGAGTATGAGTGACACTGAGCATCATCATTTCTCTTCTGTTTCTGATTCATTGCTGAACAACTGCTTTGCAACAAAACTTTTCAGATCAGAGACATCATAAGTCAGTATTTCTTTGTACCAAGAAGACACTTGTCCCTGTGCACAGGAAAGCTGGAGCCAAACAAAGCCTTTGGAAGGTCTAGCAAATCAGGTGATGTGTCTCTGGGAAGAGGACACTTTGCTCAAGAGGGGCAGGTGATCAAATACTGAAGAGTCCACAAAAATGAAGAGGATGTTTTCATTATTACTTGGAAAGGAGCAGTGATGATAATCACTTCCTCTGTTCTCTTCATGGCAGAGAGCAAACCTTCATCACCAATTTATCACTTGCACAGAAAGAGGGGCCAGAGTGAAGTGAAAGGACATCACCTCTCCCAGGACTGCCTGTGGGAACAGGCAGTGTGAGCTGTCACAACACCTCTTTAAGTTCATGTTCCAGCTGCCACTTCATATTCCAGCTGCTGGACCCTTGCTGTGTTTAGTAGCCCCACTTGCAGTACTTGGGTAATAAAGTTGATCCATAGAATGTGTATAAGTAACACAGCTGAGTAAATGAAAAATACAGCTTGCAGGCAGCCTGTGCTGAATCTGAGGGAGGCTTCTGAAACAGAGTTACTTGTCAGATGGGGAACAGGTAATCAGGCACTGAACACATCTGCTTTTACTGAACTCAGAACTGAATCAAAATTAATGCCTGTTAAAGAGCCAGAAAGATCCTTCTGATCGTTTACACAGGGCATGCAATTTCACTTCACTGTTCCTGAATCTGCCCTCATAATTTTTAGCTGATTTAAGGCAGGTTTTTCAAAAATTATCTGACCATGATTTAGCAAATTCAGGCTTTAGGGAATCTATTGCACCCACTGGCAATGTCTTACAATGAGAATTTGCCTTCTCTGATCAAGAGAAAAACTGTAGGTAACTTAGAAGCAGGATTTGTTTACAGGGAGCCACTACCCATTAGGTATGTATTTTGCTCTTCAAATATTTAGTATTTTAAAATTGGGCTAGGCAATTGGAAAAAAAAAATGGAAATAATTGTTTCTATTAAAATCTAGGAAATTTGTAAAATCAAGTAGAAAAGTTGTTCAAACATCCTATCCCACCTTTTGAGAATAAAGTACTTTTCCATTTCCACCATAGAACAACTTCTCATTTTTATATCCTGCTATAATATGGAACATAATGTAAGAAAGTAGTTATAAAAGATAGTGAAAAATGAAAGTATTGAAAAATAAAAATTAATCAGGTCAAAAGATTGAATTTAAATCAAACAGCCTCATGTTTGTTTGTGTTCTTTTCCCCAAAGGTTTCCCTTACAGCAATTTTGAATTTCAGTACTGCTCTGAACAAACTCTGGAAATCTTCCTGAGGCAGAAAACCAACATTCAGTAGGATCTTCCAAGATTTATGTTGCTGACCCAGCTTGCATTACCAGGGGACAGAACATAGCTGTATCAGATAGGGATCCTGATCAGAGAACACACAGCTACATCTGGGGTCTGTGCCAGCACAGCCATTCCAGCACAGCCTCCAAAGGAGAAACTCAGCTTCCATCACTGCTTGTCCTGTCTGCTCCTGTTTAGCTTCATAGCCCCACACTGGCTCAAAAACGTGCATTTATCTAAAATAAAGTTGGAGCTTTGGATTTCACTTGGCTCGTGAAGTTTGGTCCCACCCACTTTTATTTGTTTGATTTTTTTTATGTATACATATACATGCATATGTATACATGTGCATTCACACATACACAGAAATATACAATGATAAAGACAGAATACAGGATTTAAAACGTTTTCCAGGTGGTTTTCAGGCCCAACAGCTGAGAGTCTTTTTTTTTTTTTTTTCTTTCTAAAGTACTAAGAGGATAAATATTGCCATTTAAAAAATAAACTTCCTCAAAATTGTCCTTTCTGCTCTGAAAGACCATCTTGTTCTTTAGGTGATTTATGATATCAATCTGTAACTACACGTGTATTGTTCAGAGTGTTCAGCAAACAAGACGTGAGTGTTTGAAATACTTCAGGGCAGGAAGAGGCACAAAACATCGAAGCAGCCTCCCAGTTCTAGCACGGGCACTTGAAACCCAGTGTCTTCTTTCCTGTTAATACATCTCAGGCTGTCATTGCCTCTTCATTTCCACATAAACGAGCATTGACAGGCCAGCTAAGCCAGGCATTTGCTGTGCAGAGACCAAAACCAGCTCAAGTTGAGTACATTCCCACTTTTTAAAGTGTTCGGCCATTGGCCAGCTGGGCCAAAATATTCTGATTTTTTTTTTTTTTAAGTGAATGATTGATTGATGCCCAGAAAACATTTCAAAGTAGGAATGTGGGCCAAGTAAAATGCAGCAGCATGATGAATGTTGGGAGATTGGTGTACCATGAGTGTGGAAACCACCATTTGGTGGCAGGGTTGGTCCAGCCCTTTCCCTGGCCAGTTAAATCCTGGAGGTTCCCATCACGGACCTGCTGCCTGAGGAAACCAATTTCTGTTTCAAGGGGCTGGGATGGGAAGGTCTCCAGAGAGAAGAGCAAAAAAGTTAGCTGTAAAAGACAGGAGCCCTGAGAGTATTATGGGAATCCTGAAGTCTATAGCCTGAGGGTTTCTGGGCAAGAGGGGAGACCCATCCCACTGCAAGACCAGCCATGTCAGGGAGAAAACAAGACAGTGGGAAAGGAGAAAGAGAGGAGTAAAAAGGAGATCTGGTAATTTGCTTAGAGAACCAAGGAATAATCTAGGCTGGGAGGCACTTCTGGGACAAGTCAATCCCACTTTGAGTTGGACAGAGATCAAATTGCTCAGGGACTTGTTCAGTCCAGCCTTCAACATCTCTGAGGATGGGAAATCCCACAGCCGCTCTGGGTGACTTGTGCTATATTTGACCACTGTCATGGTAAAAAATTTTTTGGCCTTATATCTAACTGGAATTTTCCATGTTCCAACTTGTGACATTAGAGGGCACATCCCTGCTCGCACCTTTTGTTTATGAATTTGTAATCCCTGGCTCTGCTGGCACTCCTTGTCTCCACAGCCTTCTAAAGCAACAAACTCCCCAAGCTGAGTACCAGCTATGCAAGAAAGGCTAATCCTGGTGGTCTAGGCCAAGAATGACCTTGGGGTGGTGGCAGAGAGATGGACAACAGATAGTTCTCTCTTCACACATCTTCTTCCTCTGTTGGCCTGCTTTCCCATCACGACCTATTTTCTAGCTTGGAGCTCTGGGATCCACAGTTCCACAAGCATTTGATTTGCCTGAAGAATATTGCAAATGTTATTAATTTCATCAGTGACTGATTTGCATAAATTTGTTCAGCCAGCACTACAATAGCTCTTTCTGGCCAAGTCTGAATGAGTTACACGTCTAATATTACATATTTCACAAATGTTATATGTGTATTACCTACGTGCACATGTGCTTATACATACATTCATCACCTCGATACATCCTTTCATGTCAGGTATGCGAATTATTTTGTTTATGAGAAACAAAGTTCCCTCCCTGCGCCAGGATTAAGACCTGCGTTCCTTTCCTGCCTCTCCTTGGGATCCCATGTGATCTGGCCAAGTCATTTCATGTCTCTGTGCCTCTGTCTCCCGTTTGGGGAGCAGGGGCAGTGCTCGGGGAGAAACCGTGGATCGCTCTCCTCGGAGAAGAGCAGGGATGTGTCATTCTCTGCAGAACAATGGCACTTCTGACATTCCTAATGCCATGGCAATATGAATATTCAAAGCAGCAGGGCCTTTGTTAGAGATCCTGATTAATTGGTGATTAATATCACTGTCATTTCCTTAGAATAATGTGTGCTGTGCTCTTATCTGGAGAAAAGGGGAGGAGAGAGGGGGAAAGAGAGTTCCTGAGTGCACCGGTACACGGGCTTCAGGCAAAGCCTGCGGACTCCATTAAGGACAAACACTGCTTCCCAAACTGTCCCTATTCCTGTGACATTTACACTGCTCAGGCCCATGTACTCAACACTCAGCTCCAGGAGCCCTCTCTGATTCCCAAGTGCTGGTGGTGTAAAGTGTCAAACCCACCAAACTCCAGGATGATAATTACAGACTGCAGCTATTTTCATCTTTCTCTTGTGGACACACCATGCCCCTCAGGTGATCCAGCTTGGCAAAACCCTCCTCTGAGTGTACAGAAGATCCACCTTGTCATAATATTGGTCCCTAATTAAGTTGTTTCAACAAGAAGGCATCTTTGAAGGACACACGTATTTTAGAGGGAAATTAAAGTATTAAGCACACTATTTGGGATGTTTCTATTTCACTGGAATATCTGAAGATAACTTTACCATCAAAGCGACCATATCATGTAATTGCACTCAAGCTGCTGGCCACAGCACATCTCCAGAACACCTTTTCACTCCATTATGTGGCTCAGACAGAAGAATTTTGTCCTCAAATTCTTGTTATGCACACATATAGTGCATATTTTCCTACTAGACAAAACTTAACTGTATACAATTCCTCTGCAATGAATTACTTTTCTAGGATTTAACAACAAAGGCCCATTTGGAAACCATAAATGTGGCATCGACCCCAAAGGACAAATACTATACTTTCATCAAAGCAAAACATAGAAACTACATAACTATGGCAAAACATGGGCCAGAGCACTAGCAACATTGCTTCAGAAAGGGTCTATGTTTTGACAGGCAAAAATGCCTACTTCAACCAAGAAGCTAAGAAAAGAGTCTAGTTCAGTACATGAAATAATCAAATGGGGTGCAAATTTCATTCGTATCTAAGCTCTGTAAATGAAGATGGATATGAAGATGTGTGTTTCTAAGAGGACACTTAAGCAAAGATAAGTGGTCAAGTGCTCACAGCTTTGCTTGTGTCAATGTTATCTGTAGATACTCTTTTTCCATAACACTCTGAGTGACTTTTCAATGTATAGATAATATGTTTCTTAAATGCAGCCCATATACATGCATTGTAAATGGCTCTACCATTAGGAATCTAAATTTTGCCATTTAATAAAAATTCTACCCCTTTCAGGATTCTTCTTTCTGGTTTTGTTTGATGAAGCCTCTTTAAACACGAGTGCAGGATTTCAGCAATGGCTTTTCCATCACTGCTGCACCAGACTGCTCTGTCTGCTGAGAAAGGTGGTGCCCCTGTTTTGGTAGCAGGGAGGGAAGTCTCTTGCCAGAAATCTCACACTTGTAATTCTTAGAAAGGTCAGAGATGGAGACTAAATTCTAAACAAATGCAGACTTGACTTTCCTGTTAAAAACAGCCAGATCCTTTTGGGTTCTCCAGGCCAGGAATGTCCTTGGGTCTGAGGGAAATTCTGGTGTCCTGTTTGCTCATGTTTTTCTACATGAGGAATCACTATCAGCAATGGCCAAAGTTAAACTCCCTGTTTTCCCTCCTAGTCCACTTTTTTGCCATCTTCCTCCACCACTCTTGGCAAAATATCCATCTACCCTGCTCTTAGTGCTCCCCTGACTGTGTTTTCTTAACTTTTACTTTATGATCCCATCCCTGCCAGTCACTTCTCTGGAAACTCATCCTCCAAGCCCATCCCTGCTCCATGTTCACCAGCTCGTAGCATTGACTATTTTCTCCTTACCTGATCCTAGTTGAATAGTTCTTGCAAACAAGAGCTAAACAAACATAAATATATTTATATCATGCACAAATAATCTTAAGTATTGCAGCAACAAAACCAACAACATAATTTTTTTTCTTTATTTAATCACAGTGCTTCTAGCATCTGAAAAGCTGAACAACGCCTGCAGTAAGCCCTGTATGAAGATGAGTATATGGAGAGATATTTACCAGTTTGAGGAATTCACAAGGTACAGAAGGAGGAAAATGCTCACTGCAGTGATGGGAAATTGAGAAATAGAAGAAACACAGGCACTTATCAAGGTCAGGCAGGAAGGTTGTGGCAGAGCATGGTATAGACTGCACAATACTCAGGCACCAGCCCAGGCCTTTGCCAAGCAACTATCCAGCTTTTTTAAATATTCATGGAGGAAAGACAGCCTTGTGCAATGCTCCACAAATAAGACAGAACAAATGACCCTGTAGAAGGGCAGACTGCAGAAACTGAACTTGAGGGGTTATTATCTGCTGGTAGAAGGTTGTAGATATTGCCAAATGCTAATTTAAATTTTTTTTTCTGGTTTACAGTGCTTAGGAAAAGTGAGAAGTTTTATTCTCAGCCTGAAGCACTGCAGCAAATTCTGTCCAGTGGAGTAAAACTGGCCATGTTAACAATCCAGATTTTATATGTCACTGTTTTATCAGATTTCCAGAGACATATAATGTCTCTTTCTCCTGCCAGTAAAGCCAGATGCAGAAGTATCCGTGTGTTTATTTAGCACAGGATTGTTAATGGCTGGGAGTAGCACACACTGGGGTGTGGCTTCCATGTCTTGCACAGAGAAGTCAGTGCTAAGAGACCAGAATTAAAACAGACTGAAGCAGAAGTGCAACCGACTGACCTTGGCGCCAGCAGAGTGGGAAAAACATTAGGAAAATCTGGACTAGGCAGCCAGGTCAAGGCTGATTTTCACCCTTTGAAATTCAAAGGTACTTGATACAAAGCATTAATATAAGTAAATTCTTAGCTTTCCGTTTCCTTAAGGAAACAAACTTTCAGACTTCAGGCAGTCCTTTTCATCTCAACTTGAAGGGAAGAAAGAAGATTCTAGATTGGTCTTTTCAGTGAAGGACTTTTTGCATAACTTCATTAAGACAAAACAAGATGGCATTATAGATTAAAATAAAGACTTCTGTTAAGCAGGAGGTTAAACAAGTCTTTAAACACAGCTCCTGCTTCATGTGCTAATCCTGGTTTCATGACAGTTTGGAGGTACAGTCTTTTCCTCTTGGCTCTATTTGGCTCAGCTTGAGTCTGAGCATCCCTGGTTGAAAACAAGCCTGGCACCTGCAGCAATAACTTAGAGCAAAAAGGGGGTGTTAATCCCAGATGCCTTTGATGGGAAAAATTATGGTGTCAGTGGAGTTATCTCCTCTCTCACCCTCACAAAGCTCTTCCTCAACAAAAGACAAAAGCACCCAGAGCTGTCCTGCAGCACACAGCCCAGGGAGCACAGAGGGCCAAAACACCTGCAGCAGGAGGGGGTTTTTATCCCACTCACAGCACTTTGCATTTTGCTCTGCCCCAGAGTTAGGAAGGCAGCAGAGCCTTTGGCTGGGAGAAACGTTGTGGTTGTTCCTAACACAACTGCACAACAGTTACAGCCTTGCTGAGAACCCAGACTGGGGTTAAAGTAAAGGTGAGGGCTGAAAAACCAGTCCCAGAGAAGGGTTAAGGCAGGAGAGAAGCTGGCCCACCAAGGGCAGTTTCGGGTTAAAAATCCCAAACCCAAAAAAAATTCTTTGGACAGAAGATACCCATGTCGAGCTAAGGCAGCATCTTTACCAGTGTTAAAGTCATATTTAGAGCAATAAAACTCCTCACTCTGCCTCTGAAGAAGCAGCAGCAGAAATCTCTGATAAGTGGGAAGGGAGGAGAAGAGCATTTTACATTCTCATGGTTCCTTGGCTCACTCCAGCACTCTTTGATTAACTAGGAGCAAGATTTATGTGCTATAAAGTGCTCTGGGGAGGTTGCTGATGCCAAACCTCTGCACCTGGGTTTTGAAAGCCTCCCTAAAGTTATGAGAATATCTGTATATTCTCATCTAGGAAAAGAAAGCCCCCCTGAAAACCAAAAGTAACTACTGCTTTTTGGCAGAACAGCAGAGTGCAATTTCACCTAGGAGGGAGATTTGCAAAGATACTGACAACCACTAAATGGCCTAGTCCCACAGAAATTGGATGTGAGTGAGCATTTCATGGCCATTTACCCCTGGGGAGAGGTGTCCCCTTACCCCTGATTAGCTTGGATTCTTCCATACAAGGAAGATTAAAGAAATATCCCATTAAATTATTTTGGGATTGTTATTGTTTTTCGTTCTTAAATTATTCTACCCAGTATAATCCAATGGAAACTTGTTTCAGAGGACAAAAGAGCTCAGCTTCTCTTAATGGTTAGTGGAGTCACATTCTTGTGTGACATCTGGCTCTAATATGATTGGGAATGAGCAGGCCAGCAGGACAAGAAGTGCAACCAGGGATGTTATCAGCCTCTCAACAGCCTTGGAAATTGATTTTCATCAACTATTGTTTAAAACTATTGTGCTGAGCGTTGAAATTGGCCTGTTTTGTGAACAATTATGCTGTGCTGATGATGTTTTCAACTCCTTTTAGAAGCCATCAACAGTCTGCAATATCTGGGTGTTGTGCAGGCTTTGTCTGGAAATGGCATCCAGCCTTCATCCAGTTCTGACCAAGTGGAAGCTCTTCAAGGGGATGTTTAAACACCAATTTCCACCAAGCAAGGTTTTTTTCAGAAATGTGCTGCTGTTTATCACCAGCTGATGCCACATGTGGTCGGAGCCCTCACTTGATTTGATTCTTGTTTCAAGGCTGAACATTGTGAACTGGGACAAATTTTACAGCCTGCAAGAGCTGTGGTGGCTTCAGACTATCCATGAGCAAGAAGGGAGAAGAGAGAAGGTGTCTGCACTTCAACAAAGGTGGAGAAGCAGCAGAGGTAAAACAGCCTCGAGGAGGGGAAGCTGAGGCAAACTGGATGCTTAGACACCAAGATTTTGACAAAATTTGGAGGTCAAGTGGCCTTGGGCAGAGAGAGGAAAGGGGTGAGATGATATTTAAATGGAAAAGATGCTGCCCAAGGAATTTTTTGGTCTCATGCCTCCACACCAGTGTTCAGTGGTGCCACCTTAGAGGCTGATGCCTGGATGGCCATGGAGCACAGCTGTCTGCTCACAGGGAGAACAGGGCTCTGAGCCTCATCCTCAAGCACTCCAGGAGTGAGGTGACAGCCAAGAACGTGGTGGGTGAGCGGCAAAATACTGGGAGAGGAAGAGGGTTTGGGGTATGAGAAGATGCCTTGGAAGAAGTTGAAGGTCTTTGAAACTGAGGTGGTAAAAACTTCTTTTTCAAAATCCTTTGGGGTCTCACTTCTGGCGCACACTGAGGAACCCACAGTGTTGGAGGCAGTCCCTGCATCATTACAAGAAAACCTGAACAGCAACTAGCAGGACTTTTATCTTCTAGCCTTTTTGTGGCTAGGTGCTGCCATTACTTGCTGCTGATCCCTCAGACAGGCAGGCAGCAGTGCCCTCTGCACCTCCCACCTCTGTACTCACGCCAAGCCCTTCAACCACACAAGGTACAAGAACAAAATTTGCATTTAGTCTTTGAAGCAAAAACAGTATCTCCAGGGCTTCACGTGGATTAGGTCATTAGATCTCTCCTGTTGGACAGGAGCTCCCTGAAGGAATGCAAGGAAGTAAGCACTGTTTTGTCTTTGAAGAAGTCAAGAACCATGGATTTAACTCCCACTTGATCCTTCCAGTTATGCAACTGGGTTCAAACCTAGAGAGGACTGAAAGAAAAAAGGAGCTATGGTTCTGTATCCAGACAACTGCAGTTCAGATTAAGTGGTACTTGGCTCTGACAACAAGCTGGTCTGCAGGCACCCATGCTGCCTGACTTGTTCCTGGGTGTCCAGGCTCCCTGGGACTTGATGTTCATGTGAACAATAAGTGCATAAATTATCCAAATGTCAGGCACTTCCTGGCACTCGCATGTACTGGGTGCCTTGTACTCTCTGTTCACTGCACAGAGCTCCCTGCTGGATGATGCTGATGCCAGTGGAAATGTCTGCAGCCACCTCCAGCCTGTTATCTAAAGGCCTTGTGGTCACCTCATGTGTCATCTGAAAGCTTTCCCTGTCAAGCTGGAGGAGAAAGGCAAACCAGGTTTACCTGCATTGTCTCCAGACCTTTGCAAGTTCTCTTCACAGGAGCAGAGCTAATTGGCATCAAATCACTCCTGCTAGCACAGGCATCTGCTTTGTTTTCTTTCCAAAGGGGTGCAGAGCACAGAGTTTGTTCAGCCAGTCTGGAGGCATCAGCTGTCCTCTTTCTGAGGCTGAAGAAAGGCTGATTTTTGAAATCTCTTACGGTGCTGCAGGTATGCTTCAAGACCAATTTTACAGATAGTGGTCCATCTCATTTTGAAATGCAAAATAGGTAATTGTACATGCAGAAAGATTTTTCCAGCTAAACAAGTAACCAGCTAATAAGCTGGAGTGAAACAACCCAACACTGTCCCAGAACCATGAATTGTGAGGAGTTAAATGAGCCTTAAGAGATTAATCTAGAAAAGAGATATTTCAGATGGTGAGTTGATGGAGCCAGTAGTGCAGTCTGGGCAGTGCAGTCTGTGACAATCCTGTTAACATGCTTGCTATAAAATTTCACCACATCTATACACACATTTATGCATATGTATGTACAATAATCTCCTAATTGGCCTGTAAATGAGATGTTGGTATTATCCAAAAATGAGACATAGCGCACAGTAAGAAATGCAAGGATTTTATCTGTGGGTTTATTTGTAAAATGCTGACATTTAAATACAATGTATTTCTAATTTTTTGTAATCTGGATGCCCGGATGGGAAAAAATTGTGGTGGTCTTCTGATGCAGCACCGATCAGCAGAGGACCCAACCCATGCAGAAGAGAAGGAACATCAGTTCCTCCTGTTTTCTTGTGAAAACTGGTGTGATTCCTCTCGCTGATGAAGTGGCAAACCCGTCTTCCAGGATTACAGCTGGCATGGTATAAGTCTGCACACTGTTCTCCATTGATGGTAATTTATGAAACTTTAAGAAGAGGGGGTTTAATTGGTGCTAGAGAGCTCAATTTCTTGAACCTCAGACTGAATGTATGCAGAGAAGTCCAGCTATAAATAATTCCTGTGCTGGTTTATAAACTATTCTAAGTAGCAAATATCATCTGTTAACCTTATTTGCAATTGGTACATGCAGCTAAAGGAAACAAATGAACTGCTGCTGAATTAATTTGCAGCCCATCCAGAAACTTTTTTGCACTTTGTCTGGAAAGTTTCCAGGCAGCAGAGCATCTGGCATGCAAAAAGTGGGTGGCGTCCTAGGAAAGGGGGTTGGCTTTTTTTTTTTTTTTTTTTTTTTAAATACAATTTGTTTACAAAAATATCCACCTTTGGCCAGATTTAATTCTGCTGACCTGCCTGGAGTAGCCCATTTTAAAGAGAGTGGCCTTTGCTATTGACAGAAGCTTTAAGCCAGTGAGAAGACACAGCCCCTTCCTCTCAATAATCCTCTTAGGGTGAGAAAACCTCCTGGTGGTGTCCACCTCTCTCCTCTGCTGCAGATGGGGCTAAAACAACTCCTGTAAATGAAGCACTGAAGTTTTTCCTGATGCCTGGGAGGGCAGGAAGACAGTGTGATGGTTTTGAGGGTTGCTGGAGCCTGAAGGTGCAGGAGCTCTCAGTGTGTGCCTCTCTCATGGGTTAGCAGGCAGATCTCCTCTGGGCTGCAGGTAGCTCCTGTCTAGGGAAGAGCTTTATAAATAATCCCTCTTTTCTAGGAACATGCCCAATTTCTTATGTCAGCTGCCCCACTGTTTTTGCAGTGAGAGAGAAACAATAAAAGGAATTTCTAGTAGCTCCTTCTCAAGAAAAAAAACACTTGTCCTAGAAATGCAGCTACAAAAATTCTTGTTCATCTCTTCTGTACAATTTGGTTTGTTTTTTTTTTTTTGCTGTTACACGTCTAGGACAGGCCTCCCATGCTGTGTGCTGCAGGATGTGCAGGATGTGGCCTGGAGCCCTCCTGTTTCCATGGCCCTGAGCTCACGCCTGTTCCAGCAGTAATAACAACACTGTTAATAAGGATAATGACTGCAGAGCTGGAAGAGCATATCTGATGTTTTCACAGGTGATGTAACTTTTCTTGATATGGAGGTGCCTCTCAAACCCCTTCAGCTACACTTTTTATTACACTCTGATTTATCTTTGTTTTTTTTTTCCTCTCAATACACTTCTGGTTCTGGTATAAAACAGCTGATGCACTCATAGACAGACGAGTTCCCACAAGCAATTAAATTTTGGGTGCAGACATTGGTGTCCTATAAATGACATTTCTTTTGAGGGAGGGAGGAAACACAATGGAAAAGTAACTATTTTAACTTTAAAAACAACAACAATAAAAACTTGCAGTAATTTCCTAGAAAAGAGAATAATTAAGAGCCAAATCACCACTTTAAGTACAATATGAAGCCTTCATCAGTAATAAAATTCTAACAAAATGTCTTGAGAGCACTGCAAGGCTAAAGAGACCCTTAATTGTGTGGGGCTTGAGGTGGCACTTGAGGGAACATGGCACACTTAGTCCTCTCCCAGTAGCAAAGGACACAGCGGTGTTGCTATTGAGGCTGTTTGGAAAAGTTTTAAGGCAAAGGGTGATCTCAGTTATTGTGTCTGGATCAGCTCCACTAACTTCATCTCAAAATGCTACTCCAAACTTTGTCATGCTTGTGGATGGTGGGAGTTTGGTCTGTTTTCCCTGGAGTCACCCTGCAGGCATGCCTTACCCTTCCCTGCAGGAGCACATCCTGCACCACTGTTACACATCGCCTGCTGCTGCTACAGAATAAAAAAAAAAAAAAAAAAAAATTGCAGGGGGAAAATTGCACTTGTGATTAATGCCTGAAGTTTTTATGGATGTTCATAAGACATCACTTTCTGTGACCACAGGAATTCAAAGCTTAGTCAGGCTATTAGATCTAAAAAGTTTTCACTGAGATGTTTTGCTTTTGAAAAGAGAAACAAAGAAAAACCCTTATTCTTTCATCTGCTCCAAGAAATAGGCTCCTGAGAAGCTACAGGAGGGTGTAAAGGTTCCCTTTCCATTCCAACCCAGGAGCAATGCTGAAGTTGCCACTCTGGGGTGTCTCCATGTCATCCTGGGATGAAGGAGAGACATTTTGGAGCTGCATCCTGCCAAGATTTCCACTGGGAAGGCTGCCCTTGGGTACACACCTCTGAGCCTCCTCGGGGACATACCATGGAACTTTCCAGAGCTCCCAGGGGATGGCACCCTCTGCTTGGCTCCACTGTTGGTGCTTGCAGGAAGCACTCGAGACAGCGTGGGCAGCATGGCTGGCACGGGAGGGAAGGCATGGCCACCGTGAGCGGGGCTGGAAGGTGCCCCAGCACGCCAGGCCTGGGCACGCTGCCGGGCCGGGGCTCACCGGGGCCATGGGGCTGGCTGGGAACACCCATGGGAAGTGCTACAGCATCACATCAGGATGGACCAAAGCAGCCCCACGTGCAGCCCTCCCTCGCCTTGGAGGGGGACATCCCACAGTTTCACTTGGTGCTGTGCTCGCCTACCAAATCCTGACTTTTCTATCCAGCTTGTTCAGGGCAGGGCAACAATTACGAGTCAAGAGAGGAAGCCACCACCCTGCCTTGCTGGAGCACCCCGTGGCCCTCCCTTGGCCATCATGCCACCCCTCAGCAGCGTGTGGGTAGCACTGCTGGGATTTCGCCCAGAGCAGCCAAATCTGTGCCCTGAGGGAGCCCATTCCTGCTGCCCCACGCGCTGAGTAACCCTGCAGGAATCAGGGCCCGCGATGCCGGCGGAGCGCCGTGCTGTGCCGGGCCCCTCCCCGTCACCCAGGAGAATGGAGAGTGGGTGCCAAGAGCGAATACCAGAGGCATGAATCCTGCCCCAACAGCTCATGGTTTGCAGAGCTAAATTAAAATGATAAAGAGGCTGCAAGGCCGGGCAGGCTCGCTGGCACAGGGCTGGCGGCAGCGGCAGGGCCATCGCCTCCCTTCTCGCCACCGAGGTGTTTGAGCCAGGCAGGCGCTGCTCGTGCCCACTCCTCTGCTGCTGCTGGTGTCTTGAGAAGGTGCTCACCTCCAGGACAGAGAGGGATTCACCTGGGTCCCACCCTTGTCCAGAGCTTGGCTGAGCAGCTGTGGTGGGTTGAGCCCTGTTCCTGTATAGACACTCAAACACACCCGTTTGGAAGAGTCACTGTGGTCTGCACTAAGGGACACCATTGCCATTTTTCTCTTCACCTTTCATTTCTCTTCAGCTTTTGATGTTGAAGGTTCAGGCTGTTGTTGTGAAGGGCAAAGCATTTGAGGGATTTGCCTTTTTCCAGTACCCACCACTTCACTGACTGGAGGGATCCAGCTCATCCTCCCTTGGTTTAGGAAAGCTTAAAGATTCACCTCTTCCCTTCAACCTAACCCAATTTCAACCCATGCAGTGGTCCTACCTTTACACACTGTGTCTCTGGTCCACCAAGAGAGACCCTTTCCCTTCCTTTGTCTTCCACAGCCAGAGGCAGTTCCTATGAAATTTGATGGTTTTCCTACACCCCAACTTAAACTGATAGGTTGCTGCATGTGCAAATACTTGTGTCCACACAAAATTTCCTCAAAGTAGTCCCAAGGATAAGAAACCTTTCACAGATCTGGTTGTACCTCACCACCAGTGCTCCTCTTCCATCTTTCCCACAAGAGCTTCCCTCCCCTCTTGCCATCCACATCCATTTGTGGGTTTAGGTAATCAGGAGTAAATACCATAGGAGGCACGTTCATATAGTTGGAATATCCCAGTGATCTCTGAGCTGCCTGTCTGTAGGAATAAATGCTATTAAAATGCAAGTGGTTTGCAGAGGGCCTGAATTCTTATTTATTTTGTATCAGGATCCTTTGCCGTTCTTAGAAATTTTTTGCCTTTCCAACATCCGGCAAGATGTCACAGGAGCCACAAAAGCCTAAGATACACACGTTTACGTTTCCTGGAACTTGCTGGCTGTTACAGTGCCCTGAGACATTCTCCCAGCTCTTCCTCCTCAGGGACATAGCTGAGCTGCTTCAAGGACAAATATTCCAATTATAGACAAAGCAGGGAGCTCTCAGAGGCAGGTGTTAACATTCATCTTACTGCTCCAGCTTTTCCAGTGCCTGTTTTGGGGTTTCGAGGCTGCAAATGCAATCCCCTCTGCTTCTCCTTCTGTCCACAGGTCTCACTGTTCTCTGAGTTCACATCACTGTCATCTCCTGGTAAAAAGGGAAAAATCTAAATGGCACCTCTGCAATAGGAGACATGACACTTGTGTGAAGCACCCTGAGTTGCCGGTGAGCATGAATGGTGACCCCAAAACCCACCACCAGGTGAGCTAAGGGTAGGGTTGCAAAGCTGATGGCTGAGGGGAGCAGCCAAGAACTCACTCTTCATCCCCACTCAGCTGATGGAGACATCCCTGCATCACCCACCTCCCCTCTGCCACTGAGGAGTTGGAATACCATGGATATATCACTTGTAACCACAGGACAGCAGTAGGATCTGTATTAAGCACTCTTGCTATGAGTGTCCTATCCTATCTTCTCCTATGCTATCTTCTCCTATCCTAAACCACCATTTCTCAGTGGAAGAAGAGAGAAAACAAAAATGGTATCAAAGAAAACCAACCTTTTTTTCATGGACCGTGGAACCCTGAGTATACCTGTAAATAGGTACCAGGTAAAAGCCCCTATCATTCATTGGTGATATTCTGTTCTGCCATGTTTTTCAGTTGACTTTTTCCATCACCAGGGATAGCAGTGTCAGAATTGAATGGACAAAATACCTGACAGGGAATGGGCCATGAGGAGAAACAAATCCCAGTTTTAATGCTGTGACCCACTGTTTGTGCTTGCACACTTCGTGTGTCTTTTCTCTCCAGACTACAGGTACTTTGGGACAGAAACCATCTCCCAAAGTTTGTTTGCAACAATTCCCCTGGGAGGGCAAAGAAGAACATAATAAGTGCTTAGTGTACCATAGAAGTATTTAGTAAATAACAGGCAGTTGTGAGTCACTGCCCTGTAACTCCATGTCTGGTTCTTGGTGAGTATTTTTATACACAACTAAGAGACATGAGGACTTACGCCCTATCTTCAAAAGGAGGAACCTAAGGGTCTTGACTCACATGGAGTTAAAAATGCAGTGGCTGAGGCAGGCAGATGTCCTGCCTCTCTGGATGGGGAACATGAACAGGACAGCTGAGACCAGTCCCTGACTTCAGCTGTCCCACTGTGTAGTGGCAGCCACAAGTCCCTGAGCTCCCATTACCTCAATCTTTTTAGTCCATTCTGAAAACAGCTTCATTTCTTGACACTTAAAAACTTATTGGTCTTTTGGCACTAAAATGTATGTTTATTTTCTGGTGTTTGTTTTGCCTCGGCTATTTTTTTTCTGGCTTCTGAGCAGGATTTTGTCATCTGTATGATATAATTTCATGATATAAAAAGGTTTGTTGAGGAACAGCTGTGAATGAGTCTGCAGAGCACTTGAGAAGCACCCAGCTGTGGGGACAGTTTCATCTGTGGTCACCCTGTGAGTGATGTGTCCCACTGCCCCTTCCTTTCTTCACCTGCTGTTCAACTTCATTCAGACTTTGTGAGAACTTGGTGAAAAATATTGGGTAGTCTTGGCTAATGTACATCATAGGAGGTGAGTTCTCTTACCCAAGAGCTAGTTCCATACCTGGTAATGTTGGTGGGTCTCAAGCTCATGCTCAGAGGTCTTTTCCACTGGCTTTTCCAGCAGTGCAAGTAAAACTGCTGAAGTTCTACCAAGTGAACTGGTAGCAGGAGGTGGGATAAAGTGGGTTTGTCGTGGTGGACAGGAAGATCTGGTAAGTGTGGCAGCTGGATCAGCCAGATGTTTCTCCAGGTTCTGAGGATTGTTTGAAGAGGTGAGATGTGGAACCAGCATGTTCTTACTCTCATCAAAGAGTTTTTCATGTATCCCCACAGATAAGGGAGCAATCTTAAGCATTTTCCTGTGATAATCTTGTCTGACCAATTAAGCCAGCCTCTGGATTTTGTGTCCTGTATTGAAATGAGAACCTCTGGGAAGCAGTGCCAGCAGAAGGACAAATTAGCAATTGGAAATGCTCTGAAACATATGTTACAGGGAAAAAATGGGGGATATGCAGAAGGGGGCTGTGTCCAGGAGAAAGCAAGTGCTTCCTAGGTCAGACCCATTCCTTATCTTCCACATATCCAGGCCATCAAAGCAGCATCACAACCTGACTGGCAGGGCTCTGCTTCCATGTTGCCACCCCCCAAAACTCCATTGCAGACAAAACTAGAGGTCTCAGGCCATCAAGTGCATTTTATTCTGGCAAAAACGACAGGGCTGTTCATCCTGGGTCCCAGTGCATTCCTCCTGCCACTTCTCCTTAAAAGGCATCACCCACCTGGCCCCATTACGAGCATGAACTCAGCAGCCCCACACTCACCCTTGCGTAGCAACTGCTGGATAGTGACAGATTTTCAGGGAATTGGTGGTTATCTGATACATAGTTGAGCAGCCATGTTCAAGGCTATAATTGATCCTTACTCTCTTTTCTTTGCCACAGGCCCACCTGCTAACTGCAGCTCTTTCCATCAGGTTGTCCTCTAAAAAAACCAAGGGATTAATCTTGTGGCGTAGCTCAAATTACACAGGAGTTATTTGGCAGAATAATATCTGTGCGCTGAGCTAAAGAACCAACCTGGGAGTAAAAAAATCAAACAAGGCTGTTCTCTTAATGTTTAAAACCTAGAGAGATGGTGTAACAGGCAACACAGAGGGCAGATTTGCATTTTTATTTTCATTTTGAAGGGGTTCTCTTGTGCTGTGACATGTGCTCCAGGCTAATGCTGCTTTACCTTAAACTGCTCCCCTCGGGTGAATTCTAACAACTAACAGCTCTCATGTTATTCCAGCTGTAGGCAGAATGTGTGGCACTGTGCTTTTTATTTGAAAAAGAAAGTCACACTGGTGCAAATAAATGAGACTGGAATCACTGATGCTGCGGATTATTTGCAGCTTGGGAAGTACATGAGGTTGAAAAAATACCTCATTTATGGGCAGGTCACTATGGAGGTTAAGACCTGAAATGGAGTCATTAGCTATGTTCTATAGCTATGTTTGGTAATGTTTCTTAAATTATTCTTTCTACAGAGATAAAATCACTGCTTTCTTTTCTCCCTTTTCTGGTTTTATGGTCGCAGAATACATCAACATATATTCATTTTTTTGCACTTTCATAGTTCCCTTCCCATGTTTATGAACACAAATTAATTTAGCACAGAGGCACTTGGACACAGACAACTTTTCACCAGCTTAAAGGTGAGGAAAAAGACCTGGGGGTAAATAGCAGGGAAGCAGAAAGCATCTGGAGGCAGCTGAGAATGCCAAGGAGAATCCAACATGCTCCACAAAACTGCCACCTGGATCTGCTGGCCACCAGCATGTGAACTCGGACATCAGCACAAGGGGAATTCCTTAGGAAGAAAGGACCATGGAAGCATGGCCTGGGAGTTGTAATTACTGCTTTGACTGCCAGTTCTGCCAAACACTGATGTCAGGACAGCACAATGAAGGGGAAACCCCCCACTGGCCCTGCTGCCACCTCGTGCCTCTGTCTCCCCATGTGCAGAATCCCTCTTTTCACAGTTCTCTGAAAATTCTTAAGAAATCTTAGGGAATTCTTATAAGAGGAACAAGCCTGCAATAATGGTGACCCATCTACATCACAGGGATAGCGTTTTTAGAAGAAGAAAGTGCTTTTTTTTTTCTGACAGCCCTGCCAACAAATTCACTGACAAAAGAGCTATTTTTTGGGCAGGAGGTTGCAAACATTAAAGCCTGACCTCAGCCATGATTACATGGGACACTGCTGCAGTTGGTATCACCTCAGTTCACTGCAGTTGGGAAGTAAATTAAACCTCTGTTTGCAGAAGGGGCTGTGCATTCATATGCCCCTATAAGCCAGGGACATATTGATTTTCCAGCTGGGGTAATTTCCAGTTTAATGAATTACTACTAAAATGAGAAGAGAGAAGGTTTCTCCCACTCACTGCAATCACACACCAACGCTGGGGCTCAGCTGGCCAGCCAGAATCTGTGAGATGCTGTTAAACAGAGCAGCCCTCCAGTTATACAGGGGAGTTCTCCAGATTTTGAGCATTATTGCAGGTCAGGTCTTCTCAGGACAAAGCAGAAAGGTGCATGGCCTGAAATCCCAGACTGAGGACCTTATCAAACCACCTCCAGTCCACACCTCCCTGCAAAGGCACATGAAAAGAGCTGTGCACAGGGGTCCTTGGAAGGGGCAGAGTGACTGGATAGGCTTTGGGTGTCAGAGCACCCCTGTGGCATCAAAATCCACCTGGCACTAGTAGCATTTATTCCTTAGCCATCATTTGTGAATTATTTGGGTTTTTATCTAATGTGCCCATGTTCTTCCCTTCCCCCCACCCCCCAAGTTTATGAAGTAATTTATGCACGTGTGGAGAGATTGACGTTTAATAGGATGTTGGAAAAATGGAATTAAAAATTTCAGGAAGGAAAATAAGCTGGAAAATGACATTTGATCTTTTAATTGAGACAGCTAGGGAGAACTGAAGAGATGTCAAGGGATGATATGGGGCTGACAGGGAAGTGGAGATGGAGGCACTTAAATATCACATGAAGTTCTGCAGATTTGTTTTACTTTAAAAAAGAAGAAAATACTGGAACTTTCTTCAAGTTTTAGGTAATTTTCTGATAAATTTAATACCTGGTTTGGCTTTATGGTTTTTTTGTAGATAATGCACCAAGGCTCCAGATAAAATGTGTTTCTGATCCATGTGTTGGGTCCTCCTGTTGTCATTGCAACATCTGTCAGATCACAGAACTCATCTGCTCTCTGGTCAATGACAAATCTGCTCATAGCTGCTAGAAGATTGTTCTTCCTTAAAACATTCTCTCACCTTTCATGAAGTATTCAACTACGTGCTGAGGAGGTTTAGAGAAATAATGTCTATAATTTTACTTAATCTGGTTTGTACTTTTCTGCTTAAAATGCCCATTTGGAATACATGTGAAAGGTTTTGGATTTTCCTAAACAAAACATTTCTTAAAAAAAAAAAAAAAAAAAAAAAAAAAAAAAAAAAAAAAAAAAAAAAAAAAAAATCTCCTTTTCTGACAAGTGGGAAATTTTGATTTTCTAGGTTTTTTTCCTTTCAAATTGCAGCACGTCTTTGTTTTATTCCTCCTTTTAAGTCCTTGTAAGCCCAGTATTACGCTGTTATTGGGAAGTCAGGGATGACAGTGCTTGTCATCCTCTTTCTCTGTCTCAGATTTAGATGTCCAGTGAAAGCTAAGCTCAGCCTTTTGCCCCTTCCTAGAGAGCGTGGGACAAGCTGCCAGCTGGGTCTCCCTCTGCCCACTGTAAATCGAGCCCAGCAGCTCAGCCCTAGCGAGTACCTGACTCTCAAATGGCTGAAATTGCGTCAGATGATTTGCACCCAGAGTGACTGGAAGAGAAATGAGACACGGGCAAACAGATGATTGCAAGAAAGCTGAAAAGAGAATGCAGATTACCACAAAATCTATGTGACATTGAGTGACAAGTGAGGAACAAAGGGACTTGGAATGAAAAGTGAAAGGGGAAAGATAAGGAGGAGAATTGCTATTTCAACTATTTTAATAGATCAATATCAATAGTTTAAATTATAGATATTTTTTGGTAAAAACTTCATGATTTCTCACAAGTCTACGTTCACCATTTTAAGATGAATTTCTAGTTTTTCCCAGTTTCTGATCTATGTTGCAAAATAAATGAAACCCCTGCATCTACCAAAATAGGTTCTGGCATCACTAACGGCTTCCTCTGTCTTTCTCTGCTTCTCCTTTCCAGCTTCAGCTGTTGTCATCTGCTTTCACACATGCTCTGTGCTGCTTTCCCTGGCTCCAGATAGCCAGAGAGAAGACAGTCAGCCAACACAGTGCAGGCACTACGGAGCAGCCCCAGCAGCCTGTAGAAGAAACAATCCACTTTTCCCTTTCTGGGATCATCCTGTTGTTTCCTGACTATGCAGGACGTGGTGTAGCTGATATACTGGCCCTTTGATAAGTGATTCTATGGATAAGCCTGTCCAGCTGCTTATTCCTGCAGCATGGGTCATATATGGTGTGCTTCCATCTTCCCAGAGCTTCCCTCCAGGGCACACAATGCAAACCCTCATTTTAACCATTCTGCCTGGTGACAGGGTGTCCTCAGTGTGACTTTCAGCTGCAATAATGGGTAAAAAAATATTCCTGTTGGAGGGTCATCCCATGGGGCCCAGTGAAGACCTGCTCCCAAATACTATGGAGCATGGACACAGTCAATTTGTGTCATTTGGTGCCCAGGTCTCATCACTCTCACAGCTGAGAATTTGTACCCAATGTCTAATCTAAACCTGCCCTCTGTCAGTTTTAAGCCATTACCCCTTGTCCTATCACAGCACATCTTGTACAAAGTTCCTCTCCAGCCTTCTTGTAGCCCCCTTAGGCAATGTAAGGCTGCTGTCATTGCAGCCACTGCTTCATTGGTTCCCATTCTTGGTGTTCCTAAGATTGTAGTGGATTTTCAGGAAGTTGCATCATTTGAAAGGGTCACTGGATGGAAGGTTCAACTTGTAGATGCATATTCAAATCTGGAAGACTAAGTGCAAAGCAGACCCCTAGACCTGTAAGGGAAATGTGAGCAAGATATTCATGATTTCAGGCTATGGCAACAAAAAAAATCCAATCCCTATCAGCATTATGACTTGCCATCCTTTATAGTACTATGAATTTTGAAGCTGAAGGAAAAATAAGGAACTTTGGAAGTCACTAGTAGCTATTACGGGAAGTGGTATAGCTGTAGTCAAATAAATGTGTCCCACTTCCAACATTCTAATATATTTTGTCAGTTTTCTGGAAGAGGCGAGAGAATATAATGGAAATTGGGTTTCATTTTCCATTGTTCATTCCTAGCAGTTCTAGTAATATCTGCAGAAAACCTGCTAATCCCAGCTACACACCCACAGGGAGACTCATATTAGAAGCACATCTAAAAATATTTCAAGCCTACTCACAGGTTGTATTAGCATTATGATACCTCCTACAGATGCTAAGATTGGGCACATTGGGGTAGTCCTTGAATAAGCATAGGCTGAGAAATGGTGCTTGTGCCACACCACTGGCAGACCCAGTGCTCAGGAGAGTTTAAAGGTGGGCAAGGATTTAGAAATGCCCAAACCGGGGTCAGACTCCTTAGAGCTGAAAATAAAATCCAGTTCTAAATGCACTTTTTCTCTGTGGCATACTGGGCCAAGTTGCCTGCTCTGTTACATTCATAAATGTTTTACGTCAGTCAGCCATAAAGTGCTTTACCCATATCTTCTCCCCTTTGAAATGGGTATAAACCCAAATACCAGTGGATCCCTGCAAAGGCTCTTTGGCAATTTCTGCTGGCTTTGTAACTTCTGATGTCCCGCTGAGATCAGCCATGACCAATTTGATTTGGTGCTAGCACGCAGCGTTGCCATGACTCTTCCTTTTGCAAACTCTTTTCTTCTTTTCCCAAAGTCAAATATGGAAAAGCTGTGACAGCAGCATGAGCAAAAGGATATTGGAAATAATCCTCTTCATTCAGCCTGCATGCAAGATTTAGTGGTGCAGTAGCATTGCAAGGATGATTTCCACGCATCTGATAACACTGTGACACTCTATAATAAAACATATACCTTCTGTTTCATTTTATCCATTTAAGCCCTTTGAGCAACCAGCAGTTGTTGAGTTCCCCACTCCTGCTATTAATAGTTGGGGCAGACCACTCTGCCTACTTAGATTTATTACATTTTAACTAATCTTGATTGAAGTCTTCGCATGTAAGGGCTCCAGGGTAGTCACTCACCAGGGTTACACATAACACACACACAGAGTTTGCCCTGAAATTAGCTCATTAGATGTCACATAATAACCATTTAATGTGAAAAAAACAGGTTTTGGTTTCCCCTTTTCCTTATGAAACCTGGACAACTAAACACAAGAATCCCTTCTTTCACCATGATGGATATTTTCAAGATTTTTACCCATGCAAAAATCCCTCTGAAGTCTGTGGGGAGATTTCCCTGAACAGGGAAACTTGTGCAACTCCACAAGTTTTGCCTATACTGGGTAGCCATGATTCAAAAGATATAAGGCACAGGGATGCGGAGAAATTCATCCCCAGTACTCCATATTTTTTTCTGACTATTTTCTATAATTGATTTTATGTTGTGGGATTTTTAGTGACACGTGAAAACCCGCTCAGGGGAAAATTCGTGATGCAGTTTCTCAGCTGCAAGGTGAGATCAAACAAGCCCCATGTACATATTGCACAAGGATGATGAAAAGGGTGATGCTTTCCCAATGGCAAAGGGGGTTTGGAGGCTGCCATATCCCTCTGCTCCTCCTTCCTCCCCCAGGACAGCATGAATAAGTTGAGTACCTGAGTATGTTGAGTAAGTTGGCTGAGAAAGGACTTCTGAAAACACTCTGAACACTCTGCTTTAAATGCAACCTTGCAGTTCCTGTAGACAAAATAGTTTCTTGAATGTTCATGTTTCAGTTTCTATTACTCCAGTAAAAAGTAATTCATGCTCATTTTCTAGGTGATATATCAGTGTCAAATGTGTCTCTGAGAAGCATCCAAAACCATAAAATAAAATAAAATAAAATAAAATAAAATAAAATAAAATAAAATAAAATAAAATAAAATAAAATAAAATAAAATAAAATAAAATAAAAATACCTCCCATTCTGGGCAGGAACACCGCCATTCTAAGATTCAACCCACCACAAGTGTTTCCAAGAACTGAATTTGCTGATGAACAAGCAACACACCAGCAATGCACCCTGACTGCCCACAGCCCTCTCTGGATGAGCTAGGCAATTTTGGGAGCTGCTGCTCCTGGAGAATAGGCTGCCAGCTTTTAAAAACCCTCAAAATGCAGCTTATTTTGCCTGAAGTTGATTTTCTCTGGATGCCTGCTGCAACTGCTGCTGGGGGCAGGCATAGATGCAGTGACATCGAGGCTGAGTTAGTGAATGCTCCTATTGCAAGGAAAGGATAAATCTCTTGGGTTATTAAAGATTGGCTTCCAAGTGCCTGCAGCTGGTGATCTGCAGCTGAGGCAGGGTTTGTCCCAGCTGAGAACATGCAGGTGTTTGGGCAAGATGCAGTGGGTATGGACTGAGAAATTGCACAGTGCAGGGAGGTACAGCAGCGGTGCCGGATGCAGTCAGCTCCTGGAAAAGGCACTGTACAGGAAATGTGATGGGTTCAGGACATGTGGAGCTCCCTGACCACACAAAAACCTCCTCCACCACTGGTGCACAGCAGGTCTGAGGTGAATTAAATGCATTCACAATGTGCTGCATGTACAGCTTGCAGGTGAGCAAGGCAACTGTGGGATTTGGGGATGCTGTCAGCACCCTGCAGGCCCCTGTGAGAGGGTGCACATGAACTGCAGAGATCTGGAAACTGTGAAGAAACTTGGCTATTGCCAAAACTCTGCATTTCAGGGAGAGGTAGCAAGAGGCTGATAAGAAACTGTTTTCTTGACAGTTCAGCAAAAATCCCAGGGGGAATGATAACCAGGGAGGGGCTTGTTCTGTCTGAGGTTTGGCAATGGGTTTTGGCTCAAACAGGGACTTTCAAACTATAAAGTCCTCCTACTGTCTGGGCCCAGGACAGAAGTGACAACTTGTTTCCTCTTTCTTTCTTCCTCTGACACACTGGGATTTCTGACTTTTCACTGGAAATTTTATGTGTTTGGCACAGTTCTGATCTTGCACTCTGTGGTGGTGACAGGTAGAGGCCACACTGGAGAGCTGAGTGATGCTCACAGGATTGGTGGGGCTGGACTGGATGGCCCCAAAGGTCTCCCCATCCTGTTTTGGGTGCTGTCTTCTGCTTTGAACCACTGCTTTGACCCACAAGCTGAAGCATGATAATTCGTGATGCTCTGATGTGGGAAACAGGTAGAAAATTCACCCTTTTACTGATCTTTCTGTCCCTGGTTGTGCAACATGCCTCTGCCTGCCTGGTCAGAAAAGGAGCCTTTCATGGAGAGCTGGTAACTGGTGGCATTTGTTGTCAAGAAGAAAGTGGAGGGGAGGTGTGGGAGTCAGGGTTAGGTGTGCAAAGGTGATTTGGACACTGCTTCAATGCTTGCAGGGATGCTTTAAACAGAGCAAACTGTGTTCCAGTGATGTCTGTCAGGAGCAGCACAGTGTGTTTGGTTTGTGGCACTGGCACACACCTCACATGGCTAAAGGGACCTCTGCAGGCCCACTTGAATTGTGAAAACATCAGCTGCAGGGGATTTGCCTCTAATGCCTTTCTTGGCACAAACAGCACCTCCCCACCCCCAGCATCCAAATAATCCATCTCCTATCAGCTTTTGCCATAATATGTAAGGCAGATCAGCATTTCCATCAGGGAAACCTGAACACTTTTATAAGCAATTTCAGGAAGAGGTGCTTCTCTGAGCCCAAATACAGCAGAATCTGGAACAAGAGATATAACACAGTGATGAATCTATTCATCACCAGCAATGTATTTGGGAAATTTTATGACTTTTTCTGCCTCACCTATTGCAAAACTCTGTATCTTATCAGTTGCTCTAAACAGTATCCAGATTTCCTTTGTAAATAATTTTAAATTCACAGCCATTACTTTGTGACTGTTAATGACACTATTTACAAGACATTTTTACAGTTACCAGCAGCTTGATATATGTATATATTCCAGTGAAAAAAATAATTGAGCAGCCAAGCAAAGCATGAAGATTAAAATGTTGTTTTAAGGCTATTGAGGAACAACAGTAATGGAAGAAAGTTTTGATGGGAGAAAGAGAGAAATTTCAGTTAACATTTTTGAGCAAAGACTTGGGGCCATGACTGTGGTTTCTGCTGTTTTCTGCCAGCTGGGAAACCCTCTCCTTTTCCCTGGGTGCAGATTTTCCTTAAACATTATGACTGCAATGCATTTTCCCAGGGTTTTGCATAGAGGGCAGGAGCCCATGGAGCAGTGCTGGGGAGGCAGTCACTGCTGCTGAAATGATGGAAATGTCTTTTGGCCTCAGTCACTGTTGCTGCCCCCCTTCCCCAGCTGATGGGGTGCCCTGCTCTGGGGTGGAGAATTTATGCCCATCCCAGCCTGCAGGGACTCACCAGCAGTGCTGGACCCACAGGAAAACCAGACCTTGCCAAGGGCTGAGTGCAGCAAAAGCCCTCCCTGAAGTTCATTCCTGGGCTGATCTCAGAGTAAAGTTGGCCCATAGCAAGGAAATATGTGTGGGACACAGGCAGGGAGGGGAAGCATAGCTGTGAGGAAGGGGAGAGCTGGGATGGAATATCCATGACCATCAAAAGCCTGAAGGAAAAGCTCCAGGGGTAAGCAGTGGGTACTGAGGCTGGACTGAATCCTCCAAATGCTGGGGGAGGCTTTTGCAATCCAGGAGAAAGAGCAATCAAGACCTGGCAGAAGTGTTTGTTCAAGCCTTGCTTCTTTGATGCTGCTGTGGCCAAAGTACATTGAAAAGAAAAACCCTGCTTAAAAGAAAATAAAGGGCTTAACAGAGCATATCAATTATATAATGACAATACTTATAAAACCATCTGCTGGTCTCCAGTGCCTCACTTAGTCACAAGCAATTACTTGGTGCATTTTACTTTCTAAAGGACAAGAAGTTCCCTGCAGAAATGATATTCTCCCTGCTTCTTGGGAGAAGCTGCTGTGAAGTGAAGCAACATCCTAGCTGCTGAAGCCCCTGCTGTAAGCCAGCACATCAAGGAAAAAGAGCGTTCCACTACTTTTCCTCCTGGGAAGCCTTCACCATGGAACCAGAGCGTGCCCCCAGCTCTGGCCCACTCTTTTTAAACATCACCCCAGGCTTTGCAGTGGGCTTGGGTAGGCTCAGCCAAGCCTAGCATGACAGGAATGCCTTAAAAAATGATCTGCATGCCCCCCTTGAGCCTCCTCATGCTTGTGCTCCCCCCGCCCTGGGGAGGCAGGAGGACTTTGGGAGGCTGCCGTGGTCCAGACAGACTCGAAGCAGCCCCACGGGGGTGATTGATGGGCACCGTGCTGGTGAGAGCACTGAAAATAATCCCAACACATGTTTCCCAGTAGCACCTGGCAGCCAACCAGAAGACAGCACTAGCATTTCCTAAATACTGGAAAAATGACTGTCACTGCAGATGCCTTGCTAAATATAACCACAGTGATGTGGCAGCCTGTGAGAGGCTGGAGAGGGGCAGACACCCAGGACATGCAGCTCTGGTCCCATCTGAGCCCTGGCCGCCATCCCTGCACTGCAAGGTCTCCAGCACTGCTGGTGGAGCAGGCTTTGAAGCCACAGACCCGATGAGGAGGTGTCACTCAAGGCACAGATACCAATAAGATTCTGGAAAATAGAAATACAGAGGTATCCGAGCAAAGCAGGCTCTTACTGTTCCTGGGTGGGAGGGATGATTTAGGGTCTCTCTCCCTGTTTTGGTCTCTCTGGAAGGGGTTTTTCCTCCTGTGAGGCCAGGCTCTTGGGACCATGGGGTTCTCCATGGTGCCTGCACAGGACCCAGGCAAGGCCCTTCATGTAGCACCCAGCTGAGAGCTGGGCAGCTTTGCACACCCAAAAGTCCCTGGCTCTTGTGAGTGTTTTCACAGAGCAAAGTGCTACCAGTGCTGGAGCAGTGGAACACAGGATTTAATTTTTAAAGGAGGTGGGGATTATCCTCCTCAGTGTGCCCCTGTCCCCTTTGCCCCCTGGCCTCACCACAAGGATTACTTTACCAACAGAGTCCAGTGGTTCCTGCCAGCATCAGTCCTGGGAGCTGCTCTGTATTGTGTTACAGGACAAGCCAAGGGGTAGCACTGCCAGGGTTTGCTTTAGCAGCTTGCTGGGCCACCAGATGCATCCAAATCCATGGTTCTGACTCTGATACCTGAATCTCATTTTTCCAAGCTGGCTTTTGTAGGAGGGAGTAGAGTTGAAGGGACCTCTTGGGTCATTCGTGAACTCTGGGCTCTGGGACAAGCCCTGGTCAAAAGTGTTTCATGCTTCTGAGACTCAGAGGTATCACTTTAACAGCCAAAATGTTAAATGACATGCCTAGCTTTGTGCTTCTAAGACAGAAGAGTGTGTTTGCAGAGGTTGCATTTGCTCTCCAGCCTGCTGGCATCCCCCAGCAGGAAATGTCAGCCCTGAGCTGCTCAGCTGCAGACACAGCCCTAAGGTGCTGTGTCATGAACCCTACCAGGTGAGAGCCAAGGGGCAGAAGTTAGAATTTTGTATGAATGTTTTGGTGGGTTTTTTTTGTTTGTTTGTTTGGTTTTTTTTTTTTTTTTTTTTTTTTTTTTTTCTGCTTACTCCTTCCATGGGACTCATGAGGAGTGGCACAAAAGGTGGTGGAGGAGAGCCCTCCAGTCTGGGAGCACAGAAAGCCCCAGTAAGGAGGAGTTTCCAGGCAAGAGATGAAAGGGTGAGGCTGCAGAGCAAAGTGCTCACAGTGAAATGCCCACTCTGCCTTCATCTAACTCACAGGAGCAATGGGGTACTGAAAACATCATGACCCTGCTTTCACCTGATTTACTCGGGTCCCCAGCAGGGTTGTTCTCCTGTTACTTGTGCTTGATAAAGCTCTTGTCATGACATCTTTCTAAATATGTGCTAGCTATGTTCTAACTTGTGGAAAATGCCACAAACAAGGAAAAAATTTAATAGTCTTTTCCTGGTTTTGTACTCTAGGAAATTATGGAAATGTCTTTTGGCCTCAGTTTCATTTCAGTGATGCAGAAGGAACATCTCAGTGAGAGATTTGTTTTTCTGGATTTGGCCTTGCCACAGCATCACAGAATCTGAGCTGTGCGAAGCTGCAAGTCACCTTTTTACAGCTTTTATTAATGAGCAGTAATAAAAAAAATTAAAAAAAGAGCAGAATAAAATGAAAATGTAAACTCTGGGCTATGTCCATTCTATATGTTTGCAGAGTGTCTGCTAGAACAAGCTCAGGGATCCTGAAAACTTATTATCAGAAAGCTAACAAAGGAAGGCAATTGCAGAAGTCTATCTCAAATCCATCACCTAATATACTGGCAGAGGGTAATTTTGGAAATCATTAACTGAAGCTGCTGCCATCTTTTAGGTGCAGCTGCTCATGTGCAGTTCTGACCACTCTGGAAATTCTCATTTGTTCGTTTTTTAAATGATTCAAGCTTCAGACCATAGGGATGAACAATGAATTTCCAACCCAAGGGGCACAGGGTTTCAGACTTGCAGGTGTTCTCTCTAACAGGAGCTGTCATAGGAACAGTTCCTACAGCAAAGGTAAACAAACAGATATAGAACACAGTCCTCCAAAGGACAGCTGGTGAGAAAAGCTGTAAGGGCAGAAGTGTCATTTAAACAAAAATAGCCAGTTTGGGATCCCTTGTACAGGATCCTTCTGAGTTGCCAGTGTTTGACCATATTTGAGCATACAGTTATGGCTGATCCATTTTTGTCTCCAGCATTATCTGTACAACCTAGAATGCAGCATGTGAATTCTTTGATGCAATGAAATGGGCAAAAGCCATCTCAAGACAAGGATGTAGCTTCATAAGCACCTCCTGAGCTTTTGGGTTTCCTTTTTTGCCATGTGCTTCCCTCCAGCCTGGCTGTCTGTGCCCACCTGTTGCCTCTGTTCTTACATTTCCATTGTAAGTCAAAATGGGATGGGAAGAGTTATCTTCATGAGGGGCACTTTTGCAGGGTCTTAAAGCATTATATGTCATGCTCTCCTACAGCACTGTGGGAAGATTTAAGAGCTTTCTGGATTGTTAAACCTGTAAAGCTCCGTCTGCAGGTATGTAGAAAATTCTGTGCTCACACACAGGTGCAGACTGCCTGGTGTGGCATTTTGTGACCCCCTGGAAGATGGGAATTCTTGGGGTGTGACCAGCAGGCATGGAGCTGAATGTGGGGGCTGCTGAGCCACCTGCACCCCAGCTGGGAGAAGGGACATGACCTGTCCACTGTGACATCTCCTGCCTGTCCTGGGCTCAGCTGTGTGTCCATCCCTGGAGCCTGGGATGGTGCTCCTGGGCAGGGTCTCACTGTATGGGGCAGCAAGGGGCTGTGGTATATGGGGTCAGCAGCTCCTGATCCAGAGGGGAGAGTAGGGCTTTTGGGAGTGAAGAACTCAGCTGAGTGGTGAAATTCTGTGCTCTTCCTAGTGTGCCAGAGGGTAAATCACCTTCTCAGGGCCTTGCTCCCACACTCACGTTTGTCCTGCCATCCTCCACCTCATCTCCTGCCAGTCTGTGTCCTGCAGAGCTGTCTGTGTTTCACACCCCTGTTTATGGGATGTGATGGAGTTGGACTGGATCCTTGCAGGTCCCTTTCAACTCAGGAGACCCTCTGGTGGAGCAGTGAGCACAGAAAGGGGTCCTTCAGCCACCTTTCTGGTTCCTCCCTGCCTCCTGCACAGCTGTCCTGCAGGCAATGGGAGCAAAAGTCTCCTGGCATATCAGCTGAGCTGGGCTCTTTGAGACTTCATTGCTGCAAATCTCACATCCTATCAGGAGATTTCCCAAGATTCAGCATGCTTCAGGATGCTCTCAGGTGGTTTTGGTGAGCAACCCTCCATGACTGAGACTCACAGCTCTGGCTCTCTCTGCTTCAGCTCCCCTCCAGTGGCATGCTGGCTCCTGAGAGGCATTAGAGGGCATGAAGCAAAATCAGCTGACAAAAAAGCTCCCTTTGTCTTCATACTCATCTTATTAAGGAAGGCCCATTCTGTGTCTTCCCTTTAATTCAGATTTTAGCAAAGTTAACAGGCACCTCAGGAGCCATTAGGATTTTAATATTCATACACTTTCCTAATTGTTCACTTCCCAGTGCCTTCTTTACCTGCCAGGAGATGGAAATGTTCCTTGCCTAGAGCCAGATTCCTCCAGTTCCCTGACTAATTTTCCTACAAATTTTGCAGCCAAAGCAGTTGGCTGGAAGACTTGTTCAACACTTAAACTGCACCTAGGGTGAAATTCATCTCCCTGGCTCCAGGTGCCTCCATCTATCTGGTTACCATCTGACCTGCTGTTGTCTTTTTAGAATCAGTGGCTTCAGGAAGGATCTGTCTCATGCTGAAATAGGTGCCCAAAATAAGTACAGCCATGCTTTAGTCTGTGCTATGGCTGTAGAGGGAACTCTGAAAAGACAGCAGGGATGTGAACATCTAAAATGCTGTGAGATGAATCCTACTCTCATGCCACAAGTGCTGTTCTCTGGTACTTAAAACTGGTTAAAAAGAACATAAGGAATTATAAAAAATCCCCAGCTGCACTGAGAAAAGTAATCAAAAGACCTGTCTTCTTACTTGTTGCTCAGATTGAAGAGTTCTTATTTCTGTCTAAATCCAAACATCCTCTTGAACCTCCCAATTCCATTGGCAGCCCCAAGAAATTTATGTGGAGTTTCTGTATCCATTTTCTGGGGGTATGCACACAGATTGTTATCTTATCTGTAATGAAATGTCCCTTTCTCTAGCAGAGCTGCAAGTTTGGATGCCTGAAACAGCAGCTTTTGAGGTCTGTAGCTGTGGATTCGGGGCAGGCTGATGAGCTGTACCTGTGCTCTGCACACCCATGTCCACACCAGGACAAACACAGGCAAAAAGGGCATCAAAGAATCACAGAATGCTTTGGGTTTAAAGGAACTTAAAGTTCATCTAGGTCCAACTGCCCTGCCATGGGCAGGGACACCTTCCACCAAACCTGATTGCTGCAAACCCCATCCAGCCTGGCCTTGGACACTTCCAGGGATGGGGCAGCCACAGCTTCTCTGGGCAACCTGTGCCAGGGCCTCACCACCTTCACAGGGAAGAATTTCTTTCTAATATCTAATCTAAACTTGCTCTCTGTCAGCTTAAGGCCGTTCTCCCTTGTCTCCCTTTTCCTACCACTCCATATTCTGGTTTCTCCTGAAAGCCTCCAGGTGGGGAGGAGAGAAAACTTCACTTTGGTCATGAATCCTGCATTTTCAATCTTCTCAGTGGCTATAAGACCTTGTAGAGTCTTTAATTTCGTGGGACTTTGGCACAGGTTAAGAGACAGCCACCTAGTGAACCTCCCTCCTGAATGAGACACTGAACACCAGGGCTCTTTGAATGGAGCATTAGTGCTTATTTTAGGTCTTCAGGTTATGCTCTTGCTGTATGGCTGGCCAATGGACTGGAGACTGTGAGTCTGCACATGTGCACAAACACACAACTGGTCCCCAAACTATCAATTACAGCACTAAAAAAGAAAGTTCAATATCTGCTAAGACACCTGGCTGAAGAGGAAAAAATAAAAGGAAAAGAAAAAAAAGAAAAAAAAAGGAAAAAAAAAAAGAAAAAAAAAGAAAAAAAAAGAAGAAGAAAGCATAGAAGTGGCTAGAGAACCATCCAGAAGTAATAAGTGAAGTTTCTAAGCTAAGTTTGAAGACTAGCTGCAACTTGTCACACAGGAAAAAACAGAAGACAAAAGCACCATTATGCTTTCTCAAAAATGTAAGAGTGCAGCACACACATTCCCTGACAAGGTCATTAAACATGGGTTCAGAGACCCACAGCAGCATTTGCCCGGGTACAATGGGTGTTTACTCTCTGACTGAGCGAGGTGCTGGTATGCATAGGGGTCCTGTCGCCTGAAGAATATCTTTTTTGGCCCCATGTGGATCATAACTGCTTGGTTTGGTTAGTGCATAGAAATGCAGCTGAACCCTCCCCTTCAGATATCTAATTTGTTTGGAATGACAGGCATGTCCTGACTAAAAATTAATTCTGCCAGGTGATAGAACTTGTTTGAATTCGCAGGAATTTGCCATTTGGAAAAAGGAAAAAAGGAAAGACACTTAATTAGGGATGGAGCTAAAGCAGCTAATTTGATCTTTCTATGGAAAAAAAAATAAATTACTGGTTAAATATGAAGACTGTGTGCTCTGGGTGAAGCATGCTCCCTGCTTGCAGGTATGCTTTGATGAGGCTTCTCCTGCTAAGAAATGCAGCGCACGGTTCTGTCAAAGCAATAACTTTATCTTGCTGCTTGTTGTCTTCCTGCCTCTGCCTCTGAGCAGATGGCCCAGCCATGCCAGGTGTTTATCCACGGGGCTTCATGCTGGCATTGGGCTCTTTGTGGCATGTGGCACAGCACCCACAGGGAGGGGAAAGACAAAGCTGGCTGCTGTGGCAAGAGGAACCCACCCGCCTCTCCAGAGCTTCCCACCCCAGGCACTGCTTCAGCTCAGCCTGTCCCCTGGCCTTCCCAGGGGAAGGAGAGCCTCTACTCCCCTTCCTTTTCCCTTGAGCTGGGCAATCCCTTTTACCCACAGTGTTTTATCACACCAAAACCCTGTGGCACAGCTCCTGTGACAGAAATGGTGTGGTGGTGGGCACAGCTCCACCATGGTCAGGGCTGGCCCAAGCATGACCATGAGACCACTGCCCACAGCTTTGCTGTGCCCTGGAGAGCCCCAGGGCAGCCTTGAAGGAACATCTGTGTTTGCCACATCCTCAAGGATGTCTCAGCCCCTGCCCAGAACGAGCCTTGCAGATTGGTTTGACCTCCTGCCCACAGAAACCCAGGAAAATTTCCTGCTGACTTCCAGCACTGCAGATCATTAACAGCACCAAGAACATATCCCAGCAGCAATGGCCTTTGGGCTTCTTTCTCCTCAGGGAGGTCTAGGATTCCACTGCTCCTTCTGCCTCCCCTGGGACACCCAGTCCAGGAGCCTGGCTCCAGAGAGCTTTGTCACCCATCACATCAGAGTGCTTCAAATGGAGATGGGTTCAGACTCACCCTTCCCCTGGCCACGAGAAGATGGTCTAGACCACTAAAACCACATTTTCTGGAAGCAGGTTCTCAGATGGAGCCACTTCCTGAGAGGGAGCTTTGTCCTTTATCAGGAGGAGCGAAATCAGAAAGAAAAGCTAATTAATTATTTTCTGGAGGGAGATTTTTTTGTTTAAATCTTTTTTCTTATTAGTGTCCTTCCAGTTTATTACTCATCTGTGGCTTTTTTACCAGTTATCTTTCAGGTGAGGCGCAGTGAAGTGGTGTTACATTCCATGCATGTAGGGGCTTAGCTGCAGTTTCATTGTGTATTCAACCCTGTAATTAAGACTCAGATGGAAGACTTTATGCCTCTAAAGCAAAGAAATTCTAGGTTTCTTGGCAAAACATTTGGCTGAGTACATAGAGAGCACCTTAAGTACTTAAATGGTCTCTACGTGAGGAAACCTGATGCCAGAAATGATGTACCTTGAAGGCAGGCTGTTGGGAAAAGGCAAACAAACCAGTGCTAAAACGCTTAATGTCTCAAGGTACATTCTTCCTGGGTATTATTTTTCTCTTGGAAGATGCTCTGTGAGAGGAATTGTATTCTCAAAAATGACTTGTTGCTGGCACTGGGTTTATGTGAGCCACATAAGGTGTGGGAGTCAGCAAAAAGCACCCGGCTGGTTCTCAATAAATTGTGAGGGACTCCACTGTCCCCTTTGAGCAGATCAATACAGTGCCAGCAACCAGGAATATTCCCTGGGAGGAAGCCAGGATCTTTCTTAGGGCATGTCCACGCATGGCTGCAGTGCCTGGTCCCTTCAAGGGGAGGGAGGAGGGCCATAGGACTGCAGGATGAGGTGCATGGCAGGGTGGGTGTTTCAGTGGCTGTGGGGCGTTGGCACAGGAGGGCTTTACCCACAGAAACCCGCCCCAGGGAAAAGGGAAATGTGCCTCCTTCAACCCAAAGCTCTGCATGGGACAGCCAAGGGCTGTGCTCCTGCCTGGGTATGGGCTGGGGCAGTCACAGGGGGAGGAGATGCTCTGCTCTTGCCAGTGGTGTTTTCCACCTGGGCGTGCACTCAGCATCTTCCCCTGCCTCTCCTGTCTGCGTGTCACCCTGCAGCCTTCCTGCATCCCCCAGGGGATGTGCAAACCTCTGCTGGAAGAAAGGCTGTGGAGATGGGGGACAGCAGAGCAGCCCTGTGACCCACCTCTCCAGCAAAGCTGCTCTTCCCTTTGTTGTCTCCTGCTGGAAGGCAGTGCCACTCAGTGCAGACTGATAAGCTGGAATTGCTAGGTAGAAAGAGGGACACAGTCATTAGACCCAGGAGTGTCACCCACCTGGTGCTCAGACTCCTGGGCAGAACAACATGGGTTCACAGCCTTAGAAGCCACCACCGGGGTAATAAAAGGCAGCAAGAATATTAATGCTAACAGTGATGGTGTCTGGTTCACACAGATCTTCTTCCAGCAATTGGTCTCAAAATACTACAAAAAGGGATCAATAGCTTTTTTAATAGATGGAGAAACAGTGGCACAGAGCAGTGACCTTGTCACTGTCATCCAGCTGGCTGCCAGCAGAGCCAGAAGCAAAATTAAATTCTTAGCCCACGCTTTCCTCAGCCTAAAACCAACTCAGCTTTGCCAATTTGACTTTTCACAGAGCCTTTCTAAAATTTGGCAGAGAAAGGTCCATGTATCCTCCACTCACCTCTCCTGTGTTTGGAGCCTATCAAATGCTAAATGAAACAGCAAAACCAGAGCAATAAAGATTTCTATCAATGGGGACCTCCCACTGCACAAGCAATGTATTTAGTTTGACCTTCAAAAGTAAGCATTTTGCCAGAAGTCTGCCCGAGATTTCTAGGGATATCTTTGTTTCTCTCAAGGAGATGGTCTGCATATCAGATCAGCCAGAATTATTTGGGATGTGCAAATTACAACAGCTTTTTTTTTTGCTATTAGGCATCAGAGTAAATTAGTATAAGCCCTACATGGAGCATCTTGTTGGGGCATACAGTGTATATGCTCCAGGGCGCAAATATTTTACACACCCTCCCCTTTGATTTTTTTTTTTAATGGAATATGCAAATCGTGCATGTTTCAGCTGGGATTGTCTCTCTTTGATCTGACTGTTCTCCATCCTGGAATTTCTTGCAGCAGGGAGAAGCTGAACTGAGATGTGCAGCTACAGGGAATTTCACCCTGCACTTTCTCCAAGCCTGTCAGGAGCAGCAAACTCACTCCAGAGACCTCAGGGTGTGGCAAGAGGTTTGAAATAAAGTCTCTGCAAAGGAAAGGCCCAGAGAGAACAGCTCCAGACCATTGCAAAGGATGAGCAAAAGGGCTTGGGTACCATCCATGCGAGGATTCACCAACAGCTGGGACAGTTGCGTGACAAAAGGCCATGATTTAATTTGGATTGCTCTACCTGTTTGCAGCATGAGGTGGTAGAGGAGGTCACGGTGTGTGCAGCAGGGTGGAGAGCAGCATTTGGCTCTCCTGCCCAAGCCAAGACCTACACCAGTCAAATCCCTGTCAGCACCTGCTCTTAGCACTGTTATATGTGTGCTACATGAACGGCTCAGTTTGCTGCCTTTGCCCAGCACACTCGTCCCCACAGGGTCTTAAAAATAATTCAGGGTGTGAACTGTCCCATGGTAGCACCTACAGGTGTCCTGCTAAGCAGGGCAGGAGCTGCTCCATCCACCAGCGAGTCACGGAAAATGGTTTTAGGAAGCACAGCACGGGGAAAGGCTGGGGTGAGAGCCACCTGCAGCCAGCCAGGAGGGCGGGCAAGGTGCAGAGGAGAGGTCAGCTGGAGCAAGGAGCAGTGCCTTGGCTACGCTGCCAAAACAGCTCCCGCCAGGGCTTGAATTACCGCCTTTGTGCAAACAGCCGCGCGGCCACCGCCACCAGCTCCCGCCTCTGATGGAGAGATAGGGCTGGAAGGAAAACAGAGTGCTCAGAGAAAGCAGCATATGGCCATACGGGTGGGTTTGCTGGGTGAAACCTGCTCCTGCTCCCGCTGGAGATGGGGGAAGTTTGCCTCTGACCACAGCCACAGCAAAAGGGGAGCTCAGGGGACTGGATTGGACTGGACTGGACTGGACTGGACTGGAGGGGTGTTTTGGCACACAGGGAAATGTGTGATGAAGGGACATATCCATGGCCAGGATGATCACCCACCTGTATTCTAGGCTGTGCTGCAGCAAAACGAGCAGCTTCAGGAATTTAGAAGTTTTGGAGATAGCAATTTGAGTTGTCTGCAGAAAAATCTACTTGTATTGGGGAAATGAGGGAAGGAGGGAGGGAGGATGGCCTTCCTGAATTTGGAAAGCATTCCTGTTTATTTCTGCTTGCCTATGAGGGAGAGGAAAGCTCAATGAATCATCCCAGCCACATAAAGAGCACAACTAAGACTTTACCTAAGCAAGAAGAAAGCTTTTTCATGGCTCATAAATGCTTATTGATTTGTCCTTTTCTATTTGTGTGCCTCTGCATTTCCAGGAGCACAAGTGGAAAGAAAACATCCCTGAAAAAAACCTCACAACAGTATTAGCAGAGGTCTGACCCTCAGCCCCTTGACAGAGATGTAGCCACTTGCCTCCAGGGATGGGTTTGGTCCATCCTCTGCTGACAAAAACAAACCAGCCCTGTCATGTGGAGTCCCTGGCATGTGCAGCCCCTGGCCTGCAGCAGTGCCCTCCTGTGCTCCCCACTGCCTCTCCCCTGCACACATTTGCCTTTCAGGCAAGTGCAGGACACTGCCAGGGGTCAGCTGGGGGGTAGCCAAGAGTTTGGCCTGCAGTGTCTTGGGCCTTATCAATGGGTTGTTGTTCAGCTTGAGATTCCTGAGCTCCTTAGTCACATCTTTGCAGGTAACTATAAATCACCTTGTGTGGAGTTTTGCAATACTTGGCCCTCTACAATTTTGCCTCTTCTGAGTGGCCATTTTTGCCATTTTTGCCATTTTTGCTCTCCTTCAGACAGGTCTTCCAGTTACTGGCTCTGGGTTCACAAAAAATTAGTTGGGCTGATTCTCCTTCCTTGATGAAATTATTGAATTTCATTAAAAGCAGCTAGAAACACATTAAGTTTCTCTGTGCTCTTGTTTTTCCATATTAGGAATAGTTGCCAGTGGGCTGGAAAGTTGGTAAAAGCATCCAGAAAAGCATCACCAAACAGGCTGAGGGAAAGACTGGGCTGAGATTGCATATCTGCCCAAGTGTACATGTCTGCTCCAAGTGTTTCCCCTCAGGTGGGCTCAGTGGTGGGTGCTGCTGGAAGCCCTCCTGCTGTTGCTGTGGCAATGACCAGTGCTGCAGAAGCAGGTAACTTGTGGGGTCTCCCTTTTGCCCCACATCAGATCCCATCCACCTCTACGGGTGATGGAGCCCCAGAGGGCAGCCCCTGCATCCCCACTCCTCCTCTGTGTTTCATGCTGTGCAGTGTCACAGGGCAGCAGTGTGGCTGGGAGCAGGGCTGCTCAGCTGAATGTGTGTCCCAGGAGGTTTCAGCAGATGGTTTAGGAGTGCTGAGGCCATGGTAGGGCCCTGCCAGGGGCAGGGGCCCTGCCACCCCTCCCACATGTGCTTTGGGACCGAGGGGATGTGCTGACCAGCCGTGGTGTCCAGCAGCCTTGGGTGACAGCAGTGCCACCCCATGTCTGTGGGGTTTGGCTCTGGGGCAGCAGAGTATTCCCACTCCCTCAGCGCTGAGCAAATCAGGGCAGAAACAAGTGCATTGCAGACTTTTACTATTTACTGCCTCATTTTTCGCACAGGCTCCTTGCCTGTCTTACAGACTGGCTAAAACCATGGAAAAACCCCGGGCTGCTGCGGCAGCCATCAGCATGGCTGTCATGTCTCTGTGCCCGTGGGAGCCGCCCAGGCTGCCGAGGCTGCCGAGGCTGGATTTACTTTTGAATTAATCTTTTTTTTTTATTACGGGGGGTAAGTTCTGACTCTCCCACTTTGCAGGTTGGCTCTCCCTGCCGAGCTCACTCAATAATGCATGACAAGGGCTGGCAGCAGCGGCGATGCCGGCGCGTCCCGCTCCGTGCGGGGTCGGGTTTCTGCCGCTCGGGAATTCGACAGATGGAAACGCTGGGATTCTTTCCACGGCCCTCCTGCCTCCCAGGCCCCCAGGATAGCAGAAGATTATCGGGGGCATATCCCAGCACAGTCGCAGGCATGGGAGAGGGAGGACCTATGGGCGAGGGTGGTGGGGAGGAAGAGGGGGTATGAGTCATTATTTTAATGAAACGGGTGAAGATGAGAACCTTTCCTATGCCTGGGAAGGCAGTGCACTCCTAATCATACTGCTAATTAAATCAGTTTGCCTTCTTTAAACTGATTTTCTTTCACTCTCATGACTTAACTAATTAAAAAACTCAGACACAAGGCCCCCTCACCTCCATCCCCAAAATGATGCTGGTGTGTCCTTTCCTTTGTTTTTCCTTCATCACGTCAGAAGCAGTCCTCTGTTCCAAGGGAGTCTGAAGATGATGTCCAATGCCAATCATTATTAGAAGCTCTAGGGCTTCTGCAGAACATTGTACTGCCAATCTTGAGTCTCAACTCCTTTCAGATATCCACTCCTAGAGAAGCAGGGACTGGTCCATAAGGTCAGGTTCTTCCCCTGTCTATGCAGGGGATGCTGTTTTCACATCAGTCCTTTTTGTGCCAGTGGCCCCAGAGGTGGCAGCCTGATGCATTAGAGGAGGAAAGAGAATTTCAGAAGCTGGTCTGGTGGTAGAGCAATGTGTACCTTATTTCCCTAACCTGTGTTGACTGTGAGAGCAGCGTTTTTCAGGTGACAGAATACAGGACAGAAAAAGGTGGATTAGGAAAAGCAAAAATGCACAGGAAGTCACTGAAAAGAGGAGCAACCAGGAGGATGTCACAGCCAAGGCTAAAAAAGATCAGAAAAGACAGCTAATTTGAACAGGGTTTTCATACAAAACCAAAGCACTAATGGTAATTTTCTGTGTCATATGCCTTTGTTTCTTAACCCTGAGAAGTACGGATGGGAGCAGCAGCATGCACCAGCCAGGGATGTTGGGATTTAAGGACAAAGTGTCAGCACGTGCTTGAGTATGCACAGGTGAGGCCATCCTGAACATGGGTTGAAACCACACTCATCCTTCAGCCCTGAGGCTGCCTCCCATCACCTCTCACATTCATTGACATTGGGGCATGATGGTTTCTGACTTCAGCCCCAATCCTTTCTATATATGTAAAGACTTGGGCTTCTTTGTCCCCAGAAGCCATCTTTCCTTCCAAAAACCCAAAATCCCAGCTACCTTCTGGATTTCATCCCAGATTGAGTAGCTGCTTGTTTCAGCAAGAGTTGTCTGCACAGTAACAAAAATATTCGTCTTCATTTTAGAGCAGGAAATGTTGCAAAAGCCAAAGCTGGTTATACTTCATGGTAATGTCAGCTGGCTGAAACAGTCTCACAAAAATAACATTGCTGTCAGAAATGATTGTTGGGATATGGAAACACCAGTGCATCAGAGACTGTGGAGTTTTGGGGACCATTCCACTGCTTCTGCAGGTGCTTTCAGTGGAGAAAGGGTTGAACAGAACCCATTACTCAATGCCATGCAGTGCCAGCCTGGGATGCCCAGTTATGGCTGAGTGAGCACAAGGACAGCAGGCTGCTGGGTGCATTCCCTCAGCCTTCTGCAGCTGCAACTCACATTTTACCACCTAATGCTGCCCCACACAGCAACAAAGCTGCTAAACATGGGGCTTAGACACATCCATAGTGTGAATTCACTCATTTTTGTCTTGGCCAGGACATGCAGGATGCTCTGGCAGCTGTGGGAGCTGAGCATGCAGGAGCAGGAGCAGTGATGCTGCGGGCACGTATGCTCCATGGCCAGCAAAGCTGGGAGGGGAAGGAGGAGGAGGAGGAGGATATGTGCTGAACTTCACATCCTCAGGGCCCAGTCAGTGCTTGGGGTGGCAGGGGGGACATGATGTGGCCCAGCAGGGCTGTTTCAGTGCCTGTGGCTGGAGAGGGACAGCTGGCTGCTGGCAGGGACATCAACACAGGGCAGGGTGAGCCTCCCCTCAGCTCCAGGAGGGTATAACACAGAACATCAGGCAGCCATATCATCTGACTTTATCCCTTTATGAGGCCACTTTGTGGTCTCTGTCAATCCTGGGTGACAAGATGTGTAGATGGAAGCCAGCATTTGCTCCGTGTCTCAGTTTGCCTGCTCCAGGCAGGCTTAAAGTGCCTTGAGAACAGGCACAGAGACAGGTCCTGCACCAAAATATGTCACTGCTGGCTGACGCAATCCAGGCAAGAGACAAGGGGACTTAAGACAGCTCATGACAAATATTCCATGAGAGTCTCCTTTAAACCTTGCCTTCAGGCTTTTGGGCTTAAAAATAACACACACACCGCTGGGGCCATTTATGTTTAGCTCCCTGGGGGCTTTCTTTCCTGCAGGAATGCAAGGATTAGATGGTCTCCTCCGCTTGTGCAGTGACTCCAGCAAAGTGATCATGTTCTTCTCTCCTAAAGCTGGGCTGGATTGGCAGCAGTGGTGCAACAGCAGATGCATGAATGAGATTCCAGTGCTCCCAGTCCCATCCTGGTGGGAAGGAGGGCACTGCTGGGCAGGACAGGCTCCAGAGCAGCACCTGCCAGCCGAGGAGAATGTGGACAACATGCAGGTCTGTTTTGTAGGCAACCAACCCCACTGATGGCAATCCCCAATTTCTGAGGGTCAGAGCCAGCTGCCTGGATGAAATTTGTGACAAGCTGCCAGCAGGTTTCAGTGCACTGAAGTGGGGATGATGGCAGGAAGTGGCTGCAGAGTTTTGTTAATCGAGGAAGTGTTAGATAGGCAGGTACTTAACAGGATGCAGAAAAATCATTGGAGTAGAGGGTTTAACACTGGCTGGAATATTGGCTGTGGCTGGGGGATGTTGGGGGCTCACAAACCTCAGTCTGCCCTCAGAGATGAGCTCTCTTCAATACATCAAAACAGTGTGTGGGGATAAAACAAACAATGGGTCCAGTGTTGGCTCTGCTCATTTCCTTGATTAAGCACTTTTTTGGTCATGTAACAATTGGGGGTGGTGGGGAAGATAGAAATAAAAGTTTTACTAGGAGAAGCCTAGAATGAGCATCCATACAACCTAAGAGCAGGTTTACATCTCAGAGCACACCTGAGATGTGGGCTCTGCACCACAGCAGAAGACAACTTTGTCACGGGCAGACACAATTGTGTCTCCATCCCTTGGGGCACAGATGGGTGATGGAGCAGTGTACCACAGCAAGCCTGTCTGGCCTGGAGATTGTCTTGCAGATACAGGGAGCCAAATCTCGTTCAGAAGGAATTTCATTATCCCATCCAGCCAGAGGGATGTGGCAGCAGGCACTGCTGAGCTCTGGGCTGTGCCCTTCAGCAAGTAATTCACAGAGGAGCTGGGGAAGCTGTTTAAGCCCAGATAACACAACACTTCCCCATCCCTTCACATCAGCTCAGGGAATCAGTGCTGTCTGTCAGAGGCTGCTGAGATTGCCATGACTTTCTCCTGGAGTTTCAGGCCTTCCTAGTGCCTCCTTCTTGTGTCAGTTCACCCATTTTTGGGGTCTAGTCAAAACTCCTTCACACTAGTACCTCTTAACACACTTCACCTCCTGTTACATTCCCCTGTGGGAATGGTTTCTCCCCCCTCAGGGACCCCTAGAGCTTGTACCATGTAGTGTGACCCTTCCTTCCCTTTCTGACTCTGTTGGCTGTGTCCCAAACTGCCCCTCCCTGGCAAGAGCTGAGAAAAGACCCTGTTCCTCTCTGCACGTCCTCTTTCCCTCTGGACAGCACCTGGAATAAACATCTTACTGCAGCTGAGGGTTAGAGCCTCTTTTGAGTCCTTTATCCTGTCTATGAAATATTCCTCCAAAGCCTCTAAAGGCCTGAGCTAGCTTGGAACTTCCGAGGGGTTAAAAAAGAGGATTTATTCCCACCACTTATGATTGGTAGGGAAATCAACCTCCAACAGAGGTAAGAGCTGCTGTTCCTTTGGGCCACAGGCCTCCTAAGGCACTGCTTTTGGAGGCTCTGTCACAGTATCACTCCCACACATGGGGAAGAGCCTCCTCCAGCTCACTGGACTGCACTGAGATAAGCAGCCTTCCTCCAAGCTGCTTCAGCCTCCTGTGATCTTTATGGAGCAATTTGTTATGTCAAGTGTAGGATGTAACAGGGGACACCAGGGCCAGTAGTCCTTAAAATGTGCTTGCTGGAGAAGGAACACTTTGCAAAGGTGAACTTGAGGTGAGAGAAACGCATAGCTCAGATGTCAAACGTCGTGCTGAAGAAGTGTTGGGTGATGAAATAAAGATTGGTAAGCTCTCTTGTGGTGGCTGGTTTGAGAGATCAAGTATCACCTTTGGGCTAACTGTAAAAATGTGGAGAATCTAAAAATGGGGCTGCAGAAAGAGAAAAGTGGTGGATGATCACTCATATCAATCTAATAATGCTGGAAATAATTTGAAACATATTAGAGGTGGAAAACAAAGAGTCAAATAATAATAATAAAAAAAGAAGGTAGGAAAGAACAACCTGTAAGTATTGCTAATATTAGGAATGTATGAGAGGAAAATTTTCCTTGTAGATAATTGGACTCTCCAGCCAAGTAAGAATGTGTAATTGTAATTCATGTGGAGAAGAAATTGTTGGTTGTCATCATTAGTGATAATATATTAGTACTGGATGTTCTGATGAGGGCCCTCTGTGGTCAAGTAAACATGCCTGCAAGGCTTAGCAATAGTCCCTTCCTTTGAGAGAGCACTTAATTACATCTAGAGAGACCTATTGCACCTTCAAACATGATAAATTGCCATTGCTAAGCTTCTGACACTAGAGCTGCCTATCTGCTCAGCAGTGGTAGGGATCAGGAGACTCAGTAGGTGGTTCCTCAGTAAAGTAAAAATCATTGCCACCATCTGAGTCTGTCCTTAATGTGTTTTATTTCCACACACCTCCTCATCTTCTGGGTCTGAGCTGGCCAAAAGACACACAGAGTTTTCTTCTCTTCTGACCTCCCAGCCCCTTGCCAAGGTGCAATTCCCAAGAGACAAAACATCAGGAGAAGGTCTACCACAATTGCTGACCCAGCTCTCAGGATGAAAGGAGGCAGCTCACCCAGCAGGTGTTCACAGGTCTAAGCAACCCATGAAGATTGATGAAAAAGTCTGTGTTCAACCATTTCACCTCAGGACAGCTGCAGAGGTATTTACCAGAGAAATTCCACTGCTTCTGAGGGGTAGAGATTGTCTCTGCCTCATGAGTCCCTTGCAGAGTTCAGTTTGAAGAACAGCAGAAACCCCTAGTAATCCCTCTGTATTTATGCAAATTAGCTCTTAATGAGGGAAAAATAACTTCAGAGTGTTTTTTCTGGTCATCTCTCTGACTTGCAAAGTTTACCCAGAAAACATTCCTGAGGATCTGTTGGTGTGGCAGTGTTCAGGCAGGCCAGGAACAGTTCAGAGCAGCAAGTGGGCTCTCCTGATGTAAATGAGCCCTCTGAGATAGCTGGAAAGCTCTTTCTTGTGGGCTTTGCTGAACACCATGGTCTAGAGAGCCCTTGTGTGCTCCTCTGTCCTGGCTGCAAGTGCTGGATTCACACCCTGGCATGACATGGTGCTCTTCATCCAGGCTGCAGGCTGGGCACCCAAATTAAATCAGCACAGGCTCACTGAGCCTGTGAAAACAGGAGGTTCATAAACCCCTTTTGGCTGTACACAGAGTCACACGAGCGTGGGTCTTGCTGGGGCTGCATTTGCCTTGGTTTCATAACGTTGTAAAATCATTAAAGTTGGGGAAGATCCTTTAAGATCATCGAGTCCAATCATTAATCCAGAACTGCCAAAGCCACCACTAAAATGTCTCCAGCTGCCACATCTGCATGTCCTTTAAATTTCTTCAGGGATGGTGACTCCACTGCTTCCCTGGGCAGTCTGTTCCAGTGCTTGACTGCCCTTTAAGTGAAGAAATTTTCCCCGATATCCAATCTAAACCTCCCCTGTGCAACTTGAGGCTGTGTCCTCTCATCACTTGTTAAATGGGAGAGGAGACTCTTCCCCCCATCTACAGCCTTTCAGGTAGTTGTAGACAGCAATGAGGTCCCCCTTTAGCTGCCTTTTCTTCAGGTTGAACAACCCCAGATTCCTCAGCTGCTCCCCATCAGGTTGGTGCTCCAAGTTCCCACTGGCTGAGGCCCGATGGCTTCACTGCCATATAAACACGGTGAGGATCCCATGGAAGTGTCTGTGTGCTTACATTAGAGCTTGAATATACAACAGTGATGCCTTGGGAAGGCTGACCTGAAATAGAGACTGCACAGAGCTAGAGAATAAAGTAGGTATTTCGTAAAAGTAGGTATTTCATAAAAAAATTTTGTGACAATTTTAAATCCACCTTGGGCAGGACAGGGCCTGACCAGGGCTGCACCCAAGATGGATTTAAAATGGTCACAAAATGGTTGACTGGCCACAAGATCTTACATTTTTATAAGTTTTGGTCCATTCGCATATTGGGATTGAATTGTCCAATTACAGATTCAGGTTGTGAGGTCCCATCCTTCTTGTTCCTCCCTTCAGCCCACCCTTGTTTGTGCTTTTGGGCTGGAAAGTTGTCCTTGGTCTTCAGCAGGAAAGGATTTGTTTTGTCTACCTACTCTGTGAAGAGAGCTTACTAGCATTTGATATGAGGCTCAGAGCTACTTCCCTAGGTAGCACAGTATCTTGAAAACATGAAAGCTAAAACTCAAGGCATCACAGTGGAACAACAGGTTTGCCCCTAAAATCAGATCTGTTTCCTTTGAGTAACTGTATGGAAAAGACCAGAGAGGCACAGTCCTGAGCAGGTCTGGAGCTCTCTGCTTCAGTCTGCTGCTGGGACAGGAGCTAAGCACGTATGAAGTACCAGAAACCCCTGTCATCACTTAAAAGGAGAGTGATGATTTCCCTCACAGACTCAAGGGAAATCCAGGCAGGTGAAACCCTGTGAATGAGGTCTTATTTCATCAAAGTCTTTCCCCACAGGTCAGCATATGGTCTACCTTAAAATACCAATAGCATAATAATAATGGTGTATCTAATATTGAACAACAGCATTTTCCCAGCTCAGTGCCCATGCAAATGGACAGTCCCATGAGAAAACATCCGTGAGAGCACTCCAACTTTGCTTGTCCTGAGACAGCAGGGACTGCAGTGACAGAGCTTGATCCAGTTTACCTGACAGGAATTTTTTTCCCTGGCAGCTAAGCCAACAAAGCCCCCAGCACACATGCAAAGCTGCAGAGAGTTTTCTGGACTATGTGCTCAGGCCATAGTGGTTTGGAGCTGCTCAGGGTGTGCACTCATGGCATCCCCAGCGGAGCTGGGGAGAGCTGATGGAGTGAAGAACATTTGCACTGCTGTGAGCCTCAGCTCCCCTGCGGCACCCAACTGCAAACTGCCACAGGCAAAGAGAAAGTGTTGCTGTGTGATCTTAGTTGCTTTTTGTCATACTTTCCACACTGGTTCACATCCTGTTCTCTTTTAGCTCTCCTCTCCCTGTCTCTCCCAAGGCTGATGCCCTGCCAGGATCTTTCCACTGGAAATGCCCCTGCCTGGGATGAGGGTACTCAGTGACGTTTATTTGCCACAGGGCATCGGGGCTTGTGGCTCTGGTTTGCTGCTGCTTGCCTGCACATTCCCGCCTGGGATAACAGTATTGTCTCAAGGAGTGGCTGCTGTAGGTATGGGATCAGGAAACTTGTTTGGTCATGCTGTAATCAGAGCAGGAACTCTCTTATCTGCTCCTATCACGCCGTGCTGCAGTGCAGCTTCCCCAGCACAGTGGATCCTCCGGGACCCTGCCAGTGCTGGACCAGGGGCTGCTGCTCAGCATCGCTACCCAGAAATGGATCAGGCTGTCCTCCCTGTGCTGACAGCCCTGTTCTGCTTCCCTGAGGAGCCCATAAGAGCATGGAGGGAAGGGAGAAGTGCAGGGGAAAAACCATGCATTCGTTGCAGCTCCAGATCTGAGGCCAGCTGGTCCCTTCAAACAGCACTGCATACAAAAACTGGACCTGGTCATGTTGTAAACCCCAGAGAAGGGGTTTTTGGCTACCCATGAGCCTGCCCAGGGAGCATCAAATTGCCTTGGGACACTTTGGAGAGCATCCATCAGCCAGGATCTGTTGCCTTATCCTACAGGCAGCCTTCCTGTGCTCATCATCTGCTTAGGAGTAAGCTTGAAAAAAGCTGAGCCAAAGTTTTGGACTGCTTGAGGGATCCAAGACAAGACACAAACTTCACCATAGTGTTTCCTACCCCTCCAAATCCTGCCTAGTGCTGCCTGCCCAGTTTCTGATCAGGAGTGAGGGCAAGTGCCAGGTGTGCTCTGTACTGCAGCCCTTGGCACAGAGGGTGGCCTGTTCCAGGCAGTGGCAACCAGGAGCAGCTACTTAACCCTGGCCATATTTGAAATAATTGCTATGCACAGCACAGGCACACCAGGCTGGTGAATGCATGCCCTGCTCTGCGGTCAGTTGTCTCCTGGTGCCCCTGGGCAGCCAGGGTTTGGTGATGCTTCATCTGGACCTCTCCTTTTCCATATGGAGGGGTGGTGAAGGTGAGAACTCCCACTCTGAGATATGCCCAGAGCTTCCCTGCTGTCAGCTCCATGCACGTGTGACATGCTGAGGCAAGAAAATGAAACAGGAGTAGGAATTTCTGATGGCATTTGAGCAGAAGGAGAGGTTGGTCTTTAGAAACTCTGGAGTCAGGCTTGTTTCTGCACTGCCTCTTCAGAGGAAATGTTTCCAGATTTTTCCAAGCCTCTTAGAAAAAAAGCTGTTGAGCTCAGCAAATGTATTTCAGTGTTTTGCCTCGGACTTTTCTCACTGTGAAAATACTGTGATATTCAAAAATACAGGCACAAGCCAGCAGTTGCAAGCTTTGTGCTGGGTCCGAGTATGGGCAAACTGAGGTGGGACTGTTGCTGTCAGCACCAATTGTATCTTCCTCCCTTTGGTACCCCTGGGGCTGCTGTGGCTGACAGCATCTTCATGGGCCTCCCCCAAACCCAAGAACAAACAGAGTTTTCCATCATGTGAGGACTGCTGTGATTTATTGAATAATCTATTGAAAATGGGTGGAAAAACTGTCAGGATGGAGAGAGGGGGTCACAGTGTCCTGGACAGGGACTGAAAACAAATGGGGCAGGAGGCTTTAGTGCAGAGCTGGGGCATTGAAACAGTGCAGATGCAAGGAATAAGCCGTAGGTTCAGCAAGCTGCTGGCTTCAGGTTTGGGCTGCAGGATTGGACCCAGTAAAGCAAGGAAAATATTGCAGAGCAACAAGCAAAGACTGCCATGGAGAGGAAAGCACCACTGCTTGTTTGCCTTCCTCTCAGTGTCCTGCAAGGAGCACCAACAGCTGAACTGCATCTCATGGGCTGGTCCTGCAGGTGAGGCATTGCCAGCATCCACAGGTCCATCTATTTCACAAGAAATCTCAGCAGTTCTTCCCCTGATGGAAACTCTCTGTTTGCTCTTGGATTTAGGGGCAGAGGAACGCTGGGGGCTGGCTGGGCCAAGATTGAATGTGTTTGCACATTCCCTTGCCTCGTAGGATTGAATCCCTGTCAGCCCAGTGATGGATGCACTGCTGAACCAGTGTATCTGATAACCACAATCATTAACTAAACTGTTGGAGGGTCAGGGGTTGGAGGGCCAAACACCATCCCTGCTCCAGCTTTTACAAGGTTCCTTTGTGGCACTGTGTGGGAGCACAAGCCCTGTGGGCAGGGAGAGCCACTGCCAGGCCCTGCCATCGTGGCTGAGCCACAGGGGGACACGGTGAGCAAGGGACAAGCTGTTGGCACAAGGATGGGGAGAAAATTGCAGGGCTTGGGTGGCTCAGGCACTGGATCTGCCCTACCCTTGGGAATGAATTCCCCACACTCACATCTCTGTTTGCCTTGCCTTTCTGCAGAAGGAGAAAGGGCACTGTGGTTGAACTGGCTTCCACTGCTCTTCTTCACTGCCCTCCCCCTCCTCCTTCTCTGGAAAGGGTCATTCATGGGCCTCTCTCCTCGCTCCATCAGGGCCTCCCTGCAATTTCTTTCTCTCACACACATGCCCAGGATCTTTTCTGGAGAATTGCCCTCCACTGACTTACATCTGATGCACAAACACGTGCAGATCCCAGCGAGGCAGTTATTTTCCCAGGCAGATGTCTCCAAGTGTTAAAAAAATAATCAGCTGCTAGTTGGGATGCTCCTATTCATCCTGGAGGGCAAACTGCAGCGGAAAGAAAGGGATGTGACTGTCCCCTGGCTCTTTATGGAGGGTCTGTTTCTTAAGAGGCTATTGAACCACGTTCAATGCACCACTGAGGCATCTAAGAGGGGATTTAGGGACTTAAAACTTGCCTGTGGGCACCAATACACACTTTGTGAACAAATGGCTGGGATCCTGAAAAGGTTATCAGGCTGACAAAAGAGGGGGAAGAAGCAATCAACTCACATTGGGGCAGAAAAGAGAGAATGAGAACAGGACAGAATATGGCAGCAGGATGCTCAGGTGGGCCCAAGGCGGAGAGAAAAAATCCCTGTGATGAAATTCCTGAGCAGAGGCATGTGCTGCCCAGCAGCTTCGGGAAATACACTGGAAAAAGTGTACAGGGAAAATGTGTAATACTAAGTACATCCACTTCGGTGACTAAAAATACTTTTGCTCATTCTTCAGTGTCACAAGAAGACATTTTTGTCATAGCTTATTTAGACAGCTGCCTGCAAATAATCAGGTTGAGTCCTATTCTGTCAGTAACATTAAAAAAAAAAAAAAAAAAAAAAAAGAAAAAAAAAGAAAAAAAAAAGGAAAGGAAAAGAAAAGAAAAGAAAAGAAAATGCCATTCCTTAAATAAATCCAAACTTTCTGTGGGAACATGTAGCTTTCAACCAAAAGTGACTTTGCAGGAAGTTGCACTGGCACTTTCTTGCCAAGGTCAAAATATTCTCTCAGCCTTTTCTAAGAACCTTCTTCTTTTTTTTTTCTTCTTTTTTTTTTGAAACAACTTTTCATTAATTTTTAATGTATATTCTATTACAAACAGCAGTGTGCTTCAGAAAACACTAAGCCTGGAATAAGGAGCATTGATCGTATTGATGGAAAATGTTTTTCTGACATCTGAAGTCACACTTGTACCTTTCCAAGGAGATTTCAAACTTTCTTTTTTTTAATTATGTTTTGGTTTGGAAACAACATTTCAAACTCAGATATGTTTCAGAATCAAGTAAATTTGTGTCCCTCTACACCTTCAACAAAGGAAATTCTCATCCTGTGTAATTTCACTAATTTCTCCCAGAACCCTGTGTAATTTTACTCATTTCCCTCCACAGACTTGTCATCACCAGCACTGCTGCCAGGCAGAGGGACAAGGAGTGGCAGAGCTGGCAGAAAGCCACTTATGGGTGGTGAGGAATGGGAAAGCCTGTGAGAAAAAAACAAACATCAACCACGCCCAGCCATGGACGTTCTTAAACTAAAAAGCCACAGGTATCCAAACTGAGGACACAGGGCTCTTGCCCCTGCTGCAAATATATCAATATCCATCTGACTTATCATCAATATGATTGCAGAGAGAAATCCTTGAGGAACATGTGTGAGAAGAGTGAGAGGCAGCAGGGTGCAGAGACCTTGTGAGCATCCCTTGGTGAGGGGGGTGCTGAACCTCTCCAAGTTCTCTCCAAAAGGTGTCCCAGGCTGTTTGTGATCTGGGCTCTGGCTCATGAGGGCTGTGCTACAGATCTGTGGCTGTATTAACCCTGCTGCTTGGTGACCTTTGACAGGAGACAACCTGGCTGCAGTCCCTGGGGAGGTGCAGGCAGAAATGGAAGCAGAAGATGGCTGGAGAGGGACCCAGGGGATATCAATTTTCATGGCACAACACAGTAGAGAGAGAGAACTGCTGAAAAGCAGAATATTCAGAGGTACTTTTCTTCAGCTGCTCCTGGAGTGCCTCCACTCCCAGAAATGTCAGACTGGCACTGGGAAGCCTCAGTGCAGGCTGCCCAACACAGTCACGAATTGGAAGGAAGGAGACTCTGCAGAGAGGATAACAGCTGAAGGATCAATACAGGCACACAGGGGAGACCAGGTTAGAGGGGATCTCAGTTCCTGGACCATGGAACACTTGCCAGACAGGTTCTCTCATTTGCACCTCCAAAATTCGAGGTCTTTCCACGAATACAGCGTCTGCACACCACAGTGTTTGTGGAAAGGGACGCCCGTGCCCAGGGCTGGTCCCCATCAGCAGAGCTGGGTGCTGGGCATGCCCTGAGGCCACAGGCAGGCTGGCCATCCCTCCCTGACAGCTGTTCCAGACCCAAACACCAGCCCAGGCCTAGGAGCAAGCCTGGGAACGTTTCTGTGTATGGGCAGAAGCCAAGCAGGTGCTCTCAGAAGGTCTCACTAACACTCCATCAAGAGCTCAGCTTCTGGATAAAATGGGGGAGGCAGAAGAAAGGATCTGCACTAAAAGCTGGTCTTATGCAGTAAGTTTTGAACACATGTTCCTGTCCTGTGCCTCTCTGTCCTGCACAAAGGGCCCTTTAGCCCTTACTCAGCAGCTGGATGGTGTCCCAGTCCCACTGCAGATGTGTGGGCTCCAAATCCTCGGCACTTGACTCCTCATTTGGGAAACCACTCTGAGGTCACTTGGGAAACTTGGCACCCAGAGATTTCAAAATGTGTCTGACTCAGAGGAGCTGCTGCCATGAGCTTGGTTTGTGAGATGACTACACACACCATCTCTAACATGAGAGCTGATTAATGCCACCCAGGCCATTGCTGAAGTGTTTGCTGAATCACCTCTCTCCTTTATCTAAGATGGCTATTTTTCTTATTATTTATTATTTGTCATGTTTATAAGCCATGGGCTGCTCTGTGGCATCCAAACAAGATTTGCAGGAGAAGGCTTCTTGGTTTGCTGTCCAGATTGAAAGCAACAAAGGTTAAATGTTTCTTCTTATGAAGACCAAAGGATTTACAGCAAGGTAAATGTGAGTATTCCTGTGCAAAGATTTTATATTTTAAAGGAAGAATGATTTGATAACCCAACAGACCCCAGGCAATGCCCCCTTTCAGTGACATTATTTTGTGGATGGATGGATGAAATGGTGAAATGTTTCTCACTGGAGTCAGCCAGCTGTGGGCAGAGGATTCTTAAATTGTCACCTGAGACCCAACACTGCACAGAGGGCAACAGAACACTTCCAACCAAGCTAATAATTCCCAGGAAGGAATTTGTTTGGTGAATGTGAGCAAGGTCCCCAAAAATTCATTGGAGTTATCAACTACAGCCTTGGGTTTTTCTTGGCAAGTTGTGGGTGGAGAGTTCTGTTGGGGTGCTTTTATTTTTTTTTTTTTTTTTGGGGGGGGGGCGTTATTGCCAGAATTTCAAGTGCATTCTGATGAGAAATGCAGAATGTGGCCTAAGTTTGAAGTGAATAAAATTTCACAAAGGACCTGCATTGAGACAGGACTTTCTGTAGCAGGAAGGACAATTCAGTGAGGATCAATAATTGTGTTCAGGGAATAGAAATGAGAGATGAACTGAGCTGCTAATTTTCTGTCCTAGTAGAAACCAGGCCAGGCACTAGCTGGCCAGGGAGCAAGGGGGTTTCTCCCTGTCCCTGGTGCAAACCATCAATGTTCCTTGTTCTTCTCCACCCCAGGCAAAGACAAAGGCACAGTGAGGTGAGCATAGCACTTGGGTTTTGCTTGGGCTGGAGGGGAGCTGGAAGGTGACTGCCCACTCTGCACACCAAAGTGAACACAGAATCAAGGCTGCATGGGGGGCTTCCTTTTGGTGTTGGGATAAGAAGCACATGGAAACCAGTCAGCAGCACTGGCTGTCAAGTCCTACACCTTGAACTTTCTCACTCCAGTCTTCTCTCAGAGATTTAGCCCTAAGAGCACTGATATAACTATGCACAAATAATCAGATTCTAGATGGTGAGACATTGTTCCTCCAGCATTCAGGTGCTGTTGGTTTTTTTATCCTTTTCTTTTTTAATGGCATTAGAAAAGCCCCTACACTAATGTTTAGAGCCTTCAGTGTCGAGTCAATACCTCTCCTTCCAGCATGGACTCAAAACACCACAGACTGCTCCCCACAGCATCAAACCTGTCATTAAACCTGTCCTGGCTGGTCAGGGATAACCTCTGAGATGCCAACACCCACATCCAGTGCGGTACTGGGCCCTGAGTTGTTTCTCTGCCTCCATGTAGTGTTTTCATCACATTTATCAACCCATGCCATCTCTGAACAGCACATGGGTATTTTGTCAGGTTCCACATAGATAAAAAAAAAATATCTTTTCTTTCCATCATCTGAAACCTGTTGTTTGTTCTTTACTCATTTCCTTTTGCTGATTGAATCTGCTGCAGAAATGAGGCGTTGCATAGTGGCTCCTCTGAGCTCCTGGAGGAACCCTGCACTTGGGCACCATCCCACAGAAACCATCAGCTCCTTGTCCAGGGTGGCCACCTCCCCTGGAGATGCTTGCCCAGCACCTGCTGCCCATAGGATCTCAGCCACAGGAGGGTCTTATCCCAAAGTTTGGTCACAGGCCCTTTCCAGAGCCTGGGGAAAGGATGAAACATCCTGAGTTTTGGAAATCATTTGTGGGAGACCAGGATTCTCATGATGATGGGCAGGGATATGTGCTATCCATCATGGATGTAAGAGGCAGGGGAGAAAGGCAGATCTCAGAGGCTTAGAACTCCTTAATTTTAGCAAAGAGGATTGAGAGACAGCCTGATACATCTGCATATTCAGCTCTTCTGGGATCTGCAACATTACCAAAGCATAGAAAGAAGGGATTTTTGAACCAGAAGGAAAGCACATGAGTGAACAATGATGGTGACCAGTTTCTGGGACAAAGAGAAAGAGGTGCCCCATCTCCCAGTGTCTTCAGAGCAACATGAGCTTCCAGTGAAGCAGGCTACTGGGTTTGAGTGACTGAGCCCAGTGATCTGTGTAAATCCAGATTTAGCAATTCCTTCTGGCCATAAACACCACGACCCTGCTGGTTCTCACAGTTTACAGTGGGAAAGGGCCGAATTTGGTAAACTCAGACATGAATGTCACATGCTATATTTACACAAAGCAGTGCAGCTCTCTCCTTGTAGGGGAGCAGCCCTGTCCCCATGTGGCAGCAGTCACTCATCAAAGGCTAGCAGCAGGTCTGGGATGGGGGGACAGTCCCTGGGAGAGTGGCTGGAAGCTGTCCACAGCTGTCTGGTTGTAGTGGTGGTGCTGGCACCCAGACTGGCCTCTCCACTCCCAAGGAAGCTCAGAGGCAGAGGGGGAGGATTCTGTGCTCCCAGAAAGCCGCTTGCAAGAGGTCCAGTGTTGGCAGCATCCTGAAGCACCTGGCTAAGAGCCTAACACAGAGGGCAGTGCTGTTTCTGAAGACAGTAGATAAACAGCATTCACATGGCTGTGACCAGATCTGATGTTGCTCTGCTTCATCTCACATTCATAGAAATGCAGTTCTTAGAAAACCCAGAGAGACCTAAGGTTAACCAGCCCACTGATCCCCGAAATAACAAAAAAAACCCAAATGATGTAAAACCCTGCAAGAAATATAAACTTTGTAACTCCCTAAACCCACTTTGGTTCCAGACTGTTGCTCTTGCAAGACAGAAGAGGATTTCCAGCTTTTGTCTGGAATTCAGCCTCACCTCCTGTGCAGGAATCCCGGGCACCAGCCCCCTCTCTGCTCCCTGCAGGTAACACTCATGTGCAGCCAGAAATGCTGCTAGCCCACCTGAGTTTCAGCACTGTTTTTTTGTGAGACTCATGGTATTAACCAGGCCTCCTCTCAAAGGATCTCTAGCGTGGAGGGTAAGGCAGGAGCAGTGTGAAACCCATGGGGGAGAGTAACCAGAGCAGCAGCATCACTATGGCCATGGAGATAAGGGGCAGTTCACACCACAGCTGATGAGTGACATGGTTTCTAGCCCTTTCAATGCCTTGAAGTGTTTTCCTCCTTGACTCAACCTAGAAGTACCACAGCTTAAAAACAATTAATGTCCCCTTGAAGGGAAAAAAAAAAAAAAACCCACCCAAAAAGGAAAAAGAGGCAATTTTTCCTTCTATTTTTAAGTCTCACTTCACCACAATAGCTCCAATATTTCACTCCTGACTCAAAGGCAAAGTCCGAGGGAGCAGGATATGCTGTAGGGTATCTCTCTTGCCACACTATTCGTGTTATTTTCAAGTTCCTCTCTCCAGGGTTGATCTTGGCAGCAGATCACAGCGCTGGGGCAGCACAATGTAAACTGGAGCCATTGTTACTCCATCTCCCACTCCTCATCGCTGCAACAACATTTCCCCACACGCCTCCCTGCAAATTGTTGCATGTCCCGTCCTGCTTCCCACCCCCCTCCAAAATCCATTAGGCTGCTGCAGTTCAGCTATTCATCTAGTCCCCTCAGAGGCTCTGAAATAAAGTGGTTTCTCTTTGCTGGCTGGCATGGTGCAGGGTTTTGAGGACGGGTCTCAGTGACAGCAGAGTGTGGCTGTGCTGCTGGGCTGCCCAATGCTTCATGTCATGTGCACCACGCAGGCAGAAGAGGGTAGTAGGGAATAGGGAAGCTATTAAAATGTCCTTAAATTGCTTAATTTTCTCCCATCACCTGGTGAAGGCACAGGTGTGGGTCTGGTGTGGGGCTGAGGAGGTGAGCCCTTCACATGGGATCAGCCTGTTTTGCTGTCTGAGGAGTGTACCAGGGTTTGGACCAACACAGCCAGGTGGCTTTGGCTGATGGAGCCAGAACTGAGAATGAGTAGCAGTATCAACAGAGAGCTCAGGGCCTCCATCTCTGGGGACTGGTAGATGGCAGCTGGTGCTGGGACTTTTCCTTACAGCTTTGAGACCCTGATATACACAAACATGATGTAAATACGTGTGTGCTCACTCTGCCAACAGCACAAAGGGCACTGCACAGAACCAGCACGATGCTGAACCTCAGCTGGCCCACGTGGCTTCACGTGGGTGCCTGACACCCTGGCCCCAGCAGCAGGAGGCTCCAGCAGCAAACCCATCCCCATCCCCACAGGACTGCTCACAGCCAGGCTCTGCTCAGGCTGCTGGTGGATGGCACCCAAGGTGGGCTGGGAGCAGCGGTAAAAGCCACGTCCGTGGGAGTTCACCGCCAGCTTCAGTGAAACAGGATCAAGTCCTCAGTCACTTGGCAACCTGCTTTATCAACCTGAACTTGTATCTCTCTCTCTGCTGCTGTTTTTCCAAGGGCTATTCATGGTTCAAAGCTGTAGACAATGCTGTTCCTTTCTTCACTCACTGCCACCTAGTTATCTCTGGCAGAGTGTGACTCTGGAGAGAAGCAATTTGAGAGAGGAAATACATTGGAGATGGAAATAGCATGGATGATACAACAAGGACTTGACTTTCTTGTTTCTATCTTGTTCAAGATTATGTTTCCTGACTGAATCCCTGAAGACATTCGAGTTGTTCTAAAAATTATAAAAGGAACAAAAGAATTTTTTTCATGCACATTGCAGAGAATCCAGAATGATTCTGCTTATTTCCAAAGCGTAGAAGTAGAAATGGGAGTTGGCATTTGGCCCTTGGCTAAAGCATGAAATATAGGGAAGGCCCAGGGTCCTGGAGGAAACAAATGTGTGTCCCAATCAGACACATACATGGGAATATTTGTGTCAGCATCCCAGTCCATAGCCCTTTGGAAAATGCATCTTGGTCTCTGCAAACATTCCATTCCATTTCGTAAATATTCAGTAGGTAGAGAAAAGTTTATAGGAACAGATAATTCTACAAATAATACTGTGACAGGACAGGATTTTGTTGAAAGAAAGGACTGATGAAACCCAAAGCTCTGGGTTTCAGATCTTGGGTGTGCTGCTGCTCCTTGGAAGTTTGCTGGATCAGCTCATCTGCATGGTGAGGAAGTTTGTCTCCTCGTCCTGGGGTTACCCCGAGTTTCCTACATTTACACTGGAATTTGGCTCAGGAGCTCTCACACACTCATTCATGGAAAGGTGCAGTAAAACAAGTGCACACAAACCCAACATAATTTTTTATAGCAAGGATTTTGCAATCTTGAAAACCTTTTCTTGAAAGACTAAAGTCACCCTCCCATGGGTGAGTCTGGATTGATTTGATATTCTGAACAAAGCTATAAACGGACATCAGTTATATGATAAGTTTACGATGAATTAACAAAATTAATGAAGAATGAACAGAATAAAAACAAACAAACAAACAACCAGGAGAGCTTTAAAAACAATAACCTTGAGGAAAAAAAAATCCTATTTTTCCCTACTTAGCTGACCTGCAGAAATTAAGGCTAAAAAGTCACATACACCACAGTGGGATGATGCAATGGCTCTGCTTGGAGCAGTTCCCTGAGGATGGAGGGTGCTCATGGAAGCATCCCACGGGCAGAGCTCCTGCCCTGCCCCACCTCCTGGGACAGTTGCACTGGCCAGGACACTGGGGTACAAAGTGGCACCAGGACAAGAGCTTATCCCCTCCATACCACTGGGGCTGTGTGTTGGAAAGCCTCACTGAGAGCAGCTCTGATGAGATCCAGAGCTGCCAAAATGCCCAAACTGAAACTTTCTGTCTATTTTAATCTAATCCAGCATGATTGCAAAGCTTTTTCCTGCCTGATCCCAAATGGATTTTCAGGCAGGGAAATTTCTGAGAAGTAAACAGCCAGAGTTAAATAAACACTTGCAGGTCTCTGGCTATCCTGGCAGGGGACAAAAAAAGGAAAAAAAAAAAAAAAAAAAGAAACCTGACAGCAAATACTACAAATACTAGTAACAGATTTTAACAGGTGGAGGAATTATCTTATGTATCTAGGAAAGAAAACAAAACAGGCACTCCTAAATCACCAGTGCTGATTTAAACATGAGCTTTTAAATATAGTGTGTGAGCAGCAAATGAGTTCTAATTGAGGCAAGCTTGTAAACAAACAACAGCTTTCATCTGCAGCATCACTGGAGATACGGGCCCTGTGCTGGGGCTGGGCTGTGCTGCCACAGCCCAGGGCTGGCAGTGCCAATGGGAATGAGCTCTGATCTCCTTTAGGAATGTCAAGGCATCCTGGAGCAATGAGGAAAAGCAAACCTGGACTCACATTTCTCAAGGTCTGGATGGGCAAAAGGAGCAGTGCAGGTCAGTGGACCGGGCATGCACCAGGATCCTGGGGCTGCTCCTCGTCCAGGTGCTGCAGAGACTCAGAACAACTTTTGGGAGCAGCCAGCCTGCCATGAGGGTCACTTTTTAAAGCCACCTTTGAGAGACCTCATTTCTCTTGAAATAAGAGAGGTGAGGGCCCTTTCCAGCACCTGTGTGGGAATCTGATCTGTGCCACAGTCACTCATCATCTCCTGCTCTGGAGTAAGACCTGCTCCAAGGTGTGTCAAGCACCATGAGGAGTCTGAGGAACAATCTGGGAGTCAGACAAAGAAGGGAACGTGGCTGGGGAGCAAACCCATGAAACACAGCTGGGGCTGTGGTCAGAAAGGAAAGGTCTGCTGCAGTAAAGCATGCACAGTTCATGCTCAGCCTGTGAGGCAAGAGTGGGGGAGATACAGCATGTCAGGAAACATCCACGCAGCGCAGATACAATCAGGCTGAAAACACACAGAGCATGCCAAGGAAGTAACCTTGAATGTCTGCTGGTATTTTTCTCTGGAAAGCAACAACAGGATATTACAAAAGGACAGAAGCATGGACGTGGTTGCCAATTCTTACCAAGATACATAAATTACCTGCCCTGGAAATGAGCATGAAATGGAAAAGTGTTTATGCCCAATCCCAGACCAGGGCTCCTTAAAAGGCCAGCCCTGGCTCCAGTTGCAGCAGTGCCCCACTGAGCTGTCACTGTCAGCTGGAGGTTTTGGCAGTGGGGTGGTCACACTCAGCATTGGAGCTCAGCCTTCCCACTGGGTGTGCAGGGAACAGGCCCTGGAAAATACTCCCACTGCAAGAGGGATGCCCTGCACCAGCCACACTGTGTGTGTCAGGCATCTGCTGCTGGGAAGAAGCAGCTAGCTGCATTCAGATTTTATTTCTAGGAGTTTTAATCTCTCTCTGCTCCGATAAACGATTAAGCTCTCAGATGAGTCAAACCAGAAACTGGCAAATCAAAGCCAGCCTTGTTTTGAAAACAGGTTGCCCACAAACCCCGGGTTAGCACCATGCCCCACAGCAGGAGAAACACAAACCCCAGCAGAATATAGCACCCGCAGCTCCCAACCTCCAGTTCCCAAATTTAGGCATGAAGATAGAGCAGCTTAACCCCGAGGATTGCTGGGACCCATTATAGACCACCAGAGTCAATGGAAGCAGCAGGTGCTTGGAAACACTGCGAATCAAAGCACCCGTTTAGGGCACTAAATATAGAGCAAGATTCAAACAGCCAGGCTGGAAAATGCCGGCCATGTGCTCCCTCCACTGCCCCGTGGGTCCCACACAGCCTGGCTGCTGCCACATGATGCCCCTAGAAGGTGCTGGGTCCCTGCTCCCACTGCCCATTAGCAGCTTTTTATCCAGGGTGACACGGTGCAAAGAGGGTTTCCCCCCTCACCTTTTCAGAGGATATTGCTGCACTCGAGATAACCCCGCTGGTTTATCTGCACTGAAAGCATGTCAGCAGACTGTCAGGACACCTCCCTGGGGACCTGCTGTGTCCCTGGGGCCTTGGTACCCTCCACGAGCTGTGTCTGTGCCATCAAGCCAGGGAGCCTCACCAGGCTGAGGGTGGCATCCAGGCACATCCCAGTCGCCCAGGGAGCATCCTTACACTTCCCAGTGCATGCTTCAAGGACATCTTGAGAGAGCAGAGCTCTTCACTGTTGAATTTTCTCTTTTTTCTTTTTTTTTTATTGTCATCTAATTAAAAAATTAAAAAGGTTGAAGAGAAATAGGGAGGGGAACCTGCTGATCCACCCTCACATTTTAACTCGCCCAAGTGTTCCACTCCAGCAGTTTTACTTCGCATTGAGAAGCTGCTGCACTCACCATTTCCATTTTCTTTTGGGAAGTGGGGATGAGAAAATGCTGCAGCATTGAGCCCGCGGTGCCTGTGGAGGGAACAGCCCTGTCTGGGGGTGTCTAACCCTACAGAAGGCAGAGCAGGTCAGGGATATCACCTCAGCCAGAAAAAGGGCTGGCTGGCACATGCCCTGCACGGGAGGATTCAGCACTGAACAGCCCTTTCTGTCACCCCTTTGCACCTCCTTGCAAGTAACACATGGAGGATTCTGGAGTGGAGCCCAGTCATGCAGACACTCATCAGTGAGGGGACCACCAAAGAGGGAAGCACTTAGATAAGCCACATGGCAAAAGGAGAAACAGACACAAACTGTCCCATAATTTCTATAATTTCTAACCCCTAGAGAGGTCAGGCCCTGGGTCCACAGCTAAAAAGGGAACAAAAGGAAGGACAACCCCCTTGTCCCCAACAGCTATCATACACTATTCTGAAATGATGCTACACCTACATGTTTATTTAACACTATAACTCCTAGATACACAAAACTAATTTTGAGCTGCTTTTCCAGCACTTGCAGGTATGAGGACCTAGAAAAGCCCTACCAGAGGATTTCTTCTGCACCTAAAATAATAAGCTGTCTGAAGCAGTTGTCAGACATGGGGAAGCTCCTCATAAGAGGCAGCCCAGTGATGAACCAGAGCTGATGCTCTCTGACAGACAGTGGTGGGGAGAAGCCTCCTGGGCTGCTCTCCTCACAGTTTGAGCAGCCACATATCTGCCCAGGGCTGGGCACAGGGCAATGGCCACCAGCCACCCATCCCTTCCTCCTTTTCCCCTCTGCCTCTCCAGCAGCAGGCCACAAGTGGTGATGGTGCAGCATCAACGTGGCTCTTTTGGCCTCACCTTGAGGAGTGCAGAGCTGTGGATACGCCAGTTTTGAGACAGACTGTGCCAGCTCTGACTGGTGGCACAGCTCTTCAGCAGCAGAGAAATAGAAGAGGGATGAACCAGTGCAATGTGGTGCCTACATAACCCTCACCTCTAGATCTTACTGGTGTAGCATTCCCCAAAACACACTCACTGATGCCCACATCCTTTTCAGCCTCCTCACTGCTGGGAAGGCTGCAGGGCTCATTCCTCTACTGCCTGCTGTGCACAAATCCTTGTCATTGGCACATCCATGCACTCCAACCCTGCCCTAAATATCAGGATCACAGTGCTCAGGCCCACTGTGGACCCCAACACCCCAGTGCTGCTCCTTGCAGACACTCATGGTGGAGTGAGCTTCTTGAGGGACCTCAGCACTCAGAACAGTGGGATTCAGACAGCTTTGCTCTAACATGAACCAGGAGCAGGCAGAGCCAAGGCATGAAACAGCCACCTCTTCTTTCTCATCAGTCTTGAAGCCAACACGGGTCAAAAAGAAACCAGTGCACCAGGGATGGTCAAGAAAGGATCTGAACAGAGTATAGAACACTGCTAGGGTGCCCACACATCAGATGCTGTTCAGTGTGGTCAACCTGACTCCAAAGGAACAGAGAATAATTTGGAAGGACACAAAGGTCATACAGGAAAACCAGCTGGAGACCTGGAACAGGTCTGCAAGCAGAAAGAGAAGAGACTGTGACTTTGAACTCCAAGACTTAGGGAGAAAGCAGTGTCTGCACTGCAAATCCCAAATGTTGTGGAGATGGAGAGGGAACAACTGCTTGCTGTTTTTACATCACCTTATTGAGGAGCAGGTTCACCACAAACAGAATGAAATGCTTTCCCACCCAATCCATGGTGCAGTTGTGGAACTCATTGCCACACGATGTTGTGGAGGCCTAAAGCATAAAAAGGATGATATGATGCTACAGAGAAGTGCTTATCAAACATGACCCTAAACTGCTGACTGAAAGAGCTGGATGGGTGTGAGAAGGACTCACGCTGCAATTTGCTGCTGTCTGGCACTTCCTGTAAGCATTTTCCACCGGCCACTGCAGGACAGAGGATGCTGCAGCAGATGGACTTTGATCTGCACCAGTGCAGCTGTTGGCTGAGCAACTTCCACCCACAGGTGGGGCTTCATTAATGACTAGGTGGGGTCATGCCCACAGTCAGGCCTGCAGGCAGATGGCCAAGGCTTCAAAGGGCCTTCTGTAGGCCGCTGCCACAGCAGTTCCCAAACCTGCTCCACAGCCCCTGCCCAGCCTCCTCTCACAGCCCATCAGCACAGCAAATCCGCCACAGGGAGAGGTCCCCTCCAACCCAAGCCTCCTTCAAATGGGTGGGAGAAAGACAGGATAGCAGCTGAGAAAGACTCACAAGTTAACAAGTCTCTCCCTACCCAACAGGGCTGAAGGATTTGTGTTTGGTTGGCTGTGTGGTTCTTTTCTTTTGCCAGAAATTTTGAAAGCAACAGCCTCTCTTGGGAACACAAAGGTTAGAAAACATCATGGCTAACCATGGTCTTGCATCCTTACAGAATGCTACATTTACACCTGCAAAGTGATCCTTCTGCCTTACCCACCACTGGAAAACAAGAATTCTTAGTTTGACTTCAGCAAAGCACATTCATTCCTTGTGTCTCAATGGTTATAAAGAGTAATATGGATGGAGTACATTAATATGAGTGAAAACATGACAGCTCCTCAATATTGCATAAATTTTCCATGATTTTTTTTCCCATCTAGAAAAAAACTGAAGCAGTTTTGTTGCCATGGAAAATAATTAAATGGAGCTTTTCTTCTGAGTTTCTAAAGACTGGCTCATTGGTCCCTCAAGGTAGTTGATTTATGTCCTCCTTTCATAAAGACAGTGCAAAGTATCCTTTGAGAAGGATTTCTACAAAATCCTGCTGATTGTTCACAGAAAACCTGAGGTTATTAACTTTGAAGCAGGACAGGTGGGTCTCTGTTCAGCTCATTTGTAATGTACACTGCCCTGTACATCATCTGTTTCTTCTTGCTCTAGAAATAGTAAATACAATATATAAAGGAGGTTTGTATAAAGCATCCAGACTTCCTAGACAGATGCAATCTAGCTTTTCCAAGGGAAAAGGTGACCCAATGAACCATGAAACTTAATGATTCTCATAAAAACCCCAAAACTTCCTACTTAGGAATATCACCTATGACATTCATTTATAAACTTCTGATTGCAAGCACATGTTTACCATCAATGGTTGAAGAACAGATATTTTTGCACTTAGACTTAGTCCCTGTCACACCAAAAAAATGTATACAGAGCATAATGTATACAGAGCAAAAGCAAAAAGTTCCACATATTCATACAGAAGCAAGGATGGACTTGGGAAGGATTTAGTCATCTCTCATTCTCAAGGGGATCTGTTGTTCCTTTACTGTTTTACAAGCACATTCTCTATCCCACCACCTGTGATGAAATAAGAACACAGAGTTAATCAGGGACTGCTTTGCAGCACTGAACAGAGCAAGTCACACAAATTTTTAACAGCAAGAGCAATATTCTAAGCTTGATACATGCACCAGCCTTAGTGCTGGGAATGGAGGAAGAGCAAAAACAACCTCTGCTCCCCTCACCCACAAGAAACCTCCTCAAGGTCATTACTAGACTGCCAAAGGGATGCCAAATGCCCAGGACAGCTCACAAGCTACTTGAACTGTTCTTCAGGCTCATCCTTTCTCCAGTGCATCCAAAGCACTAGGATGGCCCACCAGCACTCAATAACAATGAGGGAGTTCAATTCAGTCACACATATCACATCTCTAACACAAATTTCTCTGCAAATTTGTTACATGCTAACCCCACCCCTGTTGTCCAAGTTTCCTCATGATTAGGATGGCAAGTGGTGTCCTCTGCAGCTTTCACGGCCGTGACTGAAATGCCTTTCAACTCTCAGCTTGTTCTTGAAAAGGTATGGGCAGAGTGAGTTATTTTGCTGGATACATTAACTTTCCATCCAAGCACAGTTTGATCTGAAGAGGAATAATTACGTGGCCTGCTGGAGAACAAACCAGGCAACAGCAAATGGCCAAAAAACAATTGAGCTCAGCAGGTGTTTCAGGTTAACATCAGGTCTTGGAAAGAGCATCAGGGAAGAAAAATTAACCCAGAACTACTCATTGCTTAGAAAAACCACAAGAGTCCATTTATTAGTTTGCCTCATTATGTAGTTCTTGTAACAGAGAGGATTCTGGCAGCACCATAATGCTTAGCACATGTGCATCAGCAAGAAGTCAAGATGCAAGAGTTCAACATCTCCCGTAAAAATAAATCAAGAGGAAACAAAACTACTGAATAAGGTGAGATGAGGCATGTGGAGACATACAAGTAATTTCACAGCACCATAGAAATAAGATCTGCATAAAATTAATCAAGGTTAATTTGTGCAAGTCAGAAAGTTTACCTTTTGTTTATTCTCCTAACCTTATTAATCTTGTTTCATGTATCTCAGAGTACATAACTCCCTCATCACATGAAGGAGACATCAAATAATCCTTGGTTTTGGCAGGAAAAGAGCACTACAAAACTGAACATTTGCCTGTGGTGAATCTGTGAATGCACATGGGAACAACTGCTGGACACAGGATCAGCGCCTTTGTTTAGAAAAATGGGTGATGACCACTGGAGTGCCTCCTTTATATGCAACTTCAGTACTGGGAAGAAGCAGAATTAGCACTAATTAAAATTAGTGAGCCAGCTCCCAACTATACAACTGAACAGCAGTAACCTTATTCCAAACATATATAAACCTACTATTTCTCCTTTTGAAAAAGATAACAGAAACAGATTTTGAGAACTGATGCAGGTGAGAGTTGTTTCTTTCACAATGAAGACAAGCAAATATTCCAAGAAAAGCAATAAAAAGTAGCTGTATGATGACTGGAATAAAAGAAAAGCAATAAAAAGTAGCTGTATGATGACTGGAATAAAAGGTCTGCTAGTATCTAGAATTCTGCTTCAGATGCTGATAGCTACTAGGAAAATTCAAACTTTACAGGAATGCATCTTTTACTATGTAAAATTTCATGTACAAAGGAACTGTTGCAGAAACAAGAATAGACCTCAACTGAGATGGGAGCATGACATGTAAAAGCTGCAGAGGAGAGAAAGATGTTACTTCAAAATCCAGCTCAGTTGGGAAAGGACACACCTCAGGCCCCTGCATGCTCAGCCAGCCTTTCTTGTCACCCCAGGAAGCCAAACCCAGCTCACACAAGGCTCCACTGGGCAGCCAGGAGAACCACTGCAAAACAGGCACACGGAACACATGGAACATCCCGAGCTGGACAGGACCCACAGGGATCACCCAGTGCAAATCCTGGCAGCTGAGCACAGCCCTGGGGGTTTGCAGGGAGAGCTCCAGTTTGGGAGCTGGAGCTGTCTCCAAGGCACACAGGCTGTCCAGGGGATGAGGCAGCTCAGGAGGCGCCGGGTGGGTCACAGGAATCAAACCTGGGTTCTCACTCCTCCTCCGGGCAGCCCAGCCACATCCCAGCTCCAGGCGCTTAGAAAGCAAACAACCACCTGGAGTATCTTACACACAATGAGGGAATCATTTTATTAGATTATGGAAGACAGCAGCATTACAGTACAAAAAGTTACAAGAGTAGCAGAAAAAAAGTGGTTTTGGTTTAAATACTCAGGATTATACTGGGGAACATGAGAAGGATAGTACCCTTTTCTAAACTAACTCCTAACCAGGTTATCAAAATAAGTTCTGAATATTCAGCACAAGTAAAAAAGTTACAACAAACATCATTATAAAATGCTTTAATAAATAGTTTCTTTTCTGAAAGGTTTCCTTTTTTTAAGAACGTGTCAAAAAAATGTACTAAAACAGATGATCCTGCAAAGCAAATCCTGCATTCTTGTATAAAATAACTGGTTTCAAAACATTCATGTTTACATTGTTCGTGGGCCAGAGTTTACACTCTCAGACATCCGTTCCTCTCAGTGGTAGGGTAACTAGGTTTATGTAGTGTTATGCTTCTTCAGTAATTAAAATAAACTTATAGTCTTGCCCAGTTAACAGCAATAATAAAAGCCTTAAAAAAAAAAAAAAAAAAAAACATAAGCCTTCTGCAATATTTAACCATTTCTACTGAGGTACTCCCATCCTCTGAGCTTGCCAGCCTTTTTTCCTTTAGAGCGAAAGATGAATAAAGCACAACAGAAACAAGACTGAGGAAAATATTGTTCCCTTCATTAGGCCTGTATTTAAACGCAAAAAAAGTAATACCACATGTAATTAACATATTCACAAAAGAAAAAACAATGCCTCTCTATGTTGGTACTGTACAGTAGATGCACCCGTTAGTGTTCTTGAGATGGGCTGAACATGGGGATAAACAAACATTTCTGGATCTATTTACACATAAGTGGTTATGTTCCTATGTAAATACAAATGACCAACAGATTCCTAACATTGATTGTATTAACATTTTCTAATCTGGACATAATACCAAAAAAAAAGGTCTTATAAACTGCCATAGAACCTCCTTTTCTGCAACATAAATTAAAAGGAATGACATGTAAAAAAAAAAAAAAAAGACCAAAATATTTAACTTATTAAATCAAATATACAGAGTGATTCATTTAATATGTACATATTTACAAAAAAGCACTTTCACTATTAGAAAATAAACTGTGTCAGTTGGGGAACCTAGAGTTCTCACAATTTTACTATATTGATATGGCAGTCTTTGACAGTTGCTATAGAAAAAGTTTAATCTCAAGGCACTTGTCACATGCTTCAATACTGCAATTCTAAAGTAATTAAACAGAAATAAAAAGGCCACTTTTAAACCACAGTTGAAAGATCTCTATATTTTTTTTGTTCCTATTACAAAGTGTGTAAGGCAAATTTGGAAAAAATCTTACAGAAGCTACTAACGTAACAAGTGCAGTGAGCTGCCATTAATAGAGATTCAAAGTCAAGAAAGCAGTTTAAAGTTCACACAATTTCCTCAACCAGGAGGTTTTAAAGCCACCATTAAATTAGAGCAAGTAATAAAAAGAAATACATTCTGTAAACAGTGTACAGTCTTTTGTAATAAACTTTACACATATTGAAAATACAACCTCTCCTCTGCCACATAGCGAGTGTATTATAAGTAAACTTTACAAAAATAGCAACTATCAAAGATTACTCATTTTTTTTCATCTGACAGTCATTGAATAATTTATACAAGGCTAAAGAAACAAAATAAATTTTATTTATTATTTTTATTTATTTTTTTTACGCAAAATAAAGAAACTATGAACATTTGACTCCAGATATTTTTAGTCCTTGATGCAAAGTGGAGATGTCAATTTTTCCCCTCCCCAGCAAGCGCAGGCGCAGTCTGCCTACATCCCAAATACAGGTTAGTCTCTACTGCCTTCAAAGTTTGATGCATTCACATTTTTTACAGATCTGTTGTCCATTTTGCCTATTTGGTGGGATTTCTTTACTGGACTGCTCTCTGACGTGTCAGACACCTTTGTCGGCAAAGGCTTTGCGAGTTTGTGAGACAGGAATTTGTCCATTTCCTCATCTCTTTCCTCCTCGTCATCCTCCTCTTCCTCATACTCTACATACTCCTCGACTGCATCACAAGTTCTCTTTTGAGGAGATATGAAGTTTTTGCATTCATAACGAATGTCTTTGTTACTGTAAGATCTGTCTATAGGATTTCTTATGGGATTTAAAGGTGCCCACTGGTTATTGGCACCCTCTTCTCTGGGAGGACGGCTTCTCTCTCTCTCTTTTCTTCTCTTCCGGGTCCACCACACGCAGATGATGATGCAAGTCAGCCACACAATGCTAAAGACCACACAAAGAATTGGAACCAAATAATCTAGAGGGCAGATGGAAAGAAATAAAGTCTTGTGTTAACAGAACAAGATACATAGCACTGGACATTTGCAAGAGAAGCATCCATACTTAGCTACAGGTGATCCCCTGCACCATTTTTAGGAGAAAGGAAGTAAGATGTCTTTACAGCACAATAACAACTGCCTGAATGTACCAGGACCATCTGAAAGTGCTCTTTACTAGTTTAGTTTCACACAATTAATGGTGAGAGAGGAAAGCTTCATTTGAGATCTTCTGTCCCCTCCAACAGACAAACTGGTTTTGTAAAGCAGCATCTTTCTCAAGCATCTATGCAAAGTTGGCCCAGAAAAGTTGATAATGCTGCTAGGATAAGGTTTTTCTTAGCAGAGGAGGCAGGCAATGGAACACTGTGCATCCAAATTGCTCTAGAAGTACTGGCACTTGCACCACAAATTTATCCTGCATTTATCATCAGAAAGAATAGTCCTTTACCATCAGTATCTACAGACACTTATTTATCAATGACCTCTAAAAACATTCAGGTTAGGGCTATGTAGCCAAATTGGTCATGCATTCTTCAGCAAGTTCTTGTTCTACCTCAGGATGAAATACCAGAATTTGGCCCCAGAGAGAGGAGCAGCCACTGCTCAATGAACAAACAAAAGTTGTTGAGGCAATTGCTTTTTTCCACTCTCCCAATTCAAACCTCCCTATAATGTTTTCCCAGCCACATCGACACAGATTATTTGTCTAGGAAAATATTTCTGAAAAATGTATGTATATTTGGATTTCTTCTACCCCCCTTCCTCAAGAGCTGTACAACTAGGAGAGAATAACTTTTTTTATTCTTCTTGATAAGCAAAAACTCATACATGGTAAGGGGCAACAAGAGATGAGGTGTTTTATATAGAGAGCAATGTGATTGTTCAACAGCTCTGAAGATAACTGTGCTGTCAACCCACCACTCTAATGCCTGATCCAAACAAACTCCCTCAGCAGTTTTACAACATCTGCTGACAAAATAACCTGGAAATGACTAGACAAAAACAACTGATGTTTCAACACCATGGTTGTTCAAGTGCCTCCTGAGCACATTCTTATGTGGAATGTGACACATTCTCAAACATTTCCTTTTGGTACAGGAGGCTGAGTAAACTGCCAACATGGTTGGCCTCAAGGGATCTCAAAATTGTATTTTAACAGTTACGGGAAGGATTGTACTCACATGAGTAACTGCTATTATCTCCTGATTTTTCATAAGCAACCTAACTTTAAATCATGAATGGGAGAAATACTTCAAAGAAAAAGGAGTTCTACATAACAGCTTCTCCAAGATTAGAATACAAAGCTTGTATTCTCACTGCTATCACATCTATTACTTCATCAATGACCATGGATCCAAGTTTACTTAGTAACAGGGTTTTTATACAGAATTTTCGGCATACAGATTCCAAATTCAGACTACTTTCTCCTTAAAGCTAGAGGAAGCCAATGAAGCATCTGAATGATCATCTCCACCTAGACACTTGAGCATTCCACAGAAATGAGATTCTCAACACATAGGGCTTTACACCACATTTTCTGATAGGTTTTCACCCACTTTAACCAATTAAGGGGCAGTAAATAAAAAAAAATATCAGAAAATGCTAAAGGTTAGCTTGCTTCATAACAGCTCCACTTAAAGAGCTAAGGGCCAGTGGTCAATACTGAGCATGCATATTAAAATGAGGAGTCTGGAAACCATCTGACAGGAGAACCCAAATTAATCTACTATTTTGGGAGAATCTTTAAATCTCATTGAGGTGGGAGGCAAAGTAATCTGCAGCCCTTTAGCTCTAGAATTTAATATGCAATCAGAAAAGCCAGAGGCTGAGGTATGTCAAAATCCCAGCTAGATTCCTTATCTTGTACACAACTGCTGTTTAAGGCAAGCACAAAGCAGGCACACTCCTTCAGGAGAGCTGAGGAAACAGTGCATTTGCCAAGACTTTAACAGATGAAAGGCATTTCCTAGAAGGAAAATGCAAGGGAAGTAGAACCAGGCAATCTCCTAATTGTTTGGACTGTGGATGGAAGATCTTCCAGATGATTATGCTGGGGAGGTCTAGGAAAGAGTTGGGAGAGCCCTCCTACCATTGTAAGATTTTCACTCTGGGGCTTAGCTGAACTTGAGCCTACCAGCGGTGTTCCACAAGCCCGACTCCTGCCTCCCCCAGGCAGGAACACAGGCATGCAAAACCTCCAATTGCTTATTTTGGCACAGTTCTTGGAGAGCCAGCATTCAGAGATAAAGGTCTCCAATCACATTATATCCTCTTAAAGAGGAACGAATCCTACATTTTAAGCCAGCTGTGCACTAGAGAGAAACACGTTGAAAAAGAGCGAAGTTTTATATCATGGGCAAGTATTGGAAGAAACTAGACATCTTTAACTCTTGTTAAGGTAAATAAACAACACACGAGCACTTCAAAAGAGATTGGTATCACACCACACCTTCCCTCTCCCCGTATTTTCATTTCCTCACAGCCTCAGTGCAGTAGCATCAAGGGCTGAGGCTGGTTTAAGGTTAATGTAGAAGAATTGGACAGGATTGGAACTGCACACAAGAATAACTCCTGATCTTATGAAAGGTGTGCTTGGGCTGGAGAGGTGGGCTGGAAGTCAGAGCCAAAATTATGGCAAGAGTATCTGAGCATATCACGTTAGGGATGAGGTTAAGTTTAAGTCAGCACACAAGCACAAAATCTTGATCTCAAAGCTGCTTTCTCTTCAGTTAGTAACAGCAACTAAAGACACAACCTGGAGGATCATTTTCTCCAATGTGTAAAGAAAGATAGTCTAATAGCAGGGGGACAGAAAACACACCACAGAGGAGGTTTGCACTGGAGCCTTACCTGATGACGAATTCCCGACAACGATGGTCTCGACTTTGACTTCAGTTACTGCCAACATAACCGTGCTGTTCTGTCGCTTGGTGATGGCATTTACTATTGTATTAGCAGCATTCTGAATGAGGCTGTTATCTTGTTCATCTCGGTGTGGGACAAAGGACTAAAGGGAGTGAAGGGGGAAAGCAAGAAGTTATTGCAGTTACCTAATCATGGAAACGTTCTTTTTAAATCCAGCAGCCTCTTAATTGACCTCACTCGGTTGAATTTGCCTGACAGTAGCTACAAACAGTTCTCTAAAAGCTTTCCACAGCAACAGCAAGGCTGGCTCTACCCAAACTGCAGATGCAGTGTCAGACTTGGTGGGTAGCACACCTACTTGTTAATTTAACATACCTCAAAAGAAAGGCAGTGACTTCCATGTTACTTAAACTGATGAGCTGAACTTAGTCATAGTTTGGAGCAGTTCAAGACATGTGGATTATCTAGATAGAAGCTTAGACTAGTAACAGTCTGCTATATTAATACCATCCACTTTGCTCTCTGCATGGTGGCTCAGCATGCTCTTTACAGTACTAGCAGAGACAGACAGCCCAGCTTCTGCCTGGATAAACATCTACCATGAAAATTAACTCCTGAAAACTCAGCAATATACAGACATGGAGAGATTGAGCTGTAAATGCATCTAAAGCAAGTCTTTAGTTCATTAGGGCAGCAGTTACTTTCATCTAATCAACTTGCACCTTCTTCCACTTCTCATTTAGTACCTTGTGTTTAAAGAACATGCCTGAAGCAGCCAGGCACTAAATGCACAGCAGAAACCTCTCCACAAGAACAATCCAGCCACCTGTAACCATATCTCCTTACTGAGAAGGTCAAGAGCCCAAGATTTCTGACAGAACAAGTAGGCACCTGTTCACTAATTTGGGCTGAACTAGTCTTTAAAGTAATTTATCATGAGTTTGTAGTAGCCATCTGTCATTAACAAAACCTGCAGCTTCAGCTCTCTGGCAGTGTAGGAAATCGTGAGATCACAAAATTGCTTTGCAGACAAGACTAAGCCACAGATTGCTCCACCTGAATTCAAGTGAAACAAGCTTGAACAACTTCTCCCCCAGAAAAACTAATAAGAAAGCACATTTGTGTATATATATACACAGACACACGTCTCATACTTACAATAGCAACTTCCACTGCGTTCACTGTGGAGTAAGATAGATCACACAATATTATCAGAGTTCTCTCCCTAGAAACAGTCCTAGTAGCTGGTAAATAACGGATTTCAGAACAGATATTTTCTGTTGTAGTGCCCTATTAGAAACAAGGGAGATTGTGTTATTTTAGTTCAAGTAAAAAATAGCATGTAAAAATAAAGATCTTCAGAGTTCTTGCAGCTGCTATGAACTGATGAAGGCAGCAAAGAGAGGAGCAAGAAAGGGCAGAAACGTGAAGAACAGGGTTTTGGAATGAAGGGCAAAAACCTGAGCTTGCATGACTATGTCAGTACTGTCTGAGCCCATCTTGAAATGTAAATAGTACTTCAATATTCAAGAAGATGAAATATTCAGTACAAACCCAAATTTTGCCTCACCCTTTAGACAAAGCACAATTAAAAGCGACAGAGGAGACTAGTAATAAAATCTGCAAGCTTGTAATAGCAAGGAGTCATACAAGAAACCTTAATCTTGCATGCTGTGGATATAGAATAGATCCCTACATATATTGCCACACTTCATTAAGAATTCCATTCTCACCTGGGGGACTTTGTCTCCATTAAAAATTAAAGTAATTCTAGCACAATCATTGTCCAAGTACCCAGAATTAGGCAGACACTTGATATTGATAGGCAGAGGTTCAGAGGCACTGCATTCTCCCCAGTCTGTGCATGGTGGCTGAAAGCATTTCATATACTTCTCCTGGCATTCTTGACCCATGGGACACTGGTTATTAGAATTATCCCAGTACTTGTGTAACAGACAAGGCTTTTTTCCACACCACACCTAGAAATTAAAAAAAACAAAGCACTGTTAAAGGTACTTGCTTTCATGCATCAAATCCAAATAAGCAATTCACATAGAAAAATATCTGTCTTTTGATACGGCTGTAGTTCTAGTGGCAGATGGATCTGCTCTTCCACAAAATAAAGACATTTAGTACATACACAAGAATAAAAATCTGTGCAAAGATAATCTGAGAAACCACTGACTGGGCATATCTCCTTAGAAGTTTATGGATTTGTCCCACTTAACTGAGTTATACAGAAATTTAAGGGTTTATTTTAATCTAGTCCTCCAGGCTTCTACAATATAGAAAGAGAAATATCACCACAAAGATTAATTTCTTCAATATTCATACTGAGACCCCTGCCAGAGAGAGCTGAGTATGTTAAGAGCTGATGCATATTGGTGATAAGCACAACCACTCCAACCATGCTCCCAAAAGGTAACAGTTTGCTGGTACCCACAAATTACTGGGGTGCAGCAAATTTCCAAACACAGCTCCGTTCCAGGAACAGGACTTGGGTGATCCTTGTGGGTCCCTTCCAACTCAGGATATTCTACAATTCCACACAGCCTTTAAGATACAACATAGCACTGTACAGCTATTAGGGATTTCTTAAAGCACAATTGTCAAGAAAGTGCAAGTGTTTCATCACACATGGAAGAAACCTAACCCCACACATGGACAAGTTGAATTTAAGGCACATGTTCAACCTGCATTTAGGTCTTACTTTTCCTCAGTCACAAAACTACCAGGATTTGGTCCACAATAAATACACAAAGGTTGAAAGTTGTCAATTCAAAAAGCTGCTGTATACAATAGCTTACAAAAAGGCAGTCAATACCCAGTGAAAAATTTCTTCCTACATGTGCTCCACCTTGGAACTCACTTTCAGAAAATTAGGAGTTCTAAAACTGTGATTGCAAAGCTTCAGCAGTGTGATTTATTTATCCTTTATTCCAGCTCATATTTCATTTTCTGCAACAAGTAGTCTAGAGAGACTGTTCTAGCAGGTAGACAGCAGGACAGTAACTTATGATAATAAAGAGAATCCATAACTGCTTTTACAGGAAACCATTTTTTTTTTTTAACAAAGGAAATTTAAAGGAGACAAAGACCAACTTGTGCATGAAGAACAATGAGTTTGTTTCAGCCACAGGAATTTAAGAAAATAGGCCAAAATGCCTACCTTGGTGCAGTCAATACGTCCATCCAAACAGTGGCAGCTGTTGCACTCCTGTTCCCACCGGCTGCCATGGGGAAAGGTCATTCCTTTAAGCCAGCAAGGCTTTCCAATTCCAATCACTAAAGGAAAAAAGAAAAAACCCTTAAAAAGCACATTCAGACACTTCACCTCTTCAAGTCATAAATACTGTACAAATTTAAACTAAAAATATTAGCTACTGTTCCTTACATATCAGACTGCTGTATATAAACTTTATACTGGCTACACTGTGCCCTATTATTTTGGGTAAAGGTTGATAGGAGATGTAGAAATACCTTCTTGGCATCTAGGACCAATTCTTCCAGGGGGACAAGTGCATCGGTATCCATTTATTTCATCTATACAGGTGGCACCATATCCACAAGGAGAAGACTGGCATTCATCAATATCTGGACAGAAAATAGGTAAAATTCAGTGACAAGGACACAGGACATTGCAATTAATAATTTACTGAGGTGTAATCTAACAGTACCACCTTTCTTTAAAGCAAAAGACAGTGTGGCTACAGAAATGATCTTGTAATTAAACAGTTCTGCCATTTCAGCAATAACCTGTAACAGATTTCTCATAATTGCATCCTAATTGAAGTTCTGGTAATCAAAACAGCAGTCATATGCTGACTCATCTCAGAGAGCAGAGGTGTTGGACAGTTGGAGGTGTTAATGCCTTGTCCACATTCAGCTCCAGAACAAGTCCCACATCCTGTTCTGGCACTAATCTCAGTCATTTAGGCTTCACACAAAAGCATGTGCTTTCATGCTTTCATGGAGTTATCAGACTGCACCAGCTGAACAATGATCTTGCTCAACAATGCTCAAAGAAGTGACTTGCTGCAATACAAGTGTCCATAAGGCAGAACAGCAACAGCTTAGTTTGTAACACACATTTGATGAACATTAATAACCTTGGAATAGTAGATTAATTTAATACATAGACACTTAGCATTAAAGCCTCTTTAAAAAAACCTTCAAAGATTCAGAGGCTTAGCCACAGCAACCAATGGAAAAAGGCAGGGAAGCATAGTCCATTCAGATGGACAGCAACGTGTCATCTGTTATCCTGGGGAAGAAACCAATACTGATTTACACAACAGAAACCAGCTTGGCCAGTTGTGGGCTACAGGCACCAACTGCTTCATTTTCAACCAGAACCACTCTCTTCCAAAGTGTCTTTTTGAAAGGTCTCCTTCCATTGAGTATGAATGCCCTTTCCAACCCCAGAGAAAGCTGTTTAAACACCAGTTCTTATTCAATACACAGTATCAGTTCATTTTAAAGTACAGGACTTTGAAAGTGAACGTGAAAAAAGGCAGTAGTGAGATTATTACACTTGTAGGCAATGCAAAACAATCCAATGGATATGGAAGGGCTTTTGGTTCTATTTTAGCTTCCTTCAAAAGTGCACTGAGATCTAAACTTCAACAGGGTTTAACTACTCTTTCCTCCTGTCTTCACGCTATATAGGTTTATGATTCTCCAGCCTCTGCACACTGAAAAAGGTGACTTAACTCTTGTTTCTGTATCAGTCATAAAAGGCATTTTTTTCAGAGCTACTCCTTCCATCTATACCAGTCTAAACAAGTAAAAAATTGTCTGCAGCTCCATTACAAATGCACACTATTTGTATTTGTGACATCCTAGCCTCGGGGGGAAGAGGAGCAGGCAAGGAGAATTCAATATCCCTTTCTGGGAATCTGCATCTACACACACAATGATCTGCCATGCCTGGTTCTGCATAAAGACACCACTAAGCTGATGCTTCCACAAGTGCTGCAGCTGCCCTCCAACCAGAAGTGCTGGTTTATTTTCTCTATGCCAGAATGTGAATGAAGTCTCAGCTTGAAAGCACATCATCATACTGATGGAATGGAAGGACCAAGCCCAGAAGCCTTGAGGCTACAGAAGATTGAAAGTCTCATCTTCCAAAGCAGAAAGTAAAAATAAGGTATATATCCATTCAAGTCAAAATGGTAAAATTCCTTTTAAAAGACAAAACCAAAACAACCCAAAAAACCAACCAAACAAAAAAAAGCCCCCATCAGCTTGTTCCACAACACTTCAACATGCTTTTAGGGTCTGTTTTCCTCCCTTCTTCTTGGCCACTACCCTTCAGAATAACTGCAATGTAACGGGTTTGTTTTCTAGCTCTGAGAGACCTTTATCATACTTCTGTTATTCATGTGCCAGCACTCCAACTCCAGTTTCTTTTTTTGATTTGGAGAATGGTTTTTCACGTTAAGTGGAACACATTCAGATGTATGTCATCTTTACCAACAAGATGGTTATCAGCTGAGAAATATTTAAAATTTAAGCTTCTATCAAGCCAGCACCCCAGAAACATCAGAATTAGCCAAGAAAATCCAGCAACCAAGTCTTTAAGCATGATTTAAGCCAACTCATTTCTGTGCCATTTAATGAAATGAGTAACAGACCACAGCCTGATATTATTTATGAGGTATCAGTACCTGGCTAACAGGTGGCTTCTGCTTCATTATTTGGAATTCAGCTGAGCTAATGTAAAAAGGGCCACCAGATGTTCTTTGCAATTTGTGCAGAGTGGTACAACCGTGCAGGTCTTTACCCATGCAGGTACTTACTAATTCTGCAGTCAGGACCAGCAAAGCCGGGGGCGCATTCACATCGGAACCAGTTCACTCCATCCACACAGATCCCTCCGTTGTAACTGGAAATTGAAAAGTGTGGTTAACAAGCCATCCACATTGTTTCATTGGTCAATTAAAGCTTTGTTAATTAAAGCTGCTGCTGCTCTTTAGGTGACAATTTATTTTTATCAAGAGCAAAAGCATAACGCTAGACAAACAATGTTGCTTAGCAAGTCAGCAGTTGAACAGCAACATCCTACAGATGCATGAGGAAGCACATCCACAGAACTCAAAGAGGTGGGACAGAACTTTCAAATGAATACAAAAAAAGTCCAAGGTTTTCCAAATTTGGGGTTTTTTTAATACATGAAGCATGGATTATGGCATCAGAGTGGACAGCTGAGAAAGATAAGGTAGATTGTTTCATGCACACATCAGTTTTTTTCCCCTTTCAACCATAAACATCAGCCCTGTATTTAAAATACTCCTATTTCATATCCCAAAAATTCAGTTTTGGTTTTAAACATGTTTATACGTAGTAATTGGTCCAAAAGGAAAATTTTTATATTATTTACTGTAAACTAACAGGTTTTGATTTCTCATTTTTTACTCTCTCCAATTACAAATGCTTCAAATGTTATCATATGTGATTCACTTCATATCACTGTAATTTACTGGTCAGTTCCACCATGGAGACTACACTAAAATACTTTCCTTTGTTCATACATGAATCAATTCAAGATTGTTTCATGGTCTTTGGTGCTGTCAAGGAATAGATATGGCATAGCAAAAAAAAAAAAAAAAATTACAAGATATTTTACAGAGGCTGTCTTTAATTATTTTAGAGTAAAATTAGTTCTAATCTGTAGTGTAAATCTATCTTACTGTGCTCACTTTTATTTTCACAATAGGTACAGGACTGGAGTTCATGTACTTACCATGGATGAGGGTTGCAATCATTGGTGTCTAGAAAAAAAGAATATTGGCTAGCGTAAATAGTGGTACAATTTATTTTCTGAAATATAACACTATAGTTCAGAAGCCACTAGATTTGATAAGTAAAGAAAAATATACAAAACTGAATGTTTTCTTCCACACTTGCAAAAAAAGAAGGTTTAATTATCATCTATATCAACAGTAGGCAGAGTGAAAACAGAACTCAAATTTAGAGTTGCCCTCCCACTCCCAATGTTACACCTTGGGGGAAAAAAATAAGAATCAAAGTTGCAGGCTTTACTCCACCTAACCAATTCATTGTCTTGGTATGTCAAAGTAGTTAACTGCTGTCCTCAGAGAAAATGGCTTACACACTTCTGCCTGCCTTTCCAGATACTCTTCATTATTAAAATTATTATTTCTGTGAGTATTTTTCCCTGCTCTGCACACGTTTCCAAAAACCATATTTTTATAGAAGGCCGAGAGTCTTATTTTGGCAGAGGCTGGATGCAAAAAGCAGCGTGACAAACTCATTCATTACTCGAGCATCGTCTTCTTTACGTACCTCCCACTCTGAGTGATTCAGATGTTGATTCAGATGTTTTGGCACATGAACCCCATAAACTTGCTTTGTTTCAGTTAACAGCTCTCTGCCAGACACTCCCCATGTCCCAGGGGGATGAGGGGAAGAAAGGAGAGAAGCTTACTCTGTGTGCATGTGCGTCCTTCCCATCCTTCCTTGCAGATGCACGAGAAGGAGTCTCCGCTGCCAACACATGTTCCACCATTCATGCAAGGGTTTAGAATGCAGCTGCTGTTCTTAGCTTTGGAAACAGAAAAAGTGTCTATTAGCCCAGAAAACAAAGAGTACCTATCATCTGGATAGGTCAGTATCACAATCCTAAACAGTATTTAGGTCAACAGTTAAAAACTTGGAAAAAGGTAAAAAAAACCCTCCAAAAATATTCAATCACATGGCAGTCTTTCACCCACCTTCACCACAGTCCCAATTCAATTGTTTAACTGAAGCATGAAATTTTATTAAAAAAGAATTACCTCCTTTCTGCCCCATTTGTATAAGCCTTCTTCAAGTACCGCTAAATTATTACTTTGGCAGTGAGTTACCCAGGCTGTGAGGTGCTCTTTGCAATAAAAATACTACTATTTTTAGCTCAGATTTTGATTAAAAACTGCAATTGTATCTAAAAACTAGAAAAACTGTACTAAATTATCTTCATTCAACTTTCTGATCATATGGAAGTTTCATTTTCAGAAAGATGCACCACAGATACTACATTCAGTCTCCAAAGGAAAAAAGAAAAATCAAGTAGCTCTCTACAGCAGGCATTAACTCCGCAAATGCCCCAGGAAGAACCTCTTGATTTCATTTTTCCTGGGTATGCTTGTTCATACACCTCATGATCACAGATGTTGTGACTCTGCAAGCCAAGCAGGGGACCAAGTTCCCAGGAAAACACTTACACAGGGCCTCTAAAGACCAACAGAAAAGCCAAGACACAAGTCCAAGTTTCCTAAAACTCTTTGGGGAGGAGCTTAGGAGGGAAGCTATGGAAAAGACCATATAAGCAGCCAGAGGACAACAGTTTCCTTAAAATCGGTATCATGTCAGGTGAGCAGAAGAAATTACTTAAATTTCAGCCACCACCCAACTGGAACAGCTTTGAACTGACCAGCCAGAACAGTGTGTCTGTTTGCTAAGCAGCTGATTATTTAAACACTTCTCTGCTTCTTCTGTAGACAATTTTAAAAGCTTACCAGTGTTGCAGGTACTTCCTATCCACTCTGGAGGACAAGAGCAGCGGAATGTGTCTCCATCATCATAGCACGTCCCACCATTACTGCAAGTGTTTGCATCACACTGGTATTCACCTACACACAACAACAAAGCAGTATGAATTTCCACTGGCCTTGCTGAATGTTAGAAACAAGGTACTTTCTAATCACAAAATTAAAGAGACTTCGTACTTAAATGCACCAGTATCAGAAACACATTTTTCCGCTTGCTGTATTACAATAAACAACCCAAAGAATGGAATCTAAGGACATCTCTCACGAAACTGCTTCACTACATGAAGGAACACATTTTTCAAAAATTCCATTTTGTGACTGGGAAGCTGGAAGGGGTAATGAAAGTGCACCTATTTTTTTCAATGCGATTGTTTTACTTTAAATTTCAGGAACTCCAGTCCCATGAGAAGAAAATAAATCTTTGGGTAATCTAAAGATCAAAGCAAGGAACACTTACGTGAGTGACAAGTTTTGCCTTTCCAGTCATTCTTACACTCACAATAGAAGTCATTTACCAAATCAATGCATCGGCCACCGTTGTGACATGGGTTAGGAGAACAGTCATTGAAATCTAAAAAAAAAGTTATTCAAATTAGATGATCTAGCTCAGCCAAGGCCATGAGAAAACAAAAAAATCTCTTTATAAAGAAAACAAATTTTGTACTACTTAGGAAGACAGCAATCCTAATTATTATGAGGTTATATTTACACAAGCAAGGAAAATATACTGATTTAATACAGCTGACTTGCTGACAGCTTAAGAAGGACCATTCAGTATGGCTTCTCAGTAAAGCACCAAAGTAGCTTTGTTTTTACAAAGAACTGTATTCTGAACTTCAGAAAGAGCTTTCTAGTAAGGACCACAATCTCCTGAAAAGGAGGCCCAGCCCAGGACATCCTAGGAGATGAGAGAGACAATTAAGGCTCCCTTTCCCTGCTCTGTTTTAAAACAGCCATTTTACAGCCATTAGAGGTGGCTTAACCACATACATACATATGTGCACACTTTAAACATACTTACACAATCATGGATTTTAGAGAAATCTGCTTTCACTTGAGACCAACATTTTAATAGGTGGAATGTAAGTATTCCAGAACAAACTTCATCTAGACCACACAAAAGGTTCTTTTGATAGCAATAGCTGCCAAAAGCTGCTCAGTCTGTATTTCACATCTTAATTGATGCATGTCCTGTAATAAGTCTCAGCAAGTCCTTGGCATCATGTTTTAGAAGGGGCTTCATTCAGAGAAGAAAAAGAAACCTCAGAGGAAGCTGCAGTTGTGTCTTAACCATGCACTGGCCTAGTTCACTCCCTGGCCAACACTTTTGCCTATCCCCAGGTGAAAAAGTTTTCTCCTCCTAAGATAAATGCTAAACTATACCAAAAAATCAGATTCTGCTCCAATTAAAGGAGCTCAGGCTTTTACAGCAGCTACCTGAAGTTATTCCTGAAAAATACTTCTGCAAACAAGACTTAATTATAGAACAGAGAGACCATCTCATTATTAAGCTCATACCCACCATCTCTGGTACTACAAAGCTGCATCATTTGGCCCTGAAACACTGAGCAGTACTCACTTGTGTCACACAGCTCTCCTTCCCAGCCACTGGAACAGAAACATCTAAATGAATCAACTTCATCAATACATGTCCCACCATTCTTGCAAGGTTTCCCGAGACAGTCATTGATATCTACAACAAAAAGTCAACAATTATTTGGCTGTTTTCACCCACTTGAAGGAATGATCTACATTTCTGTCTCTAGGAAAAGCAGCACAAAGCTATTACTGCATTTGTACACACAGAAGAAAAGCTCAAACATCTGTTTTCAAGCCTCTTTCTGGCTGTATTGTCTCTCATGTAGCAGGTCAAACCAGAGCATTATGTTTACCTGGCAGGGGTAACCAGGGGTTTAAAAACACCCAGACCAGCAACACAAGTTCTAGTCCCTTCATCTCATGTTGGAGAAATCTGTGGCTCATAAGATTGTACATAAAGAGAGTGGGTACAGACACACACTGAAGTTGGACTAAAACCATTTTTTTATCACAGGGAAGTGGAAACCACTACAAAGACTGCTACCAGAAGAAAAAACTTCAAGCAGTACATCTAAAATAGCACCTTATGCAACTTTACTGAAATCTAAATGTTTTATTTTATGTTGTAAAGCTTCATAACATTAACTGTAAAATAAATTTAAAGCAGAACGAATAATCTTTTACAAGCTCCTACTTACTTTCATGACAGTATGTGCCAGTAAAACCTCTGTCACAGGCACAAGTGAAATTCCCTCCTGGCTGACTAATACACCGTCCATGAGGCCCACAAACATTGGATGAAATGAAACGGATTCCTTCTTGTGTAGCATTAGTGAAGACTTCTATTGTACAGCTGTCTATTACTGAAAAAGAAGTGTAGTCTTTAAACTAATGATCTGTATCCCCAATCAAATCTTAGTTCTAAAAAGTTTTACAAAGATTAAAACTAATCATAATTTTGTGTTGGCTATAAGTTACCATCTACTTCTTCATTAATGAGGAGCATTTCCTCTCATTGCCTCACTGTTTTATGAAGTCCAAGTGAGAAGAATAAAAACATTTCTGCATTAGACTATTCCCCAAAATTCCTTTTTTTTTTGAATGTACCACCATCAAGACAGATTTATGGACAACAGCAGTTACCTTTACAAGAGTTGTTCTTGCAGTGGTCCTTGAGATGAGAGCAATTTTTTCCATCATAGTCATCAGGGCATGCACAGTAATAATCTCCTCCCAGATCATAACATTTAGCCCCATTCTGGCAAGGGTTAGGTTCACAGAAATCAATATCCATCTGTAAGAGAGACCACAGTTAGCAGCAGCTGCTTCATTTCCCAGGAGTAAGCAGCATTATCTGCTTTGCCAGAGACACAGATGAAGCTAATGTACAAGGAACCTCGAGTTTTAAGAAGGTTTATGAATCATAAATATTGCATTCCATCTTGCAAGACAGAGAGACTTCAGCTTACTTTAGTCTATCCTAACACAAAGCATTTCTGACACTGCTAAAAAAATACTCCTTTGGAGGAGGCTGAATAAGCACATTTGCAGTAACTCAGTAAATAATTACTTAAGCCATTAGGAGACATCTTACTGCAACTTCTCTGGATCATTGTAAGTCACTTCTCTGTCCTTCACACCCACATAGCAAGTGCCACAAGGCAAGTTAAATACCAGTGCACTTGTCAGCTTTGTGTCTGCAAGAGACTTAAAATACACAGAACCTGAACAAAATCCCATCCCCTAGAGCAAATTCTCTTCCCATCTCAATTAACACATAGAATTTATCATAAAACCACACAGCTTGGAAGGCACCTCTAGAGGTCAGCTACTCCCCACCTCCTGCTCAAAGTAGGTCTACTTAGACCCAGCTGCTCGGGGCCTTATTTTAACAAACACCACCACCACATGAATTTACACACAGTTACACGAGATGCATTTTGAACTCTGACCATCTGATCCAGAGAGCAAAATTTAAACCTCATCTTCATAATACAAACTTTAACACAGACATTGCTGTGGCAGAAGAATTCTGCTGCTTTCTGCTTTAGACTGACACACAAGACAATTGATTCATGATGCCCTAAATTGGTCTCAAAATCCACAAAGCAGCCTCAAAAGGGATATTTTTACATCACAGTATCTTTCCTCCAAATTGTTTTTCTTAAGGATTGCTTTTCTCCCCTCAAGTCAGTTTTTCCTTCTTCACATCTCTCTTGGGAGAAAGATAGCTTTCAACTTTACAGACATTAAATTAAGTTCAATAGTGGTTTTGATCCCTATTTTTAGCACTTCAGTAGCTAAATAGGAAAAAAATGCAAAAGTAGCCAAAGAAGAAGGAACACAAATGGTGTTAAGTGTTTAATTCAGAGGAGCACATACAATTCCAGCCACAACAGAAAATTTTTCAGCAAACCATTTCGTGCTCTCACACAGAACATTCAAAGCAAGCTATAAAAAAATAGCTATGGTCTGAGAAAGATTCTCAGATCTCCTCTATCAGATGTCTCCATTTGTTTCCTTCCATTAGTGTAAATTTCCCCTTCCCAATGCAAGTTCAGTAGCTGGTACTTTGCATCTGGAATCAATGGTAGATATTTCCTGCAGCACACAAGGCAAGCAGCCAACTCCCCCCTATTATTCAAGCACATTTGCTAAAACTTTAATTACACAGTATTGTATGAATCAGCCCAGAGTAGAGCACTGAAGTTATGATACTTATGCAGAAACAGTTCATGAGTTTTTAGGTGCTGCACCAGTTTTATTAAACTGGTTGGTATCTGCAGTCCTTTTAAATTTTGAATAAAATGAGGGCACTGCTTCTTTATGGATGCAAATAACATAGAAAAAAATTACTTCAGTGTTTAAAAGAGATCACTCCAATATCCTCCACAAAAAAAAAATCTGGAGCAAATCCAACAAAATTCTAGCCTAATGCCTCCAGTTGATACTAAGCATAACACCCAGATGAATTTGACTATCAGCAAAAGCCAGAAAGCAAATACTTAATGCAAAATAATTTTATAGTGGAAAGCCTAATGTCCTCTGTAGAAAAGAGGAATATCTTCTTTACCATAAAATACTTTAGGAATTACCACTACAATTTCAGTATTTCAGATCTGAATCCTTAAGCACTGCAACTCCATGTTCCTAGAATGATCTCAGACAAAGTTCTGAGAACCAACACTTGCCTATCTGCCTGCCTTTAGTAATTGTGTTAATCATCACCATTATATATAAATAATTGATATATAATTATTCTACTCCTACCAACAGCAGTAGGATTACTTGAACTGTAATTCAATTATGTGCCTCGGAGTTATTAGGATGAGAACCTAAAGCACTCCAGTGTAACAAAAGGATATAGGTCCTGAATATTGCAAAGGAAAACATTTAAAGATTAAGGAATACTCGAAGCCTTAAAATCCTTAGGAAGGCCAACACCCAAATACAACAACTTGCAGTTCATCAGGCTGCAAATTCAAGCGTTACAGCTACTATGACAGCGCTGCACAACAAATTTGCTTATTCAGAGTATCAGGTAACAGCTACGATAGGCAGTGACGCTCCAGCCCTGGGTTACTCCCATTTAAACCCCGAGATATATTCCTTTCAAGAATTCAGTCCATGCCAAGCATTGCAGCAATGCCTGTGCTGCCCTCACCTCGCAGAAGACTCCCGAGAATCCCTGGGAACACAGGCAAGTGAAGCCATTCACCAGGTCCTTGCAGCGGCCCCCGTTCTGGCAGGGATTGCTCTCACACTCGTTGGTTTCTATCTCACAGTTTTTACCTGTGAAGCCACGAGGGCACAAGCAGTGATAACCATTCACTTCATCCTTCGCAGAGCAGGAAAAAGAAGGAAGAGTAGAAGGATTTGTTTATTGACAAAACTCATACACAAAAATTCAAGTTACTTCTGTATTCTGGATTTGAGGACAGCAGTAGCACCACAGAATATTTTGTGAAATGAATGCAAGAGTCTGCAAGTACAGTGGTACATTTTTAACATTTGAACTCATTTAACGAAACTGTAATTGCAAACTATAAAACTCATAACCAGTCAGAGAAAGATTAATTTTCAACATGGAATGTAACAAACAAGAGTTACCTTACAAGTCCCTCCATGCTGGCACTGTCCATGACAGTCATTTATATCTATGGATAAAATATGCAAAGCATTAGAATTTAGACTGGAAGACTAAGCCTATACTATGTAAAGTACAGGCTTAGCATAAAAATGGAGAACAAGTAGTTTTCAAAAAGGTTTAGCATAAAAATGGAGAACAAGTGATTTTCAAAAAGGTTTTGAAAAGTTTTTTTCCTATATGTTTCAATGAAAGAAAGGATTCTCGATATCTTAAAAGATCTCTATTTTTAAAAAATATCCAATAAAAAAATACATTCTATATTTCTATTACAGTGTACTAAAATGAGATATTTCAGTTAATTATAAATGAGATATCAGCTAATTACATATCTAACATTTTAACTTAAAAGTATTTTAAATTGAATCAGTACATATCATTCAGAAACATGTAAGAGTCAAGAGATTTATTAGTTATTTAAGTGTATAATCTAAGATCACTTTAATACCAACTACCTTTCAAAATAAATTTTCAAACAGTATTTTCAATTTACATTGCTTGAAGTTAGAAAAATCATGACAAGAGGTATTTTTTCTTGTAAAATTATGTATACTATCACTCATCATAATTTTTTTTAAAGAACAAAGCATCCTACTGTCAACATACAGACTAAAGAAATACTAACTGATGTGACAATTTACTCCTGTCCATCCTGGAATGCAGTCACAGTAATATCCACCAATGAGATTTTTGCAAGAGTAAGCATTAACACAGGGTTTCCCCTCACACTCATTAGCATCTGTGAAAGAAGAGAAAATAAAGAATAGAATAAAGAACAAACCCAGAAACAGATTACCACAGCCCCAAGCAAAGTGTCCATGCAATCCAAGCATCAGAAGCTCATATTAAACATTGGTAGGGCACTGAAGCCATTTACATACCACAGGATTTTAATGCACACTTGCCTATAGTAGCACATGCATGTTATCTTACTCTTCCCTTGACCAAAACTCAAAAAGGCAATTTGTTAGTCAGGGCCAATCCCTCCCTGGCCTCCACAAGCTCAGTCACTGTTCTGCCACCATGGAGAAGGAGTTACCATCACCAATGCTGCATTTTGCAACAGAAAAGTTATGGGGCATTCTAAAAGAACTATTATAAGTAAGTTTAAGTTAGGCCTTAAATAGTTACAGGTCCACTTGAAACTTCTGGCTTTGAGATCTGCTTAAGAGGAGCTAAAATACCAGTATCACACATATTCCACATTTTCTTCAATAAACACCACACCAGAAACACAGTTTCTGTGTGTGTCTATTCACTGTTTAGGAACAATCTCCAGTGGTCTCCAAAGCTTTAGAATTACTTACCAAGCTGGCAAGTTGCTCCAATCCACTGCTGAGGACAAATACACTCGAATGAATTGACCCCATCAATGCAGGTCCCTCCTTGAGCACAGGGGTTCGATGCACACTCATCAATATCTGCAAAGGCAAAGGGGCCTTCATTACACAGCCTAAAGCTTGGCTTAACAGGTTCTGCTTCAAAGTCAGTTTGAGATGAAGGGGGAGAATGTACAAACAAGGTACAAAAGCTCAGGCACAGACTAACATTTCTAACCTAATTTTTACTTAGGCTTTTCTCAGGTCCTTGAGACAGAGTAGAGAAGATCAGCAAACAGCAAAGAAGAATCACAAACCTATCTATGATTTCATTGAAAGTCATATCCCTAGATCATGACATAAATTCAGCCAGGTTTGGTTATGTGGTTGGCAATTTTCAGGGTTTTTTGGTTTGGTTTTTGGGGTTCTTTTTTGAGGACAGTGCTATTGGAAAACAGACCACTTCTTTCTCTGAACCAGACACTTAAACATTTAAGTGTGCAAATCTACTTTTCTACTATGAAAGAAGGGGAGAACCTTTGACCTTCACATTTATATTTCTCGAAATAAAACAATTCTGTATTTTGCTTCGGAGTGGTTAAGGAGTCAGGAATTGTCAAACAAGCTTTGCTTGACAAGAAAAGGGCATTTCTTTGGATATGGTCCAGCTATGTTTTTGATAACTTTTTGATAACAGCGTCAACTGCATTGAGTCAATACTGTGGGCTGTACAGAACTCTCCTCTTTTCACTCTGTCGATTCTCAGCTGTTAGAAGACAGAAAAAGTAAAAGACTACCACCAAATTCCAAACCCCAGATATCACCAAGTAAGCTACATCAACCCTTCCAGCCCAAGAGGTCACCAGCAAAACCATACCCACCAATAGCACATGTTGGTCCACTCCACCCCGACGGGCAGTGACACTTGAAGCCTGATGAAATTTCGTGACAAATTCCACCATTAGCACAGGGATTGGATACACAAGCATGCTCGGCTGGGGAGAAAGAAGGAAAGAAATTTTTGCTAAATACTCTTCGAGTACCAATTAAGGAGAATTTGTGGTTAAAAGTTGGATTGGCTGAAAGTAACCAAGAGAAATAGCAGTGGAGAGATACCAGCACAGAAGTTTGGAGCCTTCCTCTCCCACCTGCAGAGAGTTAAGATTTCCAGAAGGCAAATGAATCAGGATTTCACTGAAGATATATCATCCTTCCCTTCTAATGACTAGAAAGCCTAAGCACAGACAGCTCACTCTATTTCAGTATCCCAGCAAAGTTCCCCATTAACACTATGCTTCCAGCCATGCACTTCCACCTCCAGAGTGCTCCTGTACTTATTTTAAATTCAGTGAGACTAAACAGATAGGCTGTATGCAGAGGTCTGAACAGTTGTAGTAGTTGAAGTATCAAAGGTCTGTTTAGCTTCATTCTAGCACTGTTCCTTGGAAACAGCAGGGAACAGAGGTGCTCCCAGGCAGTGATGCTCCTTGTCACTCCATGTAGGGCTGTAACAGTGGCAGAGGCTGCACAAACTATCAGGAGGAGGAGGGACAAGCTTTCTGTAACTTCTTTTCGGTAATTTTTGATAACTTCCCCTCTCAGAAGCCAAAGAAGTTTTTTAGCACCAGTACCTAAAGCAGGTCACACACCAACCTACTGTCAAAAATCCCCTAGGATTTCAGCAAGTATATGGCTCCCTTTTTCACTGCCTCCTCATCTGAAAAGACAGGCTACTCCCCCCTCACAGCTTTCAGGGCAAGCTATAGCAAGATTTCATCCATTTTAGCCTAAACTTTACATCACATTCTACCAGCTGAAGCAAAATTCAAGTTTTGATGGTATCTTTAATACCACATAGAGCTTTATGAAGTTCAAAGATCTACATCCTGATTAATTCTGAAAACCTTCTGCTGATAATAGTTCAGTGAACTTAAGGCTAAGCAGGGAAGTGGGGAAAAAAAAAGGATTCTTTCCACCTAGAATTTTAACTATCAAGGAACAGCAAAACTCATAATGAGAAGCTGTGAATATCACATTTCAAAAAAGGATTTAACAGCACATCATGACAAAAAAACAGAACACCCAACTAACCACTACATGAAGCAAAATATGAAAGAACTAGAAACTGCACACTGCCCATTTACCTCCAAAGTGAGAATAATCAAGAAAAGTCTCCAGAGACCCAAATTGTCCCCAGAACATGAACATTTTGGTCTTTGTGTAACACATACACAGACAGAAAAAAGCAACATGCTGTCTTTGTACTGTGGTTGAGATAAGAAGCAGTTTTTCAAGACACAGATCTGTTGAAAACTCAAATCAAAGCCCTACTTCATCATAGATGTGGTTTAAACACTCTCCTCCATTTTGCCAAAAGGCACAAGGAAGACACTTTTCAGACTGCTCAAGGTGTCTCTGTAAGAGGGTTTGAGCACATTCCCACAGTAGTTAACATTTTATTATGAATCCAATTATATTAGAAATCCCACATCAAAAGATTAAGTTTTATTTGATTAAAAAGGATAGTTAACACATTCAGCCAACTAAAAATTGGGCCGAAGCCCCACAATCAGAGTAGAAACTGAAGAGTTCATCACTTCCACCTTCTTTCTTAGTCCCCAACTTGGAAAAGATGCATGCTTGCCAGCAAGCTGAAAGACAAGAAAATGGGCAGGAGGGAGTAAAGTAAACAGGGAAAGCCACATGTGTAACATATTTCATGAGCCTACAGCCTAACTGCATATTTGGAATATAGAAGAGAAGTCAAAGGGAAGAAACAGTCTCAGGTCTTATCTAAAGGGAAACTAGTGCAGTATTTCTGTTGTATTGGGTGATTTTTTGAATAGCCAGGCTCAGGCTCTAGAAGGGAGAGAAGGAGCATGTCCCCAGTGAGATGCAGAAGGTCCCCAGGGGGAGGGCAGCCCCCACGGTACCGATTTCGCAGTTCTTTCCCGAGTAGCCGTCGGGGCAGGCACAGCGGTACTCGTCCGGCTCCGTGTTCATGCAGGTGCCGCCGTTCAGGCATGGGTGGTGATTCCCACAGTAGTTCAGATCTGCACAGAGGAAAGGCTCAGTCAGCAGGGAACACAGAGCCCACCGTGCCGTTCCCTTGTCAGACACACAGATGCCTTTCTGGCTCCACCATCCTTCACCCACATCATCCCCATACTCCAGTGGCTAGCCTGTGATCGGGTAACTATCCACAGAACAGGGAAGAATGGACAAAAGACAACTGAAGGAGTTAAAAGAGTCAGGACAATTCCAAGCCTTTTATCTTGAACGTCCTATACTTCTGAAGCCTAGGCACCATCTGCCACACAAGAATTAAGGCACAGAAACACTCAGGTAAGTTGCACACTAGCAGAAAAAAAAAAGGGTTAATGAGTTATCAGTTAATCATGCAACTTAACTTATTTTTCCTGTACATTAATGTTAAGTACCTTTGTTACAGAGCAGGCCACCCCAGTTGGTTTCACAATTACACTGCCATGGTTCATTACAGCTCCCATGAGCACAGCCTGGGTAGCGGACACACTCATCACAGAACTGTCCTTGCCAACCATAATGACACCTAAGATGTAAGTTCACATGTTAAAAGTTAGCAACATGATGCTTCATCATCAGCATTACATGTATTTACAACACTACACTTACCATTCTCAAGAACAAGGTCAACTGTTCAATGTGCAACAGATAACAAAACTTTATCCTGTTTAGAAGGGACACAACTAATCCTGTTGAACATCCTTACAAGAACTCATCCTGCTCCAACATGTTACACACCATGGCAACAAACACCACCAAGCACTACACATTATGAGAACTGGACATGAATTAGTTGTTCTTTCACAAGAAGTCCCATCTTCACATAATCATCTCACACTAGGACAAAACTTGTGATTGACACAAGAAAGCTGAAATTGATTTTCAGAAGGAGACTGCTGGCTTACTGCATTGAGCACCATAGTGTTTTTCTGTGAAGAGAGATTTCAAGATAACAGTCAATTTTCTCTAGAGTGCTACATCTTTAAAAGACCAGGGCAGCCAGAAAGGCAGCAGTCTTGACAATTTTCTCAAGAAATCCTTTTTTCAAAGATTTATTCCATTATCTCCTCAGCATTCTCTATTGGCACTATAGAAGAAGTACCCTTTGGAAAAAGGAGGAGCAAGAACAGAAACAAAAGCCATTAATAATTCATTTGATTTGGAGTTGAATTTTTTCCCCAGGATTTCTTCTGAGACCAGTATCTTATGTTAATCTGTAGCAGAACTGTGCTAAAAGAAGCAACTGTTTATGCTACAGGAAAGTATTAAAATCTGAACTTATGGGGGGAGAAGGGCATAGGCTAATGATTTTTTTAACATATATCTATATTTTACACATATTTTAAGTACCAAGAAATACTACGCTTGCTCTTTTGGGCCAACAAAAGAGATGTTCTGTCTGTTAAGAGTGTATTTCCTATACAAAATTCAAGAAACATACTAGCAACAAAGAGATGCATAAAATCACACTGAATCAGAGTTGGGCACACGCATAACAGTGCAACCCTATTGCCTAGAGGAAAAAACATATTAGAAATCAAACTACATTTTTTAGATTTGACGCTACCATTCTATTATCCACATGATTTGAATAGTATAAAAGAGCAGAAAATAAATTAAATCTTTGAGGGGGCAGTGAGAGAAGACAAGGAAGAGAAGTATAAATGAGGAATCTTGGTTCCTTGTGAATCCATCCCCTTCTACTGTTTCAGTAAGCTGGATCAATCCCCAGAGGAACAGAACAAGCTGTGCTGGCAGCACCGTATTTAAATCCTTACTATTTACATTGGCAGAAAGGAATCTAGATGCAGATCTCTGCAAGACCATTCTTTTCATAGGGAGTTCTAGAACTGCTTTGAGCTCCTGTCCCACTACCTGCTCCTGCCCTGAAAAGGTCCCAGTTGCAGATCTCCAAGGAGAGCCTCAGCTGAGTACCCAGTCCAGGAGCCTCCACCACTCCTCTGAGCAGGGCTGGCACAAGCCTGGAGAACACTCGTATTTTAGAAACCTCTTTCTTTGGCTGCAGCAGCAGCAAGAGGAAACAAATACTGCTCCTGCTATATTTGATCTCTTCCTTCCTCCTCAAGGACAGAAAAATCTTTTCAGAGGATGGTAATAAACAATAAAAAAAGCACTGCAACTCACTTTACTGGCCCCAGTCCAAATCCTCATCCATGCCAAACCTGGCACTACTGCCAGTGATTCACCATGACTATCCCAGTCAGAGCCAACTCCCCACCCACACACAACAAGCATTTTCAAGAGCTGAAAGTCTGCATCACAAAGCAAATAATCACAGTAACTCAATTTATTCTCCACAGCCAATGGATAACAAGTTCCTTTGTTTAACACTGCAATGATGCTTAAGAGTGCAAAGAAAAACACAGCCACCTTCTAGAACTTGAAGGCATCTTAAGCACCTCCTTGAGTTTGTAGGTATGCTTGATGACATTAAAATTACTTCAGCAGAAAAAAGGTTGTTGCTTTTTCAAGATATTCAACACAGTCAAAGTTTACTTTTAAAGTCACCACCAAGCCTGAGGGAAATAATTTCTAGAGGCTAAAAGCAGTCCAAAGGAACACAATGTTTACAAGTCAAAAGGTTACTATGTGGTAAGCTGATCAGCCTTCAGTTTACAAGGAAGAGTAAATTAGGATTTCCTCTTCAACAGGAAGTCTGGTCGCATCCTACATTAACAGGTGCTAGAGCAGTGTTAATTCCACTTCCTTCTAAAAAGATAATACTTACATGGATCTCAGCCCACCCTGAGAACAAGATGGGATCAATTAGGGTAAACCAACTAGAAATGAGTATGTTGTATGTCATGTATGGGTATGTTGTCATCAAGACATATAACAAAGATGAAAATGATTGATGATTCACTATGAGAAACCCCAAATGGCAGAAACACAAATTCAACATCATTTAGGAAAAAAACCCAAAAAACCCTGAATTCCTTGTCAAGCACCAACCACTTGTGCAAAAGCCAAAAGGAAACTGCCAGTGCAGCTAATAGTGGGCTAAAGTTACTTCTTCCCTGCCCTCCCATCCCAGTCAAGAATCAACTAAATTGCAATTCTAAATTTTACACATCTGACAAAATAAGAAAGCCAAATATAGAGAATCCATAAGGATTCTCATTGTTCAACAGACAAAGAAAAATCTTATTGGAATCAAGATTCTACTTCCTTTGTCCTTCCCCTCTGCTGACTTCATCAGCTCAAACTTGTCTTCACAATCCAGCACATGCAAAACAAAATCAGACCTGGCTTAATCTTAGCCCTTTCTGGGTTATTAGCAGTACAAAGAACCATAAATAGATTGTTACAGTTTAGTAACTTCCTGATGGAAGGCTGAAGCACAGGCATCTGTTCCCAGACTACAGCATCCCTTTGGGTCACAATCAACAGAGAGTGTAATAGGGACAGAAGAACAGTCGGTTGGTTATCTCGAAACCAAGAAGTTGAGAACAGATCTGGTAATTCTACAAAGCACACTTCACAGCTTCCATTTTCCTTAGATGAGAGTCTGGTGGCAGCAGAAAAATGAGAATTCAAACAAAAGGCTAGAGGTGGGGGTGGCAGGAGTTAACACTAGCAAAAATTCTAGACAACCCTTCAATCGTAGAAAAACTGCAACTGTGCAGAAAAAACACTGCTGTCATTGACAAGCAGAAAAAGCCACAATAACTCAGCTCAGTGGGGCTTCAATCAGCTCAATTTCAGGATAAAGGACTTTCTACAGTAAATCTCAGTGCGTTTGAAGTAGTAAACTTAACATCAGGGAATCCTACAAAAGCACTCATCACTACATACAGGTCAAAGATACATGTGTGCTCAGCAGCAGAGTAAAGTGGGGAAAAAAAACCATTAAACAGAACATTTGGGGTTTTTGTTTTTTCTGGAGTCATTCAAAAACTAAACTTACCAAGCCTAATGAAAGATTCTTCTACAGAAATATGCTTTCCTTATGTTCTTTTGAAAGAGATATAAGTAAGGAAAAAGCTGACAGTGACCTTTGCTTTCCTCTGAGGAAGTTTGTTATAATTTAGTAAGAGCTAGGATGAAACTGAGTATATCCAAACCAGATGGAACTAACTAGATGGGTCTAACTATCTTTGCCCCTTGGGCAAAGAGCTGAGAAGATGACCCTGGAAATGTTGTCCAGACTCCATAAATTTATGTCAAATCCTACAGTGGCAACTATAGAAGTGATATGGAAAGGTGAAAATACGGACTCAGATCCTGATGGTCTGTGAAGCATGGCCCCTCAGCACCTTGAATGATTACCTCCTCCTTATCCAAAAGGAGGATGCCTCTCCCAACACAGGAGAAAGTCAGGGTGCCCTCGCTGGTCAGCTTAAACTCAGCTCTTTTGTACCATCTTCATACACGGTTTATTCTCCTGGTTCAATCACTTCTGGTTATTTGAGGGTGCTGATCTTTCTGTGCACAATGTTCAGCTGAGAAACTTCATATTGCACATCTCATCTAATCACTAATCTATGCTGGTTAACCTTAAAAAAAGCTCTGTAATTCATGAGGATTAGAGGATACCTAAATAAATTCTGTTCTACACCTACTTACAGAGCTTTGTCAGCACGTCATGCATAAATACACCTAAACCACCAAACTGAAGTCTATTCCTGAAGTCAGTGCAAGAATATGGGGCCTAAAAATAAAACTTAAAATCTTAGGGAGGATGTAGGCAATGTGGTATGAACCTTTAAATATCACAGGTTCCACCTTACTGATATATTTCACATCATACAAAGAGTGAAGAGAACATCATTGTGAGGTATTCATATACTTTTTTATAAGCAGACTTTTTGGAAGGAGCCTCTCCCAATCATGTTTCAAGTGGAAGCTGGGGCCAAAACACTCAATGCAGGAAAACAAAGCAAAACAGTGACATTAAGAGCAGAAGCAAAATGCATCATTCAGGGGTGGGGGAGAAATAACCCTCTTAAATAGAAAACCACTAAATTTTCTGGTGACGTGAACAGGATGGTGTTGCATAGGCCAGAACAATAGCTTTATATTAGTTATTTACTTAAAATAACCGTAAGAAAGTCTGTTTAAACTTTTAGGAGATTACTTGTTGCACAGCAGGCAGCAATACTGTCCAGCTGTCAGATCCTACACTTCTGAGTATCTGGATTCAATGTTAATAAGCAGTACAGTACTCATTCACTAATACTTGTCACAGAAACACTTTGCCTACTTTCCTACCTTCAAAATAGGCAAGATAATTCTGTGAATTCCAAAGGAAAATATACTTATTAATGAGCTCAAATAATTTAATTACCTGAAAGCTTGTTATCTTTTCCTCTCACCCCCAGCATTTTTATCACACAAAAAATTACAAACCTCTCCCTACAAACTTTTTTCTCCTCTAATAAAAGAAGTTATTGAAAGCTAACAGTCTCATTCCAGTACTACGTAGAGTTTTGAGAACAAGTTAAAAGAGGGGATGGTTCAAAAGTTTTTAGCCAAAACATTGCTCGCTTAACTTACATAAGTGGCTCTAAGGGTGTGCCTGTATTTGCATTAGTTCACACCAGGAACACGCTTTTTACGTGAACTGCCTGATCATTCCTGTTGATGGTGTGTTAGTTCACATCACAGATCTGTTTGGAACAAAGGAATTGGATTCCTCTTAGGTTAAACTAAGGTAACACCAGACAGTGTATGCCAGGAGCACACCCAGTGTGTTCCAGCTGCAAACAGCTGTTCAGGCCACAAGAACAGACTAGAGAGTCTAAAATTTAAAGTCCTGAAGTGTTTGGAGTATGATATTGAGTTCTCTGTGCTGCTTTGATCTACTGTTCTAGTTCAGCTGCACTCCCCACACTGCTGTAGACACAAGTTCAAGCACTACATGTTTTTACTTCCTGCACACCCACTCACATCTCCTGGATGCAGTTCCACCTTTAGGATATGTTCTATACCCTCCAGCCCACTCATGCAGAGCGTGCCTCAGTTCCTTGACCAGTAAAGACACAAAAGGTGCGATTCTTTGTCTAACTTAAAGTGTCTACTTGTGAAATGCTTGCCAACATTCCCTAAGGGCCCACACTAGGACATAAAAAAAAATTAAAAAAAAAAAAAAAAAAAAAAAAGCACACTGGCTATAACAACAGGCAAGAGAATTCAACATGATGAAAGACACAGCAATGGTAAGAATTTCACAAGATCTTTGAGACCTGAAGCTGTAATAGGATCTCTTACACCAAAGAGGAGACAGGAGATGTCCCAGTCATGGTACCAAGTGCATTCCTGCAGGGCCAAACAGCAGCCTCCCACTTTTTAGGGACCATGGGCAGCCCAGTGTTGCTGGAATTTAACTGGTCAGATACCAAGCAGTTAAGCACACTGCTCAAACAAGTGCTTTTTTTTAGTTTACTGCTCAGAGCAGCCTATGAGATTTCTCATCATTCCATTCCAGAACACCTGTGGAAGATCCCCACCTCTCACCTTCTCCCAGTTTTAGAAGCAGGAATTTTATTTTCTTTTTTTTCAGTTCTCTATGACCTTTGCTACTCCTCTACAGTCTTTCAATAACAACCTGTTTTGAAAAGTCTCACCAGATCACCTTATATCCAAGAATGACTTCACAAGAATCCAGCTGCTGGATTTTTAAAACGCTTAGACAGAGTTCCCCACTGCTGATGTTAAACATGTTAATCACCCAACCATCACAAAACCACAAGTGAGACATCAGTGACATTAGATGGCCTCTGAGAAGTCCAGGATTTAACAAAGACTCTCTGGAACACTTTTTATGCCACCAATACTCCAGGTGGTTGTAGCTCATTTTGCAACTCCAGCTTTTCTGCATCTCTAAGAAAAGTACTGGATAACAGCTGAGCAGGGTCTGGCCCATGAAGTGACAGATGAAGGGAACAAAACCGCTTGGGAGATGCCCATAGGTCTTGCAGGCACTGCACGACTGCTGAAGGGGAACACAATGAGTACAAAAGGCATGGCACTGGACAGAAAGCTTGAGAAAACTTTTCCAACGGGCAAAGATGAGATACATGTTTTAAAAAAACCAAACAAACACAAAATCACCAAAACTGTAAAACTAAAACTGCCATGTATAGTTCTAGAACAAGTCACCTCAAAGCACACAAATCTTAACTTACTTTAAAAGTTCTTTTAAAAGTATGCTTGCTTTGTCCATCTGGCACAGAATTCACATTAGTGTACTATTAATGATCCCATTTCTAATTCATTTCAGTTCGTCTGCATATTCTAAAGAAATTTTTGTATCAGTTGTGGAAAATAAGATTGGCATTTCTCAGGACAAAACCTAGCTCCTACCATGGCTCCAGAATGCAAGCTGAGCAGTTAGGGATTTGACTCCTTTTGTTTTGCTTTAGATGAGAAAGAAACATTCAGAGACATTCCCATTTTCAATGGGAAAAGTAGAAAGACTTCTGAAAATACCATCATCCTGGCAGGGCTATGACAATGCAAGCCAGATATGAGGCATATCTGGACCTCAACCAAAGCCATACCACTCTGGATAACAAGGAAGTGAAAGATTGAGCTGTTAAGCCCAGTGACAGTTTATGAGTAGTACCAAACATACCCAGGTCAGCAGTTTTAATCAAGGAAAGAGACTTTGGTGGTTTCTCTATATTCAACTTTGCTAATTCCATGAGGTCATTGAACCCAAGCCAGATACGAGCCATTAGAGCAAACTTCATTCTCCTCTAGACAGCTTAATGGAATTTAACAAAGTACTTTAGGTGATGTAAAAACACACAGAAAGTATCAGCATCAAGGCTTTGCAATGCTGTGCCTTTGATAATCCCTCCTACTACTTTGGCCTGGTGAAGTCAATAAAAAAAGACCATTTAGCCTGCCACTACAGATCAAAGTTTATTGTCTTTCTTTATGCACTGTATTTGAAGACTGGTTTTGTTTTCTCTTTAGGATGGTGGCATGTTTCCATCCTTGCAAGACTCAGCTAAGCTGCTTTGGCTTTCCTCAAGGATGTATTTTTCATCTTTATTCAGGAAATTTTTATTTTTGCTGAACTGCCTCCACAATGACAAAAACACATCAACTAGACCCAGCCACACCACAAAATCATTTCCTACATCAGGTCATCCCTATTTATTTACCATTTTGATAGAAGCTCAGTGGAAGAAATGGAAAAACATCTCAGTACTGTAACTTTCTCAAAGCAAATGGGTGCATGAACTTGACTAACAGATGATGCACATCCAGAACCAGTGACACAGTCTTTATTAACAGTCTGAGGTAATTTAGCTGCTTCTGATTTTAGTGTAACTTTTAATCCAAGAACTGCACTAAATTAAATTGGAGCATAAAAAATAGAGGATAGAGACCTTTTCTTGAGACCTTGGTTGAAGCCTTGGAGCCTCTGCCTAAGTCACTTCCATGTTCATGCAAGCTGAAGATGGAAACCATTTTCCAGCTTTTCTATTTACTAACAGCACTGCAAGTTTTGGCAATTGAGTAGCTTTTGGCACCAGCTGGTTCCCAACTACATCACCCTCATATTTTTTCTCACATTTTCATTTTCTTTCTGAATTAAAAAAGGACATTGTTTTCACCTGTTAAATTACAGTGGCAGCTGTCCAGAAACCAGGATGAAGGAATCTAGATTAAAATTCAATAGCACCAAACTTAGCAGTTTCTTTTAAATAACAGCTTCCTTTGTACTGTTGAAGATAAAGGTCATGTCTGTAAGCCTCATTTATTTTTAGGCCAGCATCATTTTTCTACAGAAAGTATTATCCATTTTGGTTAAAAGTTAAATATATGGTTCAACATTTCCAATGTAGTCTAATAACTATGACAGATGCATTTTAAAGACACAATTTAAAGCTTGTGTGTGAACATACTCAAGCGATCAAATCACCATTAAAGAGATAGGTAAGAACTTTCTGCAATACTACAGAGAGTGGGCACACAGAGAAAAGCCATTGTTGTCCTTCAGCTTGCTGATCACAGATCTGACTTGAGCAGACAGGCACCAAGAAACAAGGTAAACTGCACACAATCCACAATTCCTTCCCTTAGTACTTTCTTTAGGGTGAGAGAATCCACCCATCACAATAGTGAGACACCTGGACAGAGTCCTCCAGTAGACTCAGGGTTATTTTTGTGGGCTCAGTTTAGCTGGGCAGGTTGCAAGGGAACACCTGGATTTACAACCCCAGATGCTTCCTCACATCAGCTCCAGGCTGCAAAGAAAGGCTTTGTCATGGGAGATCACCCATGGCCAGCCACCTTGAAAAAGGTACCAGCACCCAGCCTCTCAGCTTGACAGGTTTTTTATTCCCTTCTTGAAACCTCCATCTCCAGCTTCTGCTTTCTCAGATACAGCTGGCATCACAGAGAAATGGAAGTTGAAAAGGAAACTGCACTAAACCCTTTCACCCACCCACCTCAATCCAAAAAGAACAAACCCAACCAAAGGTACTGCTCTGTATTTGCTTAAACCTGTTTCTTTTATACACTTAGTCAAAGACTTCCTGCATTCAAAAAGCAAACATTCATAGGCTCCTAGGATGCTAACTTTGACACCTACAGGACACCAGAAATCCCTATATGAATCAAAATTCATTAAAATAGGCTCTCAAGGGGAACAAATGCATTCTTGAAGGCTCAAGAGAAAGAGTGTTTCTTCTTCAGGCAGAAGTGATCATGGCCCAGCTCTCAACCACAATCTCTACTTGCAACAAAAAATGCCCAACAGCAGTAGGAACGCCCAACACTTGAAATCACAAAGAAGATATTTAGTAATATGGAAAAATCACAAATAACTTTACATAAAAATATACTTTCTTACACAAAAAGGAAGCCATCATTTAAACATCTTCCTTGAAAAAAATCTTTTAAAGGAACTTTTATAGCTTGAGAAGTGAAACCACACACAAACTGAAGCACTGTTTCATTTTTACTTCAAATTTACAGTTTTCAGTCAGACCAGAGGGCTACTATGCAACAAACCTCCCAAGAAGTCAGCAGCATCTCTTGAAAGTTTCAGGGCAGTAAGAAACCACTCTGTGCTGCAATGATTTAGGGTTTGCTTTGCTATCTCTGCCATCCCGCAGTGTTAAAAACATGAGGCTCTGCAGAAGGGTGGGACTTGGCTGCTTGTCACCTAGCACAGCTCAGGAACTGCCACCTCAACCCCAGCTCAACTCTAAGCCCAGCCAAGCTGAACTACCTGCATCCCATTTCTGCCACTTCTGTGAGGCTGCAGTAGTCAGAAGGATGAAGCCAAATCGCCTTAAACTGTCACAGCTTGCCACAAAGTGGTATTTGTCAGCTCTCAGGGGTTCTGGCAGCCACAGCTCAGTTTCACATCATTCCAATCAAGCAGGTTCAAGACAGCTCATAAGGAACCACTGTGTGAATCCATCCTTACAATGGTGCATGCCACTCTGACCACAAATAAACTCAACAACTTACACGGGATCCCAAACTTGCAAGTAGACCTGTCCCATTTCTTTAACAGTCAGTGTAAAAATAACACCCATTTCCCCTTGACCTACTACATTGAATGCCTGAACCTTTACAGGAAAACAATCAACTGCCCTCGCTATCACAGTCTATTTAGGCTGCATCCCAAAGTTAAGGGAACATTTCACTCTGTTCTCTCATATTTAGGGGACCAAGAAAATTAACCTGGGGTAGAAAGTTTAGGTAGGGGTTGCTACTGTATCTCTATTATTACCAAAACCAGGATTTTTTTTGAACAGCAAAATTTACCTTATTTTGGTGATCAAAACCTATATTGAGTGCTCTGGGACTGTGAGTACTTCTTTATCTAACAGTCTAGAGAGCAAGCTGCTCTTTTCATTTGAGAGAAACAAATATATAGAGATTAAAATGCCTAAAAATTTTGAAAATAATAATGAAATATAGACTTTTCTCAATTGATAAAGGCACAGTCTTGAACTACATGAAGCAAATCTGTTCAGTCCTATATAGGCAAAAAATAGAATAGCAACACAAAACAGTTTAGAGTATATGCAGTTCTTACACACATCTACTTCAAATCCATTTCCATCCATGTTCTTGTACAGAATTTCTCCATTTTAAAGTAGACTTTTTAGAAGTAGCAATACAGATGGAAGACACTTGAAAGATCAGTGATCATTTTTACCCCCTTCCCCCCAAAAAAAGAAAAGACAATATTCAATGCAGACTTACTTGCACTCCCCAGGTACACTGCAGCCCCCATGGAGCAAATTACATCCTTGTTTACACACAGCTGTAGACACAAAAAGATTTGGGCATCAGTCTGGGCTATCCACCAGTACAGCAGCAATCTGGAGCTCCTCAGGTAGGAGACATTTAGCCTGTCTGCTGTGTGTGCAAAGCAGATTGCATTCTGCCATTTTCCAATAACTTCCAGACAGTTATTTCACAGAACACAGCACCATTACAGCCAAAAACCTCTGCAGCAAGAGTGTCAGCACTGAAACTTTTATAAAATACAGTTGTTTTTAAAACCTAGTATAACACTGGTATTATGCTGGAAATCCCAAACTTTAAGTGATGCATGACTTTGAGTACACCCTAAAAATGGTCCTCCCCATCACTAGCAAGCTTTTTACCAAAAAGAACAGAAAACAAAATCAAAAAGCCCTCAGCAGAAAGAAGACTATGTCTAATAATTATTGCACTAATTACTTACCGAAGGCAAAATGCAGAGAGTGGTGCATTTTTGTAATTTGCCTGAGTGGTACATTAAAAGAGATGACTACACTTGAATTTCTGTTCCCATTAGAGCTATCAAAAAGCTTTCAGCTTTGCACACTTTACACTTAAAACTGTTTCATTTGCAGAAACAGTGTTATGGGTGCATTTTTACAGGATTAAAGCCTACTGTGTAAGTGATGATATCACTTAAATAAAATCTTATATTAACAGATGAAATGCATCATTTTGCTTTGAAGGAACACCACCATTGAATAAAGTCGATTAGAAAAAGGATGTTTCCCTGAACACTAAATTTGTTTAGGTATATTCACAGCACACCAGAAGCAAATCTGTATCCTGTGCTCCACTTTTCAGAGAGGATGTTTTATTTAAAGATTTGTATTGAAAGGACAAAGCCTGTAAATGCTAAAATTAATACGCTACAGCACTGACACCACAGAAATACCTACTGCAGCTTACACCTATTCTACATACACCAGGGCTAATCCAAGACAAAGGAAACATACTACCTTGTTTGCACTCTTCTCCCATCCAACCTTCCATGCAGGCTTTGTTTCCATTTTGATCACACGTGTAGTGACCAACAAAGTCATCTCGAGGGCCGCAGAACTTGTTGCACAGAGCACTGTAGTAATTTTCATCACATTTCACCCTTATTTGCACTTCAAAGTGGGCAACAGGACCATTGATTTGCAGGGTCTTCCATCGATCTTCTGGGTTGATCATGCCAGCATGTGCCACTCGCTCTATTAACAAGTTTTCACCTTTTTGGAAAGAAAGATAAATTCAACAGGGGGTTAAGTTTGATAGCACACAAGGACATACGGAATCCAATCAGAAGTACCCAACTGGTTAAGGGAAAACCAAGTAAAGAAAATGTTAAGATGATAAGGATCTACTGTATAACTGAATTTTCCTTTGCCTTGCAAAGTTCATTACAGGAAGGCCAATTTAAAAAAGTGTCCCAAAGGAAATATTAAAAAACCCTGGAACATAATCCATAGGAAATAGCTTATTTTTCAAGGCAGCCAAACATACCACACCCACATGCTGACAACTAGCAGCTTTATCTTGATCTGAGGCTCTTCTTGCCTCCTTTTTGTTCTTATAAAATTGCAAGATCTGCATAATCTCATAGCTGAGATAAAGTTCTCTGCTGCAAGTTTAATTTTAAAAATAAAGCAAAACACAACAGATTCAATTTGCTGCAAAATTACTGAACAATAGTGAATGCTCCAGTAGGCTTGCATTATATACATAAAATAGCTTGATTCCATTTTATCATTCTCTCTAAAATAAAGGCTAAACATCTTTAACAGCCATTCCATAGAACACTGCACAGCTAGTGTTTGACATTTTGAGAAGAAATAAAAAAGTGAACCCAGGATTGTCAAGGGCCATTCTCAGCTCTGTATCCTCCTTATCCTCACCCCCAGTGGAACTCCTGATAACTGTGATCCCTGTTGCAGCACAGTCTGTGAGCATCCTGCCTTGTCCCCATGGAAAGCAGCAGCTCTGCTACTGCCAGGCTCCACTCACTGAGGCCAAACCTGCACAAAGAATTATATATCCCAGGGGACAAGAGGATTCTAGGCTGTAACATTATAGAAACTGCCAACACAAAGTATTTTAATTTACATGAATATCCATTTTGTATCTTTATCCATGTAATTCTTTGTAGAGAAGCTTCAAAACCAGGAGGTGAGACAATTATAGCCAGTACAATGAAATGATACAATTGCTTCAGCAAATATTGAGAATTAGCAAAGCTCATTAAGGGGGGGTGAGGGCAGACAGTGAGCAACCCCAGTGACAGAAGTTTTCTAATGGGTTCACTATTCAAATCTGGTACCACCCTGCTGTACAGCTTTCCTAGGTGACTGCAAGTTGCATCTGGAACTGCAAACACTCTTTAAGGATGAGAAAAAGGTACAGAAGTTTCACTTGAACATAATTATTTCATACACATTTATGAAATAGCTATAATATTATTGTCAGCTCAGAGCTACAGCACCTATTTTCTTTAAATAAAGATTATTTAAAGTACATGTTAAAAGAAATGAATAACCAAAAACTCGCACACAGCAAGAGGCTGAGATGATAGTGAGATAAAGCCTGAAGTTCAAATTATTAATAATATAGAAAACTGCCAAGCTGGTAGCAAGCAATACTAAGCTATCACCTTTAGCAAATGCATTTTACGTACCAGCTGCCTTCTAGAACTCACTAACCTCAAATGTTTAGAAAACAAAACTCAAGGAATGACTATTTATCAACCAGAACATTACTGACAATTTAGAGGAATCATGTGCATCTCTTAGCAAAGTGGCATTTTCCCCTCAGCCTGTAAAAGGACTAAAGTGATAATTTTCAGCCCCTCCAATATTAAGAGAAAAGAATAGTTACAGATGTATCAGGTTCTCCAAAGCATCTTTCTCTCTTGGCACCTTTACCAAGCTTGCTTCTATAAAAATCTTTCCTCTTGAAATTAAAAAATACTGAACTTAAAAAGAATCCCTTTTAACTGAAAGGTACTCCAGTTATTAAGAGCTCACAGTATCTCTGTGCTTTATTATTAAAAGTGGTATTGCCATGTATAAGCTGTAAGTCATGCTTGCTTAGACTGGACTGCATAAAACATTTCATGGCTGGCCAGGACACACTGAACTCTATCCCTCTTCTTTAACTCTCATTCCTGTGCATGAGCTCCTCCATCATCCAGCAGCATGTGCAAGATAGAAAAGGCTGCCTACATTTTATTTTTGACCAACACCATATCACAGCATTCACCACTGAAAGTTTAATGATTAGACAGAATCACAGAATTTTTTAGTTTGGAAAAGACCTTTAAGGTCATCAAAGTCCAACTATTAACCCAGCACTGCCAAGGCCACCACTAAACCATGTCCCCAAGTGCCACATCTACATGTCTTTCGAATACCTCCAGGGATGGTGACACCACCACTTCCCTGGACAGATCTCAGCATCCTTTAATAATCTTATTTGCCTCCAATGACTATTGATCTGAAAAACTTTAAAGGAAAACATGCTGAATCACTGGATGGCCAAGGAAAATTGAATAAATAGCAAATACACATTACAGGGCTGCTTTCCTGGTATGAGCAACAGGCTCCTTATGAACAGCTGCAGCAGCCACTGCTGTGAAAGTGTTTCCTCAAAGTGCATCCAGAGGGACTGAAGAACAGGTCCTGAGATTAAAGGACTGGCTTATATAATAAAATTCTTATCAGGCATCTTTAGGCTAATGGAGATTCATCAGACCCAGCTAACTGGAACAAGCATTAGAGGTACTACAGATATGTCTATACCAAACAGACCTCTTGATACCAGGGGTCAAGAACAGGAGAAATAACCCAAGAGTGGTCTTTTTATCTTTTTGAACACTCAAACTTTATCTTCACAAGCTCTTCTGAAAAGGAATCCATTCAGTCTTAAGGGGTTTTCCTCAGGCTTGTATCAGTATAAGTAGGGCTTAACAGCCTACAATAAGCAAGCCAAATAATTTACCCTGAGCCACAAAAGGCATGAGGGAAGCAGCTCCAAGCCATTTCATTTCTAATACTAAATTCTCAAGTACCAGAGCAAGTATGAGAGTTCTGTTTAACTTCAAATTTAACACTGATCCTAGATAGAAGGTGCATCTCCCAGAGAGATCTGTAAACACAGGGAGGAACGTGTTTGTCAAGGTTTCTCCTTCCTCCCCCACAATACCAAAGTGTTTCTGAAGATATTCAGATCTCTCACCTGTTTTGATGAGACAAGTTTGCTCCCTGCATCTGACTTTGCCACAGAAGTTCACCTTAGGGATTCACACTTATTATTTTTAGCCCTCAGTAAAAGCATAACTGAATTTGTCTGGTTATTGATCGAAAAAGCATCGTTCATTACTCGAACTTAGATACACACAAACAGCCTCCAAGCAATCTCCCTGATTAACAGGTTTTCTACAAGCAGCTCTAGAGAAGCAGATAGTGCTACAGATGCTTGCACAAAAGGAGATGATGGCTAGTCAGCATCAACATTTAATGAATGTTCCCAGAACATCTGATTTTTGAAGAGAAAGCTTTATCTGAAGAGTATTTAACTGTGCAATATAAGAACACTGCCCATCAGCCCCTGACCCTGTTGGGAGAGATCAGACATTCCCAACAAGCCAACAGGGCTGTACAAAAGGTGATGCTGGTAGCTGTTTGTGAGGGAACATAGTGACATCCCATGAACTTCACATCCAAAGGAGCAGGAGGTGTCCATCTCAGGAAGCACATTCTCTTCAGCATCTTTTTGAGCACTCTGGACAGATTAGTCTCCTACAGAATAATGGGAAGGAGGAAAAGAACCACTGCACCCCTGCAGCAGACACAGAGTCAAATGGAAAATTACTTCACACGTGTAGATGCCAGCTTGCTTTGTCAAGGCAGGGCTGGGTTGGGCATTGCCAAGAGCTCTGCTGAGGTCTGCCCAGTCAAGTGACTTACCTGGAAAGTGGAAGTGCTGTGACAGATGACAGCCAGCAGGCCCTCTGCAGTGACTTTGTATCTAAGCCAGTTTCCTCTCCCCCTCTTCCACCCTCCCAAAGCAAACAAGTGGTAACACTACACTGCCACAAGCTTACTGCCGAGCCAACCCTGCTGCCCGCAGGAGGGGAAAAACACAGGAGCAGTTCAGGAATCGGGGCTGAAGGATCCTCTAGGAATTTGTACAGGGAAACATTTGCTGTGGCAGGCTTACTCTTGAGATGGTGATTCACACGTCAGCTCCAAGTCCCCCTGCCTTCACTGAGTGTAAGAAGAATACAGGATGCTTGGACAAAGAGAGAGGGAACAACAACAAATGTTCTAGAACCTTCAAGTTGTTCACTGGAAGCCTTTCTTTCTAGGTTTTAGGAGAGCATTTTTGTTTGCTTGTTTTTTCGTTTGGGTTTTGTTGTTTATTTTTATTGTTGCTATTGTTTTGTTTTGATTTTTTTGGGGGAGGCTGTTTTGTTTTGGATGGGGGGTTTTGAGTTGTTTGGGGTTTTAATAACCACTTCAGAGTCCAAGCTGAAACACAGACCTTATATTTAACTTTCACCCTTACTCATCCCCATTAAAGGAAAACAAAACCTGACTCTAGAACTAATTAATCAGCTTATAAACAGACTCTGGCAATTACTTTGATTAATCTATCTTACAGTAGCAACAGAAGATACGTGTAACCTGATCCCCAGATCAGCACAGCACTCAGGATTGACAGGGAGTCACGCTTTCCACAGACATTCACTTCATCCCTCCAGGACCAGATATTGTCTTTTCTCTGGAGGAGCTGCTGAATTCCCTGTCCTCTTCTCTAACAAGTGAATTTTTACTGGTCTGTGCCTGTCTGACAGTTCAGTGGTGCTTGCAAAAATACAAATCTTTGCATCTTGACAGATACACAAGGCAAAACCTACTGGAGAACTCACTGCCAAGATCACTCAAAAAAAGAAAGAAAGAAAGAAAGAAAACCTTCAGCATTAAGGAATTCTTCCTATGAATCCTATATGCAAATCTACATTGAAGCATGGCAAAGCAACACATCTCTATCACAGAATCAGAAAACAGACTAGAGAAACATTTAACCAAGACAAGCACTTAACTAGTCTTCTGCCAAATTACAGGCCAAGAAAGCCTTCCTAAATTCACCTGACAAGCCTTCAAGGTTTCAGCTGCAAAACAGATTTTCAGTACTTCTCTGGCAGCCTAAAATTAAAGGGAAGTTCACTTTCCATCAGCAGTTTCTCATAGAACTAAACTGTAATCTGACACTTATATACTCTTCCACAGTTCATAGAAACTGTTAATTTAAGGAGATGGCACACTGGGCCTCCAGAAGACACTCTATATCCTGCTTGCCTGAAGTTCAGGGGGAAAAAAATGCAAGTAATGAGATTTGTTAGAGCTTGTTGAACTAAAAAGCATAACAAAGACCCAACACAAGCCTGAGGTGACTGTCCTCTTGTCAAGTGTATTTAAAAGAAATCTGGGGTTTAAAGCTACAGATTTGCAAGAGGACTCTGCAAATTGTGACAAATAAACAGAAAGTTACAATGCTATTATTTATTAAGAAGCCAATTAAAAAATTAAACCCAGCACTTGAATGCATACAGATGATTTGCAGAATAGGTCGTCTCTTCATGTTCAGTCCTTTCTACATCACCTCATGAGTTGATTTGCCCTCTGTAACTAGGGCATAAATATTCTAATATTTGCTGTACTAGCTGATAAATTATTCCCAAGCTGGAAATCATTTAAATTAATTAACATCACACAGTGTATTTTAAAACATTCAAGAGGATTCCTCCAATCTGTTACTATGTAGGGTATCTAAATTTATTCAAGATTCAGGCTTACTCTGCTCAGAACACAAGACCTCATTTTGAATACCATGCCCAGCTTTAGGAAGTGCCCCTCAAGAAGGACAACCTCAACTGAAGAGTTGCAGCAACATTAATATCAGAGATGTAAAGAAAACACAGCCAAGAGAAAAAGGCTAAAGGAGCTGTTAAACAAGACAAAATAAGCTTAATTCTAACAGAAGAAGGGTTCAGGAACAAACAAAACTCATCATTACTGATACAGAATCTGATGATGATTATATAACCTATATAATATATATATAACATATATATGTATATATATATAACATATGAATAACATATATATATGTTATATATATGTTATATATATAACATATATATATAACATATATAACCTCTTCACTATCTTAATGTTCAAACACTTACCTTCCTCTACACTGACCCCAACTGAAATGAAATAGTCCCTCAATAACCAAAATGCAAGTCTGAGGGTCATTATTTTCTTGCAGCATTGGTTATTTTAAGGCATATTTGTACACCATGTACAAAGAACAGGTTCAAGCTGGAGTCCTGCTTTAGCAGCATTATAGCAATCAACACCTTGATATGATTTTGAAGTATTTATAAAATAAATCTTGCTTTCACTTCAGATCAATAACCCTGTCTTGACAATGAGTATGAGCATTTGCAGACTGAAAATGCAAAGTAAGTGCCAGTACTTGAGGAGAAACAGAGAAGGGATCATACCATGATTTAGAACAATTTCACCAAAGCATGAAGTACACTTTCCTTATGGAGAGCAAGAATGTTTATTTGCTCACATGATAATGGAAACCATTACTTGACATGAACACAGGCAGACTGAGGAGAATTTGAAGTGCAACTCTACAGATTATCTTCCTTTTTTTTTTTTTTTTTAAAGGGTGTAGCATGATTTATAAACTTTTTTTAGAGTTAATTATCAGGCATCACGAGTTAATTACACCCTTTATTTATGACTGTCCATTCTGTTTCCTATACAGCAATAATTTTTTCACAGTTCCTAACCTAATACTCACTGTTTGAATTTGTATATGCCCTTTACTCAGACATCAGGTTTGCCTAGAGCTGATTTGGAGGGATAGCTGCAGCAGGATACAATTTTCCCCCTCCCCAATTTGCACACATACAGCACAGAGTAAGTACAAACTCTAAGCTTTACACAGATACTCACCAGCTTTTGTATCATTATCCCAATCCCATGCTTCTAATATTAGTGTGAACGACCTCTGAAAAAAAACAAGACACCAATTAGACAGTAATAAAAAACTGTTATAACCAGAAAAACTGACTTGAAATAAGCAGATATTACTGCTACAAGAAAGCCAACTAAAAGCAGTTTAAAATTTCACTTCTCTGTTGTCATGTGAAAGCCCTTGAAGGCATCTTCTCAAAAGCATGAAATATAACAGCATTAAAAGTTGTGGGACAAGCCATGCTAACAACAAAACAAAAACATTCCATGCACACACATTGAGGACTGAATTATTATTACTCTCTTCCCACTGAATCTAATTCTCAGCTTTGCTTAGCCACAGAAATCCTTTTCAGAAGCAGCCCTAAAATGAACTGAGGTTCAGAACCTTGGGAAACATCTCAGATATTTAAGACTTAGAAAACTGAACTACCTCCCCTAAAGACGAATGAGAGCCATCGTTTAGAAAGCACATGAAAAATAAGTCGATACCAGATCAGTTTTACAGAAAAACATATCTAAAGAAGAAACACACAATTCATCCTGCATCTATCAAAAATTTAGATCTTCTCATGAAAGGGTAGCATAAGAAACAGATCTACAAAAGACATAGCAGAAACAATTATTACTGTAAGCACACCTGGTACTGTACTTTCCCCTGAGGAAAGAAAAAACTCATGATTTCAGACAGTTCCTAAATTATTTAGAAAAAACATGAAAGCTTTACTTCACTAAACCAAGGCTTCAGGCATTTTCCTTGGTTTATGATCAAATATGTGGGACAGATGTTGATATTCAAATACTAAACTTATTCAGAAAAAAGTTAAGCATACAGGTAATTTTTAACTGCTTTGAGTTGAACAAGAAGAGCTGTCAAGCCATTCAGCTTTCATAGTTTCCAAGTGCTGCAAAGTAACATTGAGATCCTCACGTACATTCAAAAGCAAGGAAAAACCACCAAACAGAAAAGAGTCATTGCACTATCCTGAAGTGCTCCTATACACACCTTCATGCAGATTCAAGCCCTAATGTGTGCACAGTTCACAGCTTAATGATCTATAAATTCACATGGGTATGGGGGCATTCAGCCAAGAAATTGCAAGGACCCTCTGGAAGAGGATTATGTAAGAATTCAGCCATCTTTCACAAGGGCATTAGGACTATTTTACTGTTGCATCAAGAGACGTGTGTTTTTATTTTGAGAGAGCTCTTTATATGCTTTACACATCCTTCAACTCCACAAGAAGGAGGGCTGATTGTAACATTGAGACCTCCCCATTTTAGAACAGCAGCACCCCAAGGAGAAGGGCTCTCTGTCTGAGGTCTTCCATGACTACAGCAGAGATCATTCTACTCTGAAATGCACTTGAGTGCTTGTTTTCCTACTGCTCAATTACATTAACATACAAACCACAACTCAGCCTTTGAAACTAAGCCTTTCTACTGTGTTTTCAGCTTCAGACATATACCAGGGAAGATGATTTTACACCACTGAAACAGAAACAGACTACTTAGATTAGACCAAAGAAAAGGGAAAGGGATCTCAGCAGTGACCATACTGGACAGAGACATACTTGGGTTTGTACTGCCCTTGGAAATGGGCAATTGAGAGAGATCAGCTGAGAAAGCAAAGGGCTCTACATCTGAGGTATGACAGTACAGCTCAACTCCACCCAATTTTAAAGACAAACATTAGCTGAGCACTTCAGCATCTTCACTCTCCACTTCCCAGTCTCAGCAGTTAGGGAAGCAGATATGGTTTCTGTGTATTCTGAAAACACTACTTACAACCCCTCTTCATAACTGCTACCTGAAAAAAACACCCATACACTGAAGAGTTGAAAAAATAAGTTCTATGTAATACTGCCCCTAACATCATCTTCTGGCAACTTCTGTCTCCTTACATTGCATCAAAATTATGAACTAATCGAGGCAGAATTCTGCCAAGCAGTGCAAGGTCCAAAGTTATCCACCTCTTACACTTTTAACTACTTACCTTCTAATATATCCCTTAGTTTTCTTGTGTTCTATTGATTTGTATTAGAAGTATAGACCAGTACTCAAGTGCTTCCAGATAACCATTTACTTATGTAAGGGCTGGTCTTTCCTTCTGCAAATTGGCTGTTGCATCTGACTGCCCACAAAAGGCAGCAAAAAATTTAAGATGGACTTGCTGTCTTAGGAAACAGAGCAGTTATTTATGCTTTCTCATCATACCATTTGAAAGCAAATTTGTACCCGTGCTCAGGATGCTAAGGAATTTTTGTGGGTAAAGAGTTTCACACAATGCACTGTTCCAGTGTGATCATGTTGGACAGTGTGAATGGGGATAAAGAGGCATTCTACCCATTTCAAGATGCTTAAAACAAGAAATCCCACAGCTCTGGTGGCAAACCTCATGGTCTAAGTTGGTGTAGTCTCTAGAACAGAAAATACTGCTTTACAGTCTTATAAAAACGTAATAGTACGTTATGAGCAACTAACTATGATTCTGGTGCAGAGCTGCTCCCCCAAAATGTGGAGGAGCCCACACAGCCCGTGTTGCCTCCTCTTGGCTTTGCAAACCCCGGGTCCTACAGGCCTGGTCTCCAGCATTTGCTTTGACCATCCTCCCACTGGTCACCATCAAGAACCACACCCATCTGTAGTAACTTTATAGAACCTACACAACAAAGACAAGACAAAGACTTTTAAATCCTTTCACTTCCCTGTATCTACTTTTATGGCTGAGCAGGCTGGCACTTGGCAGTTCACACATGAACAAGCATTTGGAGTGTAACCTTTCAGGAGGGCTTGCAGCCACACTTGCAGGAGATTAGAGATGCTAATCAAAGGGCACTACTCAGTATTGATAGACAAATGTGTATTCACTGGACTGTCAGTCTCAGCTGGGACAGTTCCCAGTTGTGCAACTTCTGCTCTCTGCTGAGTTACAGAGTCACTCTTTAAAAACTCCAAACAAACACAGCAAAAATGCTACTGTAAAACTGATTTTTATGGCTATTTTACCTCTAGAGAAGAAAGTTAAGGCTACCAACCCAACCTGTCACCCTTCCTCATCTCCAGCTGGCCAGTAACCTGAAAGAGGAATTCCTCCCTGTGGTAGTGCAATGGGTCATCACATTACAACTACTACACCTCAAAAGAGAGAACTGGTCCTTAAACCCACTCGTTCAAAAAAACAGTCTTGCCCACTACCACATGTATCAAGTCTTGCACTAGATCTGCTTACGTCTTTGAATTTTGTACTTCACTTTAAAACGACAGCTGAAAACTTACAAAAAAGCATCTGTGTTACTAAATATGTTCATAATATGTAGCACTGAGAGCATCCCAGTTATGGCTCAATTACCAGAAACATGTTTTACTACCAAAATGATTTATAACCAGAAATTTTAACATCCATACACTCACCCTCAGCATAACCTTACCTAACAACCAGAGTAAGCACTGAAGTTTAATAACACTAATGGATATAAATTTTAAAGGATATTTTCAGCTTCATACTGATCATACTCATTTTATGAAAACTCTACCATCAGGTGACATTAGTCACACCTGCACTCTTCTACAGAAAGTATTAACACAGACTAACCAAAACATCTACTGACATCAGCTTCAAGTAACTCATCTATAGCAGAGACATTGACACCAGACATCTTTCTTAAATTGTGCGTACAGAAAACAACAACAGAACTTGCATTCATTTAGCTCTGGCCCTACCCATACAGCAAATCTTTAACCTCCTCACGTTTTACAGCAGTCTTGGCTTTTTGATGTATCTTTAATATGAACAGACTCACTTGAAAGTTATTTAAGAACACGTTCTCCACAGAGACTGTTGATTTAAGTGTGCTCAAGTTCATGCATAAATCTAACAAAAAACACTACACAAGTATCCTAAGAATGCCCCAAAATCATGAGCCTTACACATAACAGACACACACCATCACTACACCTGCTTCTTTAACTTGCACATAACTCTTGCTGGAGGCTAATAGAACAGCAGGACATGCATATTCCAATCTGCTCTGATATATACAAAAAGCTTTGTGAAGTAGTATCAGTTGTTCATTTCAAACAGTACAAGCAAATTAGAACTAGTACTAGCAAAATATCTAGAAAATCATTAAAGTGACTGAGGCACAGATTTGAGCAGGAAGGGATGGGGGTATGGAACAGGAAACAGACTTGATTCTACTGACTCTGGTGATTAGATTCATTTTTTGGAAAGAATTAAACACACAACATCATCATTTGTGCTCATCAAAACTCAGAAGATGTTAAAGGCTACAAGTCAGAAGAGCATCAGTGCACTTCTGCAGAGGAGCACAGCTTATGCAAGAGCCACTTCGTAGGAGTTAACTAAACAGATATGCCAAGTAGCTTGGAAAGATACAAATTAAGTCTGTTTATCCTGGTGATGCTGCCTCAGTTGTGTTTTTTTCCTCAGTATTGGTGTTGACACAAGCAACTTCAAAGCATTATTCCACTGTTTACACTAAACAAAACACTCCCCACACTATCCCAGCGACCTCCTTCTGGGGAGGGGGAAACAAGACCTGTAATATTGGTTTGGCGCCATCTTTTCACAAACTATTCCTGTCACCTTGATATCTGCAAATCAACATTCAAAAGGTAGGGTTTTTTTGACAAACCAGTCATGTCAGAATTTTCATCCCAAGAGAGATGATCAATCTGATGACAGCATTTTCAGCCAGATATAGAACTTAGATTCTCCAACTCACAGTCTGAAAAATGCCAAAGGTGAAGTTTGAGCTGAAATCAATACTTGAAATTTTCTGGATTAATAACATTCTATTGTGACTCTTACACTAACAGACAAAAAAATTTATTAGTTTCACATTAATAAAAGGACTTAGTGGATTTTCTACATGAAAAAATGTTTTCAGAATCAGCTATGAAGTAGAAAAAAGTGTGGCTCCTACACAAATCCCAAGCCCAACTTATCTTCCCATTCTACAGTCACACAGTAAATGCAGGGTCACATCTCCAGTAAATACTGTTTCTTTTCAAACCTCAATCAAGCACAGGAAACATTTGTACTCAAACATTTCAACTGTCCAAACAGTGCATAGCATATCACTAGTCTTACTGCAGGCTGATTTTTCTAACTTCTGGAACAAGCCACCACAAATATTTCTTGTAGCAAAGTCCAAAGTCTTGATCAGCCCAGTCAATTCTCATACTTGCTTTCATAAGAAGCTTTGAGTCAAGTGAGGCAAGCACAGGTCTGGGAGCTTGCCCCATCTTTTTGTTCAGCACCTCTCCCCCTCCCTGAGGCAGCCTGCTTGCCATGGAAAAAGCTGACTTCAAGGCAAGCATATTCCATTTCCTTCCCCAGGAATCTGCAGCAAGTTCATACAACCGCCTCATGAATAACCCAGAGGTGGAAAGTGAATAAGGAAGAAACTAAGAAAGATTCTGAGAAGAATTAGGACTCATAGTCAATACAAGTTTAAGGGCAGACAGACAGTCTGCAGGTTTATCTTTTAGAAACAGACATTATAAAGTCATAATAGGGACCTTTACTGAAGGAGTAAATCATCCACATTTGGGGGGGAACATGGGGACAGGGAAGGGGGCTTTTTCTGAAACTTGAAGGATATTTCAGCCATTTGCATGCAAGCTTGTCTGCTGAATTGAGAGACCATCCACCATCCAAAAGCATAAAGACGACCATCCTATACATCTTCATTTTTCATTTAAGGAGCGAGCATAGTGAGTCCTACACAAAAGCCTTCCCTTTGGGAACCAGGGTCAAACAACTCCATTTTGTTAGGAGTGGAAGGATGGGTTAGAGTCCTGCAAACATCAGCAGCAGATAGCAGAAAGCAGTAGGGCAAGTCCAAGTCTTCTATTTGAGAGCAATTACTGCAGTTATACTCCTCTTGGCCCAGTTACAAAAGCAAGATGATGTTTACAAACTCTGGAGTCCTACTGTTGTGTGAGGGGAACTCTTTGGGAATTAGCCCCACCTGAACATCTTTAGGAAGTCTGCAAAACCAGGGTGGGGTGAGAGGGGCTTTTTTTTTTGCCATGGTTAACAGACAGCAGGCTGATATCTCCACCTACACGAGTCTGAACACTCACTCCACTCCTCCACCAAACTAAGCAAACCCTAAACTGGAGGGGTGTGTAAGTGTGTGTGCATATGGGGGTGGCAGAGGGAAATTCAGACTATTAAGATCACTTCATTGCAAAAAGAGCACAAATAAAAACAACAGGTGAATAAGAGTCAGTCCTGGAGTTAATATATCAAATTTAACACCCAGGCAGCCACTCATTTCAGGTAAAGAAAATTACCCAGCAACTAGGTGGAAGAATTCTACCAATAACCAGCTGCACGCATCTGAAAGATAAAACAGCTTGAGGGAGGAACTCAAAGGGGTATTACAACACCTATTTGGCAGTGTCTAGTGTTTTATGAAACAGGAGCAGCGTGCTTCTGTCCAGGGTGATCAAACTACCAGGATCCTGACATACCTTACCCAGAGAACATGCTTGTAATAAGATCTTCAGGTGAAAGTCTGAAGATACTCTGATCCTCCTGCAGTGGCAGAATGCAGCAGGAGCTTCTCAGTGTGAAGGGGTCTTTACATATCATGGGACAGCAAACATTTCAGCTGTGGAGCTCTTAAAATCATCTCAAGTCACATACTAGCTTTAGCTAATGCCTGTAGGAAACAGTGACCCGTTTTCACAAAAGCCCAAAATGCCACGACAGACTAGAGCTCCTCAAGGCAGCACATGAATACAGTCAACCTCAGACCACATAAAAGCAAAGCGAAAGCCCTCTGGAGATCCATCTACACATGAGAAGCTAAACCATGGGAATAAAGACTCCACAACTTTCTTGTAACTTAGCACCCTAGACAGAAACTCAAAGCACATCTCAGCCAAGTCAACCTTGTGACAAATGGCAAGTCAGAGATGGCACATTTGGTTCAGCACTGGCCCTGACCTCTCATAGCACCTGTCAGACAGCTGCTGCAGCCAGGGCAGCAGCATCCCTGAGGAAAAAGGAAACAGGCACCCCAGAAACAGTTTTTACAGCACAGGGAGCAAGTCATTAGCTTCTCATTTAAAAAAACTTGCAGAAGATGTGACCAGGCAGCAGTCATGGAGGATTTCATCTGAAAAAGAGCTCATCTGCTGACTGCTCTCAGCTCCTAGAAGATTCCCTCCCTATTTTGAAGGGGTGCCTTTCACCATTACACACATAGCAGTAATGCTAGTCCAAGGGAATAGAAGTAATGCTTGCCTCTGCTTTTTATAGCTGTCTGCTATTCATCCCCACCCTATCCATCCCCCTTCCACTGATTCCAGCATCTACACATCTCTGCTGTGTTCAGGGAGATTAAGTTCCAACTGCAAAGTCCGAGCTGCCAACTGTGGCCACTTAAATTTCAGAAAATACCACAGGATTGGCTTAGAAATCATCTGTTTTCCATACACTTTCAGAACAAAAGAAAAAAAAAAATCAGTGAAAATTCAGCTATTCAGGACTCCTATGATAATTGACTTTCTTGAGATTTTCCAGCAAGAAAAAAGAATATCAATGTTTAATACCAATCCATGTTATAACCTGTCTTTTTTCTTGAAACACTTCTATTTTACTGCAAATGCCTTCTGTCTATGCCATTTCTAGGCACCTCCTCTGCGACATTAAGTGTCAAGAAAAGTACTGCCTTATAAAAATAATCAATACATCAAGGAGGAGAGATTATTTTTCCCAACTGAATAAGCAAGTTCAATGCTTATGAAAAAATAATCGATTTCATCTTAGATTAATGACCTGTAACTTTATTATTAGAATAATTACATGCTAGGTGGTCTTTAAACAAATTCTTTTCTTTTTCCATGGTATATTTCAGAATTCTTTGTACCAACTGTTGTAGTAGGAGTAGAGTGTTGCAAATCTCATTTTAACTTGTTGAATGTAAACTAATTTTCACAGATCCCATCACTACCCTGGATTAATGACACCGGTGACCTTGTTCTTCTGTGCAATTCTGTATTGATAAATAAGGTTTCACTAAATACATCTTTTGATAAACATAACCAGCTACTCCTTCAATCCACCAAAGCCAAGTAGCTTCTCCCAGCTAAACAAGTTCCCTTCACAAACTCAACACAAGTTCTTTGATCACAGTAAGAGATCTGCCTCCCACTCTTACCCATGTCTTGACTACTTAATATTCAGAAGTCTGTTGAAAAGAGCCCCCTGGATAGGAAAAGAAGTTAGAGAAAAACAAAAATCTTCCAGGAGGGGGACTAGAAATCAAAAGTCCAGAGAAATTCAAGAAGAAGGAATAAAGAATCAAGTTATTTCCATGAGAGTAATTAAACTCCTCAGCCTGGAAACTCGCACAAGAGGAGTATGTGACAGAAGCCTAAATGCTTGGCAAGAACTAAAAGGTAAGAAAATAGGCTAACAGGGGTCATGGCCTGAAGAAATTAAGTCAGAAGATGGCATTTTAGGTGGAACTTTGCAAAAAGCTACACAGGTGGCCCAAGAGAAAAGTGGTTTTAAGAGTTTTGTGGGTCCAAGGGCAAACTGGCACAAACACTTTGGAGAGACCAACCACAATTGTTTCTGGAGGCTCTCGGGTTGAAAACAAAGCTGGGGACAATGACAAGCAGTTTTCTATATTCTTACCCTTTAACTCCAATGAACATTTGTTTACATTTCCTGAACTCCAGTTCCAGTACAGGTGTGGTTCTGAAACCACAATTTTTTCATGGCTGACATTAAAACAGGATAGTGCTAAAATTAATAAATTAATTACACTGTGGAATCTTGTACACCTGCCTGAGCCATTACCATCAATCCCAGTATAATCAAAATTGTGACCAGGGAGTGTTTGAGAAAGAAAAGGAAGCCAGGAGAAACAAAGCACAATTCCAAATCAGATTTATAATTACATCTCAGAACTCCTCTTTGAAAACCATGGCAGAAAACAACATAATTGAAAAATCTAATCAGGATTCTCCTTTCTACAACACTGAAATGTCACATGAAATAGAACAAATGCAGAAATCACCAGTCCATGTGTGCTGTTCAGTCAGATACCTGTTGCAGCAAATGCAACAAATGCTACTCAGATAAAAAAGACAAGCTGAGCTAAAGCTACTAAATGGGAGATATTATTTAAAATAAAGGTTTAGGGGACTGTAGGCTTCTGAAACTTCCCCTGAGGACAAGGTAATCCAGACAGCCTTTTAATAGTGATTAAGTCAGGTGACACAAAGCAGAACATACTGTCATTCAAGGCAAGACAACAGAAATGCTCAAATACAGCAAGCACTTATTTCACTAGAAGAAGATTGACAAGTGTCAAGTGAAATACAAAGCTTAATGATTTCATAGCAATTTTTCACACAAAAAAATCATCAGTGCATTTGTGACAAAAAATCCTGATTTAACTGTAAGAAAACCACATGGAAGCCCTACTGGCTTCCATGATGAAGGCACAGATGAAGGCTAGTACTATTCCTAATTAACTCTCCTCTGCTGAGAAAGTGATTCTGCACCATCTACGTGTGTCACTGAGCCAAGTGTCACACCAGCCACACATGTTATTCCATACCAGCTGAAGAGTAAGCAAGAAATACTTCCCCCATTAAAAGTTGAGCCTCTCAGCCACTCAGGAACCAGTCTAAGGAACAAAACAGCTTTCAAAACATCATCTTTATTCTCCAGGGAGAATTAGGGGAAGAATAGAATAGGAAAGGCAAAGATTAGTTTAGCATGACTGGCACAGAAAGCTGTGAAGGCAAGAGCATCTGTGACAGTCTGGAAATAACAGCTAAAAAAATGTTAGGACTTAAAAGCTGAAAGGGAATAAAAAGTAAAAAAAAAACAAACAGTCACAGACTTGCTACAGGACTTCCCCTAGCTGATTGAACCACTCCAAATGCAACACTACTCTCCATAAAATGCAGCTTGAAATCACACAAGGAATCCTTGTCATTACAGAAGATCCCAGACACAAACTACTGGAAGAACCAGTCTCTTCAGAGCAAACCAGGTTAATTAGCTAGATTTCCAAAAGATGCTTCTAGACACTCTGCACAGACCCCTGGAGTACTCCTGATAAATGGAAACAGTAGATACATCCTTTTAGCCATTTGGGTGTGCCTGACAGTTGCTACAAGCTCAGCCCAGGCCCCAGACAACCCAGATTCAGAATTTGAACAGAAATCAGAATCCTTAGGGACCTCAGGAAACACATTTTAGACCAAAATAAACAAAGGTAGAGAAGCAGGAATTAAGACATCACCAGCCTTCTGGAGCCATACCTATACAGAGTTAAACTGACTGCCAGTAATGTTTTTCATTTCAACTTTTTCACACTCTCTAGTAAGGAAAAAAATGAGTTTAAAGTTTTTGTCAGTAAGCAAATAAGACCTTCTCCTGCAGGTCTCCAACAAGTCCTGGAAAAAGACTTGCAGAAACTCAATACCCTTTGACAACTCTGTGAAACTCCTTTTCTTCCAGGTAAGGGAAGCCCAGCTCACCAATTCTATTCCAATCTGCAACAAAAAACATGGCAAAAGCATCCTGGAGCTGATCCTCAGATTTGCTGGGCAGAGGCCTAGCATCCCATAAAAAGTTTTAGGCATGTGGAAAAGAGGTCTAACGAAAGGGCAGCTTGTCCCAGCAGCCTGAGCACAGCAATGCCCTGTTTATACATGACCACTGTGAAAAGAAAAATCAACACCACAAAGAATGACCTGTACACAAGGTAAAATCCACCTCAAAACAGTCTTAAACCATCCTCCTCATCATTTTGCTTTGTTTCAAGTAGTTGGTAAGAGCTAATGATGAGCACAGAATACAAAACAGTTATAGAAGAGCCATTAGTCATCCTTTCTACTGGCACAACTCCCCTCTGCTAATTTACCCAAGATATCTATACACATTAAACCTTTATGTAGTCTGACTAAAAGTTAACCAATATTTGGGTATCCTTTGATATGGGTGTTACTGTGCCTGTCCCAGTGAGGTTTCTTGAAAGTATACTGGAATATAAAATAGCATTAGTAAGAATATCTTGCTTCTACACCATAGAATAAATTAAGTAGTAGAGAAGCCAGCCAATTACCAACACTATTTTAAGTATAACAGCTACCAACCAGAGCAATAGAAGTTGGTATGGAACACTACAACCATACAAAAAAACCAGACAACATGCCAGTAGCCCACCTGCTAACTGTCAAACAAGTATCAGTTTGTATTCTGCTTCTCAAACAGGAGAGCCTAGTTACATTTTCCTTTTTTTGTGAGTTCTAGAGCAAAAGCAGCAGAAAGGAAGATGAAATTAACCCCATGTGCATTAATCCTGAAAACATGCTTGAACCTTAAATAACAGCCTTCCATCCTATTCAGGGAGAACACAAGGTGGTGATTTTTGAGATTAGAAATTGAAATTCAACCAGAAATTATATACCAGATCAGAGCAGCAACTCCAGCAGACGTTTCTTTGCTAGTATCCAGTTTTAGTGGACCAAAAAAAAATCAGAATCCACTGGTTTAGATAGAGGATCATAGGATTAAGTGTCAACATACATTTCTCCCAATCATTGTGTTACAGGAAATAAACCAGCTACATCTTAGGATACTTTCATGACTTCATAGCAAATAAGCTCCAGTCCTCTCCACCACAGCTGCAACTGGCACTAGGAGTTTCCAGAAATCCACCCAGCTAATCCAATAGCAAAGAACAGAAGAAAGTATTGATGAAATTAGGGAACAGAGAAAAAAGACTTTTAGAGAAAGGGACATGTACAAGTACAGTACCAGGCAGTGGGGCACCATCTGAACATGGCTCTATTAGATTTAAGCAGAAGCTTTCAGCCTTGCTACCACCTTTGAACTGTTTCAGACAAACTTGATATTAACCAAGTATCCACATCCTACTCTTTTCCTAAAGTTTTGGAAGAAGTCCAAGATAAATTAAGCCCATTATACACACACTTTCTTGTTGCATTAATGAAAGTATAGCTAGATTGTCGCTTTTGAAGTATATGTAACAACCATGAAGACCCATTAACGGTTAGTGCAAGACTTGTTTTATGCTAATATTTAGAATTCAAAGATGAACTAGTAATTAATACTGCTCTTCCCCTCCCCTCTGCTCTCCATGTGGCATGGATATTAGTGTCCTCTGGGCACTCAAAGCCATGCATCATTATAATTTCAACTTGAAGTCAAGAGGGAATTAAACTAACTATGTAATAACATACTTTAATTATTGTTCTAAACACAGAACACCTGCATGCCCTCTCTTTTGTATTGGAAATATGCATACTAAGAAGGTAAGCAAATATATAAAAAACCAGATATGCCCTCAAGTTCTATGTATGCAAAGGCCCCAGGAATACAGAGTAGTGTTTTAATCTTAATCCTTTTAAATAATGTTAGCTGTTGAGAGCATTGCAAGCTTTCCCTTTGTCTTTGAAAAAACAAATGCCCACAAAACTAATTCTAGCTAATGAGCTCTAGATGTCTTGCCTTAGGAAGGGGAGAGGCCCACACTCAACCACTGTTCCAAAGGGAGCAGAGACTGTGGCACTGTTTTTCTAAGTTCTTTTCAAATCCCTTATCAGTCCTACCAAACTGAGTCACCTCTAAAGCTCCTTGGGCAGCAGCAGCCACAGCTGAAAGGGGACATGAAACAAAGACTCCACTAGCCACAGTGATGGCAGCAGCTGGTGGATCAAACCCTCATGGAACTCCAAACAAAATCCATTCTTCTCCTCCCATGGCTTTGGTTCTGAGCACAGGTATCACCACAGGCCTTTTCAACAATAAGAACTTCACATTTCCACAAGAGACTTATCAAATAATGTGTAGACCTGCTCTCATGGCTAGTAACAGAAGTGTCATTAATCCAAAAGAAATGGACAACACACCTAAGCTGTCCTTTATTTCAGCCCCCAGCAAAACACCAGCTCAGTTTCCAATTCTGCACATGCTAAAGAGGCTGGCAGGGAAGCAAACAGAAATAAAAAACCTTGGTTCTCTGTAAATTTAGAGGAATGAGCTGAGCAGAAAAATAAGTCACCACTCTAAGAGGGAGTACAAGTTCTTTCATGTAGATCAACACACACAAGGAACTTGAATGAAGGATTTAACAGGGATTATGCACACAGTTAAATATACATGGTAGAGCCAGAGTTTAGCTGGGAAAAAACTAAGTTTATAAACACATTCTTGAAACAAAAGCTTCGATCATATTCCAGCAGTGGGACTGAATCTTCTGAACAGCACTTTGTGGCTACAGTAAATCTTTATCACATCTGCAGCATCAACCATTAGATTGGACTTAATTACTATTAAAAATTAATTGCTTACAGCAGCAAAGAAACAGCATAAAACAGCATATGTAGCCACAATTCCAAGCTGTTAGAATATACAACAACCAAGACATGATCAACCCCACTGTAACAAAGCAGCATCACAACTTCAATATCCAATCATCTCTTTCAGATTCATGTAAACTGGAGGGCATCTGATATAGCTTTACATTATTACAAATCAGACAAAACCCACAAATGGTCACACCTTTGGAAGGAAAACTTTGTAACAAGGGTAGCAAAGTACATGAAGCAGCCTTTGAAAGTAAGCACATGCCCTGTAAATTTACCCTAAGAATGTCAATGCAGAATGCTTCTCTATTTTTTCCTCTTCTCTTCCCACTGACATGGATCTGGAAGCTACAAAAGGGAGATTATGTCAGCAAGTCTTCAAATTTATTTCACTGCTGACCCCTAGTTACTCCTCTGGTGGGTAACAATGTTGTAGCTTTCCTCATAAGGATGAGTATCAATAGAGAACACAAAAAGCCATGGAAAGTGGGCCAACACTAAAAAAAGCCCAAGTAATTTTGTTAGTCCAAAGCTGGAGCCATAACTCAAAAATACGTCCCAGTGACTACTTTACAGTTTCAGCACTTCATTTGCCACAGACTCCCTGCTGTTCCAACTTTCTCCAGATTCCTTGGCAAGCTGAAGGTTCACAGAGTACCAAATCTTTACAATCCATCCTAATGGCTTAGGGACAAACAAATTATCACTGATAGCAAGCTGCCACAAGCCAGGACTATCTTTGCTGTCAGCCAAAGCTCATTTTGTTTACCTTACACTTGCAGTGATCTGGGAGTAGATAGGAGCAGCCTGAGAAGCTCTGGTGATATGCAGGTTTGTATTTCTGCCTAAGCCCTGTGACAATTAACGTTCTGACAGCCCTCAGTCCAAGTCCAGGACACACAGTGTTAGGCAAAGGGAATCTGAATTCTGGAAATTAACCTCTGAAGAACTGCCACCAGCTGGGTTTGGGCAACCACTTTACCTTCACCTCTTCCAGAACAAGAGTTGTGTGGTTTAAGGCTTGGTAGTCTCTCCACAACTCTGAAGTTATCACAGCTCAACAGCAAAACATCAGAAGGCACTGCAGAAGCACAAAATACTTAACAGCCAACACCTCACATGTCTGTGCAAGTCCAAACACTTCATTTTCCCCGACTTCCTTCCCTTCCTCATTTTCTGATAGGAGAAAGCACCAATACGTGTGGATGAATCATGGAAAAATACTCTGTTCTACAAAGGTATCCAACAGCCAAAGACAACACTAAAATACTCTAGGCCTCTACATAAACATCTGATTTAAACAACAGTTTATAACCAACACAGGGGCTATCAGGGCATTGTGGTGTGCAAAAACTAGTCATTACTGAGGGGCAGCACATGGATATACCTGCCCTTAACAGTCCAAGTAAGCATGGTCTGACTTTTAGACTTTGCTGATTACATGTAGCCAGTTACAGTAGAAATTCCATGTTTTGATACAAGGCAAATCATGTCATTGTACCATAAAAGAGTCAGAACTATCAAAATCACCACTATTGAAAAAAAAAAAAACCAAAAAAAAAGAGAGAAAGGAACAGTAACTAAAGCTGTTAAGCAGTAGCACAGGTTACCAGACCAGTGCTGTTAAAACTGTCCTCAGTCAGTAGGAAGAACACTAAATAGTACCAAAAATTCCACACCCTAAAACACTTCTACTTCAGTAGATTAATTGAAGATCAATAATTAAGCTATTTAAATATTTCTCAACTTACTGCTTAAAGCATGTGTCAATCAAGTCTTCCAAGTATGAACAAGTTCCCTAATTAGATCTTAAGTTCTCCAGCTGGAATCCAGGACCTATTACATTAAAAGTGTAGCTTCTGTCTTAAAGTAGACTGTTGAACTTTGCAATGCTATAAACAGAATCATACATATTCAGGGAGAAAAAAAAAAGGAAGAAGAAAGGAAAGAACCGTATTTGATGCTTTAGTTAACTGTTAGTTCATACAATAATTCTCTCCAATTTGCATTAAGGGGTAAGGACATTTTTCTGCCTACCGTAGGATACTGCATCACTATTGAGATGCACTAAAAGTCTGAAAATGTAAAATTTATCCAAAATTTATTTGAACGTTATATGCCTAAAGTTACTTAAGATAGCATGTTCACAGTACTAGAAAGCACTGGAGAGACAAGAGACACAGTGGACTATGTGGCACTAGAATAGGGACTGCAACAATAATTTAAATGTTATAATAATCAAACCATAACATACTACACAAAGCCCACCAGAACACATCCTGCTGGGAGCAAGATATACAGAATCAGGACATTCAAGCCCAAAGCAGGAGGTAAACAGATTGCAGTTTGTGTACTAATACTCCAGGCTTATCTCAGATGTAAAAAAATAAACCCAACCAGATAAAAAATAAAAAAAAACAACTTCAGAGAATGAGCACCTGTGCATCTGTCCTAGGGGCATATAATTGGTTACTCAAGGACTATTAGGCTGTTTCTTAGCAACCTCTGCAAGCTCTAATCAAGTAAGACTAAGATGTCATTTAGCCTTGAAATGCCTTGCCCCTTCCATCTAATGAAGCTTTCTATTGAGGAGCAAACAGTCATTGCAACCACAGATAAAATCCAGGCTCACTACGTGATTCAGCCCAGTGTTCTTGTTATCAGAAGATCTTCATGCTAAATATGCTTTTTCCACTTTGTTTAGCATCTGAAACAGTAAAAATAAATATTTAATTCTTCTCCTTTATATACAAATTAAAGGCTAGCTACAACCATGAAGAACACCCTTAGGAATGGTTTAACAAATGAGCATAAGGTACAGCTCAACTCTTAAACAACATTTTATAACTGTAAATCATTCCCCAAATATAATTACAAGAAAAATTGGTTAATATCAAAAGCAGTGGTAGAGACATTCCAGGTAAACAACAAGCATTTCTCTCAGAGCTCAATGGTATTGAAATCTTTGGTGATGCTGAAATTGTCTACTATGTTGCACACACTGGACTTCTAAAATTAACTATCTTTGAGCACAGTCTGGCCATCAGACCAGAAAAGAAAAAAAAAAAGGCAAAAAGCACTGGAGTAATCAAAAAATAAACTCATCTGTTCAGTCCTAGTCGAGCATTGTTGCTTGTCTGTAGCATCAATAGCACATGACAGACTCTGCTGAAGACAGCACTCAATCATTCCTACAGAGTATTTTTCCTGTACAGTAAGGAAAGGTACTTATGGTTATGTCAGGGATGGCCAACCCTCCCTGACTCGAGGTGAGCCACACCAGAGCCACCACTCTGCTCTCCCCAGCTCTGTCCCTCCCAACAGGTCTCCCTGGGTGCACAGAGGGAAGGAGCAGCTCCAAGGGAGCCCCACCACCCCACAGGAAGAGGGTCAGTGGTGTCTGACACGTCAGGCAGGGATGCTCTCAGCTACCCTGGTTCAATCCCCAGCCCTGGGAGCAGGGGCAGGGTGGGGTGGGCAGAGCACACCTCACCTCCTGCTCCTGTGAGAGCTGAGCAGCTCAGCAGCACTGGATGGACAAAGGACGACTGCCAGCAGTCACCTCTGACCGCAGACTGACCCGTTTTACACACCCACCATCCAAAGCCAGAGCAGATTTCTAGCAAAAAGCCCATCAAAGGTTTAACAGCGCAGAGAGGGAGGGAATGGTGGAATTACCACCAAGGAACAGCAAAAACTCTCCTTCAGGCAGGCAAATGGAGAAGCATCAAGGAGTCAGAAACACTGCCTGTATACCCTTATTCCTTCAAGCAACCTCTCTCCTTCCAAACTGATGCTCTCAAGCTCCTTCCAGATCAGAGGATTACTGCAGCTATAACTGGAGAGGAACAAGGGAAAGCAAATGGGAGTGCTGGCAGAATAGGCAGGGTCACTTTCCAGTCTCTTCAGCAGGTTGAGCAGCTCTGAAACAGAACAGGCAACGCAAGCAGGACCCACACAGAGTTGACAAAACATTGGGCTTGTTTTCAGAAGCGCAGGGAGGGAAGCTTGCTGGCACACAATAACCTAAAGCTCCTGCAGATGACTAAGTATACAATTTGATTGTAACTGCTTTATGAATTTAGGGTAGTTTTTAAAGTATGTTCATAGCATGTATTTCAGAGCCAACGCAAAGGAACACCTAGAGGAAAAACAAGCAGAGGAGTCAGACTACATAAAAAAAGATGAATTCCACTCATCTCACATACACGAAGTGACTTGAAGGCATTGCTCAACAGAGGGGCCAGACAGCTACTGGCCCACAGGGGACTAGACAAAAGCAGTTTTTAAAGTTAAAAAACAAAGTCATGATTTACCTTACACATCTGTCTCAAATCTCCTCCTCATACAAGAAAAGCTTTGTGGCAAAAATACATATTAACAAACAAACTAAAAATTCACTACACCATTTTTGGCATTTTTTAATCCAGAAAATGTAGTTGTTCCACATTATTCTTTGTTTGACAAAACTTTTTTTTTTTTCCAGTTTTTATGCTGAAAAACAGTGAACTCCCAATAGTTCTCAAAGCCTGCTGCATTTGCACAAGAAATACAAGCAGTAGCCTTAAATACATAAAGCAGCTTCTGCCACACAAAGCTCCTCAAAATCTACACTAACACTCAAACCTCACAGGACCACTCAAGACACCTGGAATACAGTGGGAACACAGCCTAATTAGGTCAAATATCACAAGTCTGATATAAAACAAACCAATTACAATTTCACTCCCACTATGTTCAAGATAAACCTGATGTTTAAAGATTAAAGCTACAAGTGGTCATGTCTCCAGCAAACCCTACCTACACAGACTTTTTTAAATTGAGAAAACAGCGTTTGGAGCATCTTTAAACAGCCCAGAGACAGTGCTATAAAGCCTCTACTGCACTGCAGTGCATCAAACATGCTCTGCCTCTACCTCACATCCTCTCATGTAAGAGTAATCCTGACTGCTTTAATACCTATTCCATTTTCAGTCAAAGATTTAATGCCCACACCAGCTGTGTGGCTAGGAGTGTAGCATTTCACAGATAGGCTGGCTGGAGCACCTTCTGGAATAAAGATTAGAAAGCTGACAAGAGGTGTACAAGCACATTGTCAGTGGCTGGGAGGTGAGGGAATTCGTCTGCAAGTTTTGACTTCAGCCTCAGTGTTTCCAATAAATAAGTACATGTTTATTTAAGGAAACTTTCAAGGAGTATAAATAGAAGTGTTCTTTACTATCTGACCATCTCTGTGACATTCAAAAATCCCCCAGAACCTCAAAGTATAAAGTTTAAATAGTTAGCAGAATACTGTCCTTTGAGGCATATTTGTTTCAAAGACATAAGAAATTCTAGATTTAGTGACATGAATGCATGAAAGATTAAGAGTGCAAAGATCACTTCTGCTTAAAATTAGAAGACAGATTTCCTATAGTTACATGAAACTTAAGTCTTTGGACTTTCTATTCTGGGCAAGCTGCAAATAGTTGCTGGCACACACAGCATGCCAATAATAAATCCCTTTTTCAAAGAGTGGTTCTGAAGTGGTCACCATTAAGGCCTTGGTTCTTTTTTAGAGGTGACACCTGCAGCTGCTATTGAAATCAACTGGAGTTGTCACTTCCCAGCATTGCTGAAGTCACTCTCTAAAACATCATCCCATTATCTTCTTTTAAGAAAGAGCAAAACAAATCCTGAAAACGACCCTTTGCATTTGTGTCACTTGAGACCAAGGGGATATCATTTTTATAATAAACCATTCCCTCAACCTTGCATTTCTAATCAAAAAGGCTTTGAGGCAAACAGAGTACTGAGCAGGTGAAAGCACATAAATTCCATGATCTACCTCCCCAAAAGTGAGGAAACACAAATCTGTGTTTTCTGATTCACAGCTCATTCACTCATGATTTGCAACAAGCAGAGGAAGGCTTTATGAGCACGAGGACTGCAGGTGTTTTGGCAAAATAAGAAATATTTTGGTGTGGCAGTTCCACAGTCTGCTGACAAGCCCACCAGGCAGAGGCAGTAAGCATGCACCAGGTTCAGGAAGGGAAAGTCAAGTAGAGTCAGCAAAGACATCCACCTGGGGAAAAAAGGCTACTGGTAAGTAAGACATTAAACATTTATGTAGATCGTCAATATACACCTATCAGCCAGGTTTTATTTTCCATGCTGATTTCCTGTGCTAACGGGGTGTGATGTGTACATTATAGTCCATCACTACCAGGTGAATATTACATTTTGGCATAAGGTCTTGCTCTCACTTCTTATTCCCTGCCCTCAGGTCTTGCTTGGAACTTTGCTTTTGCAAGCACTTCCCTTAAGGAGTTTCAAAGGAACAAAGAGCAACTAATTACAGGTAAAGCTTGTTGTGTGTCTCCCCTGATGTTTCATTTGTCAAATTGTAATCTTTCTAATAAGAAAAAACATACCTACTGTTCCTCTAGTACAGCCATGCACAAGTTCCTTCTCCAGTGCTAAATGGCCTAACTTTAACCTGCCTAATTTAAGCATCTCTGTCCCAATGGGTTGTCATCCAAGATGACAGGATGCATGTTTACTCTATCAGGGAGCAGAGAGTAATCTAATCCAGGATATTTTCATTACAAAGCCTCAAGATCCTGATCAGAGAGCAGTGATGGCTGTGTTGAGACAGGAGGTGACCAACTGTGGATCTACCAGCCAAACAAAAATAGACAAGAGCATTTCCTACAGCCAGGCTATCTAGTTCCCTAGAGGCACCAGGGATCCCAGATAATGAGCTTGAAGGCTAGAGATGTCTTCCAGGGCCCTAACCAACTTCATCTCTCAAATTAAAGGCACAGGGAGAGCTTGATGCAGAATGTTACAGTTAACCAGGCAACGTGTGAAAGTACCAGGCAGAATGCTGTACCCATTAAGCAATAAAAGCTGCAAGGTCAAGTATTCCTGCTCAGGTTTTGACAGGGGAGGGGACAGGTTGCTTTCTAAGAAATCTAACATTTACTGCTGCAGCCAAGCTATCCTCTCAACAACTTTACATATTTGATGGTTCTCTTTCCTGTGTATGTTTTAGATGAAGACTGAACTCCTCCAAGCATTTGGATGAGACCCACACATGGACTGCTTACAGATGAAACTAACACACAGCCTGGATGTTAAAATTATAGACATTTTTAATCTACCTGAGTTAACATTATTTCAGCTTAGAGAGGTGTTACAATCACACTCTAAATAGGAAAAACCACTAAGATAGTACCCAAAACCCCCACAATTAGTTGTCTATCCAAGTGGGGAAGGCACCCTTTATCCAAGCAATTTTGCAAGGGCTACCTGAACCTCTACCACTCCTCCTTCAGACTGGTTACAGAGTCCTAGCTAAGCACCAAGGAAAAGGAGAGGTGAGGATGCTTGTTTCTGCTACTTATCCCCAAGACCCTGAACACCGAAGTTCACTTGGGGAGTTCAGAGTATACACTACCAATGGGTGCACTGTCAGTCACAGCACAACCTCAAAAACAGAGGGACTGAGAGGAGCTAATGATGTATACTGTAATACATGATTTCAACATCCACAACTAGTCAGAACAATTCCTCTATATGACTAATTAACTGAAGGAATGGATGCCATGCCAATATTTACAGTACAGGAAAAACTCTGAATTCCCTGAGGGAAAGAACAGGGTGAGAGGAGGAAAAAAACCACACACACAACTCCATTTCATGCCATCTTGTAGAGGAGTAAAAGAAATGGTTCCACATAACCCATCCTGTAGAATGACTAACTTCAAAACACCATCTTCAGAGGCAACCTTCAATTAACCCCAAATCTAAAATTCTGCCAATGGCTATTGATAAATATTAATGTGCCAGGTATTTGTGAAGCTTCAGTGTCTGAACAAACAGCTTTGTGCTGGGAAAAAAAAAAAGCTCAAGACGAACAAGCCTGAACTGTAACCGATCAGAATCAATTTCAAAGCTACTTGAATTCTTCTGCCTTCTTCGTTTTAAAGTTGCACATAAATTTTAGTTGCATCATTTGTTTGTTAACAATCTCAAACAAGCATTAAGCTTCAAGTTTTACAGCAGGAGGCAAAGAAAAAAATGTGAGGTAGGTGGGTGAAGAAGACAGCTGTATTGTTCTAGCTGTTCCTCAGCCTCTCCCACTGCCAGATTTCTGAGGATGATGTATCCCAAGGTAGCAATTTTAAGAACTTTCTGGCACTACCCCAAGCTCCCTCTTGCAAATCAGAGATCAGACTAATGATATCAAAAAAAAAAGGACAGGAAATAGGAATAAGCTGGATAACTGACACCGTTTCAAACACTGGAAGTCACTGAACTCTGGTACTGCAGCTTTACAGAAGACAGTTGTTCAAACTCAAAAATTTTATCTCATAAAATTAAAAAGGAAAATCAGTAAAACAAAACAAATCACTTTTCAAGAAATTACTTGCTTTACAGCTACTGCTAGCTTAGGACACTGTAGCATCACACAGCAGAAGAAAGTCCCCTCCCAGCGATTTATACATTACTGCATTAGTCCCTAAGTGAGGGAATTATCATTCAGATGAGGATCACCAAGAAGTCTGCATATACTCATGGTGGTTTTCATCAGTGTGGAGCTTAAAAAAATCAACCTACAACTACTGAAATAACTCCTTTGCTCACTGCCAACACCAAAGCAAATTTGTTTCATAAAAGCAGGACACAATTTCCAATGCTCTTTACTCTTGCTCCTTCCCATCATATTAAAGAAACAGTAACTTCATTACTGTTGTACAGCAAAAATAAAAGTAATAGAAAAAGACTGTGTCCGTATTGTTGCTCCTCATTTGCAAACTTAAATACAGAAAGAATACTATTTAAGAATAATTTTGAAATTACTCCAGGGAGCTGAAACATAACCCAGGAACTCAATCTACTCCAAAAACCCCTTCTGATAAACTAGCACTACAATTAAGCCTGTCCTTGCAAAACCTACACAGTTTATACACAGCTCTGACAAAGATGCCATTTTCCCCATCAATAAACTGAACACACAGAGTTCAAAACCCTACAACATACAGGAGGGACTTCTTTCCATAGGTGCATCCACAGAACATTGTAAGTAAAACTACTCCACAGCTTATTTTTAGAACCCAGGGTGGGCTGGGAGTGCATTCAGTAAACCGTCCAAAAATCAGCTATCCACCCACTAGACTGCAGTGGCACTGTTTAAATAAATTACAGCCCACTTTGCAACAGCTGCAGTAAAAAGGGGTGGAAAAAAGAAATACCCTGAGTATATAAATTCCCTTAAAATGCTCGAAGCAACTGTACAAGAAGCAGCAGCAGACAGGGTAGTGTGGGCTGGAGACACTGCACTAATTCACCTGCAAGGGGCAGGTCAAACAGGCCTTACTTAGGACTGGGTGAGCACAGAACAACAATATCCGGCAGCTGCAAGGTAAGAATGTGCTTATTCCAACAGAGAAAAATTCAAAGAAGGATGGGCTTAGAGACCTGCAGTGCAAGGATTATCAAACTCTCCTTGTATTTCAAGTAGCAATACTGGAAAGAGGCAAAATAAAAGCATGAGTTAAGTTACCTTTACTTCCTCATGCAGATAACACACAAAGTTTGAGGTGCTAACATTACTAAAATCTCCTGCTGAAGAGTTTACGATTTCATCAAGTCTGTATTAAATGGCCAATAAAGAGGAGAAAGAATCTTAATTTTCACTTTGATCTTATAACCTAAGAACACAGTTCAAAATACCCTGGGTTTATGGTATCGACTACACTCATTAAGAGGAACATTTCCAAGTTCAAGAGGGCACAGGACCAACAAAGGCCATCAAAACAGCCCAAACTGGCAACCAGAACTTAAGTGCCTCTGCATGGAAAAATTTATCAGTTGTAACTTTTTATTTTTAAACATTTAACTGCAGCAAACTCAGTCTTTAATTTGAGGGGCATGAGCATCAGGTTGGAGGGTCCCTGGCAGCACAGAAAGTCAAATGATTCATGTAGATTGGCTTCCTCAAGCTTGAAATGCAAATGAAGCATTTTTGTCCCTAACCATTCCTAGCAGGCATTCTCCAAGTAACCAAGATCCCACGAGCCACGCTCTGAGAGATCAGCAAGGGCCATTTCATCTGCTAGTCAGTCACCAGGTGCCAAACGCAATCTGCAGGTACCGAGGCTGCCGATACGCATCTCCCCGCCGAGCTGGGGCACTGCACCATCCCCATTCCTCAGCACCTCGCAACTTGCCAGCTTCCACCCCGTGGCCCACTTGGAAGGGCTGAGTGCAACAGCTGTGAAGCTGCCTGCAGGATCCTACCTGCCTGCAGCCGGGCAGGGAGCCCAGCCCCGCTCCCTGCCTGCCTGCCGCCGCTCCCCACCGCCGGGCACTCTCCACACCCAGCACCCCAAAAGCACAAGGATGCACCCAGTCTCTAAGGACAAGGACTGGCACTGGCGTGATGCTCCATCCCTGGAAGCGTTCAAAGCCAGGCTGGATGGGGCTTTGAGCAACCCGGGCTAGCGGAATATGTCCCTGCGCAAGGCGGCGGGGTTGGAACGAGACGGTCTCTAAGGCCCTTCCAACCCGCACCGTTCCGTGGGCGGCGGGGGCTGAGGAACCAGCGCGCTGCGGGGGCCGAGACACCGCGGAGGGCAGGCCCGGCGGGGCGGCCACGGGATCCCGCACACAGGAACACGCAGGAGCCCGGCCGTGCGAGGCCGGGCCCCGGGGGGCAGCAGCCCCGGCCGCACGGCGGGCGCTGAGGGGCCGGGCCCCGGGGGGCAGGAGCCCCGGCCGCACGGCGGGCGGTGCCGGTGCTGCGGGCGGTGCCGGTGCCGCGGCCCGGCCCAGGTGCTGCGGGCGGTGCCGGTGCCGCGGCCCGGCCCAGGTGCTGCGGGCGGTGCCGGTGCCGCGGCCCGGCCCAGGTGCTGCGGGCGGTGCCGGTGCCGCGGCCCGGCCCAGGTGCTGCGGGCGGTGCCGGTGCCGCGGCCCGGCCCAGGTGCTGCGGGCGGTGCCGGTGCCGCGGCCCGGCCCAGGTGCTGCGGGCGGTGCCGGTGCCGCGGCCCGGCCCAGGTGCTGCGGGCGGTGCCGGTGCCGCGGCCCGGCCCAGGTGCTGCGGGCGGTGCCGGTGCTGCGGGCGGTGCCGGTGCCGCGGCCCGGCCCAGGTGCGGCGGCCCCGCCCCGCGCAGGTGTCGGGACCCCCCGGCGCGCGCCCCGCCCCGCCCCCGCCGCGGCACGCGCCCCGGCCCGCGCGCTGCGCCCGCCGGCAGCGCCCCCTGCCGGGGGCAGCCCCGCACCGCGCCCCGGCCGCGCCGTCGGGCTCCGCCGCGCGGGTGGGGACGGGGGGCGGCTCTCTCCGGTATTGTGATTTTCCTGCTCGCTGCCTCTCGCGGCCCGGCCCCGGCTTTTCCCGCAGCCGCTCCCCGGAGCTTCCCCGCAAGCACCCACCGCCCGCGGTGGCCCCCGCCGCGCAGCCGCCCCCGCTCCCCGCGCCGTGCCCCGCAGCCCCGGGCAGCGGCGGCCGCGCCCAAGGCAGCGCCCCGGCAGCTGGCCCCGCTCAATAACGGGGGAGCGGGAGCGGCACCGACGGGAGCACCACACAAATAAAAGGGTGGTAACGAGAGCGCGATTAAAAACCTACCGGCCACGCGAACTGGAAGGGAATAACAATCCTGCCCGTCTCGGGGGTTCTGCCTTGGTGGGAGTATTTGTTGCTGTTCAAATAGAAAATATTTCCACCGAGAACGGGGGTAGATCCGAATCCGTAGTTGCAGGGTCCGACCGGGGTGATCTTGGCCTGATATTCCTTGAGGCAGACTTTCACGTAAGTGTCGCACTCGTCCCGGGAGCAGTCCAGGTTCTCGGGGCTTTTCATGCCATCGCAGCATTCCCCATTGAACAACTCGCCGTTTACATTCCGCACCGAGTTAAGCTGCAGCTCGAAATAGCCCGTGGACCGGGACACCTAAAAATAAAAACCAAAGGGGAGACAACCTCGTTACTACCGCGGCCGGGGGCAGCACCGGCAGCGCGGTGCTGCCGGTCCCCGGCTCCCCACGACAACTTTCGCCGGCTGCGGGTTTAACCCCGCCGCGGCGACATACATACGCGCACATATACATGCAGTACGTACACAGCATTACAGACACAGATACAAACAAGAAACGAGCAAGGTGCAAAGGGAGCAGGGAGAAGGCAGCCGCGGCGCCCCGCGGCCGGAGCGCAGCCCCCCGCGCCCCGTCCGTACCTGCACGCAGGAGGCGAGGAGCAGCGCCAGGCCGAGCGCGGCGGCGCGGGGGGCCCGGCTCGGCCGGCCGGCGCCCCGCATGCCTCCTGCTCCCGCTGCTGCTCCGCGCCGCCGCCGCCTCAGAGGAGCCCGCCGAGCGCACCGGCCACGGACCGGCGGCCGCTCGCGGCATGGGCGGCGGGGGAGCCGCCCGCAGCGCGCCGGGGGGCGCAGGGCATGGGCTGCCGGCGGGGCCGCCCGGAGCGCTCCGCCGCCGCTCCCCTCCCGCGGGCTCCGCTCGCCCTCTGTGCGCCTCGGCTCCGCGGACACCCAACAAGTAGGTGCCGGAGTGACAGCTTCATTACCCATTCGCCGCCGCGGCCGCCGCCTTCATATTAATGAGGGGGACGGCCCGGCCCCGCGGCCGGCGGGTGGGGCCAGCGCCGCTCCCGCCGCGGCTCTTAAAGGGCGGCGGGCGGCTCTCGCTCCGCCCTGCCCTGCCCGCGGCGGGGACCGCCAGGAGAGGGATGAGAGATGCGGGATAGCCGCGGAGGAGCGCGATGGGGGACGCGCACCCGCGTGTCGGTGCGTGTGGGGTGGACAGCCAGCCCACGGTGCTGGGGGAATAGCCACGGGATGCGTACGACCGTGGAGGAGCAGGAGGAGGAGGAGGAGGAGGGCGCAGGGTGGGTGCAGCTCTGCTTGTGAGGGGGCAGGCGGTGACTGCGCCCACGCTCGTGTGGAACTGCCCAGGGAGTGTGCAGGCAGGCACGGAAGGGCACATACAGCCAGAGAATGCTTGGAGTGCCCAAATCAGGCAGGAATTGGCACTGCTGTGCAGGAGTGCTGGGGGGGATCACCTACAGCTGTGCAGGAGTGCTCAGGGTGGGGTCACCGACAGCTCTAAAGGAGTGCTCAAGTAAAGATCACCTGCAGCTGAAGGAATGCTCAGAGGGAGCACCTACAGCTGTGGAGGAGTGCTCGGGGCATCACCTACAGCTGTGGATGAGTGTTCGGGGCATCACCTACAGCCGTGGAGGAGTTCTCAGGGGATCACCTACATCTGTGGAGGAACAGTGGGCACTCAGTCACGGGCCTCGGCACTGGTTGGCTGTGCCCGCAGTCATGTAGGTGCATGGTATGTGCAGATGCAGCCATGGAGGAGAACAGAGCATGGGATCATCCATGCTAGTAAAAGAACATGCATGGTGTGTGTAGCCACAGCTGTGAAGGAGGGTGTGGGGTGGATGCACCCGTGGTTCCAGAGGAACACCGGAGCTGGGGACACCCACGGCCCCAGAGAGCACCCACAGCTGTGCAGAACCACATAAGGCTGTGCAAGAGTCCACGGGGTGTGCACACCCATGCTCGTGTGGAGGCACAAAGGGTGTGTGAACCCACAGCCCCGCAGGAGCTCTCACAGGAGGGCTCGTAGAGTGACATGTGCGGCACACAGAACAGATGGCCAAGTGGTGGGTCGTGTCCTCCTCCAGTGGTGGCTCAAGCAAATACGAGGGTAACTGCGCGGAGATTTCTCCTTTAGTTTAAGCACCCTGTGATTTTGATCCCCGCTGACAACTATGAAAGCTATACATGCAGACAACTGCATGCTATGGATACAGTATCAAAGCCCAGATCTGCATTTAGGACCCAAGTTTTCCTACTGTTTCTCTCCCTCCCCCTCTTTCCCCATTTAACTCTTTCGTACTGATCGTCCACCGGAGTGGACAATTGGAGAACAAACAGCTCAGAAATCAAAGGGCTGTCAAGTTCCCCTGCGCAGAAAAGCTTTGAGAGAGCCTCCCCCTGCCTTTTCAGCGCCCCGCTGCCCCCGTCCCTCCAGCAGCCAGCCGGCACGCTGCTCCTCTGCTATTCATGGCCAGCGTGCAGCTGCAGCTCTCTCCGAGGCTGACACAGCAGCAGCTGCTATATATGTGCCAGCTGGCTAGCCGCTCTCCAAAATCCTCTTGTCCGCCCCGCTCCCCTTGCTTTCCTGCTTCCCCACCTACGGACCTGCTTCTCCTTCCCCACCACGTCTCCCACTTGCCACAATCTGCTCCAGTTTCCTCTCTTCCCCACTGTCCTGAGCCTACCCCTCTGCTGTCCTGGCTCACCTTAGTTGCTCTCCAGGAAGCAACCCTTGCTTTCCCTCTCATCTGGAGCTAAAACAGGAGCTCTCTGAAGTGGAGAGGTGAATAATGCTTTTAATTATTTTATGTGTCCTCTCTTTGAAACTGTGCCTCCCAAGATAACTGCATTCAAGCATTTTTTTGGTTAAGATAACCTCTGGGATAACCACCTTTAGAAGGTGGAGAGGGAAAGTGGGGAGGGCTGAGGGAGGGTTGTTATGCTGGGTTGAGGTCTCATATTAAGTTGCTACATTTTGTTAATCAGAAACTCCACTGAGCCCGTGTTCTTTGCCCAGCTAAGCTGCTCGCTGGCTTCCAAATTGACAGGCAAATGCTTTTTAGTTTTTTAATTACTCTTTCTGGTGGCTGAAGGGAAGGAGTTTCTTAGACGAGCTTTATGCCTAAAGATTATTTTGTGGTGGATGGCAGCCAAAATATTTTGCAAGACAGGTATTTTGTTTGCATCTATCATGATAAACAAACATAAAACCTCACAATCTACCTTCAGCACTATGTGGTCAATATGCCTGTGGAGGAAGACATATATTTCTATCACCAAACTAAGCAAATGTAATACAGAAGAAAGATGATCCAGTAGTTACAGCATATGCTCAGTCTCTACAGAGCCAAGCTCGGTTACCTGCTGTATCACAGAATTTCTTTGTTACCTTGAGCATACTGTGTGCTCTTTTTTTGCTTTGGTTTTGCCTTTGTAAATATTCCACAGTACCCAGAAACTCTGGTGCCATTTTAAAATGCTTTTTCTCACTGTAACCTGACTTCACAGGAGCAGAGAGGGAAGGTGCAGCTATTTCCGGCCATTCTCTCTGCTTGGGGAAATTTTCATTTTATTCTTCTCAGTGCTGCAGCCCCATTTTCAGCCTAAACTCCTTAGTTCTCTTGCTGTGGTTATTATTTTTTGAGTGCTGTGGAATTTCACCCTGTTCTCCTCCGGGTATGGAATGCTGTTTCATTACAGTTACGCACAGATAGTGATGGTTTTCAGGTAATGCAGCAAGATTATTTCTTAGCAAATGAACTTTGAGCTTTTAAAAAAGCCTAATGGCCAGATCTGGAGGTGAATGCTGAGCAAGGTTAAGAAGAGACATCCCTTGCAGCTTGGACGATGTGCATTAGATGACCCATGTGTGACCAGCCCTGAAGGAGAGCACTCCAGTCTTTGGCAGTCCCTTCCCACCAGGGCTGCCTCCTTCTAGTTTTTGGAGAGGGGTGAAGTTAGGTGGGATGAAAATGCCCTGTGCAGCATTTGGATGCCTTGATCACTTCCAACAGGCCACCAAACTCCTGCATCCAGGAGAGCAGTGGCAGGATTTACCCCTTTTCCTCCAGCATTCCCCGGGCTCTGGGGCCCCTGCTGCAGGACAGCTCTCAGGACCGGGCTTCCCCAGCTCTGAGCAAGCATGCTGGAGGCGGCTGGCTCCATAACTCATCCCCAATCAGCTGCACGCTCCCAGGCCTGCTCTGAGGCCTCTGAGGCTGCCAAGTGTAAGCAAGTGTCTCCTCTTACACCCACACCTGCAGCCCAGCCTGCTGTCACCCAACCCGCTGCCTCCCTTGCCCATCCTGCATCTGGCTGCACCCTGTGCCAGCAGCCATCCTTTTTCCAGTGGGTGAGGCCAAGACCTTTCCTTCCCCTCTACAGGGTCATTGTCCCCTCACCTTCCCCAGAGAAGGGTCCCTGTGCCTTTGTGTTGGGTCACAGGGCTGTCCATGCAGTCCCAAGCATGCAGACACCTGCCTACTGCTCAGAGGGGTTGATATAAATTTCCCTATGCTGAGCACAAGCTTTGAGGTGCTGTTCTTTTGCTCTCTCCTCACCAAAACAAGGGCTGCCAAGATCCAGATTAAAAAACATAAATATCCTCCCATTGCTGCTCCCTTGCCTCCTCCTGCTGCTGGTCCTTCTCTTTTCTCTGGCAACTCCTAATGACGGTAGCAAGTGGGAACCAGGGGCTGTGCATGACAGAGAGGGGAAATAAGGCTGAGAAAACTCGTGGTTGACTTTAACTGGAGTTTGAGCGTGCAGCCAGCAGTTACTCATCCTGCACAGGGGACAGGACTGGAGAACATTGGTCCCTCTGGCAGGGGAGGGATGCACTCCCTGCCAGCCCCAGGCAGGGTGGAGTGCCGGCATCCCGCACCTCCTCATTCCCAGCCCTCTGGGCCAGGATTTTAGCTTTTGTGCTCTAGATGCGCACTTGTGCTAAGGTTATGCCTGCATGCAAATCCTTTGGAAGTATGCTTATTAAATCATTTGCATAAAATATCCCTGGAGGATCTCAGCAGCTAGGAAGTGGTGGGGTTTTTTCAAGTGCCTTAGAGGTATAGGAATGTCATTTATCCGTATGCATATGGACGTGGACATACATGTCACTTACCCAGGCCAGAATGTGTCCACTTGGGAAAGTTAAAGGCAAGAAGATCACTTTGGATGCTATCGATCTGAAAATTGGCAGGGTAGGAGTTAACCCTCCCTTTGTGGCCAGGAAGGCTACAGCTGCCTGTCCTTGAGAACAAGGCATTGCAGGACAGAACCAGCTGTGAAGAATTAATTTCTCTCCTTTGTCCATGTGAAGCCTTGTGGGCCAGGGTTAAGGATATGGATGGAGAATACTGCTCAGGAACAGAGGTAGAGGGTAACCAGTAGAGAAGAGTTTTCTTTCTCTCTTCCTTGTGTAACTTGACTGGAGCAAGATATTTTGAGTTTTGTTCTGGGCTTGGCAGGGTAAAGACACATCTTGTCCCTTGACTTTGACTGAAGAGTCCTGTTGGCTTTGTATGGCTCACACAATGTCCTTAATAAGGGTGTACATGCACGTGCTTGCTCTTCATGGAAGCAAACCAGATCTAAACTGCAAAGAAGTTGATTTAAAATATCATCCAGTATAAGACCTGGGAGGGGTTTCTCTTAGTTAGGATTGAGCTGCTTGTACAGCCCAGGAGAAGACCAGGTGGAGAAGGCATAAGGTAGAGCTTATACTTGTCTTCCTTCCTGACTACTACCAGGAAAGTAAAGTTATGCCTGATGGAAGTTGTGCCAGGAAAGGAGCTGAGATCTTGGCAGCACCCTTTTCTATTTCAGTGGTTGCCCAGCTCTGATCTGGCACTGGTCTCTGAGGGCTTTAGAGCAGAAAAGAGGTGGTTTCCTATCGTTTGAACTTTGCAGCCTGGCACGCTTTCTGCTTTTGGGGCCTGGTCTTCTGCCAGCAGAAGCATATGCTGAGTCTGGCCCAAGAAGACACAGTTGGACACAGTTTGTGCAGCTGGGTACTAAAGGCCAGAAACATTGATACAGTGAAGGAGAACCACTGAACGCAGCCTTGAGAGTTACTCCCAACTCATCACCACCTGTGTGTGAGCTCTGCTTAAAATGGGAACACTTGGGGTGAGGGTGGAGGGTGGACTGGTCACTGGGGAAAGAAAAATTAGAAAACCAGCTCAGCTCACTTCTGAGACACAATCTACTCTCTGAAAAGTGAAGTTCTTGCTCTCCTAGTGGTTTATCTTCTTTGTGGGCTTTCAGAAAACAGCCCATCAGAGAAACCTTTTCAAAACTGGCTGAACCATGCTGTGTGTGCTGTGTCTGCTACCCACCCCCAGCCTTTGCTCCTCAGGGTCATTGCAGTCATCCTCAAAGAAACACCTGCCATGGCTTTCCTGGTGCATGAATCACAGGGAGCAAGGTCAGAAGGGATATCCAGAGATTGTCTCATTTATCCCATTCCACAAAGAAGGAAAAGCAGTGCCTGCTTCTTGCATAACAGATTTTTAAAAAACATCCTCAGATAGAAATTTCTTAGCTGTAATAATGTGTTCTAATTGTTAACCATCAGAAAATGCATTGCTGCTGCATCACTATGTTTTGATCCCACATCTTGACCTTTTTGCAATAGATATGGAGCTCAGCAAATTCCCTTCCTCTCTGCTACCCTTTATATATTTGAAGACTAGTGTTGTGCCTCTCTCTGATGTCTCTTCTACAATTGAAAAAAAAAAAAAAGAAGTTTTTTGGGTCTTACATTATAGTTGGCCATATTTTTTAGGCCCCTTCATCATTTGTGTGGTTCTACTGTAGTCTCTCTTCCCAGGTTCCCCAATCAGCTTAAAACCCAGTGCCCCAGACTGGACACAGAGTTCCAATGAGATCTTTGCAGCACTGATGAGATGAGAGGAACACATCACAGACCAGGCAGAAATCACTCCTGGCTGTACACACCACATGATGTTTGCTTAAATAATTTTTTTCCTCTCTTTTTTTTTTCTTGCAACAGCATAGTGTTGTTGACTTCAGTTTGGTTTGCCATCCATTGAGCATCTTTTCAGTCTTGGAGCTTTAGAAAAAATATCTAGGTGATCTAACAAATTTATGTTATCCATTACTCGATTCCTCGTTATTTTCCAGATGTTTAAAGAACATTTCTTTATTCCAGTTTTCTCTAGAAATTCCAATGGTGTTGGCCTGTGCCATATTCTTAAGCTCCTCCCTTTTCCAAAAAGGAGTTATGTCTCACTTCTGCAGTATTTTGACACCTTATTGGTTCTCTGTGTCATCTTAGAGAGCTGTTAACAGCCGTGAGATTGCTTTAACAAGAGGTCTAAACACATCATATGTAGTCAAGGCAAATATTTTTTACTTATTCTTTCTTCCTTCTAGACTGACATCTTTTCCTGTTACCCATGGCACCAAATGTTCAAACCATTTGGGTACAAGTGGTCTTTTTACTGAAAGCGGTGGTGAAGAAGGCAGGTGCTCTTCATCCCTGTTGGACAGTTCTTCTGGTAGATGGCCTTTATGTCCCTGATAATGTATGTTGTGTTTTCTTGATGTGCTCTTGAACCTGTTGGTTGTATTTCTTTTTGCATCTTGATTTTTCTTGTTTGGTCCCTACATTTTCAGCCTATACATTTACATTCCCATGCCAGTGAATCTCTTTTCCATTTTCTGAATAAACCATTTCTTTCATTACAGGTCAATGAAGTGGTTATGTTTTAAGAAAATAGTTTTTCTCTTACAAAAGCTGCTTTCTGTCCTCTGCTGGGATTGTTTGAATTGATGCCCTTACCATTGTTTCTTTAAGGTGCTGCAAACTTTCCTGAATTCTCTTTTCTCTGAGACTTATCAGTACTGTGAGGTTTTTGAAATATGGTTTCTGGAAGTCCATTGTATTTATTTTGCTGTTTTCCTTTTTTCCTTTCCTATGGCTTGTGAACTATGTTGTTTCATGGTCTTTCTCACCAAAGCAGAATTCCTCTTGCATGATATAAGTGGTCCCTCTCTTTAGTCAAACTAAGTTCTCATTTTGATTAAGTATCAAGATTTTAATCTCTTTTTATTTATTCCTTATGCTGTTTGTATGATTCCATCAGGTGATCCCTTATCCTCTTCAGCAGCCCTCCAGTGATTTTCTAATGAGTAATGGCATTTCCCTTCATTTATAATGGCTCTGCCCAAGTACTTGATGCTTGTATTTGCCTGCTCACTTCTGAAATCAGTCCTTGTGGATCCTGGTGTCATTAATTCAGCAGGTCAGGGCACAGAGATGCTCTTCCTGTCTTCCACTGAATGCTAGCTCTGATCACCAGCTCTTTTTCTTGGAACATCCATCCAGGTTCAAGCAAGCCACAACCACCTGCACAGCCATGCATTCATTTCCAGGAATAGAGTTATAAGTAGCTGATGCCACTCGTGACCAAAATAGCTAGTGCTTTATTCATGGAAGGAATTTTCCCTTCCTCTTTTAATCCATGAATTAGCCTGACCAATGCTAAGGAAACCACTCTGGATATGCTGAGTCTAGACAACTGCCAACACATCAGATCTCTGATTGCCATGCAAAAATCATAGGAAATTACCAAATATGCAGTTAGCAGCTTCTCTAATTGAAACCTCATCTAGATTTACACTAAGCCACTGGCATTGTTGATGATCTGCTGTGAGACCAGGGAGGTCTGACATCCCTCTCCTGTGTCTGGAACACTTGTCAGAGCAGAAGCTCTTGCTGACCAGAAGGTGCTGTTTTCCTGCTAGGAGGTGGTGGCAGAATTCAGGAAAATGCAATAAAATGTTTGTGTCTGTGGAAAGGACACAAACATTTTATTGCATTTATTTTTATTCATTTATTTATTTATTTTATTGCATTTATTTATTTTTGTTGTATAGGGAGGAAAGCAGACATCTGTCTATGCAATAAATTGCTATGCTGCAACATATTCTGGTGTACTTACATAGGTATAATGGTAATTTTCTCTTCATCCAAAGACACTCCCTTCTCCACATCAGCCATGTGGCTGGGCTTGACCAGCTCACACCTTGTTAGACTTAAATGGAGAGTATGGTAGATGAGGGAATAAAAATTATGAGTTATTTAAAATTATGATTCCATCTTTGAGAGCATCCTACTCACTGTCAGTAGAGCAGGGTTCATGCACTCCTCACTGATATTAGGCTCTTTCACAGCAGCTGATAATGTTATTTCTGATGACCTGGAAAACCTACCCAGCACTGGAGGAGGAGGAGGAATTAGTTTTTGTTAGCATCCTCTGTCATGTAGAGGCAGCTGTAAGACAATTTGTGGTAGAGCAGTCAGGCCTAAGGAAGTGCAGATCTGAACCTGCCAGTGCTGAACATGACCTGGTGTGGTCGTGGATGGTCACTGGGATGTCCCAGCATGAGCATCCTGCCAGTCCAGCCTCAGCAGCAGAGAGGCACAAGAGAAGCTCTCCCAGTGCAAAGATCTGTTAAATCACACAGTGATTTAAAGAAGGGGAAAAAAAAAAAAAAAAAGGACAATACCTACAACATTCTTATAGGTATTTTTTCCAGTTACTAATGAATTTACTGTTCAATGTGCAATTTGATCTGATTACATCTTCATGCAATCCTCCGTTTCTCTCACTGACACCTCCGGCCATTTATGTTTTGCAAAATAAACTTTATAAAAGTTTTCTTTTTGGGCTTCTCTACGGCTGAGATTGTCAGAGGAGTGATTGTCCATATCACAGCTCTTAAACTAAAATACTTGTGCCCCTGTCTCCTTTAACACTGGGATCTCAGTCAGTTCCCTTCAGTCAGGGCCTTCCAGCACTTTCCATAAGATGGTGATGTGCAGGAGCAGAGCTCAAGCTTGCAGAAGACAGCTCAATTCATTTGAGATGAGTGGCTGGGAGACAGGACCATGCTGTCCACTGGGCTGGATCAGATTGACATTCACAATTCATCTATTTATGCCTCAATTAACCATTCAAATAAAATTTTTTATCACTCCTAGTTAAAAGCATACATAAGTGGAGCTTCGTCTTCTGAACAGGAAACTTTGCTCCAAAACAGAATTTCTTCTTCCTAAAGCCAGGCAAAATAACCAAGAGGGGTGAGAGATGATTCATCTACCAGCACTCTCCATCAAAAACTGTAGCTAAAACAAGATTACTAAGAAGAAGAGTGCTATTAAAGGAGGAAACTGCTGCTGTAATTTTGTTAAGGAACACGAGATTATTTAAAAGCCTTTTAAAAAGTGTGTTTGTTCCGGGAGAAGTGGGGAGAGGGAGGATTTTAGAGGAAGGGAGAAAGATTATTAGTCTTTCTTGCCTATAAAATTCATGCTGCTTCCCTTGCCCTAGCCAGGGATTTCAGGAACCATTGTAAGTCATTACTCCAGCCCTAATGAACAGGGACAAGGTGCACTTTAGCTTTGCAGAGGCTGAAAGCACAGGAAAAAAAGGTTGTGGGCTATAGAGGATTCGGTGCACTGTACTGCACTTAATTATAGGTTCAGATTTTGTTTTCAGGAGTTTTTGCTCCTGGTGGTGATGATCCCTAGAATGCTCACACAGCAGCAGTCTCGTATTGTTCAGGGTTGCTTTATAAAACTCTCAGAGCCGTGAACAAGGCAGCCTCAAAGCCTGTGCCTCGCTTCCCTCACTGATAACCAGGTTTGCACCTGCTCAGCACACAAAGCAGGGATGAAGCAGGGAGTGAAACAGGCTGCCACCACTTCCAGCAGCCTCTGCTGTGCTGCTCACAGCAAAGTGCACAGCACACACAGGGCAGTGCAGTGACCCCAGGGGCTGCAGGAGCAGAGATTGGGGTGGTTCTGTGGGGATGATGTAGTGCTGGCTGCACACCTTAGCCAGGGACTGCTGCTGGATTTGGTCTGCTTGTGGTGCACACTACCAAGCAAAGTCAGCACAGCTGTCTCTGGGACTGAGGGCCAAACCTTAGCCAGGGAAGCTGGAGATCCTATTCTGCTTCTGAAAGTGGCCTCTTTGCATACCAAATGGGCATACTATAAGTATTACTGAGAGAGCTAGGGAGAGGATTTGTGCAGATGCAGATCACTGGCCAGGGGTTACATGCAGACTCTCCAAATGGGATTCTTCATAGAGAAAGCTGAGGGACTGAAGGGATCCTTTAAACCAGGACTGCAGCCATACAAAAAGCATTTTGTGTACAGTGTCAACTTGCAGCCAGAGCTGTGCATTTTTATCAGGTTTTCAAGGTCAGTCAGGAACTTGGTGGTGATCTAGTATGACCTCAGCTGGTTTTCAGGCTTTCATTCTGTTTGCTGTTACTAAAAGAGAGGCTCTGCAGCATGGCTTCCCAGGATTTGATCCGGACAGGCTGCTCGTGGCCCAGGGGATGCCAAAAATATGGAGAAAACACTGCTGAGCAGCAGAAAGCTCCAGGATCCAGCATGGGTTATGTCTATGCATTTCCCCCAGACAAGGGAAGAGTGCTGTGGAACAGAGCTGATACCTGTTTTTTCATTGTGAATTAATGCATGTTTTAAATGCAGAGCTCCACTGAGTGGAATGACATAAAACTTTGGCTTTGTGGTGTGTCAGGATGGTGGGCTTGGGGGAACTGCAGCAATTCTGCACTTCAAAAAGAGAAATGTCACACAAAGGAACTTGGAAGTTGAGAGAGGTTCCAGTAATGAACAATTTTGAATAAAAAGATTGAATTTATGCTGGAAAAAAAGAAGCTCAGGATGTGGCTTGTATTCTGTGGTTAATACCTTCTAAATATTTAAGGAAGAAAAAAAAGAGGGAGTGGAAATAGTGCTTTGTTTAAAAACAGGATCAGAGGTTCTACTAAACACATGAAGAAATGCTTCAACATATTTTACCCTGGGATCCCTCCCCTCCAACAGGGAACTCAGTGCATCCTGGAAGAGTCAAAAATGAGCTTGCATTTTTTTAAATCTATATCTAGGATTTTTTAGCCTTCGAATTTGGGTTCAGCCCTTAAAGCATGTGTCTAAAGCATATGTCACACACAAGCCATGTTGCTCTTATGCAAAGAAACGAGGAATCAGACCTGCTGTCACTGAAATGGGCAAACTGACCTGGGGCTGGAGAGAGACCCTCCAGCTGTGGCATCAGACCCTCTGTACACCTGGCACAGCCTCCCCTCACTGCCCTGCCTCGTGAAACCTCCCTCTGCAGGCCAGCAATGTGCCCAAGGCCTCTGAAACCCTGGATCCATCCAGCATGGACCAAAACACAGAGCTGGCTGCACGCCCGAATGCAGGGGGTTGTGGGTGTATTGTGTCCTTGCATACATTTCCAGGGAAAACATATTACACCTAGCTTCGGATGCCAAACTTCTCCAATTATGAGAGAACAGTAATTCACCAAGGAGTAAGTGTTCCTTCAATTTCCTTTCCTTGGAAATGATACTGAGAATCTGTTCTGAATGGAGGCAGATGAAAAATGCTACATGTTAATGCAGATTCTGGGTTAGCTGTCTTTGTTAAATTAGAATGAATGCTGCTCATTTCCCATCTGGTCCTCTTTGACATTACTTCCAGAATATATTCACAGCTCTTATTTGTACAGTACAAATGGCTGGCTGTAGTACCAACTTTACCTTTTATAGGCTGCTAAAATGTTGGTGCCAGATCGCAAAATAACGTTCTACTTCTAGGAAGCATCTGTGGGCACTGCTTGCTCCAACAGCTTTCTTTTTTTCTTCCTCTTATTTTCTTTAAGTGTAACCATGTATGTGAAGTGAGTTTGTTGTCAAACCAAGTGAAAGTTGACGGCTTGACAGCCCCGGAGCCTGCAATCTTCCTGGAGCAGCGAGGATGCAGCAGGCAGATCAAGCCAAGTGCTATCAGCCCTCTCATCTCTTCTGCACAGCCTTCCCCGAGGCCTGAAAGCGCAGATATTTCTCCATCTGCAGCTGCTAGTTGGTGCCTTTGCTGACTGCTGTGCCCAGGGATTTTGTGCTCTGGATCCCTGCATGCTCCAGGTTGCCCTGAAAAATACCAATGCAACAGCAACTGAGCAGCCCTGAGCCAGAGCTGAATCCGGCGCTGCTGACCTGAGCTGGTTTTCTGATTATTCCTAAATCTTCCCATCCATGAGTGTTTGTTTCTGGCAGTTTCCTTAGCAGGCTCCCCGTTCCAGCAGCCTCCACCCCTGCCCTCTGATGCATTTCAGACCTACCTTGGTAAACAAGAGTGTTGTGATGCGAAACGCCCGCGTTTCTCTGCCTGGAGTGACCAAGGGCTGCAGCGTCACGCTGGGAATTCTCACCATAGCAACTACCAGCATTGACAGAATTTGGTACTCGTTAAATAGGCTGTTTGTTTACTTCTCGGGCAGCGAGAGTAGACTACAACCAGAGCTGAAACACTGCCAGCTGAACAATGCTGGGCTGCCATCGTAACTTCACGTGTGGAACACGTAATTACTGTGTTCTGTAAGTGAAACAGATACGGAGAGCCTGTGTGGGGTGGGAGTGTTGAAGATGCAGGGTGACATGGTATTATTATCAGAAGATCAGCAAGCATGCTTGTCAGACACTGCTACGTGCTCTGGGGGTCCAGCAAAAAGTGAGTCCCGAGTCACATCCCCTCGACAGATGATCTAAATGACCGTGTTCACAGAGGTCAGTGCATGGACTTATCAAGCAGCAAATGCACAGGATGGGGGAATAAATTAATGGTACCCCCACAGAAAATGCTGAAGCTTGCAGATAGAGGCTCAGTGCTCAGCCTCCCAGGGATCAAAAGTGTGGGAATGGCTTTAAGATGTTTGTCAATGCCTAAAATGTAGAACCACCTAATGGTGCAAAAGTGACTTTCAGAAAACATACCCCATCGTCTGTGCAACCATTTCATTTCCAGGACTGTGCCATCTACCAGCCTCTGGGCAGCCCTGAGTTTCCAGTGGGACATCACCTGCTGCAGAGCTGCTGTCAGCTCTTCAGCAAGGGATACTGGTGGCAAAAATAGGAGGAAGCACCGCAGCTGAACCTTTTCTGCCCACCACAGAGCTGCCCAGCCTCCATAGCAGTGTCTCTGTTGGGGTGATGGCTTTCAACACCTTCACAGGGCTGCTGCTGGGCACCCACCAGCCTCAGCCTCAGCACAAGATCTCCAAGCTGTGATGTTCTGTGGAAACCACTTCAGAAAGCCCTGTAAAATCAACTAATGAGTTTAGGACAGCCAAATCCACTCAGAAGGAGCACATGCAGACATGGCCAGAGCATGGACTTGAAGCATTGAGCACTGAGCATCCAGCATCCCATGGCACACAGCTGGAGTTTCTGTCCAGCACATGAATGCATTGATCACTCTTCTACACACCCCCTACATGCCTCCAATCTGGACAGAATTCCTGCTTGCCCCTGCCTGCTGCCAGAGCACCACTGAGGTTTAGGATGTTGTTGGCAGTGAGGACCCCAGTCCAGGCAGCAGCTGCAGGGCGTGGCTGTAAGATGGTGAAAGAGGAAAGAGAAGTCCTAGTGCACACTCCTCATTTGGCATTCCCTTTAAAAGGGGCCAGGACAGCTGCTCGGGTCCCTGCCTCAGGCAGGGAGGGCAGGAGGTGGACTGAAGTCACTTTCTGTAGTCACCTAATTAGAGCATTTCAGAAGAGGGACAGGTCCAAACACCATCCCCTCTGCCCCTTAAGGAGCACAATAGGTGTCCGGTCACAGCTGGCACGCTCAGGACTTTGTGCAGGCAGGGGCTTGTAGGAGGGGAGGGCAAAGGGGAGAAATACCTCTGAGACAAAGGTGAGCCTGGGAGCCAGGCCCCATAGCTCAGCTGACTGCAAAAGGCTGAGGATTCTGCACGCTGTAATTAACACCTTTCCTCAGGTCTTACCTTGAACTAACCTTTCTCCCTTCCTTAGGCATTAATTTTTGCCTTTTTTCCCCCTAATCTTATCACCTTGTTAACAGTCCTGCCTTCCATGCAGGTGCTAACCCTTCTTTTCACTTACCTTGAGTAATTAACAAAACTAAAGTCTGTAAGTTGTGCTCAGATATTCCTAGACTGGAACTGCTCCTTCTTTTCCAAACCCAAAGAAGGGATTTTAGAGCTCTAAACTTGCCTGTTTTCTCTAACCATGTGAATTTGTCTGATGAGAGTCCCTTCCATAAAACCCTGGCCTTGCTTACTGGCAGGGAGAAGAAAGCCCTGTGCTCTTGTCTCTGTTCCCCCAAATATTTCCACATCTGTTCAATTTTAAATGCAGAGGGATTTCCTTAGGGGTGCCTAGAGCATGGGGCTGTGGAGTTCTTTCCTCTCTCCACTTCTTGGCTGAGTTATCTTTGTTTCAGCATCAGTGGGAGAAGGGATGGGGAACACCACTGCACCCCAGCCTGGTGTGGATGGCCTCCTGGGGACAGTCACTGAGTTTGGCTCCTCATCTGAGTGTGCCACCGTGGCACCCAGGGACTCTGATCCCCACAGCTGCCTCCTCCCTGTCCAAAGCAGCAAGGAGAGAGCCCAGAAGGCAGTGGGGAATAAATGACACTGCAGCAATGGGTTCAGCCACCAGGACATTGGGAAGGCTTGTGCAGGTTGGGCCACCACAGCTTTGCTGTCACCTCCCAGGGCACAGCTCTGAGCCCTGCTGATCTCACCCAGACCCAGACTCTGATGTGGGGGGTGTCACTGCGATTCACTCGTTCATCACAGCCCCTCACAGCTTCAGCATTCCCTGCTGCTGGATGCTCGATTTTAGCTGGCATAGATCTCATTTTCTGAGGTGCCAGACCCTCCTCGCTCCTGCTGCAATGAGACCACAGCAGAAGCATCAAACTGAAGCCTGCAGTTTGGACAGAGAATGGGGATAGCAGCAGCAGCATGCCCGGAGGGGAGAGGTTATGGCTCTGCTTTGAAAGGACAAGGATGGAGTGCAGTGAAGGCATGAGGATTAAGCAAATGCTAATGGTGAGCAGGTAAATGGGTGATCAGATTAGAGGGAGAGGTGGAGGCCTTTGCATGTGGGGACAGGCAGAACTGTGGGGCAGCTGCTGGCCACGGGGCTCTTCCTGGGGCTGCTGCTGCCTTGTTTCCAGGCTGCTCCTGGCAGGTTGATGTGTTGCTCTTGTTCCAGCCCTAGCACTTACTATGAACAGGTACAGTTCACATTTCAAAGTATTTTTTTGACTGACTGTGATAGAAACAAGAGTATGACAAAATGTGGTCATGAATATTTCAGGGTGATCATAGGAAGACCTTCAATGGCTAAAATTTCTTCAGTGTCAGACATTTGGTGGAGCTTGAAGATACAGAGGTGTTGAAAGATGGTTCCCTGCCATTCTGCAGGAGAGGGGCGATGGCATGTGTCAGGCTCTGATGGAATGGTAATTTCCCAGTTTCCCAGGAGACCTTTCAGTCATCCTTGTGTGGAGCTTCCTCAATAGAGAGGAAAATTGCAGTCCCTTAGAAATTCACCCCATGGGCAAAAGGAGACTTGGAAATTATATCTTTCCTCAACAAATAAGCAATATGCAAAATTAACGACATAAAACTGAAAAAAAAAAAGTGTCATGGTTTAACCCAGGACAATTAGATTTTGTACATTACTTACTTAGCTAAGAGGGAAGATATTTTTCCACCTGAGAATTTCTTTCTGCTTTCCAACTTCTATGATTTCTTATGAGCAGCAATTTTTCAACTGCACTTCCAATCATTGAGGGGAGCAATTGAGGACATTGTGGAATTGAACACTGGAAAGAAACTAGAAGACTCTTTTTCTCAATCCATAGGGGTGTCCCAACCTGATTCTTTTGCTGAACTCAAACCATCCTCGGACACCAGCAGTTGTTTCTGGTTACTGCTTTAGAATAACACCAGTGGCTTTCCTGGGGCCCTGTTCACAGCAGGGACAGCTTTGGATGTCTCCAGGGGGAGGGAATGATGTGACTTGGTCCACGTGAAACCTGCTAGACCCTTTCTCCTTGGTCCCTGTGCTGGGCTGCCAGACATCAGGAGCTGAGCCTCTCCCCTCCTGTGCCCTGAGCTGTGGGACTGTGGGCACATCCACCTGCCCACTTGGAATATGTTTCTTCCTGCTGTGAAGCTGCATGTTCATGTTTTGGGACTAAACTGAAGCTGGGCTTCAGGGCCAGCTAAGACCAAACCAGACCTGAAGCCTCAAATCTATCTGGTTCAAATACCTGGGAGACAACTGCTGTGAAGTAGACAATAAGTTGCTTTGTTTCCCATTCCTGACTCATCCTCTTTTACTGCATCACATTTGCAGCAATGAATGAGTCCAACTGCCAGTTTGGAGAATTATTTTTGTGGCAGAGCATGGCAGTATTTTGTGCCTGATGGAAGAGACAACCATTGCTACCCATTTCCATTAGCAGCCTGTCAATAGAAATTAAATTACATGAATAAGGCACTATCAGTGCCAACATCACTGCAGGAAAACATTAATTAATCCTCATTTACATTAGTCAGTGCTACCATCAAATAGACTCTTCTGTTGCTACCAAAGACATTTCCACAAATGATTGTTGCTGTCTGATAAACAGATTCACAGAATCTCACTGACTCACTTGTTGGGCACTCGCCATCATATTGAGGGTCTGAACGAAGCAAATGCTTTGTGGGATCCTATTCAAAACCCAGGTTTGACATTGGGCCTCCCAGTCATGGTCAAACCAACACAGATCCCAAAGAGGTGGAGCTTTGGGCTGTACAGAAAATAAAACCTCAACTAACTTATAACAGTCATAGCAGATTAATTTTTGTGAGGAGTTCAAGATGTGCCCATCACCAGTGTATCTAAACATGCCTGAGGGTCTGATGATCTTTCAGAGGGGGCTGTAAGATAGAAGGGAAATGGAGGGGACTGATCCTTGCCTAAAAGCTAAATCTTTTCTGAGAGAACATTTAAATCAGACATGCCTTATTTAAACCACAGGATGCCTTTACTTTTGACTTTTTGAGCCCTGCTGAAATCCAGATTTGCAAACAGGCTCTGCCTTCACTGCAGGCTGAAGGAACATCTAAACTCCAGTGCCCTCTGAGGGGCTCCAAGCCTGGCTCTGCAGCCAACCCCCATCTGCCAGCCTTTTGTCCCAGGAAAAGACAGCAAGGAGCAGGGCTGCTGCACCAGGAGAGCTGTATTTTGCACACACCTTGTGGGAGATAAAGAAAACATGGTACATGGCAAGATTCACAGCGGGGGCTCACCCAGGCTGGAGAAGTGACAGTAGTGTGACCAGAAGGAGTCATCATTACCCCAAAGGCTTCTTCCTAACGCTCTCATCATTCCATTCATCCACTGAACTGGCACACCTGGCTTAACCACCAAACCACATGGACATGGATCTGTAGCACAAGCAATGCAAACCCTTGGCTTCCCTCTGGGGACCTCCTGGGAAGGAAGGGTCTGCAAGCTGGGAGGGGTCAGAAAGCACTTTGGAGAGGTACTGTGCCTGATTTGGGACTGTAAGCCCTGTTCTCAGATCTGAATACTGGACACAGCAATAGTTACACCATTTCCAAGTCCTCCCATGACTGTGGAGGAAGCACTGTGACCTGATGGAGCAGGTTCCTTCTCCTAAAGCTGTGCAGATGTCAGCTCAGGCTGAGCCACACACAAGATAGAGCTGGTCACTGCAGGTGCCTCTGCCTGTGGTGGAAACCAGAGATTATGGCAGCAGTCCTGGTGGTAAAAAACAGAGGGATGGAGAAGGATGAGTGAGGAAGAAGCAAAGAAAATACTAGAATATCTCGAAATCACGGCAATAACTTTCTAAGTTGCACTGAAGGGCTTGCTCTGCTGGCCACTAAGGTGACTGTGTTTCAGTATCACAAATATGTTATTCTGCTTTGTTACAGGAGGACAAAATGGAGGTGGGAACGGATGGTAATGGAAATTAAAATACAGCAGCAGCTTTTGCCAAGAGATAAGAAATGCCATTAGCAGCTCTTCTCTGTGGCAGACTGCTGGGTCATGGGTGCTGCTCCTCCTCCCTGAGCATTTCCTCCAGTCACCAGCACTGCCAGGGACCTGCTTGGAAGCACAGACCTGCAAATTCACATCTCCACTGGAGACCTGTGCACTTATCTTGGGATCTTTCTTTTAACCCATGTGCAAAGTAGCACTGGTACAGGCCTATACACTCAAAAGCACTATTTTGAGCTAATAATGGTGACTAGAGAAAGAACAGAAAAAAACTGCCTGAACTATCTGGACTATGGTAGGTTTTTAAATCCTTTTCAGTGCTTTGGCTATATAGTATCTGGCACAAACTGCTGGTTACTGTAATAAGTCTTTAACTCTACTTTAAGTGCCCTTCCACTTCTTTTCTTCCTTCCACAAGGCTTGTGTTCAGCATCCAAATGACTGTTCGGGAATGTATTAAGCAATAAACAGTAGAGTCCAGATAAAAAAGCTCAGCTGGGATAAAGCTAAGGCAGCATCCACACAGCCAGTGCATGCACAGGCAAAAGCAAGAGCAGGAAATGTAGGATGCACCTCAGGAACACAGCACATGAAAACAAAATATACCCCTTAACCCTCCTGAGATTTAGAGTGAGGAAGTGGAGATGTAAACAGCATCTATTTCTTGGTCTTGTTCCAGCATCAGCAGTCCTGGGAGGACAGGGATGGGCAGCAGTGCTCACCCTGGGGTGAAATGCTGAAATGGGGCTTTGAAGCTCTGCTGCTGTGTGGAGAGGCTGCTTCCTGCAGAGCACAGCCGGGTCCTGCTGGATGTGGGTGTGCAGCATCGACCTGCTGCTCCATCTCGCTCTCCATCCCTCCATCCATGGGGAGGGAAGTGTTTTGGTGAATGTTCCCCCAACCCTGAAGCCTGAAAGGGTCTCTGTGGGAGATGATGGTGAGCAGCCCTCGAAGAAAGCGTGAGTTAAATCTGACTCACAGTGATTGCTTGAAACGTGTTCCCCAGTCACCTGCTACCTTGTACCGAGTGCCAGATTAATATAATGAACCCCTGATCCTTCACTTAATAGCTACACTGTGGCTCAAAAGCTGGGGACTCCTACACCATGTAAATTTGCCTAGATTTGATACGCCTACTGGTGACCTCCAGCCCTTTTAAAAATGGTTTCATTTCTCAGAATAGAATGGATTTATTCTTTTTCTTATTTCAGTGAGATAAATGGAACAGGAGTCAGGTCCCTAATGTTATGTTAAACTGCATTGAATTAGCTGAGGCAGAAAAACTTCAATGCAGGTAAAATGTCAGGTATTTAGGATTTTTAAATGCTTATCTCTAACTTTCCTTGCATAAGCTGCTTTGTTTCCTTGTTTGTTTTTGAACAGCAAATAAGTTTTTCTCACTTTTCCAGATAATTTACCTTTCTGCTTCAAAGCCAAGGGTGAGGATGTGAGGGCTGATACTCCAGGGGGACGGGTAAAATTAGAATCTTCAAATAATGGAACTGTTTGGGTTGGAAGGGACCTAAAAGTTCATCCTATTCCATCCCCCCACCATGAGAAGGGACATCTGATTAGCAGTAATCAGATAAAAATAACCAGGCACCAGGAAAGACTGATAGTGCCAAAATCAGGGAAGAAACTGTAGATAGTCTTACCTTGATATGCTTAAAGAGCAGGGAGTTAAAGAAGTCAACTTCAGTATGTGCTGAGACATCAAAGCCAAAAATCACCTTCAAATTACTCATCACCTTAGAAAATTGAAAACCATCTCCTTAACTAAACTCAAAGACTTGTTTTCATCAAGCCCCTGTTCCATCTGGCCAAGGCTGTATTCAGCAGTTGGGATGTCTCCCACATGGCCAGTATTCCTGCAGCGTGTGAACAACTTGCTGTCCATGTGCCATGCACTCCGTGCTTTCTCCCACAGCCTGGGGATGGGCAGACAAACAGGGTGCAAGGGGCAAACCCTGCCCTGTGGCAGTGCCAGAGGTGATTTCCTTCTGTTGTGCTCCTGGACACAACGTGAATCCAGGTGTAGGAGAAGGTGGGAACTCCTCATGTGCTGCGTGCTGCTTCCCACCAGCTCTCAGTCTTTGCACTCCAGGAGGGGCTGGAGGCTCACTGGGAGCACACAGGGCTCTGGGGGGCTCTTTCAGTGGCTGCTGAAGAAAGCAGGTGGTGGGTTAGATGAGGGAGAACAGATGGTCTGAGGAGGGTGTTCCTACACCAGGCTGGAGAAATCATCTCTTCCCTGCACCTCCCTCAGGCAAGCTGCACAAAGTACGTGGCAATCTACTCACATGCAGTTTTTTGGTGTATACCTCAGTTTTTCTGTGCACAGTATGAGACACTCATTTATTTTACTGAGATACATTGCCACCACACTTTACAGCACCTGAGTGCCTCCCACATGAAGAGCCAGAGTGAAGTCCCTGGAGAGCAATGATCATTTGCTTTTGGCTCTTGTGTCTCTCTGGTCCCTTCATGGATCTGCTGAACAGCTGTGTAAGGTGTGTACAGGTGCACCTCGGGTGGGAAGAGAGGGGAGAGGTGGGAGATACCCACTGACTTGGCTATCCTGCAGCAGGGATATAAGGGCACAGGCTCTGCAATTAATATTTCAGATGTTCTGATGTCTGAGTGCTCAGAGGCAAAGTCTTTATGTTCAAACCACGAAGTCTGCTTGGTGCTTTAAAACATGGAACATTCAGAAAAATCTCAAGCTGAGCACTCTTAGTAATTGGTAATGTAGCAGTTTTGACCTTAATATCCTAGTTTCTCATTTTTTCAGCTTTCCAAAAGAGCTAATGTCACCAGGTCTCTCAGGGAGTCATGCAGGTGGGCTCCTCAATGCTGGCAACCTGCTCAGCTGTTGCAAAGAGCAATTGGTCTGAATGAGTCATGCAAACTGGGGTGTTGATGTAGTTGAAGACATCCTTAATGCTGCTGATTTACCTGTGCAGAACTTGGTTTTCCAGTCCTAATTATTTTCAAAGATATAAATTTTCAAAGATATAATTTTCAAAGATATAAATTGTTCCTTACTAGTCCATGAAAAGTAAAAGGGAAAAGATCATTCTCAGATTGCAGTTTCGTGGCTTGATCCTGGGATACCTATTCATTGACTCAGTTAAAGTAACTAGAAAGATTTTCTGTCTTTAATGTCAGTTACATCTCAAATGAGACATGGCAGAATGGTGGGCTGAAAGCTCCTGTAGAAAGGAGATGGAGAATGGCCAGGGTGATGAGAAATTAAGTCCATTTGGCTACACACACTTCTTATTTGTGTAGCTGTAATACTTGGAGGCCCAGCTGTGGTCCAGCAGCTCAGTTTGGAGAGTTCTTGTTGGTTCTCCTTCTCCATTGCACATTTGCTTTGAGATAACAGGTAATTGCATGGGAAACAGAAGTTGGGCAAGAGACCAGGACATGCTTTGGTTCTCAAAGGCTACCCAGAAAAAGTGAGGCTTTCTGTGGACAAGTACATGCCAGACATCCCTTCAGGAACATGTTTAATGAGTCAACAGTGATGACCCCCCTAAAAATTGCCATTTGCCTTAGATAAGACATATCTCTCTGATAACCTCTGTATTTGCCTTATTCAAGATAATTCCCATAACAAGTACAATGAACTTGGTGCTATTTGTTTAAGCAAAATTATTTATGAAGGGAATGGCTGGTGCTGTAACTCTCACACTTGCAGGTGTTCTTGGGTAGGTGATGGTCACAGCCATGGCCAGCCTGGGGCAGTGGGCACAGCACCTCAGGGCTCTTCCCATCCATGGTCCCTGGGAAGCTCACCCAGATGTCTGCCACAGCCCAGCTGGCCATGGCAAGACTGAGCAAAGCTGCTGATACAATTTTAATCAGTGTTTTCAGCGTACTTTTTCAGTTTTCAGCCAAAGTCCTTCCTGGTTTCCAGGTGCTTTGGTGGCTGTGGCCAGGAGAAGGTGGCAGCCTGGGAAGGGCAGTGGGTGAGGATGTGGCTGGGTCCATTGTCTGAGGGATGTGGAGGAGGAGTAGATCTCATAGGGATGGGAGGGACAATGTTGTGTCTGCAGCCAGGGATGATGTGTTTTTCTTACCTGGTGAAGCAAAACGTTGAATGTAAGAGATAATGCCATGCAAGCCAAGAAATAGAGAAAATGCTACAGAAGAGAAATGAAAAAGAAAATTCTGAAAGCAATGCAAGCTTTCACCATCAAGAAAATTTTTGCAAAAGAAACAGCAGAGATTTTAACTTTTTCACTGCAGTATAGATATATAAACTACATGGATGTGTGTGTGTCAATGTCAAATCCCACAGTCCAAGACTGGTATGCTGACCACTCAATTGAACCTGTGAGGAACATTATACAGACCTACAGACCCAGGAATGACAAGGATTTTACAATGGGCATATACACACACAGGACCCTGAAGCCTAATAAGGAAACTCTTTACCATTTGTTTAAAGACTACATAATTTATGTTTTTCATCATCTCACAGAGGAGAGAAGGTTGTTTACTTTGATTTGTTGATGCAGCCATTTTAAACATACAGTATGGTATGTGGAGTCTATCTGGAAAAAAACACACCTTATTGATCATGGGGTAAGCAACCCAAAAGCCATGGCAGGTAAAGAAGGAAATCATGTAAAGCATAGAGAGTGCACCACTCTCACTCATATTATACACCAGAACCCTTTACGTGATGTTTGTGATTGAAAGCACCTTGCATGACAGAAAAATTAAAAAGTAAGGTTTAACATGCCAGATCTGAGTTGTGCCTTGAGGTCAGAAGGAGGGAGAAGTACCCACAGTCACCACATGCTGCACAGCTCCCAGAAGCCGTGGGTTGAGGTTTGAGCTCTAAGGGGCAGGTAGCTGTGAAACCAGAGGAGCAGTGAGGCAACTCCATGGAAAATCCACAGTGATAAATTGTTTGCTCTTAATATAAGCAGGTTCATAAACCCATCTGATCCCTGAAGCTTGACAGAGACCAGATACCAGAAAGCACATTTTCAGCTGCAGAGCTGGCAGATGCCATACCTGGGATCCTGACCCAGGTGCAGCGTTACATGGTGCTTTGGACAGGTTGGATTACTCGCCGTGCCCTCGCTTGGTTACCCAGTTCTGTGCTGTACAGTGAGGCTCTCAGAGCTAAAACAAGCTTTGATTTTTGTCATCACAGGCAGAGTTCTCTGCCTTGGGTCTGTCTGATAGTGCTGCCAAGGAAAGCATCATCAGGCATGGGGCTGAGCGTGGCCCATCACTGACACCAGCAGCACAGAGGTGGGCAACCTGGACAAGCCCCTGGCGTGGGGCTCTCCCTGCAGCTGCCCTGGCCAGAACATCCCCCTTGGTTGCAGAGCAGGTGCAGCAGTGACCCCAGCTCGGCCGTGGGGACCACCCTGGAGCCCAGGTGGCCCCATGATTTCCTTCTGTGCAGGTCTCATCACCCCATCCTCCCCTCAGTCCCTGCAGCCAGCCCCTCCTTTCGCTCCCGTATCCTCACATCTCCTCTTGTTTTCATTCCCAGTACACAAGTGCACTGACGGCCATAAGTGGGGAGAGCAGACCTTCAATTCTTCAAACTTTTTACAAGAAAAGAGTGCACTTTGCCTAATATGGGCTGCTCCCTGGGCTCTTTGCTTACATCTATAATTTTAAACAGAAGGAGTGGGTTTTGCTGGTGGCTTTTATCCCCTCCTTGTTCCCATTTGTTTTACTCTAAGGAAAATGTAGCCACATAGTCTTACTTCTTTGTGCAAAGGGTTTGCATTCAAGCAAGAGATAAGAAGTAACAATTTAAGTTTGATAGCACATTTTCATAGACCTGATAATCAAATGGTAGGTGTACACTTAAAAGGCCAGATTCTGCCTTCAGTTCCTGAACCAGATCAAAGTAGCTGGACTAGCCAAACTAGAGATCTAATTCAAACCTCTAGCTTTGTTTACATCCACTACTTTTTTTTTCTTCTGAATGCTCTTAACATAAATTGTTACTCCCTTTTTTTTTTTTTTTTTTTTTTTTTTTTTTTTTTTTTTTTTTTTTTTTTTTTTAATTTGGTAATACTTGTCTTTTATGTTTATATCCTAATGCAACTGGGTACAAGCCCAGTTATTGACAGTAAGTTTATTGACAGTATCTCTTATCAGAACTTCTTGCATTGTGCCAAACATCATCTGAAGCATTTTGTAGAGGGAGAAAAAAGCAATTTCATCATGCAGGGACTCGTCCTGTAGCTTAACTTTTTATTAGAGTTCATGAAATCAAGATATCACAACACAAAGTGGTTAATGGCTAGTGCAGACTGAGAAAATCCTCTCCTTATCTCTTCTTGCCCTTTTCCCACTGAGATATTTTTCAAAAAAATGAAGTTTTAGCTGCAGTGAAGCATTTTAGCTTTCCTCAGGAAAACCTAGTTTCTCTTATAGAATACAGAAACATGTTTTTATAGTAAAATTTGCAGTTTCTTACAGCAAAAATGTCTCAGCAGAACTGTTTCGACTAATTTGACTAATAGCAGTGTGCCTCTGTTCCTATTACTAGAATACAATCCAGACAGAACTTGAAATGAAGTAGACAGCTATTAATACAACTCCTTTCAGCTTCTGAATTCTCATGTTCACGATTCCCTCTGAATTTTCTTTGTTCATGCAATAATCCTTCCTTCCCTGCTCAGTACATGCACCTGGTTTACCTTCAATGTTCATTTTGCACTGAAGTTGCCAAACATGAACAGTATGAACATCAAATGCCTTTCAGCATCTCATCCCTCTGCTCCCTTGGTTTGTCAAGGTACCCAGGTTGCCATTATAAACACAAATATGACCTGACGTTGTGACAAACAGCAGCGGCTAAATGAGCATCAGGCAGTGCAAGGGAGGGGAGGCCACCCCTGTGTTGTCTCTTTTGGAGCCTTTGGAGGCCTCAAGGTGATGCCCACATGGATGAGCAGGGTGACCCAGGTGTCAGCTTGGTGCAGGGTGGTGTGACAACCTGTCTCTCTGAGATCATTTGCTCTAGCCACGCTGAGCTGATGTGGTGGTGGGTGGAGGTAGAAAGGTGCCACAACCTTCTGAAGTGTCCCTAAGTGGAGGGCCACCAGGAGTCACAGGAAGGAACACCAACACAATCACTCAGCACTCACACGGCATAGCTGTGATACATCCCCGGCAGTAAGAAAGGGAAGGGTCTTCATACAGAGTTCCACGGAGAGGTTTTCATTCCACTTCCATGTGAAGGGGTCCAGGGATGAAGGCCGAGTCATGAGTGAGTGAGCAGGGTTTATATAGGGGCAGAATTGGGAACAGCAGCCAATGGGTGATGGACAAAGTGGTGCAGAGGCAGGGCAATGTACAAGGAGAACCAATGGGGGAACAGGGGTGGAGCCTGGGCTGGGATTGCACCGAACCAGGGCCAATGGGCTCTCGGGGAAGGGAGAACATTCCAGGGAAAGGACAAATAAGGGAAAAAGGGCGGGGAGGCCAACGGGCCAACTGGGAGAGCAGAACTGGCGTACATTTGAATAACAACCAAAGAACTCTGGGAGGAGGAAGCCGCTTCTCCTCCTAACATGAAGGGACTTGTCCTGATTAGGGAACATCCCACCAAGGGAACCTCAGGTGCTCTGGTTTAGGAGGTACACTGGCCTCCACAAGTTTCAGCCAAAAGATCCCTTCCCACTCCTCCCACCCAGCAACTTTTTCCATCCTCTTGGCCATGCTTCTGGAAGGATACTGGGGGTTTGGTGAGGACGATGTCAGAGATCAGAGTTGGCTGTGGGAAAAATGTGGGGTTTTTTGCTCCTTCCCGGTGTTATTTTCCAGCTGGATCAGTTTCCTAGGCTGGCTCAGAGACACGCTGTACAGGCAGGTATGTGTCAGGAGGGATTTTCCCCAGTGCTGGCACAGGATGAGGAGTGGAGAGATGCAGGAATGTCGAGAACCAGCCATACTGTTGAACAAGACCCCTCATCCCCACATCTTGGCCCAGATGGCTGGAGCAGCCTCTGGTGAAATGGAACCCAAATGCCTCCAACAGGCTCTTGATTAAGCCATTATGTTTGTGACTAATTTTTTAAATATCTGCTCTCCTTCTTGTGTTCTCTCAAGAGCCTCCCACCCCGCAGTTGACTCACATGTGAGCAGGTGCTGCTGGCACGTGCCGGTCCCTCCACCCCTGCCCCCACACCAAGCCCCAGCACTGCTCCTCTGGGATCCCCCATCCCCAGCACTGGGGATGGATTCTGCCCAGACCTGTCCTGCTGCAGGTGGGCTCAGGGAAATTACACTGTGATGTAGTTCACAACGACCCATCTAGGTGGGGGGGAAAAAGCAATTTTCCTCTTTGCTTTCCCTCTTAATGAGGAAGAAAAGGGTTTGCAGTGCACAAGGTGGGTTTTGACGTAAGAAATCAAAACGTTTTCTGTCCAGAAACTGTCTCATCATTTCTGTGATGAATCCACTTTTCAGAAATCACTGTTTTCAGTGCTAAGTACTGCACAGACCGAGTGATGGCATCGTGGCTGGATGATCAGGGCAGGCCTGTGAACAAGCTGGTCAGCTGCACAGTGGGAATGAGAACTGTGTTTAACTGCAGCTGTTACACCACTGACAAACGAACCTGCTCTCCTCCTGAGTCAGTCTTTCTTAAGGGAATGACAGGAGGGGCCAACTCACACAATGCTGTAATGAAAAAATCACCAGAGCACTTGTTCAAAAATTGCAGCTCAAGCATTGCCTGAGAGTAAAGTAATCCAGCAGCCTCAGCCCTGTTGCTAGAGCTCACCATGCCTCTAGTCAAGGCATGGACACCAGAGCTGGACCTCACTTTGCACTTATGGGAAGGTCAAGCAGGAAGGAAGCCAAAGTAAGGAGTTGCATTTCCTTGAGTCAGGCATGGGTGAGAGGATTTTCACTGCTTGGCTGATACTGAAGGTCTCCTCTGTCTTCTGGCAAAGCCATGCCATGATTCAAGGCATGGTTTGAGGAGCTGTGGGCTTCTGGAGGAGAGAAGGCACCTGTGTGTTGAACACCCTTTTTCCATTGAGATTCCCTTGGTGGCCCATAGGTCACATCCAGGTGCAGCAGCTCCATCCACATAGAGGAGGCAAAAAAGGATTGTGCAAGCAGTGAATGCTGCTGAAGCAGCTTCAGAATCACTCTGTGGATCTGGGTTTGGTCCACAGGGACCAAAATGTCATAATCCTCTTATTTTGGGAACTACAGATCCCCCTTTGCTCCTGCAAGCTGTTTGCCAGCCATGCTCTGCTCTCTGCACTGCTAAAGGCCCTGCAGGGTGTCAGGGAGGACCAAGACAACCAGCCAGCCAGGCAGCAGCAAGAAATGTCACCACACAGCTCTGCAGTGAGCAGAGAAAGGGCAACAGACACCTGTGTCCAAAAACCTCACAAAGCATTATTAAGCTCTGGTGGCAAGAAAAATATCACTGGGAAAGTTCTTCCTATGCAGCGCTGGGGCAGAGCTGATGTCTGCGCCGAGACTGTGCTGAGCCAGCTGGTGGATCTATACAATTGCCAGACCCCTTCCTTCCTCGTCCTTAGCCTGGGAGAGCAGATGCAGCACCACTGAGCTCATTCCTGCTTTTTCTTCCATATTAGGTAGACCCCTAAGTGTTGTGCCCCTCGCAGAGCTCACATCATCTCCAGACAGCAGCAGATGGCACTCGACGGCTTGTGTGGTGTCCACAACTCCTTCCACCCGTCTCACCCTTCTGCAGGCTCCAATTCCCTCCCGCAGCATCGTGCCCCATCACATCATGTCCTGGTAGTGCTACCGCTGGAGCACACCCTTTCTCCTGTTTAAAGATATCCAGGTGCCACCAGTGCCTGTGAGCTCCCAATCGGGGGGTTCTGCTTGCAGCAAACCACTGGTGCTGTGCAGACAGCACTGCTCTCCCAAAGAGGGGGCAAAGATGTCTCTGCTTTTGCCAGTGGCCTCCTGAGGCTTGTATGAAATCTGGGGCTTTGTGTCAAACTTGGGGCCCTTGTGTCAAATTTGGGGCCCTTGTGTCAAACCTGGGGCCTTTTACAAAACTTGGAGCCTTCTGTAAAACTTGGTGCCCTTGTCTCAAACTTCAGGCCTAGCATCAAACTTCAGGCCTTGTATCAAAGGCCCAAGAGCTCCCTCACAAACACCGGTGTCAGCACCAAGGAAAACAATCCCATCTCATTGCAGGGGCTGTCAAGGAGCAAAGCACCCCTGAGTCACATTATACAGCTTTATATTTGACAGGGTTTCATGGGGGCTTCATCCTGTTTTGAAAGGAAAGCCTTGGGTGTCCAATCTGGAGTGGCAGGTCTGCATTTTGTGGGTATCAGAGCTGTGGTTGCTCCAGGCCAATGTGAGGGGCTGAGCTGGGGTGGGACAAAGGCTGGCCTGCCTGTGATGTCCCTTGTACCTCTGCCATCACAAGGGACATCAAAATGAGAGGCAGCTAATAATAGAAGGGGTAATGCTGCCCCAGACCAGCCTGGGCAAATGTTGAGTGCACACACAGGCTGGAGGCTGTGCTGGACAAGAGCTGGAGCACAAACTTGGACATCCAAGAGAGACACTCCTCTCCTGCACCCACTGCCCAGTCCCTCGCAGGAGCTTCTTGGGCACAGCACAGGATGGCTGCTGCTGCTGCTGCTGCTGCTGTGGCAGCGGCTGGGCTTTGGTGCCTGCCAGCTGCCTGGCTCCCTCTCCTTTGAGCCCCCACTACCCTGAGTCCCCTATCCCCACTTTCCCTCCTCCTATATCCTTCAGAGCCTCTCTTATCCCTTGTGTCCCTTGTCCTGTAGGCCATGGCAGCCATCACCTTCCTGGTCTGGCTTGTGCACAGCTTTAGCCAGCACGTGCAGGCGCTCAGGGATGGGTTGGAGAAGGAGACATATCTTTTGTCTGTGCCTGGAACTGTGTGCCAAGTGCCAGAAATGGCAAAGGATTCGGCTGCTGCGGGAGCTGGAGCAGGTGACCCGAGAGTGGAGTGGCAGCTCCTGAGGAGTCACACTCCAGGCTGCCTGAATGATGCTCTGGGTGCCAGAATGGCCACTGCTGCAGTCCTGGTCCTGCTCTTGGTTCTGTGTCTACTCCTCCAGAAAAGGAGCCTTGAGCCAAGAGCAGTGGCCAGGAGAAGTACTCCAGCAGAAATGGATGAGACTGCAAATGATAAAGGAAACAATGCTGTGGCAAAGAAAGTCCTGGAGATGAGTCCCAGCACAGAGAGCTGAGCTTGTGGGGGCTCACACCTGATGAGGGACTTTGTATATATATTAGGAATAGTTCATATTTAAGTAGGTAATATGCAGATAGTGCATATTGTGCAAAGTGCAGATAGTGCACTTATCCCCCACCAATTGATAAGAAGTTGCTATCTAGCTGGTGGAGATATGCTCAGTAGGGACAGTTAGTTTATTTATCCCTGTCCTCCTGTTTTCTCAATAAAACATAGTATTCAAGAATCTGGGTTGTGCAAGTTCTTATTGTAGTCCACCAGCCCTATTGTGCTGAATTGGTTCGAATCAGAAATTCAGCCTGATTGCACCCTGCCCATCTTATCTCACATGATGAGCTGCAACTCACGAGGGTTTAATTTCTGCTGAATTTCTCTACCTTTATTGCATCAGTCACCCTATGGCCTTGCCAGGGTCTTGGTGCCACCTAAGTGGGCATGCTGGATACAGAGACTGGGCTGCTGTATCAGCAGTGGGATTTGCTGCTGCACATTTTTTCCAGATGCAGAAGCAGACTATTGATTCAGAGTTGATTTAGCTGAGAAGCCTATGGAAGGTAACTTCAGTGTGGACACTGTGCAAGGAGAAATAACTTGAATTTTTTTCCGATATTTTGTGTTTTCGCTTCCCATCACAGAGCAGTCTTTGCAGCCAAGGGGAGAAGGTGTGCACTTAGCTGATAAAAATAAACAATGTTCTCAGCTGCATTCCTGGATTTAGTGTTTGCAGATCTGATACTCACTTGTGTTGCTCCGGCAAGCGTTAGTACGCTCAAATACTAAATATTTACATAGTTTGTGTCACGTGTAGTCGGGGAGGAGGGAAAGTATCATCCCTGCCACTTAAAGGGGAGTTAAGTGACTTTTCTGTGCTTGATCTGGACCCTAACAGGACCTGATTTCCATCAGAGCTCTTGGGGCACAGGGTTGCTCTCTTTCCCTGGGACTTTGAGAGCTGTGCTTTTGGGAAATAGTGTCCCTTGCCAGGGGTAAAGGAGCAAAAGGGGATTTGGCATAGGCAGTTGGATAAAGCTTTGGGTGCCCCATCAAAAACTCAGGCCCTTGTGTGCACTGTGATAGCATCAGTGAGACTGGACGGCTGGACCTCATGCACGGCTTAATTTCACACAGGAGACCATGCCAGAGACTTTAAAGAAGCAGCTGCCCCCTAATTCCAAAAATCACACAGACTTCTGAGAAAACTCATCTCTCTCAGCCTGCACAGCAAACAAATTGTTGCTCTTTCTGTTGACAACAAGCCATAAATTACCCTGTTGTAAAAGGGAACAGCAGCCAGAGGAGATGTGCTCAAACAGCTACCAGGCATTTTGTTTTAGCAGGGAAGGGCAAAACCCTTGTGTTTAAAGGAGATGCCTCCCAGTTTACCCGAGGTGCCCAGCAGCCTGCTGGCTTCTATAGGTTCCTACTGTAAAGGTCACATAAATGGCTTGGGAATAATGCATTCCCCTTGCTCATGTCAGGCGGATGGAGCTGAAAGTCTCTCAGGACTGGTTGTCTCCTGCATGTTTATTTTACTCAGTGGTATCATGTCAGTGTGTCTGCCTAAATATAGCTTCTGTGAAGAGCATTTCTAAGTTTCCTGTTACAGTTTGATTCGCAGTTACCTTACAGTAAATGGAGGAAAATCAATGTAATCTCAATTACACACTGCCTCTAAATGTGCCTTGCTGGAAATTCTGCCCGGATTGATTCTCCTCTCATGGAAACTGCCCATCCTCTCTTCCTTTCTCCCTCTCTATCTCTCCTGTTTTGTTGTAATAAACCACAATTTTATAATTTAAAACCTTCTCACTCTCCTTTCTCTGATATGCCCTGCAGATAAGGCTTTCACAGGAACTGATAGTGCAGAAACCATGGAGTCCCTGGCCAGAGTTGCAGCTGAGAAGTTGGGATTAATTGACTCTGTGGCATTAGGAGATGACAATTTCAGCAGCTTCAACAAATTAAACTGAGCAGAAGGGTCAAATTCAAGGTAATCTCTGAACAGAAAACATAAGCGTAGAGATTACTTCTTTTTCCTTTTGCAGACAAGACAATCTTACAAGTAGCAAGAAAATGATTGATTTAAAAATTTACTCCCTTTGCTGTGGTGTTTACATACAGCTCATTCACCTGTCTCCACTGCCTTCCAGTAACATGTACCCACAGATACACAGAAAAACTACTATTATCAAATCCCTGCGGTGTCAGTGGCAGCCGGTCACCAGTAAACAATCACAGCTATAAAATGATCCAACAGATGTTAGCTAGAGATGAGTAGTCCAAAATAGAAAGCCTAAAAATAGATCTCCAGGGCCAAATCTCACCCCCTTTTTTATGCTGTGCTCTGCCATTTTTGGCCTACAATTGGCACTTTGATTCCAAATGGAGGTAGTCCTACAGCCACAAGTGCACTCTAGGATGGGACAGGATGGGGGGATGTTGTCATGTGGGGCTCTGACTGCAGTGACCAACCACAGACTAGTCATTATCCTGAACAAGTTGTTTATTATTATTATTATTATTATTATTATTATTATTTCCCCCTCAAATATCCCTGTAATCCAACACCAGGGGCTTTGCTGATACAAACAGGCTCTCAGAAATGATGCACACTGTTATGTATTTTTAAAAACTCAGACCTGAGGTAGAATCTAAGAGCCAGTGTGGTATATCATTGTATACCATGTATACCCATTGTATTGGTATGTGCAAAAATCAAGGCACCAAAGCTTCAGCTGCTGCAGGAAAGTGAAGTGGACTTATGGCAGAGATCAAGTCACAACAGGGGATGACACCACTGTGCTGTCCAACCCAGGATGGGACTGGGGCTGGGGCTGGGTGTCCTGCACTCCCATCATGGGTCCCCAGTTCCTCAGTCCAGCAGGGCTGTTTCATCAGGAGATTTTGGTTTTATCTTGCTTTCACATCCCTAGACTGAGCCAAAAGGAGAGCACAGATCCCTCAGGGGCTGAGCAGCTGCTTTGCATTACAGTGTCTATTAAAACCCAGAGATAAATGCAGGGTTATTCTCTGTTCTTTTGAAAGGAGGGACCTAGAAGATGTGTTGAAAACATCCTCTGCAGAGAAGGGTGTTGCAGCCAGAAGGGCCCCAAAGAGGGACCTTACAGACCTGTCACCATCAGATCTTAGGGAGCTTGTTCCTACAAGCAAGGAGCAGGTGACACCAGTCATTTTGGCCTATCTGGGTACTATCTCAGGCTCTGATCCTATCAGACCTTGTGAGCCAAACAAGACAAGGCCGCAGCAGCAGCTGGCTGGGAAATTTCCAGGAAAAAGAAGCAAGCAAGCAGTCTTTTCAAATCTGACCCTCTCTCAGTTCAGGGCCCCTGCAAGGAGACTGGGACATGAGGCCAGATGGGGCATTAAAACCTCAAATGAGAGGTCAGTTCAAAGACCTCATTCCCAGCCCAGCTCTGTGACATGGCCAGGGCAGGAGGCTGCATTTCCCAGCTCTCATTTTGATGGAGCTTCTTTGGCTCTTTAAACATTATGTGTTTAGCTTGGGTCACCATCGGATGGAGGTGGATGGACACAACATAAGCCCTGAGCAGAAATGGAACTTGCCCAGCCAGAAACAGGGTATGGGATTAGAGGAGGCTGGAAAGCAGAAAAGCTCCTGGAAGAGTGTAGTATGTTCCATTCTCACCCCTAGCTGCTTATGTAAGAAACAGCCACGACTGGATAAACCCTGGCAGTTTCCATCTCTGGGGCAGGAGGGATGATCCAGAGGACACAGAGAGCTAGCACAGGGAGCATCCCCGTGCCCAGGGATGGGTCTGGCTGCCCTTCCACTCTGCTTAGAAGGACTGGTGTTCAGTGGGCCTGACCCACCAGACACATTTCTCATGCCACTGTGGCACAGCCATCAGCCATGCATCCGTGGGACAGCCACCCTGTGCTAGCTTACACTGGGAATGTTAGGGATGGGCTGAAAGGAGCTCTTCATGCTCATCCTTCCAGACCAGGAGTCTGTTAGCTGCATCTCTAGGCTGCTCTGGGAGGGTCAGAGAGGAGCCCTTCTCAAACTGCCAGGTGAACTGTCCTGCAAAGTGCCCTACAAATTGTCCTGCAATCTGCCCTGCAAACTGTCCTACAAACTGCTGGGCCAACGGCAGGGTGAGCTGCTGGGCCACACACCACACCTGCTGGCCATTGGTGCATTTCTTGCCTCTTTGCCAATTAATGCATTTCTTGCCCGTTTGCCCATTAGCCCATTTCTTGCCCATTTACCCGTTAGCCGTTTGCCCATTTTTTGTCCATTTTTGCCCATCTGTCCGTTTGCTGCTCCCCTCGGGTGCTCCTGGTGCTGCCCCTCCTCTCCTGGTTCTCTGCTGGACCTGCCAGGGCTGTCCTAGGGATGGAGAACTGCAGGTACAGCCTGGTGTTACCCTCAACCCCACACTTGCCTCAGCCACTGCCTGAGATTGTCACTGTTGATCCTCCCTCTCTGCAGTGGTGCAAAAACAAGTCCCATATGCCCAACAAGATGGGGATGAGATGGGAGGAGATGAAGGCCAGAGGCTCAGCAGCTGTCTGCAGGCATTGCCCCAGAAAGTACTGATTTCTCATTCCACAGTGTGAATAGAAAGTTTAATGTGATCTCAGCATCCCCTCTTCCCCAGTGATGAATGTGCTTGTGCCAGCTCAGATTCAGTGACGGAACCATGGGACGTCACCTCCCTGTGGCACTCACAGAAGCTTCCAAAGATGTGGAGGTGGCTTTGTAATGGAAACCAAAGGAGATGTCTCCTAAAACGTTTTCTGGAAGGCTCCTGGCTCAGTTCCAGGACAGGCAACAGCCCTTTAGTTCTGCCTGGCACAAGCTTTACATGAGCTCTCCCTGCCCAAAGGACAGTGGACAGGGGGCTTTGGCTGCCTGCATCCCTCATCCAGCTGGAGCACATAGCATTAGCCAGGATGCTCATATTTCTTGGTGAAAGAAAATAATAAAACCAGAGCAAGTGGTAAGGGATGCCCTGCCTGTGTTTATTTTATCCTGACGTGCTCACACATCTCCAGTTTTTCACAGATTAATTCTTACTCCCTGTGTTGTGGCTTTTTTCAATTTTACAGAGACTTGAAGCTGAACTCATTTACACTAGAAAGAATGTTTCTTGCTTCAGCTTCCCGTCATGGGTTAAAATCAATAACATTAAAGTTTATTTTAAACACTTTAGTTTAGCAAAGCAATTTTCTCAGCATTCCAGCCTGCTGTCAGTTTTTTCACTGCTATTTGCAATGCATTAGGTGTAGTAAAGGAGTGTTTCACAATCCCATCTGCTTTCAAAGACCTTTCTAACAAACCCTGCAATGAGGATATAATTCATGTGATGACCTTGGTCAAAAACAAACACAGGCCCCAAGGTGCAGCATGTGCAAGGGGGTTGATAGACTCACAGGTTTTGTTATAAAAGAGGTTTTATGTGTCACTGTCTTGCCAAAGCTGGCTGGCCTTGTGTGCACCCAGCAGCATCACTGCTGCTGGGCAGGGAGCTATTCCTTTGGCTCATTTGGAAGTCCTGAAATACATTTTATGGTTTTAAACAGACCCCATAGCCTGGGAAATGCCCATGGGCTGATGTTTGCAAATACATGATGCCATTCTCTAGTCAGCAGAATAAACCTATGCGCCATATTGTTCAACAGCAGAACTTAAAAGGGATGACGAGACATTTTTGTGAATGAGAAGGGATTGGAGGAGGCAGAGTGGGTGAGTAAATTTGTCACAGATGACACAGGTCTGCAGGTGGGTCCCCTAAGGAGAGGGCCGTTGGGTTTTCTGTGCTGCAGACCTGTGTGACTGCCACAGACCAGGCTTTCAGCAGCTGATCTGGAGCAGCTGCAGACTCAGCTGCTGTCATGGAGCATTGAGCCATACATGGACCAGGCTTTGACATTTCCCCCCACTTCTAAAAACCAGGTCGCCTCTCAGGTGCTGGCATGGCATTAAAAGTCTAATTTTAGGCTCCTGGCTGCAGCAAGCATCCCTGTAAATGCTCAGATTCTCTGCCAAGCTTCTGTAGACTGGAGTGGAAATTTGTATCAAGAAGGCTTCACTGTCTGCACTCTGAAATAAAACAATACTCAGGAAGATCATCTGGACAGAGTTATCTCTGAGAGGGCAACACAAGCAATAGAGAAAGATTTAGTTATTTTGTTTTCCACCACAAATTTAGGCCCCAGCTTGTTATTTTCCCCATCTTTCCACCCTCCTTATATGAGCTGCTGGCAGCTGCAGGCTGCCACCACACAGACTGTCCCTTGGAGCCCCTGGAATGGTTCATGCTCAGCACCAGTTACATGTAGAAACAAAACTGGACCAGAAGATAGCTGTGAGCAGCTTGAGATGCTCTTGGCTCTGCTGTCCCATCTCACATCTGCTGCACATGGGAAGGGAGATGGGGGCTGCAGAAAACTTGGCATTTTGTGGGAAGGAGGTGGGAGCAAGAAGGGATGGTGGAGGCTTTGGGGAAGGAAGGGACTGGATACTTTCCACCCTGTCCCCATGGTTCCACACACATAACTGATACTCTGGGATGACCCCTGGGTTATCTGAGGATGCAGATTAGCTAAGGACTTGTTTAAAAGGACAGTTCTTTTACAGTGGTGTGAGTTATCTGAGATGCAGCTATATGCATGAAAACACAATACTTGGAGCTTCTGAATTCAAAGCATTGTGATGTGCTAATGAGATACATATTATAGGGCCTTAAATCATGTCTACAGCACTGATTACGAATTCAGAGAGTCCTGTCTCAGCATGCACCAGGATCACAGTCAGACCTGGAAAAGATTCTTTGGGGATGGACTATTCAAGTGCTCCAAATTCCTGCTCAGTCTCTGGGAGAGGATACTGATTCAGTGCTACCTTTGTTTCCTCAGCCTTTCATCTTGGAGAAAGCCTGTGCCACTTGCAGAGAAGGTCCTGCAGATATTTGGGGCACAGCAGTTATGTCCAGGCACTGCCACTCTCCTAACACAGGAGTACAGACACAGGCCAGCTGGCAGAGTGTCAAATCCTGGCCCTACAAAAACTTGTGGATTTTCTGGCACAGGCCAGGGTTTCACCAGACACGTTCCTGCTCAACTTCATACCTTTTATCCTTGTTCATTAGAACTTAAAATCCAACTAACAGACCACCCAGGCACTGGTCAGAGAAATGCATTCTCCAGTGTCTGGAGGGACAAAGAGGTTTGCCATGTCCCTTTGTCCTGTGTCTCTTGTGCCCATTTACCAGGAAGAATCTGTTGTATTGTTAACTGCAGCACTAACTGCCCTCCGGCTGCTTATTCCACATTTTACAGGATCTAGACCACTCCTGCATTTGCTCTCACTCAGAGTCTTGTGCCTTTCCAAGGGTTCTGGAGGATGAACCTGCAGTTGAGCTACCTGGTATGAATGGGTGGAGTGGTTTTCAGGAGATTTTTTTTTTAAATATTATCTTTATATTTAAATGAAGGTATCAAACTTTTGCCATAAGTTCTGCTCCAATGTCTCATATCCAAGGATGAAACCTCTGAGGCAACCACTCTGACAGAGGATCCAGAGACAGCAGACAAGGAAGGTGCTGTAGGCACATGGAGAGAAGTTAAACATCCATCCTGCCCCCTCCTCTGTGTAAGCCAGTACAGACCCTGCATTGGGACTGCTTTTGGCAGCTGTGTTTTCCAGGCCATTTTTCTAAAGGAGAGAAAAGCACTCAAATCTGTGACTAAGGGCAAAAACTCTTCACCTCCTCAAGCCTCTCTGAAAAAACTCTAAAGGGTGTGAGGCCCAGTGTTGGTAATGATGCTCTTTTAAAATGAGCCTGACTAAAGAAGCCCGTGTTGGTGTGCTGAAGATGACTTCAGATAGGGGAGCTAATTACTTTGCAATCCCGAGCTGTGAATATCAAACACTGGACAAAGCTTCTTGTTTCACCCAACTCTGCAGCTCTACAGAGGAAATAATGGCCATGCACTGCTGGGGTAGCCTCAAGCCAGAGCTGCTGATAAGCAGCAGCAGCAGTAGGCAGGCAGACAACATCTTGAGGAGCCTGAGGGCAGGACTGCACTGGGAGCAGCCACTGACAGATGCTGTAGGCCTTTTCCTGACCAAAAAAAAAGTCCTGTAGGGAGGTCAGAGGCAGGTATGGCTCTGGAGGGAGGGAAGAGTCGTTTCTCTTCTCATTTCTGTCTATATGCTCTTTTTCTGGTAGGGCCTGTGGTCAGAAGGCTTGAAAGTGCAGCAAGTGCTCATTTTCTCAATAGCAGATCTGGATTTTGGTGTTGACAGTTCTCAGTAAGCTGTTGCACCCAGAGCTCTGCCAAAACAATCAAGGCAAAGAAAAGTCATTCTTTCTGTGTAGGGTAAGTCAACAGAGACCCTTCTCTGGAAACAACAGGGCTGTATTTATTTGCATCCAACCTGGTTTGGCCTTGATTTGGCAAATAAAAACATGTAATTTCCATCAGCAAGCAGCTGAAAATTCCCCTCTGCTTTCAGAGACCTTTTGAAGTGGGGATGCCTCATTTTTCTCAGAAAATTGGTGAAACCTGAAAGATTAAACCACAGTTCTCTATCATTACAGTGTGGGATACCTGAACTTCTTTAGGAGGTGGTAGAAGAAGGTTATATATAGTTTGAGGTGATCAGAAATGTGACTGTGGTTGGTAAGGTTTCACTTTCTGCATCAAAGGTGTGGAGACAAGTCTGCACCTGACTGAGGCTCCTCAGGCTGATGCCACTGAGCCTGTGGCCGTGCATGTGCTGGGCTGGGGGGATTCACCAGCCCCATGGTTGCCCAGCCTGGGCACCTCCATGCTGCAGGAGCCACCCTGGAATATTCTTCACTGTGGGAGTGGTGAGGCATTGGCACAGGCTGCCAAGAAATCTGTGGATGCCACATCCCTGTAAGTGTTGGAGGCCAGGTTGGACAGGGCTGGGAGCAATCTGATCCAGTGGAAGGTGTCCCTGTCCATGGCAGGGAGGTTGGCACTGGTTGATCATGAAGGGCCCTTCCAACACAAACCATGCTAGGATTCTGTGATGATAAGAGGATGGAGGAAAGGTTTTTGTGCTGGATACTTATGGAGGTATGATCCTTTCTGGGGCCCTCAGGGGTGGGGAATGCTCTGTGCTGTGGCACAAGTCCATCTCCTGGGCACTGCAGAGTGACAGTGACAGAGCTGTCTGCCTCTGAGCACTTTCCTCCCATCCCTGCTTGAGCAGACCTGACCCATTGGGATGCTGTGTCTTCTTCTGTAATGGTTTTCAGCAAGAAGCTTTTCAATGAATTCAGTGCAAAAACATCCCCTTAGATGGATACCAACCCACAACTCACTGGGGAAAACCTTCCTGAGAAAAAGCCTTCGTTTAGCTATGTGGCAGAAAAACTCCCACTGATGGCTGTGAGCAAAATTAAAAGCTTTTGGCTCGTGCATCTATAATTAGACTGAGCAGAAGGCAAAATATTCCGTTATGACAACTTCAGAGTTGAAAGAAATAGGTCTGAGCAGATGTTGATTTACAGGATAAACAAATTAATTCAATTCAGTTTAGCCCCCTCTACAGTTACAGTCCTTTGTTCCTCGATTTAAAGTGTCAAATACAGGGCTCATGCTGTATGCATGACAAAAAACACATGCCAGGACAGGCACATAAATCTGCAAATACAAAATATATCCAGTATCCTTGAGATCTGCTGCGTTTCCATATCATCCCTTAACCTTCAGGACCTTGGCTGTTACCCAGGGCTGGTGTTCCACAAACACACACTTGATTTACAAAGCCTTTGCAGCTTGCCAGTGGAAGGATTGCCTTTGATGCAGGGACCTCTAAGATTACAGGGCTGCATTAGGTTGGTCACTAGGTTGGAGAGTCAGCCTCCCAGCCTACAAATTTTCTGTCCTTTTAAAAAGGCTGTTTGGTGGTTTGATGATGGGAGGGAGTCAATGGATACAAGCATGTGGATGGTGCTGAGTTCCTCCCTGCACATCCATCTGTTCTCACCTGGGATGGCACAATCCTTTGGAATGGGCTCTTCCTTGAAGCTCTGGAGAAGCCCAAGCCCATAAAGGGTGTCAATGCAGATTGCTTGAGAATAAGCTTGGTTGGAGACAAACAAGCAAACAAGCAAACAAACAAGGAATCCCTCCTGGAGGCGAATGCTCCTTCTGAAAAGCTGAGCTGCTGTTTAAAGAGCTTTACTTCCTTCAAAGGTCTTGGAGAGGTCTGTGGCTTCTCTGACTTCCAAGTTTAGACTGAGACATAATTCAGCCCTTTTAATAACTGAAAGGCATTGAGTCTTCTTAGTCCAAAGGAGCAGATAAGCAGCTTTCTGAGTACTCAAACTCAGGCTGGTTTTATAGCTTTTATAGCATTAGTGCAAGACTCTCTCTGTGCTTAATAATGTGTTTTGTATCCTATGAGGAATATCAGTGTACACACAGGCTTAGAATAGTTGTCTAATATTTTCACTGTTCAGCATTCACTTTTCCAAAATGTTAGAAGAATTGATTTGGTCTAGAGCACCCATGATCTGCATACAAGTGTCTGGTGGGAGGGCTGAGCACTGCATAATGACCTGGAATAGTGTTGAGCTGCTCTGTATTGGATGCTGCTGCATGGGATCTGACATCTCCAGTGGCACAAAGAGGCAGGCACTCTTGTACCTCAGAATGACCCAGCTGGCCCAAAACTGGTTAAAGAGAAGGAAACAGTTCCTGACCTGCACAGATGGTTCCCATTAACTCCCCTGTGTCACCCCTAAGGCTCAGTCTGGAGTTTTCATGCAGTGTGTGCTGTATGCTGCCAAAACAAGAGGGGCTCTGGAATCACCCAGGCTGCCTTTGATTGCTGTCCTGCAGACAAGAGCTTTGCTTTTGTTTTGAACTACAAATAGTATGGATATTTGCAGCTGGAGCATGGCTGTAGCAGTAGGGTACATCAAAAGTCATCAGACTACTGCCCCAACAGCCTTGTAGGCTTTTCCCAAGCAATGAAGGCTTCCTCCTGCCATGGAAGTTTTGGCCGGAGATGAGTCCAGAGTCTCCTGAAACATTTAGAGTGGTCCTGCCTAGCTCCAGACTCCCCTGCTCCCAGGGACTCAGCAGTCTCTACTTTTCTTGAAGAGATAACACAAACTCTTATTCCACATAAAAAATCTAAATATAGTAGCTCAGGAAAAAAAGGTTCCTGTTTTTTGTATCAAGTGTAAATGTTCTGTGTAAGTTCTGCAGTGCTCAGTGCATGTCCTGGATGTGCTTTGTGAAGCCAGTGAGGCAAAACTAGCCCTGGGAGCACCAGCCCTGCAGTGCCAAACCACCACTCTCAGCTCCAGCCCTCTCCCATCTTGTCCAGAAACAGAACCTTGCAGAACAAAACCAGTTGTTTTGTAAGCAAACAACTTCACTCCACAAAAATCAGTCATTTTGTTAAATGTTAGCCTAGTTGCATTTCATGTTTCCATCTCCCCTCTCTCCTTGCCAGGCAGCCCAGGGTGGGTGCTCAGGTACAGGTGACAGAAGAAACACTGGGAGAAATTCATCACCCTTGCAAGTGGCAGAGCTCGTGGTCCAGCTCTGTGGGATGCTTGTGTTGCAATTCCACGGGCTTGCCCTCTCCAGTAGCATTGTTAAACTCCTGGAGCAACTACCCCATCCAAGAGGTGGAGGTGCCATGGTGAGCATTAGCCAGAGCCCCTGCACTTGCAGTCAGGTTGCATAAGCCTTGTTTCTCTGGAAAAGCAGCTAAAAATAGCCAGTGGGGATGTGCCACGGGCTGCAGGCTCCCGCTGCCAGGTTTGTTTTATATTGCAGCAGCTCTGGGAGTCAGTCCCAGGCCAGCACCGTGCCTGGAACCACGGCTGGGGAAGGGAGGGCCAGGCTGGGCTGCCACGAGCCAGCACCACAGCTGGGCTGGGGCCACAGGAGGGGCCCTGTGCCCTGCCCTGGGAGCCACAGGCCTCACTGGGAGCCTGCCCAGCTCCTGTGGGACCCCCATTCCCTGACCCCCAGCAAGAGCTGATCCGGAGGGTTGTTAATGAGGAGGACTGAGGTGGTCTCAGTTTCTCTATCCCTTATAAGAAGGTTTGCACTATAAGGTGATACCTTTCTCCAGAGCAGCCTGGTCAAGTGGAAATCAACACTAGCTAAGTAAATGCTGATCATCCTGCTTAGAGACTTGAATTAAAAAGCTTTGCCAATCAGCCTTGATTGATAGAAAAAGGACAGGGCATTAGGATCAGTCATGAGGCTTTTGAAGGCAAGACATTCACTTCGATCTTTTTGTTTCCCCATTTAACCAGCAACAGACCAGTGTCATTAACAGCAGAATATTTACTCATTGCTTTTGCCAGTGAGAAAACACAAATGCACATATTAGAGTCCACCCAGGAGCTAAATCCTGTGCTAGAGAGAGCTGTCACTCTGCTGTGATCAATGAGCCTGTTAGCCTTTGCTCAGTGCCTTGGCTCCCAGAGAGCCCCTGCAATCAGATCTGATTATGGTGATGTATTGGTGTGATTTTGACTGTGCTCGTCTGAGAGGCTGGGATCAGGTTGTAATAAAACAAAGAAAAAATAGTAGTGAAAAAATTACCCTGAACATTAGAGGTAAAACAAAGCCATTTGGAAAAATGAAGCTGGGCAGAATGACTGTGAAGATGCAGCAGGCAAGAACATTGGGTACAAAGCTGATACCTGGCTTGGGCATGTCCTGCTCCAGCTCTGGGCAGCCCAAAAGCTGCTCAGCATGATGCTGCTGCTGCAGAAGGGACAGTCTGCACCCTTACAAAATCAGATGGCTGGGGATGTAAAGGATTGTGGCTGCTTTGGAGGCCAGCCTGAGGCTGTGCAATTTTCATAGACATCCTCCACCAGACTAACCCTGTTCCCTTTTTTCCTTGGCAGTCTGTTGCAAAGCCCTCTCCCTGCTCTTTACAGGTACTGCATAAACATCAGACAAAAGGTTGCTCACTCCAGCAAATGGGATTTTCTGAAGAACTTCCATGACTAAGCACAAACCTTGAACATGATCTTGGCTGCTTTGCCCTGATGTTGCCCCACCAACTACCCCAGTCATGACAGGAAGAGACGGGACAGATCCTGACGCCAGTCCCAAAGACCAAAGAGATTTGCTGTGGACATAGGAGGTCCCAGCTTGGGTGGCTGCATTCAGACTGTGGTGCTGACACCCTGCTAAGCTGCCACAGTAGGAGCAGCCGGGCTGCAAACCCGCCCTGGGGCTCGCACAGGCTGATAGCAGGAGAGCAGAGGGGCTGGCTGGATGGGCAGCTGATGGATTGCTGTAACTCAAGCCTTCACATCCCTGCTGCAGCACCAGCCCTGGGTCAGCAGCACAAACTCAGCCTGGCCACCGAGTGTCCACTGAGAGCCTGCTGAAACTGGGACTCTGTGCAGCAGCAAAACCCAAGTTCTGCCTCTGGGGAGACCCATGGGGAGTGCTGAAGTCCTCCCAAAGTCCCCCGCTTTAACAGTGACTAGAAAAGGGGTGCTGGAGAAAGTGTGGCATGGACTTGTGATAGCTCTGGCTTTGTTTTCCCAATTTTATTGCAAAAGGAGGACCTCTGAATGCCATGGTGAGAGCGGGGGGAGCCTGGAGGACCAGAGGAAGGAGGTTACAAAAGGAGCGTGTGGGTTATCGGTGCGAGCGCATTCCTGCGGGGCGGCCGGGGCCCCTCGCACAGACCGCGGGGAGCTGTTTGCACAGCGCCCGCCGCTCGGCCCGGGAACATTTCTTAAATTGTTTCTAGCACTCTCAAGAGCGTGGTTGTGCCTTGAACAGTTACTTTAGCGATTGCTGCACGAGCAAGTGTTACCCCAACACCCCTTCCTCACAAAACAGGGCAGGGCTCCGGAGGGACCCACGCGCTGGTCAGGGGATGGAGGCACCTTTTACTCACCAGCCCAGCCAGACACCTTGGAAACGCAATGAGTGACCCTGGTCCCAAAGCCTGGCCCCAGCCCCAGCCCCACAGGGGCAGCTGCAGCTCTGGAGGGGACCAGCAGGCTGGAGCACAGCGATTCTCAGCCCCAGCCCCTGCCCACAGCCCCGAGGAGGTGGCTGGGCTGTGCCACAGACAGAGCACGGCATCATCTGTGCCACCATCACCTGCTGGGAAAGGGCTGAGGAGGGGCCCAGTGCTGGGCCAGACACCCCAAAGCAGAGGGGCAAGGCTCATGGCACAGGTTTCCATGGCACCTAGGGCCAGGTGAGATGTCCTTCTGGCCTTATTGTCAGGGAATTAACACACTGATTTTTTTTTTTTTTTTCAAACGCCTCTCCACAGGCCCCAGGGCACAGGGTTAAAACCAGTCTGTGTTCACAGTGTGATGGACACACACTCGGATGGCAGCACTGGGAGGGGTCAGCCTCTCACACGTGTGGCTTAAACCCCAGGGGCTTCCCACACACAGCAACATTTCGCTGTCATAAAAGGATCAAATCACACTTTTCTTACTGTTGAATGTTCTGCCCATCCACCCGTACCCTGAGAACTGTGCACAGGTGGGCTCAGGAGGAGCCCAGGGATTTTTCTGTTAACGAGGCTGGGGCATGAGGGCCTCTGTTAATGATGATGGTTGACAGACATTCCCACATTTCCCATTCCCAGCCCATTTTCCTCATAGCCAAGGGTCCAAAAGGGGTTTCACTGAGCGTCACTGCTCTTGAATGTTTTATTAGGGACTGAAGCCAGTACAGGATATTGAGCAATTCAGCAGCAGAGCAATACAGAGCGTGGCTGGCAGGGTTTAATATGTATCTGATTGTATTTCCAATTACGAGAAATGCACTGAAGCCAGTCCTGAGGCAGGCCAGAGAGCTCCAAGCACCACAAATCTGGGCCATTTAGCCTCTATGAATTCTTCCTCTCTTCCCTCATGATTCATCTCGAGAGCATTTAAGTCCTTGCAAAAATGCATTGCCAATTAAAATGTGAGAGTGGCTCTGAAGGATTAGACAAATTGAGAAGTACCTTTTGCAGCAGGGTGGGATTTGAGCATCCCTTTTTTTCATTTGTATCAAGCAAAATCCTGCATGACCCAATGGGAATGAAAACTCCTGCTGCAAACCTACTTCAAAATCCATGGCATCCTTCCTTAAATGAAAGACGAGTCTGGGTTGGGGCTGAGGTCTCAGAGCTCCACCTTAATGCTGTGCTGTGTGAGATGTGGCATCCCAAAGCAAAGCAAGCAAAACTTTTTTTGGAGAGGCTGAGCCCAAACAGGGCTCATTGCAAATCATTGGTACCTGATGCCAGAGCCACCAGGCAGCATCCCTGGAGCTGCAGAAACAGGAATAGCATCACTGTGTTGGAAGAGACCTTAAAGATCATCTGATTCCAACCCACCTCCCATCCGACCGGGCTGCCCTCACCCCTGCCCCTGCTCAGGCAGCAGCCCTGCCCTGCCTGTTACCTCCACCCCGGCACAGCCACCAAGACAGAAGCTGCAAATCCACCCTGTGTGCCCAGGCCTCGCTCTGATCCCCCTGCAACCTCTGCAGGCTTCAAACAACCGCATTAATGTGTGACAGCCTCCCCTGCCCGAGCGCGGGGAGCTCAGCAGGGGCGGCCCAGACAGACTTTTATGGCCACAAAGGCCACGTCGCACCTGCTGACGGTTGTGAATAGACTTGCAGACAGCGCCAGGTGTGCCATTGCAACAGATTGCACAACTGGGTGTGCCTTTCATCTATCTATAGAGCCCTGCCGAGGGGATGGAGCGTGCTCGGCAATTGTCCTAATTTAGCAAAAATCCTATTTGTCCAGCGGGTCGCCCTGCGCGGTCGGCACGTGTATTTCAGGAGCAATTATCTCGCTTGCCCTTGGCCTGGCCCCGGCCCCGGCCCTGCGGGGAGCGCCGCTTTTATGGCCGGCGGCGAGGGATGGAAATGAGCGAGGGGAAGGGCGAGCGGAGCCTGCCGCGGAGCATCCCCGGGCATCCCGCACCTCTGCAGGACACTGCAGCTCAGTATTTACACTGAGAGCCTTTTGGAGAAGGCGTTTTAATCACATCTCTGCTCGGGAGAGATGGAGTAGCTCAGGGCTTGCAGCCACCTCACAAACGGGGTCACAAAGAGCAGTAAAACACAAGGTCCAGGGACTTGCAAGGTGCTGGTGCCTCCTCCTCTGCCACCCAATAATGAGCCCGACAGCCACACTGCATTGAAGATTTTATCATTCCAGGCTTCGTTAGAGGTCTGAGTCATAATTCAGGCTCATTAGATTATTTCTACATCTCAAAGTCACTTCGTAAAGACAGCAGAAATTCTAAGACTTGTGTTACGAATGTGGACTGCTCAATTGTACTCAATAAATGCTGATCTCACAGGGATGGGTGGGATGAGATCAGATCAGAGTTCTGCAGGCTGGAGCCAGTACTCATTAGCAGCAAATGGGGACCCTGCTTTATGCTATCTGCCCACCCTTCATGGATGTATGTGTGGTGGCACGACCAGAGGATGCATCTAAAATGCAGATGTGATTGCGAGATTCCATTAGAAGAACTTTTTCCCTGCCTGGCTTGGCCAATGTATATTGGATTTGCTCTAATTAGCATCTTTGAAATGAGCCCCGACGAGTGAAGTGACATCTGAATTGTTCTGATTTTATTTTTATAAATATGAATCATATTGAAAAAAATCCCAAACAAACCAACCCAACAAGGTCAAGCCCTTCATGCCACATTTTCAAACCTTCAAATTGCTCATAAAATCTCCCCGCAAAATTAACACGGAAAAAGTAAGAGGTTGAAGACACGTTTATATTTAATATTGCAGATTCAAACTCCAGATCCCCCACTGCTTTATGCACAGCTTTCAGTATACTGCTGTTTCTGTGGAAAATTCCCAAACTGTGGAAGAAAATTAAAGTAATCGTGTGGCTGTTTTGTGCATTTGAGAACTGCACATTGCAGGGATGGTGAGGCAGAGCACAGGGATGGAGTCCAGCATCCCTTGGGGTGTAAAGGCTTCAGAGCCACTGCAGTCCCCCAGGAGTTTGTAGGTGTGTGCCCAGCAGACCCCTGGGGAGGTGGGGACAGTGCTTCTTGTCTGGCTGCCTCCATCATGGAGAAGTGCTGAGGGAATGCCCGGCTCATGCCACTGCCCTCCTCCACCATTATCCACGAGTATCAACTGCCTAAAAGCACTCTGGAGCCTGTAGGTTGTGCTGGTGAGGTCGCCTCGGAGCAAGCAGAGCACTGATGCCGCCCTGCCACCCCTGTGGCTTCCCTCCCTGCTGTCACATCCCCCTCTCCCCAGGCCCTGACCTCCAGCTCTCAGCCCACTCTGGGAAGCCTCTGCTCTGCTCTGGTGGCGGTGGCTCCTCGGTGTCACCCTGCATGTCCCCAGCAGACACCTCCTGCAAGCCCCCAGGCTGCTGAGTGATGGGGAACAGCCTCCTGCTGACCAGCACCAGCAGCTGGGGCCACATTTTGGCAAGCCTGGCACTGCCCCTGGGGAGGTTTGGTATGTTAAGAGGCACGGTCACAGCGCCTTGGAGGGGGCAAAATATGTTATTTTTCCCAATTTCTGCATTACACACAAAAAAGGCTTGTGACATGTATGCACACAAGCTGCTGTGTGACCAGCAGTTCTGATGGAATCAAATAGAAACTTTGTAACTACAGCCTGGAATAAAAGGCATTATTTATTCTATGAACTGTAGTAGTTCATAAAAGCCTCAGCGGCAATCAGGACACACTGTACTAGACAGAGCAGCGGAGACCCCACCTTAAAACACCTTCCAATGTAAATACATCAGACAGACAGAATTTATTTGCTTCTCACAATAACTCAGCCCTTGACTCACCATGGACCAGGCCCAGCTCAACACAGCTGTGTCTGAACTTTCACAAAAAGTCTGACTCCACAGACAGAGGCTGCCCCTTCTTCAGTGGCTTTCCAAGGATCTTTCCTCCCTATCAGGAGGAGAACCAGCAAGCAGCAATTCTAAAAGCTTTTTTTAAAAAAACCTTTTATTTATACACCTATTGAGATATGCAGTGATTTAAAATCAGCCACTGGACACCATCAGACACCTCTGCTACATTTATTTCAGCTGTTAAGTTCAAGTTTGCATATTTGCAGTCCTCTTCTAAACACACTTAGCACCTCAGTACTCCTGGAGGCACATATAATGTGGGCATGTTGATTAAGAAGTCAGTGAATAACATAACCCAGTGCATAATTAAATTGCCAGACTTGATTCTCTTTCATTCATGCTCTTAACAGTTTCACATGACAAAGAGTCCACATCCAAACTACGCTGACACAACAAGTACTATATGTTCTAATTAGACACTTGATTAAATCCAATTGTGGTCCTCAATATGTCTGTGCAGGTTGCACAGGCTTCCATGCACAAATCATGATAAAATCACAATAAAACACTTCCAATCCTTAGATTCCAAAAAGTTATATCTGAGGCCTAAGTCCCATTCTTCCCATTTGGGTGGTAAGGAAATTGAGACCACAGAAAACCTCAGAAAAATCTTTTGTGTTAGTCATCTCCTGGTTAAATTAAAAGAATTTGGCCTCTCTGGTCCCACTCTAGAGGACAAAGTTTGATCTAATTTATCTGGTATTGCCCAAAAAGCAAACAAAGAAGCATGTGTTCCAGCAGAAGCCCCCATCCTTCACCCCTCCATCACCATCACTGCTGCCCAGCATTGTGATGGGAACAAACAGGAGCACATAATCTTACAGCTGCTCCATTGTCAGAGTGACACATTAGCAGAAGGATTTACAGACCTGTTTGCTTATGAAATAAAGGTTTGCATGTTCAGAAATGCAAACGCCTCCTCTGCACAGGAACCACACACCACAGAGAAAGCTGCTCCCTGAAAGCTGTGCTGAACTCAGGAACATTGTTAAGGTGTCTGGGACTATTTAGGGTTTGATGCTTTCTATTTCTATTTCTATAAAAAAAATCAAACCCAGCAATGAATACACAGTTGCCAGTATGCACACACACGGTGAGAGGCTCCTGAGGCAGCTGTGCTGAGGGCTTGGGCAGCTCTTCAGAACAGTGCTGTGACAAAGGAGAGCTGGACACATTCACTTCACCTTTGCACAAAAATCAACATTTGCCTCTCCAAGTCAAATCCGGGCCCCAGGGATGCCAGTAAGTGTTTTGCTAATAATGGAAATTGTGTGAACATTTTAATTCGGATTTTACTTCAGAATTTATTTGAAGAAAGATTTGTCTTGTGAGAAGTTGAGTTGATTGAGGCATGCAGATTTGCAGCCTTCTGCAGGCAGAGCACCAGCAGAAAAGCTTTCCTTAAAATCACGGTGCTTTACTTTTTGGGTAGTTTAGGTGCTATGTTGTTGTGGAACCACATGAAGCTGAAGATGACACCCATTGTCTTTGGGAAAGTCTCATCATAAGCAAACTTCATGGATTCTCCTAAAGGTATTTCCACGACTTCAATCAGCTCTCCTTCTTCAGGCTGGCCGCCTCCTCCACTGCTTCTCATCTGGTCGTTTACTTCTGCGTAAAACAATGTTTGCCTAGAACCTGTCACACCAACTCCAGACCTGGAAAAAATCAGAGAGGAAACTCTGTTTTAGACAGAAAGAAGGCAGAAAGGAGCTAGGAATGGAAACCTGGGTCCTTAATGTGTGAGACAGAAATTGACTGAGACAGAATTATCGAGACAGAAAGTGATGGCAACTTTCATGCAGAAATATCAACAGATGTGAATACAGTTTCATATAAAATAGATCCATACTCAAATATATTTTTTGGAAAAATGTGAATTTGGGAGAAAATAAAAAAAGAAAGAAGACTTTGCATTGGTGAACTGTTGTTCTACACACACTGGAGTCAACAGAAGGTCTTTCAGCTGACCTCAGGGAGAGCAGAACTGCAGGATGACTCACAGAGATGCACAAACAACAGGAAGAAGCTCCCCAGTGTATCTGTGTGCTGTCGTGCTACATTTGTTTGCTTGTTTCTACACAAATATTTAGATATTTTACTCTTAAGAGGATTATGTCCATTCACAGCTGGAGTCCTGCACTCATGGACTGGATAGGTAAAGAAGGGAAAGGCAGTCTGAGACTCGCTCTCTATCCTTCCTGAACTTTAGCCTTGACCCAAATGGACCACTGTAAGCACGCACATGTCCAAAGTAATTCAGTCTCCCTGCTACATTTGCTTCAGTGGATTTAGTTGAGGATATTTTAGATTATGTAGTCTTTCTTCAGCTAGACTGCTTGCTGTGTATTATACTTCTTATTTGTTAATCCTCTATTTCCTTAGGACTGTTTAATTTAGGTATTATTAAATAAGGGATAAGTACATAATCCACTCATTTAGTCCTTCCAAGAAAATATTCACATTGTAATCGCAATTTCTTCATTTCACATGATTACAAGCGACTTTTCACATTAAATCTGGATCCAAAGTTCACTGAAACTATGAATGAGGCATTAGAGCAAGATGAAAAATTAGCTTCCATATTATTACACATACAGAGGATTCTCAGATTTGCAGCAGTGTTATGATCTTAGAGTGTATATCCAGATTTACCCAACCATTAGTCAACTAAATCTTTCAGTTAATCCAGCACACATCACACCCCATAGCAGGAATTAATCATTTGTCTCTCAGTTTTCTAAGAACACTGGCAATTATTTTGTTTGGGGAATTAATAGTGACTACTGAAGTTGGTTTCTAATAGGGACAATTGAAATTGGTTTCTTACATCAATATACACTTTTTAAAAATACTGAATAGAGAGGGGACCAATGAATTCTTTTCCTAAAATTCCTTCTATTGCATTCTGTGACTTTGGACAAGATGTGTCACCCCTCCAGGATCATTTCTGTACATCTGTGAAAAGAAACTTAACCATCTTTGGCATTTTCAGGAACTCTGAAGATTGATATTGGACCTCTTTCATTCTCTTTATTCCTGTGTTAGGACTGGTCTTTTTGATCCACATTTTAACCAACTGTAAAATCTGCAAGACAAAGAATGCAGTTTGCTGGTTGCCACTGGTTCCATGAAAAACACAGGACTGTGTATAATACATTTAATGTGCTGATATTTATGATGAGTGTTAACTCTGACACTTTCCTCTGCGGTGCCCCACCTGGAGAATGAAAATGATCTTAACCTGAGTATTTCCATGTCCACTTGATATGATATAAAGGTTATATGTAGAAACAGCACATTTATATAAGAAGTACTTCTATAAGAATATTCTGGATTGATCATTTACGGCATAATCTCCTTCTATAGACCTGTGGCCATTTCCCTATGAAACAGCTACAGCTGTGGAAGTCAGTTCACTTTCCACACATCTTTTCTCTAAAGTAAAGGAAAACCAATTTCCAAGGTGCTACATTGTAAGACTCAGGTTCTTGACACCACAGCTCAAATAGCAGGAGGTGATTCCCATATGGTGTAATTTCTTTGTACTTATTCATAAGATACTCTCTTGTTATGAACTAAATATATCAAGAGTAGCTACTACACTTAATATACTTGAAAAGGTACAAGTCCTGGACATCAAGGTCTCTCCTTTGTTATGATGCCCAAAGTTATGGTATTTTTTCACATCTACTGGCATATAATTAACTACAGAAACTATCAAAAATCTGTAACAATACATATTCAAAGGAGGACATACCCACATGATCATTTTCTCTTACTTAATTAACTAACTTAGTCATCTCTGGTGCAACTTTGCCACAAAATATTAGTTACAAAGTAATACAAACTTCCAAATGAGCTATAAATAAAATTAAAGGATGCCAGTATGAATAATTAATACTCATTACATGCTATTCTACTCTTTCCTTCCCAAACCAGCAAATCTAATGTTTCTAAGCCTGCCTAGAATCCCTTCACTATTTAGATGGTGACTTTGCAGACTGTTGCAGGATGTTATTTATGAACACATTCACTGCTTTAATTTGTTGTCTAATCTCTCTCAAGGGAGTTGACAGTTCCTCCTGATTTGATGATACCAAACTGGGAGGAGCTGTTGACTCCTTCAAGGGCAGAGAAGCCCTGCAGAGAAACCTCAACGAATTAAGAGATGGGCAATCACCAATTATATGGAGTTTACCAAGGGCAGTGCTGGATTCTGTCCTCAACATCCTCACAAGGTGCAGCAGAGGGACAGACAGTCATCTCTTCACTCCTGTGGCCAGTGATAGGACTCGAGGAAACAGCATGAAGCTGAGTCAGGAGAGGTTTAGATGGAGAATAGGAAAAGGTTCTTCACCCAGAGGGTGGTTGGGCACTGGAACAGACTCCCCAGAGCAGTGGTCACAGGCCCAACCGTGCCAGAGCTCAAGAAGCACTTGGACAACACTCTCAGGCACAGGGTGTGACCCTTGGAGTGTCCTGTGCAGGGTCAGGAGTTGTACTGGATGACCCTTGTGGGACCCTTCCAACTCAGTGTATTCCATTACTCTCTGATTCTAAAAGACCATTTCAATGGTTTCAGAAAGAAGTTGAAAGATACAGAAATACATTTTAATTCTTAAAAAAGGCACCTTTCTTTCGCTTGAGATTTAGTGCTCTGGCTTACACTGCCAGTTTATCATTTTTTTGCATAGATCCACATGGGCTGCCCTTTACTAAATTAAATATTCTCCAGTATTGCATACTGCTGCCTTTCACGACATTTCCAGACTGCTAATGTTTCCTGCTTGTCCTTAGAAAATTACACAAAAATCAATGCTATTCACATTTTGTCTGTCTTAGTACCTTTGGTTTTACAGAAATCAGAAGTTAGGTTTGTTGCTTTGAAGCTTTTCCGGATGAAGTAATAAAGTGGTTTTCCATATAATCTTGCAAAACATTGTACATTTCAGTGATTTTGGGCACTGGGGCAGAGGAGGAAGAGAGCAGAGAGGGAGAAGGTAGGTCTGACTAGTGAATAGGCTACAGGAAATATTATGTTTGCAGTGTGCTTTCATGTTTATCTGTCACTAGGAATTTCCTCTGCTTTTGCACAATTACTAACTTTATGAGTATGCTCTTTAAGGAATTTTGATGTGCCTTTAATCATATTTATACTCCTCTTTCTGCTACCATCTTCTTCTATCCCACATCTGTGACATACACTTTTCCTTACCCCAGTATTTCCCACTACAAATAAAACACTTTTGCCATGGCCTGAAATGAGTCACCTATTAACAGATTACAGCTCTATTCATTAGCTTTGCATCTGTGGAAATCACAGGGGTCAGCACACCCAAACTGCAAGGGATGAGTTCCAGCCTGGGAAAGCCACCTTCCTGATAAAGGTGCCTTCCCGGGACAAGGGAGGCTTGGCTGGGGGAGGGTGGGCAGGCCTGAACTCAGCACCAGCCCATGGAGAGACTTCAGGCTCTGGTGCCAGTCCAGGGTTTAGCACCGTGCTGCCCAAACCCGGCATGCCATGGCTCACACTCACCCAGACTTACTAAGCCTAGCTTGACCTGGCTGACTGTTCCAGCTGTATTCTGATGCTTGACTTATTTGCCACTGTGGGACAAAGGCAAATGATCCACACAAAACACAGCTCACTTTTCCTCGCCTCTTTATCGTGAGGATCACTTTCCTCCAGGAGTTTATGGTCGTTCCAATTAACAGCTACGTGGCTGACAAATACTCCTTGTCAAGTCATTAGGGCTTAAGCTCACAAGCCCTGTAATTTCAACAGAGAGATTTTAAACCCCAAAACTCTATTAGCACTAAACTTTCTGCCTTGCTTCAGACAGTTAGAAACCTCCATTACCTTTGACAACAGCAAGTCTAGGAATGTAAGCATGTCAAAGTAAGGATACCAAAGTCGTATGGTTTTCATCATAATAATAACTTATATATAAGTTTAACACATCAAAACAAGATTGTATGCTGCCTTCCCATATTTCATTTTGAATAAAACACTCAAACAGTGAGATTAAATCATGCTATGGCTTTTAAAGCCCTGGGCAACACACTTTTAGGCAGCGCCACAGCAGAGAAGGAGCTTCTGCAGAATGAGAAGCGCATCTCAGCTCCCGTGCAAGGGTGGGACTGGCCGGCAGCACGAGGCTGTAATTGCAGCATTTCCATCCACTTCTCCTCAGACCAGGGGAAACACAGCAGGCACACTGTCACTCCACTCTGGTTTGGAAACACGGCAATAGCAGCCACCAAGAGCCTTTGTTTAACCCTTCCCTTTTATCAAATGCAGGAGGAAATACACAGCGCACGAAATCGAGCTCACCACTTGGGACTTTTCACTTGTTCTAGGTTCATGAGCATAAGGACACAGTACATACATTTTCTATCAGAAGTGGGACAGTATCTTATGGCTTTAAAAAAGAGTTTAGTAGTGTCTGGAGCCACAAGTAAGATTGGGTTTGTGGATTTTTTCTTCACACTGAGTGTGCACACACATGTGCATGTCCACACACAAACACGTTGGTAATCAGGGCCAAAATTCAAAGCTTCCGTTTCAGATTAGCTTTGTCTTTTTCTCATGTCTGGGTGCTTGCCTATGCCAACCAATTATCTCATTCCTAACTATCATGTTTGTAAATATATTTTTAATTTGAAGTAACAAGCATGTATGAGAATATAAACAGTATTTTATCCTCTGCTCCTCTGCTGCAACATGGGGGACAAATAAATTGACTTATCCTTGTGAAGACTTATTACTTTTAGTTCAGATTTCTGATAGACAGCAATTAAAAGCTAAATTTCTTGTAATGTGTTAATGTTAAAAAAATACAAAATCTATAAACAATCAACATTCTTATTAACACAGAAATATATATATATTTGTTTTAATCTTACATAATTAATGTGAAAATTCCTGAAAGCAATATATCCTTTTATAAGACATAAGCCATCTGGATGCAGAATTTGGGTCTAGAGTGAATGTATAATTCATGTTTACAAATAAATGTGACACAAATCTCTGTTATTTATGTTTAAATCAATATCCAGTTAGGCATGCAACATGTAAACTGATGATCAGTGTAGCTCCTATTGTCACTTCTTAGGACCTTTGTACAGTTCTGACATTATAAGCAGCAGGTGCAGGGAAAAAAGCACAGAAGTAATTAACATAAAATTATATTACATTATGCTATCACCCAACAGGTGTACTAGCAGGTGATCTTTCTAATTATAATGCACTCCAACATTTTCAGGGCTATTATTCCTTCTACACAAAAACCTATGAATACAAACCATTTTTACTTCATTGCACAGAGGCTAAAAGCCATGGCACAGTAATTGGAACATCCAATATTAATTCTCTGAATGCTCTTCTTGTACACTTTGGGAAAAAAATCAACGGTAGGAAGATTAAAGGAAGTACCTATTTTAATACAGTCAGTCTTTTAATCCATCTGATTTCTTTGCAGTGGGGCTGAGAACCTATTTGATCCAGGTCAGAGCCAAGAGTTTTTTACAGCCTCTGGGAGAAAATAAAGATGTAATGAAGGGAAAAGAAAGTTGAACCAGAAGCTCTGGTTCAACTCTACCCTGATGTTCTGAGGTGTTATTGAAGCCAAATTAATTTTATAAATATTCTTCAAGGCAACCAACATTTTCCAGAACTAAAAGAAAATACTTTGCAATAGCAACAATAACATCAGTGACAACAACAACGATGACAACTTATTTCCCTGCCCCTGTCTTGTAAGAAAACAAGTCTCAAGGCAGATAGCTGGAAGTACTTCAGCCAAAGAAACTAACTCACAGCTGAATTTCAGCACATGGGATTCAGTCAGAAAACTGCTGGGATACCATGACAGATAGAAAAATTGTTATATCTGGTATATGAGTAAGTCCAAGGTAAGATGTTGACTTAAACAATTTTGCATTTGTGAAAAAAACCACCCCAAACATCAAGGGAAGCTCACAGATTTCTTTTAGAGCTTTTAAAATTGTTGAATTTAACCACAACCTTCGACCTTCATGAACCCTCTGTTTATAATTATACTACCATAGGATTAGCTTCATTTTGTTATTTTATAATTGAACCAGGTAATTCCTTTACACCCGTCACATCAACCCCTTATGCTATTTTTGACTGATGCCATACATACAACTGAAAGGAACTCAAGACACCTGCAGCCACCAAAACTTCCTGAAAGTCTCCAACAGTGAATTAGCTGCTGCCATAATTTAAACCAACCTTTTGCAATACCAAAATGAAGTTACTGAATGCCAAGCACAAAAGCAGAAATTTGTGCAGCGATGATACTAAACTCACCACACAGGCTGCAAACAATACAGTTTCTTTTCAGAATGATCCCTCCTCTGTCTACAGAGCAACATGAACCATCTGCATTTCAGTTCACCTCCTGTCTGGCATTTTTCTATAATAGGAACAGATATTTCTGATTTTTGAAGTGTGATTCCTGTGTCCTCCTCCAGTCAAGTTCCTCTAAATATGTTTGTGTTTCTTGTTATCTGCCCCCAATCCAGCCTCCTTCACTCACCCACACCATACTGTCCTGCTGCTGGAACCATTTGTTCCAAAGGCTCTTACTCAAATGGTGTAAATTCCCCAGCTCCTGGCTTCTTTCCTGATTTCCTCATTGACTCCACAGCTCCTCTGTGGATCATTCAAGGTAATTAAATCTGAGATCTGTTTAATTCAGTGTCTGACTTCTATGTGATGAGCATTAAGTCACTGGAGCTTTGACAGAGGGGGGGTCCAGTGCGTTACCTGCATGTTTATGAATTACCTGTAGCAGTACTGAGGTCACACTTCTCAGGTTAGCTAAGAACCACTGAAAAAAATTCCCCCAAAACCACAGCTACAGGCTCTGATAATAAAGGAGGAAAATCCCTGCTATCTTCAAATTACCTCTAACTTATACAGTTCCTACTACTTGAGAACAGAGCAAAGTTGAATACAGTCTAAGTACTTTCCTCATTTCCTTACAGAGAATTCTTCACCACAATGAGTGTACTTTCCCCAGGTCCATTTAGGTCTCAGCCTATGATTTTTCTCTGCATTGTTCCTTCAGCTCTTCTTCCCCTTTTTCCACTCAAGGTTTTCATATTCAATTTTTCCCCATAGTTAAGTTCTCCCTATGGATTGTCCATGCTCCATCTTTCTTAATCCATTAGGCACAGAACTGTATTGACCTCTCAAGCCAAAACCATTTCTCCTTTTACATTTGATGTGTCTTTGGCTTTTCACGCCCTTCTGTCAGGCCTAGCTCAACTCCTGCTTTTATTCCAGGCAGGCAATTTCCTTCTCATGACTGATTCCAGAAAGGGGTGTCATTAGGAATACAACTCCCTGCTTTCAGATCAAAGGCTGTGATGATGCAGAATATGGACAAGAGGTGAATGACAATGCAGAATCACGGAATATTCTGAGTTGGAAGGGACCCACAAGGATCATCAGGTTCAGTTCCTAGTTCTGAGATAGGGGAAGATAAATTATATCAGTAATGTAAATGCCTCTGCAAAAAAGGCAAACAACAAACTCCAGTGTATAAGAAATGATCTGTGAGACTAGGGGAGATAATGCTTTCTCCCTATCCAGGACAGCCCCCACTGAAGTACTGTGCTTCACTTTGGGCACTAAACTTTTAAAAAATATGCAGACCAGATGGAGGGAAGGCAGAGGACAGCAGGAGTGATCAGATACCTAGAAAACATGATCTGAAGAGAAAGACTAAATCAACTAAAATAGTTTTGTACAGGCAAAAATAAAGCAAAGGGAATATGTTTTAACAAATGGGTGGAAATGCAGAAGTACTTCATGCCCACTGGGGACAGAGTAGTAAGTGTCAGTCTTGAAGTAAAGAAAGGGAAATTTAGGCAAGACATGAGGGCAAAGTTGCTTGTGGTACAGACAGATAAGACACTTCAGACAGAATGCTAAAACCCTCCAAGAGAGGCCATGGAACGATCAGATTTGAGAGAAAGCACAGATGCACATTTGTCACAACTGGTGCCAGTCCAGCTGAGGCTGATCTTTGGAAGAGGAGCCATCTAGAGAGAGGCCCCCAAAACTCTGATCTGAGGCACTGCATCAATAAATAATGCAGAGCAACTATTACACAGATTACTGGGATGGGAGATAAGAGCAGAAATGCAGGATGCATTGCAATTGTAATGGCATGCATATGCATTAATGCAATGCTTTATGCCTGTGCTTTGTATTGACAGTCACACCATGAAACAGCAGCATAAACCACTTGGAAAAACCTGCTGCACTTGGAAAAAGCCCAGGAATTCTTATATGTAGTATAGCCATTACAGAAAAAAATGTCCTTAGGAGACCACGAATGAAATGATTAGTTCCTGTCTTTGCATCAAATCCTCAAGGATCAGAAAGATATGCCAATCCTTAAAAAAACTTTAAAATATCATCTTTGAGGCTTTAACCTTTTGTATTAATTTAAAAATGTAAAAATTATACAGGCCCTTCTGACTTCAGCATGGATCTCCATGGGCAGAAAGCTGTGTCCACATGGACAATGGAGGATTATGAGCTCTTTGCAAGGGTCTCAACAAAGAAAACCCCCATTGTATACACTCTTCACAAGTCAGTGCAATTAAAAAACTAAAAAGCAATTGAACAAACAACCACCTGTAACATACAAAGACACTTATCAACACAAAAACACAGAACGTTTTAGGCAGATATAAATCATTAATATTGAGTCAAACTTCTACACTATATCTACAACTTTCTACAGGAATTGTATTGTACTTTTCCTCTTTTGCATTTGTATGCACATACATACATACATATACATATGTATATATCTGCATGCAGCAGCCTGTCAGTGTCACCCAACCTATGAAATTCTATAGACAGCTTTTGCTCATAAATCTAGAAGACACTTTTTCTTTCAGTAGAACAAACCCTTAATCTGGTTTCAATGAGTTGTAAAAGACAGCTCCTGTGATTCACCCCCTCCCCTCAACAGAAGCACTGCTTGTTAATCCAGCAGGAAATAACATTTGCCAGGATTGACAGCTGTGGATTTGTATTCAATTCCCAAATTAAAAACCAATGACAGTGCCTAGTTCAATGGAGATGTCAAGTAAAATAAAGAAAGTAAAAAACCTGCTGCTTTCTCTGTAAAATACAAACATACATACATTTTGGATAACAATACTAAAAGCTGGGAATGAGATATAATAGGATTAAAGCTGTGTGCAAAGTTTCTCTTGAGGGCTTTTTTTTCACCAACAACTTACATTTTGTATTTTTCCACTTACATATTAATTTTTCCCTTTACTCCTAATAAATGTTTTAAAACATGATAAAAACTATTTCTATAACTATTTGAAATCCTGCAAAAATACAATGTAATAACTTTCACAGTCAAATCAACATAATCTTCATGTATAGCAATAATTATGGTCCAATTCAAAGAAGCTTTAATTACAGACCAAACATTATGAAGAGATCTAATGCCACAGGTTCTCATGCTTCTGCAAAATCATGTTAAAGATTAATCAGAGAGCATCTTGGGACTTTTGTATTGTTAATTTTAATAATAAGAATCAGAGATGGAAAACACCCAGTACAGTGAAGATGGGCTGTTTTCTAGTGCTGTAACAAACTGCTCTGAAGAACCCAGTGCTCAGTTTCCCTGTTCTAATAATCTCTGGAATATGTCACAGTAGTATGATTCTTCCTGGGAATTCAATCTCATAATTATCATATTGATCATATATTTCTAATTCCTTACATTTCTATAAATACTCCTCTCACTTGCTAAACATTACACCTTTCTTGTACCTTCAGATTCCCACATTTCTCCAACACACTGCTTAAACAAGGCAAGAGGGAACATTCAGGCCACTTAGCAATCTGTGAAACAGCGAAATGCAAAGTGGTGTAAGTCGCTGCTGTGTACCTGTAAGAGGTGATCCTCCTGAGGTCTGCAGTGGAAACACGATAGCCACACTCTTCCAAGACTTCCTCACAGGCAATTTCTTCTAAAGAAAGGCCTGGCTTATCCACAATGCCAGCACAGAGCTCATAGGTCACTCCAACCACAGCGGGTAAGGGATTCTCCAGGGAAGGGAAGCTCTCCTTGTCCTGATTCTGAAAGACTTGAGGATGATGCCTTTCTACTTCACACATGTAAACAGCTTAAAAAAAACCCCAAAAGACAAAAGAAAAAGAAACAAGGGGCAGTATGTTAGTCTCTTCATATTAAATATAAAAAAAGGTGGTAGAGCATTTTTGCCTGGAAATTAACAACCATGAGAGTACTTGAGAGTTACAAGGAGTTCAGCTGTGTTATCTGTTAAAGTAATGACACACAAAACTGGAATTTCAAAAAAACAAAGGTTCTCTTGCAATGTCTGTAAAATTATTCTTTAAACTCTTACTTGTACTTACATCATCTGAAATGAATTCATGCACACCTTAAAATAAATAAAAAATGAAAAAGGAAGCTAGTTCATCCAAGAAATCTAAGTGCCAGAAGCACCATACAGCTTCCATTTGGTGGGCAATGTGGATATTGGGATTTAATTTAAACTATGCAGTTATCTTGCAGGAAAGTTGGGTTGCACATAAAGCACCATGTGCACAATGATGAGTCTTTCAGCCTGTCAACTCAGCTGTTATTTAGAAAGGGTATGAAAAGCATGTATGTTTGTCTGAAAAAAAAAATCCTCTTTTGAACATACAGTTCCTTGCACAGATTCCTGTGTGGAGTCTGAAAAAGACTTCTTGAACTAATCTACAAACAGCTGCCACTGTAATGCACTCCTAAAGAAAGTACAAATGTCAGATTTTAGTCCTTATTTAAGCAAAAGCTCTCACTGATGTCAACAGAAAATTTGCCTGAGTGAGAACTGCTCGACTGGATGTCAACACACAAAGAATCCCTACGGACAGACAACTCCAGATCACTGTAACTTTAATATACAGGTACAATTTCACTTGTTTATTCCTTGAAATGTCCTTATGTCTATCCCCTTGCTTTTCATGAAAGGTTTCCAAGAGAATAAACCACACTGAATAAAACTATTTTAAACTTTGAACCTATTTTTACTCCATTAAAATATTTTACATGCATATTTTACATACACGTAACATGATTTTCATATCAGTTTATCTTTTATTTGCCATTCTAAATCTTGCAGAATTGATATATAAGAACTTAGGTTTAATAGGCAACTTTTTGTCCTTCCAGATATTGTAGCTTGGTATTCTAAAAAAAGTCTCTAGAGAAATGTTGCACAACAGTGAAGTACCACAGTGACTTCTTAAGCATTTGGTCTCTGAGGCAGAGTCTACACCCCAGAAATTTGTGCCTGGGCTCCTTCTGCACTGCTTGTTTTGACACCTCAGAAGTGTGGAAGAGCAAGACCTGCACTTCAAAGGGAGATGTCCAGATCAGTCCAATATCCAAAATCTAATCTTTCTCCAGAAGTTAAAACTTTTAAAGCTCCTAGTCTTAGGTCTTTGAGATTCAAACAGGAGCGGATCGCAGTTTCCATTTGTTACTTGAGAGACATGACTTAGAGCTCAGTTTTCTTTTTAAAGCACAGCATGAAGCAAAAAAAAAAAAAAAAATCCCTGCCAGCTCTAAGGGACAGCTCCTTGAAGGGTGTCTATTGTCATTATTCCAAAAACTTCAGAAAGCTAGGAAAATTATCATAAATGACAACCACATCCAAGATTTGTCTGAGACAAGCCAAATCCTCTGAAAGTTTTATTTCTTTTTTAGTACTGACATACCCGTATCAGATAATTTAAAAAGGAACAACACATGCATCCCATTAAAGGCTTTGGGCACTAGAACAGAATGCAGGTAAGAGTGTGGGGTACAGAAATATGAAACTGTGACTTAAGAGTGTTAAAAGTCTTCTGTATCCCTGAAACTCATCCTGTCATTCCATCAGGCACCTGGCCTTCTCCTTCTCCCTCAGCACAACCGGGCTCCATGGAGATCAAAACCTACATTCCCAGAAGGACCTAATCCAGCAGTCCTCTGCAGAGCAAAGTCCTGTGATATACACCCATATTTCAAGCCCAGGAACAGTTTTTCTGTGTAGATAAGGAAGAAAAGAAGCAGTCCCAGCCACTTCTGTAAGAGCTCAAATATTAGAGCATTTGCCAAGGAGTCTGATTATGAATTTAATATCACCTGACTTGCAAAGTTTCAAACTCAATTTATCTCTCACAGATAAGCAAAGCCTAGAAAGCCAAGCTGCCTGCTAATATCAGGGAACAGAGAATCTTCCATAACCCTCTTGATGGTGCAAAACTGACTGCACAAGTGATGCACTGGCTGATAAAGAACTGGATGGAAAAGCAGTGTGTAACCTACTAGATAAGGCACACTCTTTGGAGGGAAACTTGTGACCCTCCTCTTCCTCACCACAGGTTGTCATCTTTTGCAAATGCACAAAGCTTTTGGAAAGCAGAATCCTGAAGCCCCAGCACAGTCACCCACCCACTTGCTCCATGTCCATTGTCTTTGTCTTCTGGCACTTCCTTGGCCAGGAACTGCCACTGCATCACTGCTGGGCAGTCTCCTCCAAAGCCAGATGGACACAGCTGTGAGCAGCAGCACGGTGAGCAATCCACCTGTGCTGGGGAGCTTCTGGTTGCACATGAGGAAGAATGACAACAGAAAGGGTTGTCAGGCTTTGGAAAAGGCTTCCCAAGGAAGTGATGGAATCCACATCTGGACTAATCACCGTGGAGCCACTCAGCTGGAAGGAAGTTTCCACTCAGAGTGGAAACCCCAGCAGAACTGATGTTCTCATTTTCCTTTCTGTGATGTGGGACAAAGGATTGATGGTTCAATCAAATGGAGCAAATAAGATCACTGCTGTTATTAAAAGCAGCCTTTGCAGGTGACACACACAGGGATTGTTTGCTATCCCTAAACAGAAGAAGACAACAGTAGGGACTAAGGAGCCAGTGGGCTTTTGCTCTCTGGGAAGGTGCTGGCTCCTCTCTAAACTTCTGACTGTACTGGTGTTTTGTATCTCCTGAAACAGAACATGGCTGATGATTCAAATCTTTGATACTGTTTATTTTAAGTCAGTGGAAAAACAAACATCACAATCCATTGAAAGATCATTATACTTACAGTGAATAAACCAGAGTACATATTCACAGGTCCCAACCCTAGCAACATATCATTTTATTGTATTTGAAAATGTGTGGTCCATTGACTACCAAAATAAGCATTGACCAATACCTTTGCAAATTAGTCACCGGTGAGGAACATATGCAGAGATACATGTTTCTTCTCTTTGCTCCTCCCAAATGTGTGATTTCCTGCTCATTCAAGATGATCCAAGCCCAGAGCACACTGTTTGCCTCACTGGTTATGTGCTTCTGCCACCCTCAAGTCAGCATGAACTCCTTCAGCTCCCTGATCCTCAAAACCTCCTGTCTGCAGCCATTCTGCTGTGGCTGCAGAAGGGCTGCTGCTGCCCAACAGAACGGGCTGGGAATGCACAGGCAGGGAGGGATGGGTGCCTTTACAGCAGCACAGCCAGCAGTGGGAAAAGCTGCTGCTGCCAGCACAGCCTGAGGAAAGGTGAGCACACATGGCACCAGCACACGTGCAGGGATGAGCCTGGAGAGCGAGGGGTGGCTGTTCACTCACACAGAGTGTTCACCTTCCTGGGGGGACCCTGGGAGGATCTGCAATGAGAAAAGCCTCAGCCTTTGTCTTTGCTTTGTGGAACAGGCACCAGGGCACACAATAACCATGGAATGGAGATACAGTTATAAATAAAGGGACATGAGGAATGGCAGGGCATGGTTGTGATCTCTGAACTGCTGTGGGGTGTCTGACTGACCACTGTGCTTGAGGCCAGTGTCTGAGCAGCTCCAGCCTTTGGAATGGTTTAACTCCAGTCTTTTGAGGCTGATTTGACACTTTTATAGAGATAATGCAATGAATGTGTTGTTGCTCAATACATACATATCTATATATATATTTTTATATATATATGCATGCACATATAGGAAGGCTTCTCCCAAGATTGCCTCAAAGAGAGCAAGAGCTATGGGAACCATTTATTCGCTGGCAAACAAAAGACAGTGGATTAGTGATGAACAAATAACCAAACACTTTATACAAGTCAATTAGCACCTGATGAGAAGGATGCACTGTCAGTGTAACACTGCTGCACAGCACTGGAGAGGCTGTAATCACTTCAGGAAGAAAGGGCAGTGTGACACTGCCCTAGAAAGTTTTCTATGAAGTCTACCATGAGCAGTCTTGAAATGGTCTCTTAGCAACAGTCAGTGAAATACCTTGTCATTTCTTTTAATTAACATGCAAAGAATATGCACTTCATTTTTAACTTCCAGAAAGTAAATACTGCTTTGAGTTGAAGTAACGGATACAAAAACTCAGAAAAAAATGTATATTAACCTAAATTCATGATAATTGGTAAAATTAAGCTGTGCACATACTAGTGAAAAAGCATAGAGTCCTGAATCTCCCTCATTTTAAATACCCAACTATACATTGCACAATAAGGCAGTACAAATAAAAAGAATATTTAAGACAAAACAAAACAAAAAGGAAAATGCTGTGCAAGTAGGTCAAGAAGAACTTCAAATTAAAGCAATTTCTTGAACAATCATTGTAAAGCTGTTTGTCATTTCATCCAAAAGAGGACAATAACCAGCCCAAAAGCAGAATGCAAGACAACCCTGATCATTCGTTTCATCTGTAATGGAAATTTCCCTGGTTAGAAATTCTGAGTTATTGAAAAGGATGGGCTATCATACAAAGAAACAGAATATAGAACAAAGATTTTATCACCACAGATGCACCAACTTTTAACTGCTAAACCCTTAAAAGCTTGCTTCACTAGAGAGCAAAAGTAAATCTAAAAAAGAGGATTACCTGGGCGGAACTGCTTCACCACAACAAAGCACTGCCGAGAAGTATTAAAGATCAGGATTGACACACTGAGGAGGAAAATAAAAAAAACAAAAGATCAATGCTTTATGAAGAATTAATGCAGAACTATTAAACTTACATCTTGTGAATTTAATTTCATCTACATAAATACATGTAGGATTTATTACTAAGGCCACAACACAAGGTCCTTGTCCAAAATCCATCTAGACGGACAGATAATGGGTCATGTTCCCAAAGCTCATTACAATTTTGCTCAAAATTAAGTCCCTTTTGTTCCCTGGCATGCAAAATGAGGACCAATCAATTCCTTCTTCCCAACAGGAACACAACCACCACCCCTCTCTTCCAGTCTAAGAACACTGATACTAGAAAGCAAAAATTCGTTACAAATAAAAACATTTCTTCCCCTTGTATCAGTCTCAAATTAGGATAGTCAAAACCTCAGGCACAGTCTAGTCTCATTCAGAACCAGTGACTTCTGTATAAGCACAGAGCATCTCCTATCTGAGCTACTTGCTGAGCTCAGGTTTCAAAACAGACACCATCCAAGTCCAATTTTTGTACCAATTTAAACCAGTAGCTTCAACTGCTACATTCAGTGGTTCTCTGGTTGCTTGCAATATGTGTCATGGGGACACCTGGCGGGCTGATTATTTGGACATGCTCTGGATGTGTCTGATGTTCTCTGCTTGCCTAACACACTCTCTTTTACTAGTTTAACAAAATGCAGACAAAAGTGTTTCTCCTTAGTTGGTAGCCTACTGCCACCTGAAAAAACAAGTGTATATTTTGCTCATTACCATGGCAGCATTCTCTCATTTGTTCTGCCTTACTCTATGCAATCGAGACATTAATTCATTATTCTATGAACTCTACAATAGATTAGACTCACAATGGCATATTTGCAGAGTTGAGTCAAATTTTCAACTTTCCTTGTAAAAGAACTGTATATTTATTTTCACTATTTGATTTAATAATGAAGTCTCGAGCTGCCAAAGAAAATGCTATCTGATGATTATTAAAAATAATGTTAATGTTTATTTTAATAATATATAAAAACCAAAACAGAAAGGAGAAGTCCAGATGTTAGTATTTATATTCATGCTTGCTATTCTCAAAGACCAGTACTGTATATTGATGGCTTCCTGCTCTGGGAGATGCCATTTGCAGGCAATTTTAAAGTTAAGGGTTTAGCCTGCAGAGAGGCTGGAGGGGAACATTCACTCTGTTTCCTGGCACTAGGGTTCTTTCTGGAATATCTGGGAGTTTGTGTAGGTTGCTGAAGAAATGAAGTTAAACCACAGACCATAATATTTTTAAAGTTACTTAAATATTATTCTTTTATTCTTTGATTTTTTTTTCTTTTCATGACTGTTCCTCTCTTCTGAGGGCAGACACTGCTCTAAATAAAAGGGGAAAAGGAATTACTGCTACTGAACCTTTGTTGTTTTGTCCACAGGCACTGCCTGAAACTGGAGAGAGCAGCAGCCTAAAGCTGCTGATGAAGAGTGGAAGCTTCCTGAAGCAGATGGTTGCCCTTTACCTTTCTTTACATCCTCCACCCCAGGCCCAGTCTTTCCTTTGGCTTGCCTTCTTCAGCACGTCTCATTAAATAACTCATACCAACTCATTAAAAATGGCTCAGCTATTAGACATTATTTTTTCCTAGGAGTCAATCACTTGAGATTTTTATGGAACAGATGGGAAAATTAAAAACAATCTGTCAGAATTAAGGAACAAGATCAAATTAGCTGGAAAGGAGTAGCAGCAAGTTATTACAATTGTCTGCTTCTCACACCATCTTGAGATGAGAGGGTACAGAAATGGCACAAATCTGTAGAACTTTCTATTTAATTACTTCTAATTTTCTGAGAGATTGACAAACTATTTTGAACAGAAATTTACATGTTTTAACAAACCACAACACACAAGTTTTAATGTTTCCTGTCAGAGTTGGAAAGTCATGGAAGAGAAAATTCAGAATTATACCTTCTTAGGAGGGGGGGTAACACTGGGAATGCCATTCACTCTTTCTTTGTTCACAAGAAACAACATAACGTGAAATATTTCCACAGGTCACCAGGTCTGTAACTTCTGAAAACCCACTGAGGGCTGCATTCAGGACAGGTATTTGAATATTACACAAAGTTAGAGCAAGACAACTCAACTGAGCTAAGTAGAGGAGCCTTACTCCCATTTTCAATCAGTTTCTTTATAATGACCCAAATGTGGGTTTAAATGATTGGTCTGGCCTATAAGGAATATATTTGTCTTCTGGAGTTTTAAACCATTCTACAAAGAACTCACAACAAAATTAGTTTGAGATTGCTATTTTTATAGATGATGCAGGCGGCCAAAAAGAACTACTACAAATCTATTAGTAGGTCCATATACATCTTTCAGTGGTACCATACCCTGGGGTATTACAGAGGTGTTTGATGTTTCAAGACAATTCCCTTCAAAATATTACAACCAGACCAGACCTACTTTTTGGGGTATTATATACACAGTTTTTAAGCGAGAAGTAAACATATAAAAAATTAAAACATCCACAAGAACTTTTGTGAGCATCTCCACATCTAAACGATACAGAAAAGAGATGTAGCCAAAGCTGTACATTTGGGAAAACCCCACAGAAGCACTAGAAAAGAAAAAAGAAAAAAAAAGCCCAGCCACATTCCCTAAAAGTAATACTATACAAGAATTTAATCTAAAATGGATATCAAAGGTCCTAATGTAGCAACAGGCTTCATGTCTCAAACAGGAGCACAAGACCACTTTTTTATTACATTTTACAAAGGAAAACAATACCCAGATATAAAAGGATCATGATAAATCCCAAGCTTCCATCCATGCCTAAACAAGCTGTAACACCTCTGCACTAAGGTAACACCATCTTAGGCCTGTTAATCTTTACACTTTTTGTGGCAGATTACTTTTACCATATTCCAGAGGTGTGGATCTCTGCTGGCTGTTCCTCCAGCAGCTGACTCTGAGGGAAATCAGAGGTGTAAAATGAGAGGTCAGAAATGCAAAGACCACTGAGCAGTGAAGGAGACTCAGCTCCTCCACACCACATCTGTCGGTGCCTGCATTAGGGACTACAATCAAACAGAAAAAGAACTTATTAAGAGATGACAGGGTGGGTACAGGGTCTTCCAGGGCTAATGAGGACCACAGATCTACTTAGCCTTCAGCCCAACCTCGTCCTCAACTTCCCACTCCCACTTATACATAAAATAAATGTCACTACTCTAACTACAGTAGTTTTCCCCAAAGAAAGCATGCATGTAAACAGCTCACTGTGCAATGACGTAGAATATTGTTCTTTCTACAAATATGGGAACAACTAGAGCAGCTTTAAAATATTTTAAGAAAGATATGTACCTAAAATGTCACATACAAAGACCATTTAACCTGTACTTGAGCTGTTACTGTACTCAAGTTTGTAGTTGAAGTGTGTTTGGTCTTGGCACCTAACATGATGTTTTCTGAAAGGGATTCCAACTATTCAGCCAAGGCTCTCATGTAGCATTTAACCATTTAAACTTCAAAAAAGCCCCGAGTGAAATAGGTATTAGGATTCTCTGATGGATATTTGACTTCCTGAAACAAAGTCAATGTGCAGAAATCAGACAGCTGACCCAAGGACACTGCAACATAGGAGTGCAGAACCTTAACTCCTCCTCCACCTTTAAGACTTATGAAAAGGGAAAATACCCACCTGAATACAGCTGAAAACACCTCTGAGAATCGTTTAGAAAATTACTCCATTGTGTGCCATGGAAAACTACTTCCACATTTTTCCTTCCCCCAGCATAGTCTAGCTCTGTATTTATTGAAATCACAGTAAGTGATGCTTTGTGATATTCCAGCTCAGCAGACATTTAGCTAGAAATTCTACAACTTCACACTCTCAAACCTGAGAAAGGAAGGTGCTGTTTCATGGAGCAACACAAGACATGCAGCATTTGACCACAGCAGCCCCGAGGTAGGGGACAGATGAAAATTGACATCCTGTTAAAATGTGCACGCACACATATGGACCAGGCAAAGTTAATTCTTTTGAAATACATCCCAGCAATTGAGATCAGCAAATGAACTTTACTACAGCTCCTTAAAGAAGTACTTCTGGGGCTATAGTTAATCCACATGCAACTGCTGACACTTACTAATTGCTTTTCACGAGACAAACTTTCAAAATCCTTTAATAAATAAAGGTTGATTCAGTCTTTCTTTATTCTTAGATGTGGCCTTAATGACAACTTTACACATGTGAATTTGTAAACTAAAAGATATTTTTAGACAATCTCCACAGTATAGCAATAACAAAGACAAGGACAAGACTCCTGTACTTCTGTCAGTGAGCTAGCACTCTCAAGGCTGGAGATGAGGCCTTTTAATGACAACCTTGTACTAGTAATTAAAATATTAATACATTAGGTAAACGATGAAGTAACACAGGCAAAGAAATTGACCTTTCTTAAATCCTTGTAAGAGCAACTCTGGAGCTTCTTGAGTCAAGCACGGGTACGTCTGTGACACACACAAATTGTGATCAGAAATGAATAGTGGAAGATAAAGCACCTAAAAAAAGAGTGACACTAACACTGAAAGCCAGGACTTCTCAGCTATTAACCTCAGCCATTTTCACCTACTTTTAAAGGCTAAAAAGTATCTCAAAATTAGTTTAAAGCCTATAATACTGGTAAGTGCTGCCTACAAACAATAATCTCAGCTCCATGGGGGAGACTTCAGAAACTAATGATGTATGATTTCTAAAAAACCACAACAAACCAACCAATCCAAACTACCAAAATCCCTCCAATACTACTAATACAGCGCCTGCAGTGTTTCAGTTACCATTCTCAGAGAAGACAAAGAGAAAGGAATTGTAGATTCCAAAAGAAGACACAAAAACGGCATGCAGGAATAAAAGCAAGTAAGTGATTTAATCAGCCCCCTTGACTCTCAACAGATATTTGGGGTTTAAAAATCCCTTTGATACAATCAGAAGAAAATAATCAAATGCAGTGTGCAACCACAGAAGTATTTAGAGATGCATTCATCTCTGCTGGAGAGCATGTGAATATAAAACATACATTTAATAGTTTTGCCCACATAGCTCATAAAGGAGAAAATGTCAAGATTTACAAATCATACTAGATGAAAAGTTAGTAAGAAATAAATAAATAATTTAGAAGTCTTATAATTGTTTTAGCTTTTAAGTATAAATTTGTCTCTCTTCTTCAACTGATACGAATTTGGCTTTCTTTGTTCATAGAGGGATGACAAATTGATTATTCATAGTTTTGCATATCAAGCCTATAATTCCATCTAGTCTTTTTAAAATATTGTGGTTGAGAAACACCCCAGTTCACAAATAAAGTATGTTCATAAAATGCTAAGGAGTTGGAATGGACCTTAGAGATCCTCTGCTCCCAACCCCCTCTGCCATGGGCAGGGACACCTCCCACCACACCAGGCTGTTCAAGGTGTTATCCAACCTGGCTTTAAACACATCCAGGGTTGGGGCATCCACAACCTCCCTGGGCAACCTGTTCCAGTGCCTCACCACCCTCACAGTAAAAAATTTCTTTCTAATATCTAACCTAAATTTGCCCTCTTTGAATGTGCATCTATTACTCCTTGTCCTGTCCCTACAGTTCCTGAGGGAGAGTCTCTCTCTGGCTTCTCTGTGGGCCCCCTTTGGATCCTGCAAGGTGCTGTGAGGTCTCCTCACAGCCATGTTCATGTTTGTGAACGTGTCCTCTCCTTGTTTGAATCTAAAATGACTGTGCTTTTAATTTGAAAGTGATAATCAAAAACCACTTGAACTTGTTTGAGAGCCAATACTCAAAAGCAATTCTTTGGGAGGAGTCAACCTTCAGGAGGGCCTACTTCATCTTATTTCAAAATCATTTTGGATGTACGTAAGAAAAAATTGTATGCAGCCCCTGTGCCACTTCTGTATTCAAATTAACCATGCATTTCACAGCTGGACACGTCCTGAAAACTTCTAAAGTGGTGTCTAAAGCGCTGTCTTCTTCCTTTTATCAGCACAGCACCCAGTACTTTAAGCCAGAGAAAACAGCCCCTTCGTTTTCAGAACAGAGATGTAATAAAGCTGTACCCTTTGATTATTCTCCAGTGCAATTCCTTTAGTTTCCCAGAGCTTTAACTATAATGCAGATAGTCCTGAGATTAAATGTGTGTGCTTGCACAATCTTTACTGGTTCATTTAAGTCTTCCTTCAAAGCATTTTGCATCTTTCAAAGGCCAAGACCAATCCAGTTGGCTGCTTAAAATGCAGCCTATTACAAAAGCAAAGCTATAAGCTCCTGACAAAAACATTCACCCTTTCATACTAATCACAGATAAAGTGGATTTGGCAATAGATAATTAGAGACGTCTAAAAGACTTCTGTATGCTGATGAAATTTGAATGCTTTCTCCAACACAACGTAAATATTTGACACTAAATAAACCCAGAAAAAAGTGGTGAGCCACGTATGCTTAAGAAAATCAACGTTACTTTGGAAAAAATCAAAAGGAGAATTGGTTTCAGTAAGCTGAACTGCAGCAGGAAGTTGTTCATGACACCATAAAGCAGGAAGCGTATGTTTGGTTAATCACCAGACCAGTGTAAAAATGAACTAAGAAGTGGTAAAAAACCCATATACATGCATTTTTAAAACACAATTTATATCGACTTGTAAAGTAGCAATTTGTATTGCCAACCAGAGAATATGATCAGGACAACTTCTTTGGAATAAACACTTCCCTCAGCAACTTATTTTCATACAACAAAGAAAAAAATAAAAAGAAAATTCAACTGCAAAATAAATGAGACATCAAAGCACGCTGCTCTCAATAACATTCCTTAAGTGTCATATCTTGGCCAGTATCCCAGGATACCCTTAGAAATGACACATTGCATCTCAATGGGATTCTTTCAACAAAATATTTTAATAAATAAATTCAGGTTTTATGCTAACTTATTTAATTAAATACAGCTTTATGGGAATTATGTGCAACAGATGTCAGAGCCTGATGGGCTTTTGTTCCAATTCCTAATTATTTGTGAAACTGCCATTTATAAATGCTATCACATAGTAAGACCAATAAATAATCCACCTAAAAAGCCGAAGTATGACTCTATTCCATTCTGAAATGGCAAAAGTCAAAGATTTAAAACACCATCAGGTTTCAAGGACAGATCACAAAATAAAGTTCAAGTATTCTGCACTAAGGTAAGGGAAACCAGTAACTTTGTTTATTACCTACCAAAATCCAAGTATGATGTGCATAACCCAACCTTTTACCAGGTATAACTACACAGTCTCAGTACCATCAGCGAGAAACTGGTAATTGTTCACATTTTCCTCAATTTTCCCATTTCTAGAACAAGGTTCATATAATTTCCTCTTTTCCAAGAGATATTTCCAGCTAAAATTGTAAAATACAGGCACTCCAATTACAGAACATTTCCTCGCTTTCCTAAGATTACTTTTACCAATTCCAAATGCAGGCCACGATCACGCTACTGTCTCTAGGACATGTACAAACACTTGGCACCCTTCACACAGAACAGGTTTATTTCAAAATCACCTGAAAGCAGAGGGAAGACTCTTTCTGATTTCAGTGATTGTAAGAGAATAAACACATTCATTTATTTTGCATATTATTGGAAACACTAGAAAATGAAATCCCTAGACTTGTAAAAAACCCAAGATGTTTCTAATATGGATATCAGAAACCTGTATGCAGAAATTTATGACTAATCAGCCAAAATTCTGTGTACCTGCTAAATTGTAAGAATTTCATGGATTCTGTTCTTAAAATTAGGCAAATATTTAACTTCCCAATGAAGCAATGCCCTCAGTAGAGATTTTATTGCCCTTTTGCCTTGTTTCAGTGATACAGCTGAGAAGACATTATATGCTATAGGGTGCTTTCATATCACACGCTTAATAAGATGAAATGAGAATCTGAAAATTCATGATTTCATGTTTCTCTCTGATAACTTTACAGCATCTCATCTCATGTTTCTCTCATTCCTATGCTTTTATTTAGATTAGATCCTAAGGTAACAACACAGTAACTCATTTTAAAAGACAGTAAATACGCCTGCAGAATTCCTGGCACAAAAGCAGAGGATCTGTCAAGTCTTCACTGTAGAAAACCCCCAAAATGAACAACAAAAAACACAGCATTAAGTGCATTTTATTTGCAAATATCATATGCAAACAAATCGTGTAATTACTTGGGTTGAAGGAAACTAATAGGCTACTACATTTTTTCCACCTAATACCAGGAAAATTATCATTGTCCTGATAACACAGACAGATATCAAGCCTAGACCTGAGCATTTTCAATGACAGTGATTACGAAACATGCCTTCCTGGATTATCTTATTGCTTATTGGTAAAAACACTTTCTTAGTGGTAAATTTTAAAAATACTTTCCCCACCATACATCATTTCTCCTTCTGTCATTGATTACAGATGAAATTAAATGATTCTGGCCTGCTCTGAAATGTTCCTTTACATTTTGTGATAAGTGGTAACTTCTCACCTCAGTTGTGCTATCCTTTGCATGAACATGCCCAGACCTCATTACTTTCTCTCAGGTATTATTTCCCTAAACTTTTCATCATTTTTGTTTGTTGAACTACCTCCAGTTGATTTTAAACAGTGCATTATCTTCTGCACTATCTTTGAAGATAATCAAGAAAATTCCACATCACTGACACCCTGGAGGAGACATTACAAAGACAGACAAGGTTTACAGAACAACAGCACATCATTGAAAGTAAAAGGCATATGCCACCCAAGAAAAACTTTTTTTTTTTTTAACCTGTAAGGATGTTAAAAAGCTGTATTTTAAAGGTACTGTGATAATTCTTGCACAAAGGAAGCATCTGAGTTAAATTTCATGGTGTCTTATAATACACCAGGACATAAACCAGAAAAATACATACGGGATTAAGTTTCCATAAAGCCCAAATGATCTGGCATATGAAATAGGAGAAGGAATTTAATCCCCTCCTATAATGTGGTCAGGGCACATGACTTCCACCCTGTCTCCATAGCTGCCTGCTACAGCCACTGAGCCAGAATAGCAGCCGTGGCTGCTGCCGGCCACCGGCCCCGCTCTGCTGAGCCATCCCCGGCAGAGCCGGGATGCAGCCGCCTCCTGGAGCAGCTGCTGGGCTGCATTCCCCACTCCCCTGGGCAGCCACCTCCTCATCCCTGCCATGGGCCAGGTAACTGCACAGACTGAGCCTGGACACCTTCACCTCCTGCTTCTGAGCTGGGCTCATTCTTAACCCGCCCCGAGAACCCCCTCCTGTTTGCCCCAGGACTGGTACCTGCAGGAGAGAACAAGCCCAGGTGGAGATTGCTTTGGTTTCCTTCACCCTGTAAACTCATTCCTGATGGAAAATTATACTTTTCAGTTGTCTTTGTAATAGATGAAGTGTAAAGTCATTTCTTCCGAGGAAGCAAATTAGATTAGGAATTATTTTGTTTTAAATGTGAAACAAATTAATCTCTTCACTTAAAAAAAAAGGCAAATCTTATAAAGCAGGAATATAAGAATAAACTTTCATTTTTTTCTTAAGAATTTTTTAAATCAGGAACTACTGCTGAGTCACTGTGACATGTTTTTGAGGGTAAAAATGCAGCATGAATGGGGTACAATGCACATGTAGAATTGCAAGTTTTTTAGTCCAAATGCTTTGTATTCATCATATGGTATTTTCAGAGTTCAGAGGAACTCACATAACTATCTTGCACACAGTTCAGTCTCCTCAAATTTCTTCTCTTTTAAAGGCAGTGAACTTTACAGTGAATTTTTCATACTTTCAAATAGAGAGGTAGACATAATTTTGTTTTGTCAACTAGGAAAAGGTACAGTTGTGTCCCTGTTCTCAAGGGTTATTACTCAAAGCACAGAAGGGAGCACATGACTGTACACTGACCTTCATCTGTTCCCAAATTATGCCTTTTAAAAGCCTTGAATCTGTTTAAGGGGAGCTGCTGAAACCTGAAACGAATGTGGTCTATTGCTTTATAAAGTAGATGAATGTAGAACTTAAGTATTACATTTCAGGCTCTTACTGTACTAAATATAGCAAAATTAGGATGAGGGAGAATATAACTGTAACCTGAGTCAGGTTTTACAGAATAATTTTTTGTTATAGGTATTGATAGTTACTCTGTAAAATTTAGTATGATTCTATTTCTAACAGAAAATCACCACAAATTTGCAGAAGGAAAATGTTCTTCTAATAAAGGCTTTTATTTTTAAAAGCTGAGTCCTTAAAAAAATCAACAGCTCTTCAGCCCGCAAATCACACCCCCACAAATTGCTAACCAGTTCTGACAGACTCAAGTCTAAAAAGAATCTTGAAATACACCTTGCATCTAAATTTTCATTGCTTGCACTCTGCTTGATTTTCATCAGGATATATTTAATAATGACCAAACACATAATCTTGAGTATTAAAGGGAAAATTACACATAATTAGAAAAGTAAGCAGTGGATAACTGCAGCAAGCATCTTTTGCTGTGTGCCTAACACAATAGGCTAAAATTATGCAACTCCTAGGAACAACATCTCTATAAACTTGTTCAATAATTGCAGTGGAGAAAAGGTAATCAAGGATTTTTACTTCATTCATTTTTCATAAACTTCACTATTGTTTCTGATGACATAATTAAACCTTCCAATGAGCTCTGATAATGTTCATCTGCACATTTCAAAGAAAGGTGAACTTAAATCTAACTCCACAGGACAAGAACAATACTATGTTCATTATTTTCCAGTAGAAAAATGGCTTAGAAATTTACAGATTTCTTGACAAAATTGCAAATTTTTGACAGTTTTCAGATGGGAACTGTAATAGTTCATTAAGCATTTAATACGTTTGTAAAATCATAGAAACCTTCAGGATGTAAGTGACTTTTGGAAATCATCTGAGCCAATCTCCTGTTAAAAGTCACACTAACTTCTAGGTTAGGCCTGATTTCTCAGCCTTGTCCTCCCAAGGTTTGGATTTCTCTAAGGATGGAGATTCCTCAGTCTCTCTGGGCAAAGCATTCCAGGACCAAACTACTGTCCATGGGTATGTCCTTGTGTCGTGGATCTTCCTTCCATGAGAATTTAAACCTAAATATGGTAAGAAATGCTGCTTCTTTTGTCTATGCTGACACACAGTTGACTTATGTCACCAGAGGTTCTGAAGGTTTGTCTTAACACAGTTTGTTGAGTGACCAGTAATAAATTGCACAGAACTATTTTTGTCTTTAAGTGGCAGGGAGGGATTGGGAATAAGCAATTATTTGTTTAACATAAAGTACAGCAGTGACTTCAGGATTGATGTCTAGTTCTGAATGATCTTGATCTTAAGAAAGCTCATGAACCACATACTACAGACTCATTCCCAGATCTGCAATAACTAAAGGAAAGAAAGGAAATAAAAGGAAAAAAGGAAAAATAATACCAATTCTGCTATTTTACCTTGTGCTAGAGTTACATCACCAGGCTGCATATGGTTAAATGATCTTGCCCTACTGCAACTTATATTGAGATTTTAAAAGATAATTCACGTCTAAGGCAAATGAAGTGACTACTGCAATCTTCATATTTTTGTCTTTGTAATTTAATCAGCTGTTCATATGAACAGTTGGAAAGGATACATTTATACAACAATAACTTCATCTTATTTTTCTGTATCTTCTGATACAAATCTATTATATATTGGCTTATATTGACCTAATTTGAAATGAGACAGAACACCAGGGTCCCAAAGGAACCCAGCAGACAAGCTCTCAGCTCACTACCATGCAGCATGGAAGTCAGTTTTATTACTTGTGCTGCTGAAAGAGGATGACACACAAAGACATAGGTTAGGCACAGTGTCTGATTTTATATGATTACACAGTTATTTTTTAAATCCATCATCACTAAAATCATAATACATACCAGTTCTACGTAAATTTGTAATATATATATGTGTTCTTTACAGATCTGGCATTCCAATAAGCTCAGTTCAGGTAAACAGCCCTATTATTGACACTTGGAGCATTTAAGTCTTCCAGCATTTCCCTAAGTAATAAGCTATGAATACTTATGAAAAAGTATTATGGAAAAGGGATCTTAATTCTGGAAAACAATCTTTTTTAGCAGACATACACACTAGGAAATCCTGACCAACAGAACATATGTCTCAGAAACCTCTCCTCTTCTTCAATATTTATCCTTCATTAACAACAATGAACCTGTAAGTGCTCTCTCAGTATGAAGTTCTCTATAACCTTCAGGAACTAGATGACATGACTTTTCCATTAAAAAAGCATCACAACTATTAAAATACAGCAAAACATAGGGCTTTAATGTATTATAAGGGATTTTGAATCTGACTGATGTATTGGATAATAATTGCCTTCCTATTCACAAAAAAAACCAATTATGTAAACCTATGAATTTCCTATTCAGAGAGTTCACATTACTACCTTTGGTGTCAGAAGCTGCAATGAATTTCCTTGTGAAAGAGTGTTAGACATTCTGCAGTTCAACAGTAGTCACTAATAAGTTTGGGTGGCAGCTGTTGTACATCTGAAGCTAACAAATGTTATGTGACCAGAGATGACTGGCACGACATGTGGCCATAGCCTTTTTATAAAGTTATGTTCTCAACTATTTCAAAAATGTCCACAAAAGTCCTTCAGAAATACTGTTCCCAAGAAGTTCATGGAAAACTGATCCTTTAATACTTACCCCACTCAGTTAGTTGCATATATTCACACATTATCACACAGTGATAAACTAAAGTTTAAACAAAAATAGTCATACAAATTCATCTGGAAGTCATGTTCTCAGCACTGTGACTTGAGGCTGGATTCACTTGCTTGAATGGGCATATATTAAGTTTGCAGCAATCAATTATCATTTCAGCCTTTGTATCTGCCATCATAAATTCAGGCACATGCCCATATGGACAGACAAAGTGCAAAGACAGAACTGTCTTCCAGGCAAATTCCAAAAGCAAGTGTGAAGTTCAGTATCGAAATATCACTCCCTTTTCTGTCCTCATTCTCAAGCACTACAGGCATTTTTAATCTAGCTAATACTTTCCTAGTGTTCCTGAAAATTTTACCTTCATTATCTTTATTTAGATAAAAAGTGTTGCTGGAATTTTATATCCCTCCCAGACACACACATGCATGTAAAGACTCATGTCACAAGAAGACTCATGTAAGGACATGGAGGGCTCCAACAGAGAAGAATTTCCCAAAATGCAACTGATTTTAGTTATTTAATGCACATGAAAAACATATTTCTTGATGTGGTTCTGGTTATGTCACAATTTATTTTAGTGTCTTGATACATTTTTTACATTTAATAGATTTAGAAAAGCTTTTTCTTGGAAAAAGTTGTTACTCTTGCTTTTTATTTTTATCTTCTAGTACCTGAATTTTCAGCAAACAGGTTAAATATTAATACTTTTCAAAATACATATAAATACTTTAGTTTTTAATAACACTGAGACTTGATCTGTTTTATATATACCTTATTTTGTTATAATCTTGTATGAACTGATCTTTGAAGTCAGGAGTTAATTGCTTTTCTTCTCCTATAGAAAAATACATTTGGAAAGATAGAAGAAACTCCTTCCTTCAAGTAATAAACTCCCACTCAAAAAAGAGGATTTCATACAGTCCAAATTTCAGTTCCATCTTATATGTAATCATTAAAATGTACAATAAATTATGTGTTTGAACTCTAATATTGGAATAGTCAAGCACAGACAAAATTTACTGAAAACGTAATAAACCACAAGGAGATTTTAAAATTTCTGCTAATTCTATCTTAAACAGGAGAAAACAACCTGCAAGTATTACACAAGAAGTGAGAATTGAAGAGGAAATTGGAGGCAAGAGAACATCAATAACACTTGACCAATGAAAGAGAATACAGTATATAATACTACATGAAGATAATGTGATGCCATCGTTACCTGTCATGTGTCCTCATAAAATCCCAGAACTTCTTAGTGCCATTCTGGGGGGAAAAAAATTAAAAATCAGTCAAATTAACTCCAACTGAAAAATTACTATAATGAAATTTTAAAAACTTAAGAGGCGTTTCTTTGAAAACTTAGTATAATTGGTTTTATTTATGAGGCCAGTATTCTGGATTTTGAGAGTTGGTATTACAGACATTGAGAACTGTCTTAGGGCAGTTCAAAATCTTAGACCCACAATATTATGATGACAGCTAGGACACACTTATTGCAGACTTCAGTTTTGGCCACAGCATCAACTTCAGCTGCCCAATCTAACCATTCAGGGTACCAGCTATAAACAGCTATACACAGCTGTTTTAACCAGTAAAAGAACCCACAGGTATGTTCTTCCATGTCCAGAAATGCTCTTACCTTGAGAACAGCTCAGCACTTACCTCCTAATTAAACCCACATGGGATCCAGGAACAAGACACCTTCCCTCTAAACCCTTGCAAGGACCAAAATAGGAATTTTATCCACACCTAACATGAAGGGGCCACACTCCACTCTACACAGCAGCTGCTCCTCTGCACTGCTGGTGGTGCTGAGGGCACTGGCTCACAGCAGGCTTGAAATCACAGCACTCACTCAAGAACTGGGAGACATAAAATGGCTGATTTTCACAAGATGGACCAATTCCTGTCCTCTGCCGGCTTAAAAAATAATATCCAGCACAGCTGATAGTGATCTCTGAAAACAAGTGTTCTTTCACAGTTATAATGAACACACATACCTTGCTTATATTATACGTTCTATAGTTACCTGTAGCAATTCACACACGTCAGTTAATGGAGAGGCATATGATTCTTTACTCTGTCTACTGGAAGTGTGGAGGTGTTTTTCAGCTCAAATACAACTCAAGAGATTTCACTCCTAGGTCAGTTTTAAGTCTACATTAGGAATCAGTATGAAACCAGAGGAAATTCTTGTGGTTGATACCTTTTCCTCATTAGCAACACAAAAACGAGACCTGCTGAAGACCTACATACCTAAAATATGCTCAATGTGAAAAGCAGCACTTGACTTCTATTATAAAGTATGGTTAAATGGATGATCAAACCCTGAGCAACTGGTTAATGATTTAAAGCAGGTAAATGTGAGCAACAAGAGAAGAATCAAGTTCAGTTGGTGGGTAAAGGTGCCAACCAATATAGACAGGCCCTTCAGCTCTATTACAGATGTCATGGCTACCAAGTACACAACAGCTGGTGGGGATTAGATAACAAGCACTCTGGTTCAGAGATTAAGCCCCTGAGCTTTATGAGTTTACCAAGCTTTTTGGAAGAGGGACTGTTTGGTTGCTAGCTGGGTTTTTCTTCATTCCCACAACTCTAATTATAAACAGTTGTTCACCTCAAGAGAAACTCTAATCCGTGCTTCCATTGGTGTCTGCACATACCTTCTGTTAGCACTGACAGGAACCGAATGTGTGCGTTACAGGAGAAGCCCTGTCATTGTTTAAATGCAATATAAAGTTGTAGGAATGGGAAATTAAGACAGCAAATTCTCAGTGTAAACTGAAATATTAAAGCCATTCAGATTATGAGCCAAATCTGAATCCAATTCATTCCACCTGGTGAGAGACAGAGGAACAACGTTGATGGGACTATGATACAACACACAGCTGCACCATGGGCTGTGTTGTATGGAAGATAATGGAAGGTATTAAATGTGCAAGGTCAGCTCAGTCTTTCCATAGATTTATTTCTACCTGTAAGCAAGGTATTTGTGGGATTTGTTAGCAGATTGCTGAGCAACTTTCCATTTAACACAAAAGAATTGGAAAACTTTGTACCAAGGGTAATGTCTTCCGCATGTAACTTCATATTGTTTCTCCAGTCTCAACCTTCCCCTGCCCCAAATCACAAGTTGATGCTACTACCATCCATTCTCCCTTCTTAGTGTCCACTTTGGACAAGTGCTGGAGATGCCAAAAAAACCTGAATCAAGTCTATCCTTACATTAATTTAGGCTGTTAGTCCTGTGATACTGCATTCTAACACACAATCCCACCAACAATCTTCCTGGCTCCTTCCTCTTGCCATCATCCTGCAAATTATAGAACCTGATTGCTTTGGAGCACTTATGAGAGGGTTTCAAATAGCTCAGGAAAATTACACCCTAGAGAATCGTCCTCATACAAATAGGATCCATCAGAACTGAATGACCTCTTCCCAAGGATGAGCTCTATTACCATTAACAGAGCCTACCTCATAGAAATGCACATAATTTTTAGCAGAAAGTAAAAGAAGGAACTTAGTACCTAAAAAGAAATTAATCAGTAAATAAAACCTGTATTTTCTATTTTCTAAGCCCAGGTAAAGCACTTTCTCTACAACGCGATTTGATTAATTTAAGACCCAAATTCAAAACTAGCCACAGGCTAAATTAATTTGAATCAAGACATTGGTTAGTATCATATACTCTGACTGGACAATGCTTACTAAGATATTTTTGGCCTATATTTGAATTAAAAAATTATTTCATATGATCAAGTTGCACCTGTCCAAATAAATAAATCAATAAACAAATGAAACATTCCAACATCTCTTTGTTTACAGTGGCAGAAACTCAAATGAGCCCCATTCATGCCCTATTGTCGAAGTCAAATGTAATTTGAACCCAACCGAATGGAGTTGAGTTTCTATTGTACCCAATGCATGGTTCTTTCCTAACAGACTGGTAGGAAGGTTGCTAATTATTAATAGCATGTAAACAGTTACCAATGGTTCTTATGCTGCTTTACATACTTTACAGAACATTAATTCCAGCCAGCTTCTAACCAACTATATCAAGCAGCATGTAGTATCTGTATCTTATCTTTGAGACAGAAGTATTACTTGCTGAACTGATCAAGATTCATGCTTTTAAAAGCCAAGTGGCTACAATTACTTGTTAAATTGTTCCACTCTATATATTCTGGTCCTTGACAAGGCTCTGCTCTGCTATCACCACAGTTACAGACAGCTGCAATATTAAAGGTATCAGTGGTCAACATCATTCTGAAAAAGGGAAGTATCTTTGTGTAACACAAAGGCTCTCTCAAACTCTTAACATTTTTCATTTTAATAAACATACATAATTGCATTATTACAAGTAGTCCATCCTCCAATTTCGAATAAGGAACAATCACAGTATCTCTCAATGCAGTGAGAACTGAGTATAACTGATTACTGGGAGATCTAAACATTGAAGACAGGAAAGAGAAAGAAATATTTTATGACATTTGAAAAATATTTAAAAAATTATTCTTCAGACAGGAAATGTGTCCTGTGATGTTTTATAAAGACAAGTATGTCAGAAGTATTTTACACTAGTTTTAATCAGTTCAGAATAGCAGTTCTGATACTGCAACAACCTTGTGTAACACATAATCGATTTGGTAAATCTTTAATCACAAAGTAATCACACTCTAGTTCTGTGCTCAGTGATCAGGTTCTGTGATGTTGCAACACTCAACTAGTGCATATAGTATGTGTAAGTTAATAAAGCTGTATTCCAGGAGAGGCAGCATGTGAGACAACTCCGTTTCACATTACACAGAAGACGGATCACTTACATAAGTACTAATTGCATAAGAAAGCCATACCAGGTCAGACAAGATGTCCATCTTGCCTGGCAACCTGTCTCAAAAATTTAAGAATAGACAAAGTCACAGCGATGCTTCCCCAGAACACTCTTCCAAGTCTGGCAAAAGGCACTGAAGGGTTGCAAAAGACAATGCCTCAAAAGGCACCCAAATTAAACACAGTCCCCCCTCAACTCTAAAAAGCAAGCGTAAATAGCCATTTCTGTACTACCTTAATGTGCAGTGTGTCACAAGATCATGGTGTCTGTAAGACTGACTTGGTGATGGCATTGATAACTTAACCAGAATTAACAGCAGCTCACTCCCAGCTTGACAGTCTGCACAAGGAAACTCAATGCCAATGGTTCAACTGATTCCAGGACAACCAGGCTAGACAGGTGCTGACAGTGGCTGCAAGTCCAGCAGATGTGACTCCTACCTGCGCAGAGAAGTTTATCTTACCCATACTTCATCTTCACACTCTCTGTGCTGCTACCATCCTTGAAATAATTTTCCCGAGACTCTTCCTGCACCAGCTCAGTGCCATAATTACAGGCAGGAATCTATTCACACTGTCAGTAATGGGTAAGTTGACTTGTCTGCAGCCTATCAAAATACCATTCTTTTTGCCACACGCCCTCTGGCTAAAATGCCTTAAGAATCAATGTGCCAGGGACATTGCTGCACCTGAGGCAATCAAATTTCTGAACAAGGTCAAATCACTGCCAGAATGCCTAAAGGATAACTCTTGCTTGCTATAGGAACTCACCTAAGACTCAGCCCAGGCAGGCCAATAAAGAAGAGAAAAAAGACTTGCTGTGCTAATGATGTAGAAAGAAACATTCACTGGCACTGACTGTAGGGCGATACTGGGTATGCTCCACATGTGACAGACTCTGGACAAGCTCTGACACAAGTCACTGGGAGTTTCCACTCTCCACTTGGGGCAGCTTCTATGCCTTCCTCCTTCTTTTCCCCGAGGGCAGTGCCCATGCCAGTCCTCTGTCTGCCACCTGAGAAGCTCTTGAACCAGCTCTTACATGAGGTAATGTGTCTGCACAGGTACCAGTACTCATCACTGTTAGACTGATATCATTCTGGGCTTTCAAAAAAACCCCAACCCAAACAAACCAACCCCCTCAGTTGTGGTGTACAGCCCTCCTGAGACTCACTATTTCTCTGCAGATGCAGCTTTTTCAAATAGAAGGAATAAGTACTTAAACACAATTTTAGAGAGAGGAGTGTAGGCCCTTCCTCAAGGATCATTCCAAGAATCTTCCCAGAGAATTAGATCCTTTTTATAAATCATTAAATTGAATTAGAGCTGTGGTACTCCAGTCATAAGATGCTACTGAGTTTCAAGGTGAGGAAGAGAAAGGACAGGGATGCTGTAGTCCATGCCATGCAGCTTATGGTAACCTTGGTACAGGTGTCACACTAAGGGCTGACACAGCAGAAGTCTGTAAAACCAGAGAGGGTGAATGTGAAAAAAATATTCACTATTTCTCATAAAATGTCATAGCTGGCTACCTGGGAAAAAGGCTGAGGTTTCTCTGGGCACTGATCTGCCTCATCTCAATGAACCAGTGCTCAAGTCCTGCAGCCGCACAAAGAAGTCTGTCTTGCTTATGTATAAAGGAATTAACTGACAGCTTCTGAAACAGCTACAGACAAACTACATTACATATATGTTTTAAATATGTGCAATAAAAGGCTTATTCTTCTTAGATTTTATTAGAAGTTTTATTCTGAAGAGTAAACTGAAAACATGGTGTAACAAGTTGGAAGAACGCTCACAAAACCACTCTAAATGTTTCCTTTAACTTTGTGTAATAATTTTTTCACATCACACAAGGGTGTATAAAATAAATCCTCCACACACAGGTTTACAATAACAGATTTCCTGTAGTTATTCTGTTGGGAGATTTATTCAACAAACCAAAATTTACATTGGATTGTCATTTATTTAATGACTCCTTGAAATGAGCTCTGGACAGACAACACGTAAGTGAAAGAGAAATGATCTTTACCCAAAATCTACTTAAAGCTTCTACTATATTATTTGCCTTATACAAGTATTTAATAATTTTAAAAGTGACCAAATTAAAGGCACTGCCTTATGTCATCTCCCATGTTTATCCACAGAAAACTTCTGCTTGGGCAGAGAAAGTCTAAGTGGCCAAGAACTGTAAAGTTACACTAAAACCACCTCAGTAAAAAGGTTTTGTATCTTGTATTATATATTTTTGAAGAGAAAGGTAATAGGCCATGCAGGCCAGATCACGTATAACGAAGGAGACATATGTCCAAAATATGTCCAAAATAAGCAAATTAACATCACACACACCACTAAAAGAGAAAGAAAAGAAATCTGCCCATGACAATGATTAACTTCTTTCTGTTTACATTACAGGAGAGACAACATGAGGTTTGGCGACGCATTGTGAAAGGCACTAAACACATACAGTGGGAACAGTTCCTGTTCAATGATCTTACAATTCAGTTAGGGCCCAGACAAAAGTTGATGTAAACAAACAGAGGCAGTTAAGAAAAATGACAAATTATGATTTAGATAAGCTACAGGCACTAGTTATGAGAGTTAAAATGACAATCAACAGTCATGATCCCCCAGTCTCTACCATTTGGATTGGGTTTAAATCAGTCACCCAAGAAGTAAATGTTCCATATTTGCAAAAAAATCCAACTGGAGATGTTGAAGCAATTATAACATAAAAATAACTCTGTCCTCATTGTTCCATTTACTCTGTTTCCACACTCCTAAGACACAAAAGCATCCAATGTCCTTAATGCAAAGGGATAATGAGCATTCTTCATGTAATAAAATAATTATACTACAGGTACAGAAAAACAGATAAGATAATTTTAATTAACAAATAACGGTCTTCAACCAGAGTCAGCAAAGCCAAGAAAGAGTGAGGTCCCTGTTTAATGATTTACATGAACCAAAGCAGTAAAACTCCCTAGAGGAATAATCAATCTTTTTGCTTTTTCACTGCCCTCAAAAAAATTTTTTAAAGGCTTGAAGGTTATGCTTTTCTTTCAAAAAGTGTAAAACTTGCTCTTCTATTGCACTTATTTTCACATTCAACCAATCTTCTACAAATGTATTCACACAGTATAATATCAATGTGCAGAGCAATGCCTCTATCATGAGATTCACCGTCCTTTTTCCTGTGGAGGTGTCCCCTTGTTGCCCAGACTCTCATAGCAAGAGAACACTGAACTTGTCATATTATTAGATGAGTTTATTGTCCAGTTAATCCACATGAGCTGTGTGCCTGGGCACTGAAGTCACTGACTCATGAAGACAAAAATCTGCACCAACACAGCCAGCTCCTGCTGCCTCCTGCCACCTTCACTTCCTTTAGTGGTCTCAGCTTAATGCTTTTCAGCCATATTCACCTTTTTATGACCAGTAAAAGCTGCCAAGGGATAAATTTGAAATAAAAACAACTCAGTCATTCAGAAGTTTCTGGTTTATAAAATATATGGTTCTACAACAGGAAAGATGTGTGCTAGCTGCTGCTTCTTGAGTCTCAGGTCCTGGGTTAAACAGAGTGGACTTCCCCTAGAGTAAAGCCATAAAAGCTATGTCCTCATCCCTCTGTAAATGAACCTTTCCCTTCCTTCCTCCACTCACTACTGAAGAAATGCTGCTATCAGTTGAGGTTTCCTTGTTACATTTCTTTTTTCAGCCTAATGGAACCTGATGTCACATCTGTAGTGGTTTTCACTGGCAACATATGAGCATTGATAACCTAATGTAAACCATTTCTTGTCAGCTAAATTATTAATGCTGGAACCCTCTGTTCTATAGAATCAATACAAAATGTTTTCAGTGCCCACAATGATGTGCCCACTGAAACTGCACTTCCAGGACAAACTCAGGACTTTATTCTTTTCATTACCTTGCATTGTCTGAATATTTTTCATAGTATGTTTCAGCATATGCCACATACAAAAATTATGTGAATAAAAAAATTCACCCTCAAAATACAAAGTTTGGAATATTTTTTAAGAAATAAAAGCATCAACAGTCATCATACTGCTGTGAAATCTGCATGAAGAACAGAAATCAAACTGAGATAGACAGCTAACTTCACTGCTTCCTGTTAAATATTTTATAGGATTAATGAGTCAGTGAGGTGGATTTTTGTTTACAGAAGCTAAAGGACTGCCATACTGTATCTAAAAATCTTCATCCACTAAAAAAAAAAAAAGTGCTAATGAACAGTCAAAAATTCAAGGACATTTAATATTCAATTTTTTCATCTTTTCATCTAAAAGAAAAGTTCTGTCTTGAATAGACTACTTTGCATCTGAAATCTGTTTGAAATAATGACATCATATATTTTTTTGTCTGCTTGAAAGGTTTGATTTGTAGCAAGCAGGGAGAACGCTTTTTTTTTTAATGTAATTACAGATTTCATAGAAAGTTCTACATTATCTTTCAAAATGAAAGGAAGCACTTTCAGCTAGCATTAATCCATGCAACTCCGTTAAAAATATTAAAATCAATAAAATGATTTTAGGTTGAATTAGTTGAGTGACCTTTTTCCTTCTGAATGTATATATCAGTATTAGGGAACTGTCTGATGCTGGGCTATCTGATTACATAACTATTAATTCAAATGCAAAGTTGAAGTCACTCTGTCCTGGGGTGCAGTCCCAAAACAGTGTAAGTCAAACAAAAACCAGACTGCCCCTTTTCTTACTCCATCTGCATATCTTTACTGATATTTGTGTGGGCTGGTTCTGGGAACTCACCTAATTAAATTTTTTTTCCTCTAGAAAAAAAACTGCTGAAAAAAAAATGAGTAGAATGAAAGTGAAAAAAATAATGAAAAATTATTAGTCCACACGAATGCAATGCCATCATACAGATTGCAAGTCTTCAGCAGTGATTATTAAACACAACAGCCTTGGTCCACTCACAACCACTCCAGGAGGACAGAGATGTGTCTGATAGGGAGTGTTTTACTGAGAGACACATGCACACAAAAAAGCCTAAATTACCATTTCAGTCCACACCCACTAATCCACTCCATCAGACTGCACACGCTGCTGTAAATGAAGCCTCATCTTCAAAAGCAATTTGCAGAATTACTTGCTGATGTCGAAAAACTACTTCAAAAGAGTTTAAGTGTTATGGAATTTTACTGGGTTTTTTAAACAAGCCACTGTTTAAGCTCAAGAGGAAGGGGGGGAGTGTTTGCTTTTTAAACAAAGCTTGTAATATTTCATTACTAAACTATCCAGAGTGTTTATTTTAAAAGCATCATGATTACAAATAATGGCATTTTTCAGTTTTTAACTTCCCTATTCAAACATTTCAGTTAAAAACAACTGAATTTAGTGCCTTGGTGGAGTATGCATCCAAAAATACACAAACTGATGACATTTTAACAGAATTAAAAGTGAACATTCTACCTGAAGCAAAATACTAGTGCTGCTAATTGGCTTTAATTGACAGTATTAACAGTTTGAGAAGTAAGACTGAGCTAGTGAAGTCCATGGAGACAAAACATCCTTTACACTAAAGGACATCATGCCAGCCCCAGCTGACACAGCAGCTCTGGGCAGGGCAAAGTTGCTGGGGTCTCACTCAGCTCATTTTAAGGCTTGAACAAGAGACTGGGGTGCTCAGCTCTGTGTGACAGACAACTCTTTGATGCATGGGCTTCTTATCTGAAATTAGCTGGAAGATATAAAGGTACTTCTTGAAGAAACCTTAACATCTACCAGTGCAGACCACACCAGGGATACCGCAAGGGACATAAAACCTAAGGTCAGAGACCGTAATTTTTACAACCCATATCAACTTTCTCTTCAAAGAGAAGGTTATTCTGGTAGGAGTGTGTAATGAAACTGCAAACAGATGGTTACAGCAATAGAGGACTGTTCAAAGGTGCAATTTTTTCACACTTTGGGAGGTAAAATAAACAATGGAGAATGCATTAATTTATTCAACTGTTAATGCAATACTGGGCCAAGCCACTTTGTTCATTTTATGTACATCAACTGCCAGAACAATTACAACTAAGATACCTGATGTGTAAGTAAACTTTCTCCTATAATCCTCTGGAAGTTTACTTTTCAGGTCACAGTTTGTTTTTTTGTGTGTACTTTTCAACAATGGAGTTGTTGCAGTTTACCTTGGCATTCAGCTATCATTAAGATCGCTTACCTTTGAATGAAATTTATAAAACACGAGAATTAAGCATCTACAAGTACATGAAATTAAATCAAATCTCCTGTCTCACCTCATTTTTCTGTTTTTAATATACATAATTATCAGGAACAATTCCATGTACAGATCAAACACACTTTATTCCAACGCAAATCCACAGTAGTGCACTGAAATCTATACTACAAAGAATAAGGACATTAAGAAATACAATATGCACAAAGGTCAAATTTAGGACTTTTCTCACACCATTTTACTGCCAAGTCAGCATTTAATTTAAAGTTACAAGTTGAGATATGGATGGGGATTTCCTAGTATTAAGTTAAATCCAATTCTGTACAAAGGAACCAAACTGTAAACAGGCAGAGTCTTTAGACTCCTCTGTCATTGTATACAAAAGATAAAATTTTAAGTGAATATTCAACTGTTCTTTTACATAAGTTCCTGTTATATTATTGAATTTTGCTGCATGTGTTTTGCCATTTTCACTAAACTGAGTTTTTCCTTTGAAGTTTGTAACACACTTTTTTATTTTGCAGAGATATTTACGCCTTCCATATTTACAAAATTACTTACAATATTATTCCAGAACACTATAGGAAAAAATAAAACTTCAAACTTTGACTGGATGTAGGTAAGAAATATATTCCTAATAACAGAAGAAGTTTTAACAGAGATAATATAATTTGGAAATTGCATTCAGCTGGTGTGACAGCAAAATACTTTACTGTAAATAAGTGCTGTGCTTTCAAACAGATGTATTGCACATCTCACACTTGTACCCATACCTGCTGAAAACCTCCCCAGCAAAGGCCTTTTCTCTAACCTGTTACCAATATTTTTCTGTTATTGTTTAAGAAAAAAATCTCACACAATTTGCAATAACTATAATAGGAGGCTGAGAAACATGGGTTCAGGAGGCAGATCTGCTGGCTCCAGCTCAGAGAATAAAAGACAGGAAAATACCTCAGCCAAAGGCTGCTGAGAACTCCTGGGTGTTCTGTGCTTCAATGCTTTTTCTGGAGTTTTCCTTATTTGTATAAATGGTTGCAGATTGTTGCAGGTGGAAACAAACAAACAAACAAGCATGGCCTTTGTAGTTCAGCAATAAATTAATCTGGGGAACAGGGATATGGCTTCACAGCCCTACTCCCATTTTATAATAATTCATTAGTAACTCCAAAAGATGATATTTATGAAAACACTTTTTAGCATTCAATAACCTTCACCTTTAAGACCCACACTAGCAAGATAAAAGAATAGAATTTAGACTTTACTCTGGACCCCTTCAACTTCAGCCAAATGCCAGAACCCCCCAGTTGCATCTAAACATCTTTACTGAATAATGTAATTTCTGTGGTGGGACCTTACCTGCAATATTTGTCTAGGATTATAGAATTATTTCTGCTCTGTTACTTGATGGAGCATTAGTGAAATTAAGTGAGACTGATTCCTGAAAATTCCTTTGGAAAATAGCACTTAAACTCAAAAGTTACTAAAGACAACATTTTCTCAACTTCTAAATTTTATGGAGACACACATAACTTTGAGAAAAATCAATTTTTTTTATATATATAGAGAAAAAAGAATTAAAAACATCTCCAGAAAACTTGTTTTCTTCTTTTCTTGTCCACTGGCAGCTGCTTCTTGTGACGAGTTACCAAGATAAAGGGCCTGACTGAAATTTCAACCTAGTGATATTTAACGACAGGCAGGGGCAATAATTCTGCACTCATCATAACATACCTAGATCAATCATGTCTGTCTGTAGTAGCTGTTTCAAGACAGAGTGAAATTCAATATAAAGTACCCATTGCAAGTTTGAGACCCCACAGTTGATGAGAATTCTCACTGAATATTCTTGAGCTCCTTCCTGTACTCATCCTGTGCATGCATCAGTCAAAATAACCTTTCAACCCCTTAGGAAGAGGATTCTCCAAATGCTCCACACAGGACAAACACTGCTTTGGTCCACATCACATTCCCACCATTCAGGATTCCCTGGCCAGTTACTGGTACAGCACAGCCTCATGTAGGATCTCTGACTCAGAGAGAGATTCACCCCCTGATTTTGCTGAGATTTAGGGCTTTCACCTCATCTCTGCAGGCACAGCAGGGAGAGAAGCAAACACAAGTATAGTAGGTAGAAGGAGTAAAGGAATCTTAAAATCATCAGTCCCAAGGCAACCACTACGCCTACAAGCATAATTTCTTTTTCTTTGCTACCCTAGGTCATGACCCTCATCCAAGACAGGAAGGAAAGAAACTGTCCTTTCATCATTAATTTTGCTATGTCATTCAGGAAAACAACACTGACAACACCATAAAACCACAGTTTAAGTTGCCACTGGTACTTCAGCCAAAAGCTAATCACCACCATCAATTGTCTAATATTTCTCATTACCTCTTTAGTCATTCTAACAATCCACTGCAACTTATATGGGATCTGATTAAAATCTTTCCTGGCTGACAAAGAGCCAGCGGGAAAATAAAACTATCCCTCTTGTACCACAATACTGGGCCACTCCACATTTAAACAGATAATAAATCTGCATTCAAAAACTATGCAGCTGATGAATGTTGCTCTAATTTAAAAAAAACCAACCAACTACTGACTGTGCCACCTGAAGCAGAATGCTGATAAGAAAAACCCTGTCCATAGACTGTTGCATCATTAAAATTGGATTAAAAAACCCTCCAAACAACACAGAAAACAATCCATCATGCATCACTGCCAAGTTACTTGGTTTTCCTAATGCACCTGATAACCAATATCACGGATCACATGAGTACGATTTTAAAATCTATTCATTAATATATATAACTTAAAAGGGCAAAATACTTCTGATGCAGCATTCAAATCAATGCAGAAAATACAGCTCAGTGAACTGCACACCTTGCCTCACACACCAGGCTGGTACCTGCCAACAAAGATCCAGCATTAACAAGCTTGACCAAGGTTAGTAGGCAGCACTTGGGACATCCTGAGCCTCAACAAAGTTGGGAACAAAGCCAGGTGCAGCACTGCCGTGTCTCCATGGTGAAGTAAGAGCAGGGGAGGGCACTTTCTGTACACCAAATCTCACAGGAACTCAAGGCTACCACTTCCTCCAAGTATGTTCACAGACAGGGTCCCAGGATTTTGAGCGTTACTGAATACTGTGAACATATTTAACTATTTCTTGGCCGCTTCTGTTGGCTCCTTCAGTAGAACACGAAGCCACTTTAAGCTCTAAGACTTCATTCTGAGCATGCAATGGCATGAACCCAGCATTAACAAAAGAGACTAAATCTTAGACAAAGAACGAAGGTCACGAGTTCACCCAACAGTGGGTCAGCAGAGCTGTTCTGAGAACAAAGATTTAACATTCACAACGACTACAGGCAATTACACACCTTCCCTTGCAAGAGCAAGACACACTTTTCTCACTAAAACATATACATAACACTGCAGAAAGTTGTTTTTTCTCCCTTTCATCCTCTCCCCAAGGCACAACTGTTGGGTGTGGTTTATCATCCCACAGGAGTGGAAGGCCTGACACTGCTCTATCCTATGGGCTGCAGAAGAGTGCACAGACAGAGGGGAGGGAAAACACAATGCCAACTGGCATTCACCAAGGTCTTCTCAGAAATACTTCAAAAGCAAATATCCTGACAATTTTTCTGTTTAGTGAAATAGTTTCCCTGACTTTTTTCAGCCTCTGGGTGTGATTAAATCTCTACTCTCCCACCCCCCCAATGTAATTCTTACACTTAAATCTTGACATTTATATTATTACTTTAACAAATTAATCTTTCTCTATGGAGTGTCCCATAATGCTCTAGGGAGACTCGTATGTTCCTATGAGTCCTGTCAGATTTATGCCAAGTAGTTGGAACTCCTAGACAGATCAAAGATATAGTAACAAGATAAAAAGAAACAGAGTTCTCCAGACTGACAGGTCAACCACGTCTCCTTGACAAGAAATAAGGGTGGTTTACAGAAACAATCAGGGAGACATTAATGTTTCAGATTTGGTGGAACCTGTAAAATACTATAGCAGTAATTTCTGTACTAATGATCAGTGATTGGTTTCACTGAATAGGAGGCCAATATTCACAGAATGATTTGGGCTGGAAGAGCCCTTCAAGATCATCAATTTCCAGAGCCTCTGCCATAGGCTGGGACACCTTCCACCAGACCAGGCTGCTCAAAGCACCACCCAATCTGGTCCTGAACTTTTCGAGAGATGGGGCATCCACCCACAGCTTCCCTGGGCAACCTGTGCCAGTGCCTCAGCACTCCCACAGAGCTTCCTCCTAATAGCTAATCTAAATCTATCTTCTTTCAGTTCAAGGCTGTTCTCCCTTGTCCTATCACTACATGAAATTATCTCATATTGTTTTTTCATTTATCTGAACGCTACAAATCAGATGAGTTACGGATGAAATTTTAGGCTGTACAAACTGCAGTGCTATGGAAATGTCACTCTGAAGAGCAACACAGCTTTGCAAAGTAAGCCAGAAATTGCCTGCGTCCAATATTTTCAAGTGTCAGAAATGTTACAATGCTGAAAGCAGAGTGCTAACTGCAGACACACAAATGAAATTCTAAGGCAGATTTGCCAAAATATTTGATTTTTGAAAGCAAATTTTTCTTTTAATCCTGCTGCTTCAAAAGCTCAACAAGTTTAAGTGGCATAATGATAACAAAGGTAGGTCTTGAAGCCAAAATGAAACTAAACAAAGTCAACACTGATAGTTTATTTCAGCGGTTCGGGATATGAATATACACAAGAGCTACATAGCATCATAGCCTCGGTATTTTTTTAGTTACTTATAATGTTATAGTCAACATACAAATTTCGTATTTTCCCCAATTTTCACCCCATCTTGACTTCCAGCTCAGTTTGTCAGAATATATAATTTCACAAGGTTATAAAAACTCATGCCAACGATCTTAATATCTGGCCAGACCCACTTATTGTCTAGAATCTTTGTATGCAGCAAACCAAAATGCTACATCCATTTTAAGTTCACAAATAACCATTACAGCTAATTAAAATATCATCTAAAATGACAAATATCATTGAAAAGAATCCTTAAAACAATAACATCAAGTGACCAATTTCTATGTAGTTGATTGGATAGTCAATATTCTTACTCTCTATTTAAATGATCATGAAAAAATTACAGATTTCACTCAAATAATGTCATGCTTTTTGATGAAACATACCATTTCTAAGACTCATCATTTGCAGAAAATCCAGTAATTGCAGTCATCACATATTAGGCTTTTGGGAGCCTACATTTCATAGAATCAGATCTGGAATCGGAAACCTGCATAGATGTAGTGGTTTTACTCCAGAAAGAACTTGTGAATTAAAACTGGAACTACAACACTGAATATTTTTGAAATCTGAAGATGGATATTGTGCTTTATCAACTTACTGAGGAATTTTTCCACTCTTTAAAAAGAATTGTTTTAATTTGCACACTAAATGTGCACCTTGATCACATGCAGCATGAGACCAGTAAAAGAATTTGGTTTAAAAAAATGAGGCTCATAGTTTCAGTGGAAATGCTGTTTTCAATGCACACCTTTTCCCTTCACTTTTTTTGCATGAGATCTACAACACAACAGTAAAAAACCTCCTATTTACTGTTTGGGAGGACTGTGGAGGGAATTGACAGTGGGGAGAGGAGAGGAAAATGAGAGGGCAGGTTCCAGAAGAAACATGCAATTACTAGATGATACACAAATTCACTTGGCACACACTGAACACACAGAACAAATATTATGCACTGCAACACAAAGAAAAACAGCTATTTCAGAAATAGATAAGAATTTGAAGCACTAGTTAATTAAAATACCAGAAAAAGGCACCCTTAAAGACAGACAGAAAATTAGAAAGCGCAGTAACGACCACCTACATATTTTTATGCTTTGGTACTTTTCCATCTACACATTATGAAAAAAACCCGCAACACTCATGGAAAAAAGCATCTTGCAGACATACAGAGGGTCACAAAAGCTATGAAAGAGATACTTAACACAGGTTCCTGAGCAGATGACAAGCTGTTAAACTTTCACCTTTAGGCAGTTATGATGATCTGATGTCTCTTTTATGATTATCAGCCATTTTTTTGAATTAAATATACAATGTGTTTAACAAGCAATTCTTCCATCAATCTTTGATGTGTTTTACTTATAAAGCAATGACAGTTTTCAGTTCAGGCTCCTTAAAGTTCCAGAGAAACCATTTTCCACTCACTTGCTTTGAAAGCCATTAAAACAACTTGATGAAGAACAGCAGCAGGGGGCTAACAGAAGCCAAGGCTTAGGAACAATCTTTGGATTTTTCTCCTAAGACTTTCTCACAGACTCTCCTCACAAAGATCCTCAGGGCTTTTCATCCTGTCCTTTCTCCCCACCCCCTCCCAAAAATCAGTTCAAAGTGACAGATGCAACTAGCTCCAGATTCTGCTCTTTTCTTAATTTCACTTTTACCTCTCCATTTTGATAGACTCAACTGAAATCTGATTCCCACAGAGGCAGTCCTCTTATCGTCTTCCCATTCGGAAAAAGTAATACACAGAAAGATTCAAGTTACTTGTGAACACCTTCTAATCTGTCATCCATTCTAATAGAGGGCACTACCAGTGAGATATGCACCTGTTACTTAAATACCATATATTATTGGCATTCAGTAAATTGCATGAATTGGTGATTAATTGATTAGTGATTTATATACAGTTCTATGTGTTACTGCAGTATTTCTGAAACTTGCATGACACTGACCCTGTAACAGTTTCAGTACTGGCATATAAAGAACTATGCAAGGCAACTGTAAATGATCTTTAAAATGGGACTTGCCTATAACAAATGGTAAATTCTTAGGTTATAGTTTCATGCAAATACAGAAATCACAGTTTATGGAAAACACACCTATTAGGAGAGTACTTATGCTAATTAGAATCAGTAGAGCAGATTTTTTTGTCTCTGTTTTGCTGTGCTCACCACAATTTCATTTCTTTGATTATAGCTAACTGAAGGACAAATTTCATTGATTGCTAATTTTGTAGAACATCTGTAACTCCAGAGCTGTACCGACTCTTCAGCTGGTGTATTCAAGTGATGTCACTGTGGTCAAGATACCAAACAGCTAATTCCATGAAGCAGGGCTATGGGCCACATTAATCCCACATTCTGTTTACAATTCCTTGTTCTTTTACAAATGAGAGCTGCAGTTCCAGTACACGTGGCCAGGAGTAAACAGGGACTGAAGGGTGCCAGCCTCATTTCTCCTGAGCTTGAGGACAGAGGCAGCACATATGAGGGATTTGAGGTCAGGAAGGACAGATGGTAGGCATTCCCATTACAGCTAAGTCACCTCTTGTCCTTACAACACTGAGCTTTACGTTTTCCAGTTGGTGACTCTCACAGTTTGTGTTTCTACATTATTTTACCAAGCTTGTATTTGTAACTCAAACTGTGAGAATACATTGTGGAATAAATTTCTAGATGTCCTGTGAACAAATCTTATTGGTACTTTCTCAGAACATTAACAATTATACTTTCTGCTTGTCCTCTCTTCAGCTAAAGTAATACATTACTAAAATGTTACTGTGAGATGTTTTTTAATGAGTTTGCCTTTAAAGAAATTTGAAAAAAAAACCTCATAAGAAATTCTAAGTCAGAAAACTGACATACAGCCTATAAGCAAACATGCAGAAAGTTTCTGTTGGCTTTCTGATGTAAGTATATCATAAATATTGGAAAAGGATCCATCAAGAATATAAACTAAGGAAGTCCAAGAAGTAAAGAAACAATACCCTAAGGAACAGGAAGAGTTATGTACGATTTTCTACAAGCATGCAATTACTTTACAGTATTGAAAAAATGTTAAGGCTGGAAGGACCTCACAAGATCACCCAGTACAAGTCTCTTAACAGTGGCAGGATCAAACATATGTTATGTGAGTGCTATGTAATACATGCCAGATACAGAATATGCTTCTAAGCATTATCCAGTCAGAGCCTCCATTCCAGGCTGTTCCATCATTCAAACTATTCCACCATTTGTGCAGTCTGATGACTAAAATAAACACTTTCAATCCTATATTTGCAATAACACTAACATTCTTATGCTGCAAGTACATGACTTAAAAGTTTATCATGAATGCTCCAGCAGAATAATAATTTAATTAAAATTCGCATTACTTCTTTCTACATTAATTTTCAAGAATGTTTATTTTGCCAGAGGGGTAAACTTTTCTCATATTTTCTATTTTCAGAGAAAGAACATCTCTCACCTTCAGGAGTTTAGCCTCATTTCCCTATAATGTATTCATCACCACTCAGCACATCTGTCCCAGCAAATCCCATTTCCTGTTCTATTCATGAGGCTCAGCAACCTGGAGCTTTAGTGATTGCCGCCACACTTTTCCCATGGCCTTCTCACCTCTCACCCCCCCCACGCACCCCGCTCCCATTGTTTATCATCTGTTCTCCCCTGCTGCAAACTGCTGTCAGATGTTCACTTATCCCTAATCTTACTCACTGCCTTTGATATTCTTTCTAATCCAACAACCTGTCAACTGGGGCATCAGCCCATGTCCACACCAGCTGCTCTGTCACAGGCCGTAAGATTCCCTCTCTGCTCCAAGAGGTATTTAAAGGATTTTGACATGGCAACCTCAACGTGAAACAAATAATTAATGCTGTTTTGATCAGTGATCAGTGCTTTAGTGTGACATGAGCTGACCACTAAGAAAAACTGAGCTTTACTTTGTTTAAACTTCAGTAATCGTTAGTGTTACTGTATTAACAAGATTTTGATCAATGTCTGAAGGACAGTGCCAAAAAGCTAAGTTCTTTAACTTTAGTTAAAAATTGTGAAGAATAATTAATCTGAGTGCAAGTCAGAGGGGCAGATAACATTATATGCCTGCTGTGTAAATCATGCTCATTTATGCAGTATCAACTTTTAGAGTTTTCAAAGCATGGGAGCTGACCTTTTATAAGTTACAGCTGAAAATACAAACGTATTTTAAATATGGCAGCAGTTGAGATAAAATTATTTAAAATACACTTGTTTTCAGGAATAGAGTAGGATAGTTTCATCCCCTATAGAACATCAAACCCTGACATTTTAATGAATACTGCCATTTACAGAAAATGTCTAATTTCCATGATATTCAGATTTGCTATAAACACTAAAAATTTTACAGGTTTATCTGCTTTAAAACATATCAAATACACATAATGTCATAGCTGAGATTGTGATTCAGATGACAGATTTTTTGTATGAGGAAAAGTTTCTGCTATTTAAGCAAACACGTGAATTTTGATCCAAACTGAAAAGCAAATACAGCATTTGGTTGTTGGAAGAACATGAGCACTATTTTATTCCTCAGATCTAACTGCAATTACTACAAGAGAGATGGTACTAAACAAGACAAAAAGGCCTACTTTATACCCTACAGTAGTGTATTTCACATACAAAAGTATAATAAAACTTCAGTGATGAATTTTATAACATGGTTAGTTCACTTAGAACTAAACCACTTTTATTCTTAGGGCTTGTCTATACCCGGATATCAAGAACATGAATCTGAAATAAGTACCTTGATGAACTTGAATTCTGCTACCTAAACTCCATTAAACCCCTGTGTGGACACAGTCATCCAGTTTAGTTTACTGCTCCCTTAGGGCACACACTGAAAAGTTAACATGGATTAAGGTAGGGTATGAATTCAAAGTGCAATCATACTTTGAAAATGGTTTAACATAAACAGAACCAGTCTCTTTGTTGTAGAATGAGACATGGAGTTAATCAGGAAAGTCCTGTGCAGACAAGTCCTTGCACATGAGGCTACTGGAGTGGTATTGCCAGAGCTGCTGGTTTTCAGCTTCTTCATCTGCAGACCTGGAAACATCTTCCAGGGAAGCTGCAGCCTTGGTAGCACATAAAGCCTGCTGATAATTGATCTGATTTCCTTAGTGCCTCATATGGATGACCTACAAGTATTGCAATGGCCCGCAGTGAGCTCCGTATCAGGACCTGAGCAGTGTGGTTTAAGCTCACTGCAACTTACGTACCTCCTCCTACACTCAGTCTTAATTCACAGTTACTGTGCAGGAACCCAAGTAGTTTGATGGCATTAAATGAGATTTTACTGATCGTTTATGTAAGCGCAGACACATTGCAGCTACAAAAGGTGCTCAACAAGGCCTTATTCTTTCCATTATGTGACATTTGCTGTCACAAGTGTGTTAAATCGTAGTATGACTGACCTAAAAATACAAAGTTTTGTCACTGTCAACTACTTCTCATGCATTTACTTCAAAGCTTACATTCACTTGTCAAAGCATGCTGGATAAAGAAATTAAGACTAACACGACAATTTCACTGAAACAAAAACAAGTACTAGTGTTCTTTTCAACTACTGCTCTTATTAACTAATGCTTCTCATTTCCCCCTTCAGTAATTCATAATGTCTTATATAAAAATAACTTGTACAAATTTTCAGAGTTGAATTCAAAGCATATGGCAGAGCCAGAAGCAGATATGCCTAGATTCCTTAGTTCCTTTTCTTAAAGCTGTGTTCTAATTGCAGATAACACCATTTCTCCCAAAGGAAATTATGTTCCCTCAGTACTTAACTCCCTAATGCTGTATTTGCAAAAACTTTTCTTTCTTTTCTTTCATACATATGAAAGAATTATACTGCACCTCAACTGAATTCATTGTTAACACAGCAGCAGTCAGATCAAAAATCAGTCTCATCCAGGATCTACCTCTGACAGAAGCCAAGATGCCCAAGGAAGAATAGATTGTTAAAACACTCTCAGATTCCTGCAATTTGCAGCTCAGGGACTCCCTGAGCTGGAAGCAATATGTTTCCATTTAGGATTAATACTTAACACTGACATAACAGACTTGACAATCTGAAGAAAATGAGACAAACTTCACAGGGAAAAAGTGGCATCTCCTTTCACTCCACTACTGCTTTAAAAAATGAACTGTAAATAAATGTGTTACTTGGTAACATATTTCCTACTACTGGAACCTTTTGAAGATTCAACAGAAGACTTACTTGTTGGAACAGGTAACTTAAAAATCTGTTTACTCCCTCAACAGCATAATTTTTAACTGTCAAAACAGAAAAGAATGTATTATGTTTATAAAAAAGCAGACGGAAGTTCCAGAGAATATTTCAGGCAGCTGGGCACATTCACGTTGCTATTACCATATACAAAAATTCCTAAATGTAAAGTAAGATTGTTAATATTATTGTTACGCTGCCCTGCTTTGCTTTTTCATCTTCAAAGTTTTCATGGCATTAATGATACAGGCGTCACTTCTTTCTCCGTGTATACGTATATTTTAATCTTGATGACATCTCCAAGACAGTTAAAATTGTAAGACACAGTGGTCATGGTCACAAAAGCAAGCACTAGCAAACTCAGATCAGAATAAATTTTTTCTTCACTAATGAACTGCACCCTGCTCATGAAGCACATTTTCTACACATTACAAAGTTCATGAGGTGTTAAAATCTACAGCAACCTTGAAAATTGCTTTAGAATGACTGCAAAACTCAAAGTTATAATAATTTAGTTCCCTTACCAGTGAATGACAAACATCATGCATTAAAATGAACTTGAAGGGAGCATTTTTCATGTTTAACTTTAAAACTAATTATTCTAAGTATTAAATCAATAGATAAAATGTGCTGCTAAGGCATTGACCTAATCTGAAGAGTGGAAGGAATGTGAAGCTCAGAAAAGAGCAAATAGTTCCAATTTACCACTACTGACTGCATGGTTCAGTCGATATGCATGGAGTTTTTGGGGTTTATCCCACCCACACCATTGAAACAGATGCCCATTAACCATTCCACAGATTCAAAACACAAACTCACTCACATACAAACACACTGGGAAAATTACTGACTGTTGGTTCTAGTCTGGTGGCAAACTTCTGAAAGTTCCTGGGCAAAATGCACATGTATGTTTATACAATGCAAGGAAACAGTGGCAAGGGCTCCTCTGCCAGAACAACTTTCAAAAACAAAGGTATAGGAGTCTGGGCAAGATCCACAAAGGCTTTGATATGTGAGCTCTGGACAAAAGTTTCTGTAACAGCTCAAGGTATTATTCCCCCAGCTAGATGCTTCCCCCCAGCTGATGGATGCACTGCCTCCCCTTTGAAGGCTGCTGTCCCTAGCACAGAGGTCACCAAAAAGAATATGCAAAGGCAATTCTCTTAGTTCTATGTAAAGCTCAGTGATTTGGATTAAAGGACTGATGGCAGTGGGTTTGAATTGGAACAACAGAGCAAGAGCTGGAGCAAAGCCACCTTCTGCCGATTCCCAGGGGTTAAGAACCATTAGCACAGGGAAAAACTTGCACGCAGTAACTTTGTAAATTGCTACAGCAAGATCCACCATAGCTGTTTCAAAACTCCGTGTAAGAGTCCAAATCCAACATGCAGAACCTCTGAAATCCCTCCCTGCTCACGTGCTGATTAAGAAGACTTTGTTATTTCCAAATCCCATTGGGTACTTAATGCTGCTCAGAATCTTAACAACTTGCTTTAACTGCTGCTACTCAGAGTGGACTTCATGATGCGGAGTCTCAGCAGAGTTCTTAAATTTGGTGGGGGTTTTTGTCAGTTTTTATGTTTTGGGGGGTTTTTGTGGGGTTTGTTGTTGTTGTTTTGTCTAATATATAGGCTAGTGCCTGGCCAGCATACACAAAAGAGAGCTGAAGATTTACACACAAATGTGTTTCCCAGCAGTGAGCACACTCTCCTGTGATGTGGGAAGCAATATTAATTGAAGTGAGATCTTGCAGCCTGACTCTACCACATCCCAGGGAAATGCCCTAGCCCTTGGGCATTGAGTTAATCTCTCATTAGCCATCCCTCTGGTCTGTTGAATAAATTATTTATGAAAAGCAGAAAAACTTCAATAGGAAAAAGTGAAAAGAGATTTACCATGGAGTTCCCGGTAAAGAAGCCATTTCTTCAGGAGGTGATGTATGTTTAAAAAAAAAGCTAATGTAGATAACAAATCAATTTGCACTTTGGGGGCAAGTACACATTAAGACTAGACAGATGCTATCGTCTATGTGAGAAAAATGAATTTGCTTCTCTTGGTACCAAGCAGAACCAAAATATACAGGAACATAGGGTTTCTACTGACAAATTGAAGAGAATATTCCTGAGGCTAAGTGAGGTACCTTGTCCATCTCTCAACCCCCGGCTATCTCACTTTAAACATGGATGATTTGGCTAAGGGCCTCACCTGGAGCAGGGCTGACAGCTGAAAATTCCAAATAGAAGCTGAGCTCCCTTTTGAAGTTCTGTCAGACACCTATTTTGAAGAATACAATCGTAACCTGGACTTTATTCCTCCATATTGGCCCTCACGGAAATCTGACTGCAGTTTGCTGAATTCCACAACTCCTTGGCTGCACCTCCATTTCTACCTTTACACTACACAAAGACAGAATTAATCATTTAAGTGAGTGACTGGTACAGTGATTTGTCCAGCAAGCCACGCTATTCTCCATAGCTTGGGTGCCCAACACGAAGCTGCCGAGTGCCTCAGTCTGCAAGGTTCCAAACCTAGAAGTCTTTCAGAAGGGTATAGACACACTTTTATGCTCTACAGGAAAAACTCAGAGCTCATTGCTTTCGTTTAAAATACAGATGCACAGGAGAGGATGATGAAACACTTCATATGTAAAGCTCTCATGACCCTCTATGGGGAGAACAGAATCCACCATGGGCATAAATTGCTGTAACTTCAGGAACTGCCAGGATTTCTTACAATCCTCACTTCAGTGAAAGAGCCAGAAACTGATATTTTTCTCATGGTCTTTTGGAAGAGTATTTCTATATGTTACCAAATACGGTCTAAAGGATGACTCAAGCTCTTACAGCACAGGGGAACTTGGGACTCAAGCACAAACCTACAAGGACACTGCTGCAGTTCTCTCTAACATGACAGTAATTGCCTGACTGGATTCTATGTCCACACAACACTGTTCTTGTGTTTGTCCACAGCTCCCAGTCTGAGCATCTGTATGTCCAAGGAAAATACTCAGCTGGCCAAAACATTAATGCAACCCTTGGGCCTGCAACTGTAAATGTGTAAAATGCCTCTGAGAGCAGGCAGACAATGATCTGAGTCTGTGGCTACATTCTAAGTCAGGTGTGACCACAGCCTCCTTCAGATGTGTAACCTGTGTGGGTTTACAAAAGTATTTCCAGAATCACAGAATATTCTGAGTTGGAAGGGACCCACGAGGATCATTGATCCAACCCTTGACTCCTCATACAGGGACTGAGCCTGTGACTTTGGCGTCATTAGCACCATGCTCTGACCAACTGAGCTAATTTACTCAGCATTTTGTTTAGATTTCAGCCCCAAGATAGATCCTCTGCTGATGTCTTACAGATTTTGAGTGGTCTGTCAAGCTGCTAGAACAACAGTGGTTTACAACTCAGTGGGGTGCAGGTGGAATGGATAAAATCAGACTAGAAGGGTGCACTGAAATGTAAATCACCTATCTAAATTTATCTTTAATAAAATTTATCTTTATGCTAAAGACCTTGCTGTATTAGATATAGTAGCAGGATTCAAATTATCTCCACACAATTAGCATAATTTTGAGATGAAATGTCTAGAAATTAATGCTGTTACTTAAGCATTCATGAATGCCTAGAAATAACATCCAAATCCTACACTGTATGTAAAAATTCTTTCCATTTCCTATTTGTACAGAAAAGCAGTAGTTGTGAAAGAAAACAAATGAATAAAAAAACCCCTCACTGTCTATATGTCCTTGAACATAAAGATATATGCTAAACATCAATGCCTATTTTAGGAATATACCTCTTTGAAAATAGATTTTAAATTCTCAGTCTTCAAGGCCCCAATTATCCTTCATTAATATTTTATAAATAAACACCAAAAAGTGCATTAATGAATCTTTTTCAGACTACAATGAATTATGAGAGATGTGTCACAGTTTCAAAAAGTTACCTATAAGACCACCCGTAGCCTTCCAATTACAGCATAATGCCACATATTGCATAATTTAAGAATCCAAGCTAGTTGCAGTTTTCACAGTGCAACAAATGCCATTATTCAAGTTTTCAAGATTATTCTGTTATCCAGAAAGACTTTTTTATTAGATTTGGGTCAAGTTCAGCAAGCAAGTGCATGGAAGGGGGAAATCACTGTTATTGTAAGATACAGCAATTTGGAACTGGGAAGAAGAAAAGTTTCTTTTCTTTTTCCAACAAGTGAATTAAAATAGTTGGACAAGGGAAGACCTACTCAGCAAAAAACATTAAGATCAAAGGCTAGATTTTGGAAACAACTGTCAGTTTTAGAGGAGTGGAGGAATTTTCAAAAATTCTTAAGCAGGACAGGCATTTAAGTCTCTTGGACTTCAGACACTTGACTGTTTAATGGGGCATCCATCAGACCTAAATGCTTTCGAAACAATTAGTCAAATAAGTGAAAATATTTAGTATTTCCTCTGGTTAGTAAGTTAGTTTTAAACGCAAAATGTGTTCCAATAAATGTAAGGCCTGTTTCTCAGGTCAGGTATGGACAGTTGTGCTCACACTGAGCTCACACTCTCAGTAGGCTGGACCCAAGCCAGCCTCTGTACAGATGCCATAGAAACTTCATTTTCAAGTTCATTTTAAGACAGTGCTGCAGCCAAGAGAAACAGTCTCTGCCCTCACCAGGCCCCAAAGACTCATCCCTAACTACCACATTACCACCTCCCCTCTGCCAGCATAATGAACTGAATCACTGATCTTGTTTAGCTTAAAATTGACTTCTTTTTCTGGCTAGATTAGGTTTGAGCCTGGTCCAGCTCACTCAGCTGCTGCACAGACACTTGTGCAAGGAGAGGAAATAGCAAGAAGGGCAACTCTATTTCACTTTGTGCCAGTGCTGGTCTCTGTCAATTCACGGCACATGACCAAACATATTCTTATTTTTTCTTTAGAATACTCATCACATCTAAGGCACATCTATTCAATTAAATGTAATTTTGCAATACTGTTTCAAACATTTTAATTAAATCCCGTTTTTCATGTAAATAGAGCATGACTCAGAAATGAAAATGAAATTAAGTAGTGAGACCCATCACTTGTAAGCTAAGCCAGCAGAAATTCAGAATGTGAAAGAATGTTCTTCAGGTTTACTTGACACCTAAAAAGACATAATTCCATGTAAAGCTCTCAGCTGTTCATGAACCAAAATGGTTTATTTATCCCAACCAATGAGAGCTTTCTTGAGGAAAATCATGTATAAAATGTATTTTTTAAATGTTAAAAATCAGCTCATGTGCTTTGATGAAAGCTATTTGAAACCTTGCTATTCATTTTCTGTACTTTATCTCACTGTTAGACTCAATACGTTCCTGTTCTGCCTTTCTAACCGATGTGTTTAGGAGCAAAGCAAATAAGGAATGAGAGATGTATTTTCCACCATCCATTTTTAGGGCTGTCCAAACTCTCCTTCCCCTTTTTCCCCTCCACTTTCCACCATTCTGCCTGGGTAAAAGCTCACCCTGGACCAGCCAACAACCAGGCCCAAGGAAAGCACCCAAGAAACATGCAATGCTTTGTGCTGTGAGAAGTGACTTCACTTTCAAAGCTCGCATTCCTGCCGCTGTTGGATGTACCAGTTCTCAGTGATCCTGTGAAAGGTGACTCATGTTGATATAAACATGACAAGGGACAGGATTTCCTTCCTTGCTTCCCACCTGCAGGCATTGAGGCTATTCACGAATCACAGAATAATCAGGGTGGGAAGGGACCTCTGGAGATCACCCAGGAAAACTCTGGAAAACTCTGGTTTCCACTCTGGAAAACCCCTGTCATGGCAGGGTCACCTGGAGCAGGTAAGACAGGAATGAGTCCAGGTGGGTTTGGAACATCTCCAGAGAGGTAAACTCCATAACCTCCCTGGGCAGTCTGCTCCTCAATGCAAGTTCTTCCTTATGCTGAAGTGGAACTTGTGTTTTAGTTTATGGCCACTGCCCCTCATCCTGTCACTGGGCATCCCTGAAGAGTCTGGCACCATCCTCTTGGCACCCACCCTTGAGACATTTATATACATTAATGAGATCTTCTCTGAGTCTCTTCCCTAGACTGAGCACGCCAGCTCCCACAGTCTGTCCTCATAAAAGAGATGCCCCACACTCCTAAACATTCGTGATGAAAGTGATGGCCTGCTGACTTCTGGCCAGCAAAGTGCTCTGTATGTGAACAATCCACACCTAAGCAAGGCCCCAATCGAGAGGTGACCCTGAACACCAGCACGGGGTGAAAGTGCCAGCCCCAGCCCTGGGAGGGCGGCAGGCACAGGGGACAGTGACAGCCCCAGCCCTGCGAGGGCGGCAGGCACAGGGGACAGTGACAGCCCCAGCCCTGCGAGGGCGGCAGGCACAGGGGACAGTGCCAGCCCCAGCCCTGGGAGGGCGGCAGGCACAGGGGACAGTGACAGCCCCAGCCCTGCGAGGGCGGCAGGCACAGGGGACAGTGACAGCCCCAGCCCTGCGAGGGCGGCAGGCACAGGGGACAGTGCCAGCCCCAGCCCTGGGAGGGCGGCAGGCACAGGGGACAGTGACAGCCCCAGCCCTGCGAGGGCGGCAGGCACAGGGGACAGTGACAGCCCCAGCCCTGCGAGGGCGGCAGGCACAGAGGACACCCAGGAACCGGTGGCACCCCAAGGCAGTGACCCCGCGGTCTGTCGGGCCACCGGCGCTGCCCTGCTCGAGCCCCACCTCAGGGCGGACCGAGGGGGCGCCGGGGGCAGCGCGGCCGCCGAGCGGAGCGGGGCGGGCGGCGCCATGAGGTGACACCGGCTGCATGAAGTGACACCGGCTGCATGAGGTGGCACCGGCTGCATGAGGTGGCACCGGCTGCATGAGGTGGCACCGGCTGCATGAGGTGACACCGGCTGCATGAAGTGACACCAGCTCCATGAGGTGGCACCGGCTCCATGAGGTGGCACCGGCGCTGCTCCAAAATGGCGCAGGCGGGGCTGACGGGTCCCGCAGGGACGGGGCACGGCGGGCGGGCGGGCTTGCGGCGCCACTCACCTGCCGGTAAGAGAGGCGGAAAGGCCGCAGGTAGAGGGAGGAGGTGCAGGGCTGGACCGCCAGCTCCTCGATGGCCTCCATGCCTGCCGGGGGGCGGCGGCCGCGGCAGGAGCAGGAGGAGGAGGAGGAAGGGGAGAGGCGCGCGCAGCCGCCGGCGGACGGGCCGGGAGCGGCACCGGAGCTGACGGGACGCGGCTGCGGCGCTCTCCGGGCCCTGCCCTCAGCGGCAGCCGGAATCACGGAATGCTGCGTTTCACCCCCGAAACCGGGACAAAGGACTCCGCCTTTATTCACGGAATCACCAAGGTTGGAAGAGACCTTTAAGATCATCCGGTTCAAGCGTCCATCTAACACTGCCCCTGTAACCCTTAAACCACTAAACCGCGTCGCCCAGTGCCAGATACAGACACCTCTTGAACTGGTGACCCCGCCATCTCCGTGGGCAGCCTGTTGCAATTTCTGACCATTATAACAGTGAAAAAATGTTTCTACTATCCATTCTGAATCTCCCCTCTCTTAGCTTAAGGCCATTTATGCTTTTCGTCTCTCTGCGGGCACAGAAGACACCGGCCCCCACCCTCCTCACTACAACCTCCCGTTATGCAGTAGGATTATTCTCCAGAAACACCTCTTTGTGATCCTGTTTTCTCAGGAGCTTAACGGATGTTCTCAGAGGGTCAGTGATTCCCACACTTTACACCAAAATTCATGGTGTATGGCAGCCAGTGATTCCCACACTTTACACTAAAATTCTTGGGGTATGGCAGCACTGAACTGAAACCCAGCCCGCCTCCTCTAAAACCTTGATGCGATCTAGGTGCTCCCAGGTTATCCCATTCCTGGACATCATGAGGCTTTGCAGGATGAGCACCTTGCTGTAAAAAGCACAGTGTCTTTTGAATGCTGGCATGCAGGTTATCCATGAATGCATCTCCAACTTTCCTTTTCACAGTCAGCTTCCAGTACTGGCCATACACCCAGCCCATAGCAGAAGAATAAACACAGCTCCCTTGGCTGTTTTCAAGTTACAAAATAGTTATGCCCTCTCCTTTAATGTCATTATTTTTTAAGCAAAACACTATTAGAGTCAGCAATTTCCTGGTTTTCGTAGAAGTTTGATCACAGTTATGCAACATTAGGTTACATTACTCTGGGTGCTTTAATACTCCTAATAATTATTTTCTAGGTTCATGAGCAACAGAGCCCACAATTTGTGGTGGTGATTATCTCTCTGATTTATGATCACTTTTCATTCAGATGTGCCTGTGTACAGCAATTTAGGTGCCATATAAATCAAAATATTTTGTCAGGGTGTTGGCCGCACTGAGAAAAATCTGAAGTTTCTTGTATCTTTTTTTGTCTTCCTCTGTACTTCCACTGCATCACTAAGAAAGTTTATTGTCTTGTCATGCAGTAGTAAGAATTTCAGCAGTCTATCTAAAAGGAACAGATCCAGCAATTACAAAACTCACTAAGAAGTAAATGAGGCAGCACTTACATTGCAGAATGCTTTCCATCAGTTCTGATAACGCAAGTGGCAAAAAAAATGCTTGGTGGGGCTGAAAAGTGTGGCTTTAAAAGTATGTTTGCAAAGCTATCATAAAAAATAGGCAAGGAAATGTATTTTATTAGCTGACTTCAAAAATATTTGTGTAACTCTGTTTGCATCACTGTATATGTCTACATATTTCTGGTTTTTTCAGAATGATCTGAAGGTCATTCAGAGCTCCTGGGAACTTAAGCTATATTTTTCTAGTAAGTTATTTCAGTCTTCCAAGTCCAATTTAAGTATAAACAAAGTTTCCATGCACAGCAGGTTTACAGTATCTCTGTTTGCTTATGTTAAAAGTTACCGGCTACCCAGGTCGGTTCAGCCAGTCAGATTGCCCTCTTCAATAAACATTCTGACACCACTTTCAGGTTTTGAGTGTGTGTGTGTTTTGGGGAACGTGTCACACCGTGTGATGGATTGCTTATTCCATTCCTAGGCTTAGGTGGGAAGCTTTTGGGGTTGTGATGTGTCACAGACCTGATCTCGTTAATGTACCTGGAACAGTTGAGCACACTGTCACAGGAAAATGCATTTTGGGATGCTCTGCTGTTGTAATTGCAATGGAAAGCTGTCAATTCCTTTGTTGGAAAATCTTTGTGAGTATGCCAGCTGAACTGAGGATTTAACAGGCTGAGACTGAAGAGCTGCCTTAGTGTTCCTGTTTTACAGGTGAAATCTGAGCAAGAAAATAAATAGGAAAAGTATGTTCTGCATAGTGGGACTATCATTCAGCACCTGGACCTGAATTTCATTACAGTTCTTTATTAAGGCTTAGATACCCTCTGCAGCAAGTGGCTTTGCATTTGCCAGTCCAGGAACAATCCCAAGAAGGAAATTTCTCTCAGCTACCATTTATTCAAAGGAACAGTTACAAAGGGGAACAACTTACTTTTGTGTGGGTGAGACACACTCCTGCTTTCCTGCTCCCTTTCACTGCTTTTGTGGCTGACTGGCACAGTGACACCAACCTGGCTCTGAGTGCACTGAGTTCACAGCAAGGATTAGGAGATGACACAGTGCAGAGATGCTGCTCAGCCCCTCAGCTCAGGGTCAGGAGAGCTCTATTCTGACCTGGGTTCCAAAAGACATGGAGTGTTTCCCCAGTAAACTGCCCCAACTACCCTGTTTTGTGTTCCTTCACATTTGCCTTGTTGTTCCTTGTTATTTGCTCCTTTTTAAAACAGAAATACTAGCGGTGGTATGTGTCCAGAAACTTGGGAAAACACAAGTCCATAATTCTGAAGTGTTAAAGAACTGTGTTCATGCCTATTACCTTCAATAAGATATTTCCAATACTTAAGTTTCAGCCCATGTTTAACTGCTTGCAGAATCTTTTGGGTTTGATCAGCATTATTCCAGTATCATTTACCTTTCTACAATCCTGTCCTTAGTTCATTGGTTCCCAAACTTCCTACATCCTGGATTACTCTTGGCTATCACCGTTGCTTTGCAGGGCCCTATCCAGGTTATCATTGCACGTGTAATTGAAATAGCTACCTCTGATGTCCTTCCACAAACCAAGTGCTTTATGCCATCACATCTTCCCTGCCGGCTACCTGCCAGTATGACTGTTAACTTGACTTCCAGAAAACCAAGAATGTGTCAGAATGACAGGTTGCCTTTCACTACCTTAAATACATTCCTTTTTCTCCCTTAGCAATGGTTTCTGGGATTCTAAGGGATTGTTTTCTTGTTATTAAAAAAAAAAACAAAAACAGATACACGTTGTGAATACTGTCATGGATGGTTTGCTCATGAGTTCTTCAGTCTCCTGGAGCTGCTGGTCTCCTGCTGTAAAATAGTAAAATCTAGATGTTTGTCCCTAGGCTGTAATAGCCCTGAGAATGGTTTGAGTAACAGTGTGATAAACAGCCTAATGATGAAAAGCCAGAAGTGTGAATAAAAATTTGTTGCTTTCTTGGAAAGAAGAGTACATCAACAGGGAGAGAGGGAAAAAAGAAGTGTTCTGTCTGAAATGAAGAGTCTTAAGGGAAGATTCACTAGGATTTCTTACAAAAAATGAAATGTTAACATCAGTGATAAAAAGGAATTCTTTCCTCAGAGTAAAGTTCTTTGTTTAACAGACTTCTCTTTCCTTCAAAGCAATGTTTGCTCTGTGTTACTTCGTGAGTAACTTTTATTACCAGCAAAGTACCCAAACATTTTTTTAGTTGCCCTTTTAAAAAATCCCCTTGAGCTTGGAGTTTCTGCCGACACAGTCCTTCCCTTCCCGGCACAGCCCCGCGGTGCTTGGGCATGCACGCTGCAGAGGGTCAGGTTGCATCCTCATTAGCAGTTTGTTTTATTGCTGTTTGCTCTGGGACACAACCGGGAATGTTTCCGTCGCAAGCCCGGTGCTGCCGGGGCTCCGGAGCCAAGCACTCTCTCACCTCGGCCCGGGCTTATACCGGGTGGACACCCAGGAAAGTCCCTTGCAGTACTTGCCTCTTTCCACTGGAGTTTAGCGAGCTGCTTGAGCTGTTGGGTTCACCGATGCAGAGTCAGGCAGCCCATTTTCCATAGTGATTTTTGTGTGTGTACATGTCTGCATGTACTTTTAATCTCAGTCAATCCCTGCCAGGCTCACTTTGTTCTTTGACATGCCATGGCTCATGAACAAAAAATCATCAGGTCCTGCGTCTTTCATCTCCAGAGAACTCCTTAATATATTGCAGAGTATATTTTCTTTTTTTTTTGATACTTGTGAGTACAGTAGTTACTAAGATACTACAAGTATGAAAGCCTCAACAACTAGAGGCATGCTGACTTGCAGTTCTCAAATTTCATTTTTAAAAAATATTTCTAACCCCCATGGTTGCAGGGAAAAAAGATGGGAAATGTAAATGATTTTAAATGTAAATGATGGCAAACTTCATGGTTTGTGAGCTGTTAAGAGGTGATGCCACACGTTTGGTAGAAAGGCTTTACTGTTGTGGTGACAGATAACCTGAATCCCCAGCTCTGGGCAGAGGAATGCCAGCAGAGGCTGCTGAAGCTGAGGCACTGGATCCAGCTGTGTGCCCACATCAGCCCATCCAGCTGGGATGCCATCAAAGCCGTGGTCTTCTGCCTTGAAATTGCTTCCAGGATTTTCTCCTCCGCCTCAGCTCCCTGGGCCACGTGCAGTTTTTGTTAAGGTCACATGGGGTATTAGGAGAGTTGAACACCTTTGCTGTACAGGATTAGTGAGAAAGATGGATGAAAGTGTCCTAAATTAAGACTATTTTGTAAACTCATGTTGGGAATCCTTATGGTTGACAGCATGAAATTGTATCCTCTTCATGTGGGCCATCCTTGCATCGCCACAGAGACGTTAGTTTTGAGTGCCTTTCTGGGGATCAGATGCATGTTCTTTCTGTAATGAAGTGGCTGTTGTGAAGTTTGCCTTCTAAAGCTTACCCCTTAGGCTCCTGGGGAAAAGCAAGCCTGAAGCTGCCAATATCTAACTTTTAATTATTTTTCAGTTCTGGGGCATAACCACCCTGGTTACATTCATGAAAGTCAGGAATCGTGCTTATGCAATTCTTTTGGCATTGTAAATAGAGCCCTAGAGAAATTTGTTTTGATTTTAGTAGTAACTTTTCTGAGAGATGACTTTTTTTTAATAAATTATTTACATTTCAATTACAAAATATAAAATTAGAAGTCTACACTGCAATACATAACATTATGTTCCAACTATTTTATTCACCATCAATTGGTTCAGGGCTGCTTTAATCCATGAATAGCCTCAATCTGAAGAACTTGAAGCAATTATTCCTATATTTGGTTTGTAAGGACTGACAGCATGATCAAGACAGGCATGGTGTGTGGTATTGCTGATGTGCAGCACGGGAATATGTCAGTTTGTTTCCCTTGGATGTTTTGATTAGCTCCTCCTTGTTTTCAGAAAAAGTGTATCTCTTTGAATGAGAACAACCATCTTGGCCTTTACTTTGCAAGATCAAGAACTGTCTCATGGCTGTAGTAGGAAACTCACCTGGGTCTAGTTAAAATAGTGTGATTTCCCAGAAGAGCTGAAATTTATCCATCTGTCTTGTGAAATGAAGGTCTGATAAATAGCTCTTTTTTTTCTGCCTATCATCAGTAAAAGCCTTGAACTAAATATGGCAAGAAAAAAAATTAAACATATTCAGTATAAATATAGATACGGATATCATGACATGTAAAATTGGTCTCTCTAAAAATAGTGAAGGAAAAAGCTCTGCAACATAAATGTGTAACTAAGATGTCAAATAGTTCTTAAGTTATTCACAATAAAATATGACAAGTTGCAATATGGTATAAAGTAGAGGAGGGGAGGTGAGAACATGGGAAGTAAATTCTCATTTTTAGCTTTTCAGCTGGGGGAAGAACAAACACACAGTCTGTGAAAAAATAAGAAACAATATGCATGCAAAACTAAGATACTTTTATATTATATTAATTACTCTCCAACAAATGTTGCCTACAGCTAACAGAGTGAAAATGGTTACAGGGAAGGCTTTGATTTTTCAATAAACTTCTCTCTAAGGAGGGAAAAAAGAAAATGATAACACCGTGTTGTTTGTATTACAGAACCATGTACAACCAATATCTGGATCTCATTATGCTGGGAACTGTTCAAATGCAGGTAGAAAAATGGTGTCTTTCACAAAAAAAAGCAGCAAAATAATTTGCACAAAAGAACAAACAAGATGAATGTACAGTAATAAGGAACAGCTGAAGGAGAGCAAAAGATCATGAAGAATCTTCTTTTGTTTGCCACATATGTATGCAATAGAGCTGGAAGGAGAAAAGTATTTTGATTTCTCAGGGAACCTTGATGTTCCAGCAGTTTGAAATTGCCAGTAAAAAAGAACTGGAGCTGGAGTTGTATACTGGAGTGCTGGCCATGGCTGTAGCCATGACCCTGGTGTCTCTGAGCTCCCCAGTCACCACAACACTGTGCTGTGCCTGGTACTCTGCCCTTGACTGGGGGCATTATGGGCTAAGGGTCCTTAATCTTCAGGCAATTTGTCTAGCAAGATTTGTTGAAACTATGGGAGCTGGAAGCCCTGGTCCTCAGGAGACTACCAGCTGGGCTGCTCAGAAGCTGGGGCTGGCACAGCTCCAGTGGAAGCTTGCCTGTTTTTCAAAGGAATTTAATTGAATACTTGTCTGGATGAAATGTTTCTGTTTGGTAAATTGAGACATTCCAAAATAAAAATATAGTCAGAGAGGGGTTTTTTTCCACCAGATGTAGGGAGCAGGTACATGGTTTCTATTTTGACATATTTAAATGTAAATATATGTATATGTGTTTTATGTGATAGAAAGGTAGAGAGACGCAGCTGGCCATTTTCCTGTCTCCTCTTCATTTGGCATATTATATTATTTTATTTCTATTGTGACAGTTCTTAGGAACCCAGAGCTTTATTGTGCTCATTGATATCGAATCACAGAACAAAACAGCCTAAATGCTCTGGTGAGATCCTTGTAGCTGGAAGTGAGTTGGAGAAGAGCTCAGAGGAAGGACGAAGTAAGCACCCCATAACTTAATTCAAGGAGTTGTAACTTTTCTTCAAAAAACATGTGGTTGAAGGACAGCACAGACAGTGATTCTGGGAGTGCTGTGGCAGCTTGGGATGTGGGCTGGAGATACGGAGCAGCAGGATTTCATTATCAGAGACTTGAAGTCAGGAAACAATGTAAGGGTTGGACTGAGTGAGTTGAAATGATTTAGCAAGTAACCTGCAAGTAGTTGAGCTGATTAGTTGTTGAGGGCTAGCTGGAAAGTTAGAATTTGGATCTTTAAAAGATTGGATCTGGAAGAGATTGGATATCTATAAAAATCAAAGTTCTGAAAAACATAATCCTAGGCATTTTATACTGGACTCTCAAAATTGTTGGCACTGACCTTTCCAAACTTAGGAAAGTGCCTGACTTTGAAACCTTGACAATTCATTTTTTTAATAAATGTTCTGCATACTTTCAGTTCTTTAGTTATAGCTCAGAAAAAAAAATAACCACAAAAATCAACCCTTCCTTCTCTTTCCTATTTGTGATCTATCTTGCTGGAATTATTATTTTGCACTGTGTTCTTGGAGGCTGCAGAGAAGGTTTCCAGAGCATTTCAATTGGAGATGTGGGCATTAGTATGCTCACAGTAAAACTGAGCCCAGGGATAACCAACCCTAATCTCTGTCGATCTCCTGGAGCAGCCTATTTTCATTTTACTTCTGCAGTGCTCCCTCTCTTAATGCCTCTTCCTTGCCTGCAGCCACTTCATTAGAAAGCCTGTGGAGAAGGAGAGCTGGATGTGTTTGATGTTGACAGGTGTCAAGACCAAAGGAAAGGCACTGTTTGTTTGGGTCCCTGCTCATGTGAGGAGTTTGCACCTCAGCTGAACACGACAGACAAGGCAATGGGGTGTTAGGGTATGCAGTTGGCTTGTGCTGTGCAGGGGTTATCATTGCTTTTAAACTGGTGGAGATCTCTTTACTGCATTGCCTTTTTGCTGAGACTAGATTTGAGATTCTCATAACTAAGCCACCTGTAGGAAGAAAATGCCCTCCTCCATCAAGATCAAGAATTATATATTGTTTTAACCACAGTGCTCTCCAACAACCACTACAGTTTGCTGCTCGTATTTTGAAGATATGCAGTCCATGTATGCTAATATATCTGCATGAGAAATTGTCAGGACTTAGAGCCAGTCTTTGGCAGAGACAATAGAGCAGGCTCACAAACAGGTGGTTTTCATCACTGGATGCATAATGCTGTGAGCATGTTTTAGCCTCCTGCCTGATGCCCTGATGCTGCAGGCAGTTCTCTCTGGACATAAGTGGGGATGCATTTGCTGGAGGAGGTAACAAAATGCTTCCTTCACTGAGGCATCCTGCCTGGTACCTGTATAAATACCTCTAGGCAAGCAGGTAAACCAACAGCACATAATCTGTCATTGCTAAGGACAGCACTGCTGCTCTGTGTACACAAGAAAGGAAAATATGTTTAGAATGAATGTGGATGTTCTGTTCTTCATTCATGTGTGACTGAATTCTAATCTCTTTGAGTGTGCTGTAAATCCAAAATAACATACTGAAGTCAGTGCAGTTCCTGGGGATTTGTGCTACTGTAAATGAGAACGGAATAAAGAATTTTTTTTCTCCTTCTCTTGTAATGGTGAGAAGAAAAGCTGGATTGTCAGCCTGGCTATGCTTCTTTGCTTTGCTGACTTTGTCATAAAATGGACATCATTTAAACATTCTTTATTTTTTTATATTTAGATTATAGCAGAAGGAGAGCCTTGATGGTTTTTTATTTTACAGAAATATAAACATTAAAGTCATTTTTCTTTGACACGTGACTTAGAAAGCATAATTTACTTGAAAGGACCCTATTATATACTCTGTCCTGTATTTGTTTATCTAATTGAATAGAAGATCATTTACTGCAGTTTCAAAGTTAAGACAATAAACATTTGTCTTTGTACTGCAGCAGCGATGTTTGACAATTGGGTTGGGCAACACCCGTTTTAACTTGGGTTTGTTTTATAGTATTGATGAAGCAAAACACCAAGTACATTTTCACCCCCTTGCTTGCACTGTTACCACAAACTGGATATTTGGCAAAAGATTCTGAAAGCCTTTCTTACAAGCTGCCTGTGTTATTTACATCATCCTTATTCCCTTCACCATATAGGTCATCTCGCAACTTTACATTTTATTTCACATATCCCTGGATATCCTGGATCCCTGCTGTGTGAAACGAGATGTAGAGATAGGAGCAGGGGGATTTTAAATGGACCTACCTTTATATTTCCAGTTAAAATCAAGAAGAAAGCAGCAAAAAACACATTGAACCTCTTTCTCTTATGTGCCATGCTCACATCAAAACATCTGTCCATCTACTCTACCTGCTTCAAATCCAGGACCACAATGGTTATAGGGGTGTTTAATGTGTATTTTCACTGACAGTTAGAAAATGCCATTGGCATACTTAGACATAAAAATACTTAAAGATTGCTGTATTATTTTATTTTTGCTCTATAAATGGCATTCTGGATTGTGCTGCCTGTATCAAATAGCTCCTAGAACATCTCTCCTAATCAGTTCCTTTTGGGAGCAGGATCGTCGGGCTCATACTGAAGCCGTGCCAGTGCCAGCAGTGCATGGGGACTACAGATGAGATCTTTGTTACAGAGGCATGAGATCAATTCACCATTCCAGGCCATGTAGTAAATGCATTCCTGACTGAATGTTACATCGTTTTTATGTCCCTGGGACAGCATTGTACTGTGTCTCCTCGCTGAAAGAGCCATGTTCATTAGATACAGGAAGTCCTGCTAATCATCCATAACGCAACATTAACAGCTGCTGGTAGATCTTTGTATGCCCACTGATCAGGGGAGGGTTTGCAGGAGATTTGGTGCTTCTTTGCTGTGATTGTTTTCCTCAGCATGCTTCAGAATCTGAAGTTCTGTAAAACAACAAAAAAAAGGCAGTTAATCCTTAAGGTTGTGAGGAAAACTTTTAAAACATGCACCAGATGGAAATCAATGCAGTAGTGTCTGAAGACAGACACATAGGCTGGGAAGCAATTTGAAGGCTGACACCATTTGGATTAAAGGCAGAAGAGCTGCAAAGCAGTCGCACAATTTAGATATCATCAATACTGTACAGAGGCTCTGCAATTCTGCAGTGAGCCCTGTCTTGTTTCACATGGTTGATAGCTTTGTTTTGCCAGTGGCTCAAGATAAACCAAATTTTCTCTCCTGTTGATTTGTGCTCCCTTTCTTTTGTATAGACAACTTCCATTACTTCCTTTAGCAGTGTACACAGATAGCTGACTCAGGAATGGAGCTGACCGGGGAAAAAAAAAAAAGATTTCCAGCCTATGGACAATAAATTTATATTTCTCCAATTGTTTTCTTCCCATTTTCTCACAACAAGAAAGAAAAAAAAAAAAAGAGAGAAAAGAGCATAACTGATGAATGGTGAGACGTTTGTTTTGAACCGTTTTGATCTATGTGAAACCCTTATGCTGGAGTTGATTACCCTAGTGGCTGCTTTGTGTGGAGTCTTCAGGAATCTATCCTGGGTGCCAGCAGTTATTCCTTAGTCCCAGCTTGAGAACTCTGACACCTCTCTGTGGGTGAGATATAGCAGGATTTCTAAGTTTATGCTTCAGAACAATCCATTGTTTATGCAGGAGTTCTGCATGTTCAGCTCCCATCAGTTTATGGGACAAACTCTCTGTTGACAGTGCTGCTGGTTTTGGTTGATAAAATATTAATCCAACATCCTCCTGGTAATACTAAAATAAATGATAAAAAGGTGGTTTACAGTGTCTGGGAGGACAAGTACATAGCAAATCACATTTTGTACCCTGGAATCCAAGTGATTCCCCAATGTCAGCAGCAAACAGGGGATGTGGTTTCAGAGAGCTGGATATTCCATGTGACACAGAGGTGGTATGGACCAAAAGAATGTGAAAACACCTTCATTCCTGCCGTTTCCAACACAGGAAAATGCCCATAAACCATAACAACCAGCTCAGGAGTGAGAGCTCTGCCAAATGAATAGAGCAGAGCTGGTAGCAGCTGCTGGCTAAAATAGGAGGGCAGCTGGTGTCTATGGATAGTGTCCATGGGGGGAACTGCCCCAAAAGATGGCAGAGGTAAAGCAGAGCAATAATCAAAGAAATGCCCATCCTCTGGGTGGAGGTGTTTGCATGCAGCACCTTGCTACACACCCAAGTGCTGGGCAGCTCGAGGTTGTTGGTACTCTGCAAGATCATACATGGTACCATTTGCTTTAATAGTAGCAATTAGTGGGCCAGTAGAATAAACAGTGATTTTATGAAAATGAGGACTGATCCATTCATGGATGGATCTGGGACAAAGATGGAATCCCATGCTTGTCATCAGTCAATGCCCCCCTTAAGGTGTTCATTGTTCAGCCAGATATCACTGCAAGCTCCGTCACAACAGACCATTTATTTTTGTACATTTGCTGCATTGAACAGTACCCTGGGGCTCCAAAGCAGCTTTTTGCTGCCAGTAATGCCTGGTGTACTCTCTAGTGCAGGCAGGCAGAAGAGCAGGTCCCAGAATCTATTAAAAAAAAAAAAACAACCCCCCACCCCAGAAACAAAAACGAAAACAAAAAACCAACCAACCAACCAACCAAACCAAACAAAAAAAACCCCACAACCCAAAAAACCCAGTATTGAGTGCCTCAGTTTTGCCAAATTCACCCTTGCAGGGAGATGCTCTGTGGCATTGCAATAGCCAGAATTTGCAGTATGAAGCTGCAGTAAGGCAAGTTTAAATGAAAATTAAGAAGTGTGTTTCCAACAGTGTGCATCACTCACCAGGGGAGCACAAGTTCCAAGAGAAACCACCTCATGGCTGTAATTAGTATGGTATTTTTTTGTAATTTATAGACAAGTTGATAGAATCCATCAAGTTTCATCTGTTACAGACTGTGAGCAAGGCAAGTAGGGATTTGTCAGGGGAGAAGTGCATGGTAGAAAACTCACTGGTTCCAGTCCTCCACCACCTCCTGTCTCCTTACCTGGTATCCCTCCTGTGTTCCCAGCAGGACAAACTGCAGGGCTGCACCTTTTGTGCCTGCAGCTCAGTGACAGCAGGGCTGCTCCCTTGGTATTCAGGGTGATGTAGGTGAAAGAAGAGTTAGATTTCATGTTTCTGCATCTTCACCCTTCCTTTTGTCCTTCCCTCCCTTGAATTTAGGAGTTCTGTGCTGCTGAGAGAAAAGGGTGGGAGATCTGGCTTTGAAGGAGACGAATCCTAGAACAGAGCAGGAGTCTTCAGGCTCCAGTTATTTCTACCTGGTCACAGAGAATAAGCTACTGGATGGTACATCCAGACAGGACAAGATGCTTGAAGCCCTCAAATGTTATCTGCTGTGAGCCAACAGCATAAAAATTGTAGCACTTGAGTTCCAAATCCTGGGAATTGGCCATGGGGATTCACAATAAATAAACATTTCAATTTCCCTGCACTAGGAGTCTTTAATGGTTTCGTGTTCTTCTTCACAAACGTAGAGACTTGAACTGAATTATTTAGGTGAAAGATAGCTCTTTCTTATGATTATGAGTTTTTGCCTTTGCCTACTTAGATACCCAGTACTGTAGGTTAAAGAAACACATCAGAAGATTTGCTTTGATATCCTTAAACCTGGAAACAATGGATTCGTATCAGAGAATGAGACTTATAAAACTGAAGTCATAATTTTAGCTGCAGAAGTATTTTTAACAGACATCCACATGTGTTTAATAAAATCAGATTTCCACCTTTCCAACTGGAGCTTTAGTCACAGCAGCATATTTTGCAGTTCCCACTTAAGCCAAGCAGTATGTGATAGTAAGGACATTGTTGCTGGAGCAGGGAAAGTGGAATCAAACAGCATGGGAATCCAACTCATACTTGCCAGCCAACAAACTCAGTAGGAAAGGGTTAAATCTCCTCCAGCAATGCTGTATGGGAGCCTGCCAGTCATCTTTGCCTTTATTTGCAACTCAAGCAAAGAAGTAGATCCCCCAAATTAGGTCATCTGTTTGCTTCATTCTGAAAGATTTTTATTAAAATTAAAAGTGTTGTCTGTTTCTTCTCCCAGAGAGAAAACAAACCTTGGCACCTAAAGTGGTGGAAGACAAACACTTGGTGCTGGGCAACTTGATTAAAGTGTATTCCTTGTAATGAGCGGTGCCTCCCTTATCCTGCCATTGTGTTCAGACAAGGGAAAAAAAAGAAGGGCCTGCCCTTTCCCATTGTACAGTCACATTTTCCAAGTGCAGTGAAAATGGGTTTTATGAAAAGCTGTAAAAAATTAAAAAAAAAAAAAAAAAAAAAAAAAAAAAAGAAGAAGAAAGATTTTAGTAAAAAGATTTTAGTAAAAAGATGTCTTTTAGTAAATCCCTGAATCACTGAAGCAATTTCAATGAAGGCAACCTTGTGCATCTTGTATGTAGGAAAATGAAGTTAGTGCTCTATCTAACCTACCAGAGAAGGAAGATAATAATAATAAAAATGGGCTGGGATAAATGTTATCTGAGCTTTGCTTAAAAGTTTGCTGCTAGAATCAAAGCTGATTTTTACTTGGGAAAGGTATTAAAGCAAAAATTGATTTGCAGCAGTAGACTGTGTTTGTACTGTCATATTTTTATCACTGCCATCACCAATACCAACATCCGCATTTATCTACCAGTGTACATCAACCAGCAGTCCACTAATACATTAACATTATTAGCTGTAATAGCCCATTCAGTCAGATGTAGTGAGAGAATCACAGAGTCTCTGCATCATGTTTGCCCTTATGCAGAGAGAGTTGCTTGTGGGCATTCACCTGTGTGCAAACTGGGCAGAAAAAAATGAAAACTGTGCACTGTATGCTTCCATTTTGGGAACATTAAAAAGAAGCTGTAGTCAGTAGAAATACGTACCTACCCTCAAAAAGAAAAACCCCAACAAAGAAAATTTGAGACTTAGTCTAAGCCATCTCCTCAGCTCTGTTTTGTGGCACTTCTATTTGTTTTAAAGATTGAGCATGGATTTTTCTTGGTATCTTGGTATGCTGAGTTTTACTGTACTGGTTCCACCACCAGCAGACTCAGTAAACAAGGATGTGCCCAGGGAAAAACAGACATGGTTAAAAAGATCTGTATTGCCAGCCAAAATCTGGTGAGGTTAGTTTGGGCTTCTAGCAGCCAAAATAAAACAGTTGAGCAGGGCCAAGAATTTTGAGATAGAGAGGGCTGGAGGAATTCTAAATATGCTACAGAAGTGGAAGCAACAGGACTTGGCAAAATCCTTGGTCAAGATACAGAAACAACGTGTCTCGCTAGCCAAACAACAGGGTGGTGTTGAAAGAGAGAGTGAGATGGCAAAACCCTTGGGCAGAGAGAGGATATCCAGGAAGGAGTGTTGGAAACTTGGGCCTGGATGGAGATTAAAAGTTAGCTCTAATGAAACACCCTTTTGCTCAGATATTTGGTTCACTGTAAATATAAATTCTTGACCTAAAAATCTTCTTTAGTATCATCAAGGGATCTCAGCTGACCAAATAGTTCTGAGATCCAACAAAAACATTGTACTCTTGAAGTATACATAGATAAATACAGTATATATACGTCCATCCATGCTTACAAATACATGTGTTAAATGGACATGGTTTTGACGTAATAGTTGAAATAAGAAAGAGAAATATTTCATACTAAAATAGTATGAAACAATTACAGTAAAGAATCTAATTTCCTTGTGCTTTAGTTTTGTATCAGAACATTTGCTTTTAGGTTTTCTTCTTTTTATTCCTAATTTTAGGGATAATAACATTCCCTGTAGCTGCTTCACTAATAGAAAGAAATTTACCTATGGAGCCTGCATCAGAGAAGCTTCACATATAAATGCTTGTACCTGTTTGGTAAGAGAATCAGCAAAGTGATGCTAATTGACACTGAACACCTTCAGGGGGGATATTTTTATAGTGACCAATTACACACTCATGTGGATTGATTGAGAGGCAAGCAGTGCACATCAATTCCTCAGCACAAAAGAAAACTGCACTCGGCCAGCATGGCGTTTTTGCTGTGTGATTTTCTTTGTTTTTAGCGCCAAATAAGTCAAATATAAAAGGCAGGTGCTTTTAGTTAATTAAAATTACACGTTTTATCCAGGAACACATCAATAGATAGGCGTGTAAAAGGTAGAGATATTATCTCACTCAAAGGGAACATGGGTTTGGTTCACTCTTACTCTTTGAATTTGTGTTTGTGGCTTATTACCGTTGTAATCAACAAAATATAAATCTCCTTCCAAGTGGCTGCTCGAGCCTGACAGCTCCTAGGGAGCATTTGACAGCAGGACCCTTCCATGCAGACCCCTGGACTGCTCAGGGTCTTTGGTAATTCTTATGTCGGAGCTGTCAGAGCTCCCAGATGCAGTGTTGGGGTTAGTCAGCAGAACCAGCCCTGTGTTGCTCTGCTGGTGCCTGACATCCAGAGCCTGGGCTGCAGGAGCAGAAGGGATGCACGTGCCCCGCAGGGCCTGGAGCCCGCCGAGGGCGGAGACACCGCTCCTGCCAAAGTATGCAAAGAATTGGAATGAAGATTCTCCTAACCCTATACAACACGCGTTTTCCAAAAAAATGCCTAGATCTCTCATCAAAGTAAAATGTAATTAAGGATATTATTGCATGCCTTCTTAATTGGAACAGCTTGTGACAGAGAAGTATTTGGGAGGATAACAAAGTGCAGACGTTGTGTGTGCACGGCCCTGATGGAAACGCTGCCCAGCACATCCATGTCCATAGGCTCCATAGGTAAATTTCTGTCTATTAATGGAGCAGATGAGTGGTGAGGGTCAGTGGGGCTGCCCACGTGCCCCAAGTGGTTCATGGGCAGAAGGGTTGGCTCAGAGCTTATGCTGTGATCACACTAAGACACTGTTAGGATTCTTCTGGGCTAAGCAGATGTGTCTCCCCTGTGAGCAGTAGGGAGTACTTTAACAAGTCATGTGTGATTGTAAGTGACACCTTCTCTCCAGAAGTATGAAGGAATTATCAGCCTTCTGCCCCTGTCTTGAAGTTACTGTCCCAAATGCAAAACCAGCGGCGTCAACAGAAGGACAAACAATTGTGCAGCCAGTTCAGAAAAGTATTCCTGTGAAGCCCAGCCATGAAAATGAGACAGCAGCAAATGGATGGGAAGAATTCCCACAGACAGGGTAGTGGAGAGAGACCATAGATGGGATTCGGGCACAGTTAGGGAGGGGTTCACACTCTGGGGTGAAAGATGCCTTCATTCTTCTCATGTGGAGGGCTCTGCACTGCCATGGGCAGAGGAATAATACCCCAGGGGACTGCTCTCCCAGACAGTCTGGCCACGGGCCAGGTATTAATTTCTCTGGGTTCCTGTGTGGAAGTGGGAAAAGTGAAGAAAAGTGTTAGAAATGAAAATAAGATGAGAATATTAATGATGTTTGCCATGGGGTTTCTTCTTAGGCAGTGTGCTGCTTGCACACCCCCAGAGTTAAAGCAGAAACAAGATTGTTACTTTCACATGATTAGTAAGGTAAATTATTTTTGTTTAATACATTTTTTGGTGGAAGGGAAGTGTAGCTGGAAAGATTTATTTTAATATGGTGCATTGAGAAGAGCTGTTGCCTGATATTCAATAGTTAAGTTGAAGTATCGGACACTGGAGTAATAAAAACCTACTTGCTTTGATCTTGTAGTTAAAAAATGATTAAAGTATAGAATTGCATGTGCTGACATTAGACCTCCACCCACAGAGAGATTTAAAACTGTCAGGGGAAAAAGGAAAGTTGAAAGACAGCTTAAATATAATAATTCAGAAATTGAGCTGCTTTGTTATTTCAAAGATGGTCAGAGTAAAGGGGATTTTTCATACCCTATTTGTTATACTAGATCTAAGAACCTTATCCCAGGACATTTCCTCTTGCATACAACCAAAAAGATGAAAATTGCTAAAAGAGGTGGCATAGGAGAGACCTACATTTCCATATATTCTGTTGAACTGAACTCAGTGAATTTACAGCCTCAGGGATTCCCTCTTCCTCTCCTGATACCTCCATCCTGTGCAGGGTGACCCTTGCCCTCCCTTCTCCTGCATGCTGCAGATAGAAAAGATTGCAGAATTCAGTAATACAGTTTGCAGGGATGAAAATCTTTCTTCTTTTGATTGTATGCATATTGTCATCTCCCAGGCAATGAAATTACCTTGTGGAATTACAATTATGAACTTATTACTGGTTTATCTAATTGTTAAAGAATACAGAGTTGGGTTTCTGGCCTCTGACATCTAAACTGCTCCAGCAAAGGCACACCCTTACACCCACACACAATCCTGATTTAAGTCAGTAGGAAGCCTCTGGTTTTGCATAAGCATTTTGTAGCCAGTATAGAGACTTACAAAAATGTATTGGCTGATGCTTGCTTGATTACATCTGCCCAGCCAGGTTTCTTAATTCTTTTGTAGTAATAGCTTTGCTTATGCAAAGTCAATATTTGATCTTGCAGTGTCCTTGATAATAAAGATAATTTTGATTCTCTGGCAAATTACAGAGCCTTAGCATTTTGTCAAACATTCTCCAATAAAAGGACTTTTGTGATAAAAAAACCACGATAGTGCTCATTGCAAATGACCCTGGAGATCAGGCAGAACATTAGATCAGTGAGTTGGGTTTCACTAAAACTGCTTCATTCCTGTTAACATGGTGATCCTCATCAGAAACTGCAGTGTGACTGAGGTTAATGTTGCTGTTCTCTGAGAATAAAGACCCAGAAATCACACCATGTCATCTCTGAGACATGAGATATGCTAGGACAAGAAGATTCCCAGACAGCTTTCTGGAATCAGCTTCATTTACACAGGATGCAACATTTTTGCTTTTGAATTGCCTGCCATGTTGGCAAGGCTCTGCTGTTCTTCTACTGTATTCTTTACCAGATGTTCATTGCTGAAGCACACACTTCAGAAAACATGTTGGGTTTTGGGATCAGTAAGATTCTTGCAACTCACTGGTTTGGTATGCATTGCCCTTCTCAATATGAAAATTTAAATACTGTGTGTCTGGCTGCTGGCGTAGACAAGAAGTTCATTTTGTTCTTAGCAAGGATCCTATTGCCACTTGAAGAGGTCCAGAACTCCTGCAGGACAAATCCCTGAAGCATAAAAGTTGTCTTTTCAGAAAGACATTCTCATCACGCCTGTGTGGACAAGGGAACCTCCCAACCATGTAGAGTTTCCCCTGTGTTGTTTGCTGAAAGGATCATTCCTTTCCTGATCATCTGCAAAGCACAATGCAATTCACAACAACAGGTAAGAAAAATAGTGTTAAACTCCAGGATTCTTCTGTCTTGAAGGTCTGTTTCCTGGTTAATTTTGAATTTTCATTGCTCCATGGGATAGAAGGACAACAACCTGGCAGGATGAGGCAGGATTTGCCTCTTGGAAGTGCAGGTGTGTTCTCCAGCATCTCAGTACCTTGGAGGCATTGAGGAACTGGTTTAAGATCTTGCTTATCCTTAAGTTAGTCTGTCTTAACAGTAATTGGAAGTAGAATTTTAAGATCACGGTGTAATAGAGCACGTAGTAGCAGTGCATGGATTAGTTATAAATGGGAAAAATAATAAAGTTGCACAGAAAATCTTAGCAAAGTAGATCTCCATGTTTGGCCAGCTTCATCTGTGCTGACTGGCTATAAGGAAATATCCACTGGGAAATATCCACCCTCAGGCAGAGCTGTCAAAGAGAGGTACCCAGTCAGACTTGCAGAGAACAGGACATCATATGCCTTTGGGCTCCTCTGAAAATTGAAAGAATGAGGTGTTTACAGATCATTTCAGACAATAAAGGTTTGTCTCGGGGTTCTACTACAGCATGGCGGAAATGGACATTTTTTAAACAGTCACATCCTCCATGCAAAATGCAAATAAATAACGCTTGCAAGTTAAAATAGCAAAGAACGTCTTGAAGCTTATATCTGTGGAAATAAACCTTCTAAACTAATAGTAAATGACTATTTATAATTGCCTGTTGGGATGCCTGACATCAGATGGTTGTACTACTAACATGAGAACGGTATCTGACAGGTTGGGAAAAACACATGGCAGGAGATGGGAATATTGATTCGTAGGCAAAATTTGGAGGGAGGGGGAGGGAGACAACAGCCAAGAATCTGCTTTACTTTTTAAGAAAGTGACATTCCTGCCACCAAAACAAAAACCTAAGAAAGAAAGCACATTCCAAAATGATATCATCACATTCCTTCTATACGGGACAAACATGCAGCACTCTAGCTGCTGTTTCCTGTGTTTGTGATTTCCCTCAAAGAGTGTTTCAGTGAGAGATGTTTTCAAATAGGAAAAGAAATTCAGTTTCAATGTCCTTAAGAGCCTCTTAGCAAAGTTAGACTGTCACTCTGAGGCCAAGACTGGCTTAAACAACAATGTCTGGTTTGGCTAATACATCAACTTGTAAGTTTGTGATGGAGGTAAAAAGGAGGTTTTCCTGTCTTCAGTGACACTTTTTTATCTGGTGGATGCTTTAGGCTGAATAGTAGACCCAATATGAGATTTTAATTTGTATTGTACTGAAACAGAATCTGCAAATTGTCTTGATTCACAAGTGGATGGATAGGAGGCCTGTGAGGTTTGAGAGGATTTGTGTTAAATTGACTCACTGAGCGTAGCAAACCACAGCAATACCTGACCTGGGATGTGGTGATTCTCCATCATCAGGAGACTGGAGCAAGCCACGTTTTTTTCAACCACCAGCAACCACAAATTGAGACCACAGGGTTGAGCAGGAGCTTCTGCATGAATTTCTTCACCTTGGGTTACTCCAAAGGTCAGATTGAATGATCATGAGATCATGAGCTGTGAGTGCATGGGCTGCCACAGCCCAGGATCAGTGTAGGGCTTTGCTGTGCTGTCCCATTCAAGGTGGGGAGAAAGGGATGAGGAGATGCAGGCTCCCATATTTTCCAGGCTGGCAAATGTCTTAGGGGAGCAAAGCAGGCAGAATCTCACTGCAACTGCATGGCAGGGGACATGCTGTCTGTCTGCTCTCTTCTGAGTTCCATTCTGGCATAACTCAGTGGCTCCCCACAAAGTAAACCCAAATGTAATTGAAGGGAGAACAAATTCATGATCAATTAAAAAAATAAAGTCTGAGATTCCTGTGCTTTTTGGAGTACAGACTGCAAAACCATGGCTCTATGTATGATACTGTTCAGTGTGTAATTCTGAATTCTGTCATTATGAATAACAGAGTGTTATTCAGAAACCCCGAATTTCATCATCAACTATTAATATCCAGGGGATTTCTGTAACTATTTCCCCATACTCCTACCTTCTATCATTAGCATCCTAAAATCAGCATTCAGGCACAGACACTGTCCTCTTGTGTGATTTATGATAACTTAATCTTTCCCTTTCTATTTCTGTTATCTTTGCCATACAACATCTCTCTCACTGATTTCAAATGCAAGTTTTGACAGGCAGGGTCTGCCTGTGTAAGTATGAAGATGTTTTGTTCTCACTCAGGGTTGCAGTACAAACCTGTAATATTACTATAACTACTATTATAAGAAATAAGATTTATTTTTGAAATGACAAACATTTACCCAGTCCTTGACTCAGGTCAGTAACTCAATTCTTATACCAAATAGGTGCATTTTGCACAAGTGATGTCAAAGTACAGTGTCTTCACAAACACCAGGGTCATTGTAAAATACCTCTTGGCTTCAAGATTACATTTTGGGTGATGAACCACCTATCACAGCAGAAGCCTGATGGTCCAGTGAAGACAACTGCCATGACAAAATTGTGCCTCTCATAAGTTTTCCAAACCAATCCCCTGCTGATTGCAGTTTCTCTCCAAACGCTATTCTGCTTTTAAAGAGTGTGTGAACCTCCTCCATCCTGCTGCCCCCAGACTGGCAGCTGCTCCTCCTGTCCTTGAAGCACTGAGGGAAGCTGTGACTGGCATGTAGCTCTTCCTCCCCTCCAAGAAAATGATGAGGTGATATGGCAGATCCATGTTTCTTTTGTTACCTTTTTATTTGAAAAAATAGGAGTTGAGCCTGAGTAGGTCTGCAGAGGCATTCAGTTAAATGAAGGCATTTTATTTTACCCTCTGTTTAATGAAGAGGAAACCAATAGACAACCTTCTCTTCCTTTGGGTGAGGAAGGCATTGACAAGTGCTATATTTAGTTGTGAACTAATGCAACTTGCCAAAGGAGTTTATCCAACTTACCCGGAAATGAATCCTCCTTTATTTCTAATGACTTGAGCTTCAGGGAATGTGAGCAGCTCACACTACACCACTACACCAGAAACTCATGTTCCTAAATGCATTTGAGTTTTAAAACAAAACAAAGAAAAATCCAAACCAAAAGTAGGTGAAAAAAGCAGCATTTTTAGGCAAACAAGTCTTCTATCTTGGTCATATTTGGGATACACTTGCTGGCTCTGGGAGGCAAGGTAACTTTTTGTTCTTGCTCCTCTCAGTGCTGATAGCCTAGGGGAGGGGATAGCTGAACTGGGCTGGGTGAGGAACTGTGGGCATGGCATGGGCACTGGAGCTCCATCTCCAGGGATAAGAATTGGCCTCGGTTATGCCAGACAGCACTCCTGAGTCCAGGATTTTGATGTATTTATTGCTGATCATGATGATTCATAAGACACTTGAGAAGACAACTAGTTCCTCATATCCCAAAACAAGTTTCCAACCTGAGCAGTGTGGCTGTAAGCTGAGCTAATTAAAGATAATTTTTTGTGTATGACAGGAAAATGCTGATAACATCAAACCCTAATGGAGGGAGATGGGAGAATTTCCCTGAGCTACATGTTTTGCTGCTGAGAAAGTAGAGCTTGGCAGATGGAAGAAGATGGAACTGATTTCCAATTTAGCCTTCTATTAATGTTTTATGAATTTAAATTTAGCATAGTAATTCACTCTTCTGTAATCTTTGCAGGACTCCTATTTCCTTTCTATGGACTGCTAAAATGAATTCTGTAAAAATATCTGTGTATACACATATCAGAAGTCTCTCCTGTCCAAAGGAGGAACAAGAGAGTCTCAGTACAAATTCCACAGCAGCTGCCCTTCCTACCATATGAGGCTCAACATCCTCATTATGTCAAGACTTCCTCTGAGCACTGTGGCTTAGATCCAGGTTTGCCTGGGTCCAGCTCCTCAGGTATAGGTGGGTAAGAGTGAGCAGAGGGACACACATTGTTTTTATTCTCCTAATCTCTCTGGGCAATTAGGCTTTGGCAGAGAAGGGTAAGAGATGCAGTGAGAGTCCTTTCCTCCCCACTCTGCGTGGGCTTGAGCTACAGGCTGTGTGATTTTACCCAGTGCATTCTTGTGGCACTTGGGGAGTGCTCTGGCAGCAGGCCATCAAGACATGCTGATGGCATCCCAGGAAATCTCTTTAGAGAGATGCAGGAAAGTAAAATACATATCCACCCACCCTGGGCACTAGGGACTATCTGAGAGATGGATGCTGATTCATTCTGCCAAAAAAAAAAAAAAAAAAAAAAAAAAAAAAAAAAAAAAAAAGGAAGACGGAATGCCCAGCATGAATTACCTTCTGCCTCTCTTTTCATTGATTATAATTTAATCATGTACTGAGCTGGCTTGGACTCAGCAACCTGAGATTTAGGCAGATGAACTTGGACAAAAAGCATCCGGCTCCAAGGATCAGGATGGAAACAAAAAGTTATTTCTCTCAGGGCATGTTTCATCCCATTATTGATAATTGTGTCAGTGGGAGCATCCCCAGGGCTTTCATACTGCCAGGCCCTCTACAGGCTGAGGGGCCACTGGGTGAAGGATCAGCACATGCTGGCAAGTTAATTGGGGCTTTGGTTATCCTGGCATGAATCTAGAGCAGCTCTCCCAAAGCCAGCAGCAGCTGCTCTCTGTCTGTGCCACTGACACTCGGAAACCAGAGCAAAATTCTGTGAGTTTGGGAGCTTCAATTAGCAGCTCCAAAAACGATGGAATCTTACGAGGTAGTGCGTCAGCTGAGAGCAAGCAGAAGGATTCCCAAAATATAAGCATGATTCTGTAGAAAATCAGTAAGAAAAACAGACTGGGGAGGGAATTCTGCCCAGCAGGGTCTCCCCGGCAGGAAGGGAATCTTTATTTGGAGAAACATGACTTTATTATGTCAATTACAGCACTTTTTCTTATCATGTGCTATTGCACAAAGAGAAAAGAGGCGTCTGCAAGAAGGCCTAATGTGCTGATGCTGATTTAGGTGTGACTGGGTGTAAAAACACACAGTCATTTCAGAGTGGGGTAGCTGCTGCTGGCCATTTAGCACTGCATATCTCAGGGTCTGTCTGCTCTGACCAGCTTCCTGCTGCTATCCACCATTATGTATCAGCAGGAAATTACACTTTTATGAGTGATTTACCTTTAAACAAACACTACTACACAAACAATATGGTATTGAATTTGGTGGTTTGCCTTTTAAGTATTGCAGTGAAAGACTGTAACAGCTGTCTAAGCTGATAACTACTACCTAGGGTAAGAATAATGTTGACTGAGTTATTAGTCAATTGTTTAACTAAATCTAGCTGCATCTCTCTCTTTTAACTGTGTGGCATTTACAGTTTCTTTAAACAATATAGTCCCTTGAAACATGTAACTGGTTCCTTGGGTGGGAACTTTATGGATAAGGAATTGTTTTGGAAGTCAGATCACATTTTTAACTTAAATTTTTGTATTTCTGTGTTTATTCCTTTATTTTTTGTAACCAATGCCTGGAGGGAATAGTCTCCTAGAAGTGAATTTCCATGTGGCTTGCTAAATATAGCAGATGAGTTGCAACCACAACTTGTGGCTAAAGGTGACTACACTGCATAGCTGGATGAATTTTGGCAGAGAGGGATTGAGACCGTATAATGAGGCCACTGCATATCTGTTGCAGTGCCTTTTGTGAGAAGGTTTATCCTAAGATGGGAGATCATTTTGTAAAGTGCTGAATGCCTGCAGCCATCAAGAAGGCTCTCAAGCCATTACAAAATAGGACACAGCATGTGTGGAGGAGGTTGACCTAGCAAAATTCTCATTCCCTTTTTGAACAATCAGGGTTAACTTCAAGCCCAGTTGTGACTTCCAGACTTTGAGGCTCCACAGTTTGGATCAGATCCAAGGTCCAGTTATGTCACCTGGAGATTTTCCACTGACTTCACTATGCTTTGGACTAGGCACTTTGAAAGGCTATTCCCATGAATTCAAATGCCTGAAGTCAAACATGGCTTTACACAATTGAAAATCACCTGCTTTGTATGTTTTCAAAGGCAGCTCCACCACTCAGCAGTAACAATGCAGAATTGGGTTGAAAGGGTGAAAATAGAGGTGGATGTGAAGTGACTCTTCAAAAAGTCCATGGCAATGCTCCAGCTCTGCCACACTGAAAATGAGAAGTTTAATGCAGACTTTTTATGGTCATTCCTGAACCAGATTTAAAGGGAAAAAAAATCTTGCTGCTATTGCAGAACAAGCACTCCCCTCGTGTTTTATAGATTTGAACAATCCTCGCTGCATTCTTTGAAAAGAGAAATACTTCAATGCTTCAAGGCATTCCTTTTGCTGTATCACTTCTACTACCATTTTAAAGCCAACTTTTTGATATGAGCTCTGGTGATACCCTGGAGTTGTTCTCTACCAACAGCCCGTTTCCATCAATTCACACCTGGAGCTGATGGAATTTGCCCATTGCAGGAAGGATCAGTGCTGTGCCTCAGAGACAAACTGTTCTCTGCAGCTTTGCACCTGGCAACAGCCGAGTTCCAAAGAGCCAGACTCACCCCTGAATTCATGGACAATCTACAGATAAAGGCAATCTCATGTCTTTTGTCCCACCATTAGTTTTTTGAAAGTACAGTTCCCCTTTGCCTGTAAGTGCTTTTTGTAATAGAAATCCTGACTTTTTAAGTCTCGCTTATATCACTCTTTATGGTTTTCTTCTTTCAAACAAGGACAGTTTTGAAAATTCTGGTATATATGTGCATCAGTTATGTGGGTTCTGATATAAGTGCCCAAAATTTTAGAGGACTAGGCCCTTCTTTGTCTTATTATATGGAAGAAAAGGAAGAAAAGAAGGGTGACAGAGGATTTATAAAGCCTCATGATCTACTTCTATTGCTTATTTTCTGCCTATATCTGTTTTTAAAAAGTCCTTTCTTCATTAGAGGGCTAATTATTTTGTCTAGTGAGCCAACGTACAGATCAACATTGGATTAACAATGCCCACTAACTCTCCCTCAGCAGGTGGAAGTTTTGATTCTGATCTGCTTGGTGGTAGTGTAAAGGAAGAGTCATGACCTGGAACCAAATGGATATGGAAGGGTACAAAGGAGGATGAGATCAGAAGGAGTTCTTATTACTGTCTGGGCAGCTCCCTGCTGATGTAGCCATCCTTGAAAGAATAATAAACTCTTACAGTTGACTTTTCAGGTCCTCGTGTATTTTGGGGCACAAAAGCTATTGGTCACAGAGAAAATAAATTATCTCTTTCCAAGCTATTTTCCCTTTGTGTTGCTGCTTTGTTTTGCTTTGTTTTGTGTCCGTGTCAAACTGGGAAGATCTGTAGGTAAGTATGAGGTTTTTAAATGCACAAAAATGGCAGAACAGCCTTGAACACAAATAAAAAGGGGCACTTCTCTGTAAAACAAGCTGTCAAAAGCACTACCTCTTAATGCAGAACAATAAAATAATCTTTTCAAACAGTTTAATGACCAGGATGAATGAAAGAATCTGTGTATGCTTTACAAATGACCTGATTACTGCCAGCTCACATGCTTGCTCTACAGTTGTAGTACATTAGAATTTGAAGTAGGATGTTGTTAGCAACCCTTTGCGTGGGGTGGAATTTGAATCAAAAGCTATAAATGACCTGTGACAGCAAAAATGAAAGTGCAATTGCATTCTCACATGACCTGTTTCTTTTAGTGTCATTAAACTCAATCAATGATTAACCTTTGGTTTAACAGTGCTTGTCATTTCATAGCAAATCAAGTAGAAAAAATGTTGTCTACCTGAATAATTCCCTAGAAAATGTCTCTGAGGTACATTAATAGTTTGAGAGGTGAGAGGCTGGCCTAAATTTGAAGTGCAAAATCACTGAGTGCAATTGAGGGAATGAGAAACATCTGACTATCCAGTTGGCTTGCAGAAATCCTGTATGCAAACCCAGACTATAGGGAGAACCAGTGTCTTCTTGCACGAACAGGACAAGGTTTGACTCACAAATAACACATAAGAAATAGCACTGAATGATTTCACAGAGCCTTCATCTCACTAAGATTGTTTTTTGCATAATAACTTGTATGTAGTAAATATATACAAACAATGTGCTCTAATCCAGGATTGTCTGGGTATGGTTGTGTTTTTTGATCTTCGTTGAGATCAAATAAGTTACGTTACTTTACACTGAATTAAGTTCTAGTTGGAATGAATTTCCTTTTGGCAACCAATTAGGATGTTTAAAGAATTTACTTTTATTTCTTGATCTCAAAAGTATTTGTGGACAGTTCACATGGATGATGTATTACTGTGCCTAACTGCTATCAGCCTGTATAATTATGTCATTTGCATATGCTAACAAGGTACATTATAGGTATGGTGTTTTCACATGCCTTTTATCCAATTAGCTCATTGTACCAAGCAGTCTTGTGTTCTGCCCCTCTGTCACCAAATTATTAGGAGTTGTGAATTGAAAATGGTTCCATTCATATGGTGTGTCTGTGCAGACAGACCTTACTCAGAAGAAATGTGGCTTCTGCTGTTCACAATCCTGATTTATTCATTACACATGAGGGGAGGGTCTGCAGGGCCCCCAGATAAGCTGAGGAGGTTGATGTGGGAGATGAGGATTGAAATTTTTCACTAAAACTTGTGCTCTAAAAAATACAGAATTCCCAGGATGACTTCTTGTGCTCAACAAGCCCCTTTCATCTGAAGGCACATGGAATAGTTAACCTTTGCTTGCCCTCATTCATTTTGTTCTCAAAAGGAAAAGTTGCACACAGTGAGATCACTTTCCTCTTTTTTCCTATATCCAAATGTTCCAATGCACTTTGTGCAGCATTTTTAGTTGAATCCCATTGAAGAGGGATTCATTCAGGTGATTCAGCCATGCTCATGTGCCTTCATGTACAGAATCATACCCAGCTACGTTTCTTTTAAAAGAGGATTTGCACGTAGATTTGCACCAGGGAGATAACAATTTTGCAGTAAATTTCTTTCCTAACATTTTGGCACAAAATATGTATGATCCTGCACAAGGATCCTGGTGAAATCATCTCCCTGTTAATAGTGTTGCAACACGATAATACTGTCATCATGGTCAGTGAAGTCAGAGCAGTGTTGGGAAAGTATAAGGGACAAGAAGGTAAAGTTTATTATCCCCAGTGCTCTTAGCTATCCTATCCTTTTTTTAAATTGGGAATATTCCCAAAGAAAACTGCAGTGTCAGTTTAGGAACATCTTCTATTTCATTGCCATAGGATTAAAACCTCATTGACTCAATGACAGCCTAATTAATCAATGGAAAAATGAAAAGGAGAGAAAAATTGGGGCAACGATTTGCAGTCTGCAGGCACAAGGGAAATGGGTTAAAAGAAGTGTGGAGAACATGGTTTTCAGTTACTCTGTTTTCTCCTTTTCCCTTCTTTCTCTCCGTCCATGCCACTCCAAGAAAAGCAGCTGGCATCTGTAGCCTGTTGTGCAGATGGGTTGAGAGGAGCACATATTCCACGATGTGTCTGGCACACTTCAAACGTGGCTGGTGGCTGATTGTGTATTTGCCAACAGCCAGTGATTAGGCAGAATTGCTGTAGCCATGGATGTCTGGCAGCACACAGAGTCCAAGAGACTGAGGGCATAAGGAAACATCACATTAATGTCTCTCAAAGCTGGCCATGTATGCAGCCACAGCCTGCAGGGCGAGCACGTCCCTTACCCACACGTCAGTTTTGCAGGAGTCCTAAGTTTTCGTGTTTATTCCTAGGTGGAATAAACACAATAAACTGGAATATGTTGTTGTGTGTACACCTTGAGAGAAATGATGCTTGGCCTGAACAATTTGCAGTTTAAATAGGCAGGAGCAGCAAGACTGGAGACAGAAGATTCTCCATTCCATGGGGAAGGAACAGAAACACAGAGAAATAACATTGCTGGGTGACACGTGGGAGTTGTGACAGTGGTGAGAGCTAAATCCAAACATTACAAGCCTTTGTTGAGGGTTTTAGCTTCAAAATGATTTTTTGCCTGGATGTACAAGGCACACCTTTTACTGGAAGCCACTTGACTCTTTCCTCCAGCAAGGCAGGGCTCTGCTAACCCTGAGCACAGGAGAGCCTTACCAGGGTCCTGTGCCTCTCCTCAATTTCCACTGTGGCCTCCCTGTCATCACTACTCTGTCCCACATCTGGGACACAGTTCTGGCTTTTTGGAGCAGCCACTGATCCCTTTCACTGTCTGCTCCCTGCCCACCCAGCCTCATGTTGGACCAGGAGAGAAAACAAGGCACAGGCAGGCAGATAAATGACACTGAGAGGATGCAGCCATGGCTGGAGCAACATTCCTGCAAAGAGCCAGCCACTGGCAGCCAGCTTTGCCACAGACTTTGCCAGGCAGGCAGGACATGGCATTGCCCAGGAACACTCTGGAGCCTCTCACTCATTTTTCTGGAATGGTACCAGCACAAAGCTGCAACAACATGCTGGTGATTCAGGCCCAGCATGAATGGCAGGGCTGGACTGGTAACTCTGCTGCATGCCAGGAGGGACTGTGCCAGAAAACTCACCGCCAGCAGCATACTTGTACCACATTCAGCTTTACAGACACCTTTCCAAAACAAATATATCTGCTTAGAATGAAATACAGTTCTTTGTGAAGTGGCGTCAGGCTGGGCTGATTTGGGTTGTTTATGAAAAGTCACCAACTCACCAGTGGTGAGTTCTCCAGCATCAAATCCAATCTCTGCATTCCTCATTGCAAAATTAAGAGCCTTCTTCCAACCCACACTCAGGACTCAAACTTTTGATGATCTTCAGGAGAGGCTAAGGCAGAATATTTTCTTTCTTTTCCCCCATCACTGGGTGATCTTTCTTATTATCAGACTTATGCACTTCCAGAACTGGTCTGTTCACTGGTCTCTAAACCTACCTCTGGACTCAGTTTCCCATCAGATAATCCCAATGGCACCTCCTGCCCAAGCATTTGGCTGTGGTACAAGACCCATGGGCTCTGGCAAGACCTCATCCAGTCACTGAAAACCAAAAAAACCCCTTTATTCTGACCCATTCTCACACCTCTTCTGCATTGATGCTCTTCCAGATGATCCAGAAACTGAAGGAGGATTGGGAAACCACTGAGAAATTTGCTGGCTCCTCCTCCAGAACTGTGCAGGTGGCAAAGAATGGCCTTCTGCCTCTGCCCTGGGCACAGACAAGGACACTGCTGTGGCTGTGCCTGAGCAAGACCTGGGATCAACCTCTTTCACCAGAGGTTGCATAAACAAAATACTTGCATGCACAGAAATATAACAGCTGACAGAGAACTGGGAGGATCAAGATTGCAGATGAGTGTAGAGCACTTTTCTCTGCAGTGGGAACACCTCTGCATCAGACATGGAACCTCAAACTTTGGTCAGCCTTTATACATTACGTGTTGTGGTAAATTGCTATTGTATATCCTGATATTACATCCTGTTGGCTGACACTGGAATGCCCAGTGATTTCATCGGGTATAGTGGCTACCACCAGCCTGAGCCCTAGTCCAGAAGCCTAGGAAAACTAGGATATTCACCAGGTGCTTTTAGGAGAGAAAGCTTCCCACAGACAAAGCCTGAGTTAGTGTATGAGGAAAGAAGAGGAAATGCAAAGCTGGCATAGCCTCAGCCTGGAAAAACTGACAGTCAGAAAGCAGTCCCCAGGGAAAACATCCAAATTTGGGAGAGCAGGAGGAGTAGCTACAGATTGTTTGGTGCAGGGTTGGGAGTGTAGCCAGGGCAATTCCAGGGCCATGGTGGGAGCAGCTGGGGACATCCCTGGCTGGGGAAGGACAGGCAGTGCAGGGCCTGGGGCTCCACGTGGACATCGGATGTGCCTGTGGGGCTTGGCATCCTGGAAGAGCCACTCTGCTCGATCCAAGCAGCACCACAGAGGGCAGCAGTGCGGGGGATTTGCCTCAGACCTGCTTTCTCCCTCGCAGAGGTAAACTATTCAACCCTCTGCACTCCAGCCCCTCGGGGGACTTGCCACCCAGTTCGAGAGCAGGCTTATTAATAAACCAACAATATCTGCATCTGCATCTAGATCTAATCTGTGGCTGCTAAGTGAGATTTGCTGCTTCCCACCCCCAGAAGCATCTTGTCAGTGGTTCTGGAGCTCAGTTCTCCACCTGCAGTTTGAACATCCCATAGAGTGGTGTTTGTTTAGAGCCCATTCCTCTACTGTTGTGTTGGCCAGCGTTAGGGATGTCCAGGTGATGTCCATCCCTTCAGGGAAGTGATGCCTTTCCTGCTTTTAGTGGTTGGTTCAGCACATGATTCTGGCTTGCTGGATAGACAAGCTCTTGTTAGATTTTGTCAGCTGAGCTGTAGCCCTTACCTGCTTCACTGGAAGCTCTCCCATGGCCATTAATTTGTCATCAGTGTTTCCACCTGAGATTGCTGCCAGGTTTGTCATGGTCTCACAGTCTGATCTCTGTGGAATCCTCCAGAAAGATTGTGGTGGCACACAGGGCCAAGCAAAGCCTCTGCTTCCCCAAGTTGCCTTCCTGACACCTCTCTTCCTCTGTTTCGTCTGAGCTCCAGCTTCACACAACAGTGTTTAGTACCTTCAAATTCATTATTTAGCTACATTTTGGGCAAAACATTCTAAATATTAATGCAAACAAGGCCTGTTTCTTTTAACTGTTTCCCTCTGCTTGCTGATAGAAACAAGAGGAGAGCTATTCCCTGGGGACAGCCTGCCCATCTGGAGTATTCAGGCTTTCAGGGTCTGCTTTTCATCCTCTTCCCTGGCTCTTGCTTCTCGCAGGGCTGGGCTGCACATTCACAGGTATATGACATTACTGCTAATACTGCAACAAGCTGGCATTCATCAAGCATCTGGGATGAAAGCTGTCTTTAAAAAGGCAGGTAGGGGCCTGTGCCATGGGAAAAATGACCAGGTTTTCTAATCACTCATATGGAGTTATCTGGACACATGGCTACCTTTCATCACTTATGCTGACGCCAAAAAAAAGGGATTATAAAGCCAACATGCCTGTTGAAATGTCTGTGTGTACTAAGCTGTCATGGACTTGTTTTGGGTCAAAATAGCACGTGTACTTGATTTCTTTGTTTTTAATTTTTCTTTTCTTTTTTTTTTTTTTTAACTATCCTGATTTTCTTGTGAGAATGTGAATCAAGAAGACAAAACTTATCCACAGAAAATATAAGTAATAGTGCCATTAACCAACATTACTTCTTGAAAGCCATGCATAACCCAAAGCATACTGTAATGGCAGAAGAAAATAGAAATATCCAAGTAATTTTTCTCTTAAAAACTAAACACTTCAGTAAAAGGGTTTGAGTGACCTGGACTAAGGGGAGATGCCCCTGCACATGCAGGGTGGTTGGAATGAGATGATCCTCAAGGTCCTTTCCAACCCAAGACCATTCTCTGATTCCATGAGCTACAGCTTCCTCATCACCAGTGTCTGTACCACAAACATAAAACAGGAGAGCAGCTGCACCAGGTCACATCAAGGTCCATCCTGACTGGCATCAGCTTTGGACTGAAATCATAAACAGATGTCTTGGGAAGAGGAAGGAAGCAGAAAACCCGTAAGATGTAAGATGTAAGATACATTCCCCTTCCAGCATCAGCTGTTCTCAGGTCAGGGACTCCCTGAGCAAGGTGTGGTTTGTCTGTTTGGTAACCTCAGTGCATCTCTGTCCTGTGAATTTGTCCAGTCACTGGCTGAACCCTTATAAACTTTTATCATCCACAACATCCTTTGGCAAGCAATTCCACAGATCTACCATCTATTGCATGCAAAACTACCACTTCTTGTTTGGAACCCAGCTCATGCACAGCAAAAAACAATTGACAGTCCATCCATACCCAACTTTTCTGTGATGATGTTAAGCAGCCATTAAAAATTAACACCAATGGCATTATTCAGATTTGGCTTTACATCATCCATGAAGCTGTGCTGACATATTGCAGACTAGCAAATGCTCATCTTCTGCAGAACTGGCTTGGAAAAGGCACAAACCCCCTAATAACTAATATAAGAATGGATTCAAAAGATTTTTCTGGCCTATATAAATAAATGAACAATTTCCACAATCTGTAGGGCTTGGTTTTCCATTGCATGGCAGTAATAGTGTAATAGTTGGGGAAACTGTGTATAAAGCTCTGTGGGTTGGAAAAGAAGTAATTTCCAATAAAATCCCATGAAGAAAAAAAAGGATTATGATGCAGCACTGGACAATGTAGTTCTTAAAAATATGCTGCAAGAGACAGAAAAAAATAATATATTCATTTTAAAAATATCATTGTTCAAAGGAATAACGTTAGTCCTTCCAGGTTTTCCTGATGGCAGTGAGTGATAGGGATCTGCTTTGCTCCCCAGTGAGTCAGTGGTGTGCACCACCCCACAAGTTATGGCTTTTTCATTTACCATTGTGCAGTATTTTGTCCCCATTCTTGTGTGTTTTCCTTTGCTACTGCCATTTGTGTCATTCCAAGGGAGGTGATTTTAACTGGGATGTCAATAAGCAGCAAAGCAGAGAGGCCCTCCGAGGAGGGAGCCAACATCTCGGGTGTCTCCAAGGAGAGATGTGCAAAGAATGGCCAGGAGGATGCCAAGCCAGAGAGTCACCCCAAGCCAGGGCTGGGAGAGTCACTGTGGCAAGGGAGGAACAAGAAAGGGAGGAGAAGAGGAGGGAGCCTGCCACCTTTCCCAGGAGGACTCATGCAAAGTACTGATAATGTGTGTTTTATTCATTCCTTGCCTTTGTTCTCTAACCATCTCTTGAGAGACATTTCAAAGAAAGGGAGGTGAGGAATAGACTAAAAGTCTCCTTTTAGATTGAGGAATGCAGGCTCCACCCTTGCTCCCAGCTCCATCCTTTTTGTGCTGCTGCAGCTGGGGAGTCTCCCTTGAGGCTCTAACATAAACCTGGGGTTGGTCCTAAGCCAAGTGGTCCAAGGATCAGGGGAGTCATTTTCTTCCCTGATCTTAGGACTGGCCTTTCATTACAGTGCTGGGAGGTCAGAGATCCCTTGGGAAAGGACTCCATCCCTTGCACCACAGGGGAGCTGGAATGATGTAGGGGAGACAGTGAGCAACCAGGTGAATGTCATCTCCTCGTGTGATGCTGCTGTGCAGAACGTCCTGAACACGCACAGGAGGAGCCACGACCTGGATTTATTTCTGTGCACAACAGCACGGGGCAACCATGGGAACTCTCTGCCCCATTTTCAAGTCCACACTTCAAAAGAGATGTTGACAGGTTGGAAAGGCATCAGGGGAAGGTACATGAGCAGCCTGAGATCCAGAAAACTTTGTGGTAGGAGACTGAGAACTCAGTGGAATTCTTCTGTTTGAAGGAAGGCTGAGGGGTGACTTGCTTGTGGTCTACAAGTATGAGCATGGGGAAAATACAACAGATGTTCCAAGCAGAAAATAAACCCATAATAAAATCTAGTGGTTGGCTGTTGATGCTAGATGCATCCAGAACAGAAGGCAAGTAAAAAAACTGAAGGTAATTAGACACTACTTACTAGAGTAAAGTTGGATTCTCAGTTTCTCTTTTAAATCTAGAGTGGATGACTTCCTGAAATCTCTTCTGCTCCATCTGAAGATGGGGAAGAGCTCATGGGAGATGATTTTGTGTCAGGGTTATACAGCAGTTCAGATCACCATCATGAAAGCTCCCATGGCAAAACTGAATGTACAGCAGAGTTGACTTCCCAAGCCAAGTCCTTACTCTGACAACCCTTGTGTGACCCTGGGTGCACTGGGAAATCCATATGGTCCATAGTCCCAGTGTGTTTATATACCCCAGAGAGATGAATGGGAGCAATGTTTCCATACTGGGTAATCAGGATTCAGTCTCACTGAGATTACAGCATTCAACGTCAACGCCACCAAAACTGAGATAAAGAACAAGAACAAGTAAAAAAAATAGCCCCTTTTTCTTTCACACAATAGATCTGCTATCAACAGTAGCCAACCTGCTAGCAATGATATTAAAATGTATTGCTATGTTCAGAAAATGAACCCTTTTTGGCTATAGTGGGTGCCCTCACCTGAAACCAGTGTGATCTGGCCAACTGGGAGAAGTGAGAGTTGGAAAAATGTCGTGTCTGGTCACTTGAGCTTGGGAAGATTCACTGGGCTACCTGGAGGCTTGGCACTGTTTGGATTCAGGTCCCCACAAGACAAAATTTTATTTTTTGATCATACCTAACGCATGAGGGTTATCATGTGCACGCCTGGAAATAAAGAAACTCGTTTGTAGCTCTTTGGCTGGAAACCGGTCCCGGGTGACTGTTCACACTCCCATTCTGCAGTGACCTCTGCTGGCAAGGGCAGCACCCGGGCTCTTCCTCCCTCCCTCCCTCCCACTCCTCTGCAAACGGGTATTTTTTATTAGCACCTTCATCTGGAGGTGTTCAATTACCCTCCGTGTCAGTGCGGGGCAACACGGGTAAGGTAATGGAGCTGTCATACAAAGGCAAAAGGATGCCACGGGGCATATGAAGGTGGTAGTTAAACAGAGATAGTCAAATCTGATTAACAGCAATGATAGAGGAGTGTCAACATACGCCAGTCTCGATGATTAAAAGAGAAAGTAGCTGGAAATTAGCAATTGTTATAGGTAGCTTAAGGATATTGTTATTTTTTTCACCTTTTGAAACTTCCCTTTGGGCATGTGTCTGCCAGTGAAATCATTGAGATATTTTTCCAGTGCGTAAGGAGTTGCTGTCATGCAGAGACTCATTAAAGATGCCCCTTGCTCTTCTGGAGGGATCTGTGCTTTTAGTGGCAGAGTCTCTGTTGCTGTAAATCACTTTAGTGCAATTTATTTCATTGCTTTCTTACCCTGACAGAGAATCTGGCTCCAAATCTTTACATTAGAGTTGTCCAAGAGCGCCTACAAACACAGGGTTAGTTCTTGGCCCTTGGACAAGTCCCCGGTGTTCACTGTTGCAACTTGCCTCCTTATAGCTTTATAGATGACTTTTTTTTTTATGTAACTTGTTTTTCTTTCTGTGATCACCGTTCGTTTGCCACTTCAGGCACACCGTGTTTGCACCCCTGTGATCAATAAAGTCGTATTTCCATGCAGAGTGCAGAGGGGAGCAGAGTTTCTAGGCAACACTCTCAGCTCAGTGCAGGTGGAATTGTTGAGTCCTGGGCTCTGCCCTCCTCACCGTCACTGTCTGAATGTGCACGGCTGGTTCTGACTGTGAGCAGCAGCTCGGAGCCAAGGGAGCAAAATTAGCTGACAAATTAACGTGCAGTGTGTAACCCGAGTTTTGGCTGTGTGCTGGAGCTCTCAGGGAGAAGCCAGGGGCTGGTGTCTGAGGAAGAGGATAACAGCAGGGCAGCACAGAGCAGAGAGTCCCCAGCCTGCTCTGCCAGCCACCAGTGACTAATCTGACCCAGGTGCTGCAACTGGTAATGTATAAATAAAGTGTTGGTGAAAAATTACCCATTTCCCATCACCTGTCTCTATAAGGCAAGTAGCTCCAGCTCTTGGAAACACCCTGATCCAAAAGCAGGAAGCTACAAGGGTTCATCTTCAGAGGGCTTCCCCTCCCTAGGCCAGTTTGTCCTCATCTCCTTGGGGTTGCAGTGGCAAATGGAGGTGGGGTGTATTCTCTCCCCTGCAGAGGAAGAGGCTCATGAATAATTTGTTCCCTGAGGAGACTGCCCAGGGCCAAGAGCTGGAAGGCAAAGTAAAAGGAGAGGGAAGCTTTATGGCCCCAGCATGGCCAGAATGGTTACAAGCACCAGCAGACAACTAAGTTCATGTCTGCTGAAATTCTTCTCATGGCGAAGCCCTTCAGGAAAACTCAGTTTTACCCCTCCATGGCAGAACACCCTGTCACCTCCAAATAGCTTCAGGAGGGCTGCCAGGAAGCAGTGGCACATCAAAGCCTGAGCACCAAGATTTCTTCATGTGCCCCCTGTTAGACAGTTCCCTGGACATTCTGGTCAGGGCCAAACCAGCACAGCCCCCTGTACTGGGAACAGACCTCCAGCTCAGCAGCACTGCTGCCTTCTACCCCTCCTAGCTGACTCCAGTATTTTCTCTGGATCTCTGACAGTCCTGGTTAGTTAATGTGGCTCTCCAGAAGAGTCACAGCTCTTCAGGTCTCTTCCTGTGAACTCCTGAGATCTGATGAACTTTTTTGCAGCCAAGGTGCAGGGGAATCTCATAAATCTCCTCCTGCCCTATTGTATGTTGTTTAGTGCATCTTATCATGTTCGACATCTCTAGTTATAGTAATCACTTTTAAAAATGTACTTCTGCCATGTCAGTAATTAATCAAATGCCTTTGTTTCATTAGCCATAATATTACCTTTGGTTTCATGTTCTTAGGTGTTCCTCTTTATGAACCCTTCCTGATGAGTGTCTCCTCCTCAGCACCCCGTCACTCCAGATGCTTTAACACTGCTGATAAGGTGTTTGATGGAAAGACTATGAAAATTTCTGTTCTCGTATCAGACTGGGATCTAAAAGGGTTGGGATCAGCAGCAGGTCTGCTTTGCAGCTGCAAATACTGGCTCTGCTCTTTGATCCCTGGAGCTCCTGAGTGACTCCACAGAGCTTCCCCTGCAGCTCCCAGCCCAGCCCCTGGCCCTGGCCCACCCCTCCTGCAAGGTCTCCTGTTGGTTTGAAAAGAATAGGATCAGTCCCCAGAGGTGAGGTAAACTCCTGACAGTCTGTAGAGGAAAAGGTTGTGAGTGAACAGACAGTGTGGACTTTGGTAGAAGTGGAAGAAAATGAAAAGGATGTCCAAACCAAACACTGTACCTTTATTGATAAGAGAGGCACAAAGGTGAAGTCATTGCAAATGTCCCCCACTGAGAGATGGTGTGTGGGGACCTCACCTGTCACAGCAATGTGCACTGAAGCAGTGCACACCAAACTGGCTGGTGAAGCCTGGTTATTCAGTGTCTCTAACTTTGAAATTTGTGCCACTGCTGTACACTTCAGAGCTGTGCTGTTCAACAAGGAGTTCTCTTCTCATTTTCTTTTTTCCTCTGGGATCATTCCTTATTTTTTTCTTTTTAAATCAAGGAAAAAAATTAATTCTGGCATACTTCTGGGAGTAAAATAATTGTATAAAGTCACTGGCAAACAATCTTTGCCTAAACATGCATGCTGAAAGTGAGTTCTCACAATTATGGTTAATGCAAAATGAAGTCAGATTACAGAGGCCTCCAGCATGATTTCTAGCATGATAATGATGAGAAGATTAGGCTTATCACAGACAAAGCTTGTGTGCTGAGATTTTTAGTAATTCAAAAACAGCCGCCCTGCTACAATGCACTTAAACTACTTACCTGCAGCAGAGTGTTCACAAACGCTGTAGCTTTGCAAAGTGAGGCAGAGGAGGGATTTTCTGCACTATTTTGCACCCCAATACTGCAAAATGCTGAAGTGCAGGCATCCCCTCCCTCTGCAGCACGTGGAGCAGCTCTGTGGGCTGGGGAGTGCTGTGTGCCTTGAGGTGCACAGGTGCTGCTCATTACCTGGGTGCTCCAGCGCTTTGGGTTTTTGGTGGGTTTTTGTGTTTTGGTTTTTTGGCTTTTTTTTTTTTTTAATTTTGGAGTGAGGCCTTATCTGAACCTCCTGCAGCTCTGTACATCTGCCATGGGAAGGCTGGGAAGTCTCGGAGAGCCTGGTGTGAGCCTGGAGCAAGGCTCCCCCTCTCTTTTGTTTAGTGAGGAATTCCAGTGCAAAACCCAGAGCTGTCATACCCTGGTAGAAAGTGAGGTTGGCAGAAACTGTTTAAGTGCTGGGCATGGCATGGATCCAAAATTCCTTACAAGTCCATATTCCCACTCCATATGGCACTGGTTTGTGATGGGACTGTCTCAGAAGAAATGAGTCTGAGTGCAGTTTCCTACACCCTGATGAGTCCTGCCAGAGCACTGGTCAGGTCATGGCAGGCCTGTTTTAGCTTTTTGCCACTGCTTTTCTTTTGCACCTCTACCAGGACCCTTGACCTCACAGTACCAAGTTTCTTAGCTCTGATGGTTGTGTCTGAAAGCTTGTGTCTCTTTGCCTTGATCCCAGTGAGCGCCTGTCTCGGCTGGCAGAGAAAATCCTGTGTTCTGGATAACCCAAATCACACAAGACAGCAGGACATGAAGAAATACAGCCTCTGAGCCATCATGTGAATTAGCCCAGCTGGAAAGGAGCCAGGCTGCAGGAAGGGCAGTGCTGAGTCAGGCTGAGGGGTCACCTAGACTGCATCCTGTCTCTGGCCAGCCTGTAGGGAAGGCTCAGCAAAAGAGCACAGGAGCAGGACAAGTACAGAGATATTTCCTCCACTTCATCCTTCCAGTTTCTGGCAGTCTGGAGTTTAGGGACTTTCTGATCCAGAGCTGTATCTTCATGTCTGCAGTCTAGGGGTCTTTGATGGACTTTCCTTTCAATAATTTTCTAATTGTATTTGTAACCATTTATACCTTTGGCCTCCACGACATCCTATGACAATGGGTGTCACAAGTGCTTATGCACTGGGTGTGTTTGCTTTAAACCTGGCACTTAATCATGTAAAGTCTCCCCAGTTTTCACACTATGGAAGGCACATGTTTATCACATTCCAGGCCATTCCTGATTTCACACACCTCTCTCATTTGCTATCGCAGTGGTCTCTTCTCCAGCTGAGCAGTCCCAGCCCATGTGATGCTTCTTTATTTTGAAGACTTTCCATAGCTTTGATCATCCCTGTTGATCTCCTGTGAACATTTTTGGCCCTGCTCTGTTTTTCCTGGGCACAGAGAGCAGCCCTACCTGCAGGGGTACACACCATCAATGTACACAGCAACACTGGGATGACAACAGGTGTCTTTTTTTTTCCTCTGTTTCTTTCCTAATAGCTCCTGATGCTCAGTATTGCTTTCTGAGTGCTGCTAGACCCTGAATTATGTACTTACAAGCACTATCCTCACTGATTGCAGTGTCTTTCCTGAGAGGAAGTAACTAATGTAATGTCCATTACTGTATAGACATTATTTGGGAGTGTTTTTTGCCCTGTAAGAGTCAGTTTGCATTTGTTATCATGAAACTTTTATTTGCCATTTCATCTCTTGCTAATGTCAGATTGCAGTCACGGATGGAGCGGGATTTTCTGTGACTCTTCACAACCAGCACCAGCTGTTTGACTGTTCAAAGCCAGTCTTCACTTTTTAGCAACAATTAATACAGGGATAATACTTAGAGTCTTATCTGTAAAGGAAGTACTGGATAAAAACCACCAAGATTTGGGGTTTGTGCCTACAGGATGCTCTTTACAGGACCAAAGGTGTGTTGGACATCTCAGAGGTAGAGATGACATCAACACTTCATTGAATTGACAGACACCAATTCTTGCCTCATCCTGCTCTGGGGAGTACAGAGTTGAAATGCCTGATTAGTGAGCTGGGTGTAATGCAGATGCTTTGGGGCTATTCCAGGCACTGGAGTTAATCCAGGCTGTGGGGTACAGCAATGGGCCCGGAGCTATGCAGGCTGCAGATTGGATTCCACTTTGAAATTAAATTATTGATTGTCTTTTTGCAGCTTTAAATATCCCAGGATGTTTACATTTCAAAGACACAAACTATTCTGAATCTGGTGGCAAAAAATGTGTGGTTTGAATCCCTCAGGCCACTTGTTGGTTCTGTCCATTCCATGGGCTGGGGTCTTCTTTCCTCTATACACTTTGACTCTGTGAATCCTAGGGGAGCTGTGGAGGAGCCATTGATCAACTGCTGCCTTGGGAAGCAGGGAAAGACAGAGGCTGGGGGTGATTTTTGAGGCTTATATTTGATCATAATTTGCTGTTGTAGGGTGGGAAGAAGAAGCTGGCTTTCCTTGTGACAGATGCTGGGGAGGCAGAGCCAGGATAGGTCGTTTCCGACGGGAGCTCACGGTATGAAATAAATAAGGGGAAAGTGAGAGTCAAAGACACATTGTATAAGATGTGCAACTGGCAAGATGCCAGCATAAATATTCATTGGGTATGTTAATTAGCAACTATTGCTGTTACTCATTAACTAATTTATTCAACAAATAGCATTCAGGCCACTCTAGAACACTGCCTAGTGTTACTGCTAAAAGGGGTATCAGTTTCCCTGGCTGTCACCTGGAGACATTGATACTCCCCCATCTTTGCAAGTACTTTGCTGTGTGGAGATGAAAACTGCTGCAGGGGGACGATGGAGTACAGTGTGTTGCTTATGGAGAAGTCCAGTCCCATTCCCAGAAACCTACTAAGAGATTTAATTAATTAGTTCAACCTCAGCTGAAGAAGGATGGTGAGTCCACGTCTGTTTGGACAACAGCAATACCATGTAGGTTGGAGAGAGTCTGCAAAGAAATGATGGTCTCCTCTGTGGATTGATGTTTCTTGAAAAAGAGGAATCAAAGGTATCATAAAGAGTCAGCTTTGGTTGTTTCCACTAAATATGGTAGGTCCTGCCTGTCAAAACTGCTGTTGGCCAGAAAGAATTGCAGAGGAGATTTGCATTACTGAGCAGCCAGATGATAAAACAGAAATGGAATTTAGTGTTGGAAAGTGCAAAGTAATGCACTGCAGAGAAAAACAGTCTGAATATTACATAGGTAATGAGGGCTTCTAATATACCAATTACCAATCAGGAAAGGGAAACTGGGGTCACTGGGGACAGTGCTACGAGATTATCACACCACCAGTGAGGGCTCAGTAACGATCAGAAAGGCAAATGGGATGTTGGCAATTACAGGAAAGAGAATACAGGGGGAAAAAAAATATTATTAAGCCATAACTCCAATCCAAGCAGATTCAAATAGCAAATAGCCTGGTCCCCCCATCTCAAAAGTACAGAGCAGAACTATATTACATCTGTAACTGTGACAGAATATGGTGTGATATTTATGGAGAAATAACTTCTATGCAAAGACTGAACAAGTAGAAAGGAATCTACCTTATGGGGAAAAAAAGTGATGATGAAAGGCAACATCTGAGAAAAATGTTTTCCATCCCAAATGGCACAGAAAAGGTAAATAAAGACAGCTGTTATTACAATAGAAGAACTGAGACACATGCAAAGAAATGATCAAGCAGCAAACTCAAATAAGAAGAAATATTGCTTCATACCACATCTAATGGTTTGGTGGAACTCATTGCCCAGGGTGCTATGGAGGCCAAGAATATAACTGGTTTCAGAAAAGGAACAGACACATTCATGATGAAAAATTCCTTTAGAGTTGACTAATGCAGAAGTTGAGGGAGTTGTTGATTGCCAGAAGCTGTGAGGAGGCCATGCCCACGGGAGGATTACTGCATCGTGCCCTGCCTTGGACTCCACAAACCTGCTGCAGGTGAATGTCAGAGAGAAGGTCCTGGGGTGCCTGCACCCATGGCTGGCCTTGTGTGAGGGTTTTATGTCAATGCTCTGCAGTGAGGACCGAGATCCCTTTGAGGTCCCTTCCACACCATCTTCTCTAATTGGACTCTGGAGAAGAGCCAGAGGATGAGGAATCCTAATCTATCAATCTATCGAGCTATCTACATACCTGCCTGCCTATGCACCCAGACAATATGTGTCACTTGGCAATGGCTGAAGCTTCATGGTGTATCCTACAATCTCAAATACACCTTCACATGCAGGTGAGACCCCAGTGCTGTGCTGGAATACCCAGCAGAGGTGATTTGTACCACAGTACTACCACTCATCAGATAAAGCAGTGAGCTGGTCCTCATGGGCTGCTCCCACAGCAAGGGCTTTGTAGCAAGAGGCTCAGGCAGCAGCACTTGTAAATTCAGGCATGGCAGTAGCATCCCCGGTGCTGGGCTGTGCCTCTGCTAGCAGACTTTTAGAGCATCCCAACATGAATTTCACAGAATCCTAGAACCCTAGAGTGGTTTGGGTTGGAAAGGACCTTAAAGATCATCTCATTCCAACCCCCTTGCCATGAGCAGGAACACCTTCCACCAGACCAGGTTCCTCAAAGCCCCATCAAGCCTGGCCTTGAACACTCCCGGAGATGGGGCATCCACGAGTTCCAGGGCATTTGCCCATTTTAACTCTGCTCTCAGGCACAGCACTTAAACCAGTCCAGGGTCCATTTGCAGCAAGTGGTTGCCATGTGAACAGCTTTAACCAGGCAGTTCACTAGCACAGGCACTGCCTTTTCCAACTGGCTGCAGTGCCCGGGAGTGCTGCTGCCCATGTTTAATTTACCAGTGTACATGTAGCTTCTGTGTCTGGATCCAATTACAGGATCAGGTCCACAAAGACAGGAGAGATGAATTTGTGAATCAAAGCGGTGCAAATTTATTTCCTATGAAGGGCAACATTTTCATGTGAGGCCAAAAGTACACCAGCTCCTCAAAGAAAACCCCAGCGATTCTTATCTCAGCTGTAAGGAATGTGTGCATTTTGGAGCTACACTATGAATGATAGTAGGATGCTGAGCTGGAAAGTAAAGAAGCTGGAACAGAGGTTCAAGGACTCTGAACCTTAAGAAGGCATGGCCTGGAGGAAATTCCTACCCAAAAAAAAAAAAAAGGGAAATAAAGAAGCGAATGGAAACATAGCTGACATTTATGCAGTACCTGAGACAATGATCTCCTAGCAGAACTTCTTAGAACTGGAGTATTTTAAATGAAATATAAAGTGAAGTAGCAATTAACTAAAAAGGCAATCCAAGTCCAGCCCCTACAACAAGTTGCAATACGTAGAGAAATATGTATGAAATTCTTTGATGGGGGTTTAAAGTGTGAGATAAAAGTGGTGTTGAGAAAACAGTATTCTCTCTCTCTCTCCTATCTGGTCCATCATCACCAGTGACTGTAGGTCAGTCATGGTAACTGCCTAGCATTTGGTACTGCTGCTTTTTAGGGTGGCTGAGACTGAGGGGAAAAAAATGGAGATGCACGCTGTTCCCAAAGTGTTGGATGCATCTTATTAAAGCACAAAAAATATCAGTGAGCTGACATTACTGGTGCTCAAGCTGACAAAAAGCACTGCACAAAAGTTAATAAATAGCTGGCCCTCTCCCTTCAGTAGCAGCTTGTGATGACACAGACTTTCAAAAGAGTGTGGAGCTGTTCTTCCTAATCTGTACTATGCTCTAGCTTTGGAGCAGGGTAAATCCACACCAAAATTTATGCACAGAACCACCACATTTCCTGGTGTGGGGGCAATGGGATGGATCTGGCGCAGCAGTTCATGTGGCAAAGGGGTCCCTGAGGGATGGGGAAGAGCCAGGAGATGTGGGAGGACTCTACAGCATGGGAGTAGAAGAGCAGGGGCAGGAGCTGGGCCAGCAATGCTCAGGTTTTGCCCTAAGAGATTCTTGTGGATCCACTTCAGGGAAGCCCTCCCTTGCTTTCCTATTTTAATATGCTCACAGAGTGTTTTCTCACACCATACAGGCTCTTTATTATTATTATTATTGCCAATATTTTCCAGGTTTATTTTTAATTTGGTGCAATGGCTTATACCCAGAAGGGCTCTTTTTAATAAAATGAGGAATCTTTTATCCTTGGATAAAGTCTTCATGAGAGAAGAAGGTTTTAAAGTAGACCAGGGAGGGAGGGAAAAAAATAAAAGGCAATTGTTTTCTTTAAGGAAGAGCAACATATATCTACGAATCAAAAAGATTTCTGCAGCCTACGCTAAAAATCCCTGGAGAGTCCCTTGCAGGGAGGATATCACCTCAGGGGGAGTCCATCCTCCCTCCTTCCAACACCCCACATGCTGGCTCTGGGTGCAAATGAAGTTTACCCTTATGTTGGAATAGCTGCAAGCCCTGGCTCCAAGCCCATCCAGGCTCTCTCCCCTGCTGTGGGGAGCTGGACAGAACAGCCCACCCAGACCACATGCCTCCTTCTGCTCCCCACCAGGCATGGAGGTGTGTTGGGGCTCCAGTCCTTCCTAGATAAGCTTTGGAAGGCTGTCTGGGGACAGACCCCCTTGGCCCATCCAGCCTGACATCCCTCAGGAGCACCAGCTGTCTTCACTGAGGTCCAGAGGGAAATAGCTGAGCAGTGTGGGATCACATTTACTGCTCCTCCCCTGGGAAGGGCCCTTCAAGGCATTATTTTGGACAAACCCAGGCCAAATAATTCCATAACTGTGTTTGCAGCAGAGGTGAGGGAAGTGAACGGTCCTGAGGGAAAGGTATTTCAAATTCTGGCAAATACTGTAATTTCTAACTCTATTGCACATCCTTCCTTTGTCTGGTTACCAAAATAAAGAGCATTCTTCAGTAGCTGGTTATAAAAAGCAGACAAAAAGAAGCTGATTTTTCACTCAGAGCAAAGACAGTGCTGTGGGTGTTTTGTCTAGTATCATGCATAAAGACTTTTTATTGTCCCCCAAGGAACATCTCTTTAAAGCAGCCTGTCAGCTTTACACTTTAATCCATTAGGCTACAAAATACAGTTAAATGAACAGAAAAATACCTATCTTTAAGCTACTGTTGCTTAATCTGCTTCAGTATTTACATATTTAGAAGCAGACAAATAATGGGCTTGCTCATTAGCAAGAGTTCGTTTTGTGCCACTTTTATTTTCTTTGCAGCTTTGTTGGAACCTGATTACCCAACCAACAATACGCTGGGGAAGATAATGTCATTTCATATGATTTAGCTGCAAGGCACATCTTGGATTTCCAAATGCTTGCATGCATTGTTCCACTCACAGTATATGTTGTCCCACTGCCTTTTGAATAAAGACAAATATTTTTACATATGCAGGTCATCAGCCAGCTCAGGCCCATTCTGTTTTGACTGGGCGCTGAAGGACTGTACTCAGAAACCAGTCACATGGATTCCCGCTCCTGCCTCGTTGTCCACACTTCCCGACAATCAGTCAGTTGTCCTCCCTGGCTTTCTTTGCCTGGAGCAGCTGAGTAAAGCCACATGCTCTCTGGATAATCAAACAGCTGATCCCCAGGGCGTGCGTTGCCAATCGTGACTCAGTAGATACGGAGACAGTCGCTAGCTGGCCTTATGATTTGCTCCTCGTGGCTCCTCAATAGGCAGCAGCACAAAGGGGTGAGGGCAGACATTCAGGTCACATGCACAACCAAAATCACGGCATGGCAAAGCTTATCTTTGTTCATCAGCCTTCAGACAGGCCTTCATTTGCTGGATGTCACATCCTTGAGTACGGTCACTCTGCACATACCCATTGCACCCACAGACCCAGCTCTTCCCCATCCTCTCTTTCAAATGCTTATCTTTTTCAGAGGAAACTTGCTGGGGATCCATTGCCCGGTCTAAGGACAGAACACACACACAGAGACCCCATTCTTCCCTTTAATGAGATGCCATCTCCATTTAACTGCTTTCTGGCAGAATTTTCAAGCGTTGCAGATCTCACATTCCAATTACATCAGTCGGTGTTTTGCTCCTTGGCAAAGGCCACGGGCTTCAGCAGCTCTCTGCATTCACCACCAGTAGCAGTGATTACCTACAAAACAGGGCGGCAGGCCTAAATAAGCAAGTCACACGCAAGGAGCCAGATCCTTGGCCCAGCTGGGGCCTCTTTGCCCAGCTCCGGCAGCACAAAGCTGTCACCAAGCCAGCCCAAACAGCTGTTGGAGGATTCCCTTGGCGCAAAAGAATTCCTGAATGGCAAAGAGCCACTAAAGCAACTCCTACACAATCTCACTCACTGGTCCCCAGAAATCCCTGACAGCTGGGACGGCACAATGGGGCCAGAAGCACCTGTTACCATTCAGAGGGGCCTGAAGGCCGCTCTGTGGGGCATTGAATGGCAAAAGGAGCACCCAGGATCTTTGGGAGCCCTTTTGGGAGCGCACAGAGACGGGCCTTCATCACCTCGCGCCCACAGCCGGAGGTGCACCGTGGGAATGTTTGCTGCAGGCGCTGCCACGGCACAGTCTGCGGCTCGAGGCACTCCATGTGTGGCTGTGCTTTCTGCCCTTTGTGTGTGTGGGGACATGGAGAGACGGAAGAGGGGAGCCTGGAGGCCTGCAGGGGGAAGGATCCTGCAAGCAGAGCCAGGTTTCTCAGCCCTCTCGGTAGGGACCTCAGATGTGAGCCTTCTTCTGGAAATTTGTAGCTGTCTACTATGAAAGCAAATATTGTAGCTCAGCTACCTTGTTTGTTCTGGCGTTTCAGGTAAAACCCAGCGCATTCTCTCAACCAGGAACACCAGAACCTTCTCCTTCATCTTGCCTGCTCCCACAGTGCGTTCACTGTCGCAATTCGACATGAAAGAACCGCACGAGGACACGGTGACGATCAAAGCAAGAAAAGCGCCCCGAGTTTATTTACAAAACTCAATTTTATACATTTCCAAAGGTGCCTGTGGATTGGAGGATGGCATCCCACCTCTCAAACCACATTGGTCAAGCCAACTGTCAATCAACTTTCTCCACCTACCTGTAATATGTGAACAACGAAGGACAGTTAGCAAAACAAAGTTGTTGTTTATAATAGAAAGTGTGAGAAAGTAACAATTCTGACTCCAATATGAAAGACAAATCAGAAGGCTTAGAAAGGTCTTCAAAACCAGGGTGACAATTCACCCTTGCCAGTTCCCCATTGCCGCTGGCCCCAGAATGTCATCTTGCTCCCAGCTCATCTCTTAGGCCAGTAGAACCCTCTCCTATTTGATGCTTGTCTGCCACGATGTTCCTCCTGGTCATAGAGTCATGGAATGTTTTCTAAGCTGGAAGATCATCTAGTCCCAACCCCACTGCCACGGGCAGGGATGTTGTTTACTAGGTTTCACTAGATCACTGATGCTCTTAGACACTCTGTTCTACTCAGGTTTTGGGTCTGATGTCTGAACTTCACTAATCCTTTGGCATGTGGGAACTGATGAGTCCCCCAGAAACACAGAGCTGTCCTGGGACAGGATGCTTGTTTCTCCAAATGACCATAAAATTCTCTGTTGTCTGTTCTGTGTTTCCAGAGAAGCTGTAAAGCAAAATGAAGCCCATGATTATGCTCAGGTTCAGGGGCTAATGTTTAGGCCAATTTTTCCCTTTTTTACCCAGGAACAATTTGTGTCTGAATTTCTAAAATCTATATAAATTGTGCATAGTGAAAAACAAGGAAAACAGTTGTTATTTTTATTTTATTATACACATCCCCCCCAGATTCCAAATAAATAAAATATGTCCAGCTCTGCTAATAATATTTTCCTAGTGTTTATCATGGGATTCTTCCCAGCCCTAGACAGATTTCACTCAAGTGACAGTATCAGCATCAAGATTTCATGCAGCATCTGAATGGAGTATTGTCTCTGTGCTGTGCTCTTAACATGCTCTTGCTCTTATTAATTGGGTACTTAATAAGAATTTGTGAGGAATCCACCTTTCATATACTGCCAATGTGAAAGGGATTAATATAAAAGAGTTCTAACAAAGGAAACAAAGACAAGCCCTGACCCAGAGACCTCCTAATCAAGGATTTAGACAGTACACAACAGGTGAATACCCTGGTAGGATAAATGGAAACAGGAAGGAGGAATGCAAGTGCATTTGCCTAAGCTAATAATCACAGTGATCTCAAGAGTCACAGGTGGTCACTAGCTGAACCCATGACTCAACTCAAAAAAAGTTTAGTCCAAAAGCTCACAAGATGAATGTGCTCTATGTGAGCACAATTCAAAGCATTTAAAAGGCTCTGGAAAGACTCCCATTAATGAGGCCTGAGGAGCTGAAATATTTACCTCTTGGCTTTAATCATTATTGGATGCAAAATTTGTGGATGCAATAAAGACAGTGGTTTTATGGCATGTTCTAATCCCTCAGTAACTATTCTCAGCAAATACCTCTGTGTTCCTGAGGTGATAAATTAGTTGTCTCTTTCCCTCTAAACCACACAGGCTAATGCCCTTTGGGACTCCAATTTTAGTAGCAGTCCCTTCTGACACCAACAAGCCACAGGCACCAGCTACCTTTCATCTCAAGTGATATCTCTTCCTTCTATATTAACTGATTTCAAAGCAACACTCTTCAACCTCTACCCATTTGTGAAGACTGGAACTTTCTGATATTCAGTAGTGTCTTAAAAACTTGTCTAACCCTTCCAAACACAGTAGGTGGTCTAAGAAAAACTATTCCTACTCCTGACATTTTTTGACATTCCTAGCTATTCATTGGAAAAGTGTAGATTTTTGCCTTTTCTGGAAAACTTGTTTCAAATGCAAAGCAACCGTAGCATTTTAGTTCATTGAGTCAATGATTTTCTATTGCAGCTCAGAATAATGCAGGTGAGGTCAGGTAAGCATGCAGTGAGGGAGAGATTAAAGTTGCTGGATGTTGCTGATGAAAGACCATTCATTTATACAGGGATATGTCACCAAGCATCTTTGCTTTGTACAGGTTGTATATACTCCCTCAATATGAGCCAGGGGAGCATTTCTGCCACAGAATAAAACTCTGAGAGCAAAGCCTTCAGCAGTTTTGTGTAATACTGTACTGGATATGACAAAAGTAACCCACAGAAGGAGCCAAATTCAATGCCAGAGGAAACAGACTCTCAGCTCACCCGTGCTGCAGTGCCACTGGTGTAGCCACATCAGGCAGTGCATGGAGACACCCCTTCCTCACACAGATCTTTACAAACAAAACCCCTTGCTCTGCTGTTCTGGGATAACACATTTGCCCCTGGGCTGCTGGTGGAGGTGAAACAAGTAACACTGCCAAAAGCGCAGTTCCCCTGATATGAGCTACACTCACAATAAGGCATTTTTCTGGTGGAGAATACTGTTAAAGCTGTATTGGCAAAGTAGAGAGATGTGGACCTGATCCGAGAGAAGCTGGCAGGTTTGCATACTGTGTATTATTCCTTTCCAACCTTCTCTTCTGAATAAAAAATGGTGTGGAGTCTAATTTCCTCTCTGAATAAAACATGAATATAGATAAGACAAAGTAAGGACCCAAAGACCACAGCAGCATACTTTCTTGTCCTCCTTACTATTCAACATCATGGCAGCTCACATATAGAGCAGCTCTAGAAACCATCTGTCATTGAGCAGTTCTTTATTCAAATGAAATCAACTGTGAAGTAATCATGGTTCTCATTTTTATTATCTCTCCTTACAGTGAACTTGATTAAAATCCAGCGCACGGTATGCAAACAGGCTGTTGTAAATTTGTACTCTGACAAAAGGGGAAAGTAAGTGATCTGCCCACATGCCTAGAACTTTGTCATTATACATGGGGACAAAAAAAGGAAGGGGCATACTGGGTTGCATAAACAAGTTTGTCCGGACACAAACTGTCCTAGCCCTATACAAAGGCCACGTCTGCTGCATGACACCATCAGAGGGGCAGAGGAGAAGCTAATTTTACCAGCACATATAAAAGGCTGGGGCATGTTCTGAATAAACCAGATAGCCTGGCTTCAGCAGCACGTGCTTTAAAGTCTTTTGCCCAGGAGGATGATCTGAGCTTTTGAGGAATGAACTCAAAACAGACGTGATTCTCCTTTCACTTCTGGCGGTGTAAATGGGGAGTGATTCCATTGTATGGCTGGTATGAATGAGACTGGGAAACAGTCCCAATCAGTCAATCATTCCCTGCTTTGTCTATTCATTAAACCCCTCTTCTCCTCTGCACAGATGGCCAATGTACTATTGTACTCTAAGAACTGGCCAAGTTAAAAAAACAACAAAAAGGAATATGCCTGACAAGTCAGCAATAAATGTTTGTTGTTGTTGTTTTTTTAAAAAAAGGGGGGGAGGCATATTAGCCTGCTCTACAGATAAGGCTTAACCTGTGCATGTACACATATGTGTGAGTTGATACAGATCCATACATATGTAGATATGCAGAACCTCTATGACATGCATGCACACACTCTGAGTGGATGTGTATATAAACCTCACCCCAACGCCCACAGATTTCCCAGCACAAGGCAAAAGGTGTGATTTTTTAAAATCATAGTAGCTTGTGCTGTGTTAACAAACCTTTCTTTGTGCTTTGGAAGAGGCACAGCCAGCGAGTAGCTGCAAGAGACATTAATTCAGTTCAGCAGTGTTTTGCAGCCCCCTAAAACCAGGAGCATGAAGCATGGAGGCTGTGCCCCAGCTCCTGGGGCTGCCAGCTGCAGGCAGCAAGCACTGGGCTGGGAAGGTGAATGGTGGAGGAGAGGGATGAGGGGAAGGACAGACAGCTGATGCCATGTCATCCCTGCCAGACCCCTGGGGTATAACCAGAGAAGAGATAGTGCCATTCAGCAGGCCCCAGCACATCTTCAGAACCAGTGAGTCAGGGTCTGTGGAAGATTGGACATTTAGTTCAGCTCTCCTTAGCCCTAGAGTGCCCAAGTATGAAATCTCTGTACCTTCTTCCAGCAAAATCCTATAGAATAACTACCTGTGATCAATAGTTACATAAGTCTCAGTTCCCCCCAAGGTCTAAGGAATTATAGGAAGGATACCTTTCCCACATGCCCCTTGCAGATACTACAAAATTAAATCCCTGCTAAAATCTTAGAGCTCTGGTTAATCACAGGGACCCACAATAGATTTGGTGGCTGTAACATTCACATGGTGCATTTGCCAAAGTGTTTTACAGAGTTTCCATCATAGCATACTGCTGAAAGGGTGATCAAAGTCATCCTGAGTGCCACAGTCTGAGCAAATGCACCCACCACCTGCCCCCAGCCAGTGACTTCTCATTAGCTGGCGTGCAGAGATCAATCAGCAAACTTCTTGGTCAGCTTGAGTCATGCCAATGGGCACAAGCCCATGTGGGGATGGACTACAACATGGCTGTGCAGGAGGCACTGGCCACACAGATGGATCTGAGGGTTTTTAAGCACTGCCTGGGACACAACTTGCTTGTGATAAGAAATACCAGGGTTTGTTGCTCAGGTAAATCTCTCCAGTCAATGGTGTTTTGTGTTGAGCCCCATTCAAGTCAGCTTCAGCACCCAGGAACAGAGTCTCTGTCTGCAGTGCCCTCAACTCATCTAATTTGCCATTGCCAGGACTGAGGGGGTCTGTGTCTAGGACATGAACAATCTCCCTTGCCTGAGTGCTCCTTGCCTTGGCACCCAAGGACCGATAGTCACAAGCTAGGCACAGATCACCTGTCAGTCGAGATGCTGCTTTTCATCCCATTCTGAAGAGACCATGTTCTTAAAGATTTGGAGTCTGTGGAGGGATCAAAAAGGTGTTGTCCATCAGCTGTTTCCTTACAGGAATTGTGCTGAAGCTGGTGCATCACTGGCACATGTAATAGATGTACACAGGGAGCAGGGTGGTTTGTGCTGCCGCCTCTGCTCTCCTCAGGCAGGGCACCTGACACGGGTGTCACTGCCTAAATCATGGGCTGAGAGTCACAGGGAACTTTCATCCCTCCCTACAGGGCCTTTGATACCCTGCAGACATAATTCACTGAGAATGGATTTCATGGACTTACATGCAGAGAAATATCAGGCCTGATAAGACTGGACAGCTTTGTGTAAACGAATGAGTTTTCAAGACATTTTGGTTTGAAAATTTGGAAGTGTTCTTAGTGAAAAATAAGCATAGGGAGCACTGCTTACAGATAACAGGATGTTCATGGTAGCCCTGGTATATGTCATTGTTTCCTGTGCAAAAAATATGTTGCTATAGCTCTTCAGTGAAGGAAATGATGCCAAAAAAGAGAAAATAAGGGAAAATCTGAGAGAGCACAGGGCACTTCTGAGTATACAGAGTGCAGCTGCAAGAACAAAATGCCTGTTTTGTCTGTGATAGGTAGGAACTCAAATATGCAGCACCCAAGAAATAAAGGGTTTTACCCAGGCAATAAACAGAAGATGATTACTTTGGAGCTGCACATAAACGCTGGAATTCCTTGGCAATGATTTCATACCTTTTCCTGAGGCACACTCTGGTGGTACGCAAAGCTTGTATCTTCCCATGTCCCACAGGGATTTATGTTTTTGTTACTCACTCGAGGTGGGACTGTGGGCAGGGTCAAGCAATCCACCTAGAGGTGAAGATGTGGGAGCAGCTCTCCCTGCAGCTTCTTCTCTGGGGGTTTCATTTGCTGCGTTTTTAATAATGAAAACCAAATCAAAACAAGAACGCAACATCAGAAGTGTTTAGAAAACACAGGGCCCCGCTTAGATGAAAGCAAACCGTGCTCCCTCATCAGGTGTGTGGAAGTCTGCACCCTCCTGTATTTATCTGCTCCCTGCTAACCTCAATTCACCTTCGTGGCATCCAGGGAATCTTTGCTACAGGGCTCAGGTTTCAAAGGGTTCAGCTTCTGAGCGTCTCCCTGCGCCGCCGTGCTCCATCAGATCAGGGCGTTGCACATCCTCCCATTGATCCGCTGGCCTTGGATGTGGGTCCTTTGTGCCTTTCCCAACCAGCACACCTCGACTTTTCTCAGAGTGCTTGCCTTGTTTTGGACATAGCCCACCCCTCTATAAAATTGTATTCTTTGAAAATACCAGCATTTGGAAACAAGGTCCAAGGGGCCCCCAGATTGTTGAGATAACTTCGCCCTCTGTTGATCCACACAGAATGAGAGGCAGCAAAAGAGGGGTGCTGAGCTGCATGGAACGAGGGCAAAGGAAGCTTTGGGGTTCTCCCCAGATTCTAAACAAATAATTTATTCTGCTGCTGAATGGAAGGGACTTTTTCACAAATAATCTGGAGGGTAATCTAAGGGCAAAACTATGGGAGGTTTGGATCTGTCTGAACTACAAACCTGCCCTGACTGGGTCAGACAGCCCTCTGAATTCAGAATACACAGCTGCCACACAGCACTGGGGAGATGTCTTCATGTTGAACAGCTGAGGAAACAAGACACCTTTAAAAAATAAGAAATAAAGCTTGGCTTCTTGCAGTAAGTGTATATTATCTGGATACATTTATTACTTGTGTAAAAGAGTGACTCACAGGGCTGATACGAGGCAAGTGCACATCTCAGGAGGTCTTTGAAGGCCATCATAGCTAGCAAAGAAGTTCTTAGTTCTAACCTGAAATGTCCTCTGCTGTCCCAGACAAGAGATTCTCTTCACCAGACACCACCATTTCCAGTGAACTGAACTGTAGTTTTGCAGTCTGTGCAAACTGGAGTCTCCCAAGGAAATGAAAATTAAAATTACTTTTGAAAGTAAATTAAAAATCCAACTTGGAGAATTTCCCTTTACATTGTATTTTATTTCAAAACAAACTCAAATTTCTTTTTTTTTGTCAGTCATTAAGGAGCATCTCCTTAATGCACATTGTAAAGCTTAATCTCACATTCTTCATTTTCTCAAGTAATTATATGCATAGAGTCACCATCTCTCCTTGGTTTAGCACTGCAATCATTATAATTATTTACAAGATCAACTGAAGATGACCTGACATGAAAAAAAGCAGACCTGAAAAATCTTACATCCCCCAAACCTTATCTTTGTTTTCCCACTGTTATCAGCTGGCTTAATAAAGAGATGCAATCTCACCCTCCAAACTGTCTTGTTTATGTCATTAGATCATCATTACTTTAGCAACCCTCACATCTTGTCTTCACCCTTGGAAAGAGAGGCACTACTCGAGTTGCTGGCCACAGGTTCTGTGCTAAAGCATCATCCCTGTCTTGCTTTGTGTCACTCTGGCTGCACAGAGAACCAATTTGAGCAGCTTTAGAGAGAATCACAGAACATTTTAGAGTGGCAGGGACCTCTCAGTGTCACCTGGTCACACGCCTACTCACAGCACAGCCAACTTCAAAGCCAAATGCAACTTCAAAGTCAGCTCAGGTTGCTCAGGGTCATACCTGGCTGAGACTGGAGTGCCTCCAAGGATGGAGACTCCACAACAGTCTCTCTCTGAAGCACTCATTGCTCTCTTGATGCTGTGGGATCCCTGAGTACACCCCACCATGCAGCTATTCAGCAGTGAGCTAGTAGGAGTTTGTGTGCTGGGCAACACAGTGGAAGTCCCTGGTCCTTCAGAGGCTTTGCATTCCTTCTTGTTCCTCATGAAAAAACAGATACCCTCAGTGCTGGAGTGGCTAGTAAGGACAATGTGAATTGCTGGTGCTTTTTCATCTTCATCTTTGTTCCTCTTGGTTTCAGAAAGTATTTCCTGTCAGTTTGTCTGAGCATTTATCCTGTTTTGATATTCTTTTTGCCCAGGTAAAAGAAAAAAAGAACCCCCGAAATTCCAATAAAACCTCAAACACTGGAGCTATAATTAAAAAAATAAAAACTTCTAAACTTCAAAATGAACCTGAGGCAAAATCAGAGAGCAAAAAACCCGTGTGCTTAATCCAAAAACTGCTTGCCTGCCTTTGCTTGCCTCCAATTTTACCTGATCTTCATTGACCTAAAAAAAGTTTTCAGTTATTTTGCTGTCTTGCTGCACAGTTGTATTTAGAGCATTATCTGTGCTCTTGTGGACTCAGAGCTTTTTTGACTCATCCACAGTGGCTTGGTTTTGGTTTGAGACATCACCAGGGCATTCATAACCTCTGGACACTGTGGAATCAACTGAGTGGATAAGAAGCAGAAATAGTGGAAGTGATCAGAAGTTATGCAGTCAGTTTTGGCCAGGGGAAAGAGTTTAGGCATGATTTATAGGGGGAAAAGTGAGAAGCATTGCAGGGTGTGTCCTGTTCTAGAAGAACACTATTAAAGCAAATCCATATTTGTAAATGGAAGTAATCAGATACATATAAAAGAGCACGGTTTGCTCTTTCTAACATTAATGCCACTAATAGTAAAATGAAAGCATATGTATTGTTGGGGATGCTTGCCAGTATTTCAGTGTATTGATTTAGGACTGTACAACGTATTTAGTGATAAGAAATCCAAAAAGTCTACATCAAGTCAGGTTAAGAAATCTTCTGACATTTCTGATAGATTGTTGATTTCACCTAAATTAATTTGTATTTTGCCGCAACATTTTCTCTGCTAAAACCTTCCAGGTTTTAGGACAGCAGCCCGTATTTTCAAATGAGGCACTGACATTTTCCACTGAACATTGTGTTAAAAGCAATTTCTTTTCCACTTTTCTCAAGCATTTCCAAAATACGTTGCCAGTTTTATGCTGACTTTGCAAGAACCAAAGGCCATTTTAAGGGATTTGGATGAGAGTTCAATACCCTTGCAATTGCTTTACTCCCTCTCAGTTGTCCTAATTCCTGTAGTCCAGATTTTTGCCCTTTCCTGATGAGTTGAATGTAACATGACTCATCTCCTTCTTGACCTACCCAGCTGTTCTTATTTCATTTCCCTTTGCTAGGTCAGAGACAATCAAATAATTTATTTCAACCTTTCCAAAATGAAGGGAAAAAAAACATTTTTAAAAGACAGCATATGATGACCGACAGCCCAATTACATAGTCCCATACACATATTTCTTACCTGGATTTTGAGTAGCACTCAGTTATTTGACATTGATTGATATTTGTAGGTATTTGGATATCAGAATATCAGAATAAGCATGACATATCTTCCTGATTTGTGAGGTCAAAGAAAAATTCTTCTCCATAGCAATGCACCAGAGCTCAGGGTAAAAAGGGATTTTTTTGTTTTCCTTTGAAAGACTGATTAGCAGCCACATCTAAAAACGAGTAATTGGCCCTAGTGAGCCAAAGGTCCAGGTTTTTACTGCAGTCTCTGTGTATATCACTACAGAAATATCAATATAGCTTAAGGCCAGCCATTCAGGTTTCTATCTGCCTGCAGATTCTTGTCATGTTCTCTTTTTGCCAGGTCTCTCAGAGGAATTTGTTATGGTAGGCATCAGCCTCGTCTTAGGTGAAACAGAACGAAGCGAAGATAACAGGATGGGAGAGTTAAGCTGGGCAGGAAAGAAGGATTAATGAGGGGAATGGAAACAAACTGGAAAGAGGAGATGATTTCTTTCAATAGGTTGGCCAAGGCAGGCAACATTTTTTTTTCTGTTTTTCTGTGGCTCGATGTCAAAAACTCCATTATCTACGAGCAGACAGGAGAAGAAACAATTTGCAAAACATGAACACCTCAGCTTTATGTGTCTGGCATAGACCTTCCTGATTTTTTTTCCATCTGTTATTTTCCTCTACAATAATAATAAAAAAACAACCTAATGAAAGAGAAGTAGACCAGGACAGCAAGATCAGTGTGTTGCATCCACCAGTCATTCCTTTGAAAGTAGAAACTTTTGCTTACTTCTGGCACTCAAGAAAAGCCTATAAAAAAGAAAAGACAGGCCTCGCTCACATGTGAAGTTGAGCAGGAGGCCAGCTCTTGCTTGCCTTACTCTCATGAACAAGCCAGCTGAACTTGCATACTTGGTGTGAACTTAAAGTGAGTGAAGCTCTGGAATGTACTCCAGGTTTGCAAAGGGAAGTCAGTCCCCAAAAGGAACTTCACCTGGGTCCAGGTGCCCCTCGTGTGTAAATACAGATGCAAAGTGGTGGTGAGCAAGTCTCTTCTATGTGCAAATGAGCCAGTTCTAAGGTGGGGATTTAAGGGGAACTTTGTCCCGCAATGGATAAAAGTGAGGGAGCTCTTCGGTACAGAAGAGCAGCCAAGGGAGGAATGTGCAGCTAATCCAGATGAAAGACCTACAGGCAGTCTTTAAAAACATGTCAGTACAACTGCCTGGGAGGTTTCCAAATGGGTGCCACATCTTGAACATCTTTCACAGCTTTATATCTGCCTTCAGTATGGAAATGAGAGGAGGGAAGTGCTGATAGGAGGGCTGAGAGGAATAAGTGAGGTTATTTGAAATGCAGTTGTTGTTCTCTGGTGTTCATTCCCTCCTCCCCCTTCAGCCCCCCACAACAGTTTCTCATTTTTACAGAGACGAATCTGCCCTGCCAATTGTCTGGCTCCGAAGGGCAGGACTAGTGACAGGTTTGCAGCCCTAGATCTCCTTTGAGATGGGAGTTCTCAGCATCAAGGTCAAAAGCAGGGGTCATGATCCCTCGCCTGCCTGTCTTTCACAGTGCTCCTGGCTACATGTACTTCTTTTTAGACATGGCAGATGGTGAAATACTAAAAGTACAAAGGATTACCCAAACCTATTCAATAGCTGAACTATTTGTGTATTATTGTTATTTGGGAGCGGGGGCGGACTCAGGACACCCTCACTGTGTTTTTCACTTTAAGCTGCCCTTAGACATGTGAGTTTGGAAGGCTAATGGGAAAAATAGTGTTCTTTGCCCTGTTTCAGAAGACTGCAAAACACCCCCCCAAAGGCCTTTTCTGCAAATTTTCACATAAAATCTATGACTGTTTATCACAACAGCGATATTACTTCTAATTTGAAATGAGCTGTGGCTGTCCAGATCATTACTAATAATTGAGCAACCCTTGGTTTTTTTAGGCCAAAACTCTGAAATCTGAATGAGGACTGAAAACTTTACTTGAGACTAAAATTTTAGTGGAGTTCTTCACAAACTGAAATAGTTCAAAATATTCTGTGTATCTTTGCTGTTGTTCACCATGTGTGAGCAGAGGAGATTAGAAAGTGGAAGGAGAAGGCTGCCTGCCTCATTCTGTTAGAATGCTGATCATTTTTTTTCTACATTTTTACATTTCTCAGTGATACCCAAACATAGGGTTTATTGCTGAATTCTGAATCTGAGAACACAAGAGCTTTTGGAATCAAACCAAAGAATGCCTCTACTAATTTCATGCATTTTCTAGAATTAACAATTACTGCAGGACACAGACTGAGATCCTGCTTTGTTGATACCAGTTGTGATGGAGAATGATTCTGAGATGCCTAACTCTTTCCAAACCACTCACAAGTGTCAGCATACTCTCCATTTCCTTCAGCACTGCCAAAGCTGGGATGGAGGTGTGGGCATGAGGACTTGGCAAGAGAAGACTACATTCATCCTTTAATTAAAAGAAAAGATGGGGGAAAAGGATTTGGGCTAAAATTTTGTGGTGTTTCACAGGCTGTCATGCCTTCAGGGGGAAAAGGATGTACTCTGGTGTCACTCTCACCAGAAAAACAAGAGCAGTGTCTCAGCAGCCACGTGAGGAGGAAGCCCCTGCTCACAGGTGTAGGGTGGAAGTCTCAGAGCTGCCAGCAGTGCTGGAGCTCAGCACACAGTGCTGTTGTCTGGCTGACAAAGAGACAGAGTTGGCAGCTGAGGTAAAGGGAGGGAGCACTTGGAAAGCCCACAGCCAAACCTGGTTCTCACAGACATCAGGTCTGACATGGTTCCTCTGCTGAGTGGAGCTTTTTGGTCCCTGCTAACAATCACCCAGTGCAAGGATGTACCTTGAGCAATACCCAGCACCTAAACACAGGCAAATCTGAAAGGCTTTTGCTTCTTTTTTTTCACAAACAGAAAGCTTCTGACTAGTGTTACTGTTCTGTGAAATGACAGTAACACCAACAAAGGAGGCAATTTTGGGGGCAGTGGAAGTGTCACCAAGAGTATATTGTTTTGTGGATAATTATTCCATGGTGCAGACCACACAAACGGCTCTGGGGCTCCCTTCAGTTGTCAAATTATGTTTGCTGTTAGCAGAAAGCCGCAGCAAATCTAAGACCATAATTCTGTGCTCGTGCAGCGTTGTGAAAGCTCTCACCTGAGCAATCAGAAATTTCCTCCTGAATACCCACAATATTATGCAATGCAGGCAACTTTTAGCATGCAAAGCCAGGCATATTCAGCTGAATGCTGTGGTGCTCTACCTTAGGGGCATAAACAGGGCTTGTTCTGTCAAACTCAACAGAAGATACTGAAGATACCTGTCCCATCCTACAACCTCTTGGGATTTTTGCCTCCATCATACAGAACATGAGAGAACTCAATCCTCTCAGAGCAATGTTTTTCAAACCAGTCTTATCCATGTGCGCAGTCTAAGCTGCATTGACTGAATGCAAATCAAGTATCCACAAACAAATTCTAGAACAAGGATCAGGCCCAATATATTTAAATAACCCTGGCTTTAACTTAAAGGTCAAAGGAAAATGAGTAATGAACTAATTCTTAAACAATGCAAAATTGAGAAATGTTTCTGGTGTGCAATGTATGTGGCTGTTATCCTCCCTGTGCCACTAGAGTTCATAAATACAATGTAAAGGAAATGTCCTTTCATCTAATATTAACAATCAGAATCTGAAAAAAAGACCATTGACCTTAACATGAACAGAATTCAAATGAGTAATAATTTCCTCCTATTTTAAAAAAGCTTTCAATAAATTTATTGTTTTTGGTTTTCATAGGGCTTGGCTGGTGTGCTGGGAACACTGCTCTGTGCTTATCAAGCTTCTGCCCATATATATTCCAAATTAATGAAAAGCTCTCTAGCCTGGTGCTGGCTGTGATAGGGCTATGCTCATACATGCTCTGTTGAAGGGTAGGTGGAATATTCTGTATTTTCTCATGCACTATATTTCATTGTGGATTATTTTCTGTGTGGGTGAGGGGGGAAGTGGATTACAAAATTAGGACTTTATTTTAGTTGCAGTGTAATTGCTTCAGCCTCCTTTAGATGTTTTGAATAACTTGAGAAGTAACAATGCACAAAAGCACAGGAAGCAATATGAGAAGCAAGCCCTTACCCAGCCAAGTTAAAATGCTGTGGCCACAGTTTACAGAGTTGGGTGCACAACATTAAGCACCAATACTTGCACTTGGTTCCTGAGAGAGGCTCCCTCACACCCACAGCCCCCACTGCCTTAGTTCTGGCATCAGATTCTTGGGGATGCCTCCAGAGGACTGAACTCACAGAAAAAGGTGTTTAATGGGGTTGTTTTTTGCCACACCCTGTCTGGCACATGCTCATGGACTGATGTGTCAGGGTCTGGCCACTGCTGCTGCCCAGGTGTCCCCTGGCAGCACCTGCAATCCGGGCTGGTCCTGCAGGTGAGCAGGAGATGCCCACATGAACAATTCCCACCTAGCTCATGACATGCTTCAGGCAAAGCAACATCAGAGCTTTCCCCATCGTGAGAGGGAAGCAGGGCCTCTAATTTATCCCTTTCCTTCGAGGAAATGATTTCAAGGGCAGAAATTGTATATCCGTGGGCACAAAACAAACCTCGCTCGTGTTCTTTCCGGGGCTGTGGGCAAGTCACTGCCTATCCCAGGGACAGGCTTTTGTTCTGGTTTAACCTCACCAATTGACTCACTGGGGTGCTGTGGGGAGACTTTGCATAACTGATGAATTTGGGTTATTTTAATGAAATTGCTGCATTACTGAATGCTATGTTTGAGCCTGGATGTATCCTTGGGATACTCTTCCCGTCCGTATCACTGCAAAATGCTACGCAGCAAGGAAAAGAGGCTCTCATTCCAGGCTCTGTTTGAATGCCAGAGATTCAGAGGATGAATCTGGCCTGGGATCTGAAACTCTGCGGTCTGAAGAGAAAAGGAGAATACTCAGACGGGGGGAAAAATAAACCAGGATGTTCTCACTTCTAGAAAATGTAAAGGGGGAGAAGAAACTGGGGCAGAAGAGAGAAACAGGAGGGTGAGCTTTTATAGCAAAGGAGCTGTTCTCACAGCAGAGGATCAGAGAAACTGGCTGCACAGGATGGAGAAACTGAGACCCCCTGATCCATGGGAAAAGCCAGCAGCTGCAGAGAGGGCCACCTTGGGACACTGACTAAAACCTACAGAAGCCTCAAGAGTGGTGAACTTCAGCACGGAGCTCCATCCTGCTCTTCTACCACCTCACCTCAATCTTTGTAGTTCTTGCACTGGTGGGGATGAAGGATCACTGCTTTTAACACACTTTGTAAAGTCTGGAGTAACTTTGTCACATCCCTGAAGGAATAAGTTGAAACCCACAGCACCTGCAAGGCTGGAGGTAGGGAGGAGTTTGATCAAGCAGCTGGGCATCTGTGGGGCTGCCCACAAGGGACAGAACAGCTGAACTGCAATTCCCCGTTTCTAGGAATGACTTAATTACCGGAAAAAAAAAATCACTTGGTAAAAGAATAACTTGGGAATTATCAGGTCACTTGAATTTAACAGTTTGGAGAAAAAAATAAACAACAACCCACAAACAAACAAACAGAACAGCAGCCTCTTTCACGGGGAGCCACGAGAGCTTTACGACTCTTGCTCGGTGTAATTGTGTTGGATTCGGTGGGGTTTTTTTGCCGTGACTCTGACATGCAGGGCAGCCTGCTCAAGGGCTGGGTTCCACCCAGGAGAACGCCAAGCTGAACCTGCTGTATTTATTTGTGCTGTAGCGGCACCTAAAGGCAGCCCAGAGCCTGAGCCAGGCTGTGGTAGGCACCAGCATCCACCCGATGATAAAATCCCCTGCCTCTGGATGAAGTAGATGAAGGATAAAATGATATTGTGGGGGCAAGTGGTGACTGAGCTGAGGAAGCTAACCCCTGGGAATGGAAATGCATCTTTATTTACTTGCTACAGTAATTAGGGATTTTCCTGCCTTGGACTTTTTGCACTCATGCTCCTTCCAAAGCTGGCCATGGGTACCAGGCTCCTTTGGTTTGTTTTGCAGACTATGAATCAGATGCTACTTGGGAAATAACGCAGAAAAGAATAATTTGCCTGTGGTGAAATGATTCATTGGGTGATCCAACCTTCCAGAGGATGCTCCAGGCCAGCATCTCCTCTGGGTGATTCCAAGATGCCAACAAAATAGCAGATATTTACTGCATGGATTGCAATGGGGTTGGAAAGTGAGCTTATTTCTGACCTGTGAGAAACATCCAGCTGGACAATAAAATGTTTCCCCACCACCTTCTGTTGCTGTCACCCATTCTTTCCACGAGAGACATGTGAGCTGGGACTAGTCCTGATGTACTCAATGCAGTTCCCCAAGGCCCAGTTGAATGGCTCTGATTAGCACCAGCCAAATATCTGGGCCACAGACTTTCAGGGGAGCCTTCTTGTCTCAGAGCTATTGTTAATGCTTCCTGTTTATTGAAGTTCAGCACAAAGCCTTACAGCCTGTTCACAGAGCAAAACAGCCAGAGGAGCTGAACCACTCTTTAGTAAGGGTCTCTTGCCAGCTTTTGCATGTTTCTCATATCAAAGACAAGAACTGAAACCTCTGCAATGTGTCTAGTGCCAGTATCCCCTCCTAGATATTTAAGTTTTAATTTGGGCACTTCACAGAGGGATTTTGGAGTAACCATATCTCTCTGGATAGTTTTTTTTTTTTTTTACTGTGCAGAAGATTAGATATGGAGACTTTAATATTTCCCTTGCTAAAGGCAGATGTAGGATAGTGAGTTGGCAATTTTTCAATACACTATACAAAGAAATCCAGAGGGTAGGAAAGATGCATGTTTCCCAAAGGACAGAACCACAGCCAGGAGCAGAGTCAGGCACAAACCTGGAGAAGAGAAGGAACAGGTAAAGCCAGAGGAGTGAGAAGGACAGAGTGCAGGGGACAGGGCTCTGATGCATAGGCAGACTTAATCCTACTTGAATTCATGATGTGTCAGGCTCCACAAGGAACACTCTTCCTTCCTCCCCCGTGTTGCTATTACTGAGACATTTCCAAAGGTACAAAGTGCCTGGTGTCCATGACTACTCAGCTGGAACTACCATTAAAATTGCCTTTAATGGCACTGAATGTCATTTTGGCCTGACAAGAAACACAGTCTAAGACGTTCCAGATTGAGGTGAGAATTGCTCATGGGCCAAAATCAAATTGAACTGGTGCTGAAGGCAGAAAATGGAGGGGAAAACCATTATTAGGGATAGGGTGCAGTGGTGTGGGCAGCAACGGGATTGTAAGCCATGTCATGAGCTGTACCTCAGTTTCCCTCAGTCTCTTGGCACAGCTGTAGAATATCCTGATTTTGGAGCTGTGGGTATTGAGCAAGGCACACACAGATGTGAATTACCTGGCCAGGGTGTATCTCCAGCCTTAATACTGGACCTGTGGACAGGGGCAGAAAGTGCATGGACTGAAAAAATGCAACACAGATCTCTTAGGTGGAGAATACACAAAGAAGGGGAGCAGAGCCTGCCTGTTAATCCAGGAGCTAGGGATGGCATATGAAGATGGCAGGGAAAGGTTCTGAACAAATGAAAAGAGGCACACTGCAGACGGTGGAGATGAGCTGTAGAACTTCTCAGTGTGGGGTGTTGTTGATGGAAAAGCCTTAAATGGGAGCAAGAGGAAGCTGCACAAGGTCATGCAAGAAAAATCTGTTGAAGGTTACTGAACAGGTAAAGACTACTCCAATTTGGAATATCCTGGGAGCAGGACTGGCTGGGGGCTGCAATTACTCAGGGCATCTCATAGTCCCTTGACATGTTCCTATAATCTTCCTTAAGCATTCACTGTTGGTTGCTGTATGTTGGACAATATGGGTAATTAATTTAATCCAGTGTGGCCATTCTTACGGTTAAGTGCAATCAAACATTGCATTGTGCAACAAAGATCAGTGTCTCTACTGTGATGCTAAAAAGCTGTGACCTCCCTGAGCACCTTCAAACTCTCAGCAGCATCAGCAAGGACAAACTGAGGGAAGGGGGAGGTAATTAATTTTGACATTCTGGTGACTCAGGGGTGTCACAGCACTTTTTCTTAGCATTTGACTGAAAAGTACCTGGGGTACCTGGGGATTGTCATGTTTTGACACATTTGATTTGCTTTGGGTTTGATGAGCCCTGTAGCAGAAACGCAGAGGAGAGATGGACTTGGATATGAACCTGCTTTGCAACAAGAAAGATGCAGGACAAGAAGATCATCCCACACAGACACACACAGACACAAAAACTGTTGCAATGGCTTGTAACAGAGCCATCTACTGACTCACACTGATAGTGCCTGTCTCTGCTCCTGGAAGGGTCCTCAGGATCAGGCTGCATCCTGCCTGTGCCCATGACTGGGATAATGATTCACTGGAGAAAGCAGGCTTTTAATAGCAGAGTGCCTGAGAGTAACACAGTCATGGGAATGGAAGCAGAGATGATTCCTTGGCCTGGAACAGCAGGCTGGCTATCGTGGAGGCCAGATAGTGTGATAGCTCTGAACACTAGATGAAGAGCACGGCCGTGAGAGTGGTGTTATTTGATGAGAGCTTGGAGCAGATGGGCAGTGTGGTTAATTAAAGGGCTAGGGATAATGTTTCCTTAAAAAAAAAAAAAAAAAAAAAAAAAAAATTAGTAATTGGAAAGCATTTTAAGAAACCATAATCTGCATGTTCAGCATGTCTCAGAAGGGAAAAATTGAGATAGTGGAAATTTATAAAATAAAATTTTTTAAAACCTGTTTTGTTTAAAGTATTGGGATATTCTCTCAAATGAGATAAGTGCTCTTAAAAGATTGTGTTGGTGATTGGATGGCGAGGTTAGCAGTAATGGCAAGGGAATGGAATAAATAACCTAGGAACTTTGATTATTCCTACGTGCCTAATCTCCATTAACATGAAGAAAAGTGATCCACACAACACCACTACAGATCTGATCTGGGGAATTTGCTATCTGGGAGATCTGAAGAGAGCATTGAAGATCTGTGCAGACTCTGAAAAGCACATCAGAGCACCTCTGATCTGGAGTTTTGCTGCTGAGCGTTCCCGCTGCGGTGGTCCCCGGGGGTTTGGTGGTTCAGAGGTGCTCAGGGTTGCACTGGCAGCTCTCCTGCTTGTTCCTGCTGCTGCAGCCTGATTTGCTCCTCAGCCAGATAAAGGGTGCAAGCAGAGGTGGGGGGAATGTTTGTTAGAGGAGCTTCTTTGATGCCATATTTTTATATGTACGGCCTATGATTCAGATAGCCCATATCTATCCTTTTTAAAGTGTCGTATCTTAAAGATTAATTTTCCCTCAGATACTTCTTGGCTGATTCACTCTCTCCTTCATGGGGTGGTTGCACAGCCCACAAATTGCCCAAATTGTGGTGGAAACTACCTGCTGAGGGAGTCTGGGGTGGGGAGCAGGTCAGACATGGGTAATGTTGGGATAACAGGAGGGAAGTTCATGTGAAAAGCGGAGGCTGGTGGGATGTAAAGGAAGGAATCTCTAGGTTAAATTTCCTCTTGAAGTATTCGCTACTTAACCCTCACTGTTCCTGAAATAATTATGGTTTTGGCAGCTAAAACCCACATTGTAAGTGTGAAAACATTGTAGATTAAAGCAAAGCAAAGCAGACATAAAGAAATACCAGAGACTTAGTTTTTCAATGTGTAAGATGAAGATAATATCTATCCAACTATGAAAAGAGCTAAAAATTAATATTATCCACAGACTTTTTGGTAGTAGTTAGGGTAAAGTGAATTATACTGATGTAGGGCAGTCTTTGAACAAAAGCATTGCAAAGGGTGTTTAAGAGATCTGAAGACTAACAATAGATTAATAGAGTTGTTAGAAGAAATGGAAAAGAAATTAAAGTATGAGTAATGCAAACAAATTTCTATGAAATGACCATTCCTCTTGCCTACTTTGGCAATTAACATGCCTATTCTGCTGTCTATGTAGACAGTCAATTTTTTTTAATTGACACAGAAGGTATTTTATAAGCAAAATTTCATTTGATCAGAAGTTTCAGGTTGGTAAAAATAGCTTTCATGTACTGTATGTAGGATTAGCAAGTGGTACTTACTGTACCAGGCATTCTTGGATCAGGAACTTGGCACAATCAGGGCAATTAGTTGTGTTTGAGTAAGAGAGCAGCCCAGGTTATATAAGACACTTAGACTGGACCATAACAAAATGAAAAAAATTGTGGTTAAAATGAGAGTTTTGTTATAAGCATCAAAGTGTCAGAGTTTTTAACTGGAATTTTGGCTCCATTGACAGTGATTGGGGTTTTGCATTTCATTTATGGCTCATGTGCCTAATTAGACCCCATCCAAGGCCTTCTATTGGCCTAAAATTTGGGAGTTAAAACTGTGCACATGGCATTATTTATGTGATCTTTTAAATCTTCATTTTAACAGGTCTTGGAAGTATAATCTGTGATAACTCTGAACTATAATGATGGTTAATTTAAAATTTGATAAGTCTGACTTGGCCCATTGGGAAGTGCTTTATACCTTTCTAATTCATGGGAATGATGTGACATTTCTCTGTCTCATTAAACCACAAATTTAATTGTACATCATTGAGCTCTTGGAGAAAAATTAACTTATGTACCCCAGAAGAAATCACTTCTTATTATGCCAGCTGCAGCTGCAGTAGATAACAAAGCTATTATCAGGATATAGCTGTCTTGCATTCTTCCTTAGTCTTTTGGGGCAAACACCAAGAAATGGTGTAGCTATGGAGAAAAACTAAATTGCAAATTGTAAAGAGAGTAAAGAGCCATTCCAGAAGAAACAAAAGTCAGGAGATGCCAATAAGTTTCTGCAATGAACTCTGTCACACAAAGTGAATACAAAACATATTAAAATCTGGGTTTATCTATTTTTTGTTTTCCCTGAAATAAGAAAATGGGAAAATAAAAGAGACAATGTTCAGTTTTAAGCACAAAGACCAACTGAGATTTTTATTAACTCTTTATTCTCATGGATTGTGAGTTTACTGGCTTCTACAAGTTTACACAATTTTGTTTGGAGCAACTGGCTTCTCATCCTATAACCCAGAGCAAGAAACCTGAGTGAAGTGATAGGAGATCTATCACTGCTTGACTCCTCCTGATATAAACATGAAACAAATATCAGATTCCCCAGCAGTCCTTATTTTGGCTGCCACCCAGAAGGTGTTGTTCTTTCTGGAATTTATGAAAGATGATAGGGTGACCATGGAGGCAAATCATACACCCTGTAGTAAAATCATGAAGTGTGTTTTGTGTGCACATCGTAAGTGGAGATGGGTCAAGTGGCCTCCCTGTAATGTGAGCATTGGCAGTACCAGCCTGGGGCGAGAATGGGAATAACCTGTCTTGCAGCACTTCACGTCATTCATTTCAGCAGGGAGATCAAGTGTGCAGCCAACAGAGGCTTCTCCCTGCTCAAAATGCTTATCTGCATAAACACACAGAGACCAGCTACAGCTGTGTGAACACTGGCTTCTATATTAATGCAGAAAAATCCTCATTTTACAAGGACCAGTTCAGCATATTCTTACAGAGCTCAGGAAGGGGGCTTACCTAAGTATAGGAGTGACAGAACACTATGAAAAGCACCCATGAAGACTTCTCCCAGGCTTGAGATCTGTTTCACTAAAAGAAACATAATACTGCAAACATTAAAACAAAAAAGGCAATCCCTAAAAATTCCTGTCACTATCAGCCAAAGCAGACTCAGTGGCAGTAACTACCAACACTAACTGAGCATTTACTAGGGTTCTAATTCATACAGCATCCTTTGCAAGGATGAAGAAGAGAAAAACATCTCAAAACATTCTTCCCCATGGAACTGCATAATCACCTCTCTTTCTTTCCTTCTGGCTCAGTGAGAGCCACATCCAACAAGTCACACAAATATTTGTTTATCTTCAAGGGCGTAAGTGGTACAAATGAAGTGAATGGCATTACTCACATGCTGAGAGATAAATATGTGCTTTGCTGGATCAGAGCCACAGATCTCAGCAACATGGGCTGAGCTGTAAACGTGGGCTGCAGAAAGATCCCAATTCTTTGACCAGATATTGCACTACTGGATTCCCTCTGTAGTAAACATGTCTGGCTGCCAATTTCTGTGTATTACTTCACCTTGTGATTGAGATTTTTGCTCTGTTATCTGTGGCAGGTAAGACCCAATTATTTCCTAACAGGCATAACATGATACACCTTCAGAAAAAAAGATAACAAAAATCCTTTTAAAGAGTATCTCACCGTATTTTTAACCTCTTTGCCTGCTCTCTCACAGCCTTAGCAAACAAGTGATGGTCCCTGGCAGTTGAGTCCTACCCCAAAGAAGCCACTTCTGCTCAGGAGCAAGCAAGAGGAGGGTAGGAGAGTCTCCAGGGAAAGATCTCTGTATGCTTGAGATGTCATTCAGATCAGCCAGGAGCATAGTAATGAATGGTTATTCTAGCTTAGGCAGAGAAACTAAGCTTGAGAAAATTACCTGTGAAACACCTCTAGCTTCCTGTTTCCTGACCCATTCTGAGGCTAGAGCATAATTCAAGGTTCACACATTTTGTTCATGGCTGTCATGACCTGAACTGTCGTGAATGAAGAGGTGAGGGAACAGAAAGCAGATTAACAGGCAGAGAAGTAAAAGCTGGAAGACAGCATGGGTCTGCTGTGAAGGGAAGGGATCAACAGGAATGCCAGGTAGGGTGGAGGGGATGGTTAGGTGTAAAAGGTGAATAACAGATAGAGAAAAGGATTTAAGGAGCGTGGATAATCTGAATTTGTCTTGTTTCTGGTTGTGCTGGGGTGTATAAACCCTCTTATGTGGGACCTATGTGCGTTGCTGTGTGGCCTCTTACACCTTCAACACTAGGAACAAATGTGTGGAGCACTTTCCCCATGGACTTGGCACACATCCTTGGAAGGGATGTCCTTCCCTTCCACCCACCAAAGGTGGTTCTGTTTGAATGCTTTGGAGAAGCTCTCTGCTGACTGAAAACATCCCACTCCAACACTGGTGGCTCCAGCCAGAGGCCTGCTAGGAAACCCTTGCCTTCTTTCCAGGGCTGATGTGCCAGCAGGAGCTCCGGGCCCCCATGGGGGATGATTTGACCCCACCAGTCCCCACATGCCCCCAGCAGCCCTGGGGAAATTTGAGGATGTGCAGAGTGGGTCAGGCTGTACTGCCATGGTGCACCACAGCCGCCCATCCAGGGCTGCATCCCCTGACAGTAATGAGGCCCTTGGCAGGTAACAAAAGCACTGGTGTTATTACTTCTCCTTTGCATAAGCATGTGAAATTAAGGGCAATTATCTGTGGCATACGGCACAGGAGGCAATGTTTAATTAATGTCTGCGGGAGGCACGTGCTGCTTCTGGAGACAAGCAGCCCTCCCTCTTGTCAGGTCATCAGAGCTGCTCTTCTGGAGACATCCAGGCCTTCCTCCCCTCGGGTCACCAGGGCTGCTCTCCCTCACCTCCCAGGGCAGAGATGGGCATGGTGCCATGGGCTGATCCTGCAGAGATGGGGCTTGGCACCAAGGATGCCATGCTAGGATGACACACTGAGAGACCTGGGTGTCCTCTCACACTTCAGGGAGTTTAGTGCTGCTAGTGAGGTCATTTCATGGGGTCTTTGGTTTTGTGGTTTGTTTTTTTCCAAATGTCACTTTTTGACATGAGCACCAAAATCTGTCCAGGAGCTTGTGCAGTGTTTGTCCAGAGGGCAGGAGGGGCTGCAGAGGTCAGGAGAAGCAGTATCAGGGATGGTAAACAGCAAGGAGTAGAGGCACTGGCTGTTCTCAGAGGGACACAGAAGCTTCCAACACCAGTCCTGGCCATAAGTGCAGAGCAAAAGCTGAGAAATGCTGTTCCTTCTCTTCTGCAGACTTGCTGGATGGCACTTCTGCTCTGAAAACAGCACTGTCTCACCAGCAGGACCCGGGGTCTCAGGGGTTTGATCTCCTTGCCTGGCAAACCCCACAAAGCTCTTCCTGGGATGGGCACTCCTGTCACACCAGCTCAGAGACAGTGCTAAGTAAGGATCCATCACATTCGGGTTTGCTTTCAGAAATGTGGTACTGAGTGACAGCTCTCTCTATCCTTAATGCTTTTCTGCACCAAATGGTTGATAGGGTATTTAACAGAGGAATAGCAGGGCACTTTGCAAGAAGAAAATATCATAAAAATATGCAGAGGATGTTGGAAATGGATGCTCTGATTGCAGAGACTTTTAGGCTCTGGTGTAATACGACAATGTTGAGCAATTGGCAATTGGCCTGTTAATAAGCTGCTGGCAGCATTGCTGCAGATGCTGGCAGGCCCTAAGATTAACCTACATTGAAAAATGTTTGCAAATGCAAAACAGAGACAGCTGGTTTTGAGTTGTGTTACAGCTACACTTAGTAGCTAAAAAATGGACCTTCCATCCTCTCCTGAGGTGTGTGGCTGGGGGGATATATATCAGCACTGCAGCCTTGGCAGCTCCTCTCCATTTGGAACAATTAACTGGAAAAAACATGACAGAAAATCAATACTGTTGAGGATTAATGACCCGAAGAATGTACTTTAAGTGAAAATGTTTGCAGTTTTTCTTTAATACAAAGCCTCGTGTAAGATAACAACCAAAGGGATGAGTGGCAGAAAGACACTTCTTCTGTGCTATCCCCAGTATCAGAGTGAAAGGTGACACAGTCTGGTGTGTGAGCTCAGACACTGCATGTGAAGTTGATGTTAGAGATAGGAACTGAGTAGGGCTTATTCCCTTCCCTTCCCTTCCCTTCCCTTCCCTTCCCTTCCCTTCCCTTCCCTTCCCTTCCCTTCCCTTCCCTTCCCTTCCCTTCCCTTCCCTTCCCTTCCCTTCCCTTCCCTTCCCTTCCCTTCCCTTCCCTTCCCTTCCCTTCCCTTCCCTTCCCTTCCCTTCCCTTCCCTTCCCTTCCCTTCCCTTCCCTTCCCTTCCCTTCCCTTCCCTTCCCTTCCCTTCCCTTCCCTTCCCTTCCCTTCCCTTCCCTTCCCTTCCCTTCCCTTCCCTTCCCTTCCCTTCCCTTCCCTTCCCTTCCCTTCCCTTCCCTTCCCTTCCCTTCCCTTCCCTTCCCTTCCCTTCCCTTCCCATCCCATCCCATCCCATCCCATCCCATCCTATTCTTTCCCCTTCCCCTTTCCTTTTCCCTTTCCTTTTCCCTTTCCTTTCCCCTCCTTTCCCCTTTCCCTTTCCCTTCCCCTTTCCCCTTTCCCCTTTCCCCTTTCCCCTTTCCCCTTTCCCCTTTCCCCTTTCCCCTTTCCCCTTTCCCCTTTCCCCTTTCTTTTATTTTTTCCCCCCTTTTTTCCTTGCAGTGGTTATGGGTATTTTGCTATTATTTCTCTCTTCTGAATTCATTCAGGACATGATGCTGGTTCTTCCAGCTGTTAGCAGCGGTCAGCTGGAGAGTCCCTCTTGTGCTGTCCCTCTGTCCCCTCTGCTTTCCCTGCTGGGACAGCGGCACATCCAGCGGCGCTTCCCGGTGATCCCGGTGGTCCAAAGCACAGCACACAGGGATCCTTCCCCAGCCCAGGAGTCCTGTGTGAGTCCCAGCGCCGACGCTGCTCCCGGGATCCTGCAATGCTGCGAGGGCACAGACGATGGCACTCCAGCATCGCTTTCCTCTCCCGCTGCCATTCCCAGAGCTCTGATCCCCTGGCTCCCAGCTGCACTTTACCGCGGGTTCTGCACCCGCTCTCTCTTGGAACAGCCTTGGGCGTGGACCCGGATAGGTCCCGTCCGTGGCTGGTGTGGGTTATGTACATTCCCGTCTTTGCACCAGGCTGTGCGAGGGAAGCGCTCGGAGCCTCCCTTCGGAGCGCACTTCCCTCCCCCTGGATCGCCGCATCTCTCCCGGCGCGGTTCATCTGTCTCCATCAGGCTCTGTCGCATACCACGGGGGTGACGCTTTACTGTCAGTGTGTACAACAGCCAGTGTCTCTCCTGACACCGCTTAAGACCACATTTTCTTTTTACTCAGCTACATCACATTGGCAGCATGTAATCATCCCATAATAACCTCATATGCACAGGTCTTTATCTGCTTCACTCAATTCTAGCAGATGAGTTCACAGCTTATTGAAAAGGTTTTGTCATCAGCTCCTCATTGGAAGACCCTGAACACTGTACTGTGAATTATGTACTGTGAATTTCATAGTATTTTTATTAATACTCCAATTCCTTAAACGCACTCAGTTTTTCTCATACTGCATCCCTAATTCTTTTCTCCATGGATGATGCCTCCTACCTTTGTGTCATCAAAAGATGCTTTTAATAATGCCCTTAATAATGATTTCAGCTCAGTATTGCAAATATTACTCTTTATCACCTCTGATGATCTCCATTAACAGCTGTTCTCTGACACATAACATCAGCCATTGCCACATCCCCTTAGCCAACTCCTTCTCCACCACACACTTCCCATAACAGTAGTTAGAGTTTCTTGAGGCTTGCTCCCAAGTGAAATGAAACCAAAACAGAGGTGCCTTTTTACTTTGCTTTTGAACAGGGCAGTGTCAGGTGAATTGGGCACAACACAGCAAATCCAGCTTCCACTTCAGTGTCTGCTCATTATCCATTTTGCTGCACAGAGCACAGCTCTGAAGGCTTTGCCAGGGAAGTGGTGGAGGGGTGGTCAGCGCTTCCCTTGCAGCTCCCTCCTGCTGTCCAGGGAATGCTGCAACCAGGAACTCGTGTGCTGGGTCCTGTGCTGGGTCCTGTGCTGGGTCCCGTGCTGGGTCCCGTGCTGCCCTTGCTGGCAGAGAAACCTCTTTGCTCTTACAGCAGCCAGCTCACAGATCCAGGAGTGATCATGGCATTGTGCTCAACTAACAGTGTTCAAACCCTGCTTTGGCCACAGGGAAAGGAGAAGCGAGGTGCAGTGACTTGCTCGAGGTCACCAAGCAAAGCCAAAGCCAGTGCTCCCACAGGAAGGGTGGGAATGGCACTTCCTTCTTCTTCACCTTCCCACTGCAACGTGAGGCCACCCAAGGGCTGCTGCTGCCTGGTGGCTGGGCTGGCTGCAGCTGAGAGCTGGGCTCTGATGCACACAGACACCCTCATGTGTTGCAGGGGCACACAGAAAGGGCTTGGCTTACATTTTAAACTGTTGCTGGTATTTTAGACCAGTGTGCCTGAATTAAACTGGCAGGCTCCACTGAGAGCTTTTCCGGACAGTAGGGAGCACACTTCCTTTATTTTTCAGCAGCTCAGCTGGAGCCACCCAAAAAAATCCTCTGCGTTTCAAAAGAGGCTATAAATGAAATGCTTGTGATGTGGCTGCACCAGCTAGACAGGGAGCTCACTATGTGAAAGAAACTTTATAGCTGCACTGCTGATGGGGACTGGCTTGTGTGGGTTTGTGGCAAACCCTGCTCCATGGCCCAGGGACATGATTCTGCTCCCCATGCTCTGGGGCCACCACTTAATTAAATATTGCACAGCTTAAAATCTTTATAGGATTTCATTTTTAGAATATGTAGAAATTTCTAGCCTAATGTACTTATGATTCAAATATATGCAGTTAATTGATGTTTCCTGTGGCTTCCAGATGGTCTAAAAGGAACATTTTATATTGCCCTGATTACTAGCAAAAGAAAGAGAGTTTAGGAAGGAAATGGAGCACTTCAACCTGAGACAAGTATTTGCAGTACAGCAGACAGGGAGGTCACAGAGGAAAGGAAAGGGTCTCCTCTGCCATCAGGATGTCATTCTTGCTTTGGTCTCTTTCTTGAATGATTTTAAGTATGGAGTAATATAACTAATTTTATGTGTTCTTACCTGATAGAAGAGGAAAACAACTGCTGCAATGACTCAACTGTCTACATGGAAATTACGGGCAATTTGGGGATCCATTTCTCCATAAAGAAGAGGGATGTGGTGGGTGTGGCATTGCTCCTGCTGGAGTCTCTCACAGAGACAACAGGAGCCTGGTCTATGCATCTTGAATACAGTGTGATCAGGAGAAAGTGCAGAACCTGCTCAGGAGTATCTCTGGGACCCCAAAATTTTTCCCCTTGGGCTGATACAGGTAAGACCACTTTAGGAAAGGGGTCCCTCCACAGACTGAATATTTCCAGGGTGCTGTGCTGTGTTTTCAGGACATTGCAGTGGGTACAGATAGGTGGTTGTATGTGAGTTTTGGGGTATGTTGCTCAGTCATTAGTTCCCCTTGGTTTGCCCCTAGTGTTTTTTAGGATGGGGTAATGTTAGCTCACAATCCTTGGTGTGTCCTTTCCTATTACAGATAACAAAAAGCAGATGTGTCACTTAAGCAGAAGCCATTGCAAAGAGGCCAGTCACACACTAAGCAAACCTTTTCTTTATTTTTTTTTCACATTAAAACCTGAAATTATCAGTGATCCAAAAAACTCTCAGTAGACAGGTACCACCCTACATTACCAACACCTTGTCCCACTGACATCCAGCCTACTTTCTTTATCTTGTCTTCTGAGATATTATGATTCCTGTGAAACATAATCACATGTTCCTTCTCATGCATGTTCTCTCCTCCCCTCCCTCTTCCTTTCTAAAGTCTATGATGGCCATGTGGTTTGTCCTGAGGTAAGAGTACCAGGTGGGTATTGCAGGAGGAGGTGTTTGGATGCTCATATAATTAATGAATTCCAGAGGAGGCAAAGCTGAGCTCTTTGTGATTGACTTGGGTGCATATTGGTCTGCAAAAGGGGATAAAATGCTGCTGGAGACTGGGTCAACTGGGCAAACTGGTCTTGCAAGGTTGCAGGCAGATTTGGCATGGATTCCCTCCCTCTCACCTCTTCCCCCCCTCCATACACAACTGAGTAAAAGCACAAAGATCTGGTCAAACATAGAGATAAAATCCTAAAGTAGCTCCACAGGTGCTTTGTAATTGTGAATTCTGCAAGGCCAAAGACTGCAAATATGTGTGTTTCTAGCCAAACCTGCTATTATAACCCTTTAGACATGGACCTTTGGCCAAATGTGAGACTGAGGGCACCAAGCTGCACTGAGACTTCTCTGGGAAGTTCAGAGAGCAAGGTCTCACTGAAGATCATGATTCAACAGGAAGCACCATGACCTGATTATACGACAATCCACTGTAACAGATGATAGTGTTGTTATTTAGGTACTGTATTGGCAATAAATCTAATCATAATCATCCACATAATCACTATATCCTGGTTCTCACAGCTGGCTGAGGTCCTTCACTCAAATACTCTGCTTCAGATATTTTTTCTTCCCTCCTCCTTCCAGCCAGCCTGTGAGCTCCTGGGCAGACTCCATAACCTCAACCAAAGGGGTAAAGCACCAGTGACTCCTGGACCTCTGTTAACTCCTGATGGACAACACACAATGTGGGAACAGGTCCTCTCAAAGTGATGCATGCATCACTCACAGGCATTGCCTTACATGGCTGGCTGTAATAACCTGCTTTTCTCCAACCTCTGATAACCTTTTCTAGATCAACTTTGTGAAGGGCAGGACCTTGGAAATATCTTCCTTTCTGTGATCTTTTTTTTTTTTTCCTTGTTTTGTATTTCTTCAAATTTGCTCCTTTCTATCTTCCTTTCCCCTCCCTCACTGGTAATTCCTACCCATGCTCAGTTCTTCAGATATATTTTAAAATCAGCTCTAAAGTGCACACAGTTCCCTTGGTAAAGGTCTTGTTGCCATGTTCAAAAGAGGACTGAGAAGCCAACTCTAGAACTAGTGCCAGTAAGGTCAACATTTTATCCTGAAAATCCTTCCTTCTTGCTGCTGTTCTCTGGAAGTACCTGTTGTAATAAAACCAAACGTTGGGTTTGACACTAAGATTTCAGAGGTACTTAAAGCTCATTCTTATGTCATACTCAGAAGCATCTCAGCATTGACCAGACTGGTTGATTGTTGTCCGCCCCTTACCTGGGCCTTCTGTTTTTAAACTGCAGTGATAACAATTAGAGTTCACTGATACATCGACTTAGTGATCAAATAATCACTGACTTTTTAAGCAGTGAAATGACTGACTTTGGCTCTGAGTGAATGCAGCAGATTTGGTGCATTCTTCTCTGCCTGTCAGACAGGAAGTACAGTCAACCCAGTTTGAAATCACCTCTGAAGACACAACAAAGGGAGACAGTTTAATATGCTCAGAAAATTATTTGAAAATTCATTCACATGAATGAATGCTCTAGATGTTTCCCACAGAAGCTGTGGCTGCCCCATCCCTAGGAGTGTTCAAAGCCAGGCTGGATGGGGCTTTGAGCAATGTGGTCTGGTGGGAGGTGTCCCTGCCCACGGCAGTAGGGAGCAATGAGCTGACCTTGAAGGCTCCTTCTAACTCAAACCATTCTGTGGTTCCATTATTCTATGGAAGTACTTGAAGTACTAAAAGTACTTGACTGCGTAGCTGAGGAACAGAAATAGCTCTACCTGATCTATCTTCCCTTCTAAGCACTTCTGTTTAAAGGTTGGGGTGTTAGGCAGTGTCACTGTACAGACACTTCTAAAAGGTAAAAATGTGTTTGGGAAACAGGGTCCTGAAGCATAATTCAACCCTGGGAAATGCCATCTAGATCAGAGGCTTTCTGTCTTAGCTGCCCTGAGACAGAAAGGGCCTCAGTTCTTCCCCAGCCAAACAGTTTGCTGTGAATATTTCACACTGAGCTGTGTACAAGGAATCACACAGCTCCTACACTCATCTGCACCCTGGGTCACCCAGTGGGGATTCCTCTGCTGCTGCCATTCAAGGCAAGATGCTATAATAAACCTTACTAATAATACTGCAACTTCATCTGCAAGCACTGTGCAGAGTACAAGGAAGCCATTTGTCTGGAAAAGAGTAAAAAAAGTTTGGACAAGACAATTTCCTCAGCTCTTGATCACCTTTTCTTGCTATCAAAACACCTTAAACTGTTTAGTGTTTGTTTTGCTCTTTTGGGTTTGCTGATTTTGGTTTTTTTTAAATATATTAAGGCCTAACTAGATCTTTTGGGAAACACACAAGAATATATTCAAAAGCCAAAAATAACCCATTTCTCCAAGGCATCCTCATCTTGACTGGAGTATTCTACAGGGCTTTAAACAGGAAAAAGCACACAGTCTCCAAAGCTTGCAACATGTGTGTATTTCTCTGGTGATGCACACAGGGGCAGGAGAAGTTAGCATCTAAAAGCAGGGGCGTTTTTGCTGCTTTATCCATCAGGACTCTGATCATCTCCTGATTTTTCAATTAGTTCTGTTATTAAGGACAGAGTAGAATTGGGGTTGAAGGTGTGCCGGGTCAGAGCAAAGGTTTGCCATCTCTCCACATGAGTTATTAAACTTGCCCTTTTCTTTGTATTTATTTCTTGCTTTTGCCTGGAAAACTGCAGGGTACAAGGGTGAAGACCCCTGACTTGTAATGTGACAGCAGGTCCTGCATGTCTTTTAGTCCTGCCTGGCTGAGTGGGAGCTATGAAACGAGACTCCATTAAGGTGTTTCTAATTGAATTGGTCTGTAAGAGGAAGGCAACTCCTTCACTGCAGCTTTTGGCCTCAGTCCCATGTGCTCCTTGCCCTCCATTCCCCAGTTCCCTGATTGGGAAAAGAGAGGCAGAGCACAGGGTCAGGAGCTGCTCACGCAGTCCCTGCCCTGCTGCCCTGCACTCCCCCATCCCTGCAGCTCCTGACAGGAACAGCTCCTTCTCCTCCAGCTCACAGCTCCAGAGAGGGGGATGCTGGCAGAGCAGCTAAAGGGGACAAGAGTGAGGGGTGTTTTCACCACTGGTGTTCACACTCTGCCCAAGATGCTGCATCTGCCCAGCTGGGCAGAGCCATGGGGAGCCAAGTGCTTTGCCCCAACATTACTGGATCTTGTCTGGCATGGGATTTCTTTTCATTGAGATGCTCAGATTAAATTGTTTTGTGGAGCACCTTGCAGCACTTTCCCTTTGTTTTTACCAGAAGCATCTCATAGCAGTGTGAATCTGGAGCCAGGTCATTGCCTCCAAAGGAACAACAGGTTTGCCTGAGAGCAGAACCAGGCCTCACCACAGACCACGAAAAATTTGGGATGTGTGAGGTTCCTGCACATTTAAAAGTTGCATCACACAGTCTGGGCCAGATTATCTGTCCTTGCCTTCCAGCTCCAGAGGAAATAGGGAACAGCTTGATCCTTTAGGGCTGACAAACCCCCTCAGCATGAGGCTGGCCACAGAGATTGAGGAGTGGGTAAAGCCAGCTGTTATGGCAGGCCCCAAAATAGCATCTGAGAGGAGGACATGTGGCCAGGCACTGCTGAGCACTGCCTGGGCTGGGCTGAGAGGGCAGCAGCCTCTTGCTTTGGCCCAGAATAGAGAAAATGTTCTGGGGCTGCTTGGGAAGGTGAAATGATTTTCTTCCTGCCCTACCAGGGAAAGGGAAACACTGTGGGTACAGCTTGGTATTTACAGAAAGGATCACAAAGCTCAGAGAGTCCAACAGAGGTTAACCACACAAAGGCTGGGAAACTGGCCACAACAGGATCCCCTCCTATTGAAAAGGAAGCTCTCTTGTTTTCATTGTTATAATAAAGCATTAATTTCACTAGGTACCAGCCTGTCGTCCCTCCCAGCACCAAACTGGGTACTTTACTGAGCAGCTGGAAGCCACATGGCCTTGTGTGTTTCCTTTAGCAGAACACTTTAATATCTTACCTCTGGATCCTGCCCAGGCAGGTGGTATCACTGATGGGGGTCAGTCAGCTGCACCATGCCTCATTTGCCTCCTTCAATAAACAGCACTTTCCTTCCTCTTCAGTGTTTTCTTTTGCAAATAAAAGCATGAAGAGTCTCAAACACGCCCTGGACTGCCTAGTCTAGGACACAACACACCCTGTGTTTTCTTAAAGAAGGCTATCACCCTTTTCCTGGCTCTGCCCTGTCTATATCCTTAGCCCTTTTTCAAGTAAGGTCACTTTGTCTGTGAGGCTGTATTTGTGCTTAGGCTGATGCAATATTATTGTTATCACATTAATTTTTCTTCCTTTCTAACCGTGTAGTGTGGTGTGGTGCTGATCTCTGATCCTCTCTACACACACTGTTTTTAAAATCAGATTAGAATGGACTTCCCCAGCAGCCACATGTACCAGTGAGGTGAACCACTTCAACAAACAACCTTAGTGTTGGGCAACTTTTCCAAAGAAGCTCTTTCTGGCTTGAAACAGATGTGCAGCTGAACTTGGTCCAATCAAAGCAGTCACAACCCTGTGGGTTCAGCTGCCTTCTCCTGCTTGACTTGTACAAGCAGATCCCAGCTGGAATTTGGGTCCTTGCACAACACAGCAGCAGCTGTTGCTGGTCTCCAGCACCTCATCCCGCTGCTTGCCATGGGGATTGTGTTCCCACTGGCAAACCTTGCTGCACAAGGTCAAGTGTGGTCTCTCTGGTGGTTGTTGGAACAGGGAAGAGCAGGGATTGCTATTGCCTCTGGATTCTGGAAGTGGGAGCTGCTGGTAACGGGATGAGACAAAGGTCTGGAGAACAAAGACAAGAATAGTTTGGGATGAAATCCATCTCTTTCTGTGAGCTGGATCGGATTCTGACTCCTGTTCATGAGTATCAGCAAATGGCATGCATTTCTTCAGCAATATATGCTAATTAGAGCTTTTAAGTCATTAGCAGCTCAGTTTTATTACAGCTAGACATGGTGGGCACCGAACTGACTGACTCTGCAAGTCTGTCCCAGCCATGACGACTCTGCATATCAAGCACTAAAACATGGCTGCAGCTGAAAGGACTTCAGTGGTTTTGCTTTTTTTTCTTCTCTTTTTTTTTCCATTCCTGTTTAAATGTGTTAGGGCTGAGGCAACAGCATTTTTATTTAGTCCTGGTTATTAGTCTCTGAAGTTTTCTTCAATTAAAGCCAGATCCTGATGCTGTTACTTCTGTTGAATCAACCCAAATCAGAGGGGTGACAGAGGGAGTAAAGAGTGACACAGCTTGATTCTGGCCTTGGCAAAATGAATTCCTTGGGTGTTGAGATTCTCATACCATTTGTCTGTGAAGTGCTGGGGTGCTGTGTAAACAATAAATAAATAAATATAATTTTTTATCATACCTTTTAATATTTATTGTCTTACAGACTTGGATAAAGCAGCATTTCCCTGTGTTGTAAGAGCAGCCATGTCCTGTGGACTCTCAAGGAGTTACACAGGCAATATTATGCACCTGACTTAGTTAATTAACAAAGGAGAAGCCACGTTGTGAATGCTGTGTTTGCTTCCCACTGACTTCTTACATGCTGTGCCTATCAAAAGAGAACAGCAAACATGTGTAGAGAAATGAAAGAAGCCTCTTTGATTGTGTGGACTTCCTAATAAGTGGCACTTTGCATTTTGTAGATCAAGGTCTGGAAATAACACTGGCAGTAATTATGCACATGTGGCATGTCACCTTGATGCACTGGTGTGGAATTGAAGGGGAGAACAAATTTACATAACTAATCACTGACAAACAAGATAAAGTGATTGCTATTAGCAAGTTAACTTTTCTCTACAATTACCACCCTGTGCTATGTGAGATACCCCACCTAGTTATCTCTGTGAAGAACAAGGAGGGCCTGCTGTGCTTCAGATATCAGCACACTGCCTTTTTTGTGGCAAATCACAGAATATCCTGTTAATTTACTTTTCATCCTTGGCTGTGAAACTTAGAATCATCCCCTGGGAAGAAGCAAGAGAACAAGGCTCTTTCCCTCTGGCATATAAATAAATGGAGATTGTGCACAAATATAAGTTGCAAAACTTGTTGGTGGTCTTTAAAACTGGGCTGATTCAGAACACAACATATGGGGGCCCCCAAACAAGAGGTTTTACATGGGGTTTGAAATTGGATTATTTAATTCTTTTCAGGTTTCGAGAGGACACAATTCCATGCTTCTCTTTTCATCTACTAAGGCTGGAAACGCTGTCTTTAACTCTGAGATTTTTCAGTCATTGACTGGGATCCCAGAGGTTGAGGTGTTGGCATTAAATACCGTGGATCTCATCATTAAAACAGGGATCCCATGTGGATGGGTTTCTCTTTGTCACCTGGATGATTCCTGTCTCTGGCAGACACACATTTCTCTTTGAAAAGAAGGTGACATGTTGCTGTGTCTGGATGTGGATGTGTGCAGCTCCTTAGATCATGGATGGGACTGCTGAGATGTGGTTCTTCTGTCAACACTGACCTTCCTTTTCCCTTCCAGATGCTTCTTTGTTTCCCTGACTTTTCACATTTTCACTGTGAAGGGAAATGCTTTCTGCCTGCCCACCAGCTTCTCCACTTAACGCATCCTGCTTACCTCTTCCTGTGGTTCCCCTCCATGGTTTTCCGTGTAGGACCCAGATGTGGCTATTCAGCAAATCAAGAGCTAGGAAAAGTTTATTTTCAGGTCAGTGGCACCCTCATCTCTGGGTCACTGAATGATCAGTGAAGTTTTTCCATAGAGTGAATGGAGCTGGAATGAGTGCAAGGTGCTGCCCAAGTGGCTTGGCTCCATGGCAAGCTCTGGAGAGGTGCCTCTAATCCAAGGGCTTTCCTGGTCTGCACAGCTGGGACTGGGAGATTTTGGTCTATCTCATAAGGGTTAGAGAAGAAGTGGGTGTAAAGATATGCTAAAGATCTTCATGGAGTCTTGGAACACCATGAAGTCTTTCTGAGTCTTTTTTGTTAATTATTATTGTTTTTCTGGTTTTATTTTTAGCTCTGCTTAGAGAAACAGAACTTTCAGTCCCATTCTTTGAGAATAAAGAGAGTCGGGCCAAAAATATTTCATTAACTACACCATCATTTTTCTTCCTTCTATCTGGAATGGCCCTCAAAGAAAGGGAAACCAACTGTGGACAATTAGCACAGACTATGCCAGATAATTGAGAAAGAAAATGGAGTGAAAGAATAAATAGCAGAGACAAAGAAAAAGAACTTCTTGCTCCATAAAGGCACAGAGAGAAACCAGAGGATAAGACTAAGATAACACAGACCTTCTGTGTGTTCAGCTGGTAACCTTGCAGTTCCTTTTTTTCTGCTGATTTCAGAGATTGGAGAGCTCTGGAGAGTTAAGGAATGATCATTAACTTTTGATGAGTTTTGATGATCATTGCTGTGGGAAAAGCTTTATTTGTCTGTGGTAAGAAAAGAATGACTTGGGTTTATATCAAGTTTATGTCAGGAGACATTTTGTCTTTATTGCACATGGAGGAGAAGAAATGGGGTCTATATGGAGGACACTGACAGCGATTTAAGTGATTCTCTCTGGAAATCACCCCACCCCCAGACTCTTGAATGAGCCACTTCCCAAAGCAGAAAAGAAGACAGCAAAGGGATAAGAGAATAGAAAGTCAGTGTGACATCTGTCTTGCCTGTATGCTTATGTTTCACTTGCTGATCTGTGAGTTTTTCAGGCACAAAATGACTAAATTTCAACAAGTTCAAATCATGCCTTGGATCATCCTATACAACGAGTTGTTTACTCACTATATTACAGGCAAGTAATTTCAATATTGACAGATTGGCTAAAGCCCAAATTTGATATGCTGCTATTAGCATATTTTTACTGTTTCTGTGCTTACAAAGGAACCAGAATGTTCCCTGGCAGTCAAGGCTAATAAGTATGCAAATCATGATCTGTGCTTATAGGCACGCTCTTTTTTTGGTACATGAATCAGTATGCCAATTTGGCACTCCCCTTTCTGATCAGAGATAAACAGAGCTGCAGGGATTAGGGTGACAGATAATTTCTCCTGAAAACCGTCTGGGTTTTAAAAGAGGCAGAACTGTGTTTAATCCTCCTTGCTCTGCACAGTGGATTTGCTAGAGGAGAAGCTACTGACTGAAGGGCCAGCACATGGGTCTCTAAGCCAGAATATGTGAACCCATGAGGATTTTTAGTCAGGTCACTTTTAAGTTTATATCTTCAACAGCTAAAAAACAGTTCTATGTCTAACGATTTTAGTGTCTGAAAGGAGGTTTGCAGTAATAAGGGATCTTAATGTATGAACCAAGAACATGTGAAACAAGATCTCAGCACAACCAGGGATCATTGGTAGCATGCAGATATTTCTCAAGCTCTCATATTCTGTATCTGTGTTCTCTCTTCATTCATCACCACCTCACTATGGTGACCAGACTTTCTTGGTAAATCCTACCTCTCAAGTATCCCCTACAAACCACTCTTCCTTTAATTGCCAGGCTCTGTCACACCAACCTGTGTGACTTGAACATCTCCGTGTCTTCTAAGGGAAATTATACCACCTTTCCTGTTCCTTTCCAGTGCTGCTTTTTACCTGTGGGGGCACTCCTCCCCTCCTTCAAAACAGCACTTTAAGAATGGACCTCTGAAAATCAGCCAGGGCTGTAGACATTATAGCAGAAGTCGTCGCTGGAGTACATAGACAAAATTATACTGAAGGTTACTAAATCAGATCAAAAGGAAAACTCAAGTCTCCTTTCATGTCGCAGGTATTTCTTTCTCTCAGCCTCAGCCAGTCCATCTCTTCAGCCTTTTGTTATCTGCCCCGGGCTGCTCTCTGCTTACAGTAATAGCTGCTGTTTAAGTCCCACAGTATAACTCTTTTATCTCAACTAACACTCCTTTGAGAGCATCAGCAAAAGGGCTGCTCAGTGTCATCCCTGTTGAATGTAAATGGGAGTCTCTCCTGTGTTTGAATATCAATGCGTTTGATCTTGAGTCAGACCACGTAGCTGATGGTTTGGGAGCTTCTCGGTGTGTGCTGTTGCTGATAATTCCTTTTATAATTCCAGTTATTGTCTTCTCACTTGGAGAGCTTGAACGTGCACTTGGCTCTTCTGTTGCAGATTTTTGCATAGAGAAATAAAATGGCCTTATTTCATGATTTTTTTTTTTTTGTCCTGGTATAAAATGGCCTCATTTTACTCTTTTTGGATTTTTTTGGTCTTTTGAGGCCAGATGCAAGCCTTTTTTGCCAGTTTTGCAAGGCCTGTGAACTCACAGTGTAAATCAATCTGGACTCCAATACATGAAGAAAGGCAAAAATAACCAGGAGACCCTGAAATGCCTGCACCCTTGGGGAATGCCAGCTCAGAAAATGCATCTTTAAAAGCCCAATGTGTATTTCAAGCTACGAGATTCTTGCTGAGCATCTGGCAAGGCCATGTGCCATACCAGCACTTCATGGGACCTCACAGGACTTTAATTGGTGTGATTTGGTCAACTGGTGAAGGCCTAATCTTGGATTCAGTTTGGATCTTGGATCTGATCTCAGTTTTCTGCTGTGTGACAGATGTACTGGAGCTAATAATTTAATCTCTGTGGGCTCCATTTCTCTTCTTCAAAAGGGGTGAATTTTGTACTTGCTGTGAGAATAAAAGGTAAAGAAATTAAAGCACTCAGAGATGACTTAAGGCAAAGAAAAAAAAAAAGGTACTTTATGCTGGAAAATGTTTTAAGCCAAAAAATTGAAACCTGAGAGAAATGGGAAATTAAAGTTGTTAGAGAAGATACAGAAGAGCTCGTTGAGATAAATAAGGAAGAAAAGAAGAATTTTTGGAAGCACAAAATATGTACAAGGGTACCCACTGCTGCAAGGAAAAAAAAAAAAGGAAGAATGGATTCCATACTTCCTGAAGATTCTTAGCTTACAAAACAGACAGCACTCGTGAGGCCATTGCTTTTCCAAGGGATAATTCAAATCCTGAGGTAAGTGCCAAAGCTTCTGATGAAAAATTATATTTGATATTTAGGGTGTTAAGCACATAGTGAGTAACTTTCTGTCAAAGTGGAGCTTCTATTTCGGCCAAAGATCCAACTGTACAGAACAAAACGTGGTCTCCATACCCATAACAAAGTGACCCCTCTCAAGCTAAAGGCTGAATGAAAAGGCCACACTCCAGTGCCCTGGTTTTACATGGCATTTGAAATGTCAGTAGCAAACATCTGAGACTCCTGTGCAGAAAACCACAGTGTAATGGAGATGTTCCCAATTTTCCTGTGGGATCTTGCAGTGTCTTCCCAAGGAGAGCAGGTAACGGAGTAGGAGGCATTATTTTGTGTTACACAGAGAGTGGGAGCAGAGCTCATCATAAGAAGGTATCTTTTTAATAAGGATGTGCCTGACACAGCAGTGCAGCTAAAATATTCTTGTTTCATGGAGACGTGGTAAGGTCACTAAGCTTTGCACAAAACCCACCCTAGATCTTCCACTTGCCCACATTCCTGATGGAGGAAACATGAGAGCTATAGTTTTTGTAGCCAGAGAGACCATTTTGATGATTTTGATGATCTAAACTGATCACCTTCCTAAGAGGTGGAAGAACCAATCTCATAATCCCTCTCTTGGGAGTTCATCACTGTTATTTGTGTTATGTGTTTGAAAGACATGCAATTTAGGCTTTACATGAAGATCTATGATATCCCTAGATATGTTATTTAAGCAGTTAATTAGCCTGACAGGTCTTGTGTCTCATTGAGAGTGTGGCCTGGTCCAGCTTCATTTTCAAGAACTGGCTCCCAGCATGAGCTCCCAAAGGCTGTCTGGCACTTCCCTGGGCAGGCCTTTGGAAAGTATGATCAAGAAAACTTTTAAGTTCATGTTGAGGTTAATTAAATATATCTTGAAGCTCTTGGATGAGTGAGATCTATTACACTGGGAGATATTTCTAAGTTTTAAGTAACCCTGGAGATCTCTTCTGCCCCTTTAAAATTTTTCAGCTTTCTTTGTGAAATGTGGTGAACAGGGTGGACTTAACTGTTCCAAAAAAGGCTTTGTGAGACCCATTTGCAAAATGAAGTTGTCTCCTTACTCTTGTAGCATATGCTGTTGTTTATCCCTAAAATATTTCTACATAAATGGCTACAGCATTGCTCTTGGAGCACCTTAAGTGTTTGTCACTGCTCTTAAATTGGTGTAAGGCAATCTACATATGACCTGCAGCCAGCAGAGTGAGCTGGAAGGCAGGCAGAGGCATTATACCACCTTGATGGCAGTAGTTCCTATTTTCATGTTATTACCAGGTAGCACGTGTTGTTGGTTTGTAGCTGGCTTGTTGTTTTTAAAAATATTATTTTATTTTATTTTATTTTATTTTATTTTATTTTATTTTATTGGACAAACAAAGGGCACAATCCTTTTCAACCCTTGGCAAGGGAAAGGTTCTTCTCCCTTGAACTGAATCTCTCTGACAATCACCATTCACTCCATCTTTGCTTTGATCTCTCTGACACGGAGACCCTCATAAGGTGTTTTTGGTTGCCCTGCACTCTTAGTCTGGACAAGACTGACATCCTCAGCACTACAAGGTTTGTTTTCAGCCATTCTAGTAACTAGGAAAGACTGGTAAGTTATCATTACAATTCAGCTTCCATGCTGACTTTTGTCATGGCAACTTTTAGGTGTGAAAAATGTAATAACTACATTAAAGAAGGAGTTTTTTGCCCCAAAGTAAAGGGTCAGCTTTTCACAGTTTCCCCATAGCAGCATCTAGGAATGTTCCCCACCCAAGCCTTCTGTCTGTACACAGACTGTGGAATATTACTGTGGATAGAATTCCTGATTCAGCAAAATATTCCTACACACTCAACTTTACACATGCTTGAGGCAGTATTTGCTGTAGTAAAATAAAAAAATATTTGTTAATTGAAGAAACAGTTAGCAAAATCAGGATAAAGGAGGACAAGATGTGTGAAAAGGCAACACAAAAATCAAGCAAAAATAAACATTGCCTTGCTTGAATGGCAGCAGGCTTCTGTGGATGATGTATAGATACTGGATGGGGCACCTGCTCCAGAGGATACAAGTGCTGAGAAGCAATAAATAACAGATCTGAGACCTCTTATGCGAAGACCTCCTGAATTTACATACAGAAAATGCCTGTTAGTAGCAGCATATGGTCCCCTGAGGCTCTATTGCTCCTCACAGTAGCAGCTATTGCTGGTTGAACAGCACAAGGCAAAGAAAGGGAAAACGTTCCTTAGAAATGTCACTTCCAAGTGGCTATTGCTTTTTAAAGGTGTTTCTGTTAGTGGCACTGAAAACATGCATCAGAAAAGCTTTTAGAAGGCATTTTTGCAAACCAAAGAATATCTCTGTAAAAGCATGCAGTGCAAATTTAAACCTCAGCCAAGGCTGGCAACAATGCAGAAATGTACACAACAGATTTAAAATGCAGGGAAAATACATCTTTTGGTAACATTCTTTTCCAGTTTACCAGCAAAAGGATCTTCTTCCTTGTGTGTGATATGAGCAGCTGCTACCATTTCATCTTAAGGCTCTTCAGATCCTCGGTCCTGGAACGTATTTTGTCATACATCCTTAATGACCCACAGCTTAGACAGAAATAAACAGAGCTGCCTCCAGCCCATTGGCCATGAAATCATTCTGTAGCGATTCCAATCTCTTATGGCCTTGTTAAATTGCCCAGGCCAAATCATTTGTCAGAGTTACCCAGGAATAAAATTATTTTATGCTCTTGTCAAGTGTCACCCAGTTCTGACAATGGCACTCAGTGTTCTGCTTTTCTCCAAACCCAAATTGGAAAAAAAAGTCACCATCACCTTTAAAGATGGGAAATTACTGTAGTGAATTTTTGTCGCTAAAATTCACATGGCTCAGTGGTTCAGTTCACTGTTTCCTTTCAGTGTGCTCTGGATCAAGATGTCCAGATTAAGAATATTCAATGTATTTTGAATAGTGCTCAACTGCAGAGATTGGACTTTACCTTCTCCTATTTACATTTGCATTTTATTGTAAAAGATTTGAGGCTGTGCCACTGCTGTTTCTTTTTCTTTATTTCCTCCTTTTCCCACTTGGAAAGAGTGTAAATAAATGAGAAAACAACCTACATACCAGAGCACATTTCTTCCCTAGTATAAGGACTGGAAATCAGTGTGAGCTTTAGGCATGAGAGCAGTTGGATGTGAGGCAGAGAACCATTGCTCTAAATGGTGTCAGAGCTTGCTGAGCAGTGAAGCTGCTCTGCTGCCACTGCTCCTCCAGAAGGGGCCTCGGTTGGTCATATCAGATCCAGCAATGATCAGGGAACACAGGAGATCCCAAATAATTTCACATCAGGTGCTGTTCCAATAGATCATCTGGAAGCCTGCTTTCCTTTTATTTTCCCTTGTTAAGGGGAAGTTTTGGAGACTTGTGCACATTCTTAGCTTTAAACAAGGCTCATCTAATGAAAAGGCAAAATGGGTAAAGTGAAATGTCCACATTCCTTCCCAAAATGAAATTATAGCCTTGCCACAGTCAGTCTCCCACTGACTCTGTTGGACTTCAAACAGCAGCTGGGAGTGTTCAGCCACAGATTTCAAAATCAGGTATATGCTTTCTCCAAAGACCTTTTGCCTGTAAAAAAGTCAATGATAGAAGTAAAACCCAAACATCAGTGTAACCACACACATCTGCAGCACATCTGCATTACCCAGCAGCCAGGGCAGGTGCATGACAGCCTCTCTCCATATGCCATGTTCCAAAACCACTGCAACTTTCATATACAGCTCTCTAAAAAAAGAACAAAAAGCACACATGAGCTGAACACAAACAAGCTGAGTGCAGCACTCTTCAGCTGCTGTTATCACGTGTTCCTGCCTTCACATAGCTCTGCCCTGTATTTAGGAAGTGTCTCATAACTGGTTATCTTCCATCAACTTGAAAACACTCGTGAACTCAGGGCTGCAAAGCTCTCTTGGTGCAGTTAAGTATAATTACTCCTTTGCTGTCTTTTTCTCTTTCTCCTCCAAGTAGAGAAACAAAGAAGACAAATTAATCACCAAGTTCTGCCACCTTTATTTAAGCTGAACAGCTCTTTTGTCCCTGAATAGTCATCTGGATTCCTCCTGGCTGAATATACTGCTTAATTTGGGAAAGAGGAACAGATGCAGGTGTGAAGTGCTTTGTATCAAGGCTTGATAAAAGAAACAGAAACAAAACCTACTTGCCCTCAATTTGTTAGTCTGAAATTGTTAAGAGTACATAATTCATCCAACAGGATTTTTCTGCTATGCTTTGTCAGTAGTAAGATGTGTTTTAAATTATCTTTCACAAATCCACCATGCCAACCCAATCCAGAGCAAATTTGGCCTTTTTGTTGTTTTGTTTTTGGGGTGGGTTTTTTTATAGATTGGTATCTCTTTTCTAAACTCATGATGATGAAAATAAGTTTGTGTGTATAGCTTAAGGGAAGGAAAGAACTAGAACTGTTGAATTCTCTGTAGTTTATCACTGTTTCCAAAGCTGGGGCTGGCATTCTCCCAGTGCCATCTCCACCTTCCTAATCAGTGCTGAAAATGGTGCAAAGGAAAGCCAGGCTTCTCCCTGTAGCATTGGCATAGAAGCTGCTGATAGTTTTGGTGGTTTACATGGATTTTGCTGTCCTCAAATCTGAAGGAAGTTTTTAACATTTCCCCAACAATTACCTAACCCACAGGTAACACTTTTATATTAAAAGTGTACCCGTGGAAGAACCATGCCTTTCCACAGATTTTCATGGATTATGGATTCACCTTGATCAACTTCCCTGTTCCTCCCTCAAAATGCATTACAAAAAAAGGGAAAAAAAATGTTCCCAGATAATTTGTAGGAGCACATTATGCTTGCTCAGTGCTGCCTAACAATTAGTGTCACTTGGCATGTTACTGTCTTTTTTCCTTCTAGAAGCAAATTCAATAGCTGTTTCAACAGAACGGGGGTGGTTTTGGCAGCTCTGTGACCCAGATACAAGCCTCGGTTTGAATGTATTTTCAGCCTTGCTATCTTGGCTTATCTCGAGTTGGGAATGTGAAGCTCTCTGTGAGCATCCAGCTGCAGTGGAGTCAGGCAGCTGGAGTCCTGGCTGCTGGCTTAGGGCAAAACGTTAAGGGCCAAGCTGCATTGCAAATGCCCTTGGCAGCTGCTCAAGGGAGGGAGGGGGGGAGAGAAGGCAGCAGGACTTGGTTAAACAGATCCTGGAAATGGGGAAGAAAAGAAGGTTTTGCTGCACCTGAGCTGGGGAGAGTCTTGTTTTTATGGTGGCAGGTTATCTAAATAAAAGGGTTTGGGTTTTGTTTGCTCTGAGGTCCCTCTTAGCTCAGCAGAGTGCAGGCTGAACAGGCACAAGACAAATCAGCAAAACCCCGAAAGGATTAAGGGGGGTGTAATCAGGGGTATTCACACCATCCTGCTTCCATCACCTGTTAGTCCCGGGAACGGCAGTGTCCTGTCAGAAAGTGATTTAGAGCAGGGCTGGATGCTGCCCTGCATGTCTGCACTCTGCTGGGTCCACAAAGGGCTCCACAGGGACACGAGCCAGCAAGTCAAGTGCCTCTAATGGGACAATGGATTCATTTTCCTGCCTCCTGCTGCCGCTGCCAAGGATGTGCCAGCATGCCACACAGCCAGCCTCATCCTCTCCCTGGCTCGCTCATTATGCTGAATTTTATAGGCTGGCAAAAAGGTGCCTGTGCCAGCTTGTTGTCACCTAAGAAAGCTCCTGTTGTTGTGGGGAGTTTCTGACAGCTTCATTTGGGCAGCTTTGTTTGTTCTCTGTGCCTTATTAGCAGCACAAATGGGTGGAAACTGGAGCAGCTATCCAACCTCCAGCATATGATCCGGGATAAGCCAGTTCTGGTAACAATTCCCCTGCATTTGTGACCTCCTCAGGAGGAGAGGGTTGGCATGGCTCAGCATCACCTGCTTGTTCTTCACTGTGCTGTGGATTGGGTCCAGCAAAGCTGGGGAGGAAGCTTAGCAGGTAACAATGCAAACAGATTGAGAGGATGACTGTGGGGCTGGAAAACGTGCTGGTTATCTCCAAACCAAATGTCTGCCCCTAAACATATCAGTCACAATAACTGGACAAAAAAACCTGTGGTGGTTCTAAAAGCAGGTGCACCTGGGTCCAACCTGTTGAAACTTTCATCACCTTGATTACTGCAGTGCAGAGAGGTGAGGAATTACCCAGTTAAGAGACGTACATATCATGCAAACCATAAAGCAATATTTGTGTCTTGTCATACCCCCTACCTGATGACTTCGAATGACAAAATTAATAAATGGAGTTTCCAAAACCTTTAAGCAGAAATTTTCTGTGCTTATCTTCTTCTTGTTTAAGCAAATGGGGAGAAATAAACAAATGAAGTGTTGAGCTCTAATGCACAGTTTAATCCCAGAAATGGAGGATGTTGTAAAGAGAATATGGTCCAGTCAGTTTAAACAAAATATTAATTGTGTCTGTGGTTGATACAGATAAAACTTATGCATATATATGCATACTGGGTACTCTTGTCCAGCTACAGGTTGCCATCACATGTCCCTAAGCCTGTGACACAACTTCCATGCCCTCCCTTTTCCCTGTCTGTGTCAAGCACACGACTGGATTCATTCATTTAAAGTGAAGAAGGATTAAGATGCTCAAAGTGAAGCATGTCCTTCAGGGGTTTGCTGGACAAAGGCCAGAGATGTGAAATGTTGCTCCTGTCTTATCACATACATGAGACATCCACTAATAAATAAAACAGGCTCTGTCATGTGCTAATGGCATTTTCCCCCCAATTTGCTAACCTACATGTTATCCAGTGCAGATCTTCTTGGATGCCAATGAGGAGAAAACTTCATTAAAGTGGTCAACATTTTAGTATTCATTTCATTCCAAAATTACAACTTTAAGAATGATTTCCCCTTGAATCTTGCTTTTGTGTGTGTCTTGGCACCTACAATGGCACCATTTGTAGAGCTCTGAGAGGAGCAGAAGTGCTGACACACAGAGCTTCACTCCAGCTATGGGAAAATGCCATTATAATTAACTCCAGGGATTCTCTTCATTGCTGCTGAAATTATGTGTTTCCCCCCTGTAATCTGAAAAATAGCTCTGGGGTTAAATTTTTGCCCTAACCCTTACTTTTCACTTCACATGCATTAAAAAATAAATATATATCTTTTAACTGTGATCCTCTGCTGAAACTTGTACAAGCAGCAGTTAACAAAATAATATGTTTCTCCTAATTTATGCAAAGAATGGAAAAGCACTTGCACTAACACTACAGATGGCAGTGCCCTGTCTGTAGCAGCCATGTAAACACTTTGGTGGAGATGTGAAGCTTCTGTGGTCTTATAACACAGCTACAGCACCTACTAGCTCTATTGGTCTGAAAACAATGGCCCTGCCTCTCTGAGACAGCCTGATGGGCAAACTATTTCTGTTACATTATTGTTGTTTTCCAGAGCACTTGAGAAATCAATGATGCATGAGCCTGGCTAATGCTGAGAAAAGCTGCTGAAGATCTATATGGATTGTGTGTTGAATAATCTTGTTTTCCCAGCATGTCAGGCACACCCTGCACCACCAAATATCACTAATATTAGCTGCTGTCCCTGGTTAAAAATAATCAGCTATGAAGATGGACAAGAGGTTGTGTCCACATCCAGTGGGAAGGATGGCAGTGTGATCAACAAACAGGGATCTTGCCCCTGGATCAACAAGCTTTGGATAAAACTTTCAGCTATCAGGAGCTGCCTGTGCCCATCAATCCCACTCTTAAAGGCTGTCCTGCTGGAGAGCACAGTGGGCCATTCAAGTCTAGAGAAAACAGGGTGGCAACATGACAGCCAAAACACAGCAGCCAAACAAAACACATAGGGCTGACCAGGTTAGCCAGGTCCTCTGTGAAATGGCTCTTCATGTTATTTATTCCTCTTTGGTGGCAACTCAAACAGCTTTCTTCTGGTGCTTAAAATGTAAGAAAATGTAAGAAATGTAATAAAAAGATCCACTGAAAATAACCACCACAGTCCCAAAGAGCTGAAATGATTCTGTTATCCTGCAGTATTTGAATGAACACCTTCCCACCTCTAAAATATTTCGTTGCATTGAGTGTCACAGCATCTTGGGTGTGTGCCTGTATCTCTGGCAGGCTCAGCATCTAAGCAGTGTTCCTAGTGAGCAGATACCTTCTGCTCTCTTGAGCATATTTCACTGGATGGGAAATATCAGTGTTGAATAAAACATCTGCAGAGTGGGTAAGTCTCTGGTAAACCCTATTTCAGTGTCCTCCCCCTGCTGTTTGGAGCATACACTGCATATTCTGTAAATAAGGAGCCTACTTATGCACAGAGAAGAAGGGGTCTGATGAATGGCAAAGAGATATAAATTGTAGGGAGGTAACCCTAGAAACTGCCCTGGAATCTTTTTTTTCCCATAAATAAGGTGGCTTTTAACCTGAGGATGAGCATCCAAGTCTTGTGCTGAAGCATGTCACAGCGAAATTCCTTGCTGTGTTACTTTGGTGGACTTCTCACAATAGAGGCAATCAGGCTATGCAATGGCTTTGGACAGAAATGCAGAACTGAAACACTGAAGAGTTCCCATTTGTTCAAAATTGTTCTTCAGAAGAGCAAAAAACTTTTGGGCTAAAACAGAGGCCCTGTGGTACTTTCTGCCCTGGGCCAGCTGTTTGTCAGGGTTTGTGACAACAGCCTGGGTGCCTGAAATGCCCAGATCTCAAGCCCTCCCAAGCCCTTTCCTCCACTTTTATTAATCTTTTTTGTGAGGCTCCTCCCAGTTATAAGCTGCAGCTCTGACTTTCCATTAACTCCACTTAAGAAATGAACTGGTGATTTGGATAATTAATAGCCCAGTAAGTGAAGGAGCCTTTCACCTCTGGATTGAAAGTTCAGACCCAGAGCACAGCAATAGTCTGGGGAAGTCATTAACAACAGATGGCTCATCTCCAGCCAGCTGATGTGTGCTGGGTACCCCTCACTCCCCTTCTTGCTGCACAAGGCACTGTGTCACCAGCTCCCACAGCCTCTGAGCTCCCATGGTTACTGGGACAGGCTGATCCAGGCAGGGGAAAGGCTCCTCGCCCCTTCCAGGCTCCACAGCACGATGTGCTGGGGGTGACACCAGCCTGTCCCAGTCCTGTGCTTGAGGCAAACCCAGTGAGTTCAGTGGGAATCTGCAGGCCAGAGTGACCAGGGCTCGTGTCCAGCCCAGACTCTACTTGAGGTGGATGGATGGGGACAAGACATCAGCTTGCCCAGCCCACCTCAGATTTTCGATGATTTTCAGACTACAGTCTTATTTCTTACGTAGCTTAAGTTACATTCTAGCCTGGAATTATATATTCTCTGTGACCCAAATTAATCTCTGTTTCTGTTATCTATGTCAGGCTGAATGCAGGGAGAATTCAGTGCTGCTGGAAGTTGTTGGATTCACAGTACTGGAAAAAGAAGAACCCCTGCCCCACACAGAGCTGCCTGAAGGACCATGCAGAGGCATGAATCCCTTGTGTGCCCCTATCCAGGGCTGGGAACCTCCTCATGCCACCCCCATGAGCCTGTTCATGTATGCACTGTCTGCAGATGCTGCTAACAACATCTTGTCATTGGATTCCTACATCTACAATGCTGCACACGTGGGGATGCAATAAAAAATTCAATCATCCTCTCAAAGTCAAATTCACATACAAAATGCATTTCCATTCTGCCCTCTGCCCTCCACACAGATGACTCCAAGTGGATTTAGGAAGCTTGCACCTGTATTTTATGGGGATTTGTTCCTCTCAGTACTCTGCTGACTGCAGAGATGCAAAAAAATGCCCAGAAGGCTACAGGTAAGTCACACTTTTTTGTTGTGTGGGCTACTCTGTGCAGGTGGGAGTCAAACCCTCATAATTCCAAGTGTTCTCTGCACCCCCATGCCTGAGTTAGAGACCTTGCAGCAGAAACAATGCAGGTTTTCCTCAACTGGCAGAGCAGCCCTTTAGAGCAAACCTGTCATCACCAGTGTGCTGAGCTGATACAGTGGATGGTGACAAGCATGGGGAGGTTAAGATGAGGACATCCATTTCACTCTATTTCTGGTACAAGGACAATAACCACTGGTCAAAGGGGAGGGCAGGCAGTTCAGCATGGTGGCATCTCTAAAAGCTGCAGCTAAATCCGACTGGGCTCATGAGTCAGATGTCCTTCTAGCATGGCATCAGACAAATATCTGAACTGCAGCCTACAAAGAGTCCTTTCTTTCTATTTTAAGAGCTGTGTGAACCAAACTAGAATACTGCAGCTATTTTCCATTATGATTTATCTCTCTTAGACACTTAGAGTCCCCTCTGACTGTGCAGCAAAATCCCAGGCTTGGACAAATCCTCTTCTCATGATCAGTGATTTCTGGTGAGAAATCCCAAAGTGGGGAAAAAGTATGAAAAGGGGACAGAAGTTGTTGGTGAGGACAGAGAGAAAGAAACTGGGAAGGCAGAGTAATAAATGCAGGAGATATGTCCAAACTCATCATTGGAAAGAAAAGAAGATATCAAGAAGTGCAATCACAGATGTGAAGAGAAAGCTAGAGGCTATTTGAGCCATCTGAAAACATGCAGTGTGTCATACAGCTCTACAGACGAGATTGGAAACAAATGACAGTGTGATTTCCAAAAAAGCTCTTTGTGCTCTTTAGATCAGCCAGACCTGACATATCCAGCCTCAATAGCAGGGTGGCCTCTGGCCACTAAGAGAAAGAAGCTTCAGGTTAGATGAAAAAGTCTCTTTGGTGAAACCTCCCTTCCAGGGCAGTGACTCTGCTCCTCTCAGTGCTTAATGTCTCCTGGCTCTACCTGAAAATGCACCGGCCTGCAAGGGAGGTTTCCTCTACCATCAGTCTGAATCCAGAACTTTTCTGATTCTGTTACAGAAAGAAGCTTTTATTTCTCAAGCCAGGCTGGAAACCAACAGGTCTCTCTTTTCCTAACCTCCAAATTTTATGCAGTCACTTAAGAAGTTCAGTCTCTCTAATGCTGTTTCCTGAGGCAGGGTATTTAATTCTGCAGTACAATAGTCTTTTGAAGATACTGTCTGCTGAAAAATGACCCGTTCTACTTTAAAAGCAAGAAATAAAGCTTCAGGTGTCAAGTCATGGTACTTTCATTCACTGAAATAAGACAGCACATTTCAAAAGATTCACAATAAAGCCCAGCAAATAACTTTTTCTCAGGATTTGCCCATAATTGACTGAATTCTAGCAGAGAGAAGAGATAATGAGAGGCTGCTCATCTCTTGACCCAGGCCAGCAGCAGTGCTGTAGGCTGTATCTAGAGAGCAAATTGCACCAGCCCTGTCCCTCCAGTGTAGGGTTTTAAGTGTTAAACTCTTGCAGCTATCCCACTGCTGGAGCACGCCCATGGGGTCTTGTTCCAAATTTCTCAGCCTGTCACTTGCCCCTGAGAGAATATTTCTTGTTTATGTTTCAAATAAAAAGTTACCTTCCCCCCCCCCCCCCTTCCCCCAATGAATTCACTAACACAAACGTCCTCAGTGCAGAATTTCTAACACTGACAGCACTGTACATCTTTCTCTCCCTGGGGTATTGCTCTCTTCTTTGTAATAAACCAGGTCTGCCGCAGTGGGAAAATTCTCAGCCTTACCTTATACACAGCAGCTCCCTTTTTGCTTGGGAAGCAATAGAGAAATACACTGGAAGCTGTTCCCATTCCCTGTACTTATTCTGTTATTCAGACAAATGTGAATCACTAATCAGCATCTAGCTTAAATCACCACAAACTTCCTGACTAGCTTGCTTTGTCTTTTCTCTAGGCAGCCAGCCCAGCTGGTTCCCATAGGTACTAGCAAAATAAAACCCTGAGAGACAGAGATCTAACATTTGATTTTTGCAAGCAGAAGCTTCTGGTATTGCAGCCCAATAAAGCATCAATCAGCACCCAGCAATGCTTCTTTCTTCTGCTGCATCAGCCCAACCCCTCCCTGACCTGCAATCCCACCAGACGGTAGGAACCTCACTGAAATATTGACCAAAATAAAAACCATTCCCATCAATACACACTGTTACCGTGAGTTATAATTTTGTTCACTCATAATTATGCACAGTGACAGCCAATGCCCAGTCTGAGTAAAGGGCCATGGTGGCAGTCTTCAAGGCTATCCCTTTCCACATGGCTTTTGTGCTCAGGCAGCATGGAAAGAGAAGACCACATCAGCTGGGAGAGCTCCACTGGCAGTAATGGCACTACCTCAAGCTCCTCATTCCTTGTGCTCAAAGAAATGTTGGCATCTGTATTAAACATTTAGGGATTTCTTTGCTTCCCTCTTTAGGTCGTAGTTAGAGAAAATGTTGGTTTCGTATTCAGAAATGGTTCACAAGTCTCTGAAGTGCATTCACCTGGCTTGCCTCAGGGGATGCAACTTTGCTCTAAGGGCAGAATGTGATGGGTGTCATGGTGCCCATCATCATCACCTCATTTTGTATGTGACTGAGAAAAAATTCTGGCCTGGGATGGTCCTTTCTGGTAGAACTAGGTATTTAAGGTATTATTTGTTCATCTTGGGGACCAAACCATCTTTGAGAGAGGAGACTGACCATGGGCCAAATTTCAGCCATCTCTTCCTGCTCTTCCCAATTTTCCTACAAAGCCAGCCTGAAAGCAGTGCCCAAACAATGATCAATACCTAGCCTGGATGGGAAACAGAAAAAAGGTGATCCAGAATAGCCTGCTGCCACACCTGACATGCAGACAGTGCTGCTCCACAGGCTCCATCAGCTCCAGATGAGCAGCCACACCTTAGTGAAACATTAACCCTTCACCTGTGTCCCTTGACAAGAGATGAGTATCCATAAATGCAAGCACGGGCAGCAGCCCCCAGGACTTTACATGGAGCCTGACAAGCTGTAAAGTGCCACTCTGGGTGGCCTTTTGGCCTTTGCCAGACACGAGGAACTAAGCATGTTTAGACACCAAAGAGGTGCTTATCATGCTTAATGTCTTACATGCTGCTGGAGCTTGACTGCACCTGCATCCAAGAGAAAAGGTTCCAGTGGTGAGGTGAGTTACTCCAGGACTGCTGTGGGTTTTCTTTATCTGAGCAAAATGACCAGGAAGTGCAGACTGAGTCACCCTTTGCATGGCAGAACCTATAAAAAGTCAGAGATTATTGCTACTGGCAATCATCTGTATAAACACTGCAGAGGAAAGAAAGTTGGAGCAGAGCCACAAGTCTTTGTGCAGCAAATACAGACAAGCAAAACTGAATGACCTGGAGGGGCCCTGCAAGGTCCTGCACTTCAGCTGAAGCTCCAAAGGACCAAGAAACCAGAATGATGCAGCTCAGACGGTGTGATAAAAAATGATGTCTGCTGGGAAAGACTTTCAGTGGTGGCAGGAGTGGCCTCCTGGCAGATTTAGCTCACCACAGGGATGCACTGCTCTACTATGGCTCCCTCCAACCTGTGTAAAAGTTCCACCTTCAAGCATTTTAAAACCAAGAGCAAGTCAGAAACCTGACCCATCTGGCTCCCATCCTACTCTCTTATGCTTCTGTGTTGACAGTGTTAATGTCCTGAACGTTCTGGATTCCACAGCCTATGCTTGGCCAGACTGTTCCATTTGTTACCTTTGCTACTATCTTAATGAAATGGGATTTTGCCATTCATTTTAAAGTGTTAAGGACAAACTCAGGGAGATAGAAATACAACTTGAAGAATAAAAGGGCAATCATATGCTTTTGAATAAGAGTTCTGCTGTTCTTTCTAAAAAGAGACATGTATAATGCAATTTATTTCACTGAATACAAATAGCTTTGGTTTTGGGTACAAAACAAGTTAAAGCCAGGCTTTGGATGGAGCACTGGGCTGGGAGTCAGGAGGCTTGTCTTTCCCCTGCAGAGTGCTGCTGACTTGCTGCATGAGCTCAGGCATGTCTCTCACAGCCCAGAACTGCAGCAGTGTTTGAGCATCGCTGTGCTGAGCCCTGCAATGCCAAAATGACACCGTGTTCTTGCAGATGAGTCCTGATGGTTTTGGCAGAGGCAGTTCCCCTCACTCTCAGCATCTGTCTCCCTCCCCTGCCAGGGTCTGTGTCTCAGGCAGGGGTGATGGAGATTGTACTGCTGATGAAGCCCCAAACAGAGGATCCACAAGCCAGCTTTGGGCCAGCTTAGCCAGCAGCTGGGGGAAGCAAGTGGCAGAAGCTGGCAATACCTCAGGTGTCTGCAACTTCATTTGCTAAAGCTCATCTTTAAAAATCATAAGCAGGGACATCAAAAGTGACAGAACCAAGCATCCCTCACCAGCCTGCAGTGTGCAGGCCCTGGGGCACCAGGGTCTGAAAGACATTTAAGATCCTTAGAAATGAATGTAGCTGCTTCCAAAGTATAATTCGCAAAACGGTCCTGAAATTGGATGAAGCTGCAAATCATATAAAATTGAAGCAGGATGAGGTGGTACGAGGCCTAAGCAGCTTTCAAAGGGTGACATCAGTTCATTCACCTTTGCTGTGTGTGCTCTGAGAATCAGTGATGTGATGTCACAAGCACAGCTCTTCCTGAGGGTACCCTGGTCCTGTTTGTGCAGCGCTGTAATTGTCAGTTCTATAGTACTGTCTTAAGAGTCCCAGTTTCCACCCTCCCAGCCCTTCTCCCATCCCCAAAATCTTATCAAGAACTTTTACCCAGAAGCACACAGGTGTTTTTTTTTTTTTTTTGGTGCAGGACACTGGGAAAACACTAAGTCTTTTCAAGATGCACCATAAACAAATATTTTTGTTCTCACAGTCATCAAGCCATTTGGGAAAACACTTTGCCACTCACCTTCTGGAATGCAGATGTCTGATCATCTGTTTAATTTACAAGCCTGTTTATCATAAACTTACAGAAGATTTTTCAACAAGCAAAGGAGCAAAATCGTTAGATGTTTCAATAATCACTTCATGAGAGAAAAAACAAGTGTGGCACAAAGGCTTTCTCTGTGATTGAAGAAGAAAGATGTAAAAAAAAAGTGTTAGTAGCTCTTGAAGAGTTGAGGCAATCTCTGGGAGTCTAATTAGCTGAAAATAAGCCCTTTCTTTGACTTCTAACTCAGAAGAAATGCAAAAGGAAGATCTATCTATTCAAGATCACAAATAGAACAGAAGTAATGCTGTGTATGTATTCCTTGGAGCATTCTGGATTATGCACAGTTCTTCAAGACCTAACCAAATCTACATTTTTGTGGCCTTTAGCAAGATAAATTATGAGATGGTGAGTACTGCACATTCTATCCTGAAGTAAAACATCCATGTGTCCTAGGAGTGTCTTACTTTCACAGCTAAAATGAAGATTCAGGTCCAATCAGCACAGATAGGTTTTTCAGCTGGAGCCAATGCTAAAAGAACGTTTACATTCTTCATCTGATTGTAGAAAGTACCTAGAAAAGCTGCTCTTTGTAACAGCATAAGGTTTCAGCACAAACCTTGACACAGCAAAAAAAATAATCTTTTTAAAAAAAAAAAATTTTTTTTTCTGCCAGACAGCACACAATGAGTACTTTATAACCCCAACAAGCTGTGCAGAATTAACATGACACTAAAAGCTCTGTTTGTTCAAGGAAGAGGCACAGGACTGAGGGCCCAGAATTGGCAAATTTGACTTCCGTGGTTAATTGTTTTTCCGCTGTGTGTTATCACAGCAATCTGAAAGCACTGGCTAATTGGTTCCTACAATGGGGCCGTGACACTGATGAACACAGCCCTCCCCACCATCAGCTTCAGCACACCTGTGTGTGGCTGTTCCCATCCAAGCTCTGACTGGCCCTGGAAAGAGCAGCTCCCCATCCATCCCTGCATCCCTGTTTGCTCGTTCCCAGCTGTTTTCCCGGGTGCTGGGAGGTCGCTGCAGCTGCAGGGTGGGCGCTGAGCCAGGGCAAACCTCGCCCTCCCCTCCCTGCAGCTCCGGAGAGATGCGGCAGGGTCACCCCTCAGACCTGTGTGGACCTGCAGCAAACCTTGGAAGGGTTTCCTCCCAAGGTCAGGGGAGACCTCAGGCTCTGTGAGGAGCCCAGGAACAGGCTTGGCATGGGCACATGGGGGTTTGTGTGCCTCCTGAGCTTCCTGCAGCACGTGCACCGTGCCAGCTCCCAGCAGCGGGCAATGCTGGCTTCGGCAGGCTCAGGAACGAAACGGAAATTACTCCTGGATAAATTATTCAAGCAATTGTTTCTATTTAAAGGGACTTTATGGACTTCTCAGTTAAATAAAATATGAAAGTGGCATGATGAAGCATGTAAGCACCCTCACCCAAGCTGGGTGGGAGCAGGGGAGCAGAGCTCAGTTTAACACCCTCCCTTTACTGACAGTTATGGGCCAGACACAGAAATCTGTAGCCTTGCTCCAGGCAAAATGCTATGTTTTATCCTTTTTTCTTTTATAAAGACAGCATAATGAGGGTCTGTTGAGGAATATCAGCAGCCTCCTGCTGGCTGTTGATCTGGGGCTTAGTCTGTTGTAAGATGTTTCAAATAGTGATAAAGGAACTGTGTCCACCAAGATGACAATGATGGGGCACTTCAAACAATGTTCTCACTTGGTTCCTGGCATGGTCCAGCCTGCCCCAGAGAGCCTCTCTCAGCCTTGCCCAGTCACAGTTCAGGTCTCCAAACTGGGAGACATCCCATAGAATCACAGAAAATCCTGAGCTGGAAAGGACTCACAAGGATCATGGATGTCCAACTCCTGGCCTGGCACAGGACACCCAAAGAATCACACCATGTGTCTGAGAACATTGTCCAAACACTCCTTGAGCTATGTCACGGTTCATGCTGTGCTAACTAGAGCTGTATTTTGAAGAGAAAAGTGATTAAAAGCATGGGCTTGAGCGATGCTATTTTCTAAAATCCAGAGAAGAGGCTTCAACCTGTTTAAAGAAACAGCCATCACCTCTTCACCTACTGACTCTTCATATGTAAAAGGGGAATAAGAATGTATTTTCTTTCCATCTCCAGCTGTAAGTAGGAAGGTCACCTTATCTGCTGTCTTACTGTGTGAAGAGCTAGCATTTTGTACACCACCCAGTTCCTCTTGCAGCTGGTAGATATTTCTGCAGTTTTATCAGCACCATGTCTAATTCCACATGGCCCAGTTTTCACAAATGTGTCTGGCTTGGCTCTGGTTCATTCTTTGTACAAAAGCATTAGCTAAACTGCTGGTGGTTTTCTTTCAAATCCTATTTATACTTCCCTCTCAATAACTCTCTAAGCAGAATGGTTTTCTTGGTTGTGTTTTTTTTTAATAGGGCAATTTATATCAACACCCCACCCTCCCATAAATATTGTTGTTATCTGTGATTAAGAGCATATGTCTCAGTCTGGTGCATCCAATGCTATTGCAGAGTTATTTCCTAATTGTTCTTTTGCAGCAGAGCGGAGAATTGGATTTTAAATACGAGCTTTGTTTTGTAGGTCATGGGGTGAAATTGGTTAGCAAACCTTGGTAAACAAAATCAGTTGTTTTTTGTTATTGTTTTGGATTAGACAGATTTATTTCTTTATCTCTTATTGGACAAGTCTCTTATCTCCAAGCGTGGCTACTTGGTTCAAACTGTAGATCACCTCTTTCACATACCCAAAGCTGTACCCTTGTTCCTCAGACACACTTAGAATTGCAGATATTCTGATGTGGCCTTGTGCTTCAGCTTTATGTTCCTCAACTCTTCCCCATTCAAGCATTTTAAAAGCTGCAGGTTAGATCTCAATATTACTGCTAAAAATTTGAACTGACAATTTTCTAATAAAAATGCAGTGGATGTTAAATCTCTTCCTTGCAGATAAACTGCAAAATCAGGGGCTGTGGCATCAGGAATTCATACAGAAAAAGTTGCAAAGGTCTGAGAGCCATCCCCTGACACAGTTAGAACAGCCAAGGAGCAGGATAGCATCTCCTGGGGCCAGAGACCTGTCCTTGCCTCTTAGTGTGGCAATTTCTGTCAAATTTTCCATTCAGGGCCACTCTGAAAGACATTTTTAAAGGACCCACAAAATCCAAACACCAAATTTTTGCCTGTACCCTAATTAACATCTCCTTAGCCATCAAATTCCTTCATCTGTAATTGGCTGTGCTCCTCTTGGGTAATGAATTTTCCCTACAACCAAATTTACCCACTGCTCTGGACTGTTTCATGTTGTCTCACCCACTGGCTCTGTGCACAAGGGGCAGAACCAACCCTAGATGTGAAACTACAGTGTATGCTCCTCTTTTTGGATGTTTCCCTGTGCTCTTGGCACAAATCTGAATTTTAATTCAGAGTGCCTCAACCTGGAGGCCTAAATCCCTATCTATATAGTTGATGGAGATGGGCATTTTTGCTGGAATTGTGCCAGGGCCCCAACAATTGCCCTAAGCTGTGCATGTCTCCCACAAGACTGCTGCAGTCTCAGCTCTCCAAAAGGAGACAGCAGCCAGGAGCAGAGCTGTATTCCTGAACAACTAAAGGCTCTAAGATCACTGTAGCAAGTTTCACGTTTTCTGCAGCAGCAGGGTTAAAGGATGCAAGGGAAAGCACTTCCTAGGGGCCAGAGGGACTTGGCTGAGTGCAAGCCTGGAAGGAAGGGAGGATGCAGTGGGCAGAGAGAGAGATGGGGCTATAAATCCTTTTTTATTTCTGCTCTGCCTTACCGAGTGTCTGTGCAATTTCTCTGTTTCAGAAAGCAAGCATTAGTTTATGTTCAGTAAAGCCTGGCTTTCCAGAGCTGAAAGGCCTTTACCTGATCCCCCATAGGAAGGAAAGGCCTGGGCCTGTTTGCTGTGAGGGCTCGGCCACCCCAACATTCACTTTTCATGATCCATGGTGGCCTTGGGGTCTGAACACATCCCCTGAAAAGTTCCTGGAGCCAGAAGGTCACACTTGGCATGTCCCTTACAGGGAAAACACAGGGATGTCTGGAGAAGCAGCAGCTGCCATGAGAAGTGTGTGAGGTGGACAGAAAGATGAGCAGGAGCTTCATGCTCTGCAGCCACACAGAGGAGCAGAGCTATCCTGCCTCTCCTCACAGGTAGCTGAAGTGAAATTGGAGAAATCTACTCTTTCAGAGAATCCAGGGAGATGGGAGAAGCCCCTCAGCTGTGCTGTGTCTGAAGGCAGCAGTAGAGCTGCTTGTGGCTCTTCAGGATGCAAGGGGGAGAGATAATGAAGGGAAGTAATGTGGCAATATCCTTGATGATTTATCTATCATGTATGACTTATTGGCTAGAATATATGTTCAGGTGACAAGGAAAAGGAATAATGTAATTACTCCTGCCTTAGCTGCAAGCACAATGAATCTACCTGTTGTTCTCACTGGAGACATCTAATTAAGCGAGGCAAGGACTGGGGAAAGAAGGAAGGGAAGGAAGGAAGGAAGGAAGGAGGTAGCATGAAATACACACATCAGAAACCTGCATTTAATGTTGAGGAGCTTATCACATGCATTATTAAACTGTTACCTCTATCCTTCTACCCAAAGTCCACGTGAATTTCTCTCCCCACAGCAGCAATCATCCCAGGCTCTCCGAGGAAATGGGTGAGCACCACTTGATTGCAGCCTGGTGCTGGTTCTGCCCCCACCACACCCCATGGAAAGAGCTTGTGTCAAATCAGACAGAGAAAAGCAAGCCAAGGTGCTGCAAATGGATTTGGCACCATCCATCAGCTCTGATTTGAAGCGCTTGTTTCCTTCTTTCTTCTGCTCAAAGCCCTTCTGGAGGCCGCCAGCTGTGCCTCGTGTGAGCAGTGTTTCACTGTTAACCAGGGCCATGCACACTATAAACAAGCGGCTTTGCATCAGGGCCTTCAAAAAACCACAGAAATCCCCAAAACTCACAGATTAAAGGTTGCAGCACCTGGCCTTGGGAAAAAAACTTCACCCCAAACACTGTCTATGGACTGTTGTTGCTGTAAAAGGTAATGCATGTCTGTCTTAATTTATTTTCAGGCACTCATAACTCAGTAGTGGGAGCTTATTTTTATTGCTCAAGTAGGGTGTCAAGCTTGTTTTATTACACTTTTAACAACCAGAATGAAAGAAGAGAAAAAAGTGCTACTGGACCATTTGGCCTTTTGGGTTTAAAATTACTTTTAGAGTTTTCTGCTGAGAACATCCAGCATTATTTTCACCAGGACCCCTAAGAGTTCTTGTTCTATCCAGTTTTGTCAGGCAGGGAGGCTTTACCACATGTATTCCAGAAAACCTGAATGAGAAAAAAGAGAGAAAAGGAGGGAAATCCACAGTGGCTTCTCTGGATATTTTTTCCCTTGTTTCTTGTCAGCAAATTACAGAATTTTGACCAGCTCATTTAACATATTAAAAAGGCCTTTTGAAACTTTAAAGTAGCCCAGATACTGTAATCACACAATAGTAGACAGAAAAATGGCTAAGAGCTTTTATTGTGGAATCATATGAAGGCAATGGACTGTGCACAAAAAGGCATTTCAGCATGAAGGCACTCTGTCCATCACTGGGCCATCAGCCCTCTGGCTATTTGTTCTGATAACAGCTCCAGTGAAACTGGGGCTTTCTGGGAGTATGTGATTTTTGTCATTGACTCCAGCAGAGCCATGATTTGGCTGCTGAAGGTGTGAGGCTAATGGGACTGAGAGGTGAGCAGTGAGAGTGGGAAGGTGGGTAAAATAAAGCAGCCAGAAGGAGGAGGTCAAAGCATCTCCCTGCCAGCACTGAACAGTTTGGGATGGCAGAAGCAGAGGATTGTCTGGATGGTGCAGGATGTGGGACTGACTAGTGCCAAGGGGAGCCAAGATAAAAAGAGAAGCAGGGAGCTGTTTTTGGCTCTGACACAGCAGCTGTCCTGCAGGAGAAAGGAACAGGCTTCATTTCCTGACCTACTCATTAATAGGCTTCAGCCCATTTTGGGCAAGTCCATCCCAAACTTAATGGCATCCAAGTGCCCTGCCAACACCCAGCAATGAACTTAGACTTGCATGATGATTCCTCAGGTGGGGCTGTTCCCACCTGATTCATTCTGCAGGGACATCTGCATCTTTAATGGGATTACACACGAGCATGAATGCTTTGCTCGAAGGGCCATGGCTTTATTAGCAGTGTGAGGTTTGTGTGGAGCTTTGAAAAGACCAGAAGTTCCCCTTGCAGGTTCAGGCATGGCTCAATTTTACTCATCTTGTATTGTCCTTTATGTCACATGACCAGCTTGTTCTCATTTGAGCTCTATGAACTCATTACAGGCATGCACATGGCTGGAAACGAAGGATTTTAGGTTGAGTGACAAAAATGGCGAGTTCACAAGAGGTTTTTGGTCACAAGGTGCATTTAGTCAATCAAGAGCTGGACTTTGAAAGGCTTATGGAAAGAAAATGTTGATAAAAATGGGAAGGAGGCAGTGGTAGTGCAAGAGAGGAGGAAAGAAATGATTTATGATGAAGCCAAGGCAGCTGATCTGAAAGAGATAATTATTCTTCTATAACTGGCCAGGGAAGAGGGGAGCCATTATGTGGATGAATGGAGACAGCAGAAGCAATTTGTCAGCCTGACTTGTTTGAGTGAGTAACTTCAATTTCTCCTTGTCTTCTTCCAAGTGATTTTTCTTCCATCGTCACATAGGAATCTGTTTTACATTTCAAGCTCTCCTGATGCTTGCCTGAGTGAGGAAAGAGAAAAAGGAGGACTTTTGCATGAACACCAGCCATATTTTTTTGCAGCAGTGCCCACTGGCACTACAGAAACTACATGCGCATCGTGCCAGTTGTTCCCAGTTTTGGGGGATTTCAGCCTTTGCTGTAAAAGATTCCTTCCCAAAGAAAATCTGGAATTGAAAAACCAGTCCAGTAACAGAGTATTTCATTGTTCTTTTCAGTGGATATAATTTCTTTTCTTTTTTGATTGAACAAAAGCTGTTTCTAAAACTTTCACTTTACAAAACCAAAGCCACATGAGCTTTTATTCTTGCAATATTAAATATTGAGAATTACATTCCCAAATACCTGGGTTTGTTTCTGAGGGCATTTGTGGCAACAGCTCCTACATATTCTACAGTGCTAAATTCTTCCACTTTCTCTAAGGAGCGAGTCACCTCCAGGATTGGGAATGAAAAGCCAGGTACTGGGCTGGATGGAGCTGAAGCAGAGGGATGAAGATAAATTACAGAAAGAACTCCTGTGGCTCTGGACCTGAACACGTCTGGCCCCCTGCAGTACCCCTGATGGCAACCAACCCCAAAGGTGTCTCTCTTGTAAAACTTTAAACTGGCTGAATGCCACAAAAATGTCCTTCAGGAAAGATGTTCATCAGCATGGTGTCTCTTTTATGCCAAAGGCCCATGTGGATTCAAACCCATTTTTTGTTTCAGACCCCTTCAGAGCTGGGGAACATTTGCTGGCAGACCTGGCACACATGGCCATTCTGAGCTCCCAATGTTGTCTGCTCCCTTCCTGGTGTAGGCTAATGGTTAATCCACTCTCCAGGTGTGGGATCCCCACTTAATTCCTCCTTCTGCCCAATCAGGTACACATCAACATCCCTGACTTACAGAAGAGTGTCTCAGCTGACAGCCAGCACTTCCTCACATTCAGGTTCTGGGTTTTTGGGTTCCTGCCTGTAAGGTGGAAAAGAAGGGCTTGGATCACCTCAAGTGAAAAGCAGAATTGCTCCTGATTCTCCTGCTTTAGAGGTGCATCCTTTAAGACTATTGGATAAAAGTCTAGACAGTGATGCAAGGAAAAAGCATTTTTCTTGGTTGTGTTTTATAAGAACAGACTGAACTCTGTGCTTTGAATGGAAGAACTCCTCAGGTGGACGCCTGATTTTTCATTGATTTGGTCTTTTAGTCACCCTAGGAATTGGTGAGAATTTTAAGAGCACCTGAAGCTATGACAGCTTTTCGAAAATGCTCCCTCTGGCATAAGCCTGGCTTTAACCACAGGGAGAGCCTGTCCTGCTCCAGAGACTGCACATGGCCATTTTGCAGCTCTCCAGTGACCCCAAAGAGGAACTGTAAGCACACCCTTCCAACTACTTTCTGTGCCTACTCCTTGTTACCTGCTAAACTAAACTCTGACTTCAGTGGTTACGCAAAGAGTAATCATTCCACACCCTCATCAGCCTTGACAAGGAAACTCCAGATTGGTTGTCCTTTTGGTTTCCTTTTGAGGCTCTGGCCAAGCTCACAAGCACTGTCTTCTGTCCTCAGATGCACTTGCCTGTCCCCTTTGGGTGAGATCTCCTCCTCACTGACCTTTAGTGTGGCCACAGCTCTCTGGGGGGAAACAGGCACTCCCAGGGACAGAGCTGCAGCTGCCCTGTTCTGGGCATCTTCCTTATAATTAAATAAACTGCATGCCAAAAATGCATGTTGCTCTCCACTGGCTGTAAAAGGTGAGAAGCTGAGACACAACCAGATTAACTGGGCACACCTGATGTAACTCCTGCCCTGTTCTGGGCATCTTCCTTATAATTAAATAAACTGCATGCCAAAAATGCATGTTGCTCTCCACTGGCTGTAAAAGGTGAGAAGCTGAGACACAACCAGATTAACTGGGCACACCTGATGTAACTCCCCTGAGATCTTTCTTGCAGCAGTTTGGGGAGAAAGAGCAGAAAATCTGATGCAAGGCTTTGTCACCTTCTTTCTCTTAGGTACAGTACTAAGGAGGCAGGGAAAAGGAACAGCAAAGGAACAGCAGTGGGGGGTGTGTGATTTACTTGATCCCTTGGCTGCCTTTGGTGTTTAGATAAGTCACGTTTCTTATATCTTTTGCCTGGATGAGCTCATAAGTGCAAATACTTGCAGCTTCAAATGTGTCCATTCATTATTGAACAGGAAAGGGTAGTGGAGCACTTCTGTCAGAGGCTGGAAATCATAAAAGACATAAGTGATGGTAGTAAAAACCAAGCTGTTATCAGAGGAAGAAGGGGGGTGGGAGGGAGGAAGGCAACCCTCCTGCATTTATTCCTCTGAGACACAATTAAAACCCCGAACGAAGATTTTCAGAAAGGACCATGTTATTGCCTCTGCTTCGTGTGCCACACTTAAAATGAATTATGAATTTGCAACAGAAGGAAAGCCTTTCATCCCAGCTTTAGCTATTTGACTCAAAGTTTAAAACTAATGAACCCATGGGGCCCCATTCTCCATGTGCACCAGTGCAAGCCACTGGTGTTGGGATGGTGCAAAGGCTGGGTGAGGGGAGGGAGAGCATCACCTCAGCATGCAGCATAGATGTGCAAATTCAGACTTGAGGTGGTTCAGAGTGAGACCAACCATCTGGGATTAGTTCAGAGTTGTTGCTACACACCCAGAGGGAATGCCCTCTCTTTCAAAGGCAGCGAATTCATTTTTCATGATGCTTTGGACTTGGCCTTCTTCTTCTCCCCTCCCCCCACCCCCTGGAACTCTCAAATTTGTGATGGAGCAGAGCTATTAGAGGTGATGCATGATTTATAAATAATAAGTGTCTGTCTCAGGTTGGAATATGAAATAGGATATTTGGAAATTAAAAGCCAGCTTTATATAGCAGATACTTTCCATTCCTTTCCCTCAAAAGTAAAAAATAAAAATGTGGGCCCAAAGTTTGTAAACATTCAGATTACTCATGAAAAATGGACAATGCCTTTCTTCAGCTAAAAGAGTTTACTGTCTGTCAACTTAAATGCACTTTTATTTAATGTATTTAATCAGATCAGCACCCTGGGCAGCCTACAAATGAAACACCAACCACAGAGCTTATGCCTGGAAGCCCTAAGACATCTTTCTCTCTGTTTGATATGACTGACACATCCCATCCTTGGCATAATATAATCATCATTATGTTTCTAAACAGTCAAAGATTGTAGAATTTAAAATTCCCTGGCTGGAGATGAACTTTTCTGTTCATTGTAGGAGTTAATGCTTTTTTATTAGGGAAGTTAATGTAATATTGATTTTGTGCAGGGGAAAAAATATGTTGCCATATTGTGATAGATACAAAAGGTGAAAAGACTTCATAAAAAGAGAGTAATATTTTTTATTCATTTAAAAAAACTTTCCCAGCAAATGTGCAATTGCCCAACATGTGAAGATTTTTCTATGAGGTTAAACATTTTACCCTATTCTTACAGCTACAACTCTTTTTTTCCCTTTCCAAAGACACACATAAGAGAAATGTTATTCCTCGTTATGAAGTGTTAAAGTTAGGTAGCAGCTGTGATGGTATCAGCCAATATGTTGCTTTTAATGATCTCACTCATACATTATGAATGAGGAAATTGTAAGGCAGGAAAACATAGTGAACACAATCTTTAACTGTTCAGCTACTATAGAGGTTTCTACCTGAAAGTTACTGTCCCTCTGACTTTCCTGTTTGCAACAACAGCTTGACGTCATGCTTGGCTTTACACCAGCGTAAACCAGAGATGTGGTTAAACCTCAAGCTGTGTTAATAGGTTTTCATGAGTTAAAAAACCCTCAAAATCTGGCCTTTAGATGCAGTCCACTTTGTTACACCCCAATAAAATGAACCCACTAATTTCAAAACAGCATGTTTGCCCACCCCCATATAATGAACTCATTAATTTCAAAGCAGCATGTTTGCCCACCAGACTTCAGCCTGGTGGGAGATGTGCCATGAGTTTTGATGCCTGCATTTATCAAATCTTGGTTCTTTAGGCTGGGCTGCTTAGTTTGCTGCTCCTGTTTGAGATGGCACCAGGAAAGAGAGTGCTGAGGGCTCCTCTGCCAGCCATCAGCTCTTCCTTATGCAGGGCTGGACAAGCCAGGCCAAAGATGTTGAAACAGCCAGACTGACCAGCAGTGCCAACCCAGCACCAGTGGATGAGGCCCCATTCACACCATGACAGGCTCACAGGGGCTCCCTGGCCCCACATCCCTGCTCAGCTGGGTGCCATTCTCCTGAACAGACAGGCACTGCCTTTTTCTGCTCAGGGTTTTGCCTTCACTCTTCTTTCTCTCCATTTCCTTCCTCATCCTTGAGAACCAGGGGCTGGCTGTAAAGGCATCCCATAAAATGCTCCAGACAATTGCCTCATTTGTTCTTTCTTCTTGGACTGATTTCAGCCCTGAACTCCCAGAGATGAGAATCAGCTGCAAATCCTCTAAGGCTGCAGGAAACTGCTGTGCCTTACGCCCTGTCCTTCCTGCCTTATCACTGCAGGATGTGAGGAAGAGATTATTGGCTCCTGCCTCTCAACAGCCTTTTGGGGCCCTGAAAACTCTAACACTCACACCTCCTCCAGCCAGATTTCTGGCCCTTTGGGCTCCTGGAGTGGTTGCTACAGGCTGATCCATGCCATGACCCACTGCCCCATCCCTTGGAGTGTGCAAAGCCAGGTTGGATAAAAAACCTGGTCTAGGGAGAGGTGTCCCTGCCCATGGCAGGGAGGTTTGGGATTAGATGGACTTTAAGGTCAATTCCAACCCTCAACATTCTATGATTCTGTGTCCCACCACAACCACGCCTGTGCAAGAGCCCACCATGAGCACTGAGAGCTGTCAGTAAATCACAACCTGACTCCTCCTGCCTACAGGCTGCTTAGAGGACACTCCCAATTCTCTCTATAGAAATCAGCCTCCTTCCATCCTTTCACTTTAATAGTTTGCTAAATATATTGAGATGTATCCCCTTTCCTTCACATAGGATTGCAACACTCTCCTTGCCCAATAAAGGATTTGGAAGATTTTTGCTTATTTGTATTAATTGCATAACAAAGGCATGCCCTTGTCCTCCAGTTTGGGGGCTGTTGGGGTCAGAGAACAGGGAACACAGAGCTTCTTCCTGTGCTTCTCTCATACTTTTCAGCCAAGAGCAGTGGAGGGGAACACAGCAAAGGAAGAAGAAGGGAAAAATAACTCCACCAAGCAAGGAAATGCTTGGAAGAAACTTCTGCTACCTTCAAGCCTGAATTTTCTTTGTGTAAAATCATCTAAAATCAAGGCAGGAATCACAGGGAGAAATGCTGCAGTTACTGCTTTGCAGGAAATTAAATTAGAACATAATTTCTCTTACTAATTTTAGGAAATCATGACTCTAGATGCCTTACTGGATTATATTTATATGCAAATGTTTTAATATGGATGATATACTGGAAGACTGGTATTCATTGCCCTACTAAAAAAAAAAAAAAAAAAGAATATTTACTTCTGCTTCAGGAGACAATTTATGTATGGAGGGCAGCCAGAAGGAGAATATCAGAAATGTTGATTTTATCTCTTGCAGGCAGGTATGCTGAGCCACTCCCCTCTTCACAGCACGGCACACACTCAAGAAGAAAAAGAAAAACATAAAGCAATCACCTCCCGGCAGGATTCCCTTGTTTTTGGCATAAGTATTAGTGAAGACAAGATGGGAAACACAACGTGCAAAGGAAGAAGATGGGCAGAAAAGCAGCCCCACTGTTCCTTCTGGTGCTGCACATGCCTGCAGAACATCCTCCCATACACCATGTGAGCACCACACAGTGCATGGCATGGCTGGCTGCTTGCAAACCTGGGGCAGCCACCAAATCTACACCTGTGTCCTCTCAGACATGGTCCCTGCCCAGAACACCTGGGATCAGACCGTGTCCTCCCTCCCCACTGACCATCCAGGCAGGCAGTCACCCTGCAGGGGTGTCCTCTGCAGGGCCTCATCCCTCAGGACACCCCTCCTGCTGCAGCCAAGACCAGGTGAACACAGAGGTTCTGCTGGAGCCCTGATGCCAGGGGAGCTTCGAGAGGGGCACCTGAGCTGGGTTGGATTAGAGGAGGAGTTTCAGGTGGTGCTGGGCCCACAGCTCTGGGAGCTTAGGGAGGTCTCTGCCTCAGGAGGGTTCAGTCCTTCCTTGAGGCTGAAGGGTGAATAGAAATTGCTACAGGGGGAGCATCTGACATCCAAACTTTGTGTTGAAGTTGCCTCTGAAGGTCAGAAGATGCAAGTTTAAGATTATGCCTTAAAGAAATCCACTCTTGGCCACAACACCAGCTCCATCCTCCTGCTGCTTCCTTGCAGACACGTTGCCTCACAGCCAGTGGCAGTGATCCAAGGCTAGATGGATAAAGTGTGACCTTCCTTCCTATTCCTCGTCACTCTTCCTTTTTTTTCATTAAATCCCTCTGCCTCCCACTTGCAACTTGGAGTGAGACAATGACTCATTTGTTTATAAATTCATCTACTTATACTTTGCTTTCCCATTCTCTGCTTCTGTATATTTTATGTCTCTACAACTTCCATGACTAAAATCATCTTTAATTAAGAGGCTTCTTCTAATCAGGATTTTTGACACCTTAATCTGCATTTTTTTCACCTTTCATTATTATAGTTAAATGCCTTCAAGAAGAGATAGTTGCCTGCTTTTTAGTCCCTATGCTAATATTTACATATTGGGAAAATGACACTGTTTAATAACTCTTGAGGAAAATAATAGTGAAAGGTCTTTAAATAAAAGGCACAGGATCTGTAAAGAAGACTTGGTGTACCACTACACACCTGTGATGGATGCACACCTCTTAACCAAATTTAGTACAGTCTGGAGAGGGGATAAAAGCCTGAGCCACAGATGGGCCAAGAACTCCTCCAGGAAACACACAAAGGAACAGAGTGACCCAGTGAGCATCAATGCCTATGAGCTGGGAACACCAATCATGCAATTAACAGATGAATAGAGGGTGGTTTTTCCAAGACTCATTTATCAAGGAACAAAGAAATTTGTGGGTACAAGGAGTTTCATGCATACTTTTCCCATTGTATGCAATCTGACTACAGGCCAACCACCTTATTCCATAAATGTGACAGCCTCAGTGAGCCTTCTCCCTGCCAGGCAGTGTGGCTGCACGGTGGGGATCTGCCTGGAGCTGGGACACCTCTCAAGGTTGCTCCTTGAGGCAGAGTGACCTTCTACTAATTACAGATCTTGGCATTAATCCAATTCAAGTTCTTTCTAAATTGCAACTGGACTGCAGGTCAGGTGAGTCTCCTCTTGAGCAGGGTCTGATGTTCCTGTCCTGAGACTGAGACCCTTCCTAGCCAAGGGCAGAGTGACCCCTTACTCACAACAGGTCCTCAGGGAGTGACTGGCAGCAAGCTGAATTCACACCAGAGAAATCCACAGAGCCAAATCCATTAGACATGAACCATGCCCAAGTCCGAGAATGAGATGGGCTCAAGATGCACCTAAGCTCCATCAGGAGTTTAAAAGGCACAAGATTTCACATTGAACTTTGTGACTCAACAGGAAAGTCTCACCCTTTTGTATCTTCAGCTTCTGTTTAATAATAATTCTAGCTCAATTCTAACTTGATTTTCCTGTGTATGTTATTTCCATGTAGTAAATAATAAAGTGAACGTTGCCATTGAACTTTGTTAGTTGCACTTTCACAAATTCATATTAAGCCATTTTTGCTAACAATACTTTTGGTGGTAATTCTTCAAAGGATTTTTAAATCACTTATCCAAGATGGTACCATCTCAGCCATTGTCCTGCATAAGGTTGTGCAATGAAGACCTCTTGGCCCTGCTGTGTAAATTCTTTGTACTGTAATGACATAATAACTCAAGTGAAGAAAACAAAAATAAAATAAAAAAAAAAATCTACTGGGGGTTTCTCATCACCAATCTTTGGGGTCTTTTGATAGCTGCAGCACATTGCAGTTCATCCAACTGCATTCTCTCTGCCACTTGCTTATGTTTGCATCTCCTTCACAGGAAAAATAAAGTATTTTTTCAAGCTGACAGACAAGGATTCATGTTCTGCTCTTTCAGTAATTTGGAAAATGAAAATATACTGCTCACAGCTTTTTGTTATTTTTAACAGAACTATATTTTATCCTTTCATGTCAGAAGCGAGACAGATTAATGGCTTCTGGAATTTATTTCCAATGCTGATTTTGTTTCCAAAGTTTTGCGAGCAGCAAGACAGATCTGCAGTCCTCTCTCCAGTGGGAAAGGGAAGTGGCATCTGTTCCTGCTTTGTCCTCAGAGCTGCCAGCGAGAGTGTCTGGACCAACCATCCATTTTCTGCCAGTGCATGTAGTCAGCCAGAGGGCCCTTTTCTGCTGATGTAAATGACAATTGGCTGGAAAGTGGTAAGGAGCCAATATCCCTCAGCTTTCTCAAGGAACAAGAGAGTTTTAAGTCATTTTTACTTTGCACGTCCTTTAAAACTTGTTCTAAGCAAAGCTTAGCTGAACTTAAAGCTCTTGGCTGACTGCTCTGGCCAAATTCTGGTGTCTGTTGTGCTGGCCATCCACATGTAGAGATACTCAGCAGCAATTCTCATCGTGTGGCTCTCTGTCTTAAGAGGATTGCTGTGCTGAGCATGACACCTGGCCATTCTTCCTTAGCAGTCAGCTGCTACCTCTGCCTGGTCCTGCTGCCAGTGGGGAGATCCACACCATGATTGCTCAGCCCTTTTACCAACATTTTGGTCAGACATGGGGCTCTGGATGGCATTTTATAGGCTTTTTTGGAGATTGCTGTTCCAGAATTGTGGTTTTCCAGACAGCAAAAAGGCAATCATAAGCCAAAGACAGCCAAGGGGTTGTCCAGGCAGCTTTCCCAGTGCCCTCAGCCAGAAGAGACCAGGGCACCAGTCTGCACAGAGGGATGAGGGCAGGAGCAAAGACTGATGCTGCTGATTAGAGATGTTTCCCTCTCATCTCCCTGCTCACTACAATTTGCCAACAGAAATCAAATCAGATCACAGAGTGTTTGCTCTTATATGGTTTGCTGTGTGAACTGGAGCAGGAAGAAGAGAATACCTGAGCTCCATAAGAAACTGTTTTCACTGATTTTCTGACAGATACCAGAGCCTCCTTTGCTCCTACATCAATTTCCAAATTTCCAAAGTTTTTAGCTGAGCTGGAGCATATTTTGCAGTCCAGACTTGATTTAGGTTCTTCAGGTGATGGTGAATTCACAACCTCACAAACTAAATTGTTCTAATCTACTGAATGGCTGAAAATTTCTGCCTTATCCTTTACCTGAATTTATCTGTCTTCAGCATCCAGCTACAAAATCTCATGATGCTATTGTCAGTGAGATTAAGGTGTTCCCTCCACACAGATACACAGGGCAGCATTCATCTGCCCAGGTTTAGCCATCTGCAGTGCACACCTATATATGCATCAGTCATCAGTGATGCTTTTATGGTCAAGGGAGAGAAATGAAGACTAGCATGATGTGAATCACCCCCCTTAAAATAGATGTCTGGCACACATCAGATGAACTACCCCACAGCAATGCCTCTTTCTTTCAGATTGGATGGCCAGCTCAATCAAAATTTGAGGGAAGTGCATCTCCACAGACTAGGAGTAGCCACCACTTAATCTAGCAAAGTTATTTGGTGCAAGTTATAGTTTAACCTACAGAAGAAAAAAAAGCACTATGAAAAACTGATAGAGAATACTTCCTAGGATGATTCAACCCTTTTCTTCACTCTGTATCTGCAAATGGTGGTTGATGTCTGGAAATTACTTTAATCTCACTGCAGAGGGTCAGTGCCCTGTCCATTTGTCACTTTGGTCCCATATGAGCCTTCAGGTTTAAGCACGTGTAAATTATGCCTGTTTCCAGCTCCTGGTGTGGCAGGGTCACCTGGAATTTATCTTGCTTCACCTCAAGTAGATAAAATAGAAGAAAAGTTGTTGATTTTTAAAACTGTGGAAACTAATAGGCTAATATTTCGTTTATTTTATCTGATCAGATTTAGAAATTGTTTCTACCTCAGCTGTGGAGGAGAAGAAAGTATTGGGGTTATGTCCAAAGAGAGTTCAAAGTCTGGTTTATCACTTTATGGAGAAATGGGTAAAAATCAATAAGTTTCAACTTTAATTGATTTCCTATAGGGAAAACCATGCTCTATAATATCTGAAAGCCATTAGTCAATGTGTCTTTGAAGTATTAAATTTATTATGAAAACCCTGAAGTTATTCTATTTTAAATACATGGAAGCTTATATGCTTACTGGATTATAAGCATATATTAAATATAACACTCACTCTCTAATGGAGCACAGCACTGTTTTCACACTATCATTATTCTGAATCTCATCTTGCTCCTGCAAATTCACAGAAAGGTACCTCTAAAATGCCTATCTGGCATTGTGCCCACTTAATTATCCTCTCAGGGATTATTATAACAGGCACATGGGGATCTCCTTTGAGAGTGCAAGGCCTATAAAATAGCATATCTTTATGCTTTGATGTTTAGGACCTTCCTTCAAATGCCCCAGGTGTCTGGAAAAGGGTCCTGAGCTTGGGGTGGTATTAGTGGGTGGTTTTCCACTTCTCTGTGTTTGTGTTTAGTTTATATTTAATGTGCCTCACACAACCAACCTTTTGGTAGCCCCTTTTCTTTGAGATGCAATTGCTTTCTAAGGAGAAAAATTTCAGTCACCATGCTCAGACCTTTACAGGTCCAGCAATGCTGGACTTTGTCGTACCCTGCCCCACATTGAAGCTGCTAGAAAAACACAAGCCAGGCCAAAGTGTGGTTCAGTGAATATCCCTCACCTGGGCTCAGGTATTACCTTATTTCATTATGTCTTCAGTCAGGATTTCTCTTGAAAGTAGAGAAGAAAGTTTTATAGTAAAAAAACCCCACTGTGCTTCAAAAACTCCTATGGGGCAAATGTAAAAATATTTCTTCTACTGATAATGAAACATGCCCAGGTCCATTAACAGAGAAAACAATTTATTCCCAAGAAATAAAACTACTCAATGATGACATATTAATTTAGATCACACACATTATGTCAAATAGATTGCTTTTCTGTTTACGAACTAGAAACAATGGGCTTTTCTATTTATCCTTTTAAAACTTCTTTAGCAACGTTATGAATAGTTCAAGATGTAGCTTTGACAGTTCTAATTCATGAGTTGGGGAGCTAGTTATTAATTCCTTTTCTTGCCTTAAAATCTTTAATAAATCAGAGATTTGTCTCCTTTCTTATTTAATTTCAGGGTGGGGAATGTCATTATAGGGAATGTTCATGGCTAGACAAGAGTCTTGATGTAGAATGAGCAGGGCACATTCATGTACACAAACAGGGAATTAATTTACTTTCTTTCAAATTTCCGTGCCATTTTTGCCCTGTGATCATTTGACCTGGAAGAATTTACATAAAAGTATTTGAAATAAGAAGCTGATGCTACTCCCACACCTGGAAAGGCAATGGAACTGCATTAAGAGCATAAATCTGTGGAGGGGCAGTTCCAGAGGATGAGGCTAAAAACTTTGTTTCCCAGGGCCAGATATGGAAAAAGAAATCCCAGTGAGGGGATGCACCATTTCACTGGTCTTCCAGAGATCCAAGATGCTTGATATGGAAAAAATGTTCATAGCTATTTCTCCCATCCCCAAGGACTCTTCAGATTGGTTTTGTTCATGTACCTCATATTTATTCTCAATGAACAGAGAGTTGAAATGGCTGTTCTTCAGAAATAAAACCTGTCCCCAAGAGAGCTCAAAAACATTGCACACTTCTGTAGAAACCACTTCATCCATTTCTGAGCTCTCAAGTGCAGTGTAAGGAGAGTACTGGTCCTGGGGGAAGAGGAGGGGAGGGATGAAAATGAATTTCACCCAGACAGGGTGGGTTTGCTGTTCATTACTTGCTCTTGTTTCAGACACTGCAGTTGTCCTATCAGAACTGAAGCAGCAGCACCCCTAAGAAGTGTCTGTAGCAATCACTTCCTGATGAAAAGTGCTTAAAAATTATAAAAGTAAAACTGTGAACAAGTTCTAAAGGCAAACATAAGATAATTTGGCTGATACAAGAAATATTTTTAATGATACAGCGTTTGCCTGAAAGAAAAATTCTCTAGCGCTTAGACAGAAGCTTTTTAAAGGCAAGCAGAAGATAAGGCAATTCCCTGCAGCCTAAATAATTTTACATACAGATACAGGCAGTGGTTGACTCAGGCAAGCAACTAATACTAACTTCTTCTTTGATTCCTTGGGAAAAAGCAACATCTTAAGACTTTTGAAACAAGTCGTGTGTTGAACTTAACGGGTTTCATCCCATTATGTAGGGTGATTTGGAAAGTGATTTGACTAAGCAAATGTTTCTCCTTCTTTACAAACTGAACTAGAGTATTTTCAGTAACTATTTGGATTATGCAAAGGATTCCCAAATATTATTAGAGGTTTCTGAGCTTACTGTTTGTGAAGGCTTTGACAGGAATGGAAAAGTCTGGGAATAACAAGAACTGGTGCTTGTAATGGAAGCAGAGGAATAGAGAAAAGAAGGACGTGGTGTGGAATGAAAGTCTCTTTCATGAGAAAAATCATCTTTCTCCTGCTTGCATGTCGTGGCAAGAGGGCATATATAAATATAAGGCAAGAAAATAATGTATTGATTTTGCTGCTAGATGTTATAATACATTATTTGTTGTTCCAGGAAAGGTTAATCGTGTTGCCCAAAAGAGAAACTACTATTATGTTCTGAACTATTCCTGAAGGTAATGAAAGTACATTTAAAAGGCATTACCCTAAGCTACAACAGTGTAGGAGAGGCTAATGTTTAACTTAGCATACAACATGATGAGAAACAAACTTCAGTGCTTATTTGTAGAGCCAGACTTTCCCAAATGGGGTTTAAACGAAAGTTTATTTGTTAATGTGCCAAAGGCATCACCAACCCCCTCACTTGTCACCTACCTCTAGTTTCCAGAATACCAATAAGTTTCCTTCATTTCTCCCCTTCCTTGGAGCGGTAGTAGCAGTTAATGTGACTGGAGCAGCGACTTCCAAGTAAACAAGAGCAATTTTGCAGTTCATGTTGCCATGGTGAGTCACTGCTCTTGTGTCCCTCTGCACTCGATTACTCTTGGATGCACCCCATGTTTGGTTGGTGCCACTACTCTGTAGTCATCCACTGGACCAGGCATGGAGTTAAATGAATCCCCCATTTGTACCTGAAGGAGGGAAACAGGCACTTGCAGGGGGTGATTGGCTCAGCCCAGATGCCTGGTTCAGGATGCGATGATTGACCAGCTATCAAAACCTTCTCTTGTCTGCAGTCTCAGCAGTTTAAATCTAGTAGCTCATTTTCAGACAGCTAAATGTAGATGGCTTAGCCTGAGGTTAAAATACCTATAAATTGAGTTTACATAGAAACTACCTACCTACACTGCTGTTCCAGTCAGGGCAAGTGGGTCGATGTCATCAGCAGGGACAAGGCAGATGAGCATGCACTGTGTCTACTACGGCTGTGTCAAATCCTCCTCCAAGCTTCTCTGACCATAACGACAAGGGTTGCAAGGACAAACTGATCAATCCATGAATTTTAAACCAAAATTAAGATTTAGTTAAGCAGTTAGTGTTTATTAGTTTGTTAAAAACCTAATCAATCAGCAATCCATGAACCATATATTCAGGGTTAATATTAGCAATACAATAAAAAACCCCCTACAATAGGAGACACTTACACAAGGTTAATATAACACTGTGGACTTCCAAATATTCCTCTATAATCAATTCCTCAGATCCCAGTTTTGCAGGCACACCCTCACTGAGTTGTCAGCACTCCCTAGGGAGCAAACAGAAACCCTAGAAATGTGGGTTCCTCTGCTTCACACCTCTTCCCATGGGGGTGTATGTGCTTCAACTTCCCTGATAAGAAAACCACCTCAAGCTCCTCTGAGGTGTCTGAGGTGTTTAGAACCAGTTCCCATGTTTTGAGCTACCTGAGACATACTGGGAAGACTGATGGGTATGATAGGGACCTGTGTGACATTCACACCATTCTGGGACAGCAGCTGGAGGTCAGATAGGATAACCCAAAGCGTCTCAGGTGACACTGGACATCTACATCTGGGCTGTGAAGACAAAGCTCCCTGTTCCTGTGCTCTGTTCACATGTACCTCAGGGGCTGTGTTCACATGGTTTATAGTCGGTCCTGGAGGCTGAATCCCATGATCCCATGAAAACACTCCGATTTTGTGTTTTGCTGCTTGTATCTACAGGCTTTCTGCTCTTGAAATGTCTAATAGCTTTCCTTCCTCTAGCTAGCATTCCTCCTTCAGTGGAATGAAAATGGTCTCTCTGTAGGCTCCATGCTCCAGTCCCTCCATCACCTTTGCCATCAAGCACAGTTTTCCCAAGAGCCACAGAGGGAGTGATGGAGAGACAGAAGATACATCCAACAGTGCAGGATGCCTCTGAGTGCTGAGGCATGCCCTTTTTTGAGAAACTGTCAGTATGAGAATTGATTCCTATTTCAAGGAGATCAAAGCTAGCCAGTAATTAACCATTTCCAGGAATTACTGGCTGACCCCTGCAGTGTAATGCATGGGGAAGACATTTTCAGTGCCAAGCCTGCTGTTTCATTCAGTGCCTTGGGAATGATTCGCTAGGCAGGGTCAGATCATGGGATCAGTGCAATCACTCCTGCAGCACCTGCCTCTCTCTCTTGGGGTCCCTGTGCAAGGAAAGCAGACAGGTTATTTATGTGTTCTTCACATTTGGAGAAAATCCCCTCTTGCCTCCATCCCTATGGCTGTCATTCCTCCCCTGCCTCATAACCACCCATTTCTCGTGTGTCTTTTCATCTGTAATTCTTCAGGAACATTTACTGAATTACCTGGAGATTAGTGGCTGTCACTCACAGTGGGAACATGCTCCTTGCAGCTCCACACAGCTATGGCTGGCACAGGAACACCACTGCTTCCTCCAGAGTAGAAGGGAGGAGGGAAGACTCACACTTAAATAGATATGACCCCAAACTGGGAATTTGACACTGAGCCCTGTGTAATGGCTAAAGCAGCCTCTTTTTCCTATTCATTTCAGATTGGTTTTGTTCCTATAATTATTCTAGTCAAAATTACCATTTAAATATTTTTCAACTAAAAGAAAAGACTTTTTAATGACATAGAAGTTTTGATGGAACTGTTTCCATTTTCATTCCTTCTAAAAAAAGAGCTTAAGCAAACTTTTTAAATTTGTGAAGAGAAATTTAAATACATGACAAAGAACAACATTTTCAATGACATTTTTCTTTTTTGTAATGTGAAAAAGATTTTATATATATATATGTATATATACATATTTATATCTTCCCAAAGCTGCTTTCACAAAGAAATGCAGAAGAAGCTTTCAGAAACCTTACAGCTGAATTTTCTTTTTCAAAGCTGGAATGTGAAGAGATAATGCTGATCCTTCTCTCTCAGGATCCCCCACCAGGAGAGAAAGGATAGCTGAAAAATTTACTGCATTAATCCATGGGCTCCCTGTGGAACATGTCCTGTCACACAGGGCTGGAGTTTTGCAGAAATTCAGGTATTCTGGCATGCACTGGTAGTGAATGGAAGAGGTAAATTAAGAAGAGCTATTTTAAGAAAACCTAATTCCACAAGGCAAGTCAATGGCTGGGAGGATGCAGTGCCCAGCAGTGGTGCTCACAGCATCTGCAAATTTTCTGCAGGTAGCATTGCAGCAAAAGCAAGGCTTTACCAAGAATTATCCTGTCTGTCACTTCTTTCGGCTCCTAAACATCCCTGTCTCCATATTTCTTCCTCCCCTCCTGCTCCCCTTCTCTTCTCCAGACCACTTCCCACATATAGCCTTGCCTTTCAAGATGCAGCGCTGAGACACTTGGGTGATAATCACAACTCAGGAATTGCAATGTCCTTTTCTGTGTTCTTTGCATATTTATTTCTGGATTAGGTACTTCAGTGCTGCTGTAAATTGTGATTTCTCTGGGCCTTCACTTTGACATGGATCTCTCTCCACTTCCACTGGTCCCATCTTCTCCACTGCTTTAAACTTTTCCCTTTTCTTCTGGTAAGGCTTCAAGTTTTTTTCTTGGTTTGATCTGAGCTTTTTTACTTGATCATTCTCCTTTGCTTCCACATTATACTTTCACCTGAGTGCTTTTGGAGGTTTTTATGGAACTACCTTTTCCCATTAAAAGGAATTGTGTGTTGCTGTCTGCACAGCTACCATATCATCCTCCTCTAAATGCCATCCCCTCTGACTGCCCACAGATATTACAGACTAGCAAACATTACACCCAAGAGCCACCAGCAAATCCTGTTATCTAGCTTCCCAATAGGAGCTCAGGGCATTCCATTTTGTCTGTTCAGTTCACTAATTGTATATATACAATTATATAAATTATATACAATATACAGTAATTGTATATTGTCCATTATATTAGGTTTTTTCTTAAAAAACCTAATATACCCATATTACTGGTTTTTTCTCCAGTAGCATATCTACATACTACAATCAACTCTCGTGTTTCTTTCTGATAATTCAGAGGGATCCATCCCTCTAGAACTTGGATACACAGGCATTTTCAGGAGCTATCCCATCATTTCATATGTGTTTCCTAGAGTTCACTCAAATTCTGAGGAGCTGTAACACCAAAAAAAGTGCATGCAGGTTCCAGCACTGCACTTTTGCACTGGATTTCAGTGTCCTGAAAGGAGAACAAATCTCTTTGTTGCTTCTTCTCACCACCCTCTTGGTTTTTCAGCTAAAGACTGGATTAGAAAATTTCCAGCCACTACATCTTTTGGAGTACAGGATGTGAAACACTTGAGCAGCCTTTTCTTTATGAATCTGACAGCCTTGTCAGAATTAGTGCTTTGCAGCATACAGTTTTGGCATGTTCCATATAAATTTAATCTGCTTTCTGTGTTTTCAGATTTTGCACCTTTTTGTGATAAAACTCAATTTGTTAGAATAACCCCAGAACAACAAGCAAACAAGATTGCTTTGATGACTGATTGATACTTTAATTTACTACATTAACACTGTTGGATGACATTAATATTTTTGGTAGCTTTGTGATATTTTAATTATTCATTTGATAATTTAATTGATTAGTTGTCTGGATAGTGCTTAGCCTAGAACAGAAAAAAAAATTTGTCAAGCGTGTGAGACGTGGGGCATCTTCTAGCTCCTCCTCATAACTGAACAACGCTGCTCATGGTACATTTATGTCTGGTCTGGGCCACAAATACCCATCTCCAAACCTCCTTCTGGAAACTGGCCTGCTTCAGTTCTTGCTTTTCTTTTCTTCCTGGCAGCCTTTTTTAAAAAACTCTTCATAACGTTCTTAGGGATTGATTTGTCTCTGGTGCCTTTATATACATTTATAATTTTTCTGCAGCTCATTAACTTCTCATTTATATTGATTGCTAGCTACTTTCCTTTCTTTCCCTCCATTTATTATATATTGCTATTTTATTTCCACTTGCTGCCTCCCTTCCCTGCTGAACTAGGGTGGCCTTTTGCCAAGGTTCTCAGCTTGACATCAGTCAGTCTGCTGAGATGCTGAGACTGTTAGCCGCCATCCTGACCAATATTGTCTCCTCATTTCTTGCTTTCTCCCTTTCCTCCTAGTCAGTCTGTCTGTCTCCAGCTACTGTCTATTTAGATAAAAAGCTTTTTAGTTAGAGATTTCTGTCTTTGCACAGCATCTGCCAGGTCTTGATCCACTAAAAGAACTCAATGACCTGAAACTCTGAGTGGATGTTCATGGGAAGAAAAGCAGTAATTGCTCCAGAAGGTACCACCCTTCAGCTGCAACACACCAAGTGACCATGCTGAGATCATTTCAGCCTGAGGAAAGCAGAACAGCTGAAAGGTGCTTTCAGTAGCCCTTCTTCCCCTTGCATTGAAGTCAGGCTTCTTACCTGGTCAGTTGGCTTGCATCACTCAAGCAGGAGGGGGAAGAACATTTTACAGGAAATACTTTCACAAAACATCTTCAAATATTGTGTGAGCAAATGACTAGCTGTAAATAATATTATAGAATCGCAGAATAAGCTGAGTTGGAAGAGAGTCACAAGGATCATTGAGTCCAGCTCCAGGCCCTGAACAGAACCATCCCCAAAGTCACACCATGTGCCCCAAGAGTATTTCGCAAACGCTTCTATTGCTCCAACAAGAAATAAAGAACTGAACCTTGGGACAGGGCACTGCTGCATTTGGCCATGGCTTTCTCTGATTTCTTTTCCCATGAAGGAAGTGGGAGAAAAGAAGGTAAAAACACCTTCACACTCTAGTTAGCATGAGAAGAGCCACCCTGGTGACGTGAATACCTGTTTCCCTTTCTCTAAATAACACACTGCCGCATGTCGTGATCAGTGACTTTGACTAATGTAATTATTAAAGACTCAAAAGTTGTACTTGTGTTTGTCAAAACAGATCAAAGTTATGCTTTTATTAGTCTCCATGCAAGCAGTGTGGCTCTGTAATACATCAGTTACCACTTATTTTTCAATTGGTGTGAAGGGAATGAAAGAATAAAAAAAGGACTCGTGTGTGTGTAATGCTGTTTTTCAATTGGTTTGCTTGTGGGTTTGAGCATTAAATTGGATAAGTAAAAGATGGTGGATAGGACCCATCTGCCAGGAAATTGCTTGCATGTGGCCTTCTGCTACTCTCCTGCATTTGATCAGTGGTACAGAGTGTGTGGGTTGATTAATTCATTCAAGTCCCTTTGGGATACACAGCCTGCCCAAGAACATACATCCTAATAAATAAAAACCCAGTCACTTCATCACAGAATGGTTGGGGATGGAAGGCATCTCTGGAGGTCATCCAGTCCAATCTCCCTGCTCCACCAGGGTCCCCTGAGGTAGTTGCACAGCATCATGTCCAGGCAGGTTGGAATATCTCCAGAGGAGACTCCGTAACCTCTCTGGGCAGTCTGTTCTAGTGCTCTATCACCCTCAAAGTAAAGAAGGTTTTCCTTGTCCATGAAAAGCACTTCATGCAAATATTGAGTAAAGCCACACTTGTTTGGACTGAAGAAAAGAGAAACTTCCCCTCTCCATCTCCCTTTGCTCCTGCATCAGCACAGCAATGATCCCACCTGGCAGAAAACCCACTCATGTCCAGGAGGAGCCCTTCCCACAGGTATTGCAGACCTCAGTGTGATTGAGTATCTACATGCCACACAGAAAACAGACCAAATTCTTGGCAGTTTTAAGCTCAGTAATGACATAGCACTGTCACTCAGACCCAGCCCATCAGCTCCTCTGTGTCATCCATGACCCTCCTTTCTTCAGACGCCTGAAGGTTCAAAACTGCTTGTAGGGCTGAATAAAAGCAAATCCCAGCACTCCCTCAGGCCATATCAGAGGCACAGCTTAAATAGGTAAATTAGATCTTTTATTCTTTGTATGTTGGTTACAATTTTCAAAAACTTGTTCACTTTCCTTTTCAGACCTCATCTGCAACATCTCTTATATGTTTCTTCTGGTTCACTCTCAATCTCACCTCTGAAAGTCCTCTCCAGCTCATGCAGGCCATTCCATGTCCAGCAGAAGTGGGTAATAAGGGCACTCCATTACCAGGCCATAGACCTTGTAGGGAGTCAGATATTTTAGGATTGCAGCTATTGTGAACTCACTTGCTTCAGGCATCAGACAAAAATACTAGCAGGTATTCAGATGCTCTACAGTGTTCCTCCATTCTCCCATGTTATCATGGCCCATCATCCACTTACAAGGGGACCAAGGTCAGAGTTCTAAATCCTTCAGGTGAGCAGCTAGAGGACTGAATACATCACCGTGTTTACTCTCTAGAGTGTAGAGAATAAATATTTCCATTTGCCAAAGGACTGTTCTAAATAATCCTTCTCATTTTGTGGCTGTTTGGGTAGCCCATCACAGCTGGCTTCTCTAGACTCATCATTGCTTTCACAGCCCTGATGAGGCTTATGATTGCTTTAATACACCAGATCCTTGGGTAAGCCCAGTGGTACTATCTGAGGCTTTCATTAGGGATGATAAAGCTAAAAATAGCAGGCATGCTCAGAGTCCGTGGTGATCAACTCTATCTCTTCTACACTGAATAATACTCTTCTTTCTCTCAAAACATGCTTTAAATGTGGAGGATTTTTACAGCATTTTACTCTAAGGGAAAATTCATAGCCTTTATCTTTCCTTTTGTCATGCTTAAACTTAGGGTAGCAACAGAAGGACTGAGCAGCAGCAAGAGCTGAGCTAAGAACATCATCCTCTGCAAAGAAAAATCATGGATTAAGTTGCTTCTAGGGAGAACTATTTACAACTCAGTCTTCAAATAAAAAAGACAAGGAATAGTATCCCTTAGCAACCCTGACAAAATCCTTGCTTTATCGCAAGAAATAAATTGTTTTATTATATACAATCATGTTCAATCCTCAAATCAGAGATAATTCAAAGCTTGTATGGTGCAGAATGGTGTAGTTGAGCCCTCCTTATAGCACTGTGGTTCAATTTAGCCATCTTTGCAGAATTAGCTTTCTCAAAACTTATAAAATGTCAATCCGTGTCACTGAAGATGGAGCAAAATTCACAGGTGACAGCAGTCCCCTGCAGCATCCTGGCTCCTGGGCCCTTCCCTCCCTTGTGCCCACCCCAGGCGCTTGCAGGAGTTACTGTTCTTCCCAAAGCAGCTCAACTTTCAGCATGGAGAAACTGAAAATTCAAGCTTGGAAAATCACCAGGTTCCTGCTCCTTTCTCCTGCAAACTCATTTCTGCTCCTGAGATATTCTAACCTGACATAAGTAACAGTAGAAAGGAAGGGCATGAATAGAAAATTACTATCCTTATACATTTGTTTTGGCTTTCTCTAACATCCAGGTGGGTGTTTCAAAGGTAGGTAATTGGCACTGCAGAAGGCAGAATGGGAGTCAGTGGAATAGCCCTGGAAATGTATTTCGGTTGTCATTACAGTGAAGTTGCTTTCCAGCAGCACTTGCAAGACAGCTTGGATGGAGAGAATGGAAAAAATTAATTGGAGTTAATTTTAATATTTAATAGGAAATCCTCATGAGTGGAATCCCAGAGAAAAATGTCAAGGTTTAATTGCTTTCTGCATTTTTGCACACAGGAACAGCTGGCACAGATTTCTTTTGCAACTTCAGGGCTTCAGTGCTCTTTCTGTTTCTGGAAACTTTAGTTGGTGGTCCATGGTCACCCAAACCCTTCAGCACAGCAAGCTCTCACACCAGCATTGCAGGCAGCTGAAGAAATGCCCTGGTACCTTCTGGACACCCAAGAGCAGGACTTTGTGTGGCTTAGTCAGAAGTTTATTTTATAGGCACAACTAAATCCAGAGGTATAATGGTTTCTTCATGCATGTGGCAGTTATCATGACATTTGTTCTTAACAAAGTATAGATTTATGTAAAAGAAAGTACAGTGAAAAAGACAAAATCCAAAGTAGAGAGCATTTTTGCACATTGTCTAAAACCAGAAACATATTGATTTTGAACATCTCCACTCACTGCCCTTGCCCCGCTCACACTCAGCACAGAAGCTGCCAGACCACAGAGCTCTACATAGCCCTGATGAGTCTGGAGACACTGATTGTCATATTAACTCCATCCTCAATTAACATCCAAAACCATCAGGGGTAACAGAAAACTTTCTGTACCAATGACCCAGTGGTTTGATGAGTGTTCAGCAGGCACCAGCCTCACGTCTATAATGCAGGGCTGTTTGGTTCCAGCCCTGGCTTATACTGTTCCCCAAATGCCTGTTTATTACAGGATGTGAGAATGATGGGACATACAGACATCTGTGTTAACCTCACTGTCTTCCCTGTCTGAGTCCTGCCCTAATTAAATTTGGGAGCCTGCTAATTTCTCCATGGACCAGTTTGCAGCACAGACAGTGAGTTCTCTGCTGAGATAATGAAACTGTTATAATCTGTAGGACATGTTTTCCTGGGCAGCAGAGCTTATGCTTCTGGTTAAAAAAAGAGCTGAAAAAGCTTGACTTTTTTACTATTTTTCTAAGATGGTAACCAGTATTTTTGCAGCTCCCTGGGAATTCCCACCATGCCATTGGCTACATGGTGAATCACATTGCTCTGCCATATCTCCCAAGCTCAAACAAGTTGAAGTTTGCTGTAATTTGCAACATGCTGTACTGCAGAGCCCCTTAGAAGTCAACTTGATATATTTGTTATCAGTGGTCTGCGCTTTTGTTTTTCTCAGTGAGCAGAAGGCGAAGCCAGCAATCCTGCTGTGCTGAGACAGGGCTGGAGAATAACACAGCTCAGCATCCAACCTCCCACCCTGCCTGCAGAGAGGGCTAATGCTGCTCTCAGCATTTGTCTGATGTTCACTGGGAGGTGCTGAGGGATTATTATCTTTATTTATTGAGGCCCCGTCATGACTTGGATCACTCCTTAACAAGGTCACCATAATCACATTGCAATCAGGCTGCCCTTTCCCTTCCCAGTCCTGTAATTAGTGTTTGCCCTTGTAACTGGAAGATTAACCACATGACCTATTATTAACCTCTCTCCACCTATTATGATCTCTTTGGTGTTCCTTTTTAATGCAGATACTGTTGAAACAGGGGCTGGTTTAATTATATTGTATTAGCATGGGAGAGATTCTCAAACATGTGGGGAATATGCTGATTATAGATTTAATGATAACTGCAAGTATCAGAAAGTGTAACTGTTGTATAATTAGAGAAATACTCCAGTGCAACCACACACAGCTCTCACTTGGTACTCACTGCAAATCCACGTGGCTCCACAGGACAAACTGGTGTAGATATGTCCTCTGTCCCATGGAGTCCCACTCCAGGCAGCCCTGTCCTCGTGCTAACAGTCAAATACCAGAAGTGAGACCCCCACGTCTTCATCCTGTGTGGTTTTCAGCTCTCAGTGGATGGGTGTTCACCCCTCTGTTGAAAGCCCTTCACACACTGCCCCAGAGCTTGTTCTGCATCTCCACCAAGGCCTGGGGCTGTCCAGGGAACATTTGGTCAAGATGAAACAGTACAAAATGCAAGAGAAAGGATGCTGATGTCTACAACTGCATTACAATTATTATAACTATTACAGCTATTACAACTTTTTAATGGCTCTGAACACAGCCTCATGAGATTTATCCCATGAACCTAACTGAACAAATCCCCAAAAAAACATTGCAAACAGAGCACTAGTGACCAATTGGCTGCATCATTATTTTGGGACTAAGGGTTCTGAGCCAGCAGGTCTTTCATAGAGCTGTGAGTAGTCCTTTGGTTTTGGGGTTAAAAGGGCTTAAAAGAGAAGTGACTGTATAAATGGTTTTGAGGTTAGTGCATCTCAAAAAGACATCTGACATTTACTCACAGTTAAAGCAAGCAAAGTGAGTAGCATAAATGTTATTCTGAATTATTCATCCAGTTTGAAGTGTTCATTGGGAATGTGCTCTCATAGCATTCTGTGAGCTCCTGAAATGCCATTTACCCTCTCCAGTGCCACAATCATGCCCTGTGTGTATGTCCATGTCCATCTCTCCTGATCCCTGTACCACGATCATCAGATCTCCTTGTGCCAGATCACCACGTAAGAACAGTTCTTCTCCTCGGAAACAACCTGTCCTCCTGGTTTTACTGAAAGGGTTAGAGAAGCAGTGTATGGGTATGGAGGGTGTACAGATGGACACAGAGTTCCCACAAGCTGCAGGGGAGTGGAGGAGGAAGCTGGGAGCAGCATTTAATAGCTGGCTGCATTGTACAAAATATTTTCTCCTCATGGAAATATTTCCTCCTCAGCAACCTGATGCTGTTATTTCTTCATTCATGGTGCCACAATGAAAAGTGTACATGGGACATTGAGTGTCTAGTCCACAATTATGTCCAAACTGGCTGAATGAAAACTACTCCTGGCTGGTGAGGATGCCCTGACTGCCTCTGAGCTTGCTCCCACCTGGGTCCCACCTGCAGACCCACCTGCAAACTGTGAGAAACATGGATCCAACACACCTGACTGACACTCTGTGCTAGTCCTGCAAGTGAAGGAGGCTGTACTATTTCAGCAGGTAAAATTTAATCAGACACAGCAGAACTATTGGAGATCCTCACTGTGCCTCTAATTCAGCAGTGGATGAAGTGACTCCTGTACATGTCAGGTCCCAGTCACTGGGTTTGTGTTTGCTCCGTGCCCATTTGCTGATCCATCCTAAGCTGTCCAGAACTCCATTCAAATCCAACCATTTCAGAGTCTTTCCTTTTGGACTGGGGCCTGTGAGCCCAGATGTTCAGGCTCATCCTCTGTGAACTCCCCATGATCCTCAGAGGATCTGACAGCAAAGTCTCCATTAACACCCAGTGCTGCTGGTGGTCTTGGACTTCAACATGCAGCATACATTGTAGGGGCAACTGCAGCAGGCATATGAATGGAGGCTGAATTTGGGGATATTCTGCCCCAAAAATGCAAAATAAAATGAGACAGTGACCAGCTCAGTGCAATGCCATCTTTTCACTTGTGTTAGCACAAAGAAGTAACAAGTTTAAGCAGTGTTTTAATCTAACAGCTTTCATAACAAGCAAAAAACCCTAAATTACTTTGCATTTGTTGACAAAATTATCTCTATAAACTGATCTCATGAATTCAACACTCTAAAAAATACTTACAACACTTTATGTTTTATCTCTATTACAATTTGCTGTAATCTCAACAGAAAAAAAAATTTAAAGCTGTCTAAAATTTACAAACAGGTGGAAACCAGGATTTTTATGATTTATAGTGTAATCTTCTTTCCTCAGCTTTTTGGGATATCAAAAGTGATAGTTTAATCACACATCTATCTATGCCAGGAAATAAAGGAAAGGCATATGTGAGATGAAGTGGGAATTAAATCCAAGCAGCAATTCTGTGTGGTCTGATGATTGGAAGAAAATCATCCATGTTTGCAGCTAATTCAAATTCACTTACCATAGGATGCTTCTTAAAATATTTCATTTTCTACTTAATTTGGCTGCAGTGAGTCTGAACAGGACTAACTGATTCTCATTTTTCATCTGCACACAAATATTTGAATGCTGTCATTTTCTGATCTACAAGGCCAAGGGAGGTCTTTACCTTCCAGAGGGACCTGGCAGTGTTGTTGAGATCTCTTTGCTATTAGAGTTTTGCTCTCAGGTGAAGTTCTGGTGGTACCTTCCCAAATGTCCTGGAGGAAAAGTTGGAAGAACCGTTCTGAATTTCCATGTCAAGAAAAATGGTGAAGTCAGGTATTTTCCATGTCCAAAATCTTGTGCATAATGATTTTCCCCAGTGTTGTTGAAGGAATAAAGTTTCTGAGATTTATAAGTTAACACTGGCACAATTTACCTGGGAGTGTTGGTGTACCCCTCCATTTTCTCAAGCTTGGCTGAGAAACCATAAGAGACTCAGCCAGATGTTGAATGGGCACAGACCTGAGGATAGAAATGCCTGCTTGGGGACTGAAATAAATAGTCATTGACATTCAGAACCCATTTGACAGGGAGAAGCCACTATAAACTCGAACATTAGGAAACCATTGCAGGTATGTGCCTTGTGAAGGGTAAAAACCACTCCACAGTATGTTTCTTAGGGTTTCACTTAATCCTCTCCAAGGGGCATGACCTCCTAATCTGGGCCTGACCCATGACTATTTCCCTATCACCCGTGGTAGTATATTTTTTCATGCTGCACACATCTAGCAGGACAGTAGATGACACCTGGTATACATGGGCAAAGTCTTCTGTTTTGCAACACGATGGCAGCAAGCACTGGACCTCCCTTGGTAGTAGAACAGGATGTTTTTTGCAGGCTTATGGTTGAGACTGCAGGCAATTAGCAAGCTTCCTAAAGTCCTAAGTGAAGGTGTTTTATTAGCGGGAAGGATGCCCTGGGCTGTAACTTTGCTCATCTCTGCCACAATGCAAAGAGAAAGGGAGTGGGGCAGGAGCATTCAGACAAGTTTCCTCATGAAATACTGAAGGAAGCATGTTTTTAAGCCATTGCTCTATGCTGATGGGTATATAGCCCTCGGTCTCCCTAAAGTTAGTCATTCCTGGTTTACAATGATAAAACTTTCTTCAAGCCCATCTCTGCATAGCTCCTGCACTGCCTCCCACCTTCCACGTTTCCACTGTTGCCCCCTGGCAGCCACTTGCCCTGGCTCCTGCTGAACATCCAGGCAAATGCTCATTCTTGCCCCTTGCTCACCTCCACCACGGGGACTCCCTGCAGCTTCACAGCACCAAACCTCCCTCCCACTGCCACTGATGACAGCCACGAGCTCTTTTTCCTCTCCTTTTCCTTTCCACGAGCTTTTTTTCCTTTGCTCTCTTTCCAACACCAAGAGGATGCCACTAGCTCTGGTCTCGGAGGATCAGAGATACCAAGGGTGTTACTGCTGCCTGCCATGCTCTCAGGTGATTTTTCTAAACTTCTTCTGATTATTCACAAGCCACATGCTCACATCTTTTGCATGTAGTGGTTTATTTCTTCTGCTTAATGGAAGCTGATGCTTTACATGGAGAAGGTCCCTTTTTTTTTTTTTTTTTTGTGAATCATATAGAGTGTTCAAGACACAATTTGCCTGTGAGAAATCCTGGAGTTAATGTGACCTGACAACAGAAAATTTGGTTCTTCATGCCTAGCTCCCAAAAATTTGCAAACATGAAAGCTACAATTTATGACTAGTGATGGTGTAATCCAGCTTCTGAGGAAAAAAAATCGATTTGTTGATTTACACAGAAAACACTAATTTATATATTATCAAAGGTGCTCCAGAGCTGGAAAAAGTTTGGTACTGCACAGAGACAGCACTTTCCAGACCTATGGCACTGTTTCAGTGACAAAGAAGGAAGCGACATGAGCAGGCTGTAATTTCCCTGCAGAACTTGTGTGGGAGTTCAGCTGCGTGCATGCGTCTGTGTGTGTGAGAAAGAGAAAGGGACAGGCAGAGAGAGAAAAAAACTTGCTGCATTATGCATTAATTTGAATGTATGTAGGCAGAGTACAAACCAGAATTTTCTCTCTTAGGGGTTCTGAATTAGGTCCTAATTTCATGTCAAGGTGTTTATGTATCCATGGTTCAAATGAATTTACAGTTTGCACAAGTGTCCACTGCTTTAATTATGGTCGTACTAAAACCACAGCATCCACTTGCATGGTTTAGTCCACTTCTGGCTCTGAATGTTTTAGGAGAGTAGAAGCTTGTATTGTAATCTCTCACCCCAGATTTGACTCAAGTCCTTTTTTTTCTGACTCCTTCTTTTCACTGCTACCAGAAAACTTGCAGCCCATACAAGCAAACAGACAAGCAAAACCCCAAACAGTCTTCTACCCCTCAATAGAGTAAAAGATATATTTGGTTTACCTCCTACCAAGCAAAAAGAGGAATCTTGTGAGGGCATCAACTCCCTTAACATGTCAAGCCTGACTCTTTCCCCTTGGGTGACAGGGAGGTCTGTCACCACCTTCTCTTGAGAACAGAGCTGTTCCTGAGCAGTGCTGAGCACCATGCAGCAATGTGCCAGAGGAAGCTCACTGAGACCCTCTCTACTCATCCCTCCTGGATGCCAAAACCTGGGGCAGCGAGAGGAAACCCACAGAGGCATGAGACCCACTTTTGGAAGGGGTCTCATGACAGGACTGTTCTGCATTCAGCCCCACAGACTCCTAAAATCCCAGTTGTAGGGGAGTTTGCAGAAGGGCTCCTCCATGCCTTAAGGAGCTGGCAAGGTTTCCAGAGTTGCCAGCCTTTAGTGGGATCTGGCTGTGAACATGGGACCTCAGATATACTGTGAATTAGAAATATTCCATTAGAAAGCCCAGGTATTGCTTCAGAGACTCAGGCTGTGGCTGTGGCTCTGCTGTCTCTAGCCCAGCTCCCCTGCTCTGGGCACAGCCCTCCCAGTGGGCAGCTCCAACTGGTGTCCCACAAGCAGCAGCTCCTGCTCCAACTCTTCTCTGCCTCTCCAGCACATTGAGTGTTCCCAAGCCCTCCTGCCAAGCCCCATTAAATTGTACAAGGGGCATGACTTTTATGCAAATTGTCATAATTATATCCACAGCCTCTGAACTAAAAAAAAAAACCAATCCCCATCCGAAGCTTTCAACCTGACAGCTTCTCTTGAAATGACAGATCCTCCATGTGCCATGTATCTAACACCCCAGCTGTATCTCTGTACAGCTCTGTCACCTCCTCTCAGGCTCACAAGACCCAGAGCCTGGTACTTTCACAGTTACCATTCTGCCAGCCCCCATCTCCAATGCTATCTCTACCACGGGGCCATGCTGATTATTTCTTTGATTCTTGCTCTTTTCTCTCTTGCTGTTTCTGATTTGACCGCACCAGCTTTGAGAAGTGTGCTTAGATGCACACTTAATATGTATTATCCTGAAAGATGATGATTTTCTGGGTCAAGGTCCCCTTCGTCAAGACTGTTCTTAAACAGTCCAGTGTTTTCCAAGGAATTAGGCACTTCAGTGTTCCACTTCCTAAATGCTCCTCAAGGGCAAATTAAGACAGCTTTGTGTCTTGCACCTTGAAGATGACAACAATCTGCTACACTTTAGTAGCTCCACTCCTGCTATTTTTGGAGAGGATGAAACAAAATCGATTCAGAAAGAAGGAAGTTCCTTACTCTCCAGAAACAAAAAAAACCTGCTGTCACAGTTTGCATCATGTACATCAAGTAGTCCTGGCCTGTTCTGGTTCATCCACTTCTGAGCCACCCCAAAATACTGTGCCCACATCCATCTGCACCTATTTGTGTGTTATCATACACACAGGAAAGATTTAAACCCTGCAGCATCTCAGTGCTAGTCCACTTTGCAGAGGAAAAAGTAGGGCAGAGTTTTGTTGTTTGTCATATGCTCATGAAGGGAATCCAGAGACCTGAGACTGAAGGATTATCTCCAACCTGCTCCTTCAGAGCTACCCCACTTGTCTGTTTCTAACAACTTTTCCTAGGGATGCTGAGTGTTTCCTGATATCAACAAACAAAAATCTTCCATGGCACATTTTCTGCCTTTATGGTGATTGTATGATTACCACCTCTTGCCAGTATTCTCTTTTTCTCTATTTTCTTCACTAACATTTTTTTAAAAAGGTGTCAGATGTTTCTTTACCCTAAAAAGTCACCTCAAATGCAATCAAGCCATAGCTCCAGATGACTTACAATTCTCAATTATTTTCCTGAAATCCCTGTATAAGACAGTGCTGGGAGGGAAGATGGAGTGCTTCAGTTTCTTCAAGAACCAGTGTCAAAACAATTCTATCAGCCCATGGCGCTAAATACGTTAATTACTGTTTCTTAATTTCAAGAGACAAATCTTCAATTGTAATAACAGAAACATCCATCAGAAAAGGCATCATTGCCACATGATTAGCAGCTGTCCTGACACAACTCTGAGTTCAACATATTTACAGGACGATATTTTAAAAACATTGTCAGAGGAAATGAGTGAAGACAGTGAGAGGAATATTTAGTGCTTTTCCTGTTGCTGCAGGGCTGGTATGGAAATTAGGGACTCTTCTTGGCATGATAGCCCATACTGTTTATGGGATTAGAGCAATGAATGTCTGGATTAGCCAGTATGATTCTTAGAATAGTCTCAAAAATTCTGCCCTATAGCCACCATTTCAGCCTCTTTAATTACAGAACCAGGCTGTGCAGACGCAGGTCAGCTATTCAACAATTGTCAGAGCTGAGTGCTATGAGTGGTGACACAAAAGCAGAGCAAATTTTTTACTAGAAGAGTTTCAAAAATCTGTACACATAGAAACAGACATTTTTATCACTAGCATAATAAGACTATTTTTATTTCCCCCTGGAGAAGCTCTGTGCACAGTTGTATATCCCTCTGCTTCAAAATTAGCTCTGTACAAAACTATTCCAGGGGTTGAAAACAGATCCAGTCCCCACTACACTCTGAATTTTTAATTTTTTTTTAATGCTATATAGAAATACTTCGGCAAAATTCAGGTTTACTTACTCTAGGAGCCATTGACCAAACTTTGGTTCAGCTCTTGGTAATTGTGCTCCCTGCTACAGGAGAGTCTTGTAGCTGCACTTTCCCCAGCCAGTCACCAACCTGAAATACCCTAAAGGCATCGCTGTCAGAGAGGTCTATGCACTCACTAAGTGAGGCCCTGGAGGCATTTCAAGAGGGACCTTCTGAAACTCTGACACCTGACATGACTGATGGCTTTGCAAGTTTAGACCATTGTGATCCCCACCCATCTGCCCTGTCTGAAATCCAACTGTGCCGCATTTTTGAGGTCAAATGATTTAATTCCCAGCATGAACACTGTCACATTCGGAGAGGAACATTCCCCTTGCATCTCCATTGAAACATCATTTTTTGAAACACATGCCCAGCGGGTGGTGGTAAAGATGCCATGATGTGAAACAGGGCGAGTAATCCAGAAATTAACACTGCAGTCCCTCAGCTCCATGACTGTGGTGAAGCCTGTGCAGAAAGCACAGGGAAGAGCACAAACTGGATGGCTGGCCTGGGCTGAAAATATCAGGATTTAGTTTTCTTCATTAAAATGAGGTTATCATACTGTTGTACCTCATTGACATTTACAGTAAACCTTTGTCATGGTTTTACATAGCTTGGTTTTTTGTTACTGTTTGTAAGACATCCCCATACGACACTGGGAATGTCTCAGGTCACTATCAAAACTTTGGGAGTGAATGCAATTCATTCCAGTGCCAACCTGAGTGGGGAGATGAACAATTATTCAATCCTGTTGATAAATTTCCTAATAAAAAAATTAGTAATCATCAGTTATAGGCACGTATTTAAGACCTAAGTGTTTCAAGCATTGCAGGAATTTGTAGTTAATGTGCCCAGGCTGATTAAATGCGGCAAAGGCGGCCCTGGCTGAACTCTCTCCAGCCAGGGAAGGATATGAAGGATGGGAGTTTGTAATAATATGAGCAAAATTCTAATCAAAGTCCTGTCTGTACAGAAACCTTCAATAATTTACATGGTGCTCTAACACAAAACTGTTTAACACTGGAGAAGATTTCTGGGCAGTGTTGCAAACAGTTCTACCAGTGTAGCTAAATCTGAGAGCTGATGGTCAAAAGGCCTTTTACCTACACTTGCCCATCATCTCCCTCTGACTTGTGGGCCCTGTTTCTCTCACACGACCTGTGCAAGTAGTTTTGGACCTCATAACTGAGCAATGATTAGTTGTTCTTAAAGCAAAGCTTTAACAATCATTGCACAGGATCTAGGGGAGCAGGGCAGGAAGTCACCCTCGAGACACATTTGCAAAGTGAGAGTGGGGATGGGATGTGGCTCCTGGAAAGGAGCTTGTTTAAAGGCTCTGAGCCATGAGATCCACCCCTTTCTGCTAGCAAGGTATTGCCTTCACCTGCAGGGGAGTGTAGCTCCCCAGTGCTGTGGCTTGAGGCCCACAGAGGTGCAGCCCTGGTAAGAGCTCAGTGCAGGGGAGAGCGAGGCACCAGTGTTGTATCACACCCAGTTCAGACTGGATGGAGGGCACCAATGAACCACCCTCAGCCTGTGCCAGTGCTAGAGACCAAGCACAGCTCTGCATTCCAAACATTTCAGGAAGGACTTCTCTCTGGAAGATAAGCCAATGTGACCAAACATCCTTGCTGAAAAGGGTCTGGGACAGCTCCTTTACTCTCTGTCGTGTGAATAGTTAGGTTGATTAGGATGATCACTTCAACCACTAAAAATCTGCAGAACTCCAGCATCCCAGACACACATCTGAACCCCAGGACCTCTCTTTCTCCCAGTAACTGACAGAGATGAGTGTGTGTGAATCATTTGTGCCTGTAAAAATCCTGCCTTTCCTGAAAGCCAGAAGCCTTTCCTCTCTTTCAGTTTCATTAAATTTTAGAAATCAAACAATCAGCTTTGAAACTGTCTGCTGGGACACACAGGTTTGTGAGCTTCCCACTAACAGGGGAAGCATCTCTGTTACGTGGGGATTGAATGTGTCTTTTTTCTAAGAGTGACAAGATTTTCAGTCTCTGCAGGCTGTGGGTTTGTAAGGGTCCTCACACAGCCATTGCCTCTCCTGTCACACTGACAGACCAGGATCAGCTTCCCAGGAGGACAGCGGGAGATGGCCTTGAAAGATCCTAGCCTTGGGCAGGTTATCAAAGAGCTGGGAAAGTGAAACAAATGGAAGAGACTCCTAGCAGAACACAAGCTTCTCTGCTCCAGGCTCAGTCTCACTTCTGATGAAGTACACGGCAGCTCCTGACTGAATCCAGGGGGAAGAGGTGTTTTTCCCCATATCTGCAATGATCAATGAGGAGCTGTAGCAGAGTGCCTGCAGCTCTTGCTGAAGAAAGCAGACCAGGCACCACTGAACTGGACTACCAAGAACTGTTGGCTTTTATGTGGGCTCAGCAAGGTCGTTCATCACCGCAGCAGATGCTGACTGCTTTCAGCAGCGTGGAAAAGAAATAAAAAGTAGGTGAAAAAGACCTTTTTGTTTAGCTAGAGAATAAGCAATAGATCAAAATGTTTAAAATATTAGCATATCACTGCAGCTCAGACACACATGTGGGTTCCTGCAGCTTAACACATGGCAGAGTTGTCACCTGAGCTGTGGTAACTGTGTTGGTGGATGATTGCCAAGAGGAAGGCGTGGTCTAAGAGTTAATTATTGTGAGTGATCTGTGGTAGCTCTCTGTCATTGCCCCAGTGTCAAACTCTTGTCAAAGCTCTACAGCTGGCTGGGGAGAGTAGCTGTCCTGGAGAGATGGAGCTGTTTTCCAGGACAGTCTTCTACTGGATTTCAGGGGGGTTTAAGCTCACTGCACTAAATATTGCCATTCCTGGAATTTATTTTTTTTTTTCAGTATTGAGGCTATGCAGAGGATGCTTACATATTGAACAGAGCCACAACATTCTCACTGCTTCACAGGAAAAAGGGGGAACAAAACGCAGTCCCTGCCTACTACAACCAATTTCTTGCATCAGAATGCTGCTTAATTATTCCACTCATAAGGAAATCAAGAATTACCTCAGGTCAACCACTGCAGAGATTAAGGTGAGTTCAGGCAACCGGTGGAGATAAACCCAATCACCAAGTGTCTTCTCCAACCAAGGTGCTCCTGCACACTGAGCAGCAAGCCCCTGGTGTCACATCTGGAGGTGTCAAGGCTGTTTGGAAAAGGAACATTGCCCACACCACCATTTCCAGTGAGACAGGCCCTTGCTGGTCTTGCACTGACCTTCAACTCATCTCACCAGGAGTGAGCAGAAGAAGCCAGTTTCTCTTTCACATTTGTGTGCTGTTTTCTCAGTTTTTTGAGTTAAAGGTATTAAAAGATGACCAGATCCATGCAGCTGGTTGGAGCTGCTAGAAAAGTAAATGTCATCTGTGGTGTGGTCTGTGCCCACATGGCATCCTCTGATGTGCACCAAGAGGAGGCCATCACAGTAGCTATTTTCCACACTGGAACAGGGATACAAATAAAAACGTCCTTGAACACATGTAACTGTTCTGTAATTGATCCCAAGGCTGAACTTCCATCTAAAAGCCATTTAGCCAAAAGCTTTGCTATCAAAATTGTTATCAGTGTCTCCTCATCTGGCACATCATATCTCTGTGCATTTTTTCTCTGTGTGTGTGGGTATGGGCAAAAAAAAAAAACCCTCAAGACAGCAGACAACCAGGATTTTCAAATATGTCCCCACCCTGCAAGTCTGTTTATTGCAGAACAGGAAAAGGAGGGGATTTCCTACTCCTCATGGTACACCCGAGCTAAGTCCAGTCCTCTGCTGCAACCAGCACAGCTGGGCATGGGCTCAGCACTGATTTATTTTCCTGTCTTTGTGGGCTGCTGGTGACCATGTTCTCCTCTGCATGAACCCACTGCCAGCTGGGTTTGGGTGTGTACTCACCTGAACTGAGCTTGTCTGTGTTCACCTGAACTGCAGTCACAGCAGTAACCACCTTGCAGAACCTCTCTTTCCTTAGCTGACTGCCAGCCTGCTAAATTCATCAAAATAAATAGTATTTGTACACGGAATTCACATCTATGCATAAACCAGGTTGTCTGGGGAATGCAAGCTTTGGAGTTTATTGGTGAGTTGAGCTGTGACTCAGGGAGCATGTACCTTGCAAAATTATGTATCCTACAAGTGCATCAAAGTGGCCAGAAAAAGGAAAAACAGCTGTGCATGTTTTTCTCTTTTCTCGTCTCACTTTGGGACTAAGCCTATAAAATAATAATATGCCTTTCCAGTATTATCATTTGTCTTGATTTTCTGTAGAGAATTGCACAACAGCAATAGCCCATTAGCATTCAGCCCTCAGTTCTCTGCTTTGTGCTTTCTCTCTTATTCCTTTTGCTTAAAAAAATAATGAATTTTGCATTTGATAGATGCCTGATAGCTCAGGAGACTGGGCTGTTCTCTGTTTAGCCATTGAATAGGAAAACTTGGAACTCTCCAGCGTGATAGTCCCTTTGCAATGTGCCAGCTCTGTCCACACATTAGAGGAAATTCAGGTGAATTCAGATCACACTGAGCCAGTGGTGCTGATGAGAACCTAATAGAGCAAGAGGGACTGAAAGCTTTCACTGCCAGGGGACAATTAGTTACCAGATAGTCCCATTTGCAATTCCTAGGATGTGAATAGGTTGAAAAGTGCTGCGTGCAAGGGCTGCATGTGCAGGCTCAGAGCATTGTGTAAGGGAACTACACCTGGAGCTGTAACATATCTCTGCTATTAAAGCAAACAATACTTCCTCACCTGCATTTCTGATAGTCTCCCTTTTCTTCCCTGCAGGGGAAAACCCTCAGGAGTCTGGAAGGTACCTGTCCACAGGGAAAACGTGGGGCTCCCTCCCCAGAGTAGGGAAGGAGGAGCTGCAGCGATGCCTCACTGTGCTCTGGGGCCATCAGCTAAGAGTCCTTGATTTCCCTCTGTGTCCCTAACTCGCTGTGGGGAGGTGCAGGGGGACGATCACCAGCAAATGCAATCCCTGGGCAGCACCAGGCACTGAGGCCAGCCTGGCTGTCACACCCAGCGATGGTGTTCAGCTGCTGCTCAGGGGCCAAACTCTGCCTGGGTCACAACAGAAAGAAGCAACATTTCCCCTGCCATGAATCAGCAAGAGATTTGACTCCCAGGGATGTAGATTTGCCTGTCCAGAGCAGCAGCTGCAGCAGAAACCAGCAAAAGCTTCATTTAATCTGGTTACACTGTCATGAATGTCACAGCTGGGTCAGAAACGCTGCTCCAAGAGCATGAAATCTGGCCAGGATTTGTGCCTCTCCCTCCCTCTTTGGGCAATCTTATGGCATAAAATATTTTTATTTGTAGAGCTGAGAGGGAGGGGAAAGGCAAGCTCTCACATCTTTTCAAGGGAATGGTGTGTTTATTGAACTTTCTGACGCAGCCACTAGATGCCCCTGTTTTCTGATGACTGCTCCAGAGTGGGGCACCTGCCGGGATGCAGCAACCAGGGCCAGAATTTGGGGCTATGGAGAAATCCTGACTGCTTCAATCTCCTCTTCCCTAATGACCTTACAGTCAGCTGAGCCTGTTGTTCTGTATGTGGAATTAGGAGAGGCAGTGCTGGTCACTAACAGGGATGGTGTCATTCATCTGTCTTTTCTGCTCTCTTTTGTGGTGGCTCTGGAGGAGGTGACACAAAGCTCAGCCACCTGTGCCTGCGGGCCCTGTTCCTGTGACCATGCAGCTCACTGCAGTGCCCAAGCCCTGCTTCAGCAGACTCCACTGACCCTTGGGGGTGAATCACTCCAAAGAAGAAGAGTCAACATCCTGGCAAATCCATTAACCCAAGCAGAAACATTTCCCAAATGAACCCTGAAGTGTTTCCTTGTGTGCAGGTCCAACAAGGAGACTGATTCAAATGGGAATTTGACACTTAGTGAGGGAGAGGGAGCTTTTGGGGTTGCTGAAATAGTTCTGCATCCAGAAGATTAATGCTTGTACCATGTCATTGCAGCCCCACAGGTACCCACAGTCAGCACAGAAAATCACATTTGCTCCATCTGAAGTGACCTCTCCCCCAAAATGAATTTGAATTAAGTAAGGATTTATTTGAGTGTCTTGTAAGTTAAGATGAGCAGATGTTCCTGCTTCAGTTATTCCTTGTCCAGGCTTTATGGATCTTGCACAGTCCACTTACCATCGTCCATACTAGGCCCTAAGGTAACAATGTGTGACAAATATTGCAGTCAGACACCCCAGTCAGAACTCCTATGAAATACAGCTGTGATTTATGGATTTGGAATAAAAAGTCCTTGTTTGTATCTGGGCATTCAGTCTCAGGAACACAGGAAATGTTAAGAGATCTTGCCTGAGCTCTTTTGTTAGCAAGGTGAGCAAAGCACTGGGAATCCTTCAGAAGGGAAAAAAGAGTGGGCTCTCAGGAGGAGAACACCTATAAAAAGCTTCTGCTGCCTAATTCTTCCTGTTTCCAGGAGTAAGGGGCTTAATTAACACTCCTGAGTGTGATGTGGGCTCAGAGCTCTGAGTCATCTGGGAAGAAATACTTTTTCAGTTGTCACTGCTGGAGAAGAGACCAGCTCCAAGGAAGAAGCACTAGAAATTCCTAGTGACCTAGTATCACAAAAACTACTGGTATCTAAAACACCTTTGCAGACACTTTGAAACCAGGAGTTACTCCATCCATCAGCCACTGAAACTAAAAGGTTCTCCCTGCTTCCCTTCAGGAGCTCTGGATTAGGATGTAAAACTCATGACACCACTACTTTCAGCATCCTGCTGCTAGTACCTATTTAGTGAGGTTTGATCCACTAGGTTTTGGTTATGAGACATAAAAGCCTGGTAACCAGCCTTAGGATCAGGATGGTTTGCAGAGATGTATCCCACAGCTTGTAGCACAGGCAGCCCTGGGGCTGGTCTTCCCCAAGACTGACACTGTGCAGGCCAAGCCACTTCTCTGGAAGCCACATACCATCTGCCATTTCTTCATAAATTAAAAAAAAAGTCTCAAATATACAATAGCAAATGGAGCCTGGATGAACCGGTAACTCTCTTCTCTCAGTGATTTCCTTGTGTTTTCCCTTGGGCCCGTGCTGCTCTGTAGGATTATGGCATTCCAGAGTCATTGGCAAAATGATAACATGACTAAGAAATATGGAAACTCCCCTCTCCACGTTAATCCGTGCCAGGAGAATACTGAAGGAAGTAGATAAAGAAGTCACTAACACTGAGTTACATTCTACTTCTAAGAATTGCCTTCCAGAGGCTGTAGCCATTTTGCAACCTTTTTAATTTTCAGAGAAAATGCCTCCTGTGCCATAATTAAGAGTTTAATATGCCACAGGGTCCTGTTTATCATGGTAACGTATTTTGCTAAAGAACAGATAGACTTTTTGTAGGTTCTTTGAATATCTTTCAGCCAGTCCATTAGATGGGGCTGTGATACTGGGGATTTTAATCACAGATATTCATTATTCAGTTATTATTTGTTCATTTTAATAAAAAAACCCTGCATATTTTCTTTGTTCCACGGGCAGTAAAATTTGGTAAGGGATTTCAAAGCATTTGTTTATCTTCAGTGTTGGCTAGCATCCACAAATTTGCAGGGAGAACATCAAGCCCAGCTTTCTCTTCTCCTCTTACAAACATATGGGCATCCAAGGCAAAGACACCTGTAAGTGAGGCAAGCACCAGAAGACATATAGGAAGCATGATATTTTTATCTCGTGTGATGACTAATAGCATGTTCCCAACTGGAACGTAGTTAGAGACCTCTACACAGTTCTTCAATAGGAAAAAAAAGATCTGTGTAATTGTTTTAACAATGGTGTGCAGAGAAATGGAAGACAACATCAACATACCATCCCGTTAAGAGAGGACATCAGATGTTATGGCAAAAGTTTAATTGCTCTAGTGCCTACCTGATGCAGGAAGATGCAAAGGGGAAAAGTAACTTCCCTGCAAACTGCTTTGCCTCAAGTAAGAGGAGATGCTGTATGTTGAGTAGTCAGAGATTATCACATACAGTATGTATGAGGGAATGTATATTAATATATAGTGACAGTTCCTTTGACAAAAACAGTACCTAAATAATGGAGTTCTTAGGGTTTGAAAAGATCTTCAAGATCATCAAGTCCAACCACCAGACCAGCCCACCACCTTGGTCACCACAAACCAATGTCCTCAAGTGCTACCTGCAGGCACTCAAAGCATTTCTTAAACATTTCCAGGGATGGTACTTCATCACATCCAAACTGGCCCAAAAGGGATATCCCATAGGCTATGATGGCCAGTACATAAAATGGGGGGAGTTTCCTGGAAGGGGAGCTGATCAGTGTTTGGGAAAGCATCTGGCATTGGACAGTGCATGGGGATCAGTTTTATTGTGCATCACTTTTTTTTGTTTTTTCCCCAACTGTTAAATGGTTAAATTGTTGTGTGATACCAAACTGCCTACTCTGCCTACTGGGTTTATCCCACAACAACAGGGAATCCTGAAACCAGGCAGCCCACTCTGTCTCAAGGGCTATATCCAGCCCACCTGGCAGCCCTTCTGTAAAACTCTCCCTGACTCTGCAGCAGCTGTGCCAGTGCTCCCTGACAAAGTGATGCAGGGAGCCTCACAGATGAAGTGTTTGCTCAAATATATCATTTATTACCATCTTTGTACCCAGTAAAGCTCACAGGAGGAATGGACTCTCTCAAAAAGGACATTTGCAGGAGAGGCTGGAGGGCAGCAACATTAAATGCCACTTGGCAGTGAGCACAGCTGTGGAGGGTGACCAGTTGTTCCCATTTCCCCAGTGGAGGAGCACAGACAGTGGGAGAGCCACAGGCAGGGAATCAGAGAAACCAGAGCCCACTGCCTCAGGTCTCCTACCAAATAATTTCCAACTCTGTGGTAGCTGAGCAGCCATATTCCATGCCAAGATCATGCACGGATGTTCAGAGATACAGTGTTTGTTAAAACACACCATTTGTTGTAAACTTTATATCAACTAAAACTCCCAGAAGGTCAAAGTATGGTTAGAATAATACTGGAAGTATTTTCCTTTAAACCAAATGATTCAACCCTTCCACATTTCTACAATTTTACAATTCTGTGATTCCACAGTTGTCTCATTCAGAACTCAAAGTAGAGGTGATATTGCAGCTTATCCAACACCTGCAATGCCTCAGTCTGGGCAGCTGGATCCTGTGCCAGGTGTTGGAAGAGGTTCAGGGGCTGTGCCCTTTGGAAGGCCAGGGGTAAGGAGATCTCCTCGGGCATGTCCTCATTACCAAAGAAGAAGTGCTCGAGGCGCGTCTCCTCTAGGCAGCAGCGCAGGTAGTTCATGATGTCATCCACCCGCATCAGGAGACGCCTGTGCTGCCATTCTGACAGGGGGATCAAGGTCAGGAGGTGCATGACCGCGGTTTTCAAGGCATAGATAGAAAGGCCTGAGCCCTCCAGAAGGCGAGCACAGAGCCGCAGGCATTTGAGGTGGCAGCTGTGGGGAGGGGCCTGCATGGAGACATGCCTGAAGAACTTTGCCTCTGCCACAGCGTAGCTCTCCAGCCATGTCGTGCTTGGGGGGAACTGGGCCTCTGTAGGCTGGCTGCTAAGGAAGATGTCTGAGTCACCTTGCTGCACACTGAATACCATCTCCACAAAAAAGCTTCTCCCAGAGGCTTTCATCAGCTTCATCTTGCAGGAGCGGCAGGAGGGAAGCACCTTCATGCGGTAGCGACGGGACTGAGGCACCACCGACCAGGCTGAGATCACAAATGTCTGGAACCAGAGGGCAATTTTCTCCCCATCCAGGTAAGGGCCGGTGCAGAGGGTGTGTAGAAGGCTGGCCACCTGGTTTCTCTTCAGCTCCTCCTGAGAGTGGTGGAGGAAGCACAGCTGGTCAGGCTGCTCCCCGGCGCACGTGCACGCCAGCTCCACGCGGACGCGCATGCTCGGCGGCAGCGTCTCCCGCGCGGGGTCTGGTTCCAGGTGGAAGGTGTGCCCACGGGGAGGCTTCAGGGGCACAAACATGCAGTAGACAACATCCTCTGACTTTTGGGTACTCCATCCTTCACAGGCACTGCCCACCCCGATGACTGGTTGCAGCACGGGGAAGAAGCTGTCGGAGAAGAGATTTTGGCAGACTCGGAGAAGGTCGGTCAGCAGCTCCTGCACCACTTGTCTCCTGGAGGACAGCTTCGGCACTGACAGCTGGAAGCGTCTGGAAAAGATCCCGATCATATTCATCTCAGGAAGATCTTCTTCCTCACTTTCTTCACTCTCTGAGTCCCTGCTGTTGTCCACCTCACAGATCCTTGTCCTGAGCCACCAGCAGAGTGCCAAGAGCAGCACCAGGGTTCCAGTAATGGCCCAGAACAGCCCATGCTGCAAGGCAGTCCAGAGCATGGCTCCCCAGGACCTGACACTCTGCACCCCAGTCCCCTGCAGTGTCCGAGTCCTCTGGTGGCTGAGGTCCCTATCCAGGTACACACTGATGTAATGGCAGATCCATTGCACAAGCCAGATGAGGAGTAGTATGATCATTATGACCTGTAAGAGAAGAAAGAGGAGTGCAGTGAGGCTGAGAAGGGAGGGAAGCAAGAAAAGAGAAATGAAGGGAGCTGGCAGTGAGGGAAGAAGGGATGGCAGACAGCAGGCAGGAAGGAGAGGGGACTGGGCAGCTGGCAGGCTGGGTATCAGGACTTTGGTTTCTTGTGGCCATTGTGAGGGTCTGAGCTAGGGTGGGCATGAATGGCAGGGCTGGCCTGGCTGTGATGTCTCTGATGCCAGTGACATCATAAGGGACATCACAATGAGGGGCAGATATCAATGAGGGCAGGGCTGGCCTGGCTGTGATGTCTCTGATGCCAGTGACATCACAATGAGGGGCAGATATCAATGAGGGCAGGGCTGGCCTGGCTGTGATGTCTCTGGTGCCAGTGATGTCTCTTGTGGCACTCTGCTGGCAGCTCAGGGAAAGAGGTTATGGGGTGCAGCCCAGGTGGCAACTGAGCACCTCCAAGCTGGTTACTCCCGCATCCACACACCCATCCCCAACCCCACACTCCCCACTCCCATCCCCACACCCCTAAACCCCTTTACTTTCCCACTGAAGTTGAATCTGAGGGGGAAATCTAAGTGCAAACCAGTAAGTTTAGATAAGAATAGGTTAACAATTGAAATAAAGTAAATTAGAATAATTTATAGGAATGAAGAGTTAAAAAAAAAAGTAAAAACAAATTATGCACTATAAAATTGACTGCCACATGCTGACTGATGCCAGACCCTTTCCCAAACACCAATCAGCTCCTCTTCCAGGAAGTTCCCCTATTTTATATACTGGCCATCACAGCCTATGGGATATCCCTTTGGCCAGTTTGGGCCACCTGTCCTAATTATGCTCCTCCCTCCCAGCTTTTTGGGCTTGTGGTTTTTGTACTTCCTCACTGGCAGAGCATGGGGCACAAGAAAGACCTTGATTTTGGATAAATGTGACACTTAGCACCAACCAGAACATCAGTGTGTTACCAACACCATTGTCATACTGAATCCAAAACAAAGCATTGGACCAGCTACTGACAAGAAATTGACTGTATCCTGGCTGAAACCAGAAAAACATCCACTCCTTAACCTATAGCATTTATGTCATGCCAATTCTCCCACTTCCCAACACTTTATTACCATTTATCTCACAGACATACAGACAGCCATCATTCCCTTTGTCTGTGGAACACCTCTGCCAAATGTCCATACAATTGCCAGCAAAACCTTGACCCTGCATATGGGGAGAACAGATTCTGGACTGCTGAAGGAGCAAGTCTAGGAAGTCCCCTGGGAACCTGCTTTTGAAGGTCCTGTCCTCCATGAGTGTTGGTCTCCTCTGAAGAGCCATCTCCTAAAATCACAGGAGCAGGCAATGGCAAGCAGGGCAGAAGGATGACTTGGGTGAGCAGGGATCTTCTTCTCTTCTTGCAGTTCCCCTGTCCTCCTTCCAGCCCATCTTGTAGATGGGTGTACCATTTGCTAGCTTCCAGTCACTGGGACCTCCTGGATTATCTGGGACTGCTGGTAAATGATTGACAGGGGCTCAGGGAGCACTTCTGCCAGCCCCTGCACTGTCCTTTTCTGGATTCCATCTGTCTGCATAGACTTGTGTCTGCCTAGGTAGTGTAGCACATCGCTGACCCTTTCCCCATCCCTGTCTCAGTTCAGGGGTCTCAGTACCCACAAAACAACTGTTCTTACTATTAAAGACTAAGGCAACAAAGACATTAGGAACCTCAGTCTTTTCCTCATCTTCTGTCATTATATTTCCCCATACATCCAGTGAAGGATGAAGATTCTCCTTAGCTCTCCTTTTGTACTTGTAGAAACATCTTTTATTTCTCTCGACTGTAGTAGCCAAATTAAATATCTGTTAGGCTTTTTCTGTTTCTGATATTTTTCTCATTTTTCTCTTTTCAATTCTAATTTTGACCCTGTTAACGTCATGACATCACTGTAGTCCTCCTGAATTGCCTGTCCCTTCTTCAAAAGTTCATGAACTCTTTTTCTTCCCTGAGTTCCAGCCAGTTTTCAGCACCTGGAGATAGCCTACTCCTGCACCTTTAAGATTTCCTTCTTGAGGAATCTCCAGCTTTCCTGAACTCCCTTGCCCTTCCTGAACTCCTTGGCACTGCTTTCCAGGGGAGTCTGTGCATTGATCTCTTAAACAGGAAAAAATCTGCTGCCTGGAAGTCCAGGATGGCAGTTCTGCTAACCACTCTCCTTACTTCTCCTGGAATCAAAAACTCTATCATTTTATGATTTCTATGCCCAAGACTTTAATGCCAAGACAGGATGCTACCTTGTAACAGATGAGGGAAATCAGACTTCCTTATTTCTACAACCTTAAAAAAGACATAAGGCCTGTGTGAAACAAATATGTATAACCCAGCTAAGCAAGGCAAAGTTACCCTTAAGCGACAGCACAAAAGTTCAGTGAGATAATCACATTAGCATGACTGAGTTAGCCATGCATGTGAAGCACAATACAGCTCCTATTTCCTATTTGTCTGCATTATGAATCTAAAATATTCATATTTTATTTTCTTGTGTTGACAGCAAACTGTTAAAACATAAGAATGGCTGGTTTTGTGTCTGTAGCTTCATGTCTTATTTAGTGCAGGGATGAATGGCAAACAGAATTAATCAGGTTCTCAAATGCATTTTATCCAAGGTTGTTCATGCTAGCAGTCCTTAAACAAGGTGGGAATGGGAATCTGGTGTCCTTCCCATTGACTGAGAGATATATATATTCCACCTGCTCAAAAATCCTAAGGGAATTTTAAGTAACATTTTAAGGTTGAACCTACTTAATGCCTCTCTGAAAAGCCTAGGCTCAGGCCAGGATATGGATGTGGCTGAAGCCTGCTCTGATCTGACAGCACCCTTCAGCTCTGTGCTGGTGCTTCTGGCACCTGTCGAGACAGAGATGCAGTCTGCACCCAGTGCTGTGGGAAGCAGGCAGTGGGGAACATCAGCTTGGGACCAAACAACAAATGGATATGAAACACTATTGATGCTTTAACAATCTTCAGGATTTCCCTGCAGTTTTGTAAAGGACTGCCAGCTAAAGGCTAGAAATGCAATATGGTCTTTGTGCAACAGCCTGGTCCTGGGCCTGATGGATACCTGGGGAATATCTGTGCTGTCATGCTGGGTTTTGACTCAGAAAGCAGGAGCTTCCCCTGCCCTTGCTCCCTAAGCAGCAGCTTCTGTGGCTCCCTGTCAGTGCCAAAGGAGAAAAGCTCTGTGTGCTCTCCACAGGAAGGGTTTCCCTGAGCACAGGTGGCCACAAGGAGCCTGGCAGCTGCCTCCTTTCGGGAATCACTGAAAGCAGCTTTGCCTCAAGAGCTCGGCATGGCGAAGGGCCCAGAGCAACCTGTCGGGCTGCCTGTCACACCTGGCAGAGGGAAACTGTCATGAAAACAAACAACTTTCCCTCTGCATGCACTTGGAAATAAAGAAAACAAGCACAGAGCAGCCAAGGAGCCCTCCCTGGGCTGTGTGCCATTGTTCCCTGTCCACTCAGCCACAACAAGCTGCTGCAAGGTGTTATTGACCCCCCAAAGAACTGAGTGCTAAAGGAACACCCTAACATAAATTGGTCTTTAAAAAAAGTATGGAATGATTTTGCACTTGTTTTTCAGTTTTTAAAATTGATGTTGGAGGCTGTTTTTCCTCCAGGACCTTGCTGACACCCTGCATATTCAAGTGAGGAGGAAACTCCCTTCTTTGGTGGTCTTCATGGAACACCAGCCAGTCTCCATCCCCTCTGACTCCTCCACAAAAGCAGGAGTGGCATGGGCTCTTCATCCCGTGTTTTCCATGGGTTTCCATCCCACTGACTCTGGTAGGAAATGGGCTGCACACTTATTACACAACTTCAGTGTGTACTCATGCAGTCATGACTATCAGGAAATGTCTTCATCCCACAGTTTTCACTGTTTTTTTCTTCATCTCTTCTTAGTCTGCAAGAAGAGGGAAGGGGAGCAAAAAATATTTCTGTGGAGCTCTCGAAGTTACCTGATGATTTTATGGATCATGTTGCTAAGAAAAAACTGCCCCTGAAGAGCCATACTCCATGGCCCTGAAGGTTTTCACCTCTTTTCAAATAAACCTGATCAACATTTCATGGGGACTGTAACAGCCCTGGAAGGATGGACAACTCCAATAGCATGTTTCAATGACAACATAAAACCATTATTTTATGTTTTTAGAGAGCATTTCACAAACTCAGCTCTCTTATTACAATACAGCAAATCAAAAGTCTTCTACCTTGTGTTGGTTGCTCATTTTCCACATACTTCTCAGAAAATCCTGTTGAATCCCCACATGACACATTATGTGTTTAAATTAGTACTTAAGGAGACTAGTGAAAGTTTATTGCTCTTATCTTTGTCATTCACTGGGTGTGCCTATCCCTTCCTCCTTTTTGTCTGCTGAATGAAACTGTCAAGAACACAGCTTTACCACTGCAGGGCATTTGCAACAGCAGCAAAAGAATAAAAGAAGCATTTTTTTCCTAATCTCTCTGTGCACTTCATCATCCTCTGTCACTTTAAGCCTACCAAGTTTTAAGTTTAGAAGTGCAACCTATAACAATTTCTTCCTACAGCACAAACTCAAACTATTTAGGCAAACTAGCGATTATTCTTCCACACTAACATCAACATAAAGCAGATTAGAAGAATTAAATGCACAAGAGTGCACTTCTTTTATGATTATGCACCCTTAATCTTCAGAAGATGGTTAATTACATTTTAAGCAGCATAAGAGCCCTAACATATTTGTATATTAATAAAAATTCTCACCAGGGGTTTAAATCTAACATGTATTCACAGGTATAACTAATGGCATTTTTCAGTAATGCTGTGAAAAAAGATGCCTGTAAGTTAGTACCTTCACACAGGAAACTGCTGGGAGTTTTTAATTTACTCTCTAACTATTCTCCTAATCATTCTCTTATCATGCTGGGATGGCTAAATGCATACAGATTATAATGATGGTGTGCACCCACCACAGCAGTGTCAGTGATGACATTTGCCAGTGCGTGAAGTCAGGCTGCTGCAATCAGGGCTCTGCAGCAGAGGGAAGCAGGGAAGGAATGGGGATGACACTGCAGCCCTGCAGTTTCACAAAAACTCATGTCTGCTGGTTTAAGGCTTATTCAGAAAGGGATTAGTCTCCACCTAGGACAGGCCCAAACATCTCTGTGATTCAGAGGTTTTAGGACTAAATATTAATTATGTCATTATTAGGAAACTGGTAGGAAATTTTTTTTCACAGAAGCAGTGATTAGGCATTGGAACAGGCTCCCCAGGGAAGTGGTGAAGTCACCATCCCTGAAAACATTAGAAAAACAAGTAGACATGGCTCTTTGTGATATGATTTAGTGAGCATGGTGGCATTCAGTCACAGGTTGGGCTCCATGACCTGGAGGTCTTCTCCAGCTTTATTGATGCTATGATACATAGTCAGAAATGTTGAAGGTTCAAAAACACTTCTTTCCCACAAATCCTCCTAAGTGAAGACAACACTTGTCATTTATTTTTCTTCCAGCTTCCAAGAAGCCAGAGCATTGCATTCACAACGGAATTCGTATTCTTTTTCCAAATCTGCTCTTGGGAAACTTCAACTTCAGACAGTCCAGGATCTAGGCTAGGGTGAGACCCAGCCTTACTCAGGGGCAAAATCCTCTTTGTTTTCAACCCAAGGCAGCTTCAGCGAAAAAGGTGTGAACTTCAGGAGGGCAAGAGACAAGTGTACCAAAATGGGAAGCACGTTCTTTCCTCCTGGATTCACCCACTAGAGGGACCCGTTTCATTCCCTGAACGAGAGCAGAACGGAGCAAGCTCAGGGGAATAAGTATCATGGGGAAAGAGAAAAAGCAGGTGCTGTTGGTGCTTCCTGCAAGTGCTGAGTTCAGTGGCCACAGGCCTTGTCCTTCCCTGGGATATATTTGCTCTGTTGGCTGATCAGCATCATGACAGTTTCCTCTCGAAGGGAGACCTGAGTGTCACGAAAAAGCAGCTTTACAGCTCAACTTGATTTTTTTCTGCTCTTTGGTCATTTCTTCCCACAGTGGATTTTCTTCATGTCTACATCCCAAAGCAGACACTGTCATCCCAAAACGTCCCCAGGGCATAAAAGATAATTTGGGAAAGGAGGAAAGAGCTGAACTTTTGAAATATGCTGCCTAATTATGAGTATTCCTCATTCTGAACCTTATTTGTGGCAAGGATGACTCATTGCCCTTGAACACCCACTGCCTGTCTATTTCCTCTAATGTTGCTTTCCTTTTTGATTTTCTGGATACAGATAGCTGACTGCTTATCTATTCCTACAGTTAAAATGATGCATAACTGCTGCATTTTGTGGATGGAAACATTATGGACACTGAAATGTCATCACAGCCCCATTTGCTCATCTGCTGTTATTTACTTTCCAGCAGACAATATTTAGTACAAGGCACACACAATGCAGAAGTCAGCACAGCATTCATCACATTGATACCAGGACGTACAACGCACGCTGCCATGGATCAACAGAAACAGTCTGGGCTGGAGGCTTTACAGAGCTCCCCATCTCCCTTCAGGCTCTGTACAAATTCTCCCTGGCTGAGATGCTGTACTCCTGGAAAGGAGCCAAGGCATGGCTGTGTGCCAGTGGGAGGGCTTCTGGAAAGAGGAGGATGTAGGGATCTGCTGGCAGAGTGACCTTCCTTCTTTTCTGGTGAATACATCCACCACTGCACTGGTTTCCTCCAAAGCTTGCCAGAGCCTGCACACTGTGCTCCCTGGGAGGTTTGCACAGCACTCCCCGTGTCCTTACATGGGTGAGGTTTTTTTGTGGATGCAGATGACACTCTGTTTAGAATAAGACATCTCTGGAAAAGCAATCAGAAGTCCTGCCACACCGTCAGGTCACATGAAGCAAATGCCCAACTATCCAAAAGCATATCCCAAGGAAATCAACAGTCTAAAAGAGATCGTTCAGAACACTTCAGTTCTTCAAACCAGAAGCCACATTGCCATACACCTGTGTGTTGTCGTGTGCTTTGACCTTTATAAACACGCCACAAAAATTGCCCCATAGCAGGAGAATTTCCACTTCAGTGAGGGAGCTCAGCAGATGAATGCTGCCCCTGGAAAGCTTCCAGGAACAGTAAGGCCTCTTACAGTGGTTTTGAGGACAATGGAACAGGCTGCCCAGGGAAGTAGTGGAGTCACCATCCCTGGTGGTGTTTAAAAATTGTGTAGATGGGGCACTTGGGGACATGGTTTCGTGGTGAATGTGGCAGTGCTGGACTTGTGATTGGACTTGATGATATTGGAAGTATTTTCCAACCTAAACAATTCTATGATTCTTTTATAACACTGAGCCAAAGGATAAGTCTTCCTTGACAATGAGCTATAACAGCAATAATAAAGATGAGGATGCTGTCCTTGGATTCTATGGAGGCTGTTTCTGTGCTTCTGTGAGGGTCTCCAAAAGCATGGATTGATCACCTCTTGAAGGCAGGTGGTGGGGCACAGCAAGCAGGGGTCTGTACCACACAGGGCTTTAGTTCTCTGGAGGATGGGAGATTGTTGGTACATATCTGACTCTGTCTTACTGCTTATCTGGCACTGATCCTCAGCCACTTTTTGAGAAAAAAAATCCTGCATCTGGACCTTTGGTGAATATTCTGATTTTTGGGAAAAGCCAAAGAAAAATCTCATCTATCAGAGGATGATGAAAACAAATTTTGTAGTGTGATGGAGCTCTTCTGTCTCACATTTCTTTCTTCTTACTGATTCAGCTTTCTTTTAGTCAACATGTGTGGAAACTTCTGGCTTCACATTTACATCAAGATGCTCCTCGGTGCCATCAGAAAAATATCTTGGAGTGCTGAAAAAGAGGAAAGCAACCACAGAAAGGTGTGGGGATGATAACAAACAAACAGCTGGTCGGAGAGCAGGGGGAACGGAGAGCCAGGTGAAGGGATCTGGGACAAAATCTTCAGCCAGTGCCAGACTAGGGCTCAGCCTCACTGCTCCCCTGAAGCCAAACTTGCTCCAAATAGTTGTTTCCTTTTCCTTCCACGTGGTTCTGAATGTACATCCTTTTGATGCCCTTTTCAAAGAAAGACTTTTGCCATATGGAAATCTGCAGTTAGGCCAGCTCTTGGTTGCCTCATGTCTGCCACATAAAACAAAGTCAGTCGCTTTTTACATCTGAAGGCAGCTGGCTGGAGTGGTTGGATCCAGCTTCAAACAGCATTCACATTTGGGCTTGTCCTGCAATCCCAGTTAGAAGATCTGCTTTGCCATAAAAAGAATGACAAGTTTGTAAGTTTTACAAGAGTGGCCTCAAAGCAGGACTGGAACGGCTTTGCCAGGTCACGTCAGAGTCCCATCAATCCCTGAGTCCTCCAGCTTGGCCCAGGGCAGCCAGACACAGAAGGAAGAGGATACAGATGTTGCAAGCAGCCCGTATTTCCTCAGCATCTGGTATTTGAGATCAATTCCATCAGCTGTACATTAATTTATTGTGGTGGAAGGGTAGACACGGGAGTTGGTCATTCAGAGGAACACAGATTTCTGATACTGTATGAATTCAAGAGCAGCATTTTAAAAACTTCTGTCTCTTTGTTGCCCAGAAAAGCTGTGGATAGCCCATCTCTGGAAGTGTTCAAGGCAAGGTTGGATGGGGCACCGGGTGACCTGGTCTAGGGGAAGGTGTCCCCTGCCTGTCATCCTGGAAAGAGGTTGGAACCAGATGATCTTTGAGTTCTCTTCCCAACTCAATGATTTTATGGATCTAAATCAACAGCTGCTGTCCTGATCCCAGGTCAGAGCCACATGGTGCACCTTACCAGCTAAGGTGAGAAGGGAAAGAGAAGATCTTCATACATAGAGTATGAGGATAAAAATACTCTCAGATGTGAGAGGCTGTGGGTACCAATGGGAATCCTGATACAGCATGGATGCTGTGAATCACCACTGGGCTAATAGGCAGGAGCAAGAGTGGAAAAAGTGATGGTCATGGATTTAAACCCTCAAGCTAGCTTTTCTGCCTGCTCTTCACCTCCTGCGTCAGGGACTGAACCTGTTCCTCTTGACTGCAAATAATTTGGCTTTGGAGCACCCCACATGGAGTCTTTGTGGACATGGATGCACACAAAGGATAGGAAATAAAAATTATAGAAATACAAGGTGTTTGCAAAGTATTTCAAATTGGATACCAGTTTTGTTCCTCCTATATTGGATTGCTGCTGTTCAAGGTCACATGTCACAATGACCTAAAACAAATTGTCCCCTTCTGCAGACACAATGCAAGTATTTTCAGTTGTGTAAAAATTTCACCTGAGTGCAAGCTGTGATCTGGAAACCTCTGCTCCACACAAGGAACAGATTTATTGTGACACCTAGAGAGCAAGAGGTTGCAGATTTCCCATTTGCATCCCCCAACCCTGCTCCAGTTGGATGTAAATAATTCTTTCCTTCTCCTCAGAGTTCTTTCACGCTCACCTTCCTTTCACAGCCCTTTGACTGAGACAAAGGCAAAAGCTGGTACCTGAAAATTTACAAAAACAAACAGTCAGGAAGCATGGGGTCAGCTTCAGTCTTGCCAGAGATTTGCCACGACTATGAGCAGGTCACTTAATCTTATCCCAGCACCACAAGTGATAAAGGCCTCATTGATATCATATTAATCTGTAATCAAAGCTTCACATAAGGATTACAGGATTAAACCACTGCAGAAATGTAATATTCTTCATCTGGATGATCCCTTTGTTCCAAGAGCTCGTGTGTGTTATTGTGATTTTCACATCTGTTCATCACTTGGAGAAAATGCCTTTTGTCCCTTGGTAAGCTCAAGCATACATTTCCTGTGTCACTCTCCCCCACATTATTATTTTAAAATCTAAATACGTTTTCTAAAGGTTAGGACAAGTGTAATTAAAAACAAGTTGACCTGAAAGAACTATTTCATTCACTCCATATAACCCTCCAGTTGGAAAGTGTGTGGGGAATTTGAACTGATCGCACACTTGCTGGAAACAGCAAGGCTGAGGTCACAGACATGACTAGTGGCACTGAATGTTCATTGTGACATTTGTTATGGGAGCTTAATTGTTCAGAAGTTTCATTCAGTACTTTCTGAAAACTAGGATTTGTAGGGTAATTCCAGTGAGCATCCCAGAAACACAAATCACTTTTGTAAGTCATGACTCTTGCACTCACACTGGGAATTGCACATTGTAAGAAATGTAGATACTGCTCAGCACTTCCACTACTCATAATTTTTCTTTTCAGCAATTTGATTTCCTTCAGCTATAAATGAAGTTGCTCCATTCTCCTCACAGACTCCTACCCAATATCTTGTAAAAGTAAATGAACTTTAAAATTGGAGGTAGTTCTCTAGAGAAGCAACTCAGCAATAATTTAGCCTAAAGAAGTTCCCAACTCTGTAATTTATTGATTTAGTTAGCAGTTTGTACTGACTGGATAACAGTTTCCTATCTTATTACTCTGTGTTTTTGTTATATCCAACCTGTCTGGTAGAAGGAATATCAATCTTTGGCAGCTTACAATTGCTAAGAGTAGCTGTTAAATATCCCAAAACCTGCCTTTATTTCATTTTGGTGTTTCAAAGTTTCTTATTTGGAGGACTGACAAATCATTAAAAAGATTTACTTTTCTTCACGAGGAAAACAAAAGAAAAAGAAAAAGAGATTGTTCAGTCCTGTCTCCAAAAGGGAGGCAGACAGTTCTGTACTTTTGGTAGTTGCACAAAATCCTCTGCTGCAGTTCCCATCCAGCCTGTAGAAAGTGTTGGTCACATCACCCCACTCTCTCTGCAGCAATAAATGCAGATGAGGTGTGGTTGCCTAGAGGATGGAACAGCAGAAGGTATCAATGCACTTTATGATGCTTGGCAGGAAAGACAGACTACACTGTACAGCTTGTTTGAGACAGACTAGAAGTTGATCGCTGACACTTGTGGCTGAGAAAAGGTTCTACAAGGTCAGAGCTGCTAAAATTGGACTCGTAAAGAGAAAAATGTGAGGACAGTGGGGATAATACAAAGCAAATGTTGGTTGCATTTGGGGTTGTAAAACTGCTTTGTTTCAACAAATTCAACAATACAAATTTCATTCTTGGTTTTGGATGATATTTGAATGATTAGGTAATTAAAAGGCTTGTGAAAGTAGCTGTGTAAATTGTGAAAGAAAGAAACCCAAACAGGTGTTGAAGGTGGAGTTCCCATGCACGTTGCAGTACTGACACTCATCAGGAGTGCTCTTGTGCTCCCACAGAAATGCCTGCTCCATGCTACAGACAGGATCTGGAGAGCACTCCTCACCCAGCTGACCAGTGACACCCCAACAAATGCTGAGGAAGCTTTCAAAGACAATTTTAGATAAGAACAATAAACAATCCCTTCTTCAATTCATCAGTTGCTGCATTCTTACCGAAGATTTTGAGCTCAAAGATGCCTCATCTAATGAAGAACAGGAAGAAGTCGATGGCACAATTTTCAGCAGGTTTTTAGGGACCAATTGTTCCATATGGCTAATGCCTGCACTAATAAGTCCTTCTTCAGAGCAAAAAGAACACAAGATTTATACTATACGTCTCATGAGTCAGAAAGTTTTCAAGCTTTCCATTGTGCTGTTAGAGAGCCAGTTCTTCATCTAGCTCTGTGTAAAACCAAGAGCAGTTTCTGCTTCTTTAAGGGCAATGGCATTGTTCTGTAACAAATACACCAAAGCAGAGCAATGCCATCTCCTGATAGAACTACCTGCCCAAATTGGCCTGATTTTTCCTAAGATAACCCTATGTATTCTGCTACCTTTATACAGAACACATTGCTAGAGCTGAGGCTTTGCTCTCCTGCGGGCTCTGGCTCTAGCATTGCTCACATCTTTCCCTCAGAGCAGACCTCTTGCATTCTCTTACTTTAGGATAGTTCTCATGAGTTAGAAGGCCATATAAGGGTCTGCACAGATACTCTACACTCTTGTGTCATGGCCACTCCCTCACCAAAGCCCAAATACCAGAATCATCATCTCTGCCCTGTCTTCTGTTGAACCCCCAGACCAAAATCCACACAATGATCTTTAACTTCCCAGTGCACCACAAGAAAGAAAATCGGTTCTCCATCTGCTCTTTCATTTCCTGACCTGTGTGATGATCAAGTGACTGTTCTGCTCCCTCTGCCATTATTTTGAGACTGAGGACCACAGGAGCCCAGACACATTAGCAAGCTGATGTTGAGCTGCCAGACTCTATCAATTAGTGCAGCAGTTTCAGCCCACATTTCAGATACCTTCTCCCACACTGTAGCATATTTTAAGATGTGTCAGAGATTCCTCACTCAGAAGACTGATGAGTGTGTGCTGTTCCTGGCCTTCTTTGCAGGACTTCTTTTTCACTTCTTTTTGAGATGACCTCTTTGGTGTGAGTCTGCAGTGGGGCTCTTGATGTATCTCACTGTTTTCTTTTCCAAGAAAGTCAATGTCCCCAAGCAGAGAAAAGCTGAATCCCTTTGCATGGCAGAGCACATGCTCAGCCAATAAGCAACACATTTCTTCTCTGAGCACCAGCCAACTCATAAACCAGTCCCTGGGAGCTTTGTCTGCTTCTTTCCCTTCTGAAGCAATCAGAGAGGATGAGTGTTCACAGCCCCACTGCCTGCACACCCAGCAGCACAGGAGCACTGCTCTGGCTGAGGCAGCCTGTGTGACTCAGCTCTGCCTGCAAATGTGACAACCTTTGTTAGGAAGAAAACCTAGGGGTTTGGTACCAAAATAAACTCATCTCTGAGTGCAGCTGAACTGCCTGACACTATCAGACAGGTTGTGTAATGCAGTTTCAGCTCTCCTCTACCAAGCTTTTTCTTAACTGTCTAGCTTAACACCCCTGAACCCCTCTGGCCAGCATATATAAACAGAGAAGTCTGAGCTGTGCTTTATCTTTTCCTCCTGAAAAATCCCCTAGTTTGAACTTTCCAGCCAGTTATTCCAAGCTGTGGTTGCATTAATCAAACTAATGATACCGGGTTATCTGCAGGAATATCAATATTATATGGCACAAAAACGAATCCCACAATTTATGGTGCTCTGTACAGTGTCTGTGTTCCTGTGCCAGTCTGAACATATTATAAATTACTTATCTTTTTTTTTTTTTTTTGCCTGGAGAACGTGGTCTGATGAGGGTTATTAGAACCCTGCAGCTGTCCAAGGATAAGATAGCTTAGTATTTAGCTTTACTGTGTTACTCATGCAAGGTTATTATGGTCATGGATGCCAGTGACAGCCTCGGGTCTCCGTTCTGCTCAGACACTTCGTGCAAATGTTTGTATTGAAATAACCACTCCTGGGATAAAGCCCTGGAGAAAAGAGATTGTGGATCTAAATGAAACCACAGTGACCTGTGGTTTGAGGAGCACCAAATCAGCTGCATCAGGAAGGGGAACATCCATCACCTCAGTCTGCTCCTTTCCTTTAGAGAAGAAAAAGAAAGCATGAAGCTCTTCTCCAAACAGTGCTGTGGTCAGGAACTGATTTATCTTAAATCTGTCTGCAGTGCCTGCTGCTGGGTTTTATGACTGGGGCTCTTCAGCCATCCAGTAGCAGTAAGAATAATTTAGTGACCAAAAATTGTCTTCGTGTCCCAGTTAGGGCTGTTACCTGTGAGTTTTGAGTCAATTGCTGAAGCCATGATTTAACACTTTTACTGTACTGCCAAGAAAAAAATTCTATTTGATATGAGATGTCCAAACCCTTCTCCATCTTTTCCAGGAAAAGGTATTGTTGACCAACTAAGACAGGAAAAAGGATGCTAAAACTTGGCTAAACCCAAGAGCAGGATACTGGATAAGAAGACACTGAACATATTAGCTTTTTTTAATCAGACACTTTGATTCAGGATGCTTAGTAAAGGGGGCTCATTGCTGATAACAGGGACTCTGCAATGACTTCAGTGACACATCCATTTTTTTTTTCTCCATTCTACTTCTAGTTTTACTGGTGTCTTGGAAACAGGAACACAGTATGATAGAATCATGATGTCCTTTCCACTGCAGTAATGTTTTTCTCTAAGTTTGCTTGCTCTGGGCTCCCTCCAGGGACCCTCAGAGGGGTGTCTTCAACCTGTTTACTTGGGTCAAACAGATAAACCCTTGGTGCTGTGACCCAGAGGTTCTTTGAGCAGTGGTGGGACACAGACCTGCTCAGAGCAATCAGAGAAAAAAGCCCTGCTGCAGCATATGTTCAGAGCCACAAGAACCCTTCATGCTTCCCCTTTCTGCTGGGAAAAGCCTTTGGTGAAGATGGGATGTGTTGTGGTTTTAAGCTCAGCTGGCACCACACACCTACTTGCTCAACCCCCCATCTCTTTCCTGCCCCACCCTGGTGGAATGGGGAGGAGAATCACAGTGAAACTCGTATGTTGAGATAAAAACTGTTTAATTATTGAAAAATAAAGTAAAATACAGCAATAGTAATAAATTATAATGATAATTAAAAGGGAGAAAACAAGTGATGCATGATGCTATTGCTCACCACTTGCTGACCAATGCCAGAACTGATTCCTGAGCCCAGACTTCTTCCAGGAAACTTCCCTAGTTTATATACTAGCCATGACATTCTGTGTTGTGGAATATCCTTGTGGTCAGTTCAGGTCACCTGAGTCCCAGCTATGCTCCCTCCCAGTTTCTTTTGAGAACCTCCTCACTGGCAGAACCAAGTCCATGAGACAAGGAAAAAATCTGAAGTCCTTGACTTAGGATAAACACGACTTAGCAAAACCAGAAAACATCATTGTGCTATCAACACCATTCTTATTCTGACTCCAAAACACAGCACAGTTAGAGATACTGAGAAGAAATTAACTCTGCCCTAGCTGAAACCAGGATAGGGTGACAGCTGGAGGAAGTGCCCTCTGCAATCACATGAATCAAGGGAATGGGACAAGTGGCATCCAGACCCCAGCCACATCTGGATCCCATTCACATTGTGTCTGAGGGGAGAGGCAGGAGAACAGAGAAGCAAGCCCTGCAGACTGCTTTAGGAGGCAGATCTGCTTCCCTATTTAGATCCTCTGCTTCCCTTGTCATGTGGTTTGCATTTGTCTCTTTTTTCACGTGGAAATACTGCTTTTAGAGCCATCAGCTTTAACAGGGATGAGTGTAGTGGCCATGACATCATTGGCAGTGTGCTTCTCCCACCTGCAACTTGGCAGCTTTTGACAAAGTGGGAAATCCCAGGGGGACTCTTGTGTCTTTGGCAGGTTTGTTCTGCTCTTGCTTGCAGGCAGCCTCAGCAAACAGCAGGCAAAGGTGTCAGGAAAGAGGAAGCAGTAGAAGGACTTGGAAAAAGAGGTAAGTTAATTAGAAAGAGTCAACATCAATTACTGTGACATTTAATATCAGTTTTTTCCTTTTAATTGAGAGCACACTGATTCCTTTGGGAAAATCTGCTATCAGCTTTGAGCCAAATGCCCAACAAACAAGAACTAGCACAAGCCCTCTGTAAGTCCATTATACCCTGTGAAATTATCCCTGCTGCAGACCTGGCCTTGTCAGTGCTCCACAGCCCTGAGGCTGCCTTGGCACACCCCTGTGAAAGCACAGCCTAGACACCTTGCAACTTCATTAGTCAGGTTTATTACTTACCATAAGATTCCTTGGTTTTATTCAAACCTTCATTAGGGCTTGTCATAGAAAGGCTATGTGTTAATAATAAAAAAAAAATAATAAACAGAAACAAGGACAAAGCTTTTCTGCCACTGAGTCTACTAATGAGATCTGCACAGATAAATAAGAGACAAAGCAAAGGATTCAGATGTATTTCCACTGAACTGCAGCCAGAAACAGTGTGTGGAGCAGGGGTAGAAATACTCCCACCGACCTTCCTCCAGCTGTGCCAAAGTGGCAATGCAGGTTCAGTCATGACCCCTTGGGTACCTCCAGGACCACAGGGACTTCAGCAGCTACTTCACATTGCAATTCAGCCTGGTTGTTCCCTGTTGTGAAGTTCTTGACCAAAAATTGTGTAGAGATACCTGCACACACTGTCACCACCCCTCTGAGTGCAGGGTTTTCAGACAGCTATCACCAACCATGTCAAAGTCCGAGTCCCAAAAGAGTGGTCCCACACTCTTACATTTAGCACTCAGGCTGTCCATCCTTTGTCCATTTTGAGAGTGCTGCATTCAGGTACATTTGTTTGGAATGATATGCTCTAGTTTGATTTTTTGCAAACTAAGAAGGAAACTTCCTGCTGTTCAGGCCATAATTTTGATTCTTCTCGAAGCTCTTTGCTGCCTGCACAGGGACATTGTCTCTGGCTCAGAGCTCTCACTGGCCAGTCAGTAACAAAATAATTTGTACGGATGGCAGAGCTGCAGATGATCTCCTGGGCATTTATTAATTCTGCATTTCCACTTCTAAATGGGCCAAGAAGCATTTTGTTCTCTTTATTTTCCACCTAAATGCTTCAGCTGCTGGAATGAGAGGTCAAACTAGAAGCATTTGTACCCAGCTGTGGTCAGCTCTCTGTTGCCCACATACTGTTCTTCCCAGTCATCCCAGGAGATGAAGATTGTGTGGCATCCTTGGCCATTAGCAAACCCTTGCCAAGGAGATTTCCCATGGAGAATCGACAAGTTCAGCTGTCACTTTCTCACAGCATGTGCAGCAAGAGCTCTGGTTAAAAAGAGATATTTTTAGCCTGGAGGTACTTGGCCAACTGGCATGGGGCTCTCCCTGTTGCCTGAGGATATAAAAAAGGAAAGTAGAGGTTCAGAGTTCCCAGTACCATCTGTATTTTGGGAACTGTTTGCAGCTGATGTCCTCTGCAAGGAAAGGGTGTTCTTTTTTCCTTGTGAGCCAATGTCACGTCAGTCAAAACTGCCCCTTTTGGAAATTTATGCACTGTGCTCAGTGAATGTCTTCTGAGCCCTTCTAAGGGGTAAAATATGTATGAAATAACATCCCACAGTACCCCAGGGAAATGGAAGAGAATGGATCTGCCCTGGTATGCATTCTATAAGGTGTGCCTGGCATGCATAGTCACAATATAGAGGTAGTCCTTGGATTCTTCCTTGCTTTTTGCTGCTTATTATTATCTTGAGGGAGAAATGTTTTAAGTGGCTCAGGGAGTCAGAGACAGCTACAGCAACCATCATCAGCTCCAAATCAATAATGGATACCATCCAGAGATGCTTCAGGATGAGAGGCATTTCACTTTCAGAAAACCAATTCTTGAAGTGAAGCAGCTGGCATTGTTAAAAAGACAATGAAACAGCAGAGTGGGGTAAAAAGGATTAAGAAAAGAATGTCCATCAAAAAAATTATTAGCCACTTCATCAAGAGGATAAAATAAAAGGCCAGCTTCTTAAATGATTAGGGCCTGTGCATAAAATTTCTGGCCATGAAGGTCTCTCCTGCCCCAAATTCAGGGCCCAGTTTAACAAGTGAATCTTTGGAGTTGCCAAAGATGGTCCCAGTGCTCACTCTCACACACTCAGGTACACACAGATGGAGCTGACCACATTCAAGAAAGAAGACTTTTCTGCCTTTTGCTGAGCTAATTTGAAACCACAGCATCCCTGGCTGTGGGTGTAGACAGGATGGCACAGGGAAGGAGGGTGAAGAGCCAGGGCAGACTGAGCCACTTTAAGCTATTCTTCTCCCAGATAGGTTCTTGACTTGCACCTGTCCAGTCCTGAGCTGTGTCTCTAGTACCTTCTTCTAAAAACTCAATAACTGATGCTTAAGCTGCAGTGCAGCTGAAAGGAACACGTGCAGACTTGAGTTAAAATGTGGGTTTCATTCCCTTATATGCCAGTTAATTACTAGGCAAGGACTATGTTTATGCACAATGAGCTGCACCTCACTGATCACTCTTTACATTTATGTGTCCCGATGGTGTGGAAGTTTTTTACTGTATGTCTGAGAATTAAGAATTATCTCCATGAAAGCAGCAGCTCTTTTAGTGAGGGATGAGCCACAAGGGCTGCTCCAGTGGTTTTGCCTCTGCCTGACTCAGAGAGGAGATCCAGTGACAACCCCTGGTTGGGATGCTGGCCCTGATCTGCCCTGCACAACCCTCAGGCTGTCGTGGCATGAGCAGAGTTTTTATCAAATGGGATAATATTGTCTCCTTTGAATAGGAAAAAGCTTTACCACAGTTAGCAATGCTGGGTCACCTGCTCTTGCTCTTGGGAGCCTAAGGAAAAATTACTGTATACAAACAGCTCCAATAACTACTTTTGTAGACTCTGTAAACAGAGTGGTTAAAAATTATACCCTCGATGAGTATCCAACAGTGTACCCTTTTAAGATTGGAAATGAGTTCTGGATTGTCTGAGTAAAAACAGCTTTTAACTAACAGGATGGAGCCTAATGAGAGATCAATGTCTATTGTGGGAGAATTATCCTCCTCCCCAGGAGGCTGAAGGAGACATTTGCCACTGTGGGGAGTGCTGAGATTTGGGAAATAGGCAGGGGAAAAGAAACAGGCTTGATTTTTGGTTATCAGCACCACACTGCAGACCAACAGGAAACTGACTCCAAGACCAAACCTATTTCAGATCCTGATTTCAGCATTCAGCCATCCTACAGGATCTTTAATTAAATATACAGTACATATTGACATAAAAGCTAATAAAGCACAATGAAACCCAAATAAAAATCATTCCTGAGGGAGTCATCAGGAGCCTCCCTTGGCAGGCTTGAGGCAGAGCTGTCATGTCAGGGGGAGATGTGCCCTGAACATGCAGATCCCTGCATGTGGCAGAGCAGCTGTAAAAGGATGAGTGAAGAGAAGTCCAAAGTTGAGGACTTTGTGACTCCACTGCAATACTGCAAGCTCTAGGCATATAAAGTTAGATATTAAAAAAAAAAAAAAAATCCCCTCTCCTAACTCCATTCATCAAAGCAAAACAGGTGGAATGTGGAAGGCTTCAACCTGATCATTGGGTCTTTCTAAATGAAAGAACTAAAGCTTTGCTAGTAGAGAATGTGGGAGCGCACCACATCTTGTATCAACACTGGGGCAGGATTCTGTAGAAAATCAGCAGAGTTTCCAGCTGTGCAGGCAGCTGTAAATTACAGCCAAGGGCCAAAATTGCTATTGACCTAACTGGCCATTGAGTGAGCTCACCTATTGCATCGATGAGTTATTGTGGTTAATTCTTCTGGTTATGAAGTTGTCTCATCCTGTTAGGCATCTACAAAGAAATAAGCAATATAACCTTTGTCACACTGACTTGCCAGTGAGTGAATGGGAAATACATGGGGAATAAATCTGCAATGAACTGTTTATGGGAGGAGAAAGGCACTGAACATGCTCATGTGTTCAGAGGATGATTGATAGGGAAACGTGCACCTTTCTTCAAACATTTTCTTGGATAATGTGCTTCACACAAGCAATCATTAAAACTTTTGCACTTAGCTGGGAAAATTCCTGAACATAGTGATTTGTTCAAAACACAGTGCAGGGATATAAAGGCAGAAGATTAAATTCTTGTACAGCATTAGGCTTGCCTTCCTCTAGGCTTGGCCTCTCTTCACCATCCTAGTTTACAGGCCCACCAGGGACAGCTAGGTTAGTTGTTTTACAAATCAGTTTTGGTGGGCTCAAGAAGCCTAATTTTACTTTAAACACAGAATCATGTTTTGCCAATGAAATGGGAAGAAAAAGAGATTCAGTGGCTTCTTAAAGTCTTTCACAACTCTCTTATCAAAAATTCGTTTGACCTTCCTTCTGAGGAAGCAGCAGTGGGGGTTCATGGCTACAAAGAGGGGCAGCAGCTTGTGCTCTTCCTGCAGGGTCATTTTTGTGTTCTGATTATCCATCTAAGTGTTTCCATGCTTTTCAGAATAGCATCCCAACCATTTCTGCCCAGAGAAGTGACAAGGGAATGCATCAGCACTATCTGCATTACCTGCTCACGTTCCTTGAGTAGTTCTGCTCTACGAAGTGTTGGTAATTCTGTACTCATCTCTTTAATGCATTTGTTTCCAACTCCCTACATTAACTGTATATTCAATTAAGTTGGAAAAAAATCTCATTCTGAAACTGGAAACCTCCCCATGCACAGCTTCTCTGCTGCTGACCTTCCTCAAAGTCATGAAGACAGTCTGTGTCCTTTAGGGATTTCTCCTCATCTGGAATTAATAGCTTTCTTCCCAGAATAACCATATCTCTTGCTACTCATCCTGTATTTCCTCAAAAAGTCAGTCCACCCAGGTTTGGAGCCTTGTCCTAAGTTTGGAGCACCCACTGTGAAAGTCTTTGTGTCTCACAGCTGGCACCACTTTCAGCAGGAGATCACTGCTGGAGACATCAAGGACTTCCTGTAGATCACTTCCAACCTGTAGTTTTGTCAAATTCCATGATGCTGTGCTTTATCTGGGAAAACCCAAACGGTGCATGTCACATATGGGAAGTAGTCCAGCAGCTGCCTGTTAAACTCCATGTGCTGCTTCCCTGCAGATCCCTTTAGCTTCTTACCACCTCTCAGTGCTGAGTCAACTCAGATTTGCCAGGATGGCAACCAGCTCCAGTCTGGGAATCAGGCTGATGGAGTGAAAAAGCCTGATGGAGAAACAAATAATAAATCCATCTAGACCCCAGAGCTGTGTCACTTCCCTGGCCTGAGTTGTGGTATTGCCCAGTGCAGGCTGTGTAACTCCTCCCTCCCAACAAACCCAAGGAATCTGATGGAGCAACACTGAATTCCATCCCACAGGTGATGGCTGGAGCTGAATCATCTAATGAGTGGCCCAGGCCCCCTTGGCTGGGTCAGGGTGGCTGTCCCAAGACTGCAGCAGGGAGCCAGGAGCTGCAGCTGACACAGCAAGGCCACTGCCCCATGTGTCCCCAGGGCTCTCCCAGGAGCCAGGCAGCAGTTCAAGGGCAAGCAGGGGCTAGGATTGTTCATAGTTTCAGTGACAAGTAGAAGCTTCTTGCACCTCTCTTCCCAACTCTGTGCATTCACACACATTATTTATAGCCCTGTTTCTTTCCTAGGGCTATCCACAAAACAGAAATGTCAGATTCTCATGCTGTCAGTAGGGAACTCAGCATCCTATTTTGGACTAAAGCATAGATTAGCATCTAAGCCTGAAATCTTTGACACTTGATTTGTCATGGCTGAGTTTCCTTCACCCTGAGAACTTCTAATTCAGGCCTCCAGGAGGAATCTACCCTGTGAGTTTTCCTCACAATGGACTATAGTCACTTTATACCCCTAGTACATCTCTGCAAGAAGTGCAAACAATTGTTTTCTGTTGAATTCCTGGAGTGTCTTCCATACAAATTATGATGGAGACATTATTTTGCACCACAAACTAAGATGTTCTTCACCTGGGTTTTTTGAGTTGGTTTGGGGTTTCTTGTTTTGGGGGTGGTTTTTTTTCAGTAAGATTTAGGCCAGAAACTACAAAGCAACACAAAAGATCAAAATTTGTCATTTCTCACAGAATGGGGAAACATGAATGCAATGAAATCGTAATTTAATCTCCTGTAAACAACTTTGTGGATAAATGCAATGAGATGTGTCCTGCATATGAATACTGCCAGGCAGCCCTTTATAGATCTTAAGCTTGTATTGATCTGTGCATCCATAAAAGCTCTTATTTGTCAGGCATAAGAGAACAGACTCAGTATGCATGACCACACATGCCAATGTCAATAGAGCTATAAAGCTGCACCCTCTGAAAAATAAATTGTAAGTCCGATTTTAGTTCAAAAGAATGGAAATCTGTGACATTAAGAATTAAAAATCAAAGTCTCCTGACCCAGATTAACTTTCTTTGCTCAATCACCCATACATAACATGCTCTAAATCAGCTCCTGGAGATGTCCTTTTGCATGTTTTTCATGATTAATTGAATTAGCAATTGATTTGTATAATATGACTCACTTAGAAATAAAGACACACCAAACTGACAGCATGCACACCATTCAGGTAGCAACAAATCACAGGTCCTGCAGTTAATCTCACCCCAGGCCACTGGGGAAATGCAGATTTGTTGTCTCCTCTCCAGAGCACAGATTCAGAGTGCCTGTGCACACTCTGTGTGTGTGGACAAAACCAAACAAACAAGCACACACATGCCCTGCAAATGCACAAAGAGCTTCAGTCATGGCAGGGGTGAATCTTTCTGTGGCTGATTTATAGATGCTCTGCTGAGGGGCTTGTAGAGCTTGGAAAAAGAGTTCAGGGCTTAGAGGAAACAACTGAAGATGGGTTCCTTTGAAGTCAGGAAGGAATGGGGGAAAGCATCAAAATTATTCAAGTTGGGAGTTGGTATTTAGTCATCCCTGGCTTAGGTTTAGAGTAGGACTTCACATTGTCCTGAGTTTGGGTCACATTTTGGTTTTTACTAGCAAGATTTAGGATTGAGGTCCATAGGTTTATCTGGACAGAGCTGAAAAGGTGGACTTGATGGGATAAAGAGCATGCAGGGATATGTGGGGTTCTTCAGAGTCAAACTGTGTGAGTGCTGAGACATGCAGAGGGGGATAAAGCAGAGTGCAGGTGACAGGAGCCCCCACAAACCCATGTTCTGAGTTAGTGATAAGGAGTGCAGAGCCAGCCAGGAACAGGTCAGAGCAGCTGCACACACCTTGCTCCTCAGGCCTTGGGTTTGGCTTGTAGGGTCTCCAGAAGGGGACAAAACTGCAGATTAGATGTTTGACTGAGCTGAGGTCAGTGTATGGCTGAGTGAGATCCTGGGATTAGGTTTTTACACCAGGGACAGAGCCTCGCTGGCTGCACCAAGCCCAGCACATGACAGGCAGCTCACAGCTGGGTGTGTGAAGATGTCCAGTAGCATGTGGCAGCCTACGTTTCCCAGTTTCCAGCAGGCACCAGCAGTCTCCCAGCCCCTTTCCCAGGACGAATCTGGTCTTTCCAGCAATGTGAATCCTTCCATAGTGCTAAAAGCTGTTGCAGGAGCCCTGGGCTGCCAGGGAGGGAGGATGGCTGACAGCAGTGGGAAGGGATGACCTTTCCTTGGCCCAATTATTTTGATATTTAAAATGTGGATCCAGAAACAAGAGTTCATCATTTCTTTTGCCCGAGATCATTATGCAGTGAGAAATGGGCAATACTGTGAATTATTATAAACTGGCACCAGACCGAGACTGCATTTTTCTTTTCCCCTTTCTTTTGCTTTCCTGAGAAACATCCCTATTGGTGTATTGAAGCAGCAGCTTTTCATGAGAAAATAACATTTTTATGCCTGTCAAAATTTCCTTTCATTTATGCCAAGAAGTCACGACTGATGCCATGTCTCCTTTTCTCCTGGGTGTGAATCTCTTTCCCAGCACCAGTTAAGTGGAGGGAAGAGTGAACTTTATCTTTCCTGTCAGCTTGGCTAGACATTACTGGGAATGGGAACAGGCAAGATCCCATTTTCTCCCCTGTCATTTTAACCCTGAAAATCCTGATGCTTGAATGGGTATTGGTTAATCCCAGGCTAAGCAATGGCCATTTCCAGGGGACTCGGGGTAGTTTCCCCTTCCACATTTAGGAAAAGCAGCTCTGATTTGTTAAAAATAACATCCCCATGTGTAAGAAGAATGGGGTTTATTCCAATATGCCACTGAAATATTTTCAAATCCACTGAAAAAATACCTCTCCCTAAATTCTTGGACAAATTCTTTGCATTGCAATTTTTAGGAGGCGGGCAGAGCTTTTCTGATGTAAAGACCCTGGGATTTGGCTCCTTGGTCATCAATCTGCATAAGCACGCAGCAGCTATGTGGTCATTACCATAGTAATTCCCCCCTCCCCTTTATAATTTCTCTGCTACACAGGCTGGGGGAAAGAGAATCATTTTGTTCTCTGCAGCTACATCATGACATTAAAGCAGTTTCCCTGCTGGCCTCGGGTCCTGCTTGAATAGAGCTGCTCAAGAAAGTTGTGTAGTGCTTTGTTTTGCTCAGAAATGCTGATATGCAGAAATGAAAACTGGCTTTGTGAGGAATGGTCAGTTTTGATGCATTTTTCAGGTTTTTTATTCTCCTCTCCCGTTTTTTTTTCCCTTTACAGAAGGGGGTTTTGAAACAGTGAATTACCAGCAGCATATTAAAACAAAAAATATGCTGGTTGCTCTTTCTTCTAGAAAATTAATTACACTATTGAGACTAAAGTTATTTTAAAACTAGGGATGCTTCAAGTCAAAGAGAAATATTTCTGAGATGTGTACTGACTTTTTCAGGTTTTTATTTCTCATATATGTTTTGCTTTTGATGATTTACCCTCTTTAGGTCTGGATTCTTTTTTAATCTAAAAATAAATAAATATTTGCAGGGTAGTGAAATTACCTCCTGCTCAGTAAGACCCCACAGTGGATGTTCCAGTGCACATGACAAATGTTACAAAGTGAGTCAGTGTTCTCCTCTGGTCCTGGGGGACCTGGTACTATTTCTTACTGTTTTCATATCTTTGGAAGACAAGTCATCTGGACTAAAAAACACATTTTGTTCTTTATGTTCAGGGAAAGAGGGAGAAAAAAAACCCCAAAGCCCACAAACTCGGGTTTGATTCATCTCTCAGCATTATTTTTATTTTTGGTCTATTGAACAAGGAGTGGAGTTTAAATCAAGTGCTGTGATCTGATGCCAGCTACTGTTACAGGGCTGTAGGGGCTGTGTTAGAGAGTTCAGCAGTCACTGGGAAGACACTAACTCTGCTGTTATTATTTTTGCAGGTATGGTCTGAGCAGAATGAAAAACATAGATTTAGAATCGATCTCCTTGAAAGAAGCAGTAAAATAACATCCGTGTACCTTCAAGCCAAAGACTAACAGAATATCAATAACTGCCATGGTACCAACTCTGAGCCAAATTCATCTCCCACGGACCAGGTGTGACTGAATCCATACCAGCACCACTTTTGATCTAAACAGATCTCAGTTGGGAGACAATAAATCTGAATTTCTGCAAGCAGAATGGAGACACAAGTGATTAAAAAAAAAAAAAACAAACAGCAGCAAACATCAGGATTTTTGTTGAAGTTCAAGGCTGTTTGGAACATCTCTGCACTCTCAACCTGAGAAATCCTGCAATATTTTTCTAGCCAGACCTTTTTTTTGTGATCTTCCTGCCTGTATGTGCACACCCTCTCTCAGCTGGAGAGCACTCCCTGTGGGAGAGTCCAGGCTGGCAAAACTTCCCCACAAAAATACTCCAGCTCACATCTTTGCTACAGGCTACACAAACAGCAGGTGAAAACATAGCTGTGCTGCAAAGATCTTCCCACCAGCTGGCAGACAATTTACAGAGAGATTAACTCTTCAGAGCTCAGCAAGAATTTTGTTTTTCCTCAGGTGCTTTATGTTTTCAGGGGCAGTCTGAGGTAAAGGCTAAAAAAAAAGAGCATTGGTTGGGAGTTTTTACTAGGCACAATGTACCTAAGAGTTTGAAGAGTGTTTTTAGAGTTAGGCTACAGAAAACACTGTAAAATCCTCATCTGGATAAAGGCACCCAGCATCATTTCTTTGGTAAGTCATTCCAGCACAGCTTTACTGGAGCAACTGGTTTCAGCTCTTACAGCCTTATGTAGGAACGGATTTTTGGCCAGGATCAGAAACAGGCCACCAGAAAAGCTTTGCACCTTGCACTTTGTGTTACAGAAATGCCCTGTCCCTATCCTGACCTGGCCCAAATTTTCAGTTTAGCAGAGGTACCAGGATCAAAACAGAAGGCAGCTGACAATATCCCAGCTCTGGAAACAGGGTCTGCTCACCTGAGCAAAGAGGCAGAGCACTGTGATCAGGGAAGGTGCTGAGGAGCCCTTACATCTTGCCAATAAATATGCTTCAACTGTTTTGATCCTCTGGATAGTCCACAGTTTCTGGGATTTTCTTTGTTTTTAAACTAACCTTTGGTAATAACAGTGAAAACACAGTAATTATGTGGGATCTGTCGTTCTTAGTTTTGCTGGCAACCCGCCTCGCCTTAATGTGCCCATTCTGCCTCAGAAGCCAACTTCACACAAATCCCTGGAAGAAGTCAGTGCCAAATAATGCCTGTCAAATGTGGCTCCCCCGTGAAGTTTAGGCTCAGGTTTGGAAACTGGTTTTCATCTGTTTGAAAGCAGGTTTTCATCTGTTGAAACCTTAGAGTCAGCACCAACAGCAAAGATCTCAAAAATTATAATGGGACTTGGAAAAGTCAAGAGCGAAGGTTAGATTTAATTTGTCTGCTTAGCATAAAGCTGAGAATTTTGCAAATTCTATAAAGGTATCTTTTCTTTATCTTTTCTTTTTCTTTTTCTTTTTTTTTTTTCCCCTTGGAGAGGTTGTGTCCCAGCCATCAGGAGTGAGGAGATTAGTGCACATTCGACACAAGCATCATGGGGTGTGTGTCAGAGCAGGGCAGCCCTGTGGTGGTGGGACTCCAGGCTAATTAAAGCCCAACATTGTGTCCCCAATTCATACCAACACTAGAAACAGTGGCTGATAGGGAAATTCAGGCACAGCAGCTGCTCTTTTCACAGCAGTACAATAACTATCTCTTTAATGAGAAGGGGTGAGGGGGAGGGATGCAGCCCAAATAACAGCACCTGCCTGCTTATGCCACACCGAAAATCACAACAGCTAATCCCCCTTGCCTGTCATGTTAATTGTTGTGAAGCTCCTTTTGATATCAAACTATTTGTCCTTTGACTGAAATAAATCAGGCCTTAAGCACCACATTTATCTCGCTATGATACAGGAGCAGAGGTGAGCACCGAGGGGAGATTTATACAATGGGAGCAGCGTACAGCACGCCTGGGGGATATTTATGGGCTCGGGATCTTTTCCTCAGGAAAAGCAGTCTGTTGACATTGTTCACTACAAAGGAGAAGTTCAAATGCTGTATATTACACTACAGCCCTGATACACCATTTGACACGACTGGGATGTAAACAAAGCAAAGGAGGGGGGGAAAACGCCTGGCTGGCTTTGGCTCACAGTGGTGTTTTCAGCTAGTTCAGCAGGAATTGAAGGTTTGTACACAACTCTGGGACCCGGTAGCTTCGTTCAAACTGTTTGTGCATTCAAGGGGGTATCTAGTGGCCCTTGCTGGTGCTGGTTCACATGACAGAAAATGTCCTTGTGCAGAGCCCGTGGAGTGCACAGCACAGCTTTTCTGGCACGCAGGGAAGGGTAAACTCACAAGGGCTGCAGTCACCCTCTCCTTGCCCTTCCCACTTGTTAGCCTCTGTGGCAAACCCTCAGTGGAAGATACTGGGAGAAGATCCTCACAGAAAGGTGCATGGAAAAGCCTTCTAGACTTCTAGTGCAGGGAATCTTGAGAGTGGGAACTGGGAAAATTCCTCTTTAACATGTCTTACAGGCATGTTTGGTCACACAGAGCATCACCTTTTCCGAAGTATGGCTAAAAACTCTTTTGGGGATCCCAGATGAAGGGCTGAACTCACACAGGAGTTCGGGTATTTTCCTGTTTATTTGTCCCACCAGGGCTCAGTTGCTCATGCTGAGGTCCTTCATCCCCCATGCAATTCCCTCCACAGAGGTCCTGTGCTGTTTGCTCCTGAGAGTTTGCAAAGATGTCTCTGAAAGGTGAATTTGGATCCAGACAGGCAAAGGGGAGGGTTATTTGCTTCAATTCCTCTTTGCCTGGAGGGAGTGCAGGCACAGCAGGCACAAACCTGCCTGAGCTTCACTAAGCACCAGTAAATGCCATTGAAAATTTTCCTATATTCTTTGGTGGAGGAAAGAAAAAGCAGATAGCCTACAGTGACAGCATCATCCACAATCCAAGAAAATCCCGTTAATCTTTCACACCTCCTAAGAAACACCTGTCCTCTATTTTTACTGCTCATGTTACTAATGGAAACCAAGCAGTTTAACTTTGTTTGTGAAAACGTGCTGCTCTGGAGAGGTGTTGCCAGGAAAATAAAACTGTGAGAGAGAGACAGAAAAAACAGCAACTCCCTTTCAAATCTGTTGGTGTTACTGGGAGAGAGAACTTGGGGCAAGTTCAAGAGCAGTGTAGGAACATTTTCCACAGTTTCATCTGTTTGGGATGAAGGAGAATTTTTACTGATTAAAGGAGACTCCCTTGTCTCTTCAGTGTGGAGGTCTCTCTTTCTGCAGAGAATGACTTGTGGGTTTCAGTGGGCTCCTCCATGACTCCCCATATAAGGACAGTGGTGGGGAGGCCCTCCTGCCTCCCAGAAAGAATGCTCTGAACTCCCACTCCTGTGCTGCTTTATAGAGTGAGGCAAAATGAGGAGCAAGGATTGTGTCTTCCCACAGACCTTAAACATTTTCCCAGGCCCACAGATCCCTTTACCCTCTATTACAGTGCAAATACTACCTAAAAAAATCAAGCCAAGTGCTCTGGGCAGCATCAGATCTCCTTGGTCCATGCACCATGTCTCTTTGTCCTGAGATCTTCCACATCCCCCTCTCCAGGAAGGAACACACTTCATGGTGAAGCTGGAAAATGTTACCCATTTGCCTCAATTTACAAAGTGCACATAAAACCATCAGGGGATCCAGTCTTCAGGGGATTCACTGAAATAGACTTTACTATGTGGCAGAGAGTTCCAGAGCAAGGCAGTAAACAAGGCATATATGTTTAGGGATGATTTCACCCTGTTTAAAGCCAAGGACTTCTTCCTGTTCTTTGAGGCTGGTCGTTTGAGATGGTTGTGCTCTTGGCTCTGGCTCTTCTCCTGAGCCTGGGCTGCATCAGGGTTCCCCCAGCCTCGTTCCTGACAAGAACAACATGATTGTGAGCAAAGTCAATGCCTTACTTATGTCTGCCAGCCAGTTTCCTCTTCCTAATAAATCCTGAAACCCAGGATTTTAATCAGATCTCCCAGAGCAGCAGAAGTCCCAGTGATTTTACACTCCATTTCTCATGAAAATAAGCAGCCACCACAGGAGAGGAGAACCTGTTAGCACCATCACCAAAGGGGAGTATGAGCCACGAGCTTAATTAGGCACGGGGGAGTTTGTAGCAGGGAGCATGTCCCAACAGCTGGAAAACCTTCTCTTGTGGCTTGTATCCTTATTAGACAGCAGAGAGTCCATGCAGGAGGCAGACACGCACAAATGAGCAGGATGCTGTTGTGTTCTGCTCATGAAACTGCTGGTTCCACAGCCCAGCCCAGCTGCCTTCAGCACTGCATAAAATTAGGTCTTGGATTAAAAGCATGTATGTTTTAAAATCATGTCAGTCATTGTAACATGCTGTAAAAATGTGTGCCCATCCTGTACCGAGGGCAGGAATTTTTTACACAGCATGTGTGGGACAAGGTGATGAGCACCATTCCAGACTGCAGACACGGAATGGAGTTAACACACAGGTCCCACAGCTGTCCTTGGAACACCCTTTACTGCAGGCAGGGAAAATAACTCTGGAGAGACACCGTGCCCTGAAGGCTGTAGGCATCTGGGAATCACCTCCAGCCAAGGCAGCTCCTCATCCGGGACTGGGAAGTTTGTTACAAACAGGACTGCACCATCAGTAATGGAGCATACTGTTCCCAGGGAGGATTCTCACCTCAGTGCATGGCATTGCAACCTGGAGAAAGCTGTGGTTTATTTTGCAATAAATTTACTTGCTTGGGGGGCTTTCTTTTGCATACGACCTACGTGAGGTTTGAGGACTGTTGTTTTTAACAGGTTTTTACAGCAAAGGTCATGGTTTCTGTGAGGATTGCAAAGGCTGTGTCCACAGTGGTAGGAGTTTGAATTTTTATTTCTTAATGACGTTCTTTCTGGCTGTTGGACTTCCTGGCTCCATTATTTGATTTCTGTTATTGTTTCTCTTAAAACTTGCAAAGAGCCTTGTTATGTGAAAAGAAAGCCATGGTACCAGCCCTGTAACCTGGGCTGGGTCACTGGAACACGTCCATCTGTCTGTCCATGCCCACCAGCACTTCTCTAGGACAGAGTCTCCCATTTCTGTTATTTCTTCTCCTTCCTCTTTGAAGGCGACTCTCTGCTCCCTCATTAATTTTCACTCAGTGTCACCAGCAGGTCTAATCTCTCATCAATATGCAGAAATTCACCCCCTTGCCCACCCGACTCCCTGCAGGGCCATAGAAGCAGCCCTACCTGCAGCCCACCTGCGCCAGGGGAGCAGGGCTGCTTCACCTCCCACGTGTCTGCAAAGGTTTTTTTCCTGTTTACAAACATGTTAGATTTGCCCGACAGTCCCTGCTCTGCTTTTCATGTTCTGTGCATGGCAAGTAGCACTGAGCTGTGCCTTGATCTGTAGTCAGCAAAATCACTTGCTTGCATTTGCTACATCAAAGCAGGGAGGGGAGGGGGGGAGAAGCCATCTGGTGAATTAGCTCTAATAAATAAAAAAAAGAAGGGGTCTCTTTGCATAATAGAGTATTAGGGGATGATACTGTGGGGCTGTTGGGACAAATGGCTCTAAAGGGTTTTGACAGCTCACAGGCATCTTGGCTTATGTTGCAATACAAACATCATGAAAGCAGAGCTCCATTAGTCAGTGGCAACTTGTCTATTGATTGCAATGAGGCTGTGATTTCCTCCCCATATAAACGTCTCGGTCAGCTGAATCTCATTATAACAATGTGCAAAGCCTTTATTCAACATGCTGGAGCTTCATGGCTTGTTCGTTTCTTCTACTGTTGCTATAAAGTTGCTTTAACATTTCCACCGTTCATTGCTCACACAAGTTGTTCTGCTCCTTGGCATCTTTTGGTGGCACACAGGGGCTTTTTCAGGATGTGTGAAGGGCAGTCCTTATTTGATACTTGTCTGATTTCTCTTTGGAGGAGAGCACTTTTCCTGGGGAAGAAGGGGATAATCCTTGAAGGAAGCAGGACACAAAGGGGCCACAGCCCTCAGCCAGTGGTTAAAATTAGCCCTGTTCAATTTGAAATGGTGGTTTTTAATACCCACATCTTATGGTACAGTCTGGGTAAAAGAAGATCGTACTTGAGAAGACATAGATGAGGATGACTTGCAGGCAGTGGGATTTTATTTTTAAAGTAGGTACAGTTTGCAGGCAGCTGGCATCATCTCAGATTTCATTTGGAAACTATCTGCTCCAATTTGCTCTACGCAGAAAAGGGATTAGGATTCTATTTTTGTTTGATTCTGGTCAGACCTTTCCCTTCCACCACGCACACACCCAGACAAAGATACACACACATACACACCTGCCCACATGAGTTAGCCTCTCATTTCAAACATATTGAAGGGCCAGGCTCTGTTAAAGAGTCAACACGCATTCGTGATTTTAAATAGAAGATTGATTGGCTGGAAAAGACTTTCACTGATGGGGAAATGGCTGCAGGTGTCCTGCTGCAGGGAGAGCACACCTGAAAACACAGCTGATAAGTGCTTACAGCAAATCTTGCCGTAGGTGAAGTCCTAATTCTGTTTTCTGCTGAGTTAGTCGGGCAGTGGAAAGTAACTGCAGCCATGTTCCTTTGCAGGATTTATCTGTTTCTGAGTTGTACACAGTACCTCACTATGCTATGGATCATGGTAGATACAGATCTAAAAATGACCTGGGTCCCAGAGATCTCCTCATCCACACAGACAGCATCTTAGCCAGGCAAGGGAAAACAGGGAAAAATATTTACAGCCAGCTGTTGGTGGCAGTTCAGGGAAAGCACAGGCACTGTGGTGTGGCTGTGCTGGTACTCTGTGTGTGTTCACAGTGGTCTTGGCCAGAAGGGACCTCTCAAGGTCTCTAGTCCAACCTCCCACCTGGAACAGGACTGTGGCCAGCACTGGATCAAGTTAGCCATGGATTCTTCTAGCAGAGCTCTGAAAATCTCCAGGGACAGAGGCTGGAGCAGGCTGCTCCAGGGCTGCAGAAACCTCCTTGCAGAGCGTTTTCTCCCTCTGTCCACCCTGAACTTCCCAAACCACAGTCAAGGCCGTTTCCCTGCACTTGAGAATAGCTTGGCTCCTTTGTTGCTGTAACCATGTTTTCTGTAGTCTGCTATCAGCTTAGTCCTTAGCCTCTTCTTGGTCAGGGAAACCAAGTCCAGCTGCCTTGCATCTCCTCATGGGGACTGAAGTCCATCTCCCCAGGACCTCTCAAGCTTCTCCACACCACCTTGAACCAGGACTCCTGAACTGGGCATAATATTCCATATGAATTCCATAGGAGAGGAGGGAGGCAGCTTCACACCTGGTGGCCACATTCCAGCTAAGGTAGCCTGGTACATGGTTTGCCTTTTGTGAGATTGCAACCTTGGGCTGGCTGGAGCCTGATGTGGCAAATTCAGTCATTTTTGGCAGAGCTGCTGGCCAGGGGGACGTGTCACAGTCTGTACCCATGACTGGGATTATTGCAGCCCTCATGCAGAGTGTGCACATCTCCTCATGGTCTCCTGGCCTCTCCTCCTTTTATAGCTACAGATACACATATAAATATCTACATATGTATACAGGAGAACAGCTATATGAGGAATACAAAACCAGCTGGGATCTAGGAAGTAAAAATCCGTGAAACAGAAAGCTGCTGTGGCAACAGCTATTGTGCAACTGAAATTGTCCTCATGAGTGAGAGGACACACTAATTAAATGATACAGCACTACTACAAAAGAGCTGAGCTGTAAAAGTGTTTCTAATACAGAGAGACTTAAAATTTCCCAACACCCGTAATTAGGTTTGTGTCAACATCCTTTCCCTTAACTTCACCTTGCACAGACCTGGCTCCCTGCTCAGTCAAGCTGTAACCCTCAGCAATCCACAAGCTCTCAGCCTCCCCAGGGTTTATCCTGCACCACACCTGGGCTACTTCCAACAGCTGCAGCAAGAAAGAGCAGTGAAAGGCTGCCAGAGGTGTTAGATGACTGCAGATCAAACAGGAGATGAAGAAAAACTCCTCCCACCTCTCTCAGTTCCTGCAGGCCTGGGTACAATGGTTTCTGGACAAAGCCAGGTAAGCAGGTGATTTAGGGCAGTAAAATACTCATAAATTTGGACACCTGAATTGGCCAAGTCATTCTGAACTCCCCCTCCAAGCAGCCTGATGCCAAAATTGGGTACATCCCACCTGTGCACACCTGATGTGTAGCCAGGGCAGGCACTGTAGGATGGTGCAGGCTGAAGAACAGAGCCCTTGATCCCTTTGTCTCACTGTAAATGTTTAGATACTCAAGGCTATTGCTTTCTGTGTTAATCATCTGTGACTGAGATTGTGCCCTCTTCAAGCTGTGCCTCCCTTTTAAGCAGTGGGCAGGTCAAACATCTGCTCCAAGCAGCTGAATTGCATCATAATGACTTTTTTTGCTATGTTGCAAACTTTTATGTCTCCAGCCCCCTCTTTGCCTCAGTCCTGCTGATCACCAGTGCTTCCACCAAGAGGCAGATAGTGTTTCATGTTGTTTCTCTGGCTCAGGATTATATTAATAATTGCTAAACAGACTAAATCCCTACATGAGGAAACAGCATTTGGCTCTAATAGGAACCAAGTGTCAGTGTGAGAGCGCTGAAGGAGGGGGAAAGGGGCAAGAAGCACAAAGCAAGCACAGATCTCTCCTTTCCCTCACAATATTGGTAGGGTTTCAAGATTTTTCCAGTTCACTTTCTCCTAAAGTATAGCATCCAACAGCTTTTCAAAAGTAAAAAGACACAATCTGCTCCTACAACACCATTTCTAGAAGCACTGAGCACGGGGGGGAGGTAATTTCCTTGTGACAGAGCTGTCAACAAAGCAGCTGTTTGTAACATCACAGCTTGGCAAACCTCCTCCTATTTAAGTGCTTTCCCTTTTGGCTTTGCTCTGTACTTCCCAGCTTCAGAGTGTTAGAGTGAAAACTTCCCTGGTGCTGGAGTGTTGTTTTTAAAGGGGATGAAAGGGGGGTGCTGCAGCAGAACAATTATCAGCCAGAAAGTAACTACAGGTGGCCACTGGTGCAAGAGCCATGGTGGCACTGCACACAAAAGCTGGGAGAGGCCATTGGGTGATGGTCTGAAGTGGTGATGCCCAAAGGAGACCAACAGGACTGTCTGGGTGTCCAGTGGGTTGTAAAATGTGTAAGAACTTTCTACATTCTGCTAAAGCAAAGTGGTTTTGACTCATGGTGTGCCTGGCTGGAAATGGGGGTGAGAGGAGCTGCACACAGAGTGATCTCTTCAAAAACTGGCTGCATAAAGCTGCTGCATTATGCAGACATGGTCTTACATGATGCTGACCAGGTAGAAATTCAGGTAAGAGATGATGCTGTTCTCAACGAGTATTTTTTGGCTGTGAGTGATTCCTGAACACCACATTGCTGAGAGAGTAACCTTTAACATGATTATCCTATATTTTACCTTACCAAAATAAAATTCTAAAAGAGCTGGTCCTTCCAAAAGCCTGAGATGAGGCCTGGATGCAGCTGTAACAAAGCTTTTACCCCCATTCCCTGCATCCCCACATGCATCCATCCTCCACAGCCTCTTCACCTTCAGCTGTGGTTTAAGAAGCAGCACCTTTCTGCCAGCCCAGCACGCAGCTGCCACAGCCAGCAGGGCTCTGGTGCAGCAGGATGACCAAAAACAGGACACAGGTGTTGCCCACCTAGTTTGGGATTCACCTCACCTAACCTGGAGCAAGTCACCCTCCCCTTCCCTGTAGTCAGTCAAGAGAGACCAGAAGAGTTTGGCTGCAGAGGCTGACTCGTCTCGCTCCAGAGCAGATGTCAAGAGGAGATCAGGTGTATCACACCTCAGACGTGCCTGCTTTCCCTTCAGTGTGAAAGGAACGTGACAGCTCATCCCAGTGAGAGGCTTGGAGCCAGGTGGCTCAGCCTGACCAGGAGCTCCCACAGGCTGCAGGCAGCCCAGATCCTTGTAGAAGAATCAATATCATCCCATCGGTTCACATTAGCATGTGTCTGCTCCTGTTCCCAGCAGCATTCTGCCCCAGGTATCAGGGACAAGTCTTACCAGAGAGAGTCCAACAGGGTGAGGGGAGACCAGGAAAATGGCAGGAGCCAGCCTGAGCAATGCACAGAGATGTTCCAGCCCAGCAAAGTGCCTCCAGAGGGGCTGCAGTGCCTGTGGCAGTGACACCCTGCACGCCCTGCTGAAGGAGTCCTGGGTACCTGGTGGGGAACATGAAACAGGAAAGCCTTACAAATATGATTGCTTGGCAAAAGATTTTGACAATACGAAACCTATAAGCAAAGTAGAAATGGAGGCGAACTTTGAGATGTAAGATGCCAATCTGTTAGTTTCTGAACAACCAGAAAACAATGGCTTGGCCAGCTGAAAGAGAATCCCTCTCGATCGAGCAATACCCTTAGCAAACAAAGGGATGCCAAGGGTCCAAAGGCTGGGGGGACCCTGATGATGTGGCAGGGAAGAGAAAAAGGATCTAGAAAGTAGCTTTTAGGGTTTAAAATGTAACACAGTATGTTAATGTAGTAATTCTTACAGGCTGTATGTAGATTCTATAGGATTTGTGTCTTTCACTGGTTGGATATTGTAAATTAGAATATCCAGCACAGAAAGAGATATAATGTATTGTATCAGCATGTTGTAATAGGAACTAAGCTCTCTCCTGGGCAGGCTGGCAGCTTTAGAGCAGAGCTCTGGTACTCAGGACCCTGTCAATAAACCTCACGTTTCAAGAGCTGCCCCAGCTCCAGAGATCTCTCGTGCTGCCCCAACTCTCCTGCAGTACCTGGTGGCAGAGCAGTGGCTGAGTGTGATGCCAGTGGAGTCACCCTGTCACAGGGCTGTCTGGGGTTTTTGTCACTGCTGAACCCTGCCTGCCCAGCAGCCTGCTAAGGAGCACCACCAGAGGGACATCACCTTCCCGAGGAAAGGCTAAACGGCGTGACGAAAAAAACAACAGAACGCATGGTAGGAACAGCCCTCGCCTGCTTCCAGCTGAATCACAAGCCTCAGGCTGCTGTGTGGATCTGAAGGGTCAGATGGGCAGCAGTGCTGACACTTCCCTGGGAAGCCACCGTCGGCCTGTCACTCCACATATTCAGCATTTTCTCACAAGCCAGGGTTTTGCCAGGACACACAAGCAGATTTTGTCATTGTTGGAGAGTGAGATATCAGGGTCAGGGGAGGCTGTGCTTCATGTGAACTGGTTTGAACCCCTGCTAGATATCTCAGCTTGCAGAATGGGGCACCTTTTCCCAGTTATTGTTACCCCATTTTAAAGTCCTGAGATGTGCATTAAAGCTAACGAGATCAGGCTTGTCTGAAGGTAGTCACTGCTGCTGTCCTGCAGGAAACAATCTCCTGAGTGCAGAGACAGCGCTGTCAGCTGGCAACGTGTGCTTGGCTCCAGGAGGGACAGTGTCCTCCTCTTCTCAGCATCCCAGCCTTGGCCACCAGTCCCTGGAGTAGAGTCTGGACGTATATTTTCTCTGTAACTCCTGCAAATGGCTCTGGACAGCATGGTTCTCCACACTGGGCATTACAAATACTATGTATGATGAGGTTTAAAGGAGCTTTCTGCTCAGGGGCTCTGCTCCCAAGTGCAGGTAGTGGTGGCAGCGTCCCTTTCCCAGGGACATCACACAGACTTTTGCTTAACCCACAGATGCTGCTGTGGCTGCAGCATCTTACCCAGGTGAGCACTGTGATGGGTTGAGCCTGGCTGGAGGCCAGGTACCATCAAAGCTGCTCTGTCACTCCCCTACTCATCAGGGGAGAGGAAATATAACAAAAGACAGGTAGAAATAAGGGCAGGGAAATCACTCACTAGTTACCATTGGGGCAAAACTGACTTGACTTGGGGAAAAATTAGTGTAATTTAGTGCCGGTCAAATTAGTGTGGGATAATGAGAAATAAAAACTAAATTTAAGACACCTTTCTCGCCCCCTCCTTCTTAATCCAGGCTTAACTTTACTTACAAATTCTCTGCCTCCTCCCCCACAGCAGTGCAGGAGGAGAGGGAATGGGGGCTGCACTCAGCTCATCACACACTTTCTCTGATGCTCCTTCCTCCTCAGGGGGAGGACTTCTCACACTCCTCCTAGCACCAGGGTGGGGTCTCTCCCATGGGAGACAGTCCTCCATGAACTTCTCCAGGGTGAGTCCCTCTCACAGGCTGCAGTTACTCACAAACTGCTCCAGTGTGGGTTCTTTCCATGGTGTCACGAGTCCTACCAGCAAACCTGCTTCAGCATGGGTTTGCCATGGGGTTACAACCTTCCCCTGCTCCACGTGGGTCTCCTCCAGGGGCTGTGGGTGCATCTCTGCATCTCCATGGATCTCTGCAAGGCACAGCTGCCTCACCACGGGCTGCATCGTGGGCTGCAGGGGAATGTCTGCTCCAGCACCTCCTCCTCTCCTCCTGCACTGACCTGGAGATCTGCAGAGGTGTTTCTCTTGTTCTCAGTCCTCTCTCCAGCTGCAGTTTCCATTTATTGTTTGGGGTTTTTTTCCCCCTTAAGTGTATTATCCCAGAGGTGCTACCACAGTCACTGATGGGCTCAGCTTTGTCCTGCCATGGGACCATCCTGGAGCCAGCTGGCATTGGCTCTGTTGGACGTGGAGGAAGCTTCCAGCAGCTTCTCACAGAAGCCACCCCTGTAGCCCCCTGTACCCAAACCTTGCCATGTAATCCCAATACAAGCATTCAGCCCAGCAAAAATTGCTGATCTTACTGGTGGTTTTAATAACTTCCATAAAAAGGACTCATGGAAACAAAAGGAAGCAAGTAAACAATCTGTTGAAGAACATAAACTTTCAAAAAGTCATTCATGCCATTAGCTCTTCATTTTTTCACTTCCTGTATTTAAGTGCCAATTGAACACATGTAGGAAAAATCAGCCTGCCAGGCTTGGTTTCTGGCACTGTTTGTAACTGCTAGCTAATTGTATTGAATGATACATCTACTTGATGTATTTCATATTCAAATAAAAAACAGAACATAAGACGATCATCATGAAAATGTCTTGAATGCGTCAGAAGAGTGTGAGAGGGATTAATTTATTAATATTTAATGAGTGATTTGAAAAGGTGAAGTGTCTAAAAATGAAAAGCGCTGTGAGAAGTCTGTTTATGATGAAAAATGCTGGATATATTTTATTTATGCAGTTTGACTACATAACAGCCAAAAAAAAGCAAGTCCAAACAAGGATGAAGAGACAAACACTGCAATGGAGAATTTGTCTCATGAGACATGCACTGGGTCCACTAAATGAACAGCTTTCCTCTCTGGGAGCAGTGTTCAGTGCCTCAGGGTGGGTTAAGCCTGGCAGGGTCAATGCTGGCCGTGGGGTCAGGTCCCGGGGGCAGTGACAGCTTTGAGCTGGGACGTGGCCTTCCCTCCCCCTGTGTGTGATGTGAGATGCTTGCACTTCACCCATGCCTCCAGACTTGGACCTCACCCAGTTCCTGCTCCCTCCCCTGGCTCACTGATTCAACTGATTCAACAGATAGAGACACTGATGTGAGCATCTCCATCCAGGCATTTGTTGCTCAGGGTTGGGTTTGTGTCAGGTGACACTCAATGTCTTGGGTCAGGACCTCCACAAAGCTTTTTTGCTGTCAGGCAGAGCTTTGAGCTGTTTTGTGTAGTGTAGGCTGAAAAGTCTGTGCTTTGCACGCCTTGATAATAAATACATACATAAAAATAGGTTTGTGTGCACCTCATGTACCGCAAACATTTGAACATAAATCAGATTGCCCGCAGGCAATGCACTTAGCAAATGCACACCCATCTGAGGTGTGAGCAAGAAATAACCTTCAAAGTTATCAAAGGCTGCTGTTTGCTTGGGTGGGGAGGCCAAGTGATGGCAAAACCTTCCCTCTGACTGCCTTGTACTGTCTTTACTTTGATATAATCTCAGCTGCACTTATCCTTTGCACATGCAAATACCCTCCCCACCTCGGTCTCTTTCAATTTCCAGCTGGTTTCACTATGGGAAAATATTGACAAAGGCTTGTTGCATTTTGTTCCGTTCTTAAACTCTCCTAAAATATTTATAAAGAAAACTACAGGCTACAAGAAAAAAAAAAAAGAAAAAAAGAAAAAAAACATTTTTTAATTAAATGGTTGAAATTAGCACAAACATAGGGTTATCAATGGATTTAATATCTCTTAAATGTAGTGATGATAAGCATTGAGCATCCACATGGGATGAAGGTGAAGTCCCCTAACCTCCCCAGCTAACCCAGCACCTTTTACCCCTGTCCTAATTACAGCTTTCTCTTTCCCCAAAGACAGAGGCAATATTTCCTGCAGTAAAGAAGCACAGACAATTCTGTGATGGGTTCAAGTTTGATTTTGCTGTAGATTCTGCATGAGCTGGGACAAGATGCTTCTTCTAAACCCTTCCACTGGTCTGAGCAGGAAGAAGAGGATCTCTTCTTTTTCCATTCTGATTTATTTATATCATCAGAGTCAAAAGGCTGATTAAATATGGGGCCAAAGTGCCTGACATGGGGCCTTTTGGTGTTAATATTGTCACTGTAAAAGAGCAGGCTTGCATAAATGTGTAGTTTTACACACACAGACATGTATTTTGTGTGATTTCCTGAAGGAGAAGTCCCTACTAAGCATCATCACTGGAGAATGGACTGTGACCTCAGTCCAGCACAGAGGAAAAAAGGGAAAGAAGAGCTTCCAGGGGATAATGATGGACCTGTTGATCCCAGGAGTACTCCCTGCCCTGGTGACTCACCTGCATCCTTACTTGGATGTCATTCCTATAACAGGAATTCATGTAACTGATGTCCACCCTCACTTTCTCAAAATTGTAAGGTGGACTGGAATAATTTGTTCTTTCTCCATCATCCTTAAAACACAATTGTGAGTTTTCTCATACCAGCTCTGATTGTGGGTCATGTTTTTGTTGGATTTCGCTACAGAACCTTCTTCATCATGTATCATTCATTCCACATATCATTTAAAGTCTCTTTCAACAGCTACAGGTTCATTCCCTTTCCTCTAAACTTAGATGTGAACTCATATACTCACTAAATGATATGACTTAATAGGTTCTCTTTGCCTCTACCACATTTCCATAACTTGTTCTTTAATCTTCCTTTGATCCTGAATACCAGAGAGATTTATGTGCAATTTATTCTTACGTTGTTGTACTTGTTTAATCTTTCATTTTCAGTTGGATTCATTTTCAAACGAGCGCCTGTTACAGGTTCAGATTACTGTTGACAGCTGGGACCTACCTGCTCTTTCTGAGACAGGTTCCCATTGCTGTGTTTTATCTTTATCAGTTTCCTCTCAGCATGAATTTAACTCAAGGGCTCCAAGCGATTCCATGGAACTCCTTTCTGCCTTCAGATGGAGACTGGGGCTTTCCCTTTCTTTGGCACGTGTTTGATTAGACCTCCTTTTTCTAAAGGCAAAAAACATGACGTCCCTTTTTCCAACTCAGGCAGCTGGCTGATGATCTGTAACATCAGCTCCATCCCTTTTCCCATTTCTTTGATCAATGAATGCAGCTCTCTTTTATCTAATATTTTTCTTGTTTTCTTGCAGAGCAAGTTATCAACATCATGGTTGCTTAGGAGCACTTGTGCTGGTAGGTTTCAAAGATTACAAGGGGTGTCTGAATCCAGCTCTAGCAGAGGTACCCGAGTCAAAGCCTCCAGCTGCCCCCACAGCTGAGCAGTTTATTGAAGGAACCAATCTGCTCCCTGGGAAGATCCTTTCCATCTGTCCAGCTGATTCCTCAAAACAGAGGAAGGAAGAGCAGGCAGCTGGTCACCCCCTCAATGTGATGCTGGCCAGATTAACCACCGAGGATGCTGCAGAAGGTGATCTGTGAGTGAACAGTTTCCCAGAGTTTATTTTGGATCAAGGGAAGGAGGTTGCCTTTGGGAAGAAGCTGTGGTAAATGAAGCAAAGACAGAAAAGCCCTCCCCAGCTGAGAGATGGAGACAGCCCATACCTTTTAAAGTATATCATTCCCTAAAGAGCCTTAGGTTCACTTTGATATCTGAGAACAGCCCAGACTTTGCCACCAAAATCAGGCTTGTTTATAAAAAATAAAAAGGACAAGCATCCAAACCTTCTAGCTCACTTGAGAGGAAATAATTTGTGACTATTACGTGGCCCAAGACCTTTTGAACAGACACCCTGTGGATATATGGCCTTCTGATGGCTACCCTGAAAACCACGGTGCAGTGCCCCAGGTCGCACCGAGTCCAGGGAAACTGAGGCAAGGCTGGAGGCACAGCTTGGGCACTGAGCTGCAGGAGGCACAGGCAGTGCCATTCCCAGGCACTGCAGGGGCACAGCCCTCCAAAACACCACAGCCAGAGCTGGCACTGCCAGGCCTCTCAGCCACGCCCTGCTGCCTCTGTGACTCAGAGCTGCTGTAAATACAGCTCAGCTCCCTGGCAGCTTCAGAAGCCTGGTGAATCAACTCTTCAGCAACCTTGCTGATGCAGGAAATACAAAATACCTTTTTGGGGGGAAGAAACCTGAAAAGCAGAAATTCTCAGGAAAAAGAAACTGTCAGCACAAAGTGAGTGTATCGGTAATTTAAGTACAAAAAGGAGTTTTGCAATACTCTCAGTTTATTTTCTCTGCACAGAATATTGATTTTTACCTAAGAAAAAAAATCACAAACTGAGGCAACTAAAAAAAAAAAAAAATTCCTCTGCATTGCAATGGCGCCATGAGGAAAAAAACACAGGAGAAAAAAGCCCATCTAATGTCTCGTTAAAATAGATTTAATCTCATCTCAGACCAAAGATGCTAAAATTATTTCATCATAATTGTATTGTTATGGAATGACTGTTCTGTGTGATCTTCACTCTGAATTTCTCAGTGCTGTTAATGTTTGATTATGAGGGGAAGGAGGCTCAACATTAATTTTTCCATTCAGCTTTGAAGAGGTGTAAGTAGGTAACAGAGAAAGGGATGTCTAATGGTAATACGTGCAACTTTTGTAAAGCTGGGGACATTTAAAAAAGCAATTGTGTACCAGACCGGATGTTTTACAGCCTTACAGTCTTCTATTTTGTTTTCCAAAGTTGAGAGAAAGAAGAAAAAATAAATCTTCCCTTTCAGACCTGCTCTCCACTCCCAGCTCAGCTGAGCTCCTGCAGAGCCTGCTGGGGTGTCCCAGAGGGACCAGAGTGGGCTCAGGGGAACAGCCCAACACGGCTCTCATCTGAACTCAAATTAGGGCTTCACAGCCTATTCACAGTCCAGCTGCAGACCCTGAAAAGACCTACCAGCTCTCACAAATGCAGATTTTTATTTAAAATAGGAAGGCAGCACTCTAGGCCGAAGGAGCTCCAGCAGCAGTGGGAGGAGGGGGGATCCCGTTGCTCTGTCAGTGGGAGCACAGGGGGCTCGCAGCCCTCCAGCACAGCTGAATATCCTGGGACTCTGCATCTCTGGCTGCTCTGGGGCAAGATCATCCCCGAGCAGGAATTGCAGCTCCACCCCCAAATCCCACAGCAGCACATCAGAGGGAAATCTGGCTGAAGATAACCGAGGAGCCAAAGGGCATTCAGCTGTGCTCCTCCTTATCTGGACTTGCACAGGGAGGCCAAACCAAATGAGACCCTCGGTGCATAATTAAGTTGTTCTGTCAGCAGCAAAAACAATTAAACCTGGATTCCTACAAATTTGCCTCTGGAGCCTCCCACAGAAAGCCATCAGATCTCCTCCTACAGCATCTTCTACACAGAACCTCCTTCCCAGGGGTCTCTCCTGATCACCTTCGTGTTCTCTGTTCTTTTTCCCCTTCAGCTTTCCTTGGTGATGTGCTGATCATGTGCTCTGCCTTTTGGACAAAGCTCAGGACTTGCAGCAGCCAGGAGTTTTCTGGGGGCATGAGTGGGCATTGATTCAGCTCTCCACCCTCAGTGCAGTCTCCTGTTTTTATGAAACTTGCAGGAGTTTCATAGCTCCCTGACAGAGTTTGTTGAGAAGGGCAGGGGGCACATGGGAGGTTCAGTGGTTTGTTGTCTCCAGGCCTCGGGCTTACTGAAGAGAGAAATCAGCTGTTTCCCCAGGAGGTGTGACTTGGACAGGAGTCAGGTGGGCCTGAACACGCTGCACATGAAGGGGAGGGAAGGCATCCAGCTCTGGCACGGGGCAGCAGGGTGGGCTCGTGCATTCCTGCGGGGGCTTTGTGCTGTCCTTTATCCCTTCTCACTGGCAGAGCCCTGTCACCGGCAGCAGCTCGGAGTGCTGAACAATAAACACTCAGAATGGGGACAGAAGGAGAACAGCTTGATCAGAGCCTGCTGCAGCCACTAATCTGCCTGTTGCAACTTCTGTTGCTGCTATTTTGGCTGCTGCTTCTCCCATATTGTCTCTTGCAATGTGTCCAAGAAAGCCAGGCTATTGATCCTAAACTGGGATGTACCAACCTCAAGACACAGCAGGGAAACATCAGCACAGGGTCCAAGTGTGAAAAACGTCCATTCCCAGGTACCTACTTTGGTTGCTGTCATTCAGGACAGCCCAGATCCACAGTGCAATGATTTAATATAGTTCATGCAGAACTAAACCAAGAAAGTTCAAGTCACTAACTCATTTTCCAGGCTTTGAGGAGCTGTGCAAGGGGAGCAAAGCCCTTGCAACTTTCTCCCAGAGGCAATAGAAATCACTCCTTACTGTCTTCTTTGCAAATCCAGGAGCAATTTATACCTTAAAGTCAGGCTCTGCTCTGCCTTTCAAATACAGAAAGGGTTATTTTCTAGGAAAAACAGATTTCAGATAGCCCTGAATCAGCAAGGTTCTCAAAGCCTGCCACATGAAGATACCAGAGGTATTTTTCTCTCAGTATTGTGGGGTTTTTTTAACCAGGCTCCTCAAACTTTCTCACAAAGGATCTGACTTTCCCCCTCGCTATCCAGATATCCATTGCAAACCCCCTGACATGGACAACACGCACATCTGCTCTGAAGCTACAGTCATCTGTTGTTCTCTGTGAGGCCACTGCATGCATGGGGCCATTGTGCAGAGAAATGGGGCATTATCTGTGTGTCAGGAGCATTTTCTGCACAATTCCAGGCAACCACAGAATCCTTGGGGCTCCAGTGGTACCACCCAGCAGGGGCTTGTCCAGGGGGAAAGGCAATAAGCATCAGCAGTGATGAGCTTTGCTGGAAGAGATGTTCTCAGGAGGAATGAAAAGAACTGCTGCCCTCTGAGTCAGGAGAATAAAGACAACTGTATTTTAAAGGGGCTTAAACTTACACAGTCCAGCAAGAGCAGTTGTAGGGAGCTCGCTGGTGCTTGGATGGTAAATTCACACCTCTACTCTTTTCATTTGCATCTGTCAACCTTCATGTTGTGCCACCACTGTAATTCCCAGCAGAACCCTGTTAGGAACAAGCCTAGGGATGCTTCAGGAATGGACTCCAGCCTGGGAGGAAACCTCTTGGAGGTTTTTGGTGATGGGAGGCTGGAGGAGGCACAGCAGCAGGGAGATATCCTGACAAACTGTGGTGGAGAGCAGGCAGCCACCAGGCTTTGCAGCAAAGGACAAACAGCTTGGGCCAGATGAAGCAAAAAGGTGCCACCAAGGAGCTGTGAAAAGGGAAGGGAGAGAAGCTGTGGGGTAGGAAACAGAGAATAGAGAAGGCTGTGCAGAATGAATGTCTAAATTTGGAGGAAAGAGGGCAGAGATCCAAAGGTTTATTGACAGTTAAATAGCATTCTCCTCAGTTAATTAGTTTCATAGCTACTCTTAATAATATATCAAGTGAGCTGAAAAGCTCTCCAGAAATACTAGGAAGTGTATGGAAAACGTTATAAGCAGGCAGTGCTATTGAAAAACCACGTTGTAAGTGTCCATCTGATAAATCCCTGTCGTGCATCTGGTGAGCTGCACAGTGTGCTCCAGGGAAGCTGCTTTGCATCATTTAAAAAGCATGGGGACATTTTTATGTCAGATGAAAATGAGGGTTAGATGGTAGGATTCATATCTAGGTGTTTGTGAAACTTGTCCCAAGACACATCTCCTCTCTTGAATCCTTCTCCAGGTTCATTCTTTATCTGGGAGGGTAGTCTCTTGTGCTTGTCCTGGCTGTGTGACATTTAAATCAACCTAATACTGAAGTTATGGTCAAGGACTCTCCCAAGTGTGATGTGTCTCACAAGATCTGAGCAGTAATACCCTCAACAGCTCACTCTCACAAATACTCAACCAGTGCCATCCAAATCATTAGTCACTGTTGAAAATCTTGGCTCGTGGGGATGGTTTTGTCAAAGCACTGCCATTTAAAAAGACAGAGAAGAAAAAAACCTGTAAAAATGTATTTCAGGAATAGCTTATAGACACCCACCTTAGTCTTAAGTAAGACTGATGTGGTGCTGCATCTCTGGGATAATCTGTGCTGCTCTGTGGCTAAGAACTGCTGAGGTTCACAAAGTGAAAGGTGGAGGACAAATTCCCAGGCTCGGGTATAACCTTCACTTCTCCAAGTGATTAGTGCTTTTCACTCAGGTCCAGCAGTGGAGAATTACTCTGCAAATGTCATTTTCCTTCAATACCTTGCAGTTCCTGGGCACCTGCAGAGGGGAACTGTGTGGTGCTGACACACCATATGGCCATCCCTGCTCCTGCCTGCTGCAACAAAGCCCAGCCTCGGGGCATTTTCCAGCAGGACTCTGCCTGATTCTTGTGCAACCCCAGAGCACGTCTTGGGTTTCTCTGCTGCCTCTTGCCTCGGGATCTGTAAGGGAGCTGCTCACTGCAGCAGATGAGTGACACTTACAGAGACCCAGCAGATGATACGGTGTGAGCACAGTGGTTTCCAGCTGCCTGCATTGGCTGACACAGTCCTTCCACCTGTCTCTTTTTGGTCTGGCCACTGCCTTTTCCTGTGTATCATGGCACTTGCTGCTGGCTTGGGACACGATTGTCACCTCCTTCCCAGGAGATGTGGCTCCAGCAATGTCATGGCCATCAGAGAAAGAGAAACCCCTGTTTTACATCTTTATCACTCACAGGATGAGAGCAGCTCAGAGCCATGTAACAGGCAGTTTGTCCTTTTTTTTTTTCAGTGCTTGGACTTGGGAAATCCTTTCTCCCTTTTCTACCCTGCCCAGGTGGAGGTGCCCCCACCCATGGGGTGCCTGCAGCAAACAACCCATCTTTGTGTTTAAAACAAGATAACAGGCATTGCCAGGCATCAAAACCCAGCAAAAGCCAGGGGAGACAGGCTCGGGGAAGTCCGTGGCATCCCAAAAAGCCTGCCCGTGTGTCCTGGGGCTGTCAGCACTCCTCTGCCACTGTCGGAAACTGCAGATTAAGGGTGGCCAAGGGGGCAGACAGTAGCCAACCTCTCTGCCCCAAATCCCTATTTCTGGAGCTGGCAGAGTGCCCTGACAGGCTTGCAGGATGGCGAGACCTGCTCACCACGCTGGGGAACGATTTGGTGTAAGATTTGATAGCGGCTGAGATACCTCAGAGGCAGAGCAGAGCAGGGAGCAGGGAATTTCCCAGCGCTAATTATCGAGCAGTCTTTAGCCAGAGCGGCTCCCCCTGCCAAGGGATTAGGCAAGGCATTGTTTCTCACTCAATAAATCTTTACAACAAACGCTTAATTCTCCAGGCACCCTGTATGGAAATTAATCCCGATTGCCCCACTTCTTTTTTCTCGTTAACGGGGGCGTTTCCCTGCCACCACTGCCCGCAGCCCGAGGCTGGGGAAGGTGCACTGCAGGGACCTGGGCTGGTGGGGACAGCGAGGGGACACAGTGACAGTGCCCCTCCGGACACCCAGGACTTGTTGTGTCTGCCTCTCTGGATTCATCAAGAAGATGGCAAGGCTGTTTTCATCTTTGAGTGATGTCACTGACGTTTGCCAATTCGCCGCTGAGCGTAAGTGCTCAGAAATGCTGAATGGGAGAGCCGTGGTGGAAATTTCAGTACAAGGAGGATTTTGTGGCTTTCTGAAAAGTGCTGCGTGAAGAGGAGCTGCAGGTTGCAGTACCAGTGCAGGGGGATCCCATGAGCCAAAGGGACCTGTCTTTGAAAATATGCTTTTATCAGGAGCTACGTGTGAGCAGAGTCAAACCCAGGTGGGCTGTGGGACCTCAGGACTCTCCTCCCATTCCTGTAGGTTGCCAGTCCTCCAGGGAAGCAGAGCTCTGCCTTCTCCCCAGTTCCCACGCTGAGGAGAAGGCAGGAGCTCAGGCTGGGTTTTAACCAGAAGAGAGGAGCAGGCCTTTGGATTCCTCCCATTATTTTACCACGTTATCCATTCAACTGAGCCTACTGCTGCAGAATTCCTGCTGGTTCTCCAAGGGCCAGTGTATCTCAGAGCCACAGACAGGAGTATCCTCTACAATGCCATTTTCCACACTGCTGGACTGCCTTCACCCCAGCATTCCCACTCATCCTCTGGGGCACAGAGAATCACAGAATTGTTTGGGCTAGAAGGGACCTTACAGATGATCTCCTTACAATCCCCTGCCATGGGCAGGGACACCTTCCACCAGACCAGGTTGCTCAAATCCCCCTCCAGCCTGGCCTTGTGCATGGCCAGGTGTGGGGCATCCACAGCTTTTCTGTGAAGCCTGTTCCAACAACTTCTCTCTTCTCAATGTCTGGAGGCTCCTGGTCCTTCCCTCATGCCTGCTGCCCATGCTGCTCTGCACAGTTTGCTCACAGGGTGTTTGCAGCTCTCCTGCCTCCTGTTCCAGCATCACCTCTTCCAGCACCACCCTTTCCCATTCATGAAAGAACTACTGCAGATTTTCCCCAGCCACACATGAGCATTTCCGCGCAGAGACACGATCCTCCCTCAGCACTGCTGGGACTGTCAATCTTCTCACACCTGCTAAGTGATAGAGTGCTTCTCCCAATTTACTTATCCATCATTTTTATTGAAAAATCTGCTCTAGTCCCACACAGTTATATGAGTTAATGGAAGGATGATTACGGGATTCTGTGGGAACGAGCTGTGATTTCATGCACACTGGTGCAAAGCTGGGGCTGCACTGCACCATTTCCAGCACAGCTGCTCAGAGCAGGATTTAATCCTTTTTACCGTAAGTATCTAGTTCTTTGAATCCTACTTTGCTTGTTTTTATAATTTTAAATATCTATGTATATTATTTTAAAAGCCGTCTGGGTGTTTATTGCTGTGTTTCTGAGCAGGGAGAATTCTGTGCCAGTCTGGTCACATCTCAGAGAGCCTCTCTTCCTGATTAACTCTTCTAGTGCCAGTTCAATTCCCACTGTGTCATGGGCAGATCACTGCTGCATACAGCACAGTAAAGGCAGGGAACAAGCATTCTCCCAGTCAGCAAAAACACTGCAGGACAGAAACAGAATCATTTAAAAGACATGTGATGGTAACAAAACTATGGAAGTTCTCCACTGAGTCCCATTTTAGTAGGAGGTGAAGCTTGGGGGAGGACATCAATGTTTCTCAATGCCCAAGTCCCAATGCACTTTGGCAGCACCTTAAAACATATATGAAAGCTTTCACAAAATATCTTCTATTAAAAGAATCTTCTAGGGCTTAAAGGTGCTCTTGACTTCTGAGGTTTAGAGACAGCCATCTTTTTCTCTGCAAAATGGAGATCTTTTTCATCTGAGTACAGGTCAGGGGGGACTAATAGGTACAAAGAAGAGGGGTGGGGGGTTTGAACAGCAAGGTGGGGGCTGCAGTGCAACTCCAGATTCCTGAGGCAGTGCCAGTGCAGCCTCAGCAAGTACAGCTGCACAGTGGATAGAAGTCCAGAGTCTGTTTCTCAAGACATTTTAAATGTGTGTGTTGAAAGGCACTGAGGGACATTCCCATCTCGTCAGGCCTTGTGTTAGCAAAGCCAGATAAATGCTCACTCACCGAGAAGAGAATGGCATATCATCCCTGACATCCTTAATCACCACCAGCCCTGGAAAAATACCTACAACGAGGCACCTGACAAGTGGGTTTAGTGCACAATAAACATCAGCTGCTCCTTTCATACATCCACTGCTTCTGCCTCCCTGTTTCTCTGATCTTGTTGAAGCAGGGCTGGGATTTTGCTTCAGCATTGATAAAGAAACCAGAGCTTTTCCCAGCTGCTGGCTGGACCTGGGGACAAGGTGAGCAATTGGCAGGTCCCTCTCCAGTCATCCTGTATCTGCTACAGCAGGAGGAATTCAGGCTGGTTCAAGAACCTTTTAAACTACAGAGAGCAGTGGAGATGAGAACAAGCTTTTCTTATGCACAGCCCCCCACAAACTGTTATATCTATTTCAACCCATATCTATTTCAACCCAGGAGCTGCTGCTCCATTACTTTGACATTCAAGTGGCTTGCTTAGCACATATAGATCCCAAAACCCCAGGAACTGAACTTACTATAAAGGACAATTGATCAGACATTAAAGCTAAATAAAGTACTGAAACATTCTAAATACCTTCTTTTTTTGAGGGGGGGGGGGGGGGGGATGACCACCCTTTGAAATTCACTTCAAGCTTTCTTTTCAGTTAGTTATTTAGAATCTCAGCCCCACTAAAATCAGGTTAAAGGCCTTGTTTAGCTATTACACAAAAAGTTCTCCTTCAATTGCCTGGTAAAAAGTGCTTATATCCACCTCTTGCACTTTGCATCAATGGAAGGAAGAAGCACAATGAGGCAGGAGGTAGGCAAAAACTCACCTCACCTCCATCTTGGGAGGGGATTAAAAACAAATGGACTGAGATAAAATGAGGAGAAGTGAAAAGGACCAAAACTTGCCAACGTGACTCCAATTCAAATCCTGAAATCAGTGAAGAAAAGTAAATAAGAGGCAGGAGATGAAGATGAAAAAATGCAATCTTTAAAAAAAAATGGAAAATTCTGAAAATAGGTGAAAACCATCAAAGTGAATGGGATGACAAGAAGTACAGGGAAATCCACCAAAGCTTGCCTAATTAATAGTCATTGAAATCACAACATATCAATCTGTCCCTGGGGAGGATCTTTGTGAATTCCCAGCAGCTCTCCTCCCTTTTCAGGTACTGCATGAGGAGAGTAGACCACAGGGGTTGTATTTTTATTTCCCATATGGCCCTTATCTCCATGTGTCTTACATCCATGTCTATTCCCATGGTACAGAATATTTTGCCTGTGGCTTCTTTTTCTGATATCCCTCTTTTTATCTCTTGTTACTCCTGGAAATGATCAAAGTAATTTCCATGGGGGTGACACAGTGGGAAAAACAAGGAATTGCAGTGTTGGGGCCACCTCAGCCCCACTGCATCCCTTTTTGGGAGGTTGGATTCTGGCTGTGTTCTCCTTCTTCTCTGCTACAGCTGAAGAGATGCAGCATTAATTAAGGACATGAAGTGCATCTTCACCTTTAGCAGCAGCTACAGGGAAGGGAAAAGGCTTCTGCTGGCATGCACTGGGGAATTCTAGAGTAGGATAAATATCTGTGTGAGCTGAGAGGAAAGGGAAAAGGGAAAAGGGAAAAGGGAAAAGGGAAAAGGGAAAGGGAAAGGGAAAGGGAAAGGGAAAGGGAAAGGGAAAGGGAAAGGGAAAGGGAAAGGGAAAGGGAAAGGGAAAGGGAAAGGGAAAGGGAAAGGGAAAGGGAAAGGGAAAGGGAAAGGGAAAGGGAGGATGAAAAGCCATTTCTGGCTCTGTTTTCCAGAGCACCTTGTCTGACTTGCCTTGAGGGGAGAAGAGGGAGAATTCCTTACTAAAACCATATAACAAGCACAGAGGCAAACATCCTTGTGTGACACCACCAATATTAGGGTCCATATAAAGGCTGTTTGAAGGAAATAAACCACCAACTTTTCAGTTCCTTATTTTTAAGCCCATTTCAGCCCCACTGATTAGTTTAAAGATGGAGGAGTGAGTTCTCTGAAATCATTTCAGAGAAACAGCACCAGTTTCTTCAGAAGTTAGATCCTCAGGTAGCGAAAGTTTGGAAGAAAAAGGAGAGTTGATGTAATAATGACTTCTGTATTTTGTGCTGAAATTACATTTTTGGCGCCGCTAAATCCCATTGTGTGCTACGGAGGATATAATGTAATACTCATCAGAGGCAGGCAGCAGGGAGGTTTACTGGCACTAAAATCAATAGGCACTGAATAAAATGGCTCCAAATGGTTTAGGACCATGCACACATCTTCTTTTGTAAGCTTAAAACCATTTGGAGAGGCATTAATACATTAAAGGCCTCTTGAAGAATGTCCTCATACTGTGTAGTCTGTGCACATCAAGAGCATCATAGATTGTGGCTTTTATTAAGGAGGCTGGAGAATATAATTCTTCCTGGAGTACAACAGACTTTAAAATATGGTGCACTTTGAGATCAAAACAATGTTTATTGCAATGTAGTTACTAAATATTTTAACACGTACAATATAAAACATAATGCATCCTGGAATGTGTTTATGCTGCTGAAGTAGCCACTAGATTGTCAGATCCATTACAAACCACTGTGTAGAATTTCTGAATTGTTTTTGTTTCCTCTAATAGGTTTTTTCTTTCTTTCTTTTATTGATTGCATGATATTATAATCTATTTTTATGTAGGGGTACCAACCCAAAGCTCATGTCTTTGCTCTCAAACATCTTGAGAACATGGAATTAGTATGCTTGCCCTCATGCTTACCTTTCTACACGGTCATTTATACTTCCATGTGGATAAGGGGATTGAATCCCTGAACTGGGAAGTGCAGTGTGTTTCCATTAAAAGGAAAGTACTCCAGAAGTAACTGGGGACCTCCTCATTGCCTCACCCTACACAAGCGTGAAGCTGAAAATGTCACTGTGACACAGAGGATAAAACTCAGATCTTCTCGCTCTGAATACGCTGCTTGATGGAAATCAAGGTGACTCAGGGACTCTAACACAGGCCATGGTCAGGGGAGCCACAGATGCATATTGTCTGTCCTGGGGAGTTCTTACAGCATCTTCCAGTACCTGGAGGGTCTGCAGGAGAGCTGGAGAGGGACGTTTTAGAAGGACACAGAGTGATAGGACAAGGGCTAATGGTTTAAGATGAGGACAGTTTAGATTAGATACTAAGAAGAAATTCTTCCCTGTGAGGGTGGTGAGCCCTGGCACAAGGTGCCCAGAGAAGCTGTGGATGCCCCATCCCTGGGAGTGTTCAAAGCCAGGTTGATGGGGCTTGGAGTAGCCCACCTGGGCTTGTGGAAGCTGTCCCTGCCCATAGCAGGGGGGCTGGAATGAGATGCTCTATTAGGTCCCTTCCAACCCACACCATTCTGTCGGTCTATGAGTCAATGCAGAGCTGAAAATCAGATTCTGATGGGCCATTCCCTCACCTGATGCAAGGTGGCATCACCCCATGAATAAGCAGTAGGACTACACCCATCCACGGCAGCTGAAGAAGCTCCAGCCCAGTGGGTTGGTGCAGATTTCCCTCTGGATGTAATTTTGGCTGCTGAGCTCTCCCTCCCACTTCAGCCGTGTGCTGTGGGATGTGTGGAGCAGGAACCCCGGGGAGGACAGGCTGTGCTGGGCTGTGTGTGCAGTGCTGGCAGCCAGGGGGACACAGCCCTTCCCAGGGATGTGTGCTGTGCACCCCAGCAGCTCAGCACTCAGGGCTGCTTTGATGTACAGGCCCTTGTCCTGGGGTGCCACATGCAGGAAGGGACAGCCCTGCTCCTCTCCCCTGCCTGCCAAACCACAACAAAGACGTTGACTGTTAATTTAAAGGCTTAAAAATAGACTCTTCCTTTAAAACCTGATATTTCAGCACTAGCTACAGGCATTTCAGCTCTGTACAGCTTCTGAAGATCACAGCATCACCAGCATGAGGAAGGGGGATTGGTTTCCCTGAGCCAAGGGCTGTGCTCTGCTGGGACACAGCTGGCTTCACACCACCCTGGAAACTTCCTGGTCTGTGCCAGTTAATGAGATATCTTAGTGGCAGCAAGGAGGTGTATCCAGCTCCTCGTGGCTGTAAATCAGAAATCACGGGCATTGAATTCCACCAGCCACATCCCCTCTGCCCAGCTCTGAAGTGCAGGATTGATGAGCATGAACAACAGCACGTGGTGTGGTCAGAGAAGCCTGACAGCAAGGGGGACTCTCTGTGATCAAACAGACTTGGTTCCCAAGCTGGCTTTTTCCACCTTCTTTTACAAATAATGCTGGTATCTTTCCAAGAAGTGAGAAATTTGGCACAGGGACAATAAAATTTACTGCCTTTGACCAGGAAGCGTGGATAAAACTGAAATGTGCAGTTTGGTCGTCATCACACATGTTTGACAGAGCCTTCTCACGAGGACTTGGACAGAATCTCGGATAAATTTTCCTGTTGTTGCCAGATGGAGGGACCCCTAAGTAAGGACATTTTGGCTCAATTCCATTTTGCAAAAAGCTTATGCAAGGATCAGGATTTGTACTCCTCCACAGACCAAAAAATAATTACAGAAAGTTTGTAGCTGTCCCACAAACACATCCTTACACCTGCCCTTTTTCATTTTTTTCTTTGCATTTGTTAATTTGCAAGAGCAAAACACACTCCCTAAGCCTGGAGTTTGTGGAACTCAGCATCCCAGCAGCCTCACTGCAGCACCCAGGTCCAGCTGCCTTGGCAAGGAGGGAAGGGCTCACACAAAAGCTCAGGGAACATGAGACAGGGATGAGGCATCCTGCAGGTATAGGAGTGGCAGTGAGGAGAGAGGTTTGTTATCTGTGTGAAATTCCTGGGCAACTCCCAGCAACGGAAGTTCAAAGAAAACTACATTATTTGAAAAAGCTTTGAAAATATTCATTGAAAGCTACAAAAAATTGCTACTCAAATTCCAGGGCCTTTTTCCTGTTAATTGAAATGCTAAATGAGTTTCTGCCTGTCCTGGTTTTTCCACTATTTTACCTATTAGCAGAAAAACATTATCCTCCATGGAATAAGCTTCAAGACATCTACAACCAAAGAAGAGCTGAAACTTCAGGATTTATTTCATAAATATTAATATTTACATACATAATATTTTCCTTCTTCCCTTTGCAGAGTATATATTCAGGTGTCTCAAAACACAAACACTCTGGAGTAGAAAATCACTGAGGTTGTCTTCTCTTACAAAATTGATATTGGATTGCACTGTCTTTTCTACAGGGCAGAAAGCTCCCAACTCCCACCAAGTCCAGCTGAAACCTCCAAGAACCTTCTATTCCTCTAAGCACACCATAAACCAGCCCACGAGGTGGGTGTGTGCTGGGGTGAGCTGGCACAGAGAAGTGCAAGGACTGCAAGGTAGTGGCTGGAAATGTGCTCCCATTCAAGATGCTGAAATAAAAAGGTCCCCTGTGAAGGTGTGTCTCACTCTCAGCATCCCTCCTTCTCACCTGCTGTGCACCAAAGAAGCTGAGGCTTGAATTCCTGGGAAAGCTCTCTGGTTCACTCATCCAGGGCTTGGGTTGCTGAATATTCACTGTGTCATAGCTGGTTTGGTGGAGTGTCAGAGGCTGGGGATGCAGAGGAAGATGTGTTCAGCCACCCCCCAATGGATGCTGGCTCTTGCCTGGCCAGGGTGATCCCTCTAGGGGTGGGAGGATTTCCTCCTGATGACACTGCAGTACACCTGGATGGGAGTAGCAGGATGCTCTGAAAAAGCAGATTGAACCAGGGAACCAAGGTGGGTGTTTTCTCTTCTCTTGCAAAAACAACTCTCTGTCTCCGCTGTCCTCCCAAGTTTGTCTGGGTATGATGCAGAGGAGGAACAGACACTGCAGAGTCTCAGGTGTGTGCTCATAGCAAGAACACTTCCAAGGGGTTCTCTACTGATGTTTATCCCTGCTCTCCACCTGCTCTTAAACCCGTGTACGGCAGGATCCTGCCCTGAATTGCCTCTGCCTGTGTCTGCTGCCTCCCAGCTGCTGCTCTGGAGGGTCCCTGTGAGCAGGAGGTGGATTGTAAGCACAGGCTCCAGGCCACGAGCTCAGCCAGGCTCCAGAGCTTCACTGGAGAAGTGTCTGCAGACACTCCTCACAGAACAGAAACTGTGCCACGATGTCTCATCTCCTCTCAGGGGAAATGCACAGCAATCAAGCCATTTAAGAATATATTTCAAGCTCTTCATAGCAGGTGTTAGACACTATTCTCCCGCTGCTGACAGGAAATGTGTGTGCAATTCTCCTAGGTATCATGCTCAGAATATGCTTCTTAAGGGCTTGATGCTTAAAAAATTCTGCAAAGTGTAAATGGCTCTCATAAAATCAGATATTAAATTGTCTTATCTGTTTGTCCTGAAAGTGCTCAGCCAGCCGGGTCCTTCCTGCATGTCAGAGTCAGCCAGCCAACACATCACAAGGCCACTGGGAACAGACAATTCCAGGCTGGGAGCTCACATTAGGAAATCTTTCTAAGGAGAAAACTGAGTTCAAAGTCCCATCAGCTCAGAAAAATAAAAAAAATTAAAAGAGGAAATCAGCATTTCTACTGAGGATGGGTAAAAGCATTTCTCACGCCTTCCTTTGCCGCCCTGGCCATGGGAATGAACAATCAGCACAACATAAACCGGCAGGTTGTGATGTATTCCCATGGGGGGAAGGAACTTCCCTCCACATCGACACTCCAGCACTGCCTTCTGCTACTCACCACAGGGCAAAGAAAAAAAAAAAAAAAAAGAAAAAAAAAATTTAAAGCCTCTTTTCCGTCCTGTGCCCAGAACAAAGGTAATTGCATAACAAAAAAAGCGTCTGCAAAGGAATGACAGCGGACGTGTGCGGTGGGAGAAGGGTTTTTGACACCCCTCGCTGTCCGGTGCAGCGACAGCCACCCCGGCTGGGAATGTCCCCGAGGACGGAGCTGTCACCGCAGGATGGAGACGCTGGCAGTGGGAGGGAGGGGACGAGCAGGGGTCACCCCGCAGGAGCATCTGCTGGGGCCCGGGACATATGCAGCTTTTCTTCCTCCCTGTGGAGGCACGAGCGTTCTCCTCACCTTCTGCCACCCCCTATTGTCCGAGGGGGCTGAGCCCGGCTCTGGGGACAGCTGCTGCCACAAAGGGCTCTGTCCCCATCCCCTGCCCGAACCGCATCCCTCATCAATCTCATCAATCAGGCTGGAGGCGTGAGGGACACGTCGGGTCTGGTTACCAGGACCGGGGAGGCTGAAGCCTATTTTTTCTTCTGGGGAGAAAAAAAAGATTAAAAAAAAAGAAAAAAAAAAAAGAAAAAAAAGAAAAAAAGAAAAAAAAAAAAGAAAAAAAAAAAAAAGAAAGAAAAAGCTAAGGAAAAAATCCAATGGGCTTCATCTTCTGTGAAAGGGAAAACTACCTTCCCTTTGAATATCTGTGAATTTGGAATATGGCTATTTAAAGATGTGGAGGAAAAAAGTAGTCATCTAGAGCTAATTATACAGCTGTTGAAAAGCCCAGTAAATATGTTACTCAGGGATATATAATACCTTTGATGTAGTTGTAATCTGACTGAAGTTATTATAGGTTTTCACAGCTGCAAAGCAATCCAGCTTAGGAAAGCTTCTTTTTTTTTCTTCTTTTTTTTTTTTTCTTTTGCAATTTGCAGGAGCAGAAAAGAATTTCTGCTGCCAAAGCAAAATGAAGATCCTCATACAAACACAGTAACACAGCCTAAGAGAAATTATACTGGTACTGACGTAGTGAACCTGTCCCGAAGCCTAAAAGAGTTAACTGGATAATAAACTACATCATTGACTCCAAAAGGGTTGGGTTTCAGACAGGCTCTTCTTAGAGACAATTAAAGCTTTAAATAAAAGTGTAACTTTGTGGTGAGAATTCTCTATTCCCTTCAAAATAATAATAAGTGAAAACTGTAAATGCTTTGAAAAATTTTGTACTGAAGCATGAAATACAGGAAGGCCACTAGTAAGCCTCCAACAAGTTCATTTAAATTGATCATGGATGCAATAATATCAGGAGGGCTTTGTAAATGGGAGGGTTAAAAGCTGGAACTTTATTGCTGCTTTCATTCCCCAGGGCCCTGTGGTAAAACAAGTCTCCACGAGAGATCTCTAGGCACTGAATGAATTATTCACTCAGTTATGGGTCATTAAATGAGGCTGAGAGAGGGCCCATGTCCATTATTACACATTATTACATTGTGGTGCATGAAAAAGGACTTACTTTGTGAAGACTGGCATGGGCATCTTCTCAGAATGCCTGGTCATTTCTGCCACAGCTCCTTCTGAACCCCCTTGGCAGGGCAGAGGGGTGGTGGAGCAGCAGAACAGCTGCACAGGAGAGGATAAAAGAGGCTTGGGGTTAAAACCACAGGTAAAGGAGAGGAAACGTTAAGCGTGTTCGGATGTTAATTGCAGAGATGGCTGGGTTAGTTTTAAGCTGTTATTGCCCTGCAACAGCTTTCTGTCACCTTTCTGCATTTCCCCAGGCAATGTGGCCCTCCCATGAGCATCTCTTGTCCCAGACACCTGTGGCTGCTGACTGCCTTCCCTCCACCTGCATAACCCATTTCCAGAGCTGGCCACTTTATTTCATCTTAGATAAATCTGTCCACAGTTTTGCTGACTTTTGGTAACCTCTTGGTGATCTCTAAACCAAATTCAAAATAGACTAAAGTAAACTTTTTCCAATGATGAAGTTTCCCATGGAACATTTTACCCTCTGTTGATAAAACTGGGGCAACCTCTCTGCAGTGTCCAGAAGTGCTGAAATACAGTTTTGCCCTTGGTCTCACTTTCTACTTGAGAAAAAAAAAAAAATGAGCTTTTTTCTTCTCTGAGGTCAGGAAGGGAGTGAAGCTCTTCTTATCTAAGTAGTCCATATTTCTGGTGAGGGACAGGATTGTGGGAGGACACACCACTCTCGGGGGCTGGAAAGCCAGCACATCCCATAATCCAGCACTATCTTGTATGATCAGAGGCAGATATGTAAACATGTCCTTGTTTGAACACAGTCTCCATGGGAATGATTTAACCAAACTTTCAATTTAAAGCAGGGCAAAAATTTCAACTTCAATTAAAACTTCTGTGGCCTTTATAATCAAAACCAGAGGCTAGATTTTTGTTGAACTAAATGTTTTGGTTGTTACCCTGATATCTTCATATTGGTTTCGTTGAAAAATGCCCTTACCAGTGTTAATTGACATTTGCTAAATGAGATATGATGGCTTTTCAGTTGAAATGTCTTTCTGCTTAGAAATTCGAAAGAAAAACATTTCACAAATCCTCAAAAACAAACCAAAAAGGTGGCGAGTCCTAATGGCTTTCCTCCCACTCTTTCAGAGCTGTCAGAAAAGCAACATGAAGAAATCGGGGAAAAGGGAAAAAAGAAAAAGGTTATAATCATGGCCACGTTTCTTGCTGCTTACTCAAGCAAAATTCCCAGCAGTTCAAATCCCAAGAGCCCATTTCACTTTCCAGTCAGACAAAGAGTCATCCACTGAAGTTAATGAGAAAGAATCTGAGGTATGAGTGAAAACTGAGAAAGGACTTCAGGACTGGTCTTAATGACTTAAAAAGGCCATACCCTGAGTAAGGAGGTATTTGTAATGAAATGTAAGCCCAAGACGCAGCAGAGGCAATTTAGCCTGCTATATTGCTTTTCTTAGGATTGCTTTTTATTAATGTTATTGTTGAGCTCGACGTACACAACCAGTCTCAAGGGGTGAGGAGGCAATAGCTGCTCTCTAATGCAGTTTTTCATTTCTGAGCCCTCCGTTCAAGCCCTTCAGGACACTAATTATCCCAAGTTGTTATTGTCTGACAGCTGCCGATGGCCTCTGCAGAATGAGGTGGTGGTGGCAGCCGTGCTCCCAGTGGGCATTTGTCAGAATCATACAAACCTCGATACAGATTGCCTGGGATTTCTGTTGGCAGCCCGATCATTTATGGAAAGAAACTTGTCTTCTCACTGCTAGCAGGATGTGCTGCTCTTCACACCTGAAAGGGAAGGATGGGTGGCTGAAGAGCATGTCCTTCCAGTGCTGATGGTGGTGTTGGATCACTGGAAGAACCTGTCCCTCCAGCGCTGGTGCTGCAGGACATCAGCAGTGACCTTCAGGGTCCAGAGCTGTCACCTGAACATGCTGCAGGTGGGCTGGCTCCAGGGAAGAAGATTAGTTCAGCAGTTGGCACACTCACAGCTCTTGGCCACAGACTCTTTTTGGCCATATCCGTGCCCTGAGGGCCCTAGTGTAGGACTTGAACCCATTTAGGCTGTTGTGATCCAATTAATGCATGGTCAGGTCACATCTCAGCTCAACAGGCAGGCAATGGAATCACGTTTCTTCTCTGCTCCATTCTACCAGTAAAAACAAGCATCTTCTGTCCTGCAGTACTTTGGGGGACTACATTCCTGCAGACAGGCAACAGCTTCAGCAGGAATGGGACTGTGAACAGCACAGCCTTGCTGCCTCAATGCCAAAAATTTCCCAATATATCACTCCTCATACTCCACAATTCTCTAGGAATAGATCCACCAGGCTTTCCTGCAGTAAATCTGGGCAGCTCTGCCTGTGTATATGTGAGTATAGATGGCTCCTGCTGCAGCTTAGCAGCAGAACAGGGGCACAGAGAACTGGAAAATCTGACACCAGCAAACCAGCAAGCAACTATAATGACACTAAAACCTTCAGGCAGCACCCAGAAGGAGAACATTAAAATGGTTTTGGTGTAGCAGAACTAACAAGACCCAGTTTTCCTTGGGTTTGTGTCTTCTGCCCTCTAGCCCACACAGTGACAAATTCTTCCTCATAATCTCCATCCTCAGCAATTCCGAGCTGCCGTGAACTGTCTGGCCAGGGGACTGCTGCCCTCCTGGTGCATGCCAGGAACTGGCACCTCCTGTCTTTATGTGGGGCTATAATTCAGAGGCCTCTCCCCCAACAGCTTCCAATTCACTCAACTTCTAAGATTTCAGTCATCTTTTAAATTCCAGGTGAGACCATGGCTTTTCCTGAGTCACTGTCCTCATGAGAGTGGGAATGAGAGGTTTCACAAAGCTAGAGAGGACAGACATTCAAAGTAAATCCTGCAAGCTGATGCTTGAGGCATTAATCCAGGTGGGTCTCAGTTCTGTTCCCTACCTTGGGTTTGTTCTCCATATTTCATCCTGGTTTTGCCATGTAAACACTGGAGCTGCACAGGAGGTGCCCCAGCAGGCATGGTGGGATTTGATCCCCTTTCAAGTATTATGTCTGTGTGAAACACCTGGAAGTTAGAGCTGGAATTGGGAATTAACATGGTTAAAATCCTTTTCCTAATGATCATTAGGACATGATCCTCCCTCAGAAGGGAAATGTGAAGATGGGTCTCAATGGATCTCCAGGCACTACAGCAGTGTAGAGCACACAGAGATAAGTGACATAAAATCAAGCAAGGTGAAATGAGTAACAATAAATCAGTTACTGCCTCCTCCTTCTGTAACACCTCTCCCACTTCATTAGATAGAATTTCACTCCTCTGAATTTGAAAACGGGGCCAAAAATTCCTGGCATAACTCAGTCATCCCATTGGCTTTGATGAGTAACTGAAGGAAAACTAATTTGCTCCTTTTCTAGAAGTGGAGCTGGAGGACTAAAATTCAAGAAAGGGGGCAAAAAATATTGTGTAATATAACAAGATTTATGTACCTGTCTTAAGCAGATAATTCAGGCTGAATGATGCTTAAAAGACTATTATAGACTTGCTACCAGCAATGAAATAGCCTGTACTGCTATAAAATGTCTGCCCAGGGCACTTCAGTGATTTTGGTATTCTCTTTCTAGACTAGCCAGGGGATATAACTGAAGTGTCTGATAATGGAACCTTCTCTTTTTTATGCTGCTGGAACAGCTCTATGTTGTTAGCTATGAGGCTGCTGGAGATGACTGAAACATGTATTTTTAAACATGCAATTGTTTTAAAAGTATCAGCTCTTCTCCACACTGAGATATCGGGAGATTTCCATTAAGCTAATTGGTTCCTGTGTATTTCTCAGGCCCACACTGAACTGGATGTGATGGGTAAAGGAGAGTAAAGTCCCTCTCCCAGGGACTCTCAGTCTGTCCATTTGTGGTGAGCAGAAGCGATCGAAATTTCTTCTTCCCAGTCTGAAAATGCTGATTCAAGAAAACAAACTCTCTTGGCAGAAACTCATGGCTCGTGAGAGACCTGTTGGGAAATACCTTGGAGCTGCAAGAAAGGCACTGCTCTTGCACAGAGACCCAAAAAAGAAAGAGAGGCACCCATGGACCTGCACCTGCTGCTGCTGCTGTGTCTGCGTGGCCAGAGCACCCAGTGTCAAACATTAGAGAGGGCATTTTTCATTTTCTTTTGGCCAGATAATTCTGTGCAACGGAGCAGACACCACCAAAAACCAAAATTATGTTGCAGCACACCAATCTGTCGCAAACTTTGTATGGATTTTATTTCTGCACAGGACAAGAAAGTACTGAAGACACAGAGAAGTCCCATGGCATGGGAACATCATTTTCCACTCATCTCAGATAAAGGGCTTTTAAAAGCCAGTGCTGTTCTTGTCAGACATGGGCACTGAAACAAGCATAAGATGTTCATTATTAACACCCTGAAGTCCAAAAACTCCAGAGACGTGGCAGAGAAGTTCTTGTCAGATATAAAAAGCAGGATAGCATTCAGCCATAGCCAAAGGAAACTTCATAAATTGAAACACTGGCATATAAAAAGTACAGTGCAGGTGTTACTTAGAGACACCACTTTTAAAGGCCCTGTAAAAGCTCTGGCACAATTTTCTTATGTGCAAAAAGTGGCATATCCAATTTTCCCCCTCCAGCTTTACCACTTGGATTTTGTGTAGATAGCATTTGGCTAAGAAAACCTGGAGGAAAAACTTCAAGCTTACCTTATAATATCCAGAGTGTGGAAGGGACATACATAGAACTTCTCCACCATTTTTATCATTTTCCTGACTGAGCCCATCTTGAAAAGGAAAATAAATGGGGTGGGCCAGCAAGGCTAAAGAACAGCTGTGTTTAACTGTTGGCTTTGGTCTCCTGCTCTGTTTCCTTGCACACTTTTAAAAGCAATACCTGTGTTTAGTCTAATGGAAAGTGTCTGTCTGAAGGTCCTCACTGCTCCTATGAACATTTTCACAGACACAGTGCTCAGCCCCATCTGGCTGGGTTACTGATGATGTCATTTCTCACAGCAGTGACCAAAACACTGGCTTTGAGCTGATTTTTTTCATATCTCCTCCTTCAGTTCAAGGAAATACAAAGTAGCAAGTAGAAAACCTGCTGCCCCTGCTGTGCCAGAAAATTATTTCCAGGTCGAAAGGCTGTTTGTATGTTTTTGCCCTGATCTGGGAATTTGTCATCTGTAGATAGGTGCAGTGAGGAGTTAAGACCACAGGCCAAGAACATTCAGCTTTTTTAAAGGACTTTATGGAGAGAGGATATTGAGCAGAAGACTGAATTTGCACAGGCTGGTACGGGTCAAGAAGAGAAAAGAATAAGCAGCAGCAGGAAGATAGGACTGTAAAACTTTAAGGACATTGTCAAAAAGTGAGTTTTATCTTTCTCTGCCACCAATAAATAAAATGCTCTGTAGTCTTCCCTTGGTCACTGATTGCTTTGGTTTTGTTTCAATAAATAACTTGTAGCATGACTTTTATGCATCTTTCCTTCAATCCCTCTCCAAAGGCACGGACTGCTGATGCTGATGCTGCCCAGGGTCAGATGCATGCTGTTGCTTTCACAATGTAGTTTCGTGCACTTGAGCCTTTATTTTAAAACTTGGGAGCTCTCAGTCTGACTGGAGCTGCCAGGTTCCCCTGGCTGGACTACTGGGCACCAGGCTGCTGGCACAGCTCAAGGGCTGGATGATGCAAAATCTTCTTTTCCCTGTGATGCAGAGCGGGAATTGGCAGGAGCAAGTGGACAACTGTTTATGGAGACTAAGAGCACCTTAATAAAATGTTCAAAAAGATGTGCAGGAAGCTGTGAACTGCTGCCTGATCTTTAATTTCTTTCAGTAGTCATCCACCAAGTTTGGCATCAGTGCTGAGCCTGGGTGCACTGCACCCTGTGGACCCAGGAGCAAGGCTGCAGGCTGAGAACAGGGATGTGTCTCTTGAAAAGTTAGCTCCTTCCAGGACATTTCAAAATAAACAGCCAGCACTCTCAAAGGCTGTCTGCCAGCCCTGAAAAGCACATGGCAAACAAGCCCCACCAGGGGCATCAAAGGGACCAGGAGAAACAGTGACAAAGCAGCATCTGCAGCCACAGGCATCACACTGGAACCTACAGAGAAATCAGCAAAATGGTGCAAAAGGATCTTCCAGATCTTACTACAGGTCAAATTCAGCAAACTTGCTCACAACTAAACAATGCAAAACTCTGAAGGGGATTTTTCCCTCATTAAATGGCCATTTTTCTCCTGTAATTGCCCCAGGGATATACGTAAATTCTGCATTGGCAAAAGATTCAATAGACTTCTAAAAAGGAAAAATGAGAGTTCAGTACTTGACAAGCCCACTTGAGGCTGGAAGGTTTGAGATGTCTTTTTCTTCCTATACATATTTCCACCATTCTTCTATATTTTAAAACTCTTGAGTGATGTTTGAACACTCAGATTTGCTTCAAGTAAATTGCTTATACTGTCTGTTCCCTATTCTCACCATATGTACTCTTAGAGGTTTCTCCAATTTATTTCAGTTTTGTTTTCTGTCCTTTTAGCCTTAAGAAAACCAAAATACATACCCCCATACTGTTGTTCTAGAGAAACCCTCAACTGTTTTTCTAAAATATGTTAATCTCTCCATCTACCAAGTTACCTTGGTAATGTAAGTTTTTAGTGGAGAAATCATCCTCCATCAATATTGCATTTAAACACTGCTGCTCTGCATCAAGGGCCAAACTCTGCTCTCAGAAATGCACACATAACATTGCTGAAAAGAATGGCAGTTCCACACAAGAATCAAACAGCAACATCTGGCCCCAGATGTTTTATTTATTTGTAATTTAACATTGCATTATACAATATTCATAATTTTGCTGCTTTCCATTTCAATGGCTGTTATTTGTATGACTTTAAGAGGCTGCCTGAATGCGTTTTTAGTGCTCAAACAAGGAGAAATGAGCACACCAAAGCCAATCTGCTCGTATTTTTGGAGGTTCAGAAGTGTTCCTGATGAACTACACTCATCTCAGTGGTGAGAGATGCTGAACAACTGCAGCTCCAGGGGAAATCAACCGTGAAAACACCTGTAGGGTCTACAGGAGAGCTGACTTTCAAAAACCAAAGGAGTTTGCAATCAAGGACGTGTCCATAATTTTTAGGAGAGGCAGCTGGTCAGAGAGCACATGGCAAACTGGTGGCACACATGGATGAGAGGGCAGGTCCCAGTGCAGCATCCTTCCCTTTATGAGTCCATGTCCCTCTTATCCCCATCATGGGCATTGGGCTGAAGATGAAGACACAAAGTTCTGACACTGGAGCTGAGTGATCATTTAGCCTTTCAGAGCTGGGAGAGTTTATAGAATCTCTAAAAACCAAGTAAAGTTGCCATCATTGCTTGATTTTGCTAATTTATTTTTTAAGGCTTTTCTTTCCAACTAAACTGGAGCCCCCATGCCTGTTGTCCTGGTTTTGTCCAGGAAAGAGTTAATTTTCAGCCTAGCAGCTGATACTGTGTGTTGTTTTGGATTTAGTGTGAGAAAAATATTGATAACACACTGATGTTTTAGCTGTTGCTAAGTGGTGCTTACCCTGAGTCAAGGGCTTTTTCAGCTAAAAGTGGAGAGGCACAAGAAGATGGGAGGGGATACAGCCAGAACAGATGATCCCAACTGACCAGAGAGATATTCCATATCATATGAGGTCATGCTCAGTACATAAACTGTGGGGAAAGCTGGCTGGAGCCCACCGGCCAGGAACTGCCTGGGCATTGATTGAGTGGTGAGCAATTTTGTATATCCAATTCTTTTGTCATTATTATTACCATAATTTTTGCTATTTCCTTTCTTTTCTGTCCCATTATCTCAACCCAGGAATCACTTTTACCTGTCATTTTTGCTCTCATAATTCTCTCCCCCATTCCACTACGGGGTTGAGGGTGAGCAAGTGTCTGTGTCAGGCTTCGCTGCTGACTGGTGTTAAACCATGACACCTGTAAAGTTAATCCTGCCCATAAACCAGAAATCATTGTTAATATTTGCAAATCTCATCACCGCAATGGAAATGGTGACCTGTGGGACCATCCCACTTTTCAAGCAATTGAAGCATTAAGACATAATTTATGCACTTCAGAAGAAATTTCCATATCACAGAGATTGCTTCGTTCCCTGTTATGACTTATGAAGGGTGTAAGTAGCAAATGAAGCCGCGGAGATCTGGATTGCGTAAGAACTTGTTTTGACATGTACAGTGCATCTTATTTGTGGTGATAGCCCAAATGTACTGATTTAATGCAACTGAACGTTGTGACAGGGTTGTCCAGGCCAAGAAAAAAGGCTAAAGAAAGATCATATAATCTTCATTTCACTGTACGTCAAAATCCCGGATAGCTGTGACACTTAAGCTGTCAGGGATGCAGTGAGATTAATTGGGGGTTTCTTGTAATATTGATGTGAAAAATGGACTATGGGGTAAGGGAGGGACAGACAGAGTGAGAAAGGGAGGGAAAAGATAAGGAAGGAAGGAAGGAAGGAAGGAAGGAAGGAAGGAAGGAAGGAAGGAAGGAAGGAAGGAAGGAAGGAAGGAAGGAAGGAAGGAAGGAAGGAAGGAAGGAAGGAAGGAAGGAAGGAAGGAAGGAAGGAAGGAAGGAAGGAAGGAAGGAAGGAAGGAAGGAAGGAAGGAAGGAAGGAAGGAAGGAAGGAAGGAAGGAAGGAAGGAAGGAAGGAAGGAAGGAAGGAAGGAAGGAAGGAAGGAAGGAAGGAAGGAAGGAAGGAAGGAAGGAAGGAAGGAAGGAAGGAAGGAAGGAAGGAAGGAAGGAAGGAAGGAAGGAAGGAAGGAAGGAAGGAAGGAAGGAAGGAAGGAAGGAAGGAAGGAAGGAAGGAAGGAAGGAAGGAAGGAAGGAAGGAAGGAAGGAAGGAAGGAAGGAAGGAAGGAAGGAAGGAAGGAAGGAAGGAAGGAAGGAAGGAAGGAAGGAAGGAAGGAAGGAAGGAAGGAAGGAAGGAAGGAAGGAAGGAAGGAAGGAAGGAAGGAAGGAAGGAAGGAAGGAAGGAAGGAAGGAAGGAAGGAAGGAAGGAAAAAATTCCCACCAGTCTTGGTGGGAATTAAATCTTTTTCCTCCAGAATCTTTCGTCCCCAGTTCTGACCAGGACCACAACACTTTAAGGGGTGCAGCTTTTGTTCCAATGACTGCAGTTAGCTGAATATTGCTGTCTATTTCTGTAAAGCAACACAAAACAAAACAAGAAGAGAATGGATTCATCTTAAATCCAGCCCTTGAACACATTTCAAACCTTGTCTGGCATTTACTGTAAGAACTCTGGTTAGAATTATTACAGACATAACTGTCTTTGATACATTTTCAATCCAACTCTATCCACAGGCAAGAGGTTCCACCACTGAACCCTAAACTTTATAGGACATGTGAGATGGTTTACTTAATTAGAGTGTATAATATATTCCACAAAGATAGTAATCAAAATACCAGCTGGTTATCCCCTGCTCAGCCACTTCTCCTATGAATCAAAAATAAATTATTCTTTTTCTCCCTTGTAGAAGAGTGTTGCTGAAAACAAAATACTAAATTTTGCTTTTAGGGCTCTCAAAAGGCTAAGCAAGATATATTATCTGTCTGAGGACAGAGAACTTTCTATTCTTGGTGGAATTCTTGTTGGTTTAATTGGGCTTTGTTGAAAAAATAATGTTATTTTAAAGGAGAAATGATAAGAGTGTGGGTGTATTTTTATACACTCAGTCGCTGGTGTATTAGGAGTCTGTTGTAGAGTTAATGTTACACATATTTATAATTTTCTGTGATGTGTATAAACAGTATTTGAGTATTTTAGAAATATACATGAGCATTACTATAACAGAGATGTAACAATTTGGTCAGAATAGCAGCATTTATTCTCTTTGACAGAGATTGCAGTCTGGGCAGCTGCAGGGAAGATTTTCACCACATCACAGCAAGCCAGGATTCAACCAAGGACTTAAAATTCTCCCACATTCCCCCTTTCACAGTGCTTTCCACTTTTTGCCATCCCAGCTCATGGAACCATAGAATATGCTGAGCTGGAAGGGGCCCACATGGATCATCCAGTCCATCTCCTGGAACTGAGCAGGGCACCCCAAGAATCACACCGTGTGCCTGAGAGCATTGTCCAAACACTCCTTGAACTCTGCCAGGCTGGTGCTGTGAGCACTGCCCTGGGGAGCTGTTCCAGTGCTCAAACACCCTCTGTAGGAAAACCCCTTTCCTGATATCCAACCTAAACTTCCCCTGGCACAGCTCCAGCTGTTTCCTCAGGTCCTGTCTCTGGCCATGAGAGTGAAGAGATCAGCAGCTGCCCCTCTGCTGCCCCTCATGAGGGTGCTGAAGACCCCAGTGAGGTCTCCCCTCAGTCTCCTCCAGACTGAGCAGAGAAGCCTTATCTGAACCCTCTCTGTCAGTTTGAGTCATTCCCTCTTCTCCTATCACTACCTGCCTTGTAGAAAGTCCCTCTCCAGCTCTCTTGTAGCCACTTCAGCTACTGGAAGGTGCTCTAAGGTGTTCCTGAAGCCTTCTCTTCTGCAGGCTGAACACTCTCTCACCTGTCTGCACGTGTGCCCTGAAGCTGGGGAATGACAGCTGTCTTGCATAGGCAGCTCTCACTGCCCAAAGGCCAGTATGAAAGAAATCCACCTTCTGCTTCTGTGCTTTCCAAAATGCAGGGCTCTGAGGTGCTCTTGGCAAGCAGTAAGCCTGAGTTCCAGTCCATATCCCTCACAAGCACATAGACACCAAGAGTCTAGCTTGGATTTCATCCATAGACACAGGATAAACACCAAGGGCTTTCAAATCAAGAAAGGCAGACTGATTCCCATTCCTCCGTAATAAGATCAGAATTGTAGAGTAAGCTGGAACCTATGGCTTCATTCAGACACACAGCACTTCATCTTCCTCCTACTCCACAGAGTCAAGAGGGAGCTCCATCATTGTTAAAACTAAATCATTTTCAAGTTGATAACTTACCAAATGCTCTCATATAGCCTTTTTCTAAACAGAGTAAATATCTTCCACCTCATCCTGGGTCAATCCTCAGTTGTCAGCATGAACTGACCAACATGACATAATCTAAATAAACTGTTGCAAGAAAGGCATTGTAAGTTATTTATTAATAATTTATTTATTAATAACCTCTTATTTTGGCTTAACAGGGTTTTCAAGATGCATTGCAGTGAGTAATGTCAGGGTCTTTCCCTGGGAGCTTCCTTTAATGTGATCCAAGCCCTGTGAGTCCTGCCTTTCCACAGAGAAAGCTTCCTCGGGTCAGGCAGGCCGGATTTCTCTCCCCATCTTTCCTCTGGATGGTTGTTTCCCTCATCTTAAGGGCAGAGGAAAGGAAAGAAAAACCACACGGTGTTATGAAAAGCAACCTGGCAAGGAGCTGTGCTCTTGTGTAATGTCTAAGCGTTGTCAGCAGGCTACGCTTGAACCTGCCCAAGGAAATCAGAGCCATGAGCCCGGATTCCTCTGTCAGCATAAGCTTTTCATTCACACCTTACTACAGTTTCTGACAGCTGCGGCTTCCTTGTCAGATTAAATGTATCAGCATTCTGTGTTTTCAAACCAAGTAAGCTAAGAAAAAAAAAAAATTATAAAACAGTTTATTAGAAAACATGGAGGTTGCAAAAAAGGCCAGAATAGTTGTACTGATTTAACAGTCCTAATTGCATCTCATTAATACTGAGAGCGAAGGTGGGAAGGTGGGGAATCATGAACATCAAGCAAAGCAGGCAATCCTATGCTGCAGGGACAGAAGATGCCCATCACATGTAGCAATAGTTGTTACTTGTTTGTGGCGGTGTCTAACACAGTCCCAGCGCTTTTCAAACACCCGGAGTTTGTTCACGCTGCAGGAAAGGCAAACCCAAAGGGGATGCAGTACAAGCCTGTGGGTGGATGCTGAAAATGTTGGCACCCTCCTTCCCAGCCTGTGGCAAACTAAGGACAGCCTGGCCAGCACAAAATCCCTCCCAAACTCCCCTCCCTGGCTGTGGGGCCGGCTCAGAGCTGTGTTGCAGAGCACTCCCTCTCTGCTCGGTGCCCTGAAGGCAAACAGGCTGCCTGTGCCCCTGGGGAGTGCCCGCAGTTCCCTGCTTAACCTGCAGCCTCTGCCCTGCCAACAAAATGTCAAGGTTAAACGTAAAGCCATTGTGAAATGCAGCTTGAGCAGGTGTGCAGAAACATCTTTGGTTACGGATATTCCTCCTTTTCTCATCTATTTAAAAAGCTGACGGGACACTTGCACAACTCCTGTGGGTGGAAATCACTCCTGAAAATCGCAACCTTGGAGTGACAATGTCCTCAGATATGCATTTCCTCCGTATTCAAGCCTTGCCACGGTGTCACCCAAATGCTTCACCCACCTCGCTGGAGACACCAGCTGTAACACAGCGAGGGCAGTGTGTGGTCTCCACCTGTCAGAACAGACAGGGCGGTCACATGGAGCAAACCAAAATTCTCTGTCCACGTGAAAGTCTTACTCAGCTCTAGGCCACTGCAAGGGACATTATTTTGTCTCACCAAAAGGCTGGTGGAGACCATTTCAAAAATGGAAAGCTATTTAACACAAATGAACACCTACCACTTATAGAAACAATACATATAATTTATCATTAGCTCTTCAAAAACCCTGGGCAGGATAATAAACATTTCCAAAAGGAGGGTTAGAGGGGGAGTAAGTACAGCATCACATACCAGGCTTTTGTGGCCATGGAATCAAGCAGTATCTTTTGCTGTATAACACCGTGATTACTCCTACACTTGGCATCCATATGCTGTACTTGTAAATATGAAAGATGGGTTATTTGGAATATCTGTGTTTTAAGAAAACTCAAGTGGTTTTTTTCCTTGATGTGTAGAAAACTGAGACGCAGAATTAACATGAAGTTCTTGTATGAACTCACATGTACAATCTGAAAGGGTAAAGAATGGGAGTCTCTACAGTTGTTTTCAGATCCATCAGTAGAAATTATCACTTTTTTTTTTTTACTGTATTAACAGCCAGCTATATGGAATATATAGAGCTATATGGAGTTTATAGCCAGCTATATAGAGTATACATAATATAAACATTACGTGGGATTCTGAGAGGTAGAAGGAAAATGAAGAGAAGAAAATCACCTCCTGGAAGAACTTAACCAGCTCCTTAAACTGTGCTAAAAATCTTCAAAAATTGTAAAACTGAACAATGTAATGAAGATATGACATGCAGGACTGACAGGACCTGTCCAAGCAGAAATGACTTTCACTGGCACATTAAAGACACAAAGGAGTTTCCTGCATGGGATCCCCCTTACAGAGGATGATGAGTGGAGGGTCTCATCTCTGTGCAGCTCCTGTGCACAGGCAGGTACTGCCAGAGCTCTGCAGAAGAGGAAGCCCAGATTCTTTTTGAAGGGTAGCAGCAGACAGAGTGAGAGAAACTGAACCTTTAGTGGAGAATGTTACTATAAAAGTAGCTCAGAGCAAGCCTGCTGACGAGAAGAGGATCAAATATTTTCATCCTCCAAAAACAGAAGCTTGGAAATCTTATGAAATATTATCTGTCACTGCATATAGCAGTGTTCTTACTAGTGATATTCCTGACAAGGACTGATCTCAGTGATCTCTCACTTGAGAAATACATGCAGCCTGTATTATTCTGTTAATTTCTCTCTGACTCAGAGTGGGATGCAGGTGGAATCTGTAATGGTTTTATTGCAGCCATTCAGTCTTGGACTCTAATCTCACCAGATCTGAGGGATAAGCAAACTCAAGGCAAAAACCTAACCAAAAAGTCTCCAAGGAAAATCCAAATGCTAAGGAGGGAAGCAGAATGACTCAGGACTCTTTCCCAAGGGCTATATCTGAATCTGTCTTTTTAACAAGATTGCAGAGGGCACTGAACAGTAGAATATAGTCTCAGATCAAGCAAGTTTCAGATCTAGCCATTTATAACCATTAGCGAGATGGTATTGCAGGACTGGACCTGTGAGTTACTGTCATGGCTAAGGATATTGAATTAGGCATTGAACAAACTCAGAACTGAAGACAATCTGTGGTGCAAAAAAGGTTACAGAGGATACTCTAAAGAAAAAAAAAAAAAAAAGGAGCTTTAGGAAAAGTTCATCTCCTCCTTCACTGTCTTTTCTCATACCTCCAAACAGCTCCATTTTTGCACTGATCGGAGCCTGTTTGATGGCATCAGTTTTCCAATTGTGAGGCCACTTGCCTCTGCCTGCAAAGAAATGGGGTTTTTTAGCAAATGAGTGGCAACTTCATTTTAGGATCTCTGGCTGAAGAGCGCTTCTCAAAACTATTAACATAATTTGGTGCTGTCATTTCTAAAGCATCTCTTTAATGAGGGGAGTTGTTTACCGGTGACTGCGGCAGGCGTTGCTATCGCAGGGATCATTTATATTTCACAACGCTGTCAAATCCTGACAAGCAGCAGATTGTAACAGGATGGCTCCTGCTTTTTGATGCAATGTTTGGTGCTCTCCTCTCACATGTGAACGGGCTCTCTGTTTGTACCTTGTCAAACGAGGGGAGAGCAGCTCAGGGAAGGGGGTAGGTGCCTCTACTCAGCCTGACACATTCGATTTACATCAGTTATGCTTGCAGTGGGGTAAACATTTTCTAAAAGGGGCTGTTAGCAATAGCAGTGGTCATCTCAGCCCCTAATTGATATTCTTTCAGCCTGTAGTCACTCACGTCAGACAGCCAGGAAGGATTTAGCTGCCAGCCCGTCCTCAGTGCTAACAGTAGTGCTGGCTGGTGGTTGGATTCAATCTTAGAGGTCTTTTCCACCCTTAACAACTCTACAATTCTCACTGCAGCCAGGGAGAACTGTTCCCTGTGTCCCTAGCCAGTCCTTCACTCTGTCAGAGCCCTCAGGCAGGGGCTTTATGGAAGCTGGAATTGCAGCAGCCAGACTGTCCCAGTTTAAGCAACCTGAAGGATTTAAGAGACTGCTTGAGCACTTTGAAGCCCAGAAAGGACTGCAGCCCACGCTCCTCAGGGGTGGCAGGCAATGCAGATCTGATGAAGGCAAGGAGAGGCACTGACACAAACAAGGGGGCATCTTGGCTCTCCAGGCCGTGCTCACAGATTCTCTGCGAGCTCTTGGACTCACTCAAAAGAGCTTTTCACGAAGACCAGTGGAAAAATGCTCACCTCTGGGCTATTTCCTGCAGAGTCTGGTATTACAGGAGCTGGGCAGCGAGCTCACAGCAACGGAGCAATCTGCCAAAGCAGCAGGTTTCCAGTGGAGCCGAACGGAGCAGAGGCTCAGATGCAGTTTGCCAGAATGAAATGGCCCCAGTGCAGAAATAGCCAGAGCAGTTTTGGAGGTATTCATCATATCTCCCTCCTGACCCACTCTCCTTTTTCTCAGCAGGGTGGCTGTGCTGGGCAGGCAGGTTTTCTGCCCTCCTCCTGACACGGGCTTTGTGGAGCTCCAGCCTGGTGCCCACAGCCCCTTTGCAAGGCTCAGCAGCACTCCAGCAATGCGAAGGCAGCTGAGGTAATCGAGGAGTGCAGATTTTACAGTATTGTCTGCAGTTCAGCAGCTAGCTGGTACATAAAGGCTCTGCTTTCATTCGTGGCCAGTGCTGGCAGAAGGCCTGTATTATGCCCTTTCATTTAAGACAAAGGCTCTCACACTGCAGTCTCCGGTGTGGAGAAATCTTTTGTACGGCAGAGCCAGTGGGAGAAGGAGCCTTCTGGTCCCTGTGCTCCTTCTGCAGGGAGATTATAAAGAAAACCTCTTCCTTCTGCACATGGGCCAGATGAAGAACTGAAGCAATAATGCCTTTTTATCACAGTAATTACAGTGCCCATTGTTTTAATGACAGCGTTGTTGGGAAACAGGAATAGACCACAGTCCCAAGGAGTTGTTCCAGTGTACACAAATAAACGATTTTATTATATGGATGTCAGATTAGATGGACCACTCAGCCTTGCTTATACTACCATTTCCCCCCACAATTCTTTGTGCCTGTGTGTATTCATTTTATTTAACCAGATTATGCAAACTACCCGCTCTGGGAGGAGACAAAAGGCCACTTTCTCTGGAGAACTTCCTTTGGGACTGGCAACAACAGGCTGAGATGGGCAAGGGGGACCTGGTCTGACCACTGTGCTGCCTGCTTAGTGTGGTTGTTTACAGGGGAACAATAATCTGGTCATTGGAAATGTGCTGAGGATGTCTATTTTCTGTTATTTCTCTAAATTAGACATCTCCAGCAGTCAAACACACCTCTGTCAAGGCACTTCTGGCTGTGCTACCAGCCAGAAACCCATACAGAAACCTCTACAGACTGAAAAGCCCTAAGTTTAAACAAATTTGGCTTACAAAAGAAATCAAGAAAAACAGTGCTCAGAAGTAAAATCTAGCTTCAGGGACTAAAACCCATGCTGGAAGATGTTAATGACAACAAGGAGTGCTACAGACAGCTGGCAAGACATGGTGAGACATGTAAGAACACATCTGAGAAAGGGATTTCCAGGAGAGGGTCTTGATCTGGACACTGTCTCAGTCACAGGGAATCTCAAATCCTCTGGGTGCAGTCTGTGGGGTGGGCAGCACAAGGCCAGTGTATGACCTACCTCTCACACATAGAAAAATTCAAGAAGCAGCCACATACTCTGAGGGAAGTGGACTTTTTCTTTCATCATTAGGGACAGACAGGAATCTGCAGAGGCTCCTGCTCCTCTGGGATGGCAGGAGCCCCCTCTGACAATGTCCCTGCTGTCCTCTGACTTTGAAGAGAGCCCACCTGACAATCTTTTTCTGGATGTTGGCTTTCAGACAGCCAGAGTTTGTCACAGGGAGCTCTGTGTGGAGCAGTTTATACGTGAGGACTTTATTACCCCAAACTTGTCTGCAGGCCAAGCAGATCACTGCTTTCTAAGAAAATTCATGGAGCAGATTTCTGAGCCTCAGACCTCAATTCCAAACAGCTCTTGGAAAATTAGAGGAATCACATAGCCTGGGAGATGTTACTGTAGCAGTGTAGGAAGAGGTCACTGGCAAACCCTTGTATAACTATCAGTCAGTTCATCTGGAATTGACTGCACGCAAAATCTGATACGGGAGAAAATCAGGAAATAATTAACAGATAGCAGCATAATTAATGCAATCAAGACAAGTTTATGGAAAATAAGTCCAGTCATAATGCTGTCTTCCTCAGGACAAATCTGAGGAAGTTAACTTTGCTGACATCAGATACCACCTCTGGATACTCCCCTGAGAAGCTGAAATCCACACTAAAAAGAGGCCTTTATAAAATAACTCTGAATTTAGGAAAAAAAACCCAATAAGGTTTGCAAGAGGAACCTCAAGAAGGTCTGGTCACAATAAAAGATTAGTTCATCTCATCCTACTGAGAAGGATTCTACATTCAGGTGCACAGAGAGCACCTTGGCCCAATGATGGAGCTACACTGAAATTAAAGGTAGAGCCAGACACAGGAAATGTGCTTTTGATATAGCAGATACCTATGTAAGAGAACAGTTTGTCCATTTATAAGATGATTTATCTGTCTTGTATAAAATATCTCAAAATTTCAAGAGATGTGATGTCATTTAGATTCTTTCTGCCACCTACTTGCTTTAACTACACCCTGAAGGCACTATCTTTGATAAGACACAGCCACGAGTTACAGCTCCACAGTGCAGGTGGAACCAAGGGAAAGCTGATTTTCCACTCTGAGTCTGGACAGCACTGGGAAGAGCCCATCTGCTGATCAACCCCAGCACTGCTTGAATGATGGGACTTTGATTTACACAAATAAAAACCCCACCAATATTACACTTATGCAGCTTTCACAGGAGCCTCCATTCCTTAATTGCTTTTGACCTTACCCACAAATGGAAAGGGCACCTTAGGATTTGGTTTATTAACCACTATCACAGCAAGCCCTCGGGTAGTAATGGAGAGTAATTGATATCATTCCAAACTCACAAGCATTTGTGTCACTAGGATCAAATGTTGGGCAATTTCAGGGGGATTTAACTCACAGATTGTACAAGGAAGGGGGGGTGGTTGGTTGTGATTTGTTGTGCTTTTGGTTGTTTTTTTCAACTGCCACCCTGAAATTAAAAATCACAAATTTATTTGGGTTTATTTCTGTTGCAACTTTTATTAGACTGAGCAAAGGGAATTATATTCATTTTGCCATTTCCAGAGGGTAATCTTGTTGGTAACACATAGAAAAACAGGGCATCTTTTTGTGTATAACATTCATAGATTTTAAAAATACAAATTCTTCAGGTTTCCAAAATTTCATTTTTGTTTATTCCAGGTCAAACACTTCAGGAAACCTACCTGACCCCATCCAGTAGCAATTTTTAAAAAGTGAAAGTTGGAAAGTCTTTCCATTTGTATGATTTTTCCATGTTTTAAGACTTGTGTTTATAATTTGAAGCAGCTTATCTTGAACTTACAGCCACCAGATATTTCTACTCAGGAAGCTTTCATGGCATGAAGAAGAAAAAAAATCTCAAATAACCACTTTTTGCACAGTTAAAAAAAATCACCAAGACAGCAAACCATCATCTATAACTTTGAAAAAGATGTGCTGTTACACAATAAGAAGTTTTGTGTGACTCACAGTGGTGGAGGGACCAACCAACCCAGCCCTCAGCACAGAAATGTGATGCTCAGAGATTTAGGAGGAGCTCAGCAGCACTGCCTGTGCTTTCAGGGAGCTGACAGGGAAAAAGGTGCCTGCCTCGATTTGCAAGGAGCTGGTTTCAGGGTGGACAAGCTGCCTTGATGCTGAGCTTTGCCTCAGGCAAGCCATACATGCAGGATGTGGTTTTTAATAGAACAAGGCTGGCTGTCAGGCAAGGACCGTGGCGCTTCATCTCTGGAGCATCTCTCTCTGCCTCTCCCAGCCACACAGACCTTTGCTCGAGGTGCCTGTGAGGAAAACACATTTAGTCCAACTGGGAGAATTGTTGTGGCTACTGCTGCTGCCAATAAACCCCTGGCCAGGGCAGCAGGGAATGAGCCCAGTTCACACACACTTATCCTTCACTCCCTGGACAGCAGCAGAGCTGAATCCTGTCTCCAGTGGGCTAAAAAGACCTGTCTTTATCTGGAATTTTTCTTTGATGAGGAAAAATAACATGTATGTTTCCCAGTATGTGCAGGGAGAAGTAAATGAAATGATGAAACAGAAAATTACTTTTTTCTCCCCAAGAGATACGTTTGGTTTGTTTGTTTTTCTAAAAAACCCACAACCCCCCTTCAGTTGCATCCTTCTGGATTATTTAGGAATATAATGTGACAAAACAAAAACTATCTTTCAGAGCACCAACCCCATACACTGGCCAAGACAGGAGAGCATTGTTCTTGATGCATCTAATTTTAATTTCACACTACCCTTCACCGTCACAGCAAATTATTTCACATACATGCTATAATTAGTGATGGGGAAACCTCAGCAGATTTTGAGTTTGGCTTCTGTTTAAAAAAGGAAAAATCTGGATGTTTTATCTAGACCTCATGAGAATAAAAACATAGGAAATTGGAAAACCCTTCATAAGAACAAGGGGTTTTTATAAGGCTTCTTGCTTGTTTCAGTTTCAGTCTGAGATGGAAACCAGAAATGACAGAACTTCCCTGGACATTTCTGAGCCTTTATATGAAGACAGCTCTAGAAGAGAGATCTTAAAATGGAATTGAATACAGACTTTAACTACTTTTTATTTTTCCTGATTCCTGGTCTGGACAAAACTCTTCCTAACTATATATCTGAAATAATGTTGCAAAAACAATTTTCCTCACTAATGTTTTACCACTAAAGCCACAAAATTTTCCATGAGAATTATGCTCTAAGAAAAAAAATCTTTTTAGGGAAGAAAAGTAAATATTTGTGGAAGAAAATCATTATTGCAGATAATTTCTGTTTTCTGTTGAAGAAAAAAAATCAAACTATCGAAACTATTGTGGAAGGTTCAATGTTATTCTTGAAGGGGAGGGAAAATAGACAACAGCCTTCCAGAGAATGGAAAGACTTGCAACCAAGTTCAGCAGAGGTAGATATCTGGACCTTGGGATGTGAGGATGGGGAAGAAAGAGGAGAGACACCAATGCTCACTTGCACTGAGTGTCTTTGGCCAACAGGGTTGGCTGGGGAAGGTGCTGTCAGGGCATCCTGCATCCTGCAGGCAGGATATGAAATTGGCACAGCCATCCCAGCTTGGTAACTGCCAAGCCAAAAAGCTTAGCTTTAGTTTTTCCAAAGGTGGACTTTCTGGGAAAAAAAAAAAAAAAAAAAAACCAACAAAAAACTCCCATGAAAGGAAAAAAAAAAGGAAAGGGGGAAAAATAAAAGAAGGCAAAGAAAGACATAAAGAAATAGATAATGTGGGGGGTTTTCCTTCAATTCAGTACATTTGGATGAAAAACCACCATTGCCACTCTCCTGCCACCTCTGCCCATCCCATTATCCCACACTGTACTGCTAACTGGTGAGTCCTTTCTCCCCCAGCATCCCCTGTGTCCTCCTCACCTTCCTCTCTTACAAACTGCAGCTCATCACTGAGGCAGTGACACCTCTCCAGCTCCTGCCACACCTCCAGATCTCATTTTCCTTCCACCCAGAAACATGCTCAGCCCATCACCACCAGCTCCCTCCCCTCCACAAGGCTGCCTGCTCAGCCTGCCAGCTCCACGAACCAGCCCAGCACCACCAGGCCAGCCAGACCACCCTTCCCATTCCCTCCTGCACATCCCTTGTGCTGGGTCTATCCAAACACTCTGCCAGCTGCTTCCTGCTCAGACTCAGAGCACTCAGAGGGGTGGAAACCTCCTTTTTACTCCCTTTTACACCTACTGTGGAGAAGTCCTTATTTCTGGCTGGAGCCAGTAGGTGCTGCTGTGTTCAAACAATAAATAATAACCGTTCCTAACCACAGTGAATTAAAAATTATCGTGTATTGGCTCCTGAAACACCTAGTTGCTTTTGCATTTGAATGCTGTCAGTGTAACCCATGTAGGTCTTTCAAGAGTATTTGTTGTTCTGGCTGGTTAAAAACATTTCTCCTGTGCAGGGGGATGCCAATCAATGCAGCTACATCACTAAGCAAATACAGTTCCCTGCTCCCATCCATAATCTAAAGAGTTATTTCTGTATCCACTTACAGGAGAAAGTTGTTATAAAGAAATATGACTAATAGCAAACACAGGAGCCTTTTCCAATATTACAGTTTTCACACATGGATGAGTTTGGGTGATTGTTCTTGGGCCATGGCACTGGAGCAAAACAGCCAGCAAGTGAACTTATGTAGTATTTTCCCTTTATTACTTTTATATGTGGAAAGTGTGTTCATCCACACAGACACATCCTCACTGCAGACTCTTGGCTCCCCTTCACTGCTTTCTCCATGCTGCTAAGCAAGAGAGAGGCAGTGAGGAGCTACTTGGAAACAAAAAGCAGATGGAGATAGAACATGTAGAACAGGCATGTGAAGCTCTATCCCATGGCCTCTGAACCCACAAGACCATCAGGGGCTGCTGGTTTTAAGTCCAGGTCTGCCAGTGCCCACCCTTGAGACTCCAAGGAGGTGTCCATATGTCTGCCAACATCTGTTTTCCTGCTTTTGGCTATTTGGATGGGAGAAGAGGTACCTTCAGCCCCACTGCTTCACAGAGCTCATCAGCACCAGGACATTTTCTTTTCTTTCTATCTCCACCCCTTCTGCACTTCGATGGCCCAAAGTGCTCCAAGAGCTGTTTGGCCACCATGAAGCAGAAAGCTTCCCTATCCCAGTCCTCTGGGGGAGGAGGTGCATCCCTGTGTTTGCACAGCACAGGACTCCAGGCCCTCCTGGCACCTGCCCAGAGGGTGGGCAGGACGGGCACTTTCCTGAAACCACCTCAGAAAACACCCAGCTCCATAACTGTGCTCTTGCCCCAGAAAGAACAGAAAGCAGAGGCCTCAGGTTTCACCACCAGCCTCGTATTATTAAATGTTCTAACCACACTGCTCTGCTTGCTGGGTGAGGAGTAGGTGGCTGATTTACTCTCCTGACAAAAGTGGTTGAGAGATGACAGCATCTTTCCCTTCAAAACTGTGTCACTTCAGCAAGTGGCTGGCCCAAGGTGGAGCTGAGAGAGAGACACAGAAATTATGTTGTCAGGCACGTGGCAGGACTTGGATCTTCCAGTTCCTCCCATTCCATTAGAAAACTGAGTCACTCTCTTGTTGACATGTAGGATTTATATAACTTAGTAAACTATAACAAAAAAGGGTCCTGGGGAAGTGATCTTCAAAGTCTTTCAATGACTCCCTAGAAACCCTCCTCTCTCTGGTGACTACCCCAGGGAGCTTTGACAGCCACACCTGTGATTCAGATGTTTGTATTTCAGTCCTGGGCTGGATTGCCCAAGGAGAACAGGAAAGAACTAGCTCCTGGCTAGGGAAACTGGTTAGGATGGGCATGTCCTAAATCCCATTCCAGCTCAAAATCCCACAAAAGTGGCCTGGCCACCAGGTTTTGACTTCAGTGGGAGTACTCCTTGACCACATACTTTGAAAACTTTCACCTTTTTCACATACCAGAGTAGTTTCCTGATCCAGCACAGTTTCTAATTTACACCATTGTAGAAAAATCTCCCTAAGTACATTTGCTGAGTATTGTCTCAAAACACAGCAACAGAAGGCAAACAACCCTGTTAAATGACTTTTCATAACTTCCAAGGCAATCACAGGATTTTCTGGAACCTGTCTGGGTCCTGGGGCAGAGCAATACTGAGAAAATATCCTCCTCTGTGACAGCCACATGGGCAACAGAGGAGATTGTGTCTCCAGGTTTTCCTTCAGTATTTGGCAGGTGCAACTTTATTTCTTGTAGGACTGTTACCTGCATCATCCCAGGCATTGCATCTGCTCTCAGTACCTCACCAGCCAATGCATCCTACACCTCAGTCACTAATAGATATACAACATTTGTAGGCATTAATGGAACAAGTTGTACTAAAATAAATAAAGAATATCTGAAAAAAAAAAAAAAAAAAAAAAAAAAAAAAAAAAAAAAAGAGAAAAAAAGGTCTAATTTGAATGGAAGAACTGCTCTATCCTTTCCTTTTCCTGGAGGGCCTATCTGAAAGGGTGAGAGAGAGGAGCTGCCCTGGGTTGTCTCTGCAGCCACCACAACAGGCACTGCTGGTTCACATCTGTCTGAGGAGCCCCACTGGGACCAGGCTCTGATTCCACAGAAAAGTATGCTGTCATTTTAATTAAACTGCTTCATGCCAACAGCAACAAGTTATACTAATGAGAGCAGATGTATCCAGTAAACAGTGGCATGTTTCTATTTTAATCTACTTAGACCTAGATATATACTAATTCCTTAGTAAATACCTTTGTAGCCAGCAAAATGAGAAACAGATGATGAAAAAAGAAGTTTTCTTGTGACCCTCCAGATGTGGGTATAGTGTTTGGCTTGGCATCATTAATCTTATGGTCAGAAGAGCACAGCTCCAGCATGTGTAATGTGAGAGAGGGCTGCTCACAACAAAGTTTCCTCTCTACAGTGCCCTCTGCAAACAGTATTTTCCACATTTTTCTCTCTTCCCTGTAATTAGCTTTCCTTTGGCCTGACACACTCTGAAAGCGTTGCCAGCTGAAGAGACCTATCCATCTCCCCTCTTGAATAAAAACATGAGCTAATTGAGTGGAAGGTATTTAAGCAGAGTGAACTGTATGAGGTATCACATGCCTCAAGATAACTGATTCTTAAAGAACAGCACCTTAAATAAATCCTTTTGAAATGGTCTCTCAGGCTGATGGGTAAATAATTAATTGCTCTCCAGTGTGTCAATAAAAATCAATCCTCTGACATGAGGCTGAATGAATGGGAATTTTGTCACCAAAATCAGTGGGGCTGGCATTTCACTGTGTGTAACACAGGGCTGGAGACAAGGCTCTGCCTTTGTATGACTAACTTCTGATGTCAGTATTTAACTGAAAAAAACAAGTTATGTGAAAAACAGAGGTAATTTTGATTGCCTCCTTCCTCTGTAGCCAATGGGGATCAGCTTTTGATAGTGAACTGATCAACATACTCACTTCAAATAATGCATTCTATGAATTTAATTCTTTCTACAGTTAGTGAATCATTGGCAGATTGATCCTGATTCCTTGAAATGTCATTTTTAAGGAAGCTATGATTAGTGATTAGTATCACACAGTATTTTCTTGTCATCTGACTGTTTGTAAGCTGTAACCTTTACATATTCAATATACAGATTTTATAATTGCTGACTTCAATCACTAGGCTTATCTTCCCTGATTGGATGATGGGCATTTTAAAACAATGCCTTATCAAATACTAAAAGAAAACTTCCATCCCACATATAACTCTTGTGGGAAATTAAGAACACACAAATATCATGATGAATAATCAGAGCTGTTTGCATGGGAAAGAGTAACCAATTTATCAAGCTGAAAGAAATGCTTTCAATTTAAAAAAAAAAGAAATCATTGTGGTGATGTTTGTGATTCATTCCATAGAGAAACATCCCATGCAATCATACTCCATCCTAGGATTTCTACCCGGGGTCCAGCAGGACCCCGAATCTCGATAGGGCTTTGCTGTCTTCCTTTATCTCTTGAGAATGACTCATTTAATGGCCCTTTACACCACATAAAAACTGAAAAGAACTCAACAACATTGCAGGCAGTTAAGGTCACATATCAGAAAAAAAAGGAGTTGACTGGTCTGACTGTACTTAATTTTATTAAGCTGTTTCCCATCTCCTGGGCAGACAAATGAGGTGAGTAAGAGCCAGGCAAGCTAAGTTGTCTGTTTATTGGTAGACTTGCACAATAGCTGCAATGCAATATGCTGAGACTGGCCATTTACTGGTTCATCAAAAGTTTGTGACAAGCCAGGGCTTATTCGGTGATGGATCCATTCCCAGCAGCTGTAACTTGCCACAATTCTTAGAAATGCTAAAAGGTGAGTTTGTGTGAATCTGCTTAAACAAACGTCCGGGGTGGCTTTTGGTTGTTGTTTTTCTGTGGGTTTTGTTTGTTTGATTGATTTGTTTGTTTGATTGTTTTTTCCTTACCATGATAGAGGACTCCTTGAATTTAATTTTTTAGATTTCAAATGGAAAGTTAAAGACCTTAAATCATTCCTTGTGAGTGTTATCTTCTCTATACCCACCAGGTTTGGGGCCAGGAAAGAATGGAACATTACTGTCCTGATTTTGGCTGGGATAGAGTTAATTTTCTTCTTAGAAGAAAACATAAATCCTTGGAGAAAAAGGAGAATAAATATTTAAAACAGCCTTTGAAAGTTAAGCACACAGAGGTGATTAACAAATAACAGGAACTGTGCTAGTTCCCTTTGCAGACCACTAAAAATTCTCCACTCACCAGGCTGGCACATTAGCAAATAATATGATTTGTACCACTTTCTGAGCCTGTTCTACAGAACTGAAAGAAAGAACAACAGGGAGGCAAGGAAAACAACTGCAAGTAAAAATAATCATCTTCCCCACAGTACTTTCCATAAAAACACTTCCTCCCCTCTAATATTACGGTAAACTACCTTGTTAATCATTTTGCACCCAATGAGTAGTTATTTTCCCTTTTTCTTCATAATGAATCTTTTTTTTTCTTTTTTTTTTTAATACTTGTTATTAGAAGAGCCACAAAAGCCACTTTCAGATCCAGCCCTGCTCTGCTCACCCCTTTCTGCTGGCCAGCTGGGCTGTTCTGTAGCCAAACCCCATCAAGCTGCACCATGAAAGTGTCACCTTTAAGCAGCCTCCCCCTACAGAACATGATGAAATTACTGCAGCATCAACACAGGTGCATTTACTTTGCCTGCCCTATAAATCTGGCCAGTGGGATGACTTGTATAAATAAAAGGAATGATTTTGTACTTGTAGGGGCTTGATAGGGGTCAGCGATTTGCTGAGCACGGGCAGAATTTCTCAGCACAGAATGGGTAAACCAGGAGGGCTTAATTCAAAGTGTTAGATTATCCAGGCTTGATGGCTTAATATGAGTGGGAGGAAGGCATAATACAGGGAATCATTACTTAGACACGTGCATTTATGAAATCATTACTGGGTTAAAGCAGTTCATTTGTCTGCCTTTTTAACTAAAACCTTTGGGTTGGGGAAGGCCAACAGTGCATCCACTAGTAGGAGCCCTGAATCCTGATCACCTGTAAGTGAGGATTTTCTGTTAACCACTCCATGCTCTTTCTGGAAAGGTGCCTGTCTCATTTCTGTCCATCTCCAGTGGATGAGAGATGCCAGAGGCATCTTGTCTCTGTCAGGTTCATTAGGGTGGCTCTGGGCTCTCAGGAAGTACATGCTCCTAACTGAGTGATAGACTCACTGAAACCCTTAATTTTCCCAGCTTTGTGCTCTGCAAACTTTTATTTGAACAGGTCTTGCTGGGATTACTTGAGGCCTTGTCAATACTTCTTTTGTGACCGAAAGATAAGGCCTCCTCTCTCTCTCTGTGACTGGAAGAGTGCAGAGGCAAATATTAAAAGGCTTAGTTTTCCTTTCCAGTTCAACAAACCTGTAAGGCTCATTTTCAGCTGCCTTCCTGCAGCTGCCTTGATGTAAAAGGCAAATTTTTATGGGATGTTGGGAGGGAGGAGAGGGGCACCTTGTCTGTGCACACTGTCTCTTAGGTTTACGCCTCAGCTCTTCAGGGGCTCCTCTCCTCCCAGGCACTGCACAGCTTGGAGCAGCACCAAGGAGCTGTGAGGAGAAAACAATCCTCCAGCAGGTTCCCACACACTCCACCCTCCCTCACCTTCAACACCAGCTGTCGTTGTGGGGACATGAGGAGGAAAAGCCAAGCCCAGCCTGAATGAACACAGCCCTTGGCACCATCACTCATTTTGGAACAACCTCGTACAGCGCTGCCAACAGAAACATGAACCTTGTCTAAAGAGCCCTCTTCTCTTTTTATCCACCATGAAGGCCTCCACTGCAGCCTCAGGTTAGAACAATATCTCTGGGAGTATTTAGGAGAGGGGTATTCTTCCCAGATGACCTAATTTCCAGCTAATCTCCTGCCTGTCAACTGTTTCAGCTGAGGAAAATTTGGAAATTAGTTTTGCTGTGGCAGAGATAAAGGACACCAGGAAAGGCTCTTCCCATGTCAGCAGAATGGCTGTGTTTGAGCAATATCAGAGTCAGGCATTCTGAATAAGTCACATGAAGCACCCACTCATCACCAGTGTTAACATTTTTTGTTTATGCCTGACCTCTGATGGGTTTTTTTCATCTCTGCCTTTTCAGTAATACCATTTACCAAAAAACTGTTGGACCCAAGATGATATGCCACTCATTGCATGCCAGCCATCACACCAAAAGCACAGGGCCTGATCTCAGGAGGTTAGAGCAGCCAAGATGTTCATTTGAATGCTGTAATGAATTTGCCTCAACCTTGCTGGTTTTATTTTCCATATTTTACCAGTATTTGCAAAAAGCAAATCTATTTCAAACAGATATCAAACAAATAATTCAGGACACCTTTGAAAAGTTTCAAAATTCATATTCACAACTGGAATCACATAGAACACAAATTCAAACTTAAGAAGTTACACTCATCCAGCTAGGGAATGGATCCTTCAGGGAAGTGACACACCTCATAAAAATAGCTCAAGTTGCAAACTTTGAATATGAAAAGCTCCTAGCAAACTGCTCTCCAAGAAGCTGCTAGTGAAGAATGATTTCCAGAAGTGATTCAGCAAGCAGCTCAAGAAAATTACAATCTCTTCACGGACAATTCACAAATGGAAGATACGGTTTGTTGAATGATATTCATTACAAATGATTCTTTCACCTGTATTTATCCTTGCAAAAATAGTCAGGGCTCTCAGGTGGACCCTCTAACATTTACAACACCTGTAATGCTCAGTGTCTGGAGGCTAAGCAATTTTATGCTGATCTTCTGCACAAAGTAATAGGAAATTATGCTAAATGTCTAAAGCAAGAAATGGTACAAGATTTTCCTTTTGTCCTTGTTTTTCCTTTTCACATCGTGTAGCAATTAATGCACAAAGAGGAGCAATAAAAACTTAGATAAAATAATGTCAACCTCAAGGACTGCATTTTTCAGGCAGTGCCTTTTTGGAGGGCAGGGAAATTTTGCCTCTGTATGACAATACTGACATAAGCTGGACCAAGGGGTCATTTCTGTGTGTCTTTGCCCACATGATATGCATTTTAAAGTTTGTACCAGAGAAGCATACTAAATTTATACAGCATGTCTTGAGCAACAAAGTAGGTTGAAATTGCTTTTCAGAGGAAGCACCCTCAGTTCCCAGGGGCTGGATTGATTTACAGAATAATAAGGTGCACCATGAGACCAGAGTGTTTTCTTCAGAGCCTGCCCCTCTTGTGTCCTGCAATAGCCTCACAAAATCCCAATGGAACAACACAGAAAGGAGAAGTGGGGAAATACAAGGGGTGTCCTTTCCTTAGATGATGCAACGTCATGTCCTGGTGCATTCTTCTGTCAGGTCAAAGTAACCCCTTCTACAAAAGAAAATAAAGAATTGGTTCAAAGGGTTGTTGTTGCTGCTGCTGGTGTTATTACTGTTACTATTTACTGGCTGTCCTGTGATAACTTGGTTTGTTTTTTCCCCCTTGTGGGAATGGTTGCACTGAGGGACCCTGTTCTGGAAGTATATTTATACCAAAAGGAAGCAAATATTATCTGCTGTTCTCCTTCCTTGCTAAGATGTTTCCTCACTGCTAAATCCCCTTGGGAAGCACACAGAAGTTCCAGGATTCCTGTAGCAAGTCTAGTCGAGGCCCCAGGGCTCAACTATGTTTGCTCACTGAGTCACAGCTTGGTCTTCCTTGGTCTTCCTCTCTCCCAGCTCCTGCCCCGACCTGCCTCCTTGGAACATGCACTGTGTGAGCCCCTGGGCTGTAAACAAGTCATGTTTGCCTATCTGGTGACAAGGGTGCTGCTCAGTGCTTGCTGCTATCCCTTTTTAATGTCCTGGGGCATGGAAGCCCGTGTGTGTGTGTGTGTGTGTGTTCATAAATTCTCCCCTCCCAGTTCACAGCCTTTCACAACTCGGTGAAAAGTGCCCTGCATTCACCAGAGAGAGGCTGGCACCTTCACAGGGTGACTCATCACAGCAGGAGGACATCCAGACAACGAGAATCCCACTCTGAAGGGGAGCAGAACAGCGTTGGTGCTGCAAAGAGAACCTTGGCTGGTAAAGGAAAATGTTCACTCAGGTCCAACAGGGGCTGAGGTACTGTCAAACTCTGCCTATGCTGTCAAGCCAGAGACACAGCTCTGGGTGCCCCAGCAGCTCAGATGTCCCTGACAGAGGTTCTTTTGCAAAAAACCTGCAGAAAACACAAAGTCTGCTGTATTTTTCTTGTTTACACAGGGCCTTTTTTCAGTGTCTTTTTTTAGATTGTTTCAATTTAAAAAGCGGATAGTGTACCTGAAATATTTGTGGGTCTTTTATACAACTTGTAAATAATCCTATACTCACAAGATAAATAAGAAAGCTTTCTTCTCTTTTCTTCAGGTGTACCTGATATAGGAATGAGGCAAAGATAGGGAGGAAGTGCCAATATGACCCAAAAATTTGTTGGGGACTTACATCAGGTGTTCGGGTGCCTGTTGTGATACATTGCAATGAGTTAGAGGCAGAGAGCAGTTGAAAGACAACAGATGTCTCTGCAGAAAATCACTGACACCATCAAGAGATTGCACATCTAGAGGGAAACTCTGGGGCTGAGTAGAGTTTGGCACTCCCCCAAAATCACAGCAATGCTGCTTGGAAGGGCCTGTGGAGATCTCTAGCACAACCTTCCATTTGAACCAACACTACTGCCAACATAGGGTGGCTTTGGCCAAGAGACTGTCAGGAAAAGGGCAATCATAAAAAAAAAATGAAAGAATAGGGGGAGAGAGGCCCTGAGAAGGGAAGAATCAGAAAAAGAGAGAATTTGGGAAAAAGAATGACCTGACAAACCTGACCTAGATGAAGATGTGCAGTAAGCACGAGGTTTAGACTAGATGACCTTTAAAGGTGCCTTCTGATCCAAATACAGATTCATGTAGATGTGTATTCCATGATGTGTATTGCCTAGACTTGAAGGCTGTCCTCCACAGAAGGGCCTTGTGTCTGCTTCTGGAGTCTACAAACACTGAGATATCCCATCCCTCCATGCCCCAGATGGTATCCTGTTTCCATGGGTTTCATCCACCACAGCATATCTGTCTGCTGCCTTGTATCTTAAATTTCAGTTGTCCTTTCCTTGGGCTGTGAATCAGTACAGCTCCTAGAACAATGAGAAACTTATCTTGAACCCGTGTTATGTGAGGCAACAGCACAACAAGTGAGGACAGCACAACTCATGCTGATTTGGAAGTAAATTAACTCATGCTTCCTCATTGCTCTCTCTACAGTCATGAGCCTCCCTCTCTCATGAACATTTGAAACTTGGCAGCTCAGTTTTGCTTTGCTTGTTATTGGGAGTGATTGCCCTGGCAGGGATCCTGAACCAGCACACCACATGCAGTGGGACATTCTCTGCATCTCGTTCAGAGCCTTAGGGAGCCAGGTTTCCACAAAAGAAATTGGGTTTGGAAATTCTTTACCCTCCAGTAGAGTGAATGCATGAATATTTCTGTTCCTGACCTGATTTTCCATCAGTTCCAGGGGGTATTTCAATTCTTTATTTCTCTTGATTAGTGGAGGAGAGACCGTTTTGCTTCACTGTTTCTTTTCCAAGTTCACTGGCTAGCTGGTTCTGAATGTCCTGGGTGTTTCCACGTTCCCTCCCCAGTAGTCCTTTCTGGAAGTTTCCCAGCTACAATCCTGATCCATTTTAAACAGCTAGTTACTCCCAGCTGGTTTCTCCACCACTCCCTTCTGAGGTCAGACCACCAGAAGTGAGAGGGGGTGGAAATCACTTCATTTGTCTCTCAGATCCCATTCCAAGAAAGAGGGAAGCTCACCAGGCACAGACAATGATGCTTTGTGCTCACACACTGGTTCCACTTGGTCACTGCCTTTCCCTGACTCACCTAATGACCTCACCTTGGCTTTCCTCAGGAGGTGTCCCTCACTCACTAGGAGGTTGTCAAGGATGTGGCTGAGACAAACTTCATGCTCTGGGGCTGTCCCTGTGTCTCTTGGTGTGATGTCTCCAACACCATACTCACAACAGCTCGGCAAGCAGGCTGACTCGAGGCATCCTCTTCATGCTCAGGGACAGAATTCCTGCCCTTCATGGATCCCAGAACACCATGGCAGCTTTGAGCCATTCCCAGCTATGCCCTTATGGACCAGGCAAGCTCTGGTTTATTCCCAGCTGTGCTGCAGAGCTCACTTGCAGCTTTCACCCATGTGAGAGTTCAGTTCCATTATTTCAGATGCACCCAGGTAGAGAAACTTCTTCATTTAGAGACAAAGCTCTCCTAGGAGGTTATCTGAGACAGAGGGAGAGGGAAACTGCAGGCTTCATGAACCACCTCCTAGGGAAGCTTGCTGCCTCCCTGGAGCCCAGGTTAAAGATGTGAAAAGAAAGTTCCTTAACCGGTTACAGCCCTCAGATTATTATCTGTTATTGATTTTTCAGGTAGACAGCAATGGAGGTACAACAAAACATCCAAAGGCAATCAAGAGAGATTTCAGAGCCTTGGAATGATGGGTTAAGGGATCAGGAGCACAAGCAGTGCTCTTCTCTACCCTTCCAGATGCAGGGAATGATGAGGGGATAAAACAGGAAGACACAGAAGATCATTGACTGGGATGGTGGTGGATGGGGTTAAGTCCAGTTGGTGGCTGGTCACAAGTGATGTTCTCCAGGGCCCACTTTAACATCTTTATCAATGATTTGGACAGGGGCATCAAGTGTCCCCTCAGTCAGTTTGCAAACACCAGGCTGGGTGGGAATGCTGATCTGCTGGAAGGCAGGAAGGCTCAGCAGGCAGGCTGAGGTCACCTGTGTGAGGTTCAATAAGGCCAAGTGCTGAATTCTGAACTTGGGTCACAACAACCCCTTGCAGCACTCTCGGCTTGGGACAGAGCGGCTGGAAAACTGCCTGGTGGAAAAGGACCTGGAGGGGCTGGCTGACTGTGGCTGAACATGAGCCAGCCTGTGCCTCGGTGGCCAAGAAGGACAAGGGCATCCTGGCCCCTATCAGCAATAGTGTGGCCAACAGGACCAGGGCAGGAATTGTCCCTTGTGCTGGGCACTGGTACAGCCACACCTCAAACCCTGTGTTCAGTTTTGTGCTCTTCACAACAAGAAAGACATCGAGGGGTTGGAGTGAGTCCAGAGAGGAGAACAGGGCTGGTGAAGGGTCTGGAGCATAAGTCTTATGAGGAGAAGCCCATCAAAATATTAGTTTTAATGTCAGTGTTTAATCAGTATAAACTGATTTAACAGTTACCTATTACTCATACATTATGGGGCACACACAATGAGGTATAAAATGTTTGACCTTTCATTCGTGCAATTACAGCTCTGCTGGGAACATGAAATTCCCTGGGAAAGGACCTCTGGCAGTCATCTGGTCCATCATGCTGCTCTGACACAGCTTGACCTGAACAGTTCCTGGAGGTCATTCTTGAGGACCCCACTCGACACAGTCCCCAGCCTCCCCAGGCAATCTCAATTTAATTGAGAACTTCCTCAACCAAAGCTTTAGCTGCCTGTTTGTGCTAAAGAGCTGCAGCAGCTGAGGCAGCCTCACACAGGTCCTCTGCCAGATGGGCATGTTCCCCTGTGGGTTATGTGGGTGTCTCTTTAGCTGAAATCTCAGGAAATCTCAGAATCTGGCAGAAAATGACCTGAATTAAAAACTGTCTGTAAAGGAGGGAGCTGTTTAGATGAATACAGAGCTATCCGTCTCCTTTCCTGGAGGGTGTTAGATGTGACCCTTGAAATTCTGCTTGCCTCTGCACTGAATGTTTGAGGAATGCCAAAGTACTTTGCTGAACCGAGCTCAAACAACCATGTTTGCCTTCCTTAAATAGCTGAAGCCACATTAGTTAAAGGATTTGGACAGCACAGGAAACATTAAATCACTGGTCAATTAGTAACAGTGGAGTCAATTCCTGTGCTTGATTTCCAAAATACAGGTGAGGGTAAGTGCAAATACAGTATTGCCACAAGAGAGTCCTATTTCATCTTCATACCAGCCAAAAAAAATGGGACTGAGCATTGGACATATGGTTACCTCTTTGATTTCACATCAGACCATACTTTAGGCCTCACTTTTCTGCCCAGGGTTATTTTACAAGAAGGTTCATCAATAAACACAGTATTCAGAATTTTGTTTAAAAATTCATGGAAGGCTTCCTCTACAGTGCCATGGAGATACCTCAGAAAACTTTCCAGAACAGGAATGCTCTACTTTGATCCTGACAAAGCTGAAGAATATGAGATCATGAGAGATGCAGCCACTTTGCAATGGCAATAAAACATTTGTAGACATCACAAAACAATTTTAAGTTCTTGTCAGGCTGGTCATGCAGCTTGTGCTAGGGTAAACTCCACTGTCCTGGTTTTAGAAGTATCTGCAATACAGCTTCACAAAATAATGATATATGGGAAACAGGTAATTCCAACAGTGACATCCAGCTGAATTTTATTTCTTGCAGGAGAAATGAGCTCTCTTGCTGGTACCTGGCTGAGCAGGAACCTGAGGGCAGTCAGGTCTTCTCAGGGCTGCCTGTGTGTTTGCTAGCTCCAAAGCTCTGGTGCTCAGAAACCAGGCATCTGCAAAGGCAAATGTAATTAATTCCACATAAGTTTCAGATCATTTGCTGGTTTATGCAGTGTTCCAGCCAGCTAAATTTGTCTCAATAATTTATGCATTTGCACCAGCAAGCAGCCTCCCTTATGAACCATCATCAACAATTGTCACTAGTCTTCTCACATATCCTTCAGTAACTAAAAATAAATAAATCTCTGTCTTCAGAGAACATGCTGTTGTGGTCCAGGCCACACTCTACACACTCTAATTAATGAATGGTGTTTTCAATGAATTACTTCTCTCTTTCAATATTGATTTAGGATGATTGCTGACCAGGGGATGCCTTTAAACATTTAGGTTCTAGCGGAGAACAGTATCATTGTTTGGTGTTGGGTTTTTTTTAGAATGGAGTTCAGATACTGTATGTCACTATGATGTGGAAAATCCAAGGTCAAGTCACTAGTTATGCCTGAGAAAAAGAAAAAAAATTGGTTTTTTCTCCTGTGAAATATGTGTCACATACCATGGCTCATGTAAGTCGCAGAAGCTGTCGCATAGTACAGAGTTGATAAATTAGCCTGAACAGAGCTGCTCCTAGACAGCTGAATTAACATGGACAACTCTATTTTAACTCCACAGTAATGGATCAGGCACCAAGAGTTCCTTCATCCCAACCAGCACCATAGGAACCAACGCTATGGCCACACTTTTCACCATTCTCCTGCTTTCTCTAAAATATAACAGCCAAAATCAGTCCATCAGTGCAAAACAGCTCAGCCTGATGTAGAACAAATAGTGGTGGAAAATTCTATTTACCAAAATGCCTTCCAGGCCAGCGTAGCTTGAGGAATGGTTTTGGATTGGTACACTCCCACCCTTCTGTTGGAAGAAAAACAATTACACTCAAAATAGCTCAGAAAGAGAGCGACAGAAAGTGAGGAGCAGCTTTTCACCAAGATGCAGTTGCTGCCTGAAAATTCCTTAGATAAGACTGGAGTGGTTGCCAGTAGTGACTGCTCTAATTAGTAGCAAACCAATTTTCATTACCACCGCTTTGCTTCACACAGCAGCCATGTCCTGGAGCAGTCACCATTTTAGCCTTACTGTCCATTACTGTAAAAGTTGTCTCTACTCTGCAAATGTTCTGCTCAGGCCATGCAGACAAACATCCCCTCCATAATTTTACAGGGCAGCTGCAATTCCAGGTGAGAGTTGGGAACACTTGTGCTCAGCCTGCACCAGATCTCCTTTTTCCCATGCATCCTCCTCCCTTCAGAGAAAGGAGATTTCAGGTACCAGCTCTGAAACTCCAGCCTGGTTCAAAGTCAAGCCATATTCTTTTTGGCCTGTGCATCGTGATGCCTCTCCTGATCCAGGTGGAACAGATACTCTCTAGTCAAATGCTGTTTGTGCCTTCTCTGTACATTTGGTTGTAAGGTTTCTGGAACCAGAGCTTAATTATTGCACCAAAGCTAGCACAGGTTTTTGCTCCCATCTTCCACTCATTTGTCACTTCTACAGCCCTAAAGGGTTAAGGGGAGGAAGGGTTTTGTCTCTGAAGAAACTGGAAATGGCTGATCCCCCACAGAGAGCAAATCTTGGGAAAAACCACTAGACTGTCACTATTCTCAGCACAGAGGATTCGAAGCAGAAAGCTGGCAGCATGTGTGCAGAGAGCAGAGGACATTCAGCGTGTGAGTGCCAGAGAATGCAGTATCTCACTTCCAGAGCAAAATTAGCTTATGTTTGAAGCATGACATGACCACATCCCTCACTGGCTGGTTCCTTTGCGTGCCGTGGAGAAATTACCGTGGCTCTGAAGCTGACACGAGGGTTTGTGCAGCAGAGGGCTGCTCCTCAGCAGCAGGCACAGCTAGCAGGATCTGCTGACTGAGGAACAAGCAGCAGCCCTCACCCCACGCTGCAGAGGGCTGAACCTGAGCTGGGAGGTACCAGTCACTGCAATGAGACCCTGGCTCACCCTGCTCATTTAGGATGTTCACAGATTACTTTGAAATTATTTAATCTGCACATCTGCCACCATGGCTGGTTCTGCCTTCCTCTTCACCTCCAGCTGCACATTCCTGCCTCCTCCCTGCACTCAGCAGGCAGTGAGCTGCCTCACAGGCCTGAGACATCCAAAAAGTAACCACACTATGGTGTCAGTGGGGTCAATTAGGTGGTGTGAGTGCATGGCTGCAGGGGGATGGTCTGAAGGGATGAAGCAGGATCCCATTTCCATCCCTGGATGTGTTCAAGGCCAAGATGGATGAGGTCCTGAGCAACTGAATCTAGTGGGTAACACCCCTGCCCATGGAGATGGGGGGCTGGAACTAGATTATGTTCCCTTCCAACCCAAACCATTCTCTAAATCTATGGGAATTCTTTGATCCCCCTTTCAGTAGCTATGAAGATTTAGATCAAATCCAAGCAGCCAGGAGGGCTCTGACCCATGACTGATGTCTGAGCTCTTTGCAGAGTCTGCAGGGAGCATGTACAGGACCTTGGGTTGGTGCACCAAATTTCACAAGACAGAGAGTTGTGCTCTGCAGGCACTGACTGCTCCACCATCCAGGCTGGGGAAATTTCCTGCTCAAAGATCCCAATTCAACCTCGTTCATCAAATGCATAATGAGATACAAGGTACTTGAAACAATAAAATGAAAAGGATTGGTGCTTACATCCCAGCAGCCACAAAGATTTCAACTGTAAAGTTAGCTTAGCTCTTCTGTCATTAGAAAATACTTTCCACAGTTGCTGTTTCACTGATGTTTGCAGCAGCACCATATTGATTGCTCCATCAAATACTGTCCAGAAAAGCAGCCAGGTCAGCACTGTAGCAGAGGTGATGTTTTCCATCACCCCTTCCCTTCCTTGTCCTGAGTGAGCTCAAGCACACAGTCTCACATTGCAGTCACAAGGGCCTGTGTTTCTCATTTTGTCAGGAGAAGTCTATTCCTGAAATCAGTTTGGAGAAAGCCTGATGTTGCTGCTCTCAGAGAGAGATCACAAGCTCACAATCTTTGGTTGGGTTCAGGCCAAGTGTTTGCCATAGCATGTTCACCAACTAGATCCCAAAAATTCCTTTGAAGGTCTGAGATAAATAGAGGTGATGGTTTGAGCCCTCATCAGGTCAAAGGGTTAAAGGTATCTGTGTGAAACAGCTCTCCTCCCTTAAGGATGCAGTCTACATTGCCTTGTACAGATCTTCAGATCTGCCAAGTGATTACACCCCCCTTTTACAGGGAGTAAAGTCATCTACTGTGATATCAAATACCAAAGATGCATTTCTTATCTTTGCTCCTATTTGTTATTTGAGATGCTGGACTCCTCATGCTACCTCAACCCTACACCATAAATCATTTAAAAGGATGATTTTAATATCTGTTCCACAAATCCACATAGACATCCTCTTTGACACTTTATTAAAGCCAATAAGCACATGCCTATACGAAGAACTGCTGTAACAGCACTTGGCTTTTTGACCAGAGTATCAATTCTCCCTTTGTGCTCAGGAATAGGGGATATTTATTTAATTGTGCTTGCCTCTCCTGGGCTCTGTAGTTCGTGCTGTTCCCAGTCATGCTTCACAGAGTCCAGAGGATGTCAGCTTTGTCACTAATATTCCAGGAGCTGAACCTTGTCGGGATCAGCCGAGGATTTCATCAGCACAAGGTCAGCACAGACACCTCCCTTCCTGTGGGAAACTGCTGTGACGCAGCTCCCTGGCCTGCAGAGCAGCACTTTCTGGAAACTGTCTTCTTTTCAAGTCTGAGCAGGGTTATCAGTGATCAAATCACAGCCACTGGAGCATAAGGCAGTGAGCATCACACGCCACTGAAGCACCAGAAGTGCAAAGCTGTGCCCACGCAGGCGCTCGCTGGGCTGAGGTCGGTGGTGAAGCTTGGCAGCGGTGTGTGCCAGAGGATCTGGGCACAGCCAGGCAAAAGGACTGAAGAATTCCTGCTGGCAGTCCCCTTCAGGAGCTACATATGCACAGGAATTGGTGCAGCTTGCAGAAAGTGTCTGTGCTGAACAGGCAGCAAGCACACAGAGATACAGCATCGACTCAGACAGCGTCTTGTGCAATTACTGACATATTTTCCCATGCTGTGGTTCCTTTGGAAGTTACTGTTTTTTTCAGCCCTGCAAGAAGACAGAAAGTCCTTTCAGCAGCAAGCCCTGAGCAGTGTGTTTTCTAGCATGCTGTTTACATCTTGGGGCTCCTGCCCATCCCCAGATCTTGCCTTGTCATAAGGCAGTAAGAGCGAGTCAGAACTTCAAAAGGAACACTGGTTTTTGGGTTGTCAAAGTGTAATCTTAAACAAAGAAACTAAAAAAAACAAACCTCACCTGTGAAAAATAGCATTTTCTGACTCAACACACCTATTTCGCAAGTTTAATTTTTGTTTTATGTATGCTGAATTCCCTCACAGTAACACTGTGTGGGACACATGATGGGATCCTCCCCCTGAGTTTAAGTGCAGCACAAAAGGTTGTAGATGCCTCATCCCCAGAAACATTCAAGGTCAGGTTGGATGAGGCTCTGAGCAACCTGGTCTAGTTGGAGGTGTCTCTGTCCATGGCAGGGGGGCTGGACTAGATGGCATTTAAGGGTCCCTTCCAACCCCAACCATTCTGTGATTCCATAATCCCAGATTTGTGGCCCATGTGCACACTCTCTACACAGCACCTGCTCAATTTTCAGCCTCCAGTACATGTTTACTCCTCCCAGCTCTGCAGTGAGATAGCAAGAGCCATTCTGCTCAACTCGTGCCTCTTCAATAGCATTGTCATGACAGCAGATTTCTTAATTATTGGCAAAAGAAAGAGAGATCACAGCCCAGTCTTCCAAGCCCTGATAGATTTTGTGAGGCTGAAATTTCAGGTATTAATTAAAAAAATAAATAAATAAATCAACCCCAAGTGCTTCATTTGGTGGCCAGTATAGTTTGGTTCCAACATCATTCAACAGTAAACAGAACATACAAGAACACAATTTTCATGGAATGGCTTAAGATGACAGAACTAGGTCTTTAAATGAACGGTCATTTTATATCAAGGGATGCAAAGTATTTGAATGAGAATGTGTGCCTTCCCCAGAAAAATAATAGGAGTAAAACTGAAAGATAATGAAGCAGAAAACAGGAAAACAAAACAACACAGAAGACTCTAAAAGCAATGTTGCTGATGGCTGTACTGGAGGACCCTCTCCTGAGCCAAAAAAAGCTTTATTCCAGAAGAATACATTCAACAAAACAAACCCTAGCAAAGACGAATAGGGCAAGGAATTCACAAAGAAGGGATTTATGGGAGATGGAGCCATCCTGGCTTCTATCTATCCCCTTCAAACAGGAGTCAATACACAGGCAATTGCTCAGCTTTAACAGCCTCACTCTGTTGAACTAGTTGCCACTGAATGGTTTTGAAGGTCACATCTTAATCTCTGACATGTCTGAAAGAGAAGCTTTCATTTATATATTTGCTCAAAACACTTGGCCATACAGCTTTGATCTAAGCTGACATTTCTAGCAATTTGCCAGGGTGTTTTAATATATTACATTTTAAAAAAATCACCAAAATGTTTAAAAATAGGCTGAAACAAATCTTTTTATTAATGCTTGGAGAAAAAGAACATTTCTATATTTCCTGTGCTGTGCTCATGCACAGCACTAAAATTGATAAATGGTTTAGAAATGTCAACTTGTATATCCAAGAGGATGATAAAATTAGGATAATATTTAGCTAACAATGACCTCATAATAGTTCCCTACTAATGAGAGGGTAAAATCTTTGTCACATGCACATTAACAATAATAGCTGCCTTACACGTGAGCCACTGGTAATAGACTTGCTTTTCTAGATGTTTCTTTTTAAAAGCCCCTTGGAAGAAGGTCCAAGATGTCCTGGTGTTCACAGGTCACACAGGAAAAACCCACATCCCTCAAACACATCACCACCCTCTCCTTTGTGACTTTGTGACATCTGGGACTAGTGAGCATTGCTGGATTTTCTGTTTCCCCAGGTCTGACAGGTCGGCTCCTCCCCGAGCCATTCCCGGAGCTGTCAGAGCTGTCAGATTAGACAAGGACTTTGTCAGGAGGCCCTGCCACTCAGGAATGAGTGACTTTGAAGCACTCGTGGCATCCTATCTGAAGACAGACTATCTGACTTATCCTCAGGTCTCTCCACCCACACCTAACAACAAGTTTGCAGCGAAGGCTGCCCACACATGCACTGACATGCAGGTGAGGTGGCTGACACCAGCCCAGGATGGAAGTGTGCAATCAGGAAAACTCCAACATGACCAAAAGCAGTCATACCACCTGCAATCCAGCCAGGAAAGCCATGATTTTCACATGAATCATTGTGATGCATTTTGAACTGCACTTAGGTGTTTCTGAGTTTGTGTCTGTTTGGGTTCTCTTTTTCCAGCCTTAAATGTTTATTGATACGAGGCAGTATCCAAGGTACACTGAGTTCCTCTCATAGCAGATTGAAGCTACTGCAGCCCTGATTTATTCTAAACTCTACTTGAGTTTCCGTGCTTAAAATTTTCCACTGCTGATTTTAAGCCTTTGAAACAGCCATTATGAAACACAAGGCATAGGGACAAATACTGAAGGATACAAATCTGGCTGCAGTTTGCACCTGGAAGACCACATCATAATAAAGGCACCCCTAAAGGAAGCTAAAGAAGTAAGATAAATACATTTGAACCACATCAGACCAATGCAGAAATAAAAGCCTAAGCTGTAATTTTCCTCTGTGAAAAGATTGAGTCTTGGATAGAGAACAAGAATAGGAATCACCAGCCCAAACGGTCTATGCAAAATGTATGATCAATTTAAAACAGAGAGAAGGAACAGGGGATTACAAGGAATGATGGAAGGCTCTCTGCAAAAATTGCTGTTATTTCCTCTGTGATACTTGGGAAGGTGGCTATAAACCCTGCTTACTTCTCTTAAAGCAAGGTGCAATTTGTACCTGGCATGGTTGTCGTGTCAGGATGAGGTATCTGAAAATATTGACCAGACAACTCTGCAAGTGTTACAGAGATTCAGAGACATAGGATTTTCCATCCTTTATCGTGGTCTCAGGCATCTGTATTTGTCCTTTAAAGCAGCTGTTTGAGCTTTTAAATCAAAAGGGCTGAAGTCTGCACAAACTTAGAGCCTGACTTCTGTTCTAATAGACTTGTGCTAGGTAAAACCCATGATAGGTAGGATGGATAGATAGATAGATAGATAGATAGATAGATAGATAGATAGATAGATAGATAGATAGATAGATAGATAGATAGATGATAGATAGATAGACAGATGTAAAAAGACAATGAATGAATGAATGCTTAATTAAGCAAGCAGTGAAGCTGATAGAGAAGCCTGTATTTTACCCTGTATACACTCTATATATGCACACTAAATGTGTGATGCACTTGTGTGTGAGTATATGCATGAAAACACACCCATACTAAAATCAGATGCTGCTTAATATTGATTGACACAAAAACTATCACCCATTTCCCCCCCAAACTGTGTTGACTGCAGCAGGTTGGGCTGCAAAGATAGCAAAACACTATTTTCAGCTCTCTTTGCAACTTCTTATGTTACTGAAATGTCTAACTTAAGTGGAAAATCAGATGGGTTTGGAAATTTGCCAAAGCCAGTTGCCAGCTCAGTATATCTCTAATACTTGGCATCCTCTAAATATAGGCCTTTTATTCTGGAAGAAGCAAGAGCTGAGGATGCTATTCTGCTTCTCGGAGCAGTGGTTTCATTTTCCCTTCTGAGACCCACAGTTCAAACTGAGGGGGGAAACAAAGGAACTGCTGTTCTCCCTATTCAAATTAATTTATTTAATAAACAACTCAATAATTTCTTCTTTGTTACAGGGAATTTTTTCAGGGGCTTCATTTGGGAAAGAGCTTCTCCAGAGGAATTGCCAGGGGCCCATCTAGTCCAGTATCCTGTCTCTGACAGTAGCTAATGCCATGAACAGTTATGGAATAACCTATTTATAAGGGAAGTTTCTTCACCCCGAGGAGTTTGAGGTTGCCTGTGCCTAGAAGCATGCAAGTTTATAAAGCTTATTTTTATCCCTTCACATATAACCACAGAGGGTCTCGCCAGCTCCATCCAGTTCTGCTCCTTCCTGCTGGGCTCTCTGGCTCAGTGGTGCCTAATGGCAGCCATTCCCCACAGGTTCCTGGGGCTCAGTGGATAAATTTGCCATGTATCACCTTTCAGAGTTACTGGAAGCTCCTGTCTGATGAGCAGGGGGAGCAGCAAAGCCTGATTTACGTTCTCTGCACCATTTGATAGAGGGTGTGGGTGCTTTTCAGATTTTTTTTTCCTTCTTTTTTTACTCTTAGCATGTTATCTTTCATTTCTTCATCCCACACTTCTAATTTTTCACAGTCTCTTTTCAAAGACGACTTGCACTTCTCTTATCCCCTCTGAGGTTCTTCTTTTTCTCTGGTATATTTTTTAGAAATGTAGGATTGGAAGGACTCAGGGGACTATTCAAAAATCCACCAACCTCTGTCTTAAAACTGTCTGCAGCTTTCAGTCTCTCACTGCTGCAGACACTCACAGCTCTGACACATGGAAGCCCCAGCTGCAATGTGGTGACTGTTCACCGTGGGCCAGCTCACGCCTTTGTGTCCTTGAGATCATCCAGGAGGTTTTCCAGCCCCCAGCTCTGCATGAGGGCACTCAGCATCCTTCACACAGTCTGCAAATCTAAGAAAAGGATGCTTTTCTCCTCTCTTGCTGAAAGATGCCTGTAAAACGCTGAAATGCTCACAAGGTGGTACCCTAAGGACCTTTTGTCCCAGTGTTTATACATCCTTGAGTTTTATTTGCTCTCCTAACCAGCCTTGCCCAGTGTGCAAGAAATGCCACACAGACTCCCACAAGAACCTTCCGAGGCAGTGCCAGCTGACTGTGCATCGAGCAGAGTGAGCAAAGTTTGGGTTCTGAACCCAAACTTATCACCTACCTTCACAAACAGACCCAATCCAGACTGGGACTGGTGTCTCAACTTGTGTCAATGGCATGAACACAACACAGATGTTCACCTCCTGGGGTTTCAACCAACCTGATGCTGCCAGCAGCTGCCTGAGGAGCTGTTTGCTCCCCAGAGGACACCATGGATAAGTTTTCCAGCATGTCGGTGAAGCTTCAGCTCCTTTGCTGGTGAAAGCCTGGTTGTTTCCAAGCAGCTTCAACTCCCTGACACCCTGATTTCTAATGCTCCAGTGCCATTCCTGCTAAGCCAGCCAGCAGGAAGGAGAGGGATGGACAGCCCTGTGCTCCCCACAAGGAGAGACTGTCACAAAGGACAAGGCTGACTGGAGATCTCACACCACAGTCAGAGGCAAGAATGGAAAAGCCAAAGCCCCCAGAGGGGACTGATCAGACCAGAGTTGCTCACACTGCTCCCTGGGGGTCTCTCAGGTCCCAGGGGATGTGCAGCCCCAACCCATGGGCCAGAGGAGAGGGAAGGGAGGGGTCTGCTACTGCCAGAGCAGGACAGGGAGCCTCGGGTGGGGCAGGAGGGGCTGCATGGGAGCAGAAGGCCTGAGCAGAGCAAAACCCAGACTGCAGCCACACAGAGGAGAGGTGAGAGAAGGGAGAAGGGGAAAACTGCCTGCACGGATGCTCTGCTGCATAAACGGGCTGGAAATGAGCAGGAACAGCTCTGCCAGAGGGGACACAGAAGGGGCACTTGCTCCAGCTCACATCATGAGAATACTGAAAGAACACCAGCCTCAGAAGAGGGCTTTCATCTTGGTGCTGTGTTCTTTGCTCTTCATTAGCAGGAAGCTCCCATTTGTGAGATTAAATCTTCAGGAAGACTTTAGGAACTCAGGCCTGCTAATGCCTCTTCCAAACACCAGGCAGCAGTATCCAGAAAGCCTGAACACTCTAAAGGCCAACCTTTATCAAATAACTTAATTAGAAAACATGTGCAGCTGGAAACAGCTGCATGATGCCTGTAGGGTGGAGGCAGCTCTACAGCTGGAGATGGACTGGGGGGCAGCAAGGAACAACACCACAGTCAGAGGAGGGTTTGATGGATGGAGAGGCAAATTTTACACAGATGGGAAAGAATTCAGCTTTCTTAGCTGTGCCAGTAGTGGAAGGAAGATACCAAAGAACAGCAGGACAGAAAGGAACAAAGCAAATAATTAGGCAAATTAAATATTTGTCTTCTTTGCATTATGATATGCTGAGGTAGTCAGCAGTAGAGGATCTCAGTAAAGGTCAGCCTGCTCAGGGAAAGCAGTCAACTCCTTTCTGCACAGAGCCAGAAAAAAGCAGCCTGAAGCAGCTCCACCTGAACCATCCCAAACAGATGTGCATCGAACCAGGGTTAAAATCCCAGGGCTGGAGAATCCACCCTCTCCCCAGACAATCCATTTCAGCATTCCACACATCACTTCGAGGAGGCTTTTTTTAACATTCAAGCTCTGTTTTTCCTTGCCGTAATTTCAAGATTCTTCTCCAAGGCCCTGCAAACACAGGGAACAGCTGACTCTGGCTGTCTCTGCAGTCACCTTTTGCACTTACAGAGTCAGCTATTGCATCTCCAATTTTATCACCCTCCCTATCCAAGGCTTGTGAAAGGACCCTGTTACCACAGAAGCTGACAGTCTCTCATCCCTAACGGAGTCACTCTATAAAAAACACCTTCTGAGAAAGCCAAAGCCAGGACACCATTCTGTTTATGCTCTAAACTCCGAATCCTGCGTGACTTTCCCAAGGTCAGATGACAAGGCTTGAAGAGAAGGAAGCTGCATCTCCCACTCCCTCTCCCTTCCAAGCCTACCCACTGGGTTCTCCTCCTCCCATTCCAGGGTGAGAACTGAGTGCTGCAGGCTGTGCTCCTCAAAATGACTCACTTTCACAGTCTTTTCATAATGTGGGGAAGAAGGTGACTCAGAAGCTGCTCCTCAATAAATAAATCATGGGTTGCTCACAAGGGGTGAGCTACAAAAGGACAGTGAGCCTTTCCTACTCTGTGCAAGCAGCTTGTGTTGTACCCCCCGACCACTTCATAGCTGGAGCCTCTCCAGCATCTGCCAGACTATTTCAGATAATCTGCCTGCTTTATCTCAGGATTGGTGTTATGAGATTGTCTGGGGGCCTTGTCCAAAAGGAAAGCCCCCGAGTTATAAACACACACCAATAAATGGCCTCTCCCCAGCTCTCTCTCAAGGCAGCAGGTCTGAGAGGTGTGATTTTGCAGACAGGGAGTGAGGCCCACGGAGATTTGGTGATCTGCCAAGAATCACACAGGAAAGCCATGTCAGCTCAAGGAATTAAACCACACTCTGCTGAGCCCCAGCCTGACTGCCTGAGCCCAGCTCCTGACTGTTCCTGCAGCAGTGGCTCCTGTTGAGTGCACAGCTCAGAAGCTGTCCATGGATCTTAACCAGAAAGGAGATCAAGTTAAAATATTTGAATCTGGTCCTTCAGCACACTAACCTGAGTTCAAGTATTTGGGTTTTAACCTTTCTATATAAAAAGAGAGGTCCTTTCAAAAGTCAAAAAGAAAGTTATTTTTGGAAAACAGAACTCGCCCACAGGAGCTCAGAGTACTTTCTAAGCCTCTTTGAATCACTGAGCTTGCAGGACATGGGGAGCCTGAAAGTCCCTAAACTCTGAAGCTCTGGGGCAGCCCAAGGAATTTAGGCTGTTTGTGGAGTGAGATGGGAACACTTCAAAATCCCAACTTCTAAACCTGTCCCAAAAAGCAGCTTGGACACACACAGACATCCTTACCAGACGCTTGTTTCCATGGAAGGAAAATCCAGGCCTGAGGCCAAGATACACACCTGATCTAGAAGATTAGAAAACCAGGGTCAAGGGATGTTCCTAGGTACAGAATATAAACAAGTCTCAAAAAAAAAAGAAAAAAAAAATTGTAGAAAAGATGAAAATCTAAAGTTGTCTTGGTTTTAACACTGGCTGGTCCCTCTTCTTTTACCCTCTACTTCCACTCTACGGGAAACCTCGAAATCTAACTTGGCCCCATTTTTACATGATTTTTCCTGCAATGCTTCAATTTCTAGTAAGCTCTGCTTATCAGCCCATTTTTACCATCCTGATAAGCAAAGCTCATTTAAACAGTATTAGTGCCATACTACGTGGCCCTAGAAGAGAAGTTGAAAGGAAGAGCTTTGCAGGCATAAAGCTCCATTTGCAGTGACCAGGAAAAAAGATCTCAATTCACCTGAGAAGCTGCTTGGTGCATTTTATGTTATCCCAAACTGTAATCTTTTTTGTACCTTCTTCATCAGCTCAGGCATCTGTAAAAAATGCTACACATTTGGAAGAGAATATTGATGCCATTTTGCAGGTGACATGTTTAATAGTTAATATATTTGATTCAGGAACAGACAGCAGCAGTTTAGAGCAATAGGAGATTTGATTTAATAAGAGATCTATCCAGTGCAATAGGCAATTTGGTTAATGCAGGAAAGAATTTGGTTTGCAAGTGATTCCTTTCCTTAGCAAAAGGCAGCAATGCCTGTGTTTCAGTGCCCTGAAACAATTACTCTCTACACTCCATTTCATCATATAAGATCTGCATTTCCCAATTAATAAACATCTCATACTGCTCACTTGACTTCTTTGATGTTTCAAGTGCCTGCAGCATTTCTGAGTCGAGAGCAGAGTCCTCCAGCACCTCACAGGTGAGTGGCAGAGTGACCAACTCAGTGCAGATGCCTTGAAATCCATGCAGCAAAAACACCAGGGCTGGAAAGGGAGGAGGGAGGTCTTGAATCCTACACATCTGAAAATAAGAAAGCAAAAGGGGAAGAAGGCCTGTTTCCCTCTGAAAGAAAAAAAAAAAATCAAAATTTATGACAGGAAAGGGACTATTTTAGGTTTGATGACAGGTCATCTTGGGCCCTACATACAATATATATTGTGGGGCTGTCTGGATTTACACAGGGAACAGTAATTTTGGTAGCATTTTCTTAAGTGGGTGCATTTGTTGTAGCTGTCTTTTGCTAAAGCCAAGTTAGTGATTTCTGATGCAAAATGCTTCCTCCCAAAACACCTGATTTGTATCCCTTATACCACTATGACTGTGACACCAGTGTACACTTGACACCTTTCTTTTTAAAGCTCTTACCAATTTGTCAAACGTTGTGTCTCCTTTCCTTGCTCCATGTGAAATGTCTATCAGACACCTCTCAAGTCCATTTTTCCAAGTGAAATTATAAGCCTAACAGACTCAGTGTTTCTTCACAGTCTGGAATAGTTCTACCCATTTTGATGTTCATGAACATCCCCTATCCTGGACCAAATCAGGGTGGACATTTTAATTTTTCTGACAAAATAAACACTTAATTCTGTATTCACATTACATTAATTCTGTTAAAATCAAAAGCATTTTTTTCCTAGTTGCCTTTCTTCTCCACCCTCTTCTCCCCCTGCTTCTCCTTCAGGAAATGCTACCACACCTTCTAAAAAGCTGTAAAAGTGAATGGGGTTTTATGAGTGCATGCATAGAAAATATGAATATACATTTATCTCTTTTTCTCCTCTCCCTCTAGTAAAGAAATAGAACATGATACACACGAAACACCCAGATACAAGCAGTGGTGACAAGCTCTGCAGAGAGCACAACAGTGGGAAACATCTGAAAGCAAGAGGGTTGTGGGGAATCACATGAGCTCCCTCTCCACAGGAAAGGTGAAGGAGAGAGTGTCCACCTCACATGGAGGGAGCAGGACAGAACCAAGTCCTGCTGGGAGCAAAGGTGCCAAATTTGCTGCATGAGCCAAGGCTGCCTTTGGCTGATGTGACAAGCACTGTTACTGCATGGCTGAGGATGGATTCAGTCCTTTGCATGTGCCCCAGCTCTGCCTCCACATTTAATTTATGCAGGATGTAAATCCACCCTCTTGCCTTCAGCAGTGCCCTGGCCTATGCACACATAGTCTGATTAACCTCAATTAATCTGCGGAGGGGAAGGGGTTAATTTCTTCATTTGGAATTTGGTTCCACTGCTGATGCACCAGCAAGAATTGAGTCCACTGACACTTGCTCCCTCTCCAAATCATATTAGTCTTTCAGGCTCCGCTGGGAGAAAAGAAAAAAATAAAAACGAATGTAAAATCCCCAGAGCCTGGTCAGACAGCGCTTACAATCTGGTTAGAATGGTTTAAAGTCTGATCCCCCCCCTTCAGCTGCGAGGCAATACTTGGATTTATTCTACTGCAGAGGCTCATCTGCTGTGTCCTCACCACAGACCCCAGCCCTGCAAATAGCTGTGCACTGGCTGACAGCTCTCACCCCTGGAAACCTGTGAGCCACCAGGACACACCGGGGGCTTACAGCTCCTCTGTGCCCCACGGGATGGGGGACCAGAGCTCCCACCAGGGAGCTGAACAGCCTCAGCCCAGACACACACAGGTCACCGAGCTATTCAGCAAGAGGGGTTTCATTACTATGCTTTAAACACAGTGCCCTTTAAAAACACAGGCATACTTTTTAATTAAGCCTTTGGTGTTTCTTTTCAACATCAGATATCTCAGTATGCTGTCCTTTCTTTTTCTTAATATAATTTGATTGGAAGTGCATTTGGCCATATCATATATATTACAAAAGGCATTTTTTTTTCTCATTGCTTCAAATTATTTTTCCAATCATGTTCTATATACTGTGCTCAGGAGTGAATTATAAGGAGTTAGGCAACATACATGGTGTTAATTAGATAGGGGACATAGAAGGCAATTTTTCCATGACTCCAGGGAAACCTTTATGTTATGCTTATAAAGCAAACGCAAACGGCCATGCGATACAAAGTGCTCCTTAAAAATCAAGTTACACACTGAAATAAAATACTAAGAGCAAAATTAGTTTCTCCAATTTAATTCAGTAAAACTTTAATAGCATCTGACTGCTCTCTGCAAAATTCATTAAAAAAATTATAAGGAATTCACAAATGACTGATAATGTGAAAACACAGAGGCTCGGATTCTGCTTCCAACAAAGGTCCTGGTGCAGTGAGACGCTGGAGCTCTCACCTAATTCTGCACTCTGGGAATGTGCTCGTGGGCCAAAGTTAACAGCCAAAGTCACACTGACTGCAGCGGGAGGCTGATCTGGCCCGGGAGGACGTGGGAGCTTTGATCTGCAGGGAAAGGTTCAGGGAACATTTGAGATCTGAACTGAGCCTTGTGCACACATCAGTAATTGTATGTGCTAATCAGGTAAACAGTGCTGAAAAATAGGACAAGCTTGAGCAGGAGAAAGGCAGGCGCAGCAAATTAAGCGAGCCGGTGGGTCTCTTTTATCTCTGACTCCACGAGAACCAGTGGAGGATGTTGGAAGACTCGCTGCATGCACTGGAAAACACGAATGGAAATTTTCCTAAATGTCATTCAATAACTACAGACAATGGATGGTTCTTACAAAAACGGAACTGTTAGGAGCAGGAAGATCAGAGGGAACAGAGCTGCCACTCATGCCTTTGCTATGGTGGCTCAGAAGAGCACAGTGGTATGAAAAAAATACTTTTCTCAAAAAGTGACTTTTTCAGTAGGGATTTGCAGAGTTATAACTCGCCTCACATGTCTTTTTGTGTAAAGTGGAGGGCATAAAGCACAACCAATCACATAGGGAACTTTTCAAGTAAAGATTTTTCTACCATCTTTGTGATAATTAACACTCTTTCATTAAAATGCTGTGTCCCCCCTGGCCAGAACGGAACTGTGCATGCCTTACACCCTGCTCTTAATAACGATTTTAAGGTCGTGAATCTTATCAATTAATATTTTGGAGTGATTCACACCATTTCTAATATGCAGCTACTGAGCAGAATCATGCAGATAAAAATATTTTCTGAAGAGATTCAAAATAATTGCTTTTTTAAATTGCTGATGGGGGTTCTGCCACTCAAGCAGTTAAGCCTGCAAATGTGCTTAAGAGATTAAACAAGGAAAACTGAGCTGGTCTGGTAGCTGGCCCCTTTCCATGTGTCAGAGAGTTGTCACTACTCCAAGTGCAACGAGAGGAGTTGGGATTTGCTGCGGTTCATCTTGCACACAAGACAGACAAGGTGCAGAAGCTCCCGTGTTCAGCCAGGCTTTGCGCAGCTTTTTCAAGCAGTCACAAGGCACTGACTGGTTCATCCCAGGGAAATATGTGTGCCAGGGAGTGAGACAGTGCCTGGGATCAGAGGGCTGCTCCTGGCAGACCCAGTTTGCAGTTTGTGCAGGACTCCCAGTGAGGTTTGCAGGGCGATGGCTGCAGCGCCTGTGGGGCCAGAGGTGTTTTCCCCCTCATCAGGAGGGGACCTGTCCCCTCCTCCCAACATGGGAACTTTCCCAGAAGTTATATTATTCAAAAATATAACTTCTTATCACAGTGGTGCTTTCTGAGGGACTGTGCCCTTTGTCAAGGCTGAAACATAGGGCTTGTTTGCTGCACAAAAATACAGTTTTGGATCCGCCACCAAACTGTGTATGTGCATGCATCCCTCCTCTGTTCAAGATTGTGTGTTTCCTCAGTTGTATGTATGTTTTTACATATTAATTCATAAAAATAAACACTGAGGAAGCCCTTGAAGTTTCTCTGTATGCAAAACTAAAACCAGATGGAAAATTTTTCTTGGGTTTATATATATAAATACAGTTGAGTCACAGTATATATATCATTTTTCCTTTAAAATGAAAGCCCAACGCTCAGCTTCCCTATGTACTTGTGGAGCCAAAATTTTGGGTCATTAGAGGGTTGGCTGCTCCCATGTCAGGTACCTAAAAACATGTCAAAGCTGTCTAGTTTCCATATATTACATCTAATCTCTAATTCCCTGTATAGCATTTTTAGGCACTGCAGTATTAAGACACCTGGAGTCACCAGTCACTAGTTAGATGCCCTGATTTCACACACCTGAAACTCTTAAGCAGTCTGAGAATCTGCATAGCTCTGGAGAGGAGCTGATCACTTAAACATCTTAAACTCTTATTCTAAAAATCCAGTCTGTTTCTTAGGCTGATGTTTCCAAGGCTGTCTTCCAGAGCTCTCTCTCTCATCTCCAGGGGATGTCTGCACTACCTTCTAATGGAGGAGCCAAGGGAGCAGGGAGCAGCAAGTTAATTTAGTGTAAGCCATATCACAAGCCTGCTCATCCCTGCAAAGCTGAGGGCAGGCAGGTGGAAATCTGTAGGTGAAAAGCTGCAGTGAAAAGCTGAGGGACCTGCAGGACAAAGAATTCCATGTGGGCAGGCCCTGGCAGGTCAAGGAGGAAGGCAAGGAAGACACGGTCAAGAGGCCCCAGAGACTGAAAACCTAACAATAATTAACTCACAGGTTCTCCTTGGAGGCTCACAACTTCATATTCAAAAGATTGCCCTACTTTCTGCTCTCAGATGATTTTTGCTTCGCAGCGCAACTTCATTACTTGCTTTTCACCAAGGGGACTCCCTCCTTCCCAGGTGCCAGCTTCAGGGGGCAGGCATTCTCCATGCTCTTACACAACCTAGAGACCTGACTCTAAGTCCTTTTCTAGGTAATTTTGTCCATTTAAAAACCAAAAATTCAAATATTTATTAAGAAAATGCTGGCCTAGAAGAAATGATTTACCATGCAAAGGAGAAAGGTGAACAAGACAATTAGAGGGACAATCTAATGGCTGTGTTAAGAGCAGAGGGTTTGTTCTCCTGAAATTAAGCCTTGAATTTTGTTCTCCATTAATAATGGAAAATTCGACTGATAAATCAAACATGATTAGTGGTATGGAACAGAGATAACACAAGAATAAGCAGTAATAACTATGCTTTTTTTCTTGCAAAGCTGGCCTTTTTAGTGTTTTGCAAAAGGAGGAAAACTACTTGTGACTATGGAAAGGTGTTGAGCTTTGTGATTAGTTGATTTTTACTTCTCATCCTGCTGTATCCAACAGCATCCATAAATTACATAGGGTGCATGTTGCTCCCCTGAGCACCAGACCAAAATAAATATGAAAATTTGTCATAAAAATGCCACTCTAATAAAACAAATCCATGTGCTTCAGTCCTTAAGGCAGCTCAACATAGGCTGGCCGGTTATTGCTGGATAAATCTGAGTTTTTAGGAAAAAACATTTCATAACAAGAATATTAGCTCTTATAAGTGTTGGCTAATACTTGAAACAGATCATCTTTGCCTGGATAGCAAATCTGTTCTAATAATACCATTCATCCAAAAAAGGTTGTACAACCATTTGTCCCAAAGACCTGTGTACTGCACTGAATAAAATCCATAACCTACTAATTCTAGCGTGGTTATCGATTATTTTAAATTAGGACACAGAGATTCAAAAAGCTTTCTGAAATTCCATTTTAAGATTTCAATCTCTTTTTTAATCAGAAGTGAATATTAGGGGAGACCCCATGCTGTTGTCCTCAGTTCACACTGTTTTCCTGTCATACGGCACCCAAAACAAAGGGAGGTTCAGGAGTACTCTGGAGAGGTTGAAATCAGGGCATTCTGGTTAGAAAATAAGTGAGGGCAAATTATTGGCTTGTATAGGCATTGCACCACTCTGCTGCACCTCTCCAGTCCTGTCTTGGATGGACTTTGGATCCATGTTGTAGCCTTGTGTCCAGCTCTGACTGTGGACCTGGATCCATTTCCAACTGGCTGTGCCTTTGTGTGGATCTGGTGCACCTCTTGCCTTCTCTGGGAATGCTGAGGGACCCACTGAGCTTTGTGTGGATCTGGTGCACCTCTTGCCTTCTCTGGGAATGCTGAGGGACCCACCGAGCTCTGCCCACCACGTTCATACCCTGTAGGACTGCACCCCATCACTGCCAGGGCTGGGGTCACCCTCATCCCCCAGCCTGTCCTCCCTCAGGGACAGGCTGTCCCTCAGTGCCCTGGACAATGAGCTGTTCTGTCATTTCAGTGTGGTCAGTTCCCTCCTTCCAGCATCCCTAGGAATGCTGCCAGAATTATCCCTGTCCTTTCCACCACTCCCATTCTTCAGCCTGCACTGGCTTCCATGACAGGTACATGCCTGAAGATCCTTTTGGTGTGCTGGGACGTGCATCTCAAGTTCCTGACAAGAACAAGGATCTAAAGTAAAGGAGGGAAAATCAGCAATCTCCCTTAAGATAATCTGGGTACCTATTCCAAATCCAAGTGTAGCATTCTGCTGCTGAGTCCTCACAAAGAAACAGCTTCAGAAAACTTGGGTTTGTGCCTTCTTCACATCTTCTTAAAAAGGAAACACTGAATTCGGAAGATGGTTAATTTAAAAATCAAAGGGGCATTTCTCTTGATTGGATGGGTCTGGCTGGCTGAGGATACAAGGTAAAGTGTTCTCCAGGAGAACTAAGACATTTCCTACACAACATCCCTATCCCTGAAGTAGAGCCACTCACAAATTACTTCTGAGACCTCATAGGCCCTGGTTCAACAAACCTTTGCACTGAGAGGGGGCTGAAGCCTTCAGTACCCCAGGGTGACCAGCAAAGACAGGAACTGAGTGCTCAGTGTGCCAGGCTTTTCAGAGCCTCCTGTGGAAATAGCAGCTTTCCCAAGTAGAGGTAAAAAGCACAGGCAAAAGACAGAACACAGCAGAAAGCAGGTTCCCCAACACCCACACAAGCAAAGCTCACAGAAGGAAGCTAGAGAGGTTAAGTACAATATTAAACTGCTGAAATAAAGCCAGAAAATGCTGCAGCTTCTTTTTACTTGCCCTGTTTGAGTGTTGGACAGAGGTTTTGCAACACAGACACTTAAGGCATGGTGAGCCAATTCAACAGCAAGCAAAATGAGTTAACTTCCCAAGGAGACACTTCCCCCAGAGTCACAGCCCTGTGCCCCCTGCAACATCCCTCATGGGCTGATTTGCCTCACTGAATTGTAAGAACACAGTCAGAAAGAAGGTTCAATTCACAGAAGAGCTACATGAACTTCCACACTGTCACTGGCAGTGTTTCCTGCCTGGGAGAACCTCGGAAGAAGAGAAAGGAGAGAAAAGCAGAGTCACTCCTGTCACCACACTTTTGTCATCAGCTGGATGGCCCATGGCCATACACATCTGCTGTGCAATTATTGCTGTGCAGTGAGGCCAGCATATACTGCTGGAAAAGCTCTGTGTCATAAAATCGTTCATTAAGTCCCAGCAAAAGGTGGGTACATAAATCAGGCTATCAGTGCACTTTCCTTGGGAGGTGGAAAGTCTGGTCTGAGCCAAAATCCATAGAAATCCAAGATCTCTCCCAGCTATTACCACTGGCTTGTATTGGAAAGGTTTAAATCCTCCCTGAGTGCAGAAGAAGGGGGAAGGAGCTGGAATGGGTCCAGGCTGAGGACACAGCTCCCAGCACAAGACCTCCATTTCCCCAGTGGAAAGCCTCCTGAACCTCTTCTGCTCAGCGCTGTTTACCTTGCTCCCCTCCCCACAGGGCTTCCGCCCACACAGGGCAGAAGAAGAATAAAAATGGGGTGGATTCTGCCAAAAACTGCAAAGCTGCAAAGCCCAGAGCAGCTCTGAATGTGCAGAAAAACACAGCTCCTTTCAGGAGTGAATCGCAGCCTTGCAGGGCTCACACGGGCAGCTTAGAAAGGTATGAAGGGCCCCAAACCAGCAGAGGACACTAGATCTATCTGAGCAAGATTCCAGATTGAATGTTTTTAATTATATATTTGGTGTTTTAGCTTCTGTTTTATCCCTGTTTCAGAGAGGCTGGCAGTGTTTTGATAACCGTGCTTCCATGAGCCTGCTGAGCCATCGAAGTGACACACCAAGGCAAGACCAAAGGTCTGAGATTTGGGTGCTGTCTGTGCTGTGCTGAGTCCCCTGGCCTGCCTGGCTCTCCCATCCCTCACCTCTGCTCTGCTGTCCTGTTCTTCCCTCCACTTTCTCTGTGCTGTTTCTCTCCTATGAGGGTCCCAGCATCGAGATCTCGTCCCTCCTGTTGAAGCATTTATGTGGGGGTTCCACAGCACCCAAACCTGCCAAGGCAATTGCTGCTTTCACAGCCATCTTCTGTCTTGATAGTCACTGCTTTTCTCCTCCAAAAACCTTCATCTCTGGGTTGAAAAGGAAAATGTGTCCAAAAAAAGGCAAATGTCTCAGCTCATCTCCCATCTCTGCTGGAGTCAAAGGGAAATTTGCCAACGATTCGAACAACACCAGGAGATAACACAACTCCTTATCTATGCACTAATGGTCCTCTGCTGCCATTCTGCCCAGCAAGAGGGTCCTGTCAGTTCCCACACAGCACACAAAGTCAATATTACTTATTCTCTAACACAAGACAGTACTACCAGATTTTTTTCCATTGCCTTGGATGGACTTACTGTGTGATAATACACATGTAATGTGAACATCTGTTTCAGTTTCAAACAAAGACAGTAGGAATTTTGGGAGTAAAAAAAAAAAAGGAACTGTAGGAAGCAACATCACTGAACGAGATAGGATGAGCAAGGTGTGCAGCCTGGCACATGGGCTGCATTGTAGAAGGTAAATGTTCTGCCCCAGACCACACAACCAGACACAGGGCTGAGAACTCAGCTCCAGCCTCACACACAGCCCTCATTGCCCTGGGAAAGAACAGACTGCCAGGGTGGCAGCTTGGGAAAAAGAAACAAGGAGAACCCAGGACAAAAAGACATACAGAACACTTTGGCAGCCCCGTGTTTTGGGCATCCTCTCTCGTGCTTTACACAAGGAGGTGGTTACATGAAGCATGAGATGATGAACATTTTACTGTCTGCAGGGCCAGACCTGAAATCGCAGTCTGAGACAAATTCCAGGCAGCACTCACTGACTGAAAAGCTGCTTTCAAGCCTTTTATTCATTGTTAATGTAGAGAACCCACCAGTGATCCAATCTACAAATATATATATTTGAAAAAAGGGAAAAAGGGGCTTATAGACATTGCTTGCCTGCTAGTTCAGGCTTAAAAGACAAACAAAATCTTCAGAAAATATACATGGTTATTTCAGAAATAACATTAGTATTCAGTAACACAGTAATTATTTATTGTTTTTATTCCTGGATGCTTATAACACTTCCAAAGGCATGGAAACAGCAATAACCTACCTCTCTACTTTGACCATTTCAATATGTAGTGGTGTTAGATTTTGGCTGGCTATAAATATACACACATATATACAGGCACCAGGTGTGTATACAGACACCTGGATGTGAATGTGCTAATTATCTCAAACCTTTTCAGGGTATAAAAACATGAGGGGTGACTATCAGAGTTTGGTTACAGAGGATTTCCACATGGAATTTACCCCTGGGTCAGAGCAAAATCCCAGGCTTGCAGCTGGTGGACCAACACTGTCTCTGCCTTGGCACAATTTCAAGCTAACCCTGTTCAGAACATTATTCCCAAACCCATCCCAAGAGCTTAGGACCTTCCTTTTGATTTAGCAGGTGTTTGGTCTCAGGTAAATGTGATTTGTCAAAGGGTTTATGCCAGCACCAGCCTATGTGCATACCCACACTCACCCCTGGCAGATAAAGTTGTTATCACTCACTACAGAAATGCTTTACTCACACAATAAGACTCTGCTTTCAGCCAATACAGATTTTGCTAAATGTTATCTAAAGGAGTTAAAATTTCCCATGTGGGTGTCCCCTTTAGCTGAATTTTGCTATCCTCACCTCAGGGGGGGAGCAGAAAAACTGGAGTTTTAACTCATATTAAAAAAACCAAGGAAATCCTTGCTTGGATGATTATATCTGGGGGCAGCAACTTGGCAGTGGTGGCTGGAGGACAGAAGTTGAACCAAGGACATGCTTCCCACGCCCCCATTAGATTAAAAAACTCTGCCCACATTGAGCCAAGTTTATGCTTCCAGAGGCTCTTGCTCAATTTTCACTGTCCTCACAGAGGCCAAACCAACCATGCTGGCTGTACTGTGAGAGGATACCTGGGCTGAAAGCAAGGACACTGCCTCTCCCACTCTCTCAGCTACAATTTTACCAGTAAATTAAACAGCACCAAGGCCTGTAGCACAGTCTATAATGTTTAATTATTAGCGTGCTCCCTGGCACAGTTCTGGCTTGTCCTAGGGAGTACTCAGAGACTGTGTCTGGGCAGGGTTCAGAGAGCAGCACTTGCCAAGGGCTGTTCCCAATAGGAAGAAAGGATAAAGCCATCCTGTTATGGGAGGAAGAGGGTTTAGCTGTATGGACGTGAGCCAGGCTGTGCCACTTGCTCTTAGTGCCAGCAAATGGGCTCTGTCCCAGTTTAATTACAATGAAGACATATAATCAGGGACTCCTCTGTCAGGCACTGGCATTGAGGAAGGAGGAAAAATCAAACAGCGGAAAGGGAAGAGCTGAATCCACTGGAGGGGAAGGGATGGTAGCGGGAGAGGGTAATTTTAGAGTTCCAGTTTGGGGTAGGAAAAAATGAGAGTGGGAGCTGGTGTGAGGGAGAAGGTAGGAATGTATGGGAAGAGATAAAGCAGTCAGGAGGAAGGATTTGGATGTGGATGGGAAATGCTTTACTTTGAGAAGAAGTTTTGTAAGTGGAACAAAACAAGGTTGTTCAAAAATAAAGAATGAGATGAGAGAAAAAAGTATGAGGAATATGAGGAATAGTTGAGATTGTGGAAACTGGAAAAGGTTAACTGAGAGGAATGGGACAAAATAAAATCAATCAGGCCCTTGGGCAAGCAGAGGCTACAAAGCCCTTTGAGAGAACGAGGAGAACTTCTGTCCTCCAGCACTGATGGCCCACCTAGTCCTAAAAAGGAGCTCGGGCTTTATCGGGGGTTTTCATGTGTTGCTTACACATTTTGGTATCTTTATCTTCGGCTTTCACCTGTGTCACATCTCATTCTTTCCGGAGCAATTTAATCTTCCAATCTCAGCAGCCTCATGGTCAGACAGATGAAATGTCAGAAACTGTTAAGGTAACCCATCCTGTGTGTGTCTCTGAGAGAAAAAGTCAAGCAGCAATTTCCATCAATAACTCCCTGCGGAGATCTGGAAAGGCTCCACGTTCCCTTAAAGGTATCCTTGAAGAATCATTTTAATTAACCATTTACCTGCTGCACATTGCCTGAGGCTTTCAGCAGCTGACACTGCAGTCACTTTAGCATCAGCCTGTCACTTGTCACACGAGCAGTCTGGGTAGGATGCACTTGCAGTCTTTGATTCCTGTCAAGAGAAGCACAAGCCACTCTGGGGTAAAAATCCATACTGGGAACCATCTGACCCACCTGAAAACTGAAACACAAGAGGAGACCTCAAAGTTCCTTCTCACTGCTTCTGCAACATAAATATTTCTTTTTACTTTTTTTTTCCCCCTTTATAACTGAATATTTTACTGACCCTGCGAAAAAGAGAAATCCTCTTACCATGATCAGAAATGAACAAAAAAAAGCAGAAAGCTCCCACTGCTATTGTGCTTGGAATATAACAGTCAAGGTTAGCACATAATAGCTAAACAATATGCATTTGAAAGCCGTCAAGAGAATAGTGCTTTGTTCTAATGAAAAGGATTGAAATGTTTTCTACTGTCTGCCTTGACACTTCATGTTACAGTACTTGGAATTACTTCAGTCAGGGAAGCTGTCACATCACTCATAAAGTGCCTGTAGAGCAGCAACACAGCAGCACTGAACTGGTGCAGTGCACCCACAAAGAGGATCTTTTTTATCCTCCTTCCTTGCCAGAACCACATTTGCTCAGGGACCTCCAGAGGAAAGCGGATTTCTGGTAGGTTGGGTTTGGTTTTTTTTCTTTTTTGACTGCTTCTCTGGCATTGTGCCAGTGTATCCTGTGGGCTAACAGGCACATGGGCCTTCAGGAATTTCAAGAGAAGGAGCTGCAGGGTGAGAGTTTGCTGAGAGGCTGCTCAGGCACAGCACTGTCCATTTGAGCCTGTCCCAGTGATTTTTGCCAGTCCCATTTATTTCAAGATATAAACCACAGGAGGGAAATTCTGGTCCTGACCATATCAGGCATGCAGACAATTCAAACAGCTACAGGCTGTGTCTGGATTATTATCAGGCAGGAGTCTTAAGATGGGACTAAATAAGGAACTTTCCTAACTGGGGTAAGCCCAGTGCTGTAGAGGGAGGAGGTGTGTGTTAAGCTGGATGAGATGCTGTTGGGTTTTGGAAATATTTAAGCATAGAGTCAGGAAGCAATTACCCTTTCAGGTGTAAACCAGTTCCAAAAGGACATTCTGGTTTGTGGAAACAGCCCCGAGCAAAAACCCACTTGGTTTGGAGGGTAATTAATGAGATCAGTAATTAAAGAAGCACTAAAGTCATTCCTGCTGCCCTCCTCCCTCATCAGTAAAGGACAGCCACAGCCATTCTCAGAAGATTAATTCATCCACAGTAGTGGCATAAAATTGTGTCATGGAAAGCAAAAAAGCTCAGCACTGGGAACCAAAAAGGAAAAAAAAAAAGAAGGCAATAACGAAAACAAACAAAAAACCCACCAAACAAAACAAACCAATTAACCAGTTCTTCTGCAGTGAGACTCAGTTCAGTTTTAACTTCACTAGTGTTTCATTAATGCACAGGTAGAGCTGCAGCCTAGCACTTAGCATCACCAAGGAACCTAGTGTGATTCCTCTTATCACTAAAAATTTCCCAATTCTTTGTGACAGAAATAGCTTTGGTAACTGTGGTCCCTGGTCCCTCTTCAATCACCTGCCACCATCACAGACAACAGCTCCTCACTCCTGGGCTGAAGATCAGACTCAGATCAGCCTCAGGCACAAAAGCAGGAGAGAGGCAGGACTTGGTTACCTCAGCTCAGAGCTGCAGTCCTCAAAGAACCTTTGCAGATGCCACTTCTCCTCGGTATGACCAACATGGCCTTTGCCTCTCTTCAGGTGGCTGAAGCAGTCACCTGCACACCTCAGGAGAGTTTTTGAGTGGTGCTCAATGTACTTTCAAGGGAAGTCCCTGGATCCCAACAAGGCAGGGCAGCCCTGGGCACACAGAAGTGCTCCTGCAGATCTTAAACAGATATTGAACCCAGACACCCTCGGGGTTAGGCAGCACAGATTCACATCACAGTTTTGGCTGCAAGACCTGACTTTACCTCTGTTCCTTTTGGGTTCCCAATCTCTGGAATGAGCCTCAACCTAATCACAGACTTCCCAGGAGTAAGGCATGTGTCCTATTTCCATTTCTAGCTGGGAACCATGGACACCCTCCCACCCTCTAGCCTGGAACGAATCAGCCCCACATGTCTGTGCTGTGCAGCAGTGATCACCCTCAACCTCAAGGCAGGGGATTCACACCTGAGCCCGGGATGAGGCAACAGAAAAACCTCTACCAACATCAGATGTGTTCACTGCTGGCTGGTGGGCAAGTGCTCCAGGGAGATCCTGGTAGCCAAAGAGAAAGAGGCATTAAATGGTTCCATTAAATGGTTCCTTGCTGTGCTCGGTTCTCTCATGTGCTTCCACCCCACCCACTGTGTGTCCCCTGACCAGCTGAATGCTATTTCCAGTGCCTGCCTGTGTTGACTTTTGGTGTTTTCCTACCAAACAAGCCAGCACAGATATCCTGAAGCATTGATAGACAGCTCTGTCATGGGGCAGTAACTAAACTTCCTTCTCCTGAACAGAGCAGCCTTTGGGGCCAGGCAGCCTGTGACAACAGGGGGGGAAATGAATCCAGGATGTGCTCTTTTTTGATAAGAAATACAGAATTAAGACCTAGGAACCAAGTTCTCCTTTGCTTATCCAGGAAAAGAGAACCTTACAACCCAGCTCAAGGAAAGAATAAAATATTTTTCTCATTTTTGATACAGATGACCCAAATGTCTTCATGGTAATACTCTAAATGATCTTTCTTTAATTTAGAGGAATTAAATGGGTTAATTAAGGGGTTATATTCATAGTGCCTGAGTGTATCAGGCAAATTTTTTTGTGGGTAATTAAGAGCTCAGTCTTTCTGAAAACAACACAAGTGTATTGCAAGTGTATTTCCCAATGCAGTGAACATCATTCCTATTTTTAACTAGGTAAAATATGGCAATCAAGGGGCAATCTTTAAAAAGTAGTACAAAGCACATTGCTCTTCATCCTTCACCAGAATGTGACTTGTCTTGTGACAAACACCAACATATTCCAATACCTTTTAGTTCAAAGCCAGAGGAAGGAATTAACTTGCAAATGTTTCTGAGAGCAGGAATTCTGGAACATTTAGACTCAATAATTTCAATGTATTTTGCTATCAAAAAAATGTAATGATTAGTTATCAAATACAGTAACAACAACAAATAACAATGAAAAGAATGGGAAAAAACCCCAACCAGTTTTTATATGAGAAAAATACTATCAGAAAAATAAACAGATTTTTTTTGTTGTTTTAATTATGTTAGTTGTTTTAGGATGTCAGAGTTTACAGGTAACTGCTGGATTTTGATGAAATTGCCATTTTTTTGATGATGGTATTTTAGAGAACACTGTTTGCTGGGTGAGAGCTCTGGGTTCACTTCCCACCTCTGCTCTTTCAAGAGCAAATGCTTATACCAACTCAAGCAAATCATTTGACACCTCTAAGCCTCGCTTTTGATCTCAGTAGTCAGGGTAATATTTATTTTCTCCCACCCTTGCCTAATTTGGTTAGCTTGTATGCTCTTTGAAGAAAGACCTGCCTTTTCCTCCTTTAAATAGCACCTCCCAAGAGGATAAAGAGGAATAGCTTGTACATGGGAATAATGAATGACACTCTCCAGGATGTGTTTGCAGTCACCTTCAGCTCTCTGCTGATGGGATCTGGTGCTGTGGCAGTAACTTCACCCATTGTGAAGCTGTGCACACCTCACTCCCCCAGCCCAATCCCTCCCCTGCCTCAGTAAAGCACTTGTGACAAATGACACCTGGCTGGCAAAACCAGCAGTGGCAAAATGAGGAATGATGGGTGGGGGAAGCAGTCAGAATGGAGGCACAGTGCTGGGCACCAAGGGCAGGGGGAACTCGTGGCCCTTTGGGGTGTTATTGGTTGTTTGTTATGGTTGAGTAGCCACCAAGCACCATGAGCAAGGACCTACAGCAGCTGGAGGGATGGACAGATGCACAGGCAGCTCTCCTGCTTTTACATATCCAGGACAGCAAGTGTCAAAGTGGGAGACCATCTCATCACATCTTCTTCCAGACTGAATAAACCCGACTGAAATCCATAATAATTCTCTTGTTGCTTTTGCATGAAGAGCAGGGGAGGGAGATGTGGCTCTCACCAAGGCAGCAACAGCTGTAACCACCACAGGCTTCAAAAGACTTGAACTTCTGTGGCTCATTTTTCAGCATTAGCTCCTTCCTGTAATAGAAAGATGAATTAAACTTGGCTTCTTGGGAGCAGGGAAGCAGCAAGAGAAAACCCCAACTGTGCCTCAGAGTCATAGCAGGGCAAGACTCAAAGTCATGTCCCACACTGGATCTTTCTCCAAAACGTGTGACATTTTTTGAGGAAAAAAGTTGTGGCTCAAGCAGAACAATTCATCACCATTTACCTCCACAAAACTTGAAAATCAGTTTCAGCAGACAGAAGATTTCCAGGGGCAGGGTTGGATGGGCAAATACATATTTCAAAGTCAAGCATAGTGGGATGCAGGATGCTCCTTCCCTTCAACCACAGGTTTCTCTGAAGGTTCTGGACCCTCCTTACATCTGCTTTCAGACACCAAACTGGTCATGTCCCAGAACATCCTCCTGAGCCAGGGAAGGCTGAGATGGCATCCAAATCCACAGCAAGCTGGAATGCTTACAGGTATCCCCAGGGGACTCATCTGGTCAAGGTCAAAAACAGCCATTGTGGCAGGAGCTTAATTCACTGTGACTGTTCAGAGAGGGCTTTTCCATCTCAAGTGACAGCTAAGTGTTGCCAGTGAGACTTTTTCTGGTCACAGCTTAAAGGAAGCAGAGATGCTAAGTGCAGGTGAGCTCTGGCATCCAGACCAGAGCTGTGCTAAAAGGTGAGCCAAGTGCTGTTCAAAACTGAGCTAAAACATTTGAAAACTTTGTGACCTGTACAGTTCCAGGAAAAAAAAATATTCTGAAGTATTGCAGGTATCATGTCTAGGCAATGGCTAAAACACTTGTCCAGACCTTTCCAGAACTCAATTTTTACATCTGCTGTTGGCCAACCACTTGGCACTTGGTGTCAAATTTTAATGATCTGGATGTTTTTATAAACTATTCCACTAGCTATATGAAGCAACAGAGTATATATTTGGGAAAGCAAAGTTTGAAGAACTGGAGTCCTCCCACCCAATATGACTGAGTACACAAACACAGCTCTCATTGCAAGCAGCTCCTTTCCCCTGGGCATCAGAGACCCAACCTTTTCACCAGACACTTACTAAGGGACCACTCAAGAAGATGCTTCCTTGCCAGTGGAAATTGGCCTCATCAGAAAAAAAAGAAAAAAAATCTAGCACTTCATGCAGCACTGCCAGCACATGTCATGGCTCTGTTAGACTGGAGAAGAGCAAACGAGCTGCAATATGAGGTCAGTCAAAGGCCCATCCTGGCTGGTGCCTTGGTTTGGGCAGTGAGTAGGGGAGGAGAAAAGAAGGAGCCATGCAGAGGGTGAGCATCCCCAGGCACGTGTTGGGTTCATTCCCAAGAGGGAAGTGGCATCCAGACCATCAGATTTAATAACTGACAATGGGACAATCAAAAATGGTTTTAACTTTCAAGCATAATAAATAGACCAATGTTTACAGAGTCCAACCTTTCCTCCTTTCAACAGTCAACCAGTGTAAATTCATACACTTTAACAGAGGTGCATTTGTGTTGGATTTTGTTTAAGCTGGTGTGGTGTAATTAACCAGCCCCTCAATCAACAGTTCTTGAAGTTTGTCCCTCCCTCCTGACCTCCCTCACCCTTTCACAAGCCACAACAGAGATTTTCTAACATACCCTTCCTGAAAGCTGTCCATCAAACCTGTCCTGCTCCTTTTCCCCACTCAGTTGAACTTTGCTTTTCTGTGGATACTTGCACACTAATTTCAAGACCCTAGACCAGAGCTCAACAGAGCATTGAGGCAAAGAAAGTAAGGAAAAAAAAAAGTGTTGAATAGTGAGGTTTTTTTGATCATTCAAATGCTCACGAATTTTCAGAAAGCTGGACAGGTAATACCTTTTCTAAACAGAGTCTTTAATTTAGAAAAAATACTAAAAGCTCAGCATTTCACGCCTCCACTGAGATATGCCTCTGGCAACCCTTTTATTTTTCATGCCATGTTTTCTGATATGTTACATTCAAGAGAATACATTGCCTTCAAATCATGTACACATGCATGTTTATTAAGTCATTACCATAGCCTTAAGTCCATAAAATCACTGTGGACTGCAATACCACATGTGCATCCAGCAATTAGATGAATAAATTAACCCTGAAAATTTTCTGCTTGAGGTGGAAGGGAACAACTTGTACTCTGAAAGTTGAAATAACACTCCAGAATAGAGGAATCAAATCATTTTGTATTTAAAAGGCTGCTACCTAGCTAGTGCTCAGGAAAAAAAAAAAACTCCACCTAATCATGCTGATGAATACCAATAGCTTTAAATTTCTGAAGAAAAAAGGAAGGAAAAAAGAGTGGAAAACAAGGATTTGGCAGAGCACACAGTTCCAAAGTGCATTACTCCGTCAGTGTCATTTTCTATGCAGCAGTGTTCTTTCAATTATTTCTTCCCCTCTCTTCCTCTGTGCAAAGAAAATTGGCAGAAAAAGTTGCCTGCAGGATCAGAGAGGGGTATTTTTATCAACCTACAACTAGATTAAAAATCCTTTATCTGAAATGCAGCAGAAGACTGGCCTAAATTAAATCCCCTCTCCCTCTGCTTCTGGGCTGTGAAGGAGTGCCACACAAATGGCGTCTTGCTTAATTTGTATTATTTTTTCATTTCTGTTTGGTTTAGTTTGCACTTGCACCAGTTACTTGTGCAAAAAGGGCAAGTGAGGTGCAGACAGCTGCACAGCAAATGTCCCAAAGGGGATGCCAGATGAGGGATGTTTGCTGAAACATCTGGTCAGTCCATCACCTGAGGACACAGGAGGAGGTCAAGCCCAGAGCTCTGAAGGGCAACTTCTAAGCAGTGCATCAGTAGCCAGGACATCAGCTTTTTACTCTTGCTGCGGTGCCCTCTCTATCTCCACAGAGACTGTTCACGTGGCAGAGCCTTTGCAGAACCTGGGCTGGCATGAATTTTTGGTGGTATGAATAATTACCTTGTGGTCATTATTGTGGTGTTGCACTGCAGGGGGGCTGCCAGGGAGCCTTCCAGTACCTGGGTCACAATGCTGCCCTTTGTCACCCTGCCCAGCACTGCTGACACAGCCACCAGGTGCCAACTGTACCCACACCCATGGAGCAGCTTCCTTCTGCCCATTTGGTGCCAGTCTCCTTCCACTGCACAGCCCCAGGGGCCTGGTGCTGCAACACAGGGGGTTGGTAAACAAAGTTGTGAAAGAGAGGCAGGAGAAAACAGGACCTGAGAAGTTGGCACCATGGTCTGACTTGTTCCTTACCTGTGAGCAAACCACCTGGCTTCTACAGAAAGGGTTGTAAACATTTGGGTCTCTTCCCCTTCAACCCCCTTCAAACCCAAAATGAGGTTGAGTGAAGAATCAGCAAACGTCCTGTCCAGGATATTTTTGGGTGGTTGCTCCAATTTCTGCACTGCTGGCTTCTCTGGCTCCCTCTCATGTCAGAGTGTACAGGAGCAATGAGCTATTAACTTGCCTCAGCAGTGATTGCTGTGCACAGTGTCTTGGGCAGGGACTTTTCATTTAATTTTCATACATCATTTACAGCTTGCTGCACCCATTCCAGAAAGTCAGCACCAATCTCCTTAAGTTAACATGGAACAAACAGGAAAGGAGATAGAATTCTTCTGTTGTTATTTAAAAGTCTTGTCATGCCTGGGCACATTTGGTGTTGCCACTGATTTCATTTTCAATATACTTCACTGATATAACAAAGTCATTTCCTTGAGAATACACAGGGGAGTATTGGACAGCATTAATGTAGAAAAAACAAACATAACCAATTTGCTTGTAACAAACCTATATTCAGCATTGCTCTTTGTTTGTTGCTGGGTATTTTTTCCTCACATTTTATATTAATATGATAGGCCAGATTCTGATTTTCAGCATTGCTGCAAACCCCTCCAAGGAGCAAACAGAATTTCTGTGGATTTGTAGGCATAACACAAATAAGGATAAGACCCTGAAGCTTGTTTGGAGATAGCTTATACAGCCCCACCTGTTTATTATTCAATTGGGACTGCTAAAAAATTATGCAAAAAGTGCTCAAGAGAGGTCTAAGAGTTCTTCTGCACCCAAGTTCAGCAATCATTATGTCCGTGTCCTTTAATCTTTTATCCACACTGCTGCAGTTACACACTCTATGAAGAGAAGTACAATAATAACTCCTTTGCAGCCTCCAAAGGCTGTAAGGAGGATTAATTAGTTAATGTTTACACAGCAGAGGGGCCAGGCTCTGTGCTGATTTCTGCTTGGTGCATGTCAGCAGGGGTGGATTAAGGTGGGAGCCAACACAGATCTGAGCGTATTGCAAAGAATCAGGTTCAATGTTACCAATTTGCCCATTGCTTAATTTTTATTTTATATTTTTTTTAATGGCTTCACGGAGCTGAAAAGGCTTCATAGCTATCCAGGGATCTCTGCACCTCTTGAGATGGCTGTGAGGACCCAGCCTAGCAGTGGTCTTTAGGGAACATCTCAGGTCACAGAGATGCAGTCATGATAAGCAGCTCTTCTGAACAAGGAGTGGTGGCATAGAGCCCTGACTCCATGAACAAGGGGACAAGTAGACCTTCCTTTAAAACAAAACTAGGCTACAGAAAAATAATTTTTTAAGGAAAAAAAACTGATTTGCTGGTTCTTCTGCATCTCTGCTTTGCACAGATACTTCAATTACACTGGTGATGATGCATACTCTTAGAGTAAAGCAAAATAAGCATAAACTAATCTAATCTGGTTTTCAGTTTTAAAATTCTTCTAGACAGTGATTGCATGTCACTGCACAGGAGCATATGGCACTATTACTTGATCCTCTTACCAAGGGCAACATTAATGACTTTCGTCTAATCCAGCAGTGTACACTGTTAAATGGTTAAAAGGATGTTCCAGTAAACAAAATGCACAAAAGCCAGGGCCTATACTGTTATCCTTCTCCCCTTTGCCCTTTGAATCCAGGCCAGGAACATCTCATGTATCATATGAAAGGATAGCTGCAGAGAGAACACAGTGACAGTCACACTGACACCAGCTGCAGCAGTGAGCACTGCTGTGCAGAGCTTGATTTAGTGCCTGCCTATTCTGGGAGTCATGAGGAAGGAAAAAATGCTGTACCATTTGCCCCATGCAAACTAGGTCCCTGTGTAATTTTCCAGGAGGTGCATCCCATAATTTTCCAAAATAGCTCAAGAATGATATTTGGATGAGCTTTTGTGTGAAACAGGCCAGACTGAGTCCTGTGACTGAACAGTGGGCCTTGATACCTTATTCAGCTCTCTATATTAAATGCCCCAAACCAGAGAGAATAAATTAGCCCTTAATCATTAGTCAAATAATGGGTCTGCTGAAACCAGCCTGTCTTACAGTGCCCCATAATACTCCTGATCTACAAAGTAAAAACATCAGATCCAGAAATCCTGAGAGTTCCTAAACTTCAGAATGTGTAAAGCAGTAAAACATCAAAGAAAAGGGGAACAGAAGAAAAAAAAAACCCTTGTATTTAAGACTACCACAGCTTACACAGCACCTTTTGTCAGGACCAGCTCTCAGGGTCTCTGCTTATCTGAGAGACGTGCAGGGGAGAAGGGGAGAGAGGACTCTTTGCCTAGCTGGAGTTAATAGCTAACTAAATTCACTGGAGCTCAGTTCCTCTCTCCCTGTGTGCTTCTTGGAATACCACGTTCGTTGTACTTGCTCCTACTGCCCTCTGCTACACAAAGTATTACTGCATTCCCAGGCAGAATTTCCTCACTGTTTTGCTTCAGTCATGGGCCCATAAAAACCGTTTTAAGGGATAGAATTTTTAATTGCAGGAATAGGGAAATAGATCTGCCATCAATGTTAATATTCCTTGATAAGTGGCTGTCTAGAAATCACTTCAAAGTAACGAAGAGACAGTGAAGTAATTTCCATCGAGAACAGTGCTTGATAGACAGACACATGAGCAGGTAAATAGAACCCTAAGTTAGCAGGATGGCACATACATATTTATATATAAACCCATGCTGATGCAAAAGGGCTCTTTCAACCGATACTGAGAGATGCAAAATTATTTTGGTGAGTCACTCTATTAACCAGGCTCAGGAGCCACTAAATGAGACAGGAACTGGGAGGTTACATGTAGGCAGAAAAATCCTGGTGGCCTTCTCACTGAAAAAAAAAATGAGGTAATGTTTCCTGAAGTTGCAGGTACAAATAAAAGGACAAAATGCCCCTGACAAAGAGTCAGAACAAGGGTAGGACAGTGCCAGGAGGGTAGCTGGAAGTACTGAAGAAAACAGGAAGGATTCCAGTTCTAGCTTTGAGGACACACTGAATCAATCAGCCATGGACAGATAGAGTGAAGGTGAGGAAGATTTAACAGTTTTTTAAAAGAATGTGTTAATGAAAAATAGGAACTCTGGAAGGTGAAGGAGTAGGAAGGTATTCAAAAGAATTTTTTAATGCACCTGTGAATTTTAAAAAATTTGCAACTTTTGATGAGCTTTAATTTGAGATGCTCAAAAAGTAGACTAATGTAGGCACAGTGATCAAAGATTTTTAAGGACAAAAACTCTAAAAAATACTCCTCAGGAAGAAGAAAGCTTGGAAAATATCCAAAGGGGATTATCTCATGAGAGACATGGTTAAGAACACTGCTTCTTTATTTTTCTGTTTGTACTGAACCCATAGTAAACTGTTGATTTTCAAAGCAACCACAAAAAATCAGTCGTCAGAACGATGTGCATATGACCAGTCTGGAAACATCCAAGTGGGAGTTCCTGGGTGTGATCTGTGCAGTTTGAAAAAGGATCATTAACAGCAGCATTACGGTGTCTGGGGGCCTGGCTATGATCTCTTTGTTCTAAGCTCTGAACAAACAGTGCGAGAGTTTGCCCCAGGAACTAATGACCTTAACAGACAAGACAAAAGTTGGAGGAGGAAACAATCCAGGAAAGGCAGATTATTCTCCCCACATGTGCCAAGACAGATCTATCTGTCAGCAAGAGCCAGTTACCAAAAGCAGGGTGGAGGATCCCAGTCCTTTGAACACAATCCCATTGTCTGAGCAACCCCAAAGTTCATACAACAACTGCACACTCCTGGTTACCTTTGGTTTGCAGGTCATAAGTCACAACTTAGACCTCCTATAGGAGGCTGCAGCATTTTAAAAACGTGCTTTTACTGGAAGGAGCCTGAATGCAGCATATGTGAAAGATTAAAGGAACATCAAGCAGATGTTAAAGGTTTGCATGATATGAACTCAGCTTTGGCAGCATTTTTTGCAGAGAGGTAAGACAGAGCAGCGTAAGTGCTGGTAGCAGAGTCCAGTGGTCTCAGTGGACTCACAGAATTCCTGATGTCTAAGAACACTGTGGCACAGGTATGTAACACATGAGGCCATTAAATTGGTCATGATTATTAGTCAATCGCATTTTCTTAATTGTTTGGCCTCACCTGCATTTATTCCTTAGAAGATCTGGATCAGAATTCTGTGCTTCCCTGGCACTACGCTTGATGCCACGCTGCCTGGAGAAAGAGGACATGGAGAAAGCACTGAGATAATTTCCACCTGAAAAGGTAGAAATTAAGCAGAAAAGGCAAGAATATGCCACACAGAACTGAGCACAACTCAGGCCTGTATCAATACCCAGAGAGAGAAAAAAAAAAAATAAATTGCTAAGAATCATAGGTTCATAGAATGATTTTGATTGAAAGGGACCTTAAAGACCGTCTAGTTCCACCTTCCTGCTAGACCAGATTGCTCAGAGCCCTATCCAAACTGTTCTTGAACACTTCCAGGGATGGGGCATCCACATCTCTGGGCAACCTGTTCAAGTGCCTCACCACCCTATAATCTTCCTTTGTTATCCCTAGTCACAAAGTGGGAATCATTTTGGAGTGGTTAAAATCTCAGTGTGCTAAGGTCCCTTGCTCATCACTGTCTGTGGGGTTATAGAAGCATTCCTACACATTAGAAATCCATCTGGTTCCAAAAAATGGCCAATGACAGATGTCCAGGGCAGAATATAAGACCTGAAAGTCTGTGGTTCTACTTCCTCAGGATAAACACCTTGCCTACAGAGGCTTTCTGAGTCAGAGGTTCTGGCAAAAGTCTTCACTAGATTTTTTTTTTCTTAGCTTAATCTGCCTGGGGCTGGTTTGCCTTTTTGTTTGCTTGTTTTGAACCCTATGAAACAGGCACAGCAACCTGTGGCAAGAAGTTTCACAGAACTGCACACCATTTGAAGAAACATTTTTTCTGCCTCCTCTGAACTAACCATCTGCTAGGTTTTCCTCATACCCCTTTACATTCCCTTATCTAGGGGAGTACAGTGACCAATCCCTGCTTATTTACCATTTTTATGACATCCCAGCTGTCAGTGTAGATACCTCCAATTATCTCCAGCTTGAAGCCTGTTATCTCAGTCAGTTGTTCCTCAGACAGAAGCTCTTCCATATTACATTCTTGCTGCCCATCTCTGAACCTTTTCTATGTATGCTATATCCTTTATGAGATGGGATGTACCAGAAAAGCATACAGCTTTAAAGAATTACAGGTGACCTAAAAATGCTCCCTGTTGTGTTCTCTGTTCCTCCCTAGATTTTTTAGCATTGTATTTACTTTTCTATCAAGATCACAAATGATGCACCATGTCATTAAGGAATGAGATTTGAGGAAAATAAATAGATTTTCACTGACACAGAAGCTACTACTGGCAGCATGGCCCAGACAGTCTTAGATGTAATTGCCAACAAATTAATTCACCAAAGAGCACTGAACCACTGATGCTATTTTAGGCTTCATTTTGGTAAACAGAAAGTGCATTACAGAAAGAGCGATCAAAGAAAATAACCTTTGACTGAGAGATCATAAGTTGATGCAGTTTAAATTAAATGAAGGGTAAACAAAAATAGGTCTGTAATTAAGGTTCTCCATTTCGAATGGGCAAAATTTGAGAAATTAGAGGGACTAATTAGCAAACTCAGCTGAACTAAAAAGCTGAAAAGCATGAATGTGGGAAAGGCCTGTGATTCCTTTCAGCCAAAAGTACAGAAACTACCTCCAGTACATGTCCCAAGCCAAGGAAAAATAAAGCCTGTAAAAATTACTGTTAATGTAAGTGAATGGGTAAACTACCTCAACAAAGTGTAATAGCAATCAGCGAAGGGCCAACAAAGAATGGAAAATAGACAATCAGCAAAGAGTACTTTAGAGGCCAGAAAGCTTGAGACTAAAATGCAAAAGCTCAAACTGAGCCAGACGTTGCAAAGGACACAGAAGTAAATAGAAATGGGCTGTCCAGCCCTATAATAAAGTAAACAGTGTGAAAAGGAGCAGAGCAGACAGGCAACAGCTGAAAGACTTGGCAGTTCCAGCTGTAAACTGAGATGGTTACTTTACACACACTGAGTTTTCAGCAAAGATAAAAGTGCTAAAGTAACAGTAGGATGGCTGACAATAGCAAAAGTATGGCAAGGACCACATCTGAGAGAGAAGCTAAGCTCAAAAAGTGCAGTGCCTTCAGAAGAATCTCCATCTTCTTGGTGTTGCAGACCACAGTGACCCAGCACATCCAAAAAAGGAGTTGGTAGATGGGAGGGTTTGGAGAAAGAGGAGAGAAAAGGAAAGGGAATAGGAAATGAGAGTAATGAGGTGAGCCAAGAGGTTAAAATTACCTCCTTGTGATATGCTCTTGAATTATCCCTAGGAGCCAGAAACTCCAGAGACAGTGAAGGCCACCGTGGGATGATGGGAATTTTCAGTCCAAAAACTTGTGGTTTGCTCCTCTGAGAGCAGGCTGTCTGCCCCAAAAGCTTTCTTCTTTTCCTTCCTTAATATGGGAGAGCTGCAAATCTGAAAAATCTACAAAGTACTCTTGAGAGGCAGCAGTACTGGGCTAATGAGAGTGTTCTCCTATATAAATATTGGCTGTTGGAAGTCTCAAGTAAGGTTTGGAATAAATGGGATGACCTTTTCATTTGGGAGGGTTTAAAATACGAGTCGTACCAACTGGGAAAACTCAATGGAAAAGCTTTTGGGAAATTTCTCACTGCTGAATGTTTAGGTTAATATCACTCTAAATTAATGTAAAATAAAATAAATTTGGTTCTTTTTGGGGAGGGCTCATCAAGTGGGCAGTATAGTCTACCAGAAGTACTGAGACAATAACTCATTTAGAGAATTATTTAGCTATCAGCTAGAAAACACATCACTGTCTTTGCCAAGGCATATATGGCTTACAAGATATTAATCAGGTATCCATTGGAGAAGAAAATAGTGATACTTTTACAATAAAGTGTAATTTCAAGGGCGATTAATAAGTGAATAAATAAAACAGCTTTCAATACGAGTAGTGCATTTTTGTATCTGTAGAACTCCATTAAAAGAGCCACACAGCCCTTTCATCATACTGAATTAATGTTAAAATATCTTCCTGACCTCAGCTGCACTCTGCAGCCTTCCAGGCTGCACCACAGTTTTCAAACAGCCTCCCAGTGAAGCATTTCCTTGCCTTTCCTTGATGAGCTCACATACCCAGCATGTGCAACATCTGTGCTACCAAATGACCCACTCGTGGAGTCCAAGCCCTGCTCAGCATCTGCTCTGAAAGGTTTGCTGAAATCAGCAGCAGAAAGGCCCAAGCCCTTTGAAAAATCCTGGTCTCAGTCACACTGCACAGCATCAGCCAAAGGGTTGCCATATTTCTGTCCCAGGTTTTCAGGAAGCATCAGTCATGCTCTGCCCACGTTTTGCAGATGGTCTGTGCTTAGAAACACATGGCATTTATTGTGCATATACAGACCATCTGTCCAGTGTACAGACCAAAGGCCCGTGGCTCCTGGAAGTGCTGGACACACCACACGTGCTCCAGAGCTAATCTGGGCACTGCAGAAAATGCATCTGAATTTTTTACTCTGCTTGAACAGTCTCTGAAATCCTGGACAGAGGTAATGAATAGCTTAACTTAAAATACTGTAGGGGAAGAAGGTATATGTTGTCCGTGTACAATAGCTCAAAACACTCATTTTCACTGGATATGAGGATCTTACAGTGCTGCCTGCTCTGCTGTGTGCAGTATCCCACTGGAAGGGAACCAGGACCTCTCACCCCTCCAGAATGGGTCTGAACCCTCTAATCAAACAGTCAGCACAACAAATCTCAGTCTTAAGAGCCAGAAATGCTGGATGGGAGTTGTGATAAATTGACTTTGTGAGAAAACTCGGCAGCTCCAGAGAAGTGCCTTGAGATTTCAGGAATACAGCCTTGTTTCTTCCCAGCCATACTCACTCCCATCAAAGAAAACTGGGGTGACTGCTTCACATTTCCCTGGATTGATCTCTGCAGAAGGAGGTAGAGAAGGTCTGACACAGTTTCCCCTATGGCCAAACTCCACAGAAACTCCACCTTCCACAGCTCCCTCACAAAATGGATGCTGGGTGAGGGATGTATGATCAGAGGATGGTACCCACTGACCAGTCAGCCATAAAAAAGTTGGTAAAGCTCAGAAGGCTCAGCTTGTCTGGTGTCACTCCAAGTCAGTGTGGTCAAATCATATAGGACAGTGAAAGATCCCTAAGATAATTTCTAGCAGTGATGTTGTCACTTACAAAGAGAAATGTAAGTATTTTCTTCCTTTTTGTCTAGGTAATCTCAAATGGTTTTGTCATATTGAGACAAAAGACATTGCTGGACCTATTATGAAGGAAAAAAGTTGCTCAGAATCTGCTCCAGCCTTGGGAAGGTGCACAAACCTCTCAAGGGTTACCTATGCACATGAAAATTGCTGCTCTGGGCAACAGGGCACCCACAAGGTATTATATTCCCTAATAAAAGTGAGGCTATATAGAGATAAAAGTATACTTGACACCTGGGTATTTCAGTCAGTGCTGCCCTGGGGTTCTTCTCTGAATCATCTGATCACATATCACCTCAGCTGCAGCTCGCTGGGTGGAGGGGAAGAGTGATGATAGCATCTGTCTCCTCCAAAGGTTACACCTGCCAGCCTGAAAGGCCTCCTGAAGATGCAGTAGCAGCTAGAGGTTACTCGGCTGCTCACCACCTCTCACTTTCTCTGCTCCACATAAAGGGCAGCAGAGCAATTACTGGAGGAAAGGAAGGAGCAGCCTATGCCTGCACACGTTAGGATCCTATTACAGGAACATAAATCCTGAGACAATGTCATTAAAATGCAGCCTGAAAAACACCAACTTTGACAAAGCTTGGTTTATTAGCATGTTTAATCACAGAAAGGTGCCTGGGTGCAGACCAGACTGGGAAAACTCATGTGGTGCCACCAGCAGCTAAATCACACCCTGGACCCACAATTAGAAACACCCCACAACCCTGCTGTGCCCAGCAGGACACGGCCACTTGTGCCTTCAGAGGACAGCCCATCACCCTGCTCAGACACCTCTGGGGCAGAGAAGAGGTGGAAATCAGCTGGATGGAAGGTACTGAGCAAGGAATCTGTGGCGAAGTGTCTGACAGGGCAGCTGTGTTAGAGGAAGACATAGAGGGAAGAGTATTGTGACTCAGTGGCTGTAGGTACACATATCAAGCAGATGAGGGGTCTCTGGACACCTGGTACAAGAAAGAAAAGGCACCAGGTCTTGTGAAATCACAAAAAAGAAAGAAGAGTCAGGTCAGCCCAACCAGAGCTGTGCAGTGAGGCATCACAGTGCAGCCCTGAGGAGGTGGGAAGAGAGGGTGGCAGCAGCGCCTGCCCGCCAGCTGGGAGGGTGAGAGAAGCTGCAAAGGTGAGCCTGAGAGGGAAAATGACTCAGGGTTTGATGCATTAGACAAATGGGAAGCATAAATAACCACAAACACCCAGATGCTCTGAGCTGGGCAGCCACAGGAGATAGCCAGATTAGAAAATCCAAGTAAATGTGTGTGGGAGTGGATATGAGATCAGAGGAGCAGGGTCAGGCAAGCTCAAAAACAAGCTCTGGAAGTCTTTAGCATTCTACTGAGCTTGATCAGGAGGAAAGGAAGCCTTTGAAAGTGGTAAAGGGACAGGGGGAATATAATACCATAGCCTGTGTGCAGAGAATAGCATGGCTTTGGCATAATGAAAATCGCTGTGCACCATTCTTCTCTCACTTAGCCTCGTTTAAACCAAGAATAATGACATGGCAAACTACAGCAGGTTAAAGACAGTGGGAGTGAGAGAAGAATCACATCCTCTTTGTTTAGAGAGAGAGGCCTGAAGGGAAAAAAAATGCAATAGAAGGAGATTTACAGTAGTCAAGAGGAAAAGCTATCAGAGATGGCATGAACAGGAGTTGCACAGCAGTGCTGTGACAAGGCACAGTATGGAAGAGGAAGCAGGTGTGGAAAGGTTAATCAAAAATTAGGGACAAGTAAAATTTGATGTTGCTTCAGTTAGAGGGACAGCTTTGCCACATGCCCCAAATCACAAAACATCCTTTTCTATCTAGAAATGTGCACCCAGGACTGGCTGCTCCTGCACATGTGGGTTCATGGCAGCTTCTTCAGAAGGCTTGGGAAGGGTGGCCAGTGCTTCCACCACCTCCTTTTCTGGTGGTTGAATTACATTAAAAAGACAACTGAAAATAAACCCCAAACCACCACTTTGCCATGAAATCAACTGCTCTGGTCACCACATGACAGCAATGCAGATGGAGCAGGGCTGGCCCAGTGGGAGAGGTGAGGGGACCCTATTGATGGCTTTGGAATGTTGTCCCCACATGAGAAAAGATTTATAAATTGAGAACCCATTATCAAGCAAAGAAAGGTCTCTAGAGATGTTGTTGTCATTTTAGATGGAGCTTGCAGGGCAAGAGGTTACATGAGATGTCTTAATACAGCTAACAATTGCCTCATTTGTCACAAGGAAAAGAAAAAGATTCGTTTGGGACCCTATAATAGAATAGTTTGGGGGTGATAATTTTGTGCTGACAACCTTCTGATGCAAAAGCAGAATTTCTAAGGAAGAATGAATATAAATATTTCTTGGGGATTGTAAGTGAGTCTCTGAGCTTTAAACTGGGCAGGGTACACAGTCTTGCCATTTGTCATATTATACATATAAACCATCCTGCTACCACCATCCTATCAAACTGAAAGCACAGCCTAGCTCTGCTGTTTCTGCAAGAGAGGAAGCTTCTGTTTATTTCTCATTTAGGAAAAAAATGACATTGATAGCAAGCAAGAGATTAGTGCGTGTTCCTGGATAGGAAGAATGGCAGTGGTGGAAAGTATCCCCTATTCCCAAATGATAGGGATGAGTATATCTAATTAAAAAATAATCTTTTATTGTCTGCCAACTCAATCTAAGTTTCAATATACAAACCAGCAATTACAGGAAGTAGATAATCAGTTATGCATTTTAAAGACTTTCTGCTGAATTACATGTCCTTTAATTACATGTACATTAAAAAAAATGGATTTCTTGGAAGTGAAGGAGAAGAAGTAACCAGACTTGGAATGGATTTACTCTATTCCTGTATATCTATGGCATACAGAAATGATTTGGAGTAATAAAAGCTAAGCATCCTATTTTAAGTCATGTGTCACAAATACCTCTAAGAAGTAACTTTCATTGCCCTGAGGCACCTCATGTCTTCGTGTTATCCTTCCAGTTTTTGAAGCATGAGCACAGCTGAATTTTAAGCACCAAAACCAAATGCTGAAAACTTTAAAGGTGTTGCTGGCACGTGTGTGTATGCAACAGAGGCTTTAGTTGGATACACATTTTTCTGTCATATATACATGGTTAATACACAACACTTGTTGCAGAGGTTTCTGTGCAGTGGTGTGCTTTTTTCAAAGTACATTAGGTAGGCTAAACCTGCAGGCAGTAAAACACAGGGTATGAATGTCAGGTTTAAAATATTCAGGAATGTAAGCTGAAGCAGGCATCCCTCTTACCATAAGCAAGGCTCAGGAGTCAGTGTCACTCTGGCAGCACAGCTTTCTGCCACCACTCCAATCCTCATTAAGACTCACTCCAGTGCTGGTGAGAAGGGAAACTGGGCTGGCAGTCTGCTGGCTTTCAGACACACCAGGCCTCCAAAGTATGAAGGGGCAAATGGAAAAGTGTGATGGGGGCCTTACAAATTCGGCAGTTTGCTGATTACCAGCTGCTGATGCATGTGGTTATTTCTGTCTCTTAAGCACTGCTGAGTATTGTTATTTCCCCCATATCTTCTCCATGCTGTCTGCCCTGTCTCACAAGTCCCTTCTATAAAGCTTGTGACTCTCTTCCATAAATCAGGTTCTGTAACAGTGACAGGCATCACTACAGCTTCCTCCAAACAGATTTTTGCTGCAGGCACTGGCTCTTCCTGCAAGGGTGCCACTCCCTGGCACTGATTAGCTATAAATCTAGCAGTAACTTATACAGGCTCAAACATCAAATTTGGTCTTCTGCTTTTTTAGAATTCTGGGTGGCTTTTTGGTTGCAGGAATTTTTTTTAAGTTAAAATAACCCATATATGTGCAAAAACTGCGATTCTGCCTGCATGAGCTCACCAGCAAGCTCAGAAAATGCGTTGCCCTTCTGCAGTGTTCAGCACTGAACATGTTTCTGCTCCCCAGGACAGGCTGTGAGCTGCAGAGGGTAGTTCTCTTTCAGTGGCCATCTTCTGGCAGCATGCTGGGATGAGAAAGTCAAAGGGGTGACAAGGTTTTGGAGACTTGCTCTGGTACAGGATCTGTGGATGTGGCATTCCCAGCTCCTCTGGTGCAGAAGGTAGGGGCAGGACACAGGCTTCATGCCAGGAACATGCTAATGCTGATTTATGGCTCCAGCAGGAGGAGAGGAATCTGTTTGCTTCATATCCAAGTCTCCCACCTTTGAGCAATCATACCGACTCAGGTGTGAGTAGATGCCAAAAATAAAAATTCAAAACCACTTCTTTTGAATTGCAGGGTAAGGTGCTACCAACTTCCATGGAACTGTCATACTTAAAAGAAGAGTTATGTTCATCACATATTGATGGAGGAAAAATTGTCACCAGCATCCTGCTGCACTTGTGTCTACCCTGCTCAAGTGTGAGAGATCAGATTGGCACCAGCTCACTTATCCTCCCTAATTGGATACAATTATTGACTTCCTGCAATTTAGTGGTTTATTGGGATTTTGTTTTGCAGAGGGATTTGGATTTGGCAGGCTGCAGCCAGTAGTGCTGCTGTGTTTTGGTTCTCCTGGACAGCTGCTAAGTGGCAATGCACTTACCAATCTTTGTACAGCCTTTTCCTCAAAGGTGCAGAATTTCAAAGGGCCTGCCTGCAAAGGGCTCTATTTCCAGCTGCTGCTGGTGCACCTTGTTTATAAGGAAGGAGCATTAGTGTTTGGCCTTTATTTATCCTTCATTAAGACATTGTGCATTCAAGTTATTATCCAGATGTATTTTAGCATACATAACTCTCATTCTCTGAGGCCAGTACCTGTCCTTTGATGGACACTCCTCTTCTTAGCATCTCACAAGATATTAACGATAGCACCATTTTTCTTTGAAGTCAGCCTGTGCACCACGTTCCAAGTATAGCTGCAACAATCATTTTAATGTGCCAAACAGCACTTTAAATCTTACCTTGTCAGATTTTACTCCTCCAGCTTCTAAAATCAGTCACTTTTACCTTCTTTCAACTTATTTTCTGTGGGAGAGATTTTCCCCAAAAGATACAGGACTCATTAAAGAAAATCTGCCAAGTCCCCTTTCCCAAGCACTCCCCATTGTCTCCAAGGGTTCCCCCATTGCCCCCAGTCATGCACTATCAATGCAATCAACCAGGCACATCACAGGTGTAAAAAGGACATTCAAAGAAGAGTTTTTGGTCATGAACACAACAATGTCCAAGCAGACTCCAGCTGTTGTTGCAGTTCAGCAATGCTTATCCAGCCTGGATGATGTCCTGCAGAAACTCTAACAGATCGTCCTCCATGATCTCCTCTTGGATTAGGAATATGACTCTACATTGCCTCCAAAATATTTTTTTTCCTGGGCAACTACCACACATTTCATCCACTAGCAGGAAGAAATAATTTCAAAATGGGCAACATACACTTTTTTCAGTATTGACCTCAGGAAAGGACATGTAATTCTTGTTCCATGCAATGTTTCTTTCTGTCCCCTTCATGAGGAGGAGCTGGGTACACTCCAAACAGATGCCTGAGCACTGGCCATTGCATCAGCACTGCAGAAAGCTGCTGGGGTCTCAGGTACCAGCACAGCCAGCTCCATGGGTATGGAGGAAATGCAGACACTGACATTTTAAATGAGAATGGGAAGAAACTCTATTTTCAGCACAACATAAAAGCAATCTAACATACACACATTCCTTGAGCAATAACTAGTTAAAATGCAGTTTAAAAAGAACATGTTTCCTCTAATGCCATATAAATAAGTTATTTGGCCATATTCTCTGGCCTCAGCTTTACAAGAGGTCAAGGTAAAGAACATAACAGTCCCCAGAGGCTGTGAAAATCTTTGAGTATATGGTCATTTGCAGTTTTCAACATTCTCTGATAAATTTATTCCAGTCTCTACTTTATATCTAGGTAACATGACTGATTATGAGTGAAAAAAGTCTTCAATGAACAGAGTAATCAATAGAGTAGTTGATGCAAAGGGGTTTTCTGTGAGTTACAAGATACCTTTCTCACAAAGGAAACAAGAGCATGGCTGCTTTTCCCCTGGGTTCTTAGATTAATTAATGTTTTCTTATTGCAGTGATGATGACAGTGGTGTATGGTAAAGTTGTGTAAGTATCAGGACAAACAGCAAGAAGAAAATGCATTTGATCAGACATCAGGAATTGCCTTTTAGGATTGAACAGTGGTTTCTGGCCTGCAGCAGTGCTGAAGTGAGGCACAAATTGCTGGTGTCTCTCTCTTGGAAGGAAAAAAAACCTCCAGGAGCCACAGCAGGCTGCAGTGCTGGGTTTCCTCTCCAGCCATTCTCATGTCCTGACAACCAGCCAGGATGTCACCTTCTGCTTGTCCCCATCTCCACAGGGGCAAAACACTGATGACAGAGAGTATTTCCTCCGCTTCTGTCCCCCATGGTGGCCTCAGTCTTACCTGAATTTTCTGTGTAATGATGCAGAATCACCTACAAGAGTCACACTGGCTGCTTACATCAGCTTTACCTTCCATCCCGTGCTAGGACTCTGATATCAGTATGTAGGGAGAGGATTGTCCTTAATATAACCCTAGATGGAATTATGTATCTTTTCATTGCTCACCTGAGTTCTTTAAATCTTAAAATCTTACCAGTCTTAGTTACAGTCTCCATCTGTTTCTACCATGGTGGTTGTTTTTGCTCTCAGTCCAATGGGCCCAGATCTCTATCCCTCATCCTTGGCCAGTACAGAAGTGATCACAAGGTAGTCCAAACAAGATTTGCCTGTCCAAAGTTGTTAATTCACTCCCCTATTGCCCTGCATTAGCCCACCAAACCTGCTGCAATTGTGTGTTCAACCCACACTTAGCATTCTTTTGGTTTAAACTCCAAAGCCTTTGGGGCAGGAGCCACGTGGGCCCATCCAGGAGAGGTTTTAATCCTTCTGCCTATATTAGCCAAGAAACTCACATGAAATGAAGGGGAAATGATTCATCCCACATACATGTACACCAAGGTTCTATTGCTGTCACCCAAAATATTGTTTTTACAGATAGGCCTAATATGGCTGTGGTGACAAACCAGACTTGCATCTCTGAGGTTACTTAAAGCACACTCTCCAGTTATGGTGGCTGCCAAATCATGAATAATTTACCACCTTATGTCAGAGTGCTTGAATCTGTGCACCATAATTGCAGATGATGTCAGCCCTGGGATTTGTCCTGAGAGGCCAAAAGCCACTGTAGAGCCATTGTCTCTTGTGGCATTTTTTCAGCTCCTAAAGCAACAAGTAATGCAGAAGTATAGGTCTGAAAAAGACAACCTGCAATTAATATCCCACATGCAGTTAAATGCTGTGAGGAGGATGGAGAGCAGCTGATTTCCAGTCATGGAAGTTTGAGCTCAGCAGCAGTTAAGATCAACTGTAGCAGGCAAAGGATTCATTTCTGGTGACAAAGGGGCCTGGTTTGAGTGACAAGAATCACAGGAATGGCAGGACTGTTTGTCACTTTGACCAGCCATGAGAAACTCTTTGCCCAAGCAGCTCCCCACTTCTGATCTGGAACCCTGCCTGTTTTGTACAGGAGCAGCAGGCACAGGGTCTCATCCAGGGTAAGGGGCACAGCAGGGTCCTAGTTTCCTTTTCTAAAAAGGAGCCTTTCCTAGAAATGTTGACAGCCAGAACATGCATACAATGCTTTTCAATGGTCAAGAAGTAAGGAGACAAATTTCCTGTGTTCTTTTTTCCTTTTCCTTCAGAGTTCTGGTGACAGAGTACAGAGCTAATACCAGAGCTAGGAGTAGAGAGAAGACAAGGGGTTGGAGACCCAGGAGAACACTCATACACACCTGGACTCAGCATGGGGATGTCGAGAGGCTCCCTGGCTGATCAAGGCACATAGCTGGGACAATGCTCCTCCTTGTATCTAACATCCAACAACTGACTTTATTTTGCCTTTTTTTTGGTTTAATTCATTCTTTACTGGATTGCTTAAGATGTACCAATATACAGCACAGTAGTATGAAGCTCAGTTAAAGCCTTTGACTTGAGCTTCTTTTCATTTTTCCCAAGGAATTACAAGGATGTCGCCACCCTGCATGTTCTGACATGCCAGATCTTCCCCAGAACTACAACCCAGAACAACAGACTGAGTCATGCCCCAGAGGGCTCCCCACTGAAATTCCCAGCAGGCTGGGCTGCCTGGCCTCACGTCCCAAGCCCGTGACATTGCTAAACAGCAACCTGGTGTGTGCTAATTTTTCAAGCTGTCCTCATGGAGCCAGGCACAGTCTGTGTGTGTGCCATAAAATACAGGGTTGGTTCAACCCAAACTCAGGACATGAGGATCAACATGGAGCTGGCAATAGTCACTAACCTGCAACGTGTTTGGATGGGTGAAGGTTTGGCTCACCACAGTTAACCATAGATATGCCTGTTGCCTCAAGCAGCTTTCCCAGGAGTGACACAAAAACGCTGATTTTACAGCCAGGAAAGAAGAAAGTTTTGACAGATCCCCAGAATGCCCCACAGCAGGTCTCTGGAAGAAACAGAGCTGGGACACAGGTCACTCCAGAGCCCTGGAACAGTGTCAGTTCAGCAGGGATTTTATTCTAACACCACGTTTCCTCCTAGTGGAACTACTCTGGGCACAGACAGCTGGTTTCCATACAGCTTTAATATGAGTAATCAAATAGCAGACCCTGTTAATTACCTGTCCCTATTTAAAGGAAAGTGCAGTTTAAAGGCTTCAGTTATGCTCCAGCATTTGCATTAATATCACAAGGCTTTATTGCAATGAAGATCCAGGGCCTGGTACTCCAGTTCCTATGTGACACCTGTACAGGGCTGGGAAACAGCCAAAAGAAATAGTAGGATGGGAAAAGGGGGATGTCCTGATTTCAGCTAGGGCAGAATTAATTTCTTGCCAGTAGTGGTTACAGTGCTGTGTTTTGGAGTCAGAATAAGAATGGTGCTGATAACACACTGATGTTTTGGGTTTTGCTAAGTCGAGTTTATCTCAGGCCAAGGACTCTTTTCTTTTTTCCTTTCCATGCTCTGCCAGTGAGGAGGTTCCCAAAAGAAACAGAGGGAGCATAGCTGAGTCAGGTGACCTGAACTGACCAGAAGGATATTACACACCACAGAACATCATGTCCAGTATATAAACTGGGGGGACTTACCCTCCCAGAGACAATCTGGGTTCAGGAAGGGGGATCTGACACTGGCCAGTGGGTGGTGAGCAGCTGCACTGTATGTCACTTGTTTTTTCCCCTATTATTATCATTTACCATTGTTATTTTATTTTACTTTCGTTTCAATTGTTAAACTGTTCTTATCTCAACATACATGTTTTACTTTGATTCTCCTCTCCATTTCAGCGGGGTGGGGGAGAGGAAAGGAGGGAGGTTGAGCAAGCAGCTGTGTGGTGTTTCATCTCCAGCTGGGCTTAAAACCTCAACAGGGAAGACTTATTCTTGCACACCTCTAAGGTATTTTGTTTTTCTTGACATGGAAGAAAATGGGAGTGGGGTGCCAAGGTGTCCTGTGGTGCAGTTATTCTGGACTACTAGCAGTGCAGGGAAGGAAGCCCTTTAAGCCAGAGCTTCGATGCACTTTGGAGTCATTTGAGCAAGAGGAAAAGGGTATGCCAAAGTCTCAGAGAGGACAAAGAGCTGGGGCTAAAATTAACTGCTGCAAAAAAATGCAGCCATGAATGAAGCCCAAGGAGCAAAACTCCTTTAGGAAGCCTGGCCTCAGGCTCCTAACAGACCAGAGGAGCAGAATTACCACAAGGAAGGTGCTCCCTAAACGAGATGGACCCAACTCACCTGACAGAACAGTGCAGGAGAATCTGATGATATCCTGAGCAAGGGGCCTTCACAGAGACCTCCCTCTTACAGAGGTTTGCAAGGGAACAGTCACTCAGGAAAGAGCTTTGCTGTGTCCTCGCCCACAATAATTGGGATCACGAACCACAGGTCATTCCCATTACCACTGCTCACACTCCAGCTGGGAACTTGTCTCCCCAGGGTGATTCCATGGAGGAGTGAATGCTGTTGCAGCTCCTAGCTACATCCTAGAGCTTTATTCTGCTGTGGGCACCATAAAAAGAGTTTTAATTTTAGGAATTCCCTGTGTGCGGTCAGACTGGGAGTCAGCGAAGGGGCAAGAGAGGGGTGGTTGTTTGCTTATTTTCATTGAAAGCCTCGTTTTCTGTGGAATGTTCTCTTTTCCTGTGTTTTCTAATATGAAAAATTACTCTTCTCAATGCAAAACATTGCTTTTTGTCAGAAATAGAAACTCTCAAAAAAACCCTAAAAAAACATAAAAAGAGGTGGGTTTTGGCTGGAAATTGCAACATTCAACATATTCTGGCTTTTCAAAATGAAATATCTCGGAGTTTGGAAGCAAGAATAGCGCACTGTTCAAGCCACTGCTGTGCCCATGGGAACTATAGTGTGAGCTCCTCAGATCCATAAAGGTGTCCATACAGCAGGCTGCACTGTTCCCTCCTGGAGGCCTTGCAGCTTCCCATTGAGGAAAGGCAACGAGACACTGGGAAAAGGCCAAAGAACAGAGACCATGGCATAGCCTGAGACAAAGCTGTAACTCTTATAAGCCCCGTGTGCACAGGTACTCTTCACTGAGTTGCCAAAGTACAACTTTTGGCTTTGTTTGGCTCAACTCCAAATGAAATATTTTGGTTTTGGTTCTTGGGGCACTTTGATTTTCAGAAAAAAAAAATACTTTTAAGGTTTTCAATAGTTAATAGTATCCCATGGTAACCTTTAAAGAGAAAAATATTTTCATTCTCATTTGCATTTTCATCATGATAGATAAACAGATACACTGGCAACCTGTCTTCCCACACCTTTCAAGGGAATGGACCTCAGGGCAGGGCCTTGGGGAACAAAGCCCCTCCCACTGAAAGAGAAGATCAGGTTCATGGTCACCTGAGGAATATAAAAACACATAAGCCCATGAGATCTGATGGGATGAATCCCAAAGTCCTGAAGGAATTGGCTGATGTAGACACCAAGACACTCTCCACGATATTTGAAAAGTCACAGCAGTCAGGTGAAGTCCCTGGTGGCTGGGAAAGGGGAGACATTGTACTCATCTTAAAAAAGGCCAGAAAGGAAGACTGGGAGCTACCAACCTGTCAGCCTCACCTCTGTGCCTGGGAAGATCATGGAACAGATCCTCCCTGAATCAGTGCTAAGGCACAGGGAGAGCTGGGGACTGATCCAGGACTGCCAGCACAGCTTCACCAAGGGCAAGCCCCACCAACCCAGTGGCGCTCTATGATGGATCAGTGGACAAGGGAAGAGTTCCAGATGTCATTTATCTGGACTTCTGTAAAGCCTTTGACATGGTCCCACACAACACCCACATCTGGAAATTGAAGAGATATGGATTTGATGGACAGACTGTTTGATGGACTTGGTCAGATGGTCACATCCAGAGGGTCATGGTCAACAGCTCAATGTCCACATGCAGACCAGTGACAAGTGGTGTCCCTCAGGGGTCAGTACTGGGACCAGAACTGCTTAACATGTTCAACAGACATAACGGGATCAAGCACACCCTCAGAAAGCCTGCAGATGGCACCAAGCTGAGTGGTGCTGTTAACACACCTGAAGGATAATCGTGGGGTACTCATGGAAAAAAAGCTGGGCATAGTCAAATGTGTGTACTCACAGCCCAGAAAGCTGACCACATCCTAGGCATCATCAAGAGCAGCGTGGGCAGGGGCAGGGAGGTGATTCTGCCCTTCTGCTCTGCACTCGTGAGATTCCACGTGGGCACTGCATCCTCAGCATGGTAAAGACTTGGACCTGTTGGAGCTGGTCCAGAGGAGGCCCAAAAAGTGATCGAGGGATGGATCACTTCTTTTGTAAGGAAAGGCTGAGAGCAGTGGGGATGTTCAGCCTAGAGAAGAAAAAGCTCAGGAAGACCTTAATTCAGTCCTTAAATCCTTAAAGCCACATCACGATCCATTCATGTCAGCAAGGGCAGCAACTTAAATAGTTTTGAAGAGATATCGCTGTAGCTTGTCATGGAAAACCTTCCATGTGCCTCCACAGTTAACCCAGGCAATCTAACCCAGCCCTTAACTACCTTTACATCAGGAAGTTTTTCCCCATGATGTAATGAAATTTCCCTTACTAACTTCAAGGCCGTCACTTCCTTTTCCGTCTGCTATGGAGAACAGACTGCCTGTTCTGCTCTGCAGCTGCTCGTTGCACATCTGCAGATCAGTGAATCACACACCAGTCTGCTCTTCCCTGGACTAAGCACGCCCAAATTTTTTTCAGAGTCATTCGGTTTTTTGACTTACCTTGTTTCTGTTGATCTGCACTGTTCATGGAGTGTAGTGTCCAAAACCAGATATGATATCAAACCTGGGGCTTAAATTGGGCTTTGTTATGAAGAAGAAGGTCTCACCTCTGTTAGTTTTCAAGTAAGTTCCTGTTTCAGTCCCTAACACTAGCCAAGATTATGATATTATCATTAATTCTTCATCTTTACAAGATAAATCCTGAAGAAATTCCAGAAGCTCAGATGGTGTGACCTTAATCAGTGAAAATGTACTTTGTCTTTCTAACAGAATAGCACAAGATGGCTAAAAGCTCTTAATATTCAAGACTTGACAGTCTGTTTATGTTCTGTGATTGGGATATTTTTCTTTGTCAATAAGATGAGCAAATTTACAGCTCATGATACTGTGAGGAAGCTGGAAACCCTTCGGCACTTTCAATCGTCGAGATTTACTCTTAGAAGTAGAGTGGGTTTTTTAAACCATCTAAATATATCCTCTTTAATAATTAGTCTGACTGTTACATGCCTCAGAATGCAAAGGCTTAAATCTCCACCTCTAATTAAAGCTTTGCATGAAGAGAAAGCCAGTGGACTAGGAGGGAGCAGTCCATCTTTGCAACAGCTAACAACTTGCTGTTTTCCCTATTTTTGAAACAAACAAAGTGGTCTTTTAAAGATGAAGTAGAGGAAAACAAATGTGGTTTGTACCAGTCCTACCACTCAGTGGTGAAACTAATTACAGAAGAAAGCAGAACCAGACAAGTAAATACAGCACATTTGCAACCATGAGAAATAAGTGACAAACATTTGCTGTGATCAAACCAATAACTTAAAGTGCACTTTACAAATATTTCTTATTCATCTCTAATTCCGGAAGCCCTTCTTCTCCCCTGTTGTGCTAATTGTCTTATATCCAAGGCCTCTGGCATCCTGCCAGATATTTGCTGTTCTCTGAAAGGTTTCTCTATTCTAGAAGACAAATGCCAGCCCAGCATGGAAATCATTTAGCAGCCAAAGAACTGATGGATTTCCAGTTTTGATTCACTGTACTTCAGGACCATTGTAGCTCTAGATACTGTCTGTCTTTTTAGTAATAGGTGTTGGTTTTTTTAACACCACTGATGTTTGGTGGCAGTTTCAGTAGAGGGGAATATCAAAAGAATTTTAAATAGAATATTCAAGCATGGAAAGGGGGGTTTTGTGACTTTGAAAAGAAACACCGCTTTCAGATCAAAGTTCCGAAACAAGGGTTTGGCTGGAAGATTAAAATAAATGAACCCTGACTAAATAAATTAGGTGCTGGGATTTTTAAATGTCATCTGCAAAACTTAACATAACACAGCACTGACTTCAAGCCTTCCAAGTTCAAGCATGTTATATATTCATGAAGCAATTCAGGAGGCAACCTGCCCCTGTCACTTTTCTCTGGCCACGTAGGTGGAAATTGTCCTGCTGGATTTTTGCCTAGCCCAGGACAGCAGCACAATCATGATCTGAAGGTGTTCTTCAAATACTGGTAGAGGAAGAACAAAGATTAACCTCAGTTATCCACTCTCTTGAGGTCCCAGCTACATGCTATTTCCATTGCAGGATCTTTTGCCCACAGTCAATCTCCCTTTCTTCACCAACCACCTCCCTCAAGAGAAGAAGCACAAGTCACTTAAACCTCATCAATTCACCCAGAGAATTGTCCTTTCCACAAAGTACCAGCTAGTCCCATGAAGGGAACAAGTTCCACGTTGATAAAGACTGATACAAAGAACTTGGAGAAAGTTACTCTCTGCTGGGGAACTGGAGTATTTGGGAATTGAGACAGCGCAGCTGAACCTTATCCTGAAAAAGTGATTTTAAAAACTCAGTACTGAATTTCCTTTCCCTCTGGTCTCTACCACAGCTTCCCTGCACACACCCCTCCAAATCAGGGAACAAGCTGAGCTCTAGTTGCGAGCATCTGCCTGTGTATGTACTTTTGGGCTTTTTCCTTTATTATTTGAGCCTCTCTCCTGTACTGAGTGATAATGAACTCCCATTCATTGACGGTGTGCCGACGAGGACATCTTCACATCTCTCTGCAAACAGGCAATTGTGTGCCATCAGCATTACATGTCATTATGATGCAGCTACAGTACTTCAGCCCTTTCCTGTTCTTTGATCAGCAAAGATTAATTACCCTCGACTGAATTATTAGTGGTGATTAAACCTAACAGAAAATAAATGGGACTGCAATATTACTGGGTTATAATTTCACCAGTGTGGTCATTTGCAGGCAATTTCCTTATGCACAATTTTTTTCTTGATCATTATTCTCTAAGAGTTTTTCTATCATGTATTAATTAGGAGGAGACAGCCAGTACACAATACCACATTGTACATTACATGACATATGCAAATCATATGCAAAGCCCACATACAGCTCTATGTACAAAGCCCAAGCTGACTTGGGCAAAACTTTAATTGAAGTCATTGGAGGTTTGCTCGTGGTGGAGTGTGATCTTTGTACATGCAGCTGTACATGAGCTTTGCATATGATTTGCATATGTCGTGTCATCTTGACCCAAGATTTGATCAGTTGGTTTACAGGGTCAAGTTCTATTAAAACTACAACTTACAGTGATTTCCTGTGAATTCTGAATGTGATAAATATTAGATGAGGGACTTACTGTAATCACAATAGAGTTAAGCAGGAGCATTACTTTGGTCTTCCTTGGAGACTTCATATGTCCTGCATGCTCTCCACATCACTCTGCTCACATCCCGCTCAGGCAGAGACTGCAGAGGCAGACTCAGGAGGTGAGCAGGGATAAATGGCACCCTGAGCACTGCCAGTGTTAACTTCCCTCCAAGGGTAGCTCAGCTCTCAGAGCACTAGGAAATATATGGCTTTCTCTTTGGCTCTTCTGTAGGACCGGGTATTCTCAGAGGTTTTGTTACCAGAAGAGTTCTGTACCACCTGTTACCTCTAAGGCATCTAGGATTTACCTTCCATTGTCAGGGACAGCATTTTATTGTTAATTCTACTCTTTTTCCTTCCAATTCATCAATACTCCTGTAGCAAAAAAAAAAAAAAAAAAAAAAAAAAATCGAAAAATTTTATTTTGCAACACCCTCCTTCAATGCCCATATCAACCCAAGGGGCAAATAAATTTTCAGGCTTCTCATTCCCCAGCCAATAGTCCCTGGAAAGAGAAGGAACTGCTGGAACAAGTCTTCTTTTACATAATGACAGTCCATAATTTTGCAGTCTGAGCAAGTCTTGGTCTTGGCTTGAACCATAAGGTCACACATTAATTAGCCCAATCCCCTTCTTCAGTCAGACTTTTTCTTGTTCACAGCAACTGTTTGCTCAAATGTTTTTGCTGCTTTACTCTGAAGCAATTCTGATGGCAGGCTGTGAGTGCTGTGGTGAGCACCATGGTTTTAAACTCCAGCCTGGAAGTGCCCACTTTGCCTCTCAGAACACCACTTAATCGTCTCCCACAGGCTGCACCATTACCTGTGGGGACAGAGTTCCTGCAGTGGCGTTGGCTCCAGAGCCAGAAATAACCAGCAAAGATTTTTTTTTCTCTGAACAGAAAATCTCTACCCTAAACCAGAAAACAACTTGCTTTTTATAAGAATGTAATAAGGTCAATAAGAGGCTTTCCAAGCCAATACTCTGTCTCCCACAGTGACCAGTAGTAAACACACAGGGAAGGGAGGGGGTTGATTTTTAACTCTTCTTTGGCAGGAAAAGTAATTTGCAATACCTGAACAAATACAATTTTTTTTGTCATATTTCTGGCAAGGGCTGTTCAACATGCAGTCAGTAGGAATTACTTGGTTTGTCTGACTTACAGAGCTGCAGAAAGAGCTCCTGCTCTGTGATTTTGCTTAGCCTTTTGCTTTTCCATCACTGAGATCCCTCAGGTCCTGAGCCATCTCTCCCTTCTAGACAGGCATCCTGCACAACCTGCATGCAGTGACAGCAGGCCTTGTTGTGAGATTCTAAAATCCAGAGTCCAGCAACAAAATTTTGCCATAGAACTCTTCAATTATTTGGGAAGCCACCTACAGGATCAGCTTTTATTCAGTGAAATCCACATCACAGCCTTATAATTTTAGTGTCATGGGAAAGACTGTGTTTTGTAAAACTGCAGGGGAAGACAAGTGCCAAAAGGAAACCCTTTCATTTGATGGTCTAGTGTGTAAATCAGCCCTATATTTGTTAAAACGCTCAGATAAGTAATTTGTGACTCTGTCAGAGTGATAGATCCGAGGTTATATATAAATATACACGTACACACACATGCACACTGCAGATCAGAAAGGCATCTGGCTGTCAAACATGAAAAAGAAAACCAAAGGTGTAATTGTCAGCTGTCTACTTTGGACACCTGGAGCCACAGCTAATGCAATCATCTGAAAGACACCTCCGAGCTCCTGCCATGGCTGTGGCTTTCATGCCAGGCAGAAACTTCTTCCAAAGGCAGCTAAAAGCACACTGAGCTTGATTTAATTGCTCTACCCTCTCCTGAGACCTGTGACAAAGAGATCTGGGCAGCATGGCTTGGTTTCTGTCTTATGGGATTGTTTCTTTTTCAGGAACAGCTCAGAAGATTTTCAGATCAGTTTGGTCGCTGCTCCCCGTTAGCTTTATACATTAGATGCTGTAAGCTGACAAAGAAGCGATTTTGCACTACAGCCTGTGTATGGGGGTTTTTTCCCTTAACAATCCAACCGAATGAAGAAAAATAAATAACTGCCGGTCCGTCTGCATCTCTGAGAAGCCGGCCTTGCCGTGCTCGCTCCTCCGCAGCGCTCCGCTCTCGCAGACGGGGCTTTGGCCTCTGCCAGTGCTTCCCGTGCTCGCCCCCGCGGCCGCGCTGCCCCTGCTCCGCGCTCCTAAGCAAAATCACAGAGCTGGAGCTCCTTCTGCAGCTCTGTAAGTCAGACAAACCAGGTAATTCCTACTGGCTCCCTGCCGGGGCTGCCCGCTCCCCGCCGCTGCCGGGCCGGGGGTTCCCCTCTCCGGAGGCTCTGCCGGCGCCCGTGCGGGGCGATGCCAGCAGGCAGCAGAGGGGCCACAATGTGCGCTGTGTGCTGCCCCTGAGCCTCTGCCAGCCTGTCCTGCGCTTCCATCCAGCTAGTCTCAGGCTCAGGAGCGCTCTGAGCCCGCTGATCCCTCTGGATTATGCAGCAAATCCCCCTGCTGTTCCGCAGGGACAGCCAGGGAAGAGCTGTGTTACGCTTCGCAGGGTTTTTCTCCCTCTTGAATTGGTGGCATCTCCCCGTCTGGAACTGTCAGGGGAGGTGAGCAGGCTGTGGACGTGCAGAGGGTCAGTGACAGCGTGTGACAGCAGCCACGCCATCCCAGCCCTCCCAGGGATGGCAGGACTTTGGCCTCACAGTGCACGCTGCTCTCACACTGCCCCAGGGCTTGGGAGCCCGGTCATCTCTCCCAGTCAGGGAGGGCTCCCCAGCCAGGACAAACGCTGAGATCCACACTCACCTCTCTGGTAGGCGGTAGGGTTTTCATCTCAGGGACTTTCCTCACCCTGTGAGAAAGCCTTAGAACCCTGCATCCTCCAGACGTGTTGCTGCAGTGTCCTTTTGCTGTTAAAAATAACCTTTCTCCTTTTGCCTCAGGTATTAAATCTGGTGCTAGTAAAGAGGATTTGTGAAGACAGTGCAAATCAGTTATACCAGAAATGAACTGTATCCTAGCGAGAAAAAAACAGGTTATTTATTTTCAGCATCATTGTCCTGAATTCGGAGTTCAGTATCCCAAACCATCTGTATGGTGTATTGCTTGCTCAGCTGGATTACACTGCCATAGCTCCTTTGAACTGATGGAGCAATGCACAAGCACAGCAAACAGGAATCTGGGCCTTAAAGGTAATACAATGGAGCAAAACTCTACCTGGCCCTTAATTCATTGGAAGAAGAAAAGAAGAGCAGGTGCCAAGGGAAACACTTTTGCTTGCGGGCAGAGGAAGCAGAGTGATTTCAAGCAGCTCTGGAAGCCCCAGTTGTTTTACTTTGCAGGGAGATTCCCATCCCAGCTGTGCCGGCACACATTCTGGGAACATTTTGACTGGAACTGGCACATACGTCTCAAAGAAATGGCTAATTCCCACTACATGTAAGAATCTATAGCCTCTCTGTGCCAAGGCTGTAAGGGAGAAAGACAGCCTCGTTCCCTAGAGGATGTTATTATCCCCCCAACATTATTATTCCTCAAATTCCATAATATTCAAGATATTATTATTCCTCCAAAGCCTTGTCAGCGTGAAGCTGCTTGTAATCCAATCCCCGCCGTACGGCAGCCAAAGATAGAGCCACCCCCGAGAGGTGTTTGGCTCTTCCCCTGAGAGCAGAGGACCTCGGCAGCTGCAGGCTTCATCCCGCCCCAGCTCAGAGGTGTACGGGCATAGACCCCTGCACTCTGGGCTGATTGGAGCTTTAATGTATCCAAAAGAGCCAAGGTTCTAAACCTGCTCTGCTTCTCCCCCGCACAGGCACGGCACAGAGTCTCAGCGGTGGAGGCGCTCACGGCTCCCCGCATCAAAGCCCGGCTTAGCGGGCAGGGTTAAGCCTGCCCGAGCCGTGTGAGTGGGAAAGCCCAGGACTCTGCCTCTTCTGGTCGTTTCTCGCCTTTGATCACAAAACTGATGCAGATCGTATAAAAAGGCAGCGATCCTTGCCGACACTCCCCCCCCGCCCTGACTCCTGAGCCAGGCTGCCCTGCCCCGGGAAAGACAGAGGACTTGAGGGCAGGTTCGCCTCTCTCGCACATCTAGAGTGATTGCACTGACGTCTGTGGAGTTATTTCAGGTTTGGACTTGTGTAAAATAGATCAGCTTTTCATCGGAAGATTCTTGCTTGGGGCAGCAATTAGTCTTGCTCTCGTTGTGCTTGCTCTGGAAAGCCTGGATCATTTGCACCATCTCTCAGCAAAGTGAGCCAGGACGACACTGTTTGTTTGACAAGGGACCTTGGGCAACTATTCGGCAGTAGAAAGTGAGACTGGGATGTGATGGGCAAAATCAAGACTGTTTCTGAATTTTCTCAAAGCAAAGGAGATTAAAAATATATAATCAAGGGCAGAGAGGCAAGGAAGAATTTGGGTGTTCATATCCATCCCACCTAAACACAGTGTCTGTCCTTCAGTGATTCATGACAAGAAGAGAAATTGCTTTAATGCTAAACCTACAAAGCCTCATATTTCAAAAAACACCCTGTCTTAGAAATATTGCTTCCTGCTTATTCAAATTCAACCTATATTCTTCCTCTAGTATCCGGCTAGAGAAGAAAATACCAGCATTCTCCTCCTTTTTTTTCCTTCAGATTCGGTCCAGTGGAAATTTAGCAGCCCAGATTTACTCAGGCGTTTTGAAGTCAGGCTGTGGTTCCTGCTACCTGATCCCACTCGTCTGGCATCTGGCACAGTCCTGCTTTTGTTTCCTATGACTTAAGCATCAGGCTTTACTGATGTGTGGCCATATTTTGCTCAGCCCTGCGGGTCAAGTGAATTCTGTGTCTGTATTGGTTCCCAAGGGGGCAAGAAGGCGGTCGGGTATAAGCTCTCACATAACCTCTTCTTCTCCAGCCAACTTTCCAAACGGCTCTTATTGCTCTTCATGTTCACTGAGGGGCTTTTATTTAACTTGGCAATCGCTGTCACTTTTCATGTCCATTTCCGCCCTCTCTTTTTGATGTGTAAATTATCCCTGGATATTGGCAAACAGGACAATTTGGGTATTGCTGGGCACCCCTGGCCTGACTTCCCCCCACCTTCTTCAATCATACAGGCCTCATTGACTATCCTTCCTCCAGCCCCCACTTTTAATTTGTTGAAGTAGCCTGAACATACACAGTCAGTAATTTGACCACGTTTAATCAGACACTGCAGCTTTCTGTATCCTGAGTCTTTGCCCCGGTTCCCTTCTGATTTACTGTATGTACAAATTGCTCATGGTGCCAGAGAGGTCCTGATTCAGCAAAGTGTTTTGGCACGTGGCTTTAAGAAAGGGACAGAGGTCTGTGCTGAGGAGGGACCAGACTCTCCAAACCCCACTGCAAAGCTAGGAGAGGGTTCAGGTCCAGCACTCTTCATGGCCCATGGGCTCTGCAGCAGCAGCAGCACTCCAGGTCCAAATAGTCCACCCAGTGTTTGGAAGGAGCCAAGCTTAAAACCTGGTCTTGAAAGGAGCTCAGATCTAAGCTTACCTGAGAGAATGCAGCTGAGCATCTGCTGTCCCTGCTAGGGTTGTTTTCCCTTCACTTCAAGTGCCATCATGCCACAACTCTTGAGACAGACACATCGTGTGTTACAGCACCTCAGCAAGAGTAGCCCATGACAATGTGTCACAGATGTCCTCGTGAACCTTTGTCAAAGTACCCTCTGCACTCCAGTTCATTAACCTCAAAGTGAGGATAGCACAGAAGTGGTGTAAGAAGAACACAGTACCTGTGAGCCCAGACCACGACATATGTAAGTACTAAACTGGTTCAATAAATTGTGTACCAGATGAAAGCCTAAATGAGGGACCTCTGAAGGGTTTCTCACGGAAAGTCAAATTATCCTGCCTGGGGTAGTTGGTCAGCAGCTGGAAGCAAGGAGAGAATGATGAGTGTGGTTAGCCATGGGAGAGAGGGACTGATTTCCTCTTTTCTGTGCTTGACTGGTTTCCAGGGAAGGGGAACGGCTGTCATCTGGTTATAGTGGCACATGTTTTTTCTGTATTTGCATTGCAACTCAAGGGCATCGAGAGCAGCTGGAAAGCAGCTATTTTGTGCTGTTTAAATAAACAATGTGTGTGTGGCGGGTTGGCATTCCCACCGTATCCAGCCTTCGTTGTACCATCAGCTGTGAGAGATGCTTATGGTTGGAGACTCAAAAAAATAAAAAGTTTCTGGCTGATTCTCTCAAGGTTGACCAACAGGTCCAAAATCCCTTTCTGCACAGGCTGGTGCAGTTTTGTGCTTTTCAGGGAAGCAGTAAGCTCAAGTACAGCTTATTTGTCTTGTTGGGAGAGGGTCCCCACCTCCTTTAACCCAGAGAAATGAACCACCCTAACAAGCTGGCTCAGAGTGTCCCATCCAACCCAGCAAAACACCTCTGGGTGTGGGAGATGGTAGGGCATTTCCTATAAATGCAACATCCAAAAAAATAAGGGAACAAAATGAGTGCAAGGAACTATCCTTTTAATAGATTCACACAAAACACACGCTTGAGCCCTTTAGTTTTTCTAGGCTAAAGCAAGGGCATCAATCTTGTTTTCCTGGGACTGTTAACACCTGAAAAGCCAGGAGTTCATCTCAGTGACTTTGAAGCAGTAAAACCTTGAAGACATAATGTGGCTTAAACACATGGAAATTCCTCCAGGCCTTAATTAATTTAGTATTCTTCCACAGAAAGACTGTTGGCATAGTAAATTATTCATTAGATATTATAGACTCACTGATCTCAAATTTCATACAAAATTACAGCAAAGCTTTCAAAACGTGGGGGAAGAAAAAAAACCCAGCTCACAAATTAACCCTTGCATAATGCATTTCTAAAATTACATCCATAGGGGATTTTTTTTTTGGTTGACTCTTTTTTTTTTTTTTTTTTGTATGATTCTATCATTATTGCTAATACATATAATTGCCTTTCATCTAATGAGACACTACTAATTTCATATGAAAACCAACAGCCACCACTAGCAAAAGGAGTTCATTTTATGGAAAACTGAGACACACTCATTCCCAGTGCTTTAGTTGTTTCACTCCAGGTATAATAAACTAAGCCAGTGGACAGAGCATGTCAAATAGCAGTTGCTGGTTGATCTGTCTCATACTCTCAATTTTATTCTGCCTGCAGAGTCCTCCTGATGAAAACACCACACCACAAAACAGATTAGTAAACAGAGCATAATGACAGCATTTTCCAAACCAAAATGACACCCAGCTTGATGCTCTCCTTCGGTGAATCCTTGCAAATATTCCCCTCCCAAAAGACTAAGAACATAAGAAAAATATCAAATGATTTCTTTGAATTGCTGCAGAGGGTTTGAAAACCTGGCAAAACAGGTCCATAGCACGCTATGAAATATTCCAAGAGCTGCATTTATTTACCGCAGAAGCTGCTGAAATTTAGAAATTTACTCAGGTAGAGGAGTATGTTGGGTAATGGGACTGTCTGTTAAATTTTTTTCACAAAGAGAATCAATCTCTTTCTGAAAGAGATGGTTCATATGCATGCAGTGACAGTAAAAAGAATTTGAATTTATATTAATGCAGCCAAACAAACCACTCATTGCTGAAAGTACTCTGTGATTTTGTTTAGTTAATAAGGTATTAGAAAGCATTGTATGCAACCAATGCCACAACATATTCAATAGAAAAATCAAGACATTAAATATATTCATTCTGGACTAAGATTAAATAGATCATCATCAAACACTCAATAATCAGTTGTCTGACTATTCATTGTCACCCACCACGCTAGCTGGGATACAAAACACACAAACAGGATTGTAAATGCATCTCACCTTCCCCTCTGTGCGCTGGCAGAAGCCTGGATCCTTATTAATATTGAGCAATATATCCTTATTGATTTGGTTTCAACATCCTCATTTCAGGCACATTCCTGCAATAAAGTCACCTTCCTTCGTGTCCCTTCATCCAGGCTCCCCTGGGATGTTGAACAGCCTGGACTGGTGGGAGGTGTCCCTGCCCAGAGCAGGGGGATGGAACCAGATGAGCTCTTAGGTCCCATTCCATGGTTCTGTGTTTTCTAATCCAAATGGTTCTAACCCTCTCCCCTCCCCACAATTCCAGACTTTGCCACATCCACCTTGGATTCACCTTTCCAGGTCCCCCATGCCACAGCCAGGTGTGACAGCCAGCCTGGAACTAGGCCCACACCAATTTGCTGACTGGTGGGATGGCTGCTGACCTGTGGGAGGGATAAATTTCTAGTAAAGTCTTTCTCCTTGACACAGGTCTTGATTTGCACAAAATGTGTAGGAATGTAATATCTGAGAGGTGGCTACCCTGTGTCAAAGGTGGCTGAGACCAGCCAATGGACTCAAAAGTTATTAAGAGAATGACTGACAGGCAGGCAGAATAGAATCATAAGTCTCTTTCCCTTGGGAAACCAAAATAGAAGGAATTGGAGATTTTTTCTTTAATCCAGCAAGGTTGAAAGCAAGAAATGCCTACAATTCAGTTGTGGGGTCCTGGGGGGGTGGGGGGGAGGAAACAGTAGCAAGTGAGGTTATCATTTCGATTTATTTACATTAAATATTTTACAATATTTTTTAATATGCAGAGGTATTATTTTTTTAAACTAGATCTAAGTTTTGGCCCGATTAAGTACGGTCAGAAGTTGTACATTACATAAATAGTTGTAGAAATAGAAACCAAACACCATGAGCCAGAAAATCATTAGAGACTGAGACACCAAATGGCAAATTTTGATATAACTGAGTCTTCAGCCTCACTTTTAACATAGTCAGAGAAAGCTGAGTGCCTGAACAGAAACACGTACTTTGTTCTTCCATAAGAATTTTGCATGGATCTTTCCTGTCTTTGGGAAAATGAAGTATAGTGATTGGAGACCAGCCTACAACCTGTCAGAGGCATTCATAAATCTTACCTATGAATTTCAAAAATGAGATAAATGGAATCTTTGTGTAATTTTTCTTGCCATAAAGAGTCCTAAGGAAAGAAAAAGTCATGGCAAATGTCTCCTGTGTGTGGCTCAGACGCTGCAAGCAGAGATTCTTGGAAATTTTGGGCTGAAACAAGGTCATCAAAAATGCCTTGCTGAGTAAAAAAAAAAAAATTTAAAAATGTCTCGACAAATGTTGATCTCATCCACAAAAGACTCTTGAGTGAACCCTGGACTCCTCACAATCCTGCTGTCTTGGCTAGCAAGGTGTGCTAGTCCCAAGGCAGATGTACCTGGCAGATATCCTCCAAGATTTGAAGTAAGTGTCTTTTCATCCCTCAGCTGCTGATGAAATTAGCAATCCTGCCAGCTTTGAAGCCAAACCAAATAAAAAGAATTCAGAAAACTAGAAATGCTTCTTTTTTTAGCCAACTTCTCTGCATGTATTTGTCTTTTAAACTAGAGCTCCACAGAACAGACTTTAAGTTTTCTGGCCACATGCAGGCTCATTGTTTTCTACATGGACTTCTCTTAGAGAAAGGGACAGCAAATTCTATTTAGCCTAGCCCCTTGGAGGGCAGGTCATCTCTCCCAGGCAGACATGTGAAAAGCTGGTCATTTGTTGCAGATTTGTTCCTCAGTCCTCTGGACAGCCAGGCAGGCACGTGGTTCATGTGGGTGTTCAGCCCTTCTGGGACACCCCAGGAATCCTGCCTGGGTCCCAGGAATCCCAGCATGGCTCAGGTGCAGGTCCTGTGGTAATCCTGCCAGACCCTTACTGGCTGTCTTGGATAGCCTCACACACCTCAAATTGTGTAATGCTTGAAGAACTGGATCCCACCCAGCAGGCTGATGTGATTTTGTGCAGATACTCACCTCATCCACACACCAAAATAACTGGACGTGACCTAGACTAATCCAAAAGCCACATCATCATATTAACACAGCACTGAGTTTAAAGTCATCACACCAGACTCACAGATCACAGCTGTTTGCAAAAGACCATGTGAATGTAACTTCTCCCAGAGAAGAGATCCAACAAAGTCCTTGAAATTCTGGTCTCCAGACACAAAAATCACTTCATCATTCCTCTCCCACTTGCTGGCTCCCCTCAGGCAAATATGCTTTATTTTACCAGCCCAAAGCACTCCTGGAGGTAGTCACCAATGAAGGCATCCTTCACAACATCAGTCCTGTGGACAATGTTCTTTCTTGCTTTTCCTGGCCCTTAAATTCCCTAAGAGAGACTACAGCACTGGCAGCAGAAAGAATGACAGCTTGGTTCCAGCATCTGGTCTGACCATTCTGATGACTCCTTGCCATAGAAGGCAAGCTTCAGTGAGAAATAAGTGCAGGGCAATTTCTTTGACCTGACTCATGCCAGAGAGGTCAGGATTCCTGACCCAGTAGCTGTTTCCTGGATTGCCAAGGACCACTCCCTTGAAGGACCACAGGCTGTTCCCAGAAGCAGGGAAGGGGAGGAGCAGGAGGAGTGTGTTGCCACAGTCAGTCCCTGTCCTACAGACATTGCACTCAACCTTCTCACTGTCCTTCACCAGGGCTCAGAACACCACGGTTCTGTTGGGCTTGCCTGCTGAAGTTCACCACAAGATGCACAGGTGGAACAGTTATTTATTTATCAGACCTTCAGATATTGCAAACTACCCCCAACACCTTACCAAGCAACTCACAGCTTCCTGCACCACTCTCCTCTTTGTCTACCAGTTGCACAATGTTCCCAGTGTGAGCTCTCATCAGCCTGAGAGTTTCACAGAAGCTGAAAGATGCAGGGTGGGAAAGCAGAATTTTTAGGGAGCTGCAGGGAGGAGGGAGAATGACAACAGGAATATCCATCCACCTGAGACACATACACACAAATCTGTGAAACATCTGTGTGTTTCATGCCACAGGTTACATCACTTAACAATGTTTTTTTCTTTTTAAATGTTCGTTTCAAGCTCTTCCACAAAAGAAATCAATTACTAATGACATACAGCCCTACTTTTCTTCCTGAACCCATAATTGCTTCCAATTTTAAGCTAAAATTAGTCATTCATGCTATCCAAATGAGCATAGTTTAGTGCTGATGTACGTAAGCGATGCTTTAGATTGTTGAACATAGCTGATCTTTGACAGCTTCTTCTTATAAATAACAGTTTCCTCTTTACACTGAGAACTTTTCAGAGGCGACAGATGTTTGAAAGACGGGACTGAATTAGCTGAATAGCCTGTAAAACCACCAACCTGAGATTTGCAAATATGAAAGCTCAGAATTCATACAAAGACAGCTTGCAGAAAGCATAAATCACATCTGCATAAATGCCTCCCTTTCAGCCTGCATCCTTTGCACGTCACATTGTCAGCATTTAACACATAACAAATAATAAACAACTTAATAGTTAACAGTGCTGACACAGGCTGTTGCAGAGGGGAAGACACTGGGAATCTATTAAATGAAGTAAAAAGCAATGGTTATGGCAATGATACTGGTGATGGCAACATAGCAAAACCTTTTGTTTGTTCAACAAGATAGGAAACTTTGCAGGAGAGCAGAGCTCTGTCAGACACAGACCTATCCTCCATCAGTAGTTCATGGCCATGTGCTGAACAAAGGATGCTGGGGAAGCAAGGTTTTTTGATTACTTCCTAACTTAAAAAAATTAAATTTTTCCCTGTGGCAAAGCATGAAGCTGAAACTTCATTCTGATTTTAACATCTTTTGTACTTTGCCTTTTTTTGAAGAAAAATGAGCATGTTCCAGCAGCACTTCAAATGACATGGCTTGTACTTGTCACACAGATAAACTGTTCTCTCAGCAGGCACAGCAGAGAGTCTCCTAGTGATAATCACTTTGGTTTTATTTGCATATAAACATATGCATTACATGTGCATGCATGAGGAGGCAAAACCAAAGAAACATGTTTGACACTTGGGGAGGGAAAGATGAGTTTCATAGTGGTGTCTTTGTTTTGGTGGGAAGGAGATTCAAACCACAACTTCGTATCAGCCCCCACATCTTCTCTGTTCCCACCTCCTGGATCACAATTTTCTTCATCTAATGGGGCCTACAATTGTTTTTCACCTATTAAGCCCCTTCAGAGTCCTTACAATACCCAGTATACAAGTCATGCTTCAGAAGTGTGGAAGCAGAATTTGACACACAGACAATTTGCTTCTCAAAATCCCATTTTCAACATTACTTCTATCAGTAAATAAATCAGACATTTCCAATCACATTATTATTCCATAAACATCACTCTTTGATTAGCTCTTCTCTTTGGAAAATTCATACACCAATCCCAAACTGAATGTATTTTGTCTTCAAGTGACATTCTGCATTCTATGCTTCTTAAAGAAAATGGCTTCAGATTAGTAAAAATTGCAAATTTTTTTATTCACTTAGTCAACAGCCCAGCAAACATTTTACAAAAGTCTGCCATAAGAAATAAGATAAATAGCACCACCCCACTGCTTCCTAAGGTACAAGGCAGAAACAAATTACCCAGCTAACACACAAAGTATACAGAATATATTACGAAGAAAAATATGCATTATTAGAGCTAAATTTATATACCAATTAAGTTGTCCATCTCTTTGAAATCAGACATATTACCTTACTACTTTCAGCCTTGTGAACAGCATTTGTGAGCATTGAGAGGCATGGGTACCAGGACAGTTTTCATTTTTCACACAGTCATTACAGGAGCAAGGTTTCAAAGGCAGAAACAATCCAAGAGCTTCACATGACTCATGCAAGTCCAGCCACTCACCTGCATCCATCACCACCTCTTTGCAAGCATTCATCTTCTCCCATCTCATGGTCCCTCAAGTCACAAAGCCAATTATTGAACAAGTGCCCTTGGCAGGGGACTGGAGAGAGGCTGCTGTAACCAAACCATGGAGAAGACCTCACAACCCTCCCTAATTCACTCCATCCCCCTTGTGTGACCCCAGCTGTGAGCCTGCACCTATTCCATACTGAAGCATGGTTTAAAACACCCTCTAGTTCTGATTATCTTTATCAATTTTGCTGATTTGGACAGAAAAACACTTCTATTTTCTCCTTTTCTCCTGCTTTGCCTAGCAGTCTAGGTATTTATTCAAGATGGATCTGTCCCTTCTTCTACAACTGTGAAGCACAAAACACTTCTGAGAGCTTCCAAGAAGCTCTAAGAAATAAAAATTCAATGCAAATAAGGCAAAAGCAGCAATCAGAGAAATTGTCTGACGCCTCTCTTGACCAACTCCCTCTGTATTATTACAGTATAATTACAGCAATGAAGGAGCTGCAGAAGCAGGAGAGCAGCCTTTCAGATCCTGCAGGCTGAGCTGGATATAAAATAAAATATAGAAGTGTGCACTCAATAAACAAGTCAACAATAGACATTAAAAAAAAAATCTATGGAAAAAGTCCTCCCATGTCTCCTGGGACTCGACTCATTCTAGAAGATTTTGCTGGCTATATTCAGAAAGTCAGAGAATGACATGTTTGGGGGTTCCTGGTGCAGTAAAGACTAGTGGCAGATTTCAAGGACATGTAAAAGGAATTAAAAGGTAACCTATTATTTAGCTTGGAGGTGCCCCAGTGCCCTACCCTGTATCAGAGCATTCATTTCACAAAATGGAAATAATCACAACCATCTTTTTCAGGTCACTGTATAATTTGTTCTCTTTCAGAGATTTTATAGTTGCTAATCTACCTAGAGACTCAGGTGGAAAGGCAGCACATAATAACGTGATTAAAGATCATGTCAGCATGGAGATGCCCAGAAGTCAAAAACTGAGCTCTTTCTGTCACTGAGCATACAAGTTTTAATATGATGTCTAGAGTTTCACCTCCTGATAGACTGAAGACACCACCAAATCCTTGGGACTAGAATGCTGGAACTCAAGTCCAAAAGAGCAGAACCCATGTAATCAATTAACAACCATGTCTGTCAAGCTCTCACCACATGTGCAATCAACAGCTGGGCATTGATTTGCAGGACCTGGTTTTGCCTGTAGAGCAAGATGTGTCAGAAAACAAAGCAGAAACACAAATCAGAATATTTATCATAGAACCATTGAATGGTTTTAGTTGGAAGGGACATTAAAGATCATCTTATTCCACCCCTCCCCTCTCATGGATAGGGACACACTCCATAAGACCAGGTTGCTCCAAGCCCTGTCCTGTCTTGCCTTGAGTGCTCCCAGGGATGGGGCACTCACAGCTTCTCTGGGAAACCTTTGTCAGTGTCTCACCACCCACCTAATGATGATTTTCTTCCTCATATCTAATCTAAATACTTGGCACCCCCCTACAGTTTCATACTGGTGCCTATACACAGTCTCACCAAGTTCACATGGCAGGAAAAGAAGCAGAGAAATACAGAAAGTGCAATTTATAGAACAGATCTTCCTCATTTACAGATTAGTAAATTTTCTGCACTTAGCCACTATGTTGACACTTTGCATAATTAACCTATTTTATTAAAAGAAGGAGTATTTTTTCTTATGCAAAATAGGAACCCAGGTGCTGTAAGTTATGAAGATTTGCTTAGAAAATCCTATTTTCAAATCCTGCTCAGGCGCATTTCCTAAACTAAACCCAGTAATATTACTGATTGAAACAAAGTGACAAGGAGGGAAGAGGAGTGAAAAAAACTGAGAACCAAGGACACCACCAAATGAATAATGTTTAATCCATCTTAATGCTACCAGGAAAATTAAGTTTAAGCTGCACATTTAATTAGTCTGCTAATGCTGTTTGATGGTAATGCCAAGACCACTGGGATCTTCTGTGTGTCCCCAAGAAACCTGAGATTTTTCATTGTGTCTGCATCTATGGCAGAGATACAACTTACCCACCCCTCCTCTTGGGCTTCAAGCCTATCAGTATTTACACAATATTCATGTGCCTTTTGCTTATGCATTGGAGGAAGATGGCTTGTGCTGTTCTCAGAGAGTTTTCGTGTTGTTGCAGCTGTGATTGTGAAAACCTCACCTGCTGCCAGGCCAGTCAAGCACTTTTAGGCTCCAAAAGCTGGATGTGTTTGCCAGGTCTAGCAGTGCTACTAGCAGAACTTCATATCCCTGGAGTCTTAAAAACAATATCTGGGGGCAGGGGTTCCTGGCAAGATGGTCAAAACACAGCTCAGAGGGTTATCAGCCTCTTTGTTAATAATATAAGGAAATCCCTTCTGTTTGGGGTTTGGATTAGGACCGCAAAAGAGTAGGTGGATGTAAAGACCACAAAGTTTCATTGATTAGCTTAGAGAATTTGTTTGTTAGAGATTGGATAAGGTCAGGAAGTCCAAAGGCTCCTTAAGACTCTGTTTGGTTAATGGATTTTGAACAGCATCACAGCACTTTAACCTTTCCTCACAGAGCTGGAGGCCAAACAAAACTCTCCAGCACTAATTATTGAGGGTCAGGTTTACTCCTAGCAACAGGATCCACCAACCAGCAGGTCCAATGACACTCTCCTGATTTAGAAAAAAAAAATGCACAAAAAGTACAACAAAGCACAAAAAGAATACCCACCAAAAATGCCACTAACAGCAACAATCTCACCCCCTCCACACACACACGTAAAAACAAACAAACAAATAAAACACACCAAATGCTTAATATCAGTCTGACCCTTCTGGGTGTATGGATTGGTCCTATAAGGAAACACAGATATTCAGACATCTGTTTGCAGTACTGTCTCTTTTTCAAGTTCAGGACAGCAACAGAAAATTACAAGTTTATGTCCTTTTCTCATGGTACTGATTCTAGTCCGATCTCCAATAAAATGTTTTAATGCAGCGTAACAAAACTTGACAGCCTATATTTTGATCTGAGTCAAGGAAGGCAACTGGGGATTACATAAACATTGAGAAGTTAGTCTGACTACTCCTTCTCTGTTTTTTAACTGAGAATGGTGACTTTGAATTTCAGCTCAATGACAATTTTTTTTCCCAATAGAGGGACACCTAATAATTGAGGAGAGATACCAGGTATAAACCAGGTTCCTCACATTAGGCAAAGATACACACACCCATGTACTCTAAAGTAAAAATAAATACATGTCTGTGACCAGGCTTATCAATATGGAAAAGATTATTTTTACCAACTGCCTTGTATGCCTTCAGTATTTCAATATGCAATCTGCAACAACTACTTGCATCTTATACAGTACCTTTTGCTCTTTGCATCCAGCAGTGGGAAATATTTTCAGTGCATGTGTTCTTGATTTATAAGTTTAATTAGAAACTTTTATGCTTTATACTGAAATACCCAGAGAACAGTTTGACTTGTCTGAGCATAAACAACAGCATTAGAATTCCAAACACATCTTCCTTGCATCTGAACGTTAATGCCCACAATTTCTTGTGCAGCCCTCAAAGAGAGTATTACAAGGCACACAACAAAAGGTTGGCATCACATCCCCTGCTCTTACCTTCCAGTTCATGCAGACATTTCAGTGCATGCCAAACACTGTGCAAAAGAAGAACTTCTCTGGAGGCAAGAGAAGCAGCATGTAAAAACTGTGCTAGGGCAGGACCCAGCCACAGCTCTTACAGACCTTCACAGATGGCACTGGCTCGTCCCCACAAAGGTAATGCATTAACTTGCAAATGATCCTTTGATTTTAAACAGTGTCAAGTAACAGCCACAGGTCTTGGTCCCAAGTACTCAGCAAGAAAAGCAACAAGATATAATACTTCCAGAATTATGCAAAACTGAGGTGGCATCATTACCTTCATCTTATAATTAAAGAAACCAAGGCACAAGGCTTGAGTGATATTCATCAGCAACAGGAAAGCCAGGCATACAATTAACATTCTTGTGGCTGCTCACTCATTACACAGAGTCCATGGAAATAGTAGGATCAAGCTATGTTTAAAGGCCTAAAGAAGGAATAAGATGATTCTGTGTTTAAAACTCTGGAATTGGGGCTTAGAGCAGTGAAATTGAGACCCCAGCTATGTCACAGACTTACTAAGAGATACTGAGTGTTTCATTTAGCCCTGTCATATTTGAGTCCACTTATTGAAAAACAAGATTAAATACATTTTCTTTCTTGCAAATGCAGAGCATCTCTCTGCCACTTCAGTAGGCTTTTCCCCATACACATTCGGTTTGGCAAAAACATTTTTGCTGAAAAAAGACTGACCAAAAATGTTCAGCCAGCCATAAACTGAGAAGGAACTTTCTCATTATCTGGGTTTATCAAGGTCTGAAAGGGTCTTGGTATTTTCTGAGGCTCTTCACAGTACTGTAGCAGAAACAAACTGTGACCCCAGTAGAGTACAGATTAATCTCATTCAGAGCATCACTGGAATGGAATGAACTCATTACCTTAAAAAACAAAATACTATTTCTAAACACAGTCCTTTGTTTAAACGCGAGTCAGAAATGGCAGTGGCAGAAATTATAAAGAAAGGACATCCCACAAATTATTTTGCACTCTGAGCTGAATGGTCAAGTGTCTGCAGAGAAGGTTAATCACAGGAATAAAGACAGCACTCCAGAACCCTCAAACTCTGGCAACAGGATTTCCACCTGCTTCATCTCACCAACTGCCTCAACAATTGCACCACTGAATATTTGTGGATTGAGAAGGGGTACAATCAACAACAAGGGCCCTTTAAAGTCCCTGAAGGACTGGAGACTGGAGTATCTTGCAATTCCCCTGGTCCTTTTTAATGCTGAGCAACTCAGGGTAAAAAAGACTCAACAAAAGCATTTCCTGGGCAGCTCTGACTCTGTCTCCCACCACTCACTGACGTGGCAGCTCTTCCCAGACCCTCTGTGCCAATGCAGTATCAGAAGTGAACCCTTTTGCCTGTGAAAAAGAACAAAGGGCCCTGACTGTAGCAGCATATCAGCAGCAAAGAGCACAGGGGAAGAGGAAAATCCAGATCTGAACTCTCCTCAAAGAGCCAGGACTCTGAGTTCAACATAATCCATGGTTTTACCAGAAAACTTTGATAAGGTGGTTAATTATTGGCTGAGTAACCTCTTGCTATCCCTAAAATCAATTACCTCCCCTTCTGTATTGATTAAAACAACCCTTTGCTATTTTCTCACGATCTTGGTTGTCAACAGCTCTGTTAGATGCTCCCTCTGTAAGCAGACTATTCTCCTTTGGCTTTTTCAAGTGCAACTCCTAAGCAGAGGATCAGTCAGTAGGAAGTTTTCTTTTAGTTCTCTTTCTCCTCTCCACAGCCTCTGCTCATTGAAGTTATTGACTGACAGACCAAAGTAAAAATACCTTAACTTTGTACACTTAGCACATAAATACTCTGAAAGCTATAATGTAGCATTTTCTCACACACAAAAAAAAATGAACCCTGATGCTTTTCACCCTTTATTTGTAAATCAATGAATTAATTATTGAGCCAATAAATTCAGCTTCATAACAATAATTGGAGGGTGTCCACTGAAACAAAAGCATAGAACAACATCTTTACTCCTCCAGAGCACTCCCCTGATACAACCTCCAAGGTCTTGTGCTTTGTTATTCTCTTTGTAAATCTTTCATCAGTCATCAGAATTGGGGCGTGTAGTGCTGAGACTACCAACATTGTGTCTGAATGGTAATGTCCAGATGCATCTCTACTGCCTGGATCAAACTGTAGTCTAAGGGCTCTGACTTTAACAAGCAATCTCCCTGCTATCACTATTCAATATTTTATTGTCTGGGCCACCCAGCAATTTTTGTGTTCCCATGACGCCGGTCTGTGTACAATACTTACAGGAGCCCCAAAGATCCTGCAATCCAAACAGATAGGACAGAGTCAGGCAGGAAGAAAGGGAGTGATACATTGCCTGTTTCTCTAAATCGGGAGTTTAAAGCAGGAAAAGATGTTGTGGTCAGGTCTGACTTGCAGTGTTTCTCTTACGCTTCTTTCTCAAGACTCAGCTCCAAGATACTCCAGCCCTCAGTGACAGCAGATGAGACAGAGCAGATTTGAGCTCTGAAGATCAAATGTCCTCCTTGACCCACAGTTCTGGTGTAGAACATGCAACAGGAGAACACTGTGCTGCTTCAACACACCTCAGGACTTATTTACAAGGAGGGAGTGCACCAGCTCCAAGAAAACAAATCAGGGATATGAAGAGGTTTTCTTGTACTGGCTCCAAGAAGAACATATTGGAGAGCTGGTTAAACATCTTCTTCATTAAGTTTTTTGAGTTGAAAAAAATCCACAAAGAACTTCTTTGTGAACACAGAAATTTAGGAGGTTTCGATGAAATGTTAGCAGCAGCACAGAAACTGAAACTCCTTTCTCTATCAGCTCTCAGAAAACACAAACCCTAACTCACCTTACACTAAATTTTGGCAGGATGAAAAAAAAGAAACCTTTCCACAGATGAGGTTCAGAAATACATAAGGTCCTGGAATACGTAAGGGAGCAGCAGTACTTGTGACACAAACACACCAACTGTTGCACAGGCTACCAAATGGCAGGCAATATTTTGGGAACACCCCACTCCCACACACGCCTACCAGGCCTAAAAGCACACGAAAAAAAGCAAGTGTGAAAGAGCTCAAGGCTAATCAAGAAAAAAAACTGTCAGAACCAAGAATAAGATCCCTCCTAGCCTATACTGTGTTAACCTGAACCCAACAGACACACGGCTCTTCTATAAGTCAGGCTCTGTGGATAAAGCCATGGCTCTGATGCTATGAGGGATTTCAAAAGACCAGAAAAAAAAAATAGAAGAAATGGGTTTGAAGCATAAGACTGCCACCACGGTTCATTCTTGTACCACTTTTAATTACTCTTAATCATCACAAACTCACAGAACTGTCCATTCAGAGTGGTAGGTGTCACTGAGGCTGAGGGCGTGTTGATGCAAAGAAGCAGAGAAGCAGGCGTATGTCTGGATTGCTTTAATTTTGTGGGTTTATGTCAAATGCTGAAACGTACTCTAATGCTCTTGCATATTTAATTTCCCTTGTTCTTTTCAAACACTAACAAATGTGACTGCTTGCGCTGCCAAGACGCTGCAAATTAAAACAATATCCACAGTCGAAATGCGACCTTGAACTATTGCTAGATCACAGCCCTGCTTGCACGAGGCACACCAGCAAGCGTGTTCCTCTCCCAGTGCAGTCCCTTCTCATGGCACATGTTATTCCAACATGCCAGTCTTGCAGAATAAAGTCCATTGAAATCAGGGTACAGTCCAAACTTCCCATGCATTGCAACGGGAATTTGTCTAGTAAAAATAATTAGACCTGCAGGGAACTGTTCCAGAGTCTTGCCAACACCAGTGAACAAAACCCTCAAAGCTGAGCAGTTTTAGCTCAGAAGTTCACTGATGTTCTCCCAGTAGGATCGCTCTTCATCATGAAAACTGAATGTACCACTGATATTTCGTGTGATGAAGACCAAGGCCTAATGAAAGGCATTTAAATCTGTGCCAGTGAAGAGGAAATTCAGACTTCTGAAAAGCAAAGAGATGTCTGAGCAGCTGGAAACACTCAGTATGATCCTCCAGCTGAACACAACTGTGCTGGCAGACAGGAAGAAAACTCAGGAAGAAAGCAGGGCTTGCTCTTACACACCACCCCATGGACTACCCTCTTAAAGGTTTCCTCCTGCCAAAAAAAAATAAGAGAGGAGACAGGAGGGAGAGATCAAGAACATCACATGAGAAAAGACAGCTGAGAGTAAAGTGTCAGCATTATCCATAGTCCAACACAAATGAAATACAACAGTCTTACTACAGCAGGACATACAGCTGGTGTCCTTCAAAAATCTTTCTAATGATGGAACCAGATTATTCAGCTCTCTTCTTCACAGAGAAATATGAAGAACTGGATACATGAGGAGAATGGTAATGCTTGGCCAATTAATCCATAGAGTAAATGCACTTACTTAAGATACAGCCACTAAAGGTAGAAAAGATTTCTGGTTTTCTGCCTGTGTGACTACAGCTGACTTCAAATTGGAGAAGAGAGATCACTCAGGATGAAGAATCAGTATTACAAGAGGAGATTGAAGGGGCTTAGCTTGTTTAGACTAGCAAAATAGCTGGTGAAAGGAGAAAAATTGCTCTCTACAAATCTATCTTGAGGATAAACACCAGAAGATAAAAGAACTATTTGACTTAATGGCCAATACTGGCACCAGAACAAATTAATAGAAATTGGCCATGAATACATTTAGGTTGGAAATTAAAAGAGGTTTCCTAATCACTACAGTAATTATGGTCTGAAACAGCCTGCCAGTGGGAACAGCAGAGAAGAATGAGTTCAGCTGCTTTTAAAACTGAACACCTTCTGAAGAGTTTAGAGAGTGGGGCCTGGGCTTGGGAACAAAGCTCTCAAGGCAAAGCACATTGGTCTATGGCTACTCATGGTCAGAGCAGTAGGTACTTTATATCCAACCTGCCATAGACACGAAGTTTATTTTATTCTGCACAAGATTATTAGCAGTGGCCTTGGTCCATACAGGTGTTTATGGTTCCAGAATCCCCCCAGCTGCAGGAAGTGTCTACCCTGAAGGATTTCCAACCATGACGCTTTTACAAGGAAGGGGGATTTCACCCAAAGTCCCTATGTACACATTTTACTTGATTCAGTAGCATTAAAAGTCCAGTCATTGTCATCCTTCAAGGCCTCTGAGAGAGTCCAAACTGACTTTCCTTGTGGCACAGGGTACTGCCTGTCCAGCCCCTTACAGACAGGGATCTCCATAACTGTACAGCACCTCATGGAATACCAAGGGAATATCTCATCTCCTCAAAGCTGATGGTAGCTTTGCCATCAGCTGCAGCAGAACTGGGATTGAATTTGGCTGTCTCCTGCTGGCTTGTGCAGTCCAGAAACTGAGAATTGACAGGTGGCAATTTGATTAAGTGCACTGGTATGAGCTGAGCTGGAGCCAGGATAGCCAGACCAGAACCAATAGGAGGGAGCAGCTGGTGGCTACTGATCCTGCTTGGAGAGCAGTCTGTCAAGTCAAAGACCACCATGGGACCACAACAATTTGTTATCCTCAGGCAAATGGACACAGGATTAGGCAATGGGCTGTGACTCCCTGAGTATCCAGCCACATGACAGGAGATTTGTGTGCAGGAATGAGCTGGGAGAAGCTCATTGTACAAGGGGTTAGAATACAAATTCAGGTGACTAACTGGCCTGTCTGTTCCATGAAACAAAACACTTGCTCATGTTATTTTTTTAAGTTATTTTCATTTTGAGTGTCTTTAAAACTCTATAGTTAGCATATGCCTTAATGAAAAGCCATTTAAAGCCTCTCCTATGATGCACAGAACAATTACCAGAGCAAATGCATCTGTAGGCTTTGTTTTCTTATTACTGGTGGTTGAATTTGGATTTGTATTGTTTACTTGAAATTTGAAATGTTGTTTTTCAGTATACAATGGGAGACCACAGATTGCAGGTTAACCTGCCTCGTTTGAAATAAACTGAAAGTCTAAATCACACCCAACCAATCCCTAACTATTTAAGTGAGACAGATGGGTCAACCCAGGCATTCTTGCCAAGAGAGAGGAGAGGTATCACTGTCTGTGGGAGGATGGGAGGAGGGAGCCACATAAAGCAGGGAGTGTTCCTCAACCAGCATCGTGGAGAGGAAAACTTCTCCACTGGAGGATTTGGAGACCAGAAGGCCCAACAAGTCCACTCCTAGTCTTTCTGTCTAGAGGCATCAAAGGTCAAAAACTACCAGCAAGGCTTGAACAGAATGCTCTGGGAAGCCAGAAGCCAATGCTCCTGTTATCAGATATCCTTAGAGTGACTTTTCACAAGCTTACTCTTGACAGTGAAGCCAGATTCAAATGTCAGTACTGTTTACCTGCATTTGAGGTGAGGTTGAGAAAGCCAAGATTGCTTAGCCTAGACAAAAAAAAAATACTCAGGAGAAAGGAGAATCTTGTCAATGTGTATAAATACCTGTCAGGGAAGAATAGAAATGACTTATAAACCTCATCTGTGCCCAGTAAAGAGGCAACAGGCACAAAATGAAACACAAGAGACTCCCCCAAACCCAAGAGTTAGTTACAAGGGAGTTGAATGTGGGAACTGGTTGCATAGCATAGTTGTGGAGTCTCCATTCTTTATGGTATTCAGATCTGACTGGATATGGTACTAAGAAAACTCTGACACTGCAGTGTGCAAGGGGCTTGAACAAGACAATTTCCAGAGCTGCCTTCCAACCTCAGTCACCTAAGATTGTCTTCCACAAACCACTGCTGTCTAGCTGCATAGAACAGTTCTTTTGGGTTGATTTTGAGTCGTACTGGTTCATCTGCCCATTTCCCACTGTTGTCAAAATAGACCATTTTGACATGAAGGTGTCTGTGATCCTGTGTGATAAAAGCAGGAGGCAGGAACACACAGGCAGCACTGAGGCTGGGTAAACAAGGAACACCTCTGAACACAGCTTTGTCAGTCAAGAGAAAGTGTCTTGGAAAGAAGACCCTTAGTGCTACAGGGTGAGCTGCTGTAATCATCTCACTGCAATGTCAAAAGTGCACAGAAAAGTTTGATACCCCACTTCTGCTTGATTTCAGCACGGGAACAACAGCAACTTGATGTCTCCCATTATGAGGGCTCTTCTGACACTCTCATCAGCCTCAAGAGCAACTAGAAACCTTGGACAAATCTGGTCCTTCATCTCTCTCTACTTCAGCTGATTCCCTGTAAAGTGTGTGCCGCTGCTTTGCCTGCCCCAGCAGATTTAAAAGAAGAGCCTATCCCTTGCACTAGCCAGAATGGATGTAACATGCAGGAAATGTTACATGTAAAAAGCCTTTTTTTTTTTTCTCATTCCTTCTTCCTGAGCAAAACAGTATCTGCCTGAGTCCACTGGCTGATGACTCAGGAGAAGTTTGTTCATGAGTGCAGAAAGAACTTGCCAGTGTTTCCTATTAAAAAAACCCCATGAGACCTGAATAATTAATAACCTACTAGTGAAAAATTGGTCTAATTACCAAAGCAATCCCCCCCCCAAAATGTTAATTGCTTGGCCTATGTTCCTCCCTCAATGGAATGACTATATTGACAAATCTCATATAGGAAGAAAAATCTGGTGGCCACAAGATACACTTGTTACAAATGGATCAATAGCAATTATGAAGTTTTCTTGCATTTCTGAAACTGCTTCAGGCTTCAATCTATCTTAAGACAATATCATACATTTTTATCAAGGTACTTTTTCTCCCTTTTTCGCTTCAGCTGAAGATGATTCGTATTTTGCTGGGGACAAAATAAACATGATGAAAATTTTTAAACAGTTTTAAACAAAGGAACTCATTATCCAGCATTGGCAAAAGCATTCAGTTAAATTGCACTCGTGGTTGAAATTAATTTTCTGAAGCAAATTCTGAAAGAGGTAGAAGCCAACAATCAATAATCTCTTAATGAGGTGCAAGAAAAACATGTGTAGACATGACAGGTTTTGATGGCTAATGAGCTTCAGAGGAAGAACATTGTTCAGAGGAAAACTCTGAAAGGCACAGAAAATTGATTAATTGCTAGACCAAGATATTGCAGGAACGCATTTGGAAATTTGGCAGCCCTCAGACCTCATAGCATTTACACCTCCTCTGCGACGTGTTAACTTTACAAAACATTATCGCTGAAGGGTGTTGTTTTTCTACCCCCCTCTCTCTCTAGTCCCTAACTCAGAATCAATCTGCTTGCTGTGATTTGTTTCCTCAGAAGCAAAGTTACCTGGTAAAACTTTCCCATATTGTTTGTGGGGATGAAAAACTGAATGCAAAAGACAGGCCATGGGGGGTCCTGTTTTTCTTTTGTGTTAATAGATGCTCTTCTGGATGTAAGACATAACTAGGCTAACAGACATTTTGGTCTTCTGTCACTCGTGCTCACAAGTGTCAGCAACACAACATAAAAGATTTCACATTTACCAAAAAAGAAAAAAAAGATCAAAAGAGCATGACCTATTTTCCTGCAGTTAAACACCTTCTTTTAAGGTACAGAACTAAGCTCCACTCTATTTCCAGTCAGCAACAAAGACACAGCTCACGTAGGTGGGAACACAGGATCCCAGCAGCGGGAACATGGAATCCCAGCCTGGGACAATTGATGCCTTCTTTGCCTGGGTCTTTCTGCAAAGTGTGGTCTTGAGGAATCCCCTGAGACCAGTGGGAATGTCTGGAGAAAGGTTTACCTGCTGTAGAGGATGATCAGTTATGGGAATATTCAAACAAATTGGACAACAAAATCCTTGGGGCTTAATGGAGGCATCCATGAACGCTGGGGGCCAATGTCACTATGAGGACACTCCCAATAATCGCAGGGAGATGGGAGGTTCCTGTAGACTGGGTGGAAGAAAATGTTGCTCCTACCTTCAAGGAGGGCAAGGAAGGGTTCCAGGGAACAACAGGACCATCAGTCTTCCCTAATCCTTGGAGCAAATCCTCCTGGAAACCATTTCCAAGTATATGAAGGACAAGAGGGTGATTTGGAGTGGTCAGAATGGATTTTAGAAAGATGAATCATGCCCAACCAACCTGACAGCCCTTTGCAATGAAATGATAGGCTTGATGGATGAGGGAAGAGCAATGGATGTTGTTTATTTTGACTTCACTGAGGCTTTTGCCTTAACTTGTCTGCCATAACATCTTCCTGGACAAAATGATGAAGTACAGACTCGATAAACAGGCTGTGAGGTGGACAGAAAACTGCCTGAGCTGCTGGTCTCAATGTGCTGTGAGTTCCTGCCCTCTACTATCACCATCTCAAAAGGTTTCACTTTCACAGATAGCAGAGATTACGTCCCACATGCCCCCTTCCTTTCCAGCAAAGCCATTAATACAGCCAACATACATTTTGTTCTCCTAACCTGAGGAGTGACCACCTTGGCCAGAATCAGGAGATGAATAAGCAGCCTACCTTTTTTTTCTTATGTGAAGTAAAATATTTTTCCACAGAATGTACAAGCATCTTTCTACAATAAATAAACATACTTCATCAATGATCCAAACACACTTAAGGATCAAAACACACTGAGGCTTCACTAACTATATGGGCAATATAAGGAAATACAAATACAGGTGAAAGAAAAAAAACATGAAGATAATTTATAAGTCCAAAAGTTAAGACTTCAAAGTCAGCTGTAATCACCTGTAAACTCTTTGAATACTGATTGGACTGGGAGATCATAAGTGATCCCACTATCTTAGATGGTGACCTTGTCTTACTTGCAGTGCCTCTTTTTATAAGCAATCTGTGCCTCAAGGTCTTTATTAAGGAGACAGATGGTTATTTCTACAGAGGTGTCCTCTTATACATAAGGCAGAGACTAGAAGACAAATATCTCCTCACCAACAACATAAGACATAATAAAGAGATGAGGAGAAAAATTATCCTATTTACATGCCCCCTCACACACTGACCACTCCTGCAGAGTTGCTGTATGATTAACAGCAAGTTATAAATGGGGTAAACTCATCTGAGAACCTCATTTGATCCCAGAGACAAAAAGCAGTTACCAGCACATCTAGACATTGATCCAGAAGCAAAATGGCCTTTAAGGAGTGCAGGCAAGAACACAAGGCAGTGGCTTCAAGAATCCCATCTCTGCTGATAAATGTGATACACCAATTACTTCTCCTCACTCCCTGTACTCATTCTTTTTTCATTTACTGCCTAGCAAGACACTCATCACTTCAAGGTAGTGATTCTCTCTCACTGCCAACATGATTAGGAGCTTGTTCTTGTTTAAAGCCTCTAGCTGTCATTTTTATTTTTGAAAACATTGTTTGGGTTAAACACTCCCAGAATGCTGCAACTTAACCCTTGGGCACATCAAGACACAAAGTTCCTATATATGGGGATAAATTTAGCTTTGTTTTAGGGATATAAAGTTAGCAGTTTGGGCCGTTATTGGAGCTGTCCAAGACTTTATGTTGTGGAGCAGATGGACACCATCTCATTTGCCCTACTGTGATTCACAAACCAGATGTTTCCCAGCCTCACCCTTGCAGAGCCCAGTGCCCCTCCAGCTGTGTTTCTCAGTCAGACAGACAGAGATTGATAGCAGCACAGAACACATCAGAAGAGGACTTGAAAGTCATTGAACAAAGACAGAGAGTCTCACACATGGGGACAGGGACACAAACAAAAGGGGGCAAATAAAAGCCCAGTTAGGCAACGGTGTAAAAAAAACAAATTGTGAATTTATTTATAGGGTTTTTAATTGTATGAAAGAATTCTTCAGTTAAGAAAGCATTTGAGAAATAAAGTAAGGAACAGACCTGCACCAGGCCCTGATCAAAACATGAAGATCCAAGCTCTCCAGTTTTAACTTCTAGCCTAGTGATAAATTTGTTTGGCTGGAATGCAGGAGGACAGGATTTGAATTCCTCTTCTATCCCAGAGGCTGAATGTCTTCTGTCTCATATCAAACAATCTCTTATCAAAGCTCAGTTATGAAAATACAGCAACATGGCTTGCAACTCATATCTCTTTCATCTAAATGTGCAGACATGCAGCAGGGCCATCTGTCCATGGACAAGGTCAAACAACAAGAAAGAATAAAGTCTCTTGGACCCAGCTAGAAGCACGGAAAACTCACATACCCTTGGTTGGTCCCTCAAGTAGGATCATGACAGAAGAGAGGGGACAAGGCTGGAATTCAGCCAGAGCCAGGAGCTCCTGCCTCACATAAAGGTATTGCAAACCAGTTTGTCAAGGAGTCTGAAAGGTGTTCAGTCCTACAAGTACCCTGACCACAAGTCTCAAGAGTTACTGGCAATAGCAATGTAATTATTCCCCCATGCAAAACAAAGAGCTCTAAGAAAAGGAACCCAGTACCTCCTGTCTTAGAAGAATCTCCAAACCTAGTGAGGTTCAAGTGGGAAATGAGGGTTCTTCACCCCCCAGGTAAAGAGAAGATTTGAACAGTATCTCACACCAAGGTCCTAAGATTGTTGCAAAATGGAGAATGGGGGAAGGGGGAAACAGAATAAGTGAATAACACATCTGATCACTGCTTTGAGAGAACAGCAGCTGACCCTCCTCAGACTCCAGGAGAGAGTGATGACAGTGAACCCCTGCTGGGGAGACATCACTGACATTTAGGCACCACAGCACTGAGTCCTTCTGCTCATCAAGCTTTCAGTCTGATTCAAGACTCACCGAGTCAATGTAGAGTCACACTGATTTCAGTGAGCTAATTAAGTCTTGAGTACTCATAAGCTTTACTGTGACCTAATCCCCATTAGAGCTGTAATTGTACAGATTGATTTATCATTTGATACTGAAATTGGTTAGACTCCAAGCAATAAACTCTTTCAGACAAGGCCATTTTTTTTTAACAAAAAAGTATGGTGTTTCACAAAGTTAACCTTTTGGAGGAACGTACAACTGAAAATTATTTCAATGGCATTTTGACTCTCAAAATGCTTGTCAGAATGGAAGTTCAGCATTTTTTCAGATACTTACACTGCACTTACACTCTGAAGTTAAATTTAAAAGGTTACAGCATCTTCTCAGAAATACAAATTGCAGCCCCTGGCAGCTCTACTCCCAAGAGTTGTTGTAACCCCCTGCTGTGTCTGTGCCTCACGTTCTCTTCCCTGTCTGGTCCACAGAGGAGGAGAGTCTGCTGAAGTTGCCAAAAAGAAGCTTTTGCCAGAAGTCCCACCTCCTCAAAAGTTGTTCCATAAGCAGTGGAACTGTTGAAGCCTGTTTTCCTATGCTTTGGTGCCCTGCAGCCAGATTCTCCTGTGCCTAACAAGGTGCTAGACCTTCCCTCTCAAGTTTTCCTGCATCAGGGGTGTTATTCCAGCCTTTACCCACGTGAATTCCTTCCTGCCTAACAAGAGATGGAGCCGACCTTCCCTCCCCATCCACTCTCAGGAAACCATCAGGATGCAAATTACCCTCTCTGTCAAACTCAGCCACAAGAGACCAGCAGGTTTAGAAGTCATGACAGTGCACAGGCAGGTGCATGCCTGTACACACACAAACATCCCCCCGTGCTCAGAAGCCTGGCTTCCTAAGGAAACCAGCCTAAAAATAACCAGCTGTAGTTGCAATGTGAGCTGTGCCTCTGCTCCCTGTCAGTATGCATTAGAGCACTTCTTAATTTCACATTTCCGTGGCTTGTCTCAAAAGAAAACCTGGTATTTCTCCTGTGATCTTTTCCTAGCTTCTTTATATTTTTACTGCTGTGTATTCATATTGTTTTCCATGTCAGAGCAGTCCCAAGACTGCAGTATAGGCTTAGACATTCTGCATTCAACTTCTTTGCTTAAAGTACTTTATAAGGCATGAATTTTAATAATTGTTAGAACAGTACATTTTATTTTTAACCTGCAATGTAGCTCACTTTATATGCAACTCAGGCAGAAATCTACAAAAGGTAATTTAGCTGGTAACTGGCACAGTCTATATATGACAGCAAAAAAGCACTGTCACTAAAAAACACTATATTTAGTAACTATGTAGCAGAAGGAGTTAAAAGAGGTCTTTTTTTCTCCTTCATGGAAACTATTTCTGTAGATTGGATCTGGTAAATGCAAAGTATCACATGCTAAAGGCTCCTGTGCAAGTACTTTTGGTCGTTTTTTTGAGAAAATCGTTTATATAGTAATACTTGAGATCTTCTATATGGTCTTGCATTGAAAGTCACAATAAAAAGTTTGCATGTGCTCTTTCTCCACTGTCTGCTTTTAGCTGGGCACCATACCCTCCTCTCCAGCACTGTCCTATTTGTGTTTCTCTGACAGCAGGAGCCTCACAAAAAGTGCCCTTTTATTTTTTCTTTCTGTGCAGTAATAGTTCTTCATCACAGAAATCCAATATAAGCTACTTATTTTCAACACATTCTGTAACACAGAACCTTTGCTCACAAGACAGACTTCTGGAAAAATAATAATCCTGTATAATACATCTAAATCCCTCCTGATCAGTAGCATATTCCCCAATAATTTCCGTGATTCAGCCAAGTTTCCACTCAGAGGCACAAAATCTGGAGGGGAGAAAGCTGAGCCGTCCAGGTGGCACAGACAGCATTTCACATCATTCCAGCAGCTCAGGAGCTCCTGCTTCTGCTCACTGTCTCAAGTTCAGGGGAGGGACACGGACAGAAGCAGAACTACAGTGTTTGCTGAGCACCAGATCTCCTTACAGCAGACCAGAGGCCCAAATATTTAACACATCGCAAGGGAAGGTTCAAACAGAGAGCACCAAGAAAGAAAACGGTGCAGTCATAGCACCAAAGCACACTGTTTTTGTTTATGTTTGCCAGAGTTTTCAACTGTTTATCGGAACGGCAACAGATGGCACAAGGCAAGCGCACGCACTTTTTCACAGTTTCCTACAAAACGAACAGATGTCTTCATTACATGCTACATGACCGCGTTTAACAAAATGTGACAAGAAGCAGAGGTAGAGAAAAATGGCATATCCCTTTCCTAACCTGAATTGCCTCTTGGCACAGATTTGAGCTGTGCCTGAGCGTGGGGCTGAATGCACAAGAGGGAGCTCAGAGGGATTTTTCACTTGTCTCAAACCCGTCGTATCCAGCGTGCGTCGGAAACAGAGGCAGGGGCTTGGGTGGCTCCATCCCTAGGGACACACAGCAGATCTCTGGATCAGCCAGGATGGACAAGGAGATGTTTTCATCATCTCTCCTTTGGAATGTTTTCAGGAAATAACAGTGCTCACCTGCATGAGGGGAGCCCCTCCAACAGAGCCCATATGAACCTTGACAGCTTTTGTTTCTGCCAAAAAGGGATGTGTTAGCCACAGACAGCCCTTCCAGAGCCTCAGCAAGAAGATAAAGCAGACATAAATGGTCAAAATCCTAAAGGTTCTCTAGTGATGTGACTGAGTAGAGCACCATCCACAAAATAAATCTATTCTGAAAGCCAGGCCCGTGTTGGGTTAAATACTGCCTGTCTGCTCATCTGAGGGGCTCAGCAATTCCAGGAAATACATGTCTTGCCACACTAGGGGGGATAAGAGCATGAAGCTTGCTCTGTACTGGAGATCAATGTGTTCAACATTCATTTTTGCTAATTGCTGCTCCAGAAATCAGACAGACTTTCTTTTATTTTCAAATCAGCTAAAGAAGAAATGGAGAGAAGTGTTCAGGTTTGGTGGGTAATGGGCACTTGACATCCACTCACTCAGTTCTTCTGAAACTAGCCATGGTTCCTAGCACAGAGTGAATCAGAGTAAAATCACAGCTGATGTGAAAATTTTACAATAGGGCAGCAGACACTCATATATGTTATTTAGTTTCTGCTGGAGGGAACAAGGCCAACCCTTTCAGACAGCTCTCTGAGTTAGACCATAGACATAACTTGCAAACCCATGTGCTTTTTGTGACTGTAAAGACAGGGACAGAAGCAGAAAGGTCTTGTGCAAAGCACAGGCTTGGACATATTTCTTCCAGCTGGAAGATGGAAGAATTGCTTAAATGCAGAACTATATTCCAGCCTCTTAAAGAAAAATTTAGACTCCTCATAATAAAGCCAAAATCTGTCTTCAAGCCAGGCTGTCACAACACAGTGGGAAGACAAACCCATAGTGAACAGAACAGACTTTGCAGGCACTTCCCTTTGCCCACAATATACATAGCTACAAAGGAAGGGACCGAATCCTGTCCCCCTTCCCAGAACTTCTCCAAACAGGCCAACAGTGGAAACTTTCATTTTGCAGAATGCTAAATCAGCTAGTCAGGGTTTTGTCAGGCACCAGATGTGCCAGTGAGGCAAATTCTCTTTCCAACACCATCTCCTAGTCTTGCTGGGTAAACCTCAGAACTGACTGTCTTTCTCCTTGCACTTTAAGGGCTGTACAGTCTCCATGAGGGGCTTTATACAGTCAAGATAGCAGTGTACAAACAAACATTGGCAGACTACCTTTTTGGGAGGTGCCATCTGCCAGCCCAAGAGCTAAGGCCCAGGATCTCCTTCATCTGGTAGCAGGTCACCTCAAAGCTCCTGAGATATCTGCAAATTTGCCCATCTAGACACACACTGTTGGCCTGCAGCATTGTGCAGGGGGCTTCATAAAGTCATAATCCAACATGAAACAGAGAAGGCTCCAGGGTTCAGCACAGTAGACAACAGATAAAACTATTTATCAACATGCTATTTATCAACACCTATTTGCATCAGTGAGCTGTTGATCAGGCTGATTGACATGGCCTGGCACAATGACATGTGGCATCCCTGAGCTGCACTTTGCTGTCCCTCTCAGTCACAGACAGGGCTGGGTTCTGCACAGTGACAAAGGGGGGACTCCAAAGAGCCTGGAATCCACAGAGCAGCCATCTGATTGCTCCTCATTTTACCCTGCCAGAGGCAAAACTACAAGTCTCGCTGGAAAAAGAGTTGCCCCTCACTCATTTTAGGCAATGCATCCTCTTCTACTCACCCATGGCTGGCTCTCTTGGGACAGCAGAGACAGCCTTTGCTGCTGGTAAAACTCTCCCACATAAAATGAAATATCTAAAACCCATCTATATTCCCATTCTCAACATCAGAAATGACAGCCCAGGTAAATTCTTTGGCTTTCAGATAACTTGTGCTCAGCCTAGCAAAACTCCATTCCTAGCTAGTTAGGAAGACACCAACCAGGCTTCTACTTCAGAATACCATTTTCAGGAGTTGATCCTGTGCTGATGAGAGGCTGTAGAAGCTTTCCCAAGGATTTCAGCAGATAAAATCAGTCCCTCTGGTAGCACAAAAACCAGAACGTAATTGCAGGATGACTACCATCCCCTGAGGAGAGAAAAAATATCAGGATGCAGCAGAGCAGGAATTCACCCAAGGAGCAAGGAACAAAACATTTATCATGATTTCAGGCAGGAGCACTCTCACCATTCTTTCAATCATTTTATGACTTTAATGACTGGCTTTTCATTGTCTCAGCAGCTTGCAGAATTTTCTCCTCCCTTCCCCTCATCTCCACCCTGAAGATTTCATCTGCAGCTGCTCACAGAGGTATTGTCCACCTGGAAGGCAGTGACTGCTAAGCCCAAAGTTTCTTGTGGAGCTACTGCTCTTAGCAAACTGCTCTCACAAGCCTTATGTTCATCACCAGTTCTCTGGGACTCTTCCTTGTGGCATCTGGCAGCCCCTCCAGCGATAAGAGATCACACAGGGTCTCATTAGCAGCACAAGGCACTTCACAGCAGGGGCTCTGTGCATCAGTTGCAGTGATGTCCTTAGTATTTATGTCCTGAAAGGAAGTGTAAAAATACAGGCAGTGGTGACACAGAACACTTCTTGCATGTGACTCCAAAATCTACAGCAACAGTATCAGCTACAGCACGAAAAGCAGAACCCCAAATCTATCCTGTGTTTGAGTGCATGTCTATGTTTTCATGAGCACATTTAATACAACCCTTAATGCACTTACCCTGCACAGAATGTTCAAAGTTTGACTGTTTCCACAACACTAAAAGCTTAAAAATCTTCTTTCTAGTGAAAGGGGCCAGGGGGTTTGAAACTAGATGGTCTTTAAGGTCCGTTTCCACCCAAACCATTCTATGATTCTATGAAAAGCCAAATATGACAGAGACTTCAAATGTCTACATCAAGTGGTTAATTCCTGCATGTGTCTAGAACTGTGACATGGGCGTCCTTCCCACCCAGCCCAGAAGTCACTTGTCACCTCCTTATCTTAGCCAAAAGTTCATCGGAGTCTCTGTCTTCATGTTGTCTCCTTCGAAGAGAGACAAAAGTGGATACATTGCAAATCACATGTTTTTCAACAAAAAACTACTCATTAAAATATTTACTTCAGAATAGGGCTTCTAGGTTTGAGGTTCTCTACAGCCTGAGACTAGAAGCTCAGTTTCTCACTTTAGGTGATTCTCTTCTCCATTAAGCTAACATTTCTTCCTGGCTATTTACATTTTACCTATCTTGCCAGAACCCACAAGAATAACAGATAAGACCAACCTACAAGCCAGGAAGCACAAAGAGCTGTGACAGAGAAGCCCTGCCAACCCTGACATCATTCATACCATTAGCAAAGAGACCCTTTGATGCTCAGATTACACCTCTTCAGCACTAGAAGCTGTCTTTGTTGTTGTTTTAAACCAATTCATCCGTACAATTGCACGCACTCTAAAGGATCCATTGAAGAAAATGTGTGTAATCTGGCTTCTGCTTCAGCATTTTCCCCAGTACACAGGAGGGGAAGGGTCTCTGGCACTGGCATCTCATTGGTAGAAAAGTCAGAAGGTTAAATAGCCTGAGTTATCTGGACATATCAGACATTCCTCTTGGAAGGAAGCATGAGCATCCTGAAGCAAAGTTTCTCCTTCAGAAATTCAACCCTCCAGTTCTGCTTCCTCCAAAAATACTCTGCCCTATGAGTTATCATCAGCTGCAGAGAGTGAGAAAAGACCATCCACAATTTGTTACATCTTTTGCTCAAAGATCACTGCATAATGAAGAGAGAGACCAAATCAGACAGCAGGTCTTCCGTAAACTGAGCATTTGCTTACACACCAGAAAAGGAGCTCATAAGACTATGTTTAACACCATCTGGGGATCTTTCCATACAATATTACCATCAATAATAACAGAAGCATAGCTACAGATTGTTGTACTCTGTGACAGCTAAATATATCAGGCTTAATTAGATAACACAGACCAAAAAGCAAAAATCTGCAAACACAAGGGAATGCAACCACAAAGGCCAGGAAGATGAAAGAAACCCTACAAATTAAGTGAAGGGATGAACCTGGATTGCAATCACCAGTCTCAACACCATAACTGAAATTTAGGAAAGGTCAGCTCTAAATAAAGAGCCTGGTTTGAACTGCACAGCTGGGGTCTCTCTGTGACTCAAACCAGAGAGCAGGCTCCAAACACCCCCCCACCAGAGCTAGAAAGAATGCACTGGGGAATTTACCTCAGCTGGTGTATATCAGCCTGGCTCCATTGACTTCAATTAGCGTGATGTTAAATCTGCAGTGTTGACTTCAGTGGGATTACAGTGATTTACATCAGCTGAGGAGCTAGCATTTCACTTTCAGGCAGACTCTTCTGTAGCATCTTCATTAGTGGAAATGCCATATAAAGAGAAGAAAAGGAGACATACTTTGTTCTTATGTCTCCAACTACCTCCTGTAATGGGCATATCACAAATGCAAGACATAGACTGGCAGCCAACTGTAATTAGCTCTGTTTTGCTCCAGTTCAATCTGTGGTTACAATTACCCTTTCTTTGCTATAAAGATCCAGCTAAGAATTGCTGGAGCCACTCCTTCCCCTTCCTGCCTCTCCCCTTTATTTAACAGCTCTAAACACAGGTTTTCATAAAGGCACAAGGTTCTTGCCCTTTCCTGTGCATCACAGCTGGCCATTATTGCTAGCAGCCAGCCTTCTCACTTCCCAGCTCCATCTTCCTGCCTGTTTTCCCTAAACCTATAAACACAGGAATAACTATAATTTTGCTGGATATCACACGTGTATCCCAGGTTTGAATTCTACAAGATACTTAAATCCAATAAACTGAAACGTGTGACAAGACACCATGGTCCTCCCACAGGCTGCACTGCTAGATGTTGTTGGAAAGCAACATGCTGGTTCCTCTCAGATTCTAGATAAGCCACTGCTTGTTAAACATTGAAAATATTATCTGGAACACACAAATATGGTCTTTTGAGGAATCCAGGGAAGGCATCCATAATTCCTTCTTCTAGATACCCAACCTCAGTGGTGTGCTTAGGCTGCTTCACAGCTGTGGAGACTTCAGAGACAATTTAAGAGCTAAACTAGGAGTTTACCTCTCCCCAAGGAATATATAACATGTCTAAGATCATAAATTAGGTACCTTTATTAGAAAGCCTTAAGATGGCATGAATATTCTCAAAGTACCTGTAAGATCCATTTCCTCCCTGAACTCTTTTTATCACCTGACAACATGAATCAGACAAAGTGAGGAACTTTGCTTAGTCCAGGATTCTCTTAAAATATGAACACCTTGAGATTTGCTCAGCTGTTCAGCATCAAGTCCTGCTGCCCAGTACCAAAACTATGTTTTGAGTGGAATTATGTAAATCATGGACTTCACATTTCCTGGTCAAATTGCAGTGGTTTCAAACTGATCTGAAATGGACATTTGAACGTCTCAGTGAAATTGGCTGTTTCAAATACTTTTTTCAGCCTGAAACAAAATATTTCTCTCCAATGTTGTTTTAAATTTACCTTTTGCTACAATTTGTCACAATGTTCTAAGGTTTAACTCAAAAAATGTAGCATTTTAACTTAAAAAAATTTCTCTTATGAGTCATTTTTAATCTGAAAGTATAAGAGACCAAACCCAGCTCTGACTAACATGTCTAGTTTCTTCAAAAATTCATTTTCAGTAAATAAACAGGATGTTTAAATGAAAAACATGCCACTCTAATTTGTGCATCAGTAAAAATACACACATAAAGGTCCCAAAATCTTATACTAATCTATGCAAAACCAGGGATGATTTCCTACCAAGTACTGGTCCTCTAAAGACCACTTTGAAGAACAAAGTTTCTCTATGACCCAGCCAAGTGCTCCTCAGAAGAAGAGTTGATTTAACAGAGAATGGCAAAATTCATAGCTTGTCACCTTTTCATAGCTTTTTTATATTCTTCACTAAGAACAAAGTCACATGTAGGCTCTGGTATAAAAATACCTCCTTTACTGGGACAGGCTGTGACTTGGCTACAGGAAAGGTGCAATAATTTCTCCTTGCACACATGCTTTACAAGCTATGATGCCTCAGAGTCTCCTGTTTCCTTGTTTCCTCTTTATCTTCCTACCCTCGAGGGCCTAATACCCACCACTCTTTCCTGGAAAATAACAAGAATCATACTCTCCATGGATACAAAGCGCTCCTTTCTGGTAATTAAATAACATTTTCAATTTAATGGAATGTGAAGGATGGGTTAAAACTGACTGTAGAAGGAAATAAAAGTGCATACACTACTTAAAACTTTTGAAAAGCATAGTTATATGTGAAAAGGTTCATATTCCCTTAGATGAGGCTTATTCCTTCCTTATGTATTTGTACAGCAGTTGTCATCTCACAATACTGGGATTTAAGATTCACTCTCCAGTTATTGGTCATCATCTCCTACAGAGCTGTTAAGCCCAAGAAAATGCCTTTTTGTGTCAAGAATAACTTTTGTCTGGAGTGTTTCCTGGATAGTTGATAAGAGGATGAATTTACTTTTTTAGGAAGATGTCACTGAAATATCAGACACGCTGCCCACTTTGGTTGTTATCATTTCATTGTTACTATTTTTTTATTTCCCCTGCAAGCTTCCTGCTTTCAGGATTTTTCCTCTTTCCCTCTTTGTCCTCTCACAGAGCTCAGAGATTTTTCCTCTGGTTTTGCATCATGCCACTTTTCCAGTCCTGGTTTGCATAACACATTCCTACTCTGCTGTGTTTTTAAGCCTCAAACTAAAGTAATTTTAATTTTAACCATACAACTGAATTTAGCTCTTCTGAAGGTCTTTAGTTTAAGTCAAATGGGACATTTTGACCTTCTTGCAAGACAGCTGCAAATGACATCAAGCACTGCCATTCAGCAGCTGCATCTGAAAAAAGAAAGAATATAGAATTATGAAAAAAATTGTCAGAGACCAGGGAGAGAGGAGGCATGGATGACAGAGAGTTCCCAACTTATTAGAAATCACAGGAGAGGATAGGAAAAGTTCTGGGCAGCTGCTCTGAAGTGAGATACTGACCTACAGGAGCAGCTTAAAAATCGTGCAGGTTTTGTAATTCTAGTTCCTCTTGTCCTTGTCATTCTAGTTCCTCTTACTTGACTTTTGAGTAGCTAAATATAGATTCTATTTCCAGGTTTCGAGAGAGAGAAAGAGATCAGACTTTTGGCTGCTCACACGAGCCCAGGAAGCTGGGATTCAGGACAAAATATTAGATCTTTTGACAAATCATGTGGGTATTGAGTACAGGTTAAATGGTGCCCTGAGCAACCTGCTCTAGTGGGTGATGGTGATGTTCCTGACCATGGCAAGGGAAGCTTGGATTTACATGACTGATGTCCCAACTATCCCAAGATTTTGTGGTTCCATGACTCACTGGAAGTGCAGAGCTCTGAAACAGCTACACTATAGCAGAAATTAAGCAAAGAAAATTATTCTGCTCTTGATGTTTTCTATCTCAAAAAGGAGTGGAGGAAGCCCCAGACCTTCTCCCCTTAAAAAGGACTTGGTCTTTAAGCTATCCTCTCTTTCTCATTCTTTCATCTCCCCTCTTTTGACTCCTCCTTTCCTAATTTCTTTGTTCCTTCCTCTTTCTCAGTGATCTCACTCCAAGTTCAAACGTGGTGCTTTCCCTGCACTCTTACTGCCCCAGGTCCCATCCCAGGGAGCCAAGGACAACTCCTGCTGCCATCACCAGACATTCCCAACAACTCTGGTGGAGCCTGTGGCTGTGCCCTTAACTTCCCTCTCCATGTAATAAAATTTAATGACCGTTTGAGTTTACTTTGACAGAGAAATAAGGGATCCTCTTCATTAGGTAGATATTTTCCAAATACTAGCTTCACCCTATTGACAGCTTTATCTGTATCTGGCAGGCCTGTAATTACACAAGAAATTAATGTAAGCTCTGTTTTTAAGGTTGAACATTTATTGAACTTTTACCTAGGAGCTGGAAAGTGGTAATCCAATGAATTGTATGAAACCAATAAGAGCACTAAGATTTTGTACACATCTCAAATATCTCTCCTTGCCATGTCAAATGTTTTAAAATTCTTGATCGTTAATTTTTTTTTAAAGAGTGTCCATTCAAAAAATCTTTTTCTTTAATCTTTGCCTCTGTGTTCCCTATTCAACATTTTTAATGGCCCTTTTTTCTAATACCACATTCACCTCAAGTGACATTAAGCTGATGTAATAGAACCATTTTAATCAGTAACAATCAATTTTATTGCTATGAAAACCTTAGGGACAGAACATTAAATACATACCATGTAATTAGTTTTGATCAAACAAGCCTTCATTTTAGCAAATCAAATATAATGAAAAGGAAATTTAACAACTATAAAAACCTATGGCATAAAGTAGGAGTGAATATGCATTCTATATGCACAGCGGTATAGCAGCATATTTCATTTCATCCACACACATAATCCATGTGAAGGCAAAGATGAGTTCTGGAAAGTCTTTTGAAATGAAGGAATGCCCCAAATGTTCTTTTATTGATAATATCTACTTTAATTGCTTTGTTTATAAGCTACGTCAGTGGTTGAATCTTAGAAGAGAGTTCAGCCTGTGAGGAGGCTGCAGAAGCACTTATTGAATGCACTTATTGATGCAATGAAACCAAGATGAGAAGCACTCCTGATGAAAGCAGAGTAAATATCCACTACCCAGCTACTGATAAAACCAGAGTTTCCACCTCTGTATTTATTCACAGGGTAATTAATATCTGACACGATTCTGCACCCTCTGTGCCAGTGAGGCTGGAAGTGTTTACAAACAACCATTAGTCCTGTGTCAGGAGAGCAGGCTGGGCACATAACAGCCTCTCCTGTAGGCACAGACCAATATTTCTCCAGCAGCCAGGAACTCCAACTGAGGTCACTAGCAGCATGAAGGCACTTTATTCTGTTTCTTACCAGGACCACGTTCTTGTGCAGCTCATGATATTTGTCGAGCAGGAACACTTAATAGGACTGAGGGGATTTGGTGACGAATTTTTCTTTTTCATTAGCCAGGGGTTGTTTTGTTTGAAATTATTTGGAAAATATAAATAATGTTTCCACACTTAGTAATGGTCCACTGGGGGCATATTTAAGTTGCAATTCATCAGCCTGGAGTTTTACCACCCAGAGCGTAACACGAGCTACAGTCACTGAGGCACCATCTCTCCAGCCAGGATTCAGCAGTCTCCTCCTCCAGCCTTCTCTCCTTCTTTTCTTGGCCAGATGACCTCCTGGTCCTTGGGAAAGACTCAATTCGTTTTTCAGATAGCCATTAAGATTACTTTATTCCACCAGAGGGGAACTGAAGAGCTGCACCAAAATCCAGAACAATTGACAATATTTTCTTCTCAACAGAAAATTGGATTTTTTACTAAGCTTAAAATCTCTTCAATGAAACTAGATTGCTTCAGAAAGTCTTCAGATTCTAAATCAGTTTTCCCAGAGCAGATTTTGGTTCAATATTTTCAAGGGGTTCTCATCAAAAAACCCAAAGCTTCAAAACAAAAAAGTCCTTGCAACTTTCCTGGAAAAGTTCTTCACTAAATTCTGTCTATAAAAATTACAAGTATTTGCTACTTTCCTCAACTCTTGCAACATGAAAAGAAGGCATTTCCTTACTAGTTCTACTGAAGCATTTTCAGGTCCTGGTTTGTCTCACTCTTCCCCACATAAATCAGGAACTACACCATAGCCAAGAGGCTGTAACTCCATCTGAGGGAACCCTTCACACTTTGTCAAAAGTATTCTCTGCAGAAACCAAGGAATCTGATGCAATGGAAACCCTGTGGCCCAAGAACTGAGACCTGAGTTTTGGGGAACTGCAACCAGTGTTCAAGTTTGGGAAGGGCTCATGAGAAGGGTGAGAAGGGCTGAGGATGGGATTTCCTGAGGCTCTGGATTTGGGGCATGGCACATCACTCCAGGGCAGAAGAGCCTTGGTCTCCAAGTCATGGCCATGGGATGGGACTTGGGACCCTCAGAGTCAGAGGTTCCAAACGTTCTCACAGGCTGCTGTCCCAGCCCTGGGCTAGATCCCTCCTGCAAGTTGCCCCAAAGTCGGTGCTCCTGGGACGGCAGAGCAGCAGCCCAAGGGGATTGTCTGTGATGGAGAGCTGGGGCTGTGAAAGCTGACTGGCACTGGCACCAGTCCAGCCACAAATCCTGAGACACAGAGCAGCTGCTACCAGCAGCAAAACTGACAGGATCATCGATTTCTCGGAGAAGCTGCAGCATCTGGGGAGCAGATTTCATTTCGGAAACGCTGTGTGTTGATGTGTCAAAAACAGTCTTTCCTTAGGTTTCCTGGTCCATGTGAAGTAAAGAGGAAGGCTTGTTTTAGACTGAGAAGGGAAAAAAAAACCACCACGGTTTTCTGCCACCTGGAAACCCTGGGGGTTTAGCTGTCTATATTTGGCACAGTCTATGTCTGATGAAGGAAAAGAATTGGGCAGAGAATCCTGCAGGATCAGCCTGACCCATCCCTTTGCTGTGCCTTGTTATCCTTTTGGCTGGGGCTGCTCACAGCCTCGTGTAGGCCAGGTCAGCTCCACCAAGTGGGATGTGCAGGCACATCCTCAACCTTGTGCTTCCCCAAACTAATGGTGACTCATGCACAGGGACAAAATTCTCCCAAGTCATTGCAACTCCCACAAGCCAAAAATAAATGTTTGAAAGAAACGTTTGACACTCAAAACTGAATCCTTGATTCAAGGTGACCTTGCAGTTTTTATTAATGCTTTGATCACCTCCATGTCTATGAAATGACATGATTCGATTACCATGTGTTACATCCTCACATTTACTCATACCTCAGAGGGCCTAATTTGTGCCTCTGATGTATTTCTGAAGCAATTTCTATGGAAATATATTTTTTAAATTCCTTTAAGTGTATAAATTGTATTATTAATTCAACATACTACTTTTGGTTCATTGTTCTTTCTTTTTTTTACTTTCCTAGCTGTTAGAATACGTGAGAGGAAATTTAAGCTGATGAGCCAGAAGGAATGTATCACCTCTTTATATGACTGAAAGAAACATTCTGGTTCCAATCTGGACCATGTGAAAATAGGTGCTTAAATTCCTGCAGTTTGATACTTCAGGATGAAAATTCTGGTTTTGCCAAAGTCAGTAGCAAAATTCTTACTGATTTGAATGGGGTAGAATCAAACCTAGAGAGTGACGACAAGGCACCTCTGTTCAGCATATTGGTCTCTCCTGTTATCTGTGCAACACATGGAGTTTGTTGATAACTTAATAGGAGTAAAATATTCAATGACATATTTTATGTGTGTCTGCATATGAACTGCAGCTGGATGAAGAAGTCATCATTCCAAGATCCTAACTTTTTGTCTGATCACATATTACCAGCCAAGGCAGTGGTTTTCATCACTTTTATTCTCTTTTTCCTAAACGTGCAATGGATCAGTTTAGGAATGCAAGCTGCATTTTGTAACTAGCTCACAAATAGCCTGTTCATGCCTGCCTTGATCCAAGAGAGAACTTAAACCTGTTCCCAGAAGGGGTTACATAAGATTTAAAATATTTCCTTGCATAGTGACCTGTGTGTGCTGGCTGGACACAACAACTCACGCATCCCAGCATCACTAACAGACCTCACAGTTCCCTCACAGGATCCAAGAATGGAGAGATTGGACAGGGAAGAGTGGTAAAATGGACTCTCTATTACTGGACTATAGCAGATAGATAGGGGAGGGTTCTAAAACAGAGCATTGAAACACTTCAACAACTCTCCCCTGATCACCAGCAGCCTGAGGCTCAGACTTCCAGCAGCAGAGGGGCTTGAGATGCTTTGCTGGTGTTTACTAAATCTGCATGCATTTCTTCTCCATTAACTTCTCCAGCCTCCCCATAATCTCATAGGAACTCCCAGCAACCAGAACATCCTGCATCAAGGAGCTCCTCAGCTTCATGTCACATTACAGAAGACACTGACTTTTGCTACACCCATCACCCAAACAGGATGTGAACAGACAAGGCCTTAAAAAAATCTTAGGAAATATTTCAGACTCTTGGATAGAAAAGGTTATTGTTTCTTTGCCAAAGCAGTAGAAATAACACACTGTCAAAAGTGAGGGACACTGCATGATCCCAAATTTGTCACTGCCCATGGGTAGATGTGTGCTCTTACATTTTCCTTATGCATTCGCCACATTAAAAGTAAATTTCAGAAAGAACATAGCATCATAGCATCATTTGTTGTACAAACACTCTAATGGATAATTATTTACTGTATATTTCTGCTTTCTGCAGAAATTATGAAGGGATAAAATCTCACTTTCTCATCTGTTCACAAACAAACCAATAAGCTAGGCTGCAATTGCAGCCACCAGAAAATCAATCACTGGCATTTCAGTTGGTTTAGCTCATTTGGAAGGACATACATGGATATATTTGTGCTGTATTTGCCTAATTCTAATACACATTCACGTGCCTGTATACATTTCCATGTCAAGACGCAGTAATTAGATCTATGAAATACAAACAGCCAGGGTTTTATGGTGTTCTTCCTCCCTTCCTCCCCAACACTCCTACACTAGTAACTAGAAATAAATACACAGCAACATGAGAAAATGAGGGAGGGAAGGCTTTAAAAATGATCTACTGATTTCTTTGTGGAGGGGCTGGTTAGGGTAGTACCAAACCCTCTCAGGGAAAACTTGCTAAGTGGATTTACTGTACCAAGGTGACCCTTAATTACCGGTACGTGATGTGACATGTCACAGCACAGCTGTGGTGACACTGTAATTTACATCTGTCTCCAGCCAGCACCACCCTAAAAGAGCAGTTTTCACAATAGATGTTACCTCCCTCTGGAAACAGGATTCAAAGGAACAATGGTTTTGGCTTCATCCTGGGTGAAATAGCAAATGGAGAGGGTAATACCTACAAAGCACCTTTATTATATGGGATTTAGCTAGGACTTAAGAAATATGATGAGCTAAACACTTTTGATAGCTGAGGCACTTAGACTTTCAAATTAGCCATGTTTCTTTTAGAAAGATCTTCAAATAAAACTGGGATGAATTACCTTCTCCTGATCCAGTGTCATTCATTTTCCCTTAAAACAAAGAGAATCGGCTGTGAGCATGTCCAAAACCCAGGTGTGCCTGTTTGTGTGTCTGTGTGTTTATTAGTAGACAAAGGGATTATTATTGGAAAGCAGCTCTTGCCTTTTTAAAGGCAACCTGGCTTGTGAACCCTTCCACCAGAATCAATATGAAATGCTGATAAAGATGTTACCTAAGGTACAAGCCAGATCAAAGCAATGCTTGCAAAACTCAACTCCACTTTTTGGCAAAGGTGCTGATGGTGGAGAGGGATTAAAAAATAAGTAGGGCATAATAATTCCAGCATGAAACTCCACTCCTTATGGGAAATGCACCAACCCACATAGAAGACTGCTGAAATGCTGAAACCAGCTAGACTGGCAGGGCTGATAGGGAAATGGAGTCCATCACACTGTGACTTCAAACAGGGTCAGATAGCACAGGGATCTGCAGGCTGGGGCAGGAAAGGTAAGAGGATAGCAGCAGATCAGATACCAGGGACTTTACAGCTGGCCTGCTGCCAGCAGACAGATCAGAGGCAGAAAAGGACACAGTAAAGGAGAAGAGGAAAGGCATTGTCCATTAGGAAAATGCATTACTTGGGTTCTTTCTGTTCTCTGGAGGTGTCATTCAAGATACTTCAATACCTGCAGAATGCAAAAGAAGAGGTGCCACCAGTGTTTTAGTGGTTCAGTGGGTCTAGCTGTAGTTAAAGCTCCCTTGCCTGATATTTAAGTCTGGTCTGAATCCCCAATGCTTTTAACATCACACACCTGATATGGTTGGACTAGATGATCCTGAAGATCTCTTCCAGCCTAGAGGATTCTGTGATTCTGTGGTAACTGCACACAAACTGTATCAAAGAAAAAAAAACACACCATCCACTTTCATTAGAATATTGTTTGCATCCCAACAGATTCCAGATTCTCAGTCAAAAGATGGAGTCTGAAGGTGTTCCCCCCAGTAAAAGTATCCTGATAGATCTTCTCGTGTTACAGCCTCAGAGGTGCAAGAATGAGGCAAGTTTTCAGGAAGAGATGTCTTTTAAAAATAAAATTAAACAAAAAATCTCTCGCACAGAGATACAGCTGGAAAAGGCCCTGCAGCTCATCTTCAGGTATGAGACAGAAGCAAAAACTTCAGGCTAAGAAGAGTCTGAGACAAAGGTCCCAAGATTCACTTAATTGTGGGAATTGCCTTGCCATCCACTTTTTGATAAACGCACAACAGTACTCAAAGCTGCCTGAATGACAAGCTATATTAAAAGGTGGAAAGTGTGAAAAATTTAGACTACTAAAAAAAATACATCTCAGTCATATTAAGAAATCTTCCTTTTGAGTTGGAGGTCTCTTACACCAAAGAATTCCCAGCAGCTCTTACAGGCAGTATGAATTGGGCCCATTGCCTTTTAAACAAGGTGTCAGGAAATAAATGTACATTGCACCTTTTATGTTTCTCCTCTCATTGTTCATATAATAATGAGCAGATGCTGTCACAGGATCCAGAAGATTACATTTCCCATCTGTTATAGAAAGCACAGAGCAATGGTTTTACATTACCATGTAGGGTTCAGGACCTGTGTTCACAAAAGTCTATTAAGAATGCACACTGACAGGAGATTCCAATTAAGCAGCAGAGGAAAGAGGGCAAAAAAGCTGGAAAAAAGACTGCAAAAGTTTGGCTTTAAGTCTTAATTTCCTGGAAAACTACAATGCTTTGGGCTGGTTCTTCTCCAGGTGAAAATGCAGAGCTCTCTGCACAGTAAGAAAAGCATCGAGAGTGAGGCTGGACACGTGGCCATGCACTATTGTCCAAGAGAAATGAAAATCAGCCTCTTATGTGACTTTGAGCAGAAAAGTTGATGGAACTTATTGACTGATTTAGTTCACCCAGACAGGAAGGTCAGGGACTCTGCTCAGGGATGGCTGAGTTTGGATCCCACCTGGTAAACAGGAAGGGCAGGGACCAGTGTGACAAGCCCAAACTGGGTATGCTGGAAACCAGAGAGCAAAATAGCAACAGGATGGGTCTGTCACCGCTTTGCAGGATACCTTACCCAACACAAGTCCCAGGAGGACAGGTGACCTGAAAAGCATGAACTCTAGCACACAGCCTCTGGTATTCATCTCCTCCTTTAGTCTCTAGGCCACCACGACAAGGCTGACCCTTTGTCCTGTTCTTGAAAGGAACTGTCTGGGAAGAGCCTCTGACATTAGATCTGTGCCAACTTTATTCACAAACGCCAGTTAAAGATCAAAAGCCACCCTTTTTATTCCCTTTTTTAATGCATCTTCTCCTTTTCACTTTTAATGTATTTTCTAGTTTTTCTTTTATGTTCTGTTTAGCAAATAAAATAAAAAGCATCTAGTTTAGATGGCCACTACTCATCATTCTTCAAAGCTACTATGAGTTTGTGAGATGCAAGCAACATCTGTACATAGCACTTGAATACACGGTTTAATGGTGGACAGCTAATTGGGGTGCTGGGTTGATACTTGGACTTGGTCATCTTAAAGGTCTTTTCTAGCCTTAAAAATTTTAGGATTCTGTGATCTTCTGTATATTTTATATTGCAAATACATTTGGTTTCATCATTTCCTCTGCCTTTAAGAAAAAGGCTGAAGGTGACTTTTTGAGCCAGAAGTCAGCAAGGGAAACTCTTTGTACTCAAACCCATGTCTGGTGTAGGTGTTTATTATGGCTCAAGTGGCAGAATTTATATTTTGAGACTCTGAGTCCTTTCCATACTTTCAAATCAAGCATGTGCAAGTGCACCTCTCAGTGAACTGTGGCTGAGACTGAAAGCCCTGTTTGTGAAATAATCAGCTGCTACTGCCAACACTTTGTGTCCAGACAAGAGCAGCTACAGCTCTAGGTGTTTGTCTGTGCAAGGGCATCATTTGTCAGAGACCAGGAAAGCCCCAGGGCAACAAAAGCCTTGTCCCCAGGACAGTGCAGGACTCAGAAGGCCCAGATCCCAATCCTGCTCCCCACTGCTCTGCAAACACAAGCTTTGCTGGTTGACTGGCCCAGCAGAGCAGTGTTGTAAGTAGGACATCCTGCAGCACAGAAATGGCAACGAGAGCACCATGACCAGCATCAGTCTGGGCACACACCAACCTCCCAGCCCACTTTATAGACTGGGCAGAGCACAGGGGGCTTGGAGGTTTGCTTGTACCCCCTGCAAAACATGCCAGGGAAAGGAGCAGTGCAACAGTGGTAGTATTTACTCCCCTGGCATCGTGTGATGCAGAGAGTCTGAACATCAAAAAGAGTAAGAGGTCATAGCCTTTAAATCATCCTCCCTAAAGCTTCACTCGATGGGCAATCATCAGCAGTGCTTTTGAAGAGAGTTACACAACCAGAGAAATTATGAGGGGAGGCAGCCACTTTTCCAGACACAAACGCTACAGATGAGCCAGCAGGCTCTGTGCTTCCCCCTCCTGTGCCACTCCGGGGAGAGACCTTGCAAGGGAGGCTTGCAGGATTTAAAACTTTAAACTGCTACTCGATCGTGCACTCCATCTGCATGCAAACCTGCTCTGGGCTTCAAAGCAAGGGCTGCACACGGCCCTGACTACACAATCAGGCTTTGTACACAAAAGATGAGTTAAAAATTAACAGTGCCGGAAAGGAGGAAAGAAACGGGGTCACCTGGCCAAGCTGTGAGCACAGGAGCAAAACGCTCACAAGTAAACTTATTACACATAATGTGGTCACATATGGTCACTAGCCAGAGCAGCCTCCTGCCCTCCTAGAGCAGGAGAACAGATGTCTCTGAAATGAAATCACCTAAGCGACCTGTATTTTTTGGGCATCACCTTTTTTCCCTTGCTGCCAGATTTGAAAGTCCAATTTGCCAGGATAATATCCCCTGCATGGATGGAGGCTTTCAAAGTTGAAGCATTTGTCTCTTAGCAACTGAAGAGGCTTGAGGGATCTTTTTTTTTCTTTCCCTTGATATCCACTGAGATATGTCAATTATTTAAATCTCCCCAAATAAAGATAAAGGATCAGATGTCCTCATCACACTCTTCAAACCAATCACATAATGCAAAGAAGAGAACTCCATGGAAGGGAGAATCACCATTACCTAGAAAAGAAGGAACAACCCAGTCAATCCCACTGCCCAGTGGCAGAGTCCAGGGCAAGTGTTACCCGTAGGTCTCTTATGAGAAGTGACAATGCCAGGAGAGAAGGGACAAACCATGTGCTGAGATCTGAGACTCACACCGCCTTTAAATCTGATGGAGATGGTCTGGACACTTAAGCACAGAGGTCCTGGTTTATGATAGAAGTCCCTCAGGACTGTCAGGAAGACCCTTCTGTTATGAGGTCAGAAAAGTCATGAGGTTCAGAAAAGACCTCTTGTGTCTCTTGTGTCCTAAACAGCTTTTCAAAGGACTGTTCAGGTGCAGCTGGATCCAGAACTAGTCCTAGACTTGGTCAATAGTTTAGGACTAAGGGATTATACGTGCACAATCAATCCTTTACATCATTTGGCTAAGATTTCAAAGTTTATCATGCTGATAATCACTTACCAAGAATCTGCTGTGGCAAGAAACCTCTCACCCTCAAGGAGTAACCTTGAGAGGTGTCCCCTCAAGAAGAGATCTGGTGTGCAGCCCACTGCTGTGCAGGAGAGCTCAAGAGCCCTGGGCCATCAGCTATTTATGGAGTAAGATGACTGAAATAGATATTGGCAAACAGCAAGATGTGTGGTTCACCATTCCAGCCAGTCCTTGGTTAGCTCCCTGCCATCCATCCCCCCTGAGAGCCAGAGTAAGCTGGGTGCAGCTGTCACAGCCCTGCTGGTGGCAGTGGCACACAGGAAGGTCACAGGAGCAGAGAGCTCTGCAGAGCCAGTGACAGGGAGCAGCAAGGGATGGCTGGTCCCTCAGGCAGGAACACCCTGGAGCAAGGATGATCTAGCCCTGGCAATGCTCTCACCAACAGGCACAGCCCCAAAGAGTCTGGACATGGTGAACAGAGGTGGATCCTGGTGTCAATCCATAGTTCAAGACAAGTCCAGGCAGCTGGTGCAGCAGATCCAGGGGAAAACCAGGGAGTCTAATCAGGAATAAACAGACCCAGAGCCACAGGCAGGGCTGGAAACAGGGCTACAACATGGCTCCATCCAGGAACAGAGGCCAAATACAGGCCTAGAAACAATGTATAAGGCACATTCAGGATGTCCAACCCTGAGAGCAGATCCCTACAGCACAGCACCAAGGAGATGGGTTCACCTACAGCAAAGCTCATGCAGAGACTGAAGACACAAGCTTGACTGTAAATAGAGTCTCTGGCAGGGGCTGAGTTCCAGGTGAGGCTGAACAGAACTCTTAAGGCTCATTAATGCCCTCAGAGCCCTGACAATATGTTTGGAAGCAGTGAAATGCAGTCTGGACAATATTTGAAATTTCTTCCCCCATGCACACCTCTCTGCTGAATAACATCCTGCAGCACTGTCCAGCTCATTTTGTTCCCTGCTCGTTACAGGCAGCTTGTGGCATCAGGAGAGTATCCACCTCACATAAATCACTGAGACTGGTGCCACAGAGCATCTTCTGCAGTGAGTTATGGGACTGGAATCCCTAATGTACTCCCAAAATGACCCCAGTTTGGCCAAACCATGAGCATCCTCTCCAGCCTTCACTCCATATGGCTTTCCATGTTGTTCCAAGGTAACAACATGGGAAGCTCCTTCCCTACTGAAGGTACAGTACTAGCAGAGGTCCTCACCATCTCCCTATTCCCTTAAAGCTAAAAATCAGTGTAAACTCACAGACTAGCATATGGTGTGTCTGACACTACAAAAACAGTTAAACTTGTCAGCATAATTTCAAGAGCTTTGTAGGGATCTTTAGTGTAAACAGCAGGGATCTCCAATGCAAGCAAGGGGAAGGGGGAACCTGTGGCAGCTGAGTCAGGCCTGGCATGAAGCAGGATTCAACACTGAATAACAAAAATGGAGACATTTCCTCCTGTGCCTCACCCTCAATTGTGCTTTTAAATATCCCCGAGTGAAAGGATCAAGGGGGTCACATTCCTGGCTGGATTCCCAGCTCTGACTCAAGTGTAGCACTGTCCCCTACACAGATTTTTAATGGAGCAAAATACACTTGAAATAATTTGTACTCTAATTAGAAACCTTGCCTGCAATTTTAATTGAAAAAAAATATTCATCCCTAATAAGCAGAATCTATTATATCCGCACTGCTGTGCCAAGGTGTTTATTATGCTGTATTTGCAATCTCTGTTCAACCTGTGGAAGCTTTAACAAGAATGAAAATACATGATACAAAAATAAATCCATATCTACTTGTGTCCTTCTTTACACACACACAAATGCAGTAAAATGAAACTAACCTGAGCAACCAAACCTGACTTAATATCTTCTTGTAATAAAGAGGGAGGAAAACCAAGAAACATTTGCTCGCAAGGGAAGAATAATACATTTTTGGACATTTCTCCCTGAAAGCAATAGGACAGGCCAGAATTTTCTAGTTTAAGTTAGGAGATAGACATAATTCAATGGCAAAAGCTAGTGTCCTTTGCAGCATGCACATCTCACAGTAACTCAACATGTGAGCACACATATTTGATGATGTAGCATAGCCCCAGAACCTGTGTGTGAAAAGAGGCAAGGCCAGTGCTCAAAAGTGCTTTAAAAACCCATAAAGTCAAGTGATCTGCTCAGCCAGCAGGCTGGAAGCACAGTAGGATGTCAGCATGTCTGGCCAGTGAGTAATTGCACTGCTGAATTCTCAACAAGCAGCAAATGGACATGGCAGTCCCAGCAAAGATCTTAAGGAGTGACAGGTTCAGCCTAATGCACCTTTCTGCTTTTAGCAGCTCTGGTTCTTCCTCCAAGGTCGCCTCAGCCTTGAGCTAGCAGCAGCTCTCTCAAAGGGCTTGTCCCACATCTCCCAGTCCTTCCCTTATGGCTGGGAGGTGGCATTTGGGGTGGTCACCCCACAAAAAATAAACCTTCCTTCCCAGGGCAGGCAGTGAGCAGTACTGGGATGTTCTGCAGGCCCTGCCCTCTGCCTGGATGCCAGCTGGGGCTGAGGAATCTCAAGAAAAGGTCTTGAGCTGCTCTTGCACAAGATCACGTGCTTTAAACCTTGCTCCAAAGCCCTGTCAGAACCCTGTAGCTGTACACGTGGGAAAGACTTCCAAGACCTAAAGCAGGGCAGGATGAAGGCTTGCCCACACCTACAGAATTGCTTGGAACTCAAATAGATCTATTTTATGGAAAACAGAACAGAAAACACACAATGTAGGTCTGGTCTACTGGAATAAGTACAAAATTAGAACACAAGCCAGCTGTCCTTCCTTTGTGTGCACCCCATCAGAAATAAAAAGGCAAAAGTTCCGATCATCACCTGCCCTTTTTTAAAATTGATTTTTGCTCCTCTTTAAACCTGTGCAAGTTTATTATTGTGTATACTAGCTGCTGGAAAGGTATAGGTTTTAGAGTTGTAATTATTTGTGAAACTCTGAGAGTATCAGCAATAAAAAGGGTGGCATTGTTTTGAGGTTATTTTTATTATTTCCTCAAAGGAACACAGCCCATCAAGGCTACGCAGTTTGCATAAATCTTCTAATCTTTTCTTACAAATGTGTACAGAAATATTTCCCAGTGTCTGCTGAACATGGTGACAGCAAATACATGTAGGCACAGCATGTAATTTAGAGAATATTTTTGTTTTATTTATAACATGGAAGTGAACAGGACAGTCTGTTTGCAGTTGCCATGGAAATTGCTGGCATTAGCTCACTTCTTACCAAAGAGGAAGCAAAGAGCTTTCCACTTTTTGCTATTTAACCTCTTTTAATATTAAATTCCTATAAAGTGCAGTAGTACAAATTTCTCCTCTTTGGAAGGTCAAGGGCATTCTAGAGCTATCATTGCTAAGAAGAAATTAGCTAACTTGAGTACTGTGCATATGCTTGGTGAACATGATATTTCTTGAAACAGATTGAGCTCATCTGCTTAGAAGCATTTCTCATTTTTTCCTCTTTTTTAATATTTAAGACAAGTCTTTGGATTGCAAAAGCTACAAAAACTGGCAAAAGATGTGCAGAGGAAGTTGAGGCAAAGCACCTCCACATAATTTTCAGTAACTTCTCCCTACCTTGTTGCACGCTAATGTAATTCCAAGGGGTTCTCACCAGTGACACTTTTGCCTATGTAGCTAATGGCAAGTAAAAGTTCCCAGTTAATATAAAATTAGTTAACAACATAAAACTCCACTTGAATACGACAGCAAAATTCATTTTCAGTGAAGACCCATCCTACCTGTATTTGTACAATCATGGAGTAGCAGTACTGAATCTCACACAGCCTCAAGCTCAGGGTTGTGAAGGCTGAATGTCCTCAGGATCCAGTGAGGGATGGAATAGAAGCATCCACATTGTCTCAGTCATTGGTGTTTTATTGTGATCAGAGATCAAAAAGCCTGGAGCATCCATTTTTCCTGTAAGTCTGACCACTGGGGGGAAAACACACACACAGAAAACAAACAAACATGTACTTAATCCACAACTTGTCTTTTAAGAAAAAATTTGAAAGTTTCTGGTGATGGAAAACCCACCAGCCCCATGGAGACTGGAGAGGGGTTAATCCCTGTTTGGGGAATAGAGGTTCATTTAGCCTATTTGGAGCAGGAAGGAAAGAGATCAGCCTAGGGGAAGTAGGGAGGATAATTGTTAGTGAAAACCTGCAGTTCCTCCTCTCTCTCAATATGTCCCAGATATCAAGGATGTAAAACCTTATAGTTCTGAGAAAAAAAATAAGAAACAAGAAAGAACATCAACAGCTTTAATGCCAAAACCTTTCCTTTTCCCAACCAATCACAGAAACTGAAAATATTTTTAAATACAGGGAAAAAAGGAACATCTCCATGTTAAGCAGTCCTTCGCCCACCTTGGTTTTTATTAGTTCATGCACAATAACACATTTCAACCATTCCCTGCAGCTCCTTCTGCTGTAAAGCCCCCTGCCAGTCATTTTTCACCTGGCACCATGCAGTTTCCTGCAGGCTCTCAGTGTTTGCAGTGACGTTCTGTGTATGGTGCTGTGTGGCATGGGATGCCCCCTGACCCACAGGGTGGGCTTGGGCAGGCTGTGAGCGAGCTGAGCTCCAGAGTGCAGGGCTCAGGACTGCTGCAGCTCCTGCATCCCCTTCTGGAAAACACAGGAGAGACCACTCAGCAGGGCAGGCAGGGCACTGCAGGCATGGCTGGTGCCAATTATAGGTGAGGAAATTAAAAAGATATAGGAGAAAACAGGCTGGATTCCTGCCATCCTGTTTAGAGGAGAGCCACAAATAATCTGTCACTAAGGCAGGGAATATGAGGCCAGGTGCCAAGTGCCCTCCCTAGCACCATCACACGGGGCAGGCAGCACCCACCCGTGCTCTCATCTCACTTCTCAAAGCACTCACGGGCATAAGGGTGGGTAAAAAGAACAGCTCATTTTCAACGGGGAGCTCTTCCAGTCGATATATTGCTTAACTGGCAAATAACACAGCGCTTCAGACAGAGGTGAAATGTGGAGCTCATCTCTCTATTACAGGAGCCTGGCAGCAGCACTCAGCACCAGCTGGAAATTGTGCAGGGTCTTATCAGGCCAGGCTGTCAGGAGGCAGTCGCAATAATCTAATCTTGATGTGAGAAATGTACGGGTAACCAATTCAAGGTCAGGACAGCCACAGACCATAGATATTTGTTAAATGATAAGGGAGCCTCCAGAGTAACTTTTAAGATCTTGATTTGCTGAGGTAGGCAAAGTATATTAAAAAAAAATTAAAATCTGCTTTTCAGCAAGGAAAAGTGCAGGTAGCAGTGATGGACAAAGAGCATTTCACCTCAGACAGAGCTGCCTTTCAGCACTGTTTCAGTCAGTGATCCATCTGCATCATTTGTAAGGAGCAGTAATAGGTTGCCAATATTTTAATAAGAAGCTGCCACAGAATTCCCTCTCAGCTGTGATAAATCTGCAGGCTCAAGGGAAGGGTTGTTTGTGGAAGGAACAGGCAAGAAATTAGAAATTTATCCATTTGTCTTCCCTTTCTCACTGAAACGTGCACTTCAGCAAGCCCGACCCAGCAAAGGGGACGCTGACACCATGAGATACAGCACTCCACCCACCCTGTGTGCTGGAAAGCCATGAGCTCCCTCCAGAAGCTATTTAAACTCATTGTTTAATGAATCCTATTATGCAGCTGGGCTCCCCCAGTTACAGGGGTTTAAACAGGAGGCAGCTGATGCATGCCTGGCTGAGAGAGTGGCAGAGCATCCCTGCATCCCTGAGCCTGCACTGGCAACCCCCAAGAGACCAAAGCAGAAAATGACAGGGACTGGGGCTAGGGAGACCAAGAATGTATGGGCAAATAGAAGGAAAGGTAAGCAGGATGTCAATCACAAATGCAGGATCCAATATCCTGAGCAACTTGGACTGGTGCAAGGTGTCCCTCCCCACAGCAGTGAGGCTGGAACTAAATCTTTAATGTCCTTCCTAACCTCGCCATGATTCTGTGATTTCAGGACAGAAAATCATTTGCTGGCACACCCTGCACTATCACTGCTCATTTAGGTTTTCTCCATATGGAAATCCCATATCTCACAACAATGAATACACAACCACAAAACTGTCTCTGCTCTGAGTCTACAGTATAGATGTGCATCAGACATTTAGGGCTTTGGGTCATCCCACTAGCATCATCCTAAAGCAAGACCCTTGGCTTACCAACCACTTTTGAATAAGTAGTTTGCATAGTGGGCAAGACTTCCTTGGACTGGAAATAAAAGTCACAATTATCTATGCCAAGGAGGACATGGACAGAGTGGAGGAAGTCAGAGCATCTATCCAAACCCAGATATCTGGAACAGAACATAAAAGCACTTCTTGGTAGCTGGCTAAATTAAGAGGGACAAGATGGGCCTCAAACAGACAATTAGTCAGTATTTTGCTGCTGCTGCTGCTGCTAACTGTCCCTGGTTGCAATGTATTACCACTATCTGCTATTATTATTGAACTTCTGCAGTCAGATGCACATAATATTTTATTTCTGAGGGACAATCAACTACTATAATGACAGTGCACAACCCTGTAAAATGCACCACTGATCAAGCTCACCAGCTGACACACAGCAGTTAGCTAATGGCTTTTTTATTTCTTCTTTCTTTTCCCTTTTTTAAAGGAATAATTGTTGGCATTTCAAGCTTTTCTCCCCAAATATTCAGTAAAAATGCAGGTACGTGCAGTAACATGAAATGAGTTAATGTTTGTTGTCTGAACATGGTTCAAGATCTTTTTTTAACCAAGTCATCCTATTTTCCCTGCTTTGAGTTTTTAGTCTAACACAAGAAGTCAGGTCACTCCACTTCTTTGAATTCTTTTACTTTGGTAAAAAAAAAATGTCAGTAAAGGATGTTTTTCTTTCTAGCCATAGTAATGAAACACATTTGCTGGCTTCACGCCAGGGATTGTAAACAGGTATCTGTCCTTGTTTAATTTCACAGTAAATAAGGTCTTCTATACATTCTTACAGATGAAGTAGTTTAAGGTGGATTTATTTCCATCTCTAGTTAACATGGTTTGGTAAATACCCACAGAAAACTATGTTGGACTGCTACAAGGTAATAAGATCTCTGCAGGAAAAGCAAGAAGGGTCACTGAATACATATTCTTAAGGAAAAATTAAATAAAAAACTATCTAGAGAGAAGTGAAAATGTATTAACTTTGTCCCCTGTCCTCAACTCTCTGACAGCCCAGAATTCAGAGTTTATAGAGACTATCTTTCTTCAGAAAATGGTAGAAAAATTGAATTAAACCTATTTGCATGATGATGCTATTGAGTGGAAGGAAGGGAACCAGCAGAATATGGGAACAGCAATGAGTTCCCCTCTCTTTTTTTTGTGGAAGAACAGAGAAAAGGCTGATGGAAAAGGCCAGCATGATCTGGTCCAAGATCTATGGCTGGCATGGGGCAGGCATCACTTTTTATGATTCATATTCTACCACTGCAGTGCTCCATGTACTTCTAGCACAGGTAATGATGGTTTATTAGTTTCCACAAAGTCCCTTTCCACTCTGTGGTCAGTTCTGTTCTGTAACTTCCATTTTTCCATTATTTCTTCCTTTCCATTTAGTTTGTAATTGCCATTTTCCCCCTCCAAAGCCCCTGTCAGTCAACCATCATATTGGTGATTTGGGCTGAAGTGGCTCTGAGTAAGCTCTAATGACAGACCGGCCCCGCTGCGCTCGGCAGCCTGCAGGCAGGGGAAGAAAGAGTCCTTTGCTGCAGTCCTGCAGTCCCAGCCCCTCCAGTCTATAATGCTTTGTCTTCTGGTTCTTAAAACCTTATTTAACAGCATCCAGCCGAGGTGAGGGCTGCACAGCCCCCATGGGCACACGCTCCTCAGGAGACCCGCGCTGCAGCGGACACCTCCAAACAGCACAGCCTCACCTCGCTCACAGCTCCCTTCATCCCGTGTCCTCTGAAGGTGCCTTCAGCCTCCCGGGGCTCATTGCCACAGGCTGGCTTCTCCTGTGAAACCACCTCCCCTCTGAAATCTCCCAGTGCTACCTTTTCTCTGTTTTATAACAGGCTCCTTGTTCTCCTGGCCCTGGATTGCTTCCTGCCACACGCTGGCCAAACCCGCCGCCTCAAACAAACCCGCGGCTCCTCTGGACGCCTGGCTGCACCTCAGTGCTCCTGAGCATGGACAGCACAATCCAGGGCTTTATTCTCCCCCCAGGCAGAGCTGGATGCATAGGACCTTTGTGTGTGGGGCTGAGTTTACTCTCTCCAGTCCCACAAAGTAAATGTGGCTGTGCAGCAGCATGCTGGAAGAGAGAAAAACACCCCACAGACATTGGCTCCAGTGATGAAGGCCTCCTGTGTTTCATCACATCATAGGAACACAGAATGGTTTGGGTTGGAAATTACCTTAAAAAGCATCTATTTCCAACCCCTCCACTAGATCAAGTTGCCAACCACTGGATCAAGTTGCTCAGGGCTCCATCCAACTTGGCCTTGAACACTTTCCTCCTAATCTCTACCCCAAACCTCTTCTAGTTTAAAGCCATTCCCACTTTTCCTATCATTCTGTGCCCATGGGCATAACAATTTAAACAGACAGATAAGAAATGATGGAAAGTCTCTTCCCAACAGCATGATGATACTCTGTTGGATATCATCATATCAACAGGAAGCTTATCAGTCCTGAGATAAGACAGAAGAGATGGTGCCCAAAGGTGACAGGGCCTAATGGCTTCTGGGGCTGCCAGCCCGTGCTGAAGACTCCAGCTCTGTGTATCAATTTCCAGTCACTAACATTAAACCACAGTGACCACAAAGATAAGTGCCCACACAGGATCTAAATTAAATAGGGTCAGGAAGGGCAACATGAATACAGGGAGATAATCAATAAGCTTTGCTATCAACAGATGGGACAGACTGGTGAATTTTTTATGAAATGGTTACTTCAAAATGAAAAGTACTTGGGTTTTCCCCAGTTTTCAGGAGCTTTCTGATGGAACACTGGAACTCTCCATTTCATATATTTATCTCCTCCTGAATAAACTGTTTTCTTCCCTATTGCCCTTGTATTACCCCTCATCATATCAAGACAAGCAGACAGTAAAAACTTTCAACATTATTTTTAAAGGATCATCTTCAGCATTCTCCATTTCACCACGCTCTATCTAGTGATTCTTGTAGAGTACAACCCAAAGAAGTCTGTAAATACCAGTAACAGCCATTTATCATAACAGCACACTTTTGGGAAGGTATAGATCACCCAACATTACCAAGCTGGTGAAGAAACCACTGAAAAAAATGCTTTCTAAAGGAAGACGTGTCTAAGCCTTATATTGGAATCTATATTATGAGAATTAATATAAAATATTCCTGATATTTTAATATATATATTAAAATATCCTATATCTCCTGATATAGGTAAAACTAATTACAATCTGGAACAAAATTTTGCTGATGTATTGAAAACTGCATATTCAAATGTGATGCAGAGCAGAAAAAAAAAATTTTAAAAATGAGGGTTGTTCCTTAGTTTGAAAACAAGTAACTTAGTTCTAATTACATAAACAATAAAACCAGGAGAAGCCTTCCAAAGGCTTCAATATGTCTTTGGGCAAAACTCTGGTATCTAATCAACAGTGGCAGAGCTTCATGTTGACCAAGATCAAGGAGTCATTGAGAACATTAAGCCCAGCAGAGCACCCCAACACTTTCAAAAGTCATGAGATTAAGGGATCCCCAGGAGGCTGCAGGTATCTAGTAAAGCAGGCAAAATCTCCTGGTCAAGTTCAGCTAATTCTGACCTAAAAAATTCAGGATGAAAATGAGAATTAACTAGGAAAACAAGGCCAAAGTGGAAAAGAAAAGCACAGTTCCAGTCAGAACTGGTCATAACTTAGAATTTCCCTACTACTGGAAAGTCCATTTCACAGTTTATTTCACTATTTCACTATAAATGAAAACTTGACATCTCAGTTTCCTGTAGGAAGAAAAATATTTTAGTTCTTTTTTCTGAAACATATTTTTCCATCTTTTTTTTCTCCAAACCAGATGAAAAAGTTTATAGCCCTGACTCCCAGAAATTCTCCAAACAGACAGAAAATTGAGAGAAAACTAAATTGTCCACTGCTATCAAGACATCTCCCACCATGAAACTATAGAATTTTTCCAGGTCTGCAGCCTCTGGCCCCAGTGCAGTTCTGCACACTGGTATGTTGATATTGAGTGTTCTGGAGAAACGTCCCTCTAGGTGCACAAGAAACCCCTGCCCAAGACAACTTCAGCTCTGTTTCAGTCAAGTCTACTGAAATATGAAAAGGGCAGGAGGTTTATCACAAACTTTGCTGCTGAGGAGCAAAATGGGAGCAGTCCTGGCCAAAGGTCTGGGCTTGGAGCCAGCACACACGACAATGGACAGACACACAGCCACAGCCTTCTATTGCTGGCCAAGCAAGGAGCAACTGCAGATGCTGCACTAAAGAAAGCTCGTGCTCCCCACAGCTGTTTGCAGAGAAAGCACTCCCAGGACAACCACAGCCCACATGAAAGAGCCTAAATATGCTTCAGCTGCAGAGGACAAGAGTCCAAAGCGAATCGCCCTTGTTTCGTCACAGCTCTAAACTGGTGGGTCTTGACTTGCTATTACAGGGTGCATATGGTCCTCTGGAGACGTCAGTGGAGAGAAGGGACTGCAGAGAAGGTGGGAAACATTGTCTTTCCAGTGTTCTGACCCTCCAAACCCTGTAGTCCATGCTGTGCCCCACACACCGAGTCCATGCCTCTCTCACAAGATGAGGGCAACCTGTCCCCAGGTATTTCTTGCCTCACTGCTGCCTGAAGGGAGAGATGTGCATCATCAGCTGCCAAAGCACTGGGTTGCTCTTCTCCTTGTTCTCCAAAAAGGTGAGCTTCCAGCTTTTCCAGGGCCTGGCAGTGACATGCTCCCCACTTTTCCAGAAGCTGTGCCATTACATGGTGGTGGTTGTTGGCTTTTGGGGTTGCCTTTAGCAAGAAAGGCCTCAAAGACACAAGACAGCTCTGATCCAACTTGACAGAACTCACACCAGAACCTCCAAACTACCTTCAACTTATTTCTGAAGATGAACATTTATCAGGACAAACACTGTATTTTCAGGAAAACCTGGCCACTTAGAGTAAAAACAGAGGCCCCTGTAGCAGATGAAGTAAAAGCCTTTCCAGCACTATTACCAATGTAACAGGCTGGCTTCTTTTAAAGACAGTAATAGCAATTTCCCTCCCACCTCTCTAACTAAAAATTAATGTTTGGAACAAATGGTGCATCTGAAGAGAAATCTCTTTTGATTTTAGAATCCCACACATCTTTACACAGAGTGTTGGGATGCTCTAAATTGTTAAATACCTCCCCACCATTCTCTTCCTTGCAGAAATATCTTTCCTCTACTCTTCCCTCCTCCTCCTTTGACATTAATGACTATAATTGACATTATTGTGCTGGCCCAGAACTCTGGCTGTCTTGTGCTAGGTCTTAGCTTTGCCACAGGTTTTTTGCATGACCTTGGAAAAGTCATTCCATATCCATGCATCGACTTCCACATGGACGGATGTAAGAAGTTTTATTTTGTATAATCCTTCCTCTCTTTGGCACAGAAGATGCACAGTGCTTAAGAGAATGGGGCCCCACTCTAGGTTATCACCAATAGCCATTCCTGCTAAATAAACCCTGCTCTGCACCTTTCCCACAAGCACTGCCAAAAAGCCAACACAAAACCTAGTGAGCCATAACTTGAGCCTTCTGGATGGAGAGACAAGGATGATTTTAGGACTCAGCTTCAAAGGGTAAGTGTTTCTCTTGTAAAGGAGCACCACACTGAGTATTAGAAGACCTAATCATAAGATCCTCCAACAGATCACTGCTACAATCAGTTAAAAAACAGCACCTAAAGTAGTAAAATAGCCAAATGCTGTTGAATATCAGTTGGAACTCAGTGCCCAATTCCCTTCCTGCTGCTCTGAAAGGCTGGAGTGGAAGAACAGCTGATAACTTTTGGAGTTTCCATTATCCCTGCTCTCCATTGCCCCTTTTTTGTGTATACTGGGCCCTTGTCAGTGATATCCATTTAACAGCACTCTTCTCAGCAAAGGCCGATAGCTGCATCTAAAATAAATTGCTCTACTAATCAGCACAAGCTGAAGTTAAAGGGCTGAGTAGCTCTGTGAATATCAAGAGTGGCATTCCATCTGTGGGATGCCATCTGTGGCTTAGGCTCAACCAGAGTGCCTATGTTTAATTAATGTGGCTGTAATTTGCTCAGATCTTAATACATCATGGACAATTCCACTTAATCACAACACAAAATTTGGCATATTTGAGCCATCCCACATGATATTCTGTGGGCTAAGAGCTGATCTGAAGCCGAGTTTGAAGTAACTCTTACCCTCCATAGAAGTTTGGGTCATTGCAGAGGTCAGGGATCTGTAAAGCAGCACAGGAAATCTCAGATTGCTGTTGCCTGTCCTGTACCTGACCTGTAAATAGACAGAGGATTGATGTGTCTAACTTTGCCAGTGCCTTCACACTTAAAAAAGCAGAGGTCTCTCACTTGAAACATGAGAGCAAATCCTGAAAGTGAGGAAGAGATGCCAAAGGCCAGGAGCAAAGAGAGCTCAGGGATAAACTCGCTCCTTCTGGAGTAGAAGTACAAGGTGAGAGTGGTGCTTGCAGCAGGGAAGAGGGGACCCCAGGTAGAGGGAGATGGATGTGACAGAACAGAGCATACAGAGAGGATCAAAAGCACCATGGGAATGTATGGGATACAGTGAGAAGGAAGGAAAGATATTCTTTCCTAGTACTTCCTTTTTCATCAGGGATCTTCCTATATCTATTTTCTTGATTATGTGTGTGGTGAGACAGTGGAACTCAGGCTCAGAAGTTGTGTATGCCACATCCTCAGAAGTGTGAATTGCAGGAAATGGTTGCATTTTACCCTCTTAATCAATAATGAAAATTGACTATTTATAGAGAAACCAAAAGTTTGATTTCCTTAAAGAAGTTTAAGGAAGTTACTCAAAGAAAGAAAGCTGAAAAAGTGCAGCAGAAAGGTGTAGGGGTGGTCAGTTCAGAACAGTTTGTAGGGGCCTTTATTTTGTGGCACAAAACCCATGATGAGAAAACCAGAAATTACTGGTCAGCATTTAACCAGTTTCTGACACAGAGAAAGGTCTCATGGAGGAGTTTTGATTTCAGGATCACCTAGCCCTGATTTCCACAGGAAAAACCCCAAAGGACCCTGGTTTGTGCACAGACTTCTCAAACAGGAGGGCCTGCTGAAATGCACACAGCTTCCAAATCCACAGGTATTACCTCTCCTCTGCTGATATATCAGAAGCCCTAAACAGCCAAAGTCAAGTATAAAGAAGAAATAAAGCTGCCATTTCCTTCCAGAGGCTGCATCCAAAGCAGAGATGGTGACTGAATGAATCTTTCCAGAAATCTACACCTGAACTATTGGGACACCTTCCCTCAGTTTTTCCTTTAAACAAATTCTGGGAAAAGCCCATCCCATTTCAAATTGCCAGGAAGCCACTGCAGTAAGAATGCTTGACAGAGAAATGCAACACCCAGCTGAAGCTGTCTTCAAAGACCTGAATACCTTCATGTGATATAAAGATTTCTTTTCATCCAGCTGAGAAGACTACAACATGAGGAGAGCTAGCGATACATAAGCTCTGCCAGAAAATAAGCACTGAATAGTCCTTTGCTGCTGCTGTTTTACAAAAATAACACCTACCAGCAACATGGGAGATCTGCCATCACTTGAAGACCAAATTCTTTCCCCAAGTGCTATTTCTGAGGTGTTTTCTCAAGTGGTGGTGTCTGTACCATTGGTGGGAAGTGATGCAGCACAGAAGAGGGAGAGTCACTGAAAGCTGTGCCATCTGCTGACCGTGGCATCCTCAGTATCACAGACTCATCAGCTCCGTGCTGCCAGAGGCAGAGCAACAATGCCGGCTTGTAAGCAGCTCTGGAGGCCAGGGAGACACTCAGAAACACACCTCTAACTCTGCCTTTCTCAAACAACACTAAATTAGTCTCTCTGGCACCCCTATCATGTGCCCACAGATCACCCTGAAGTATCAGCACAAGTGTTTCCCAGCAGCAGTAAATCCATCAGTTCTGCCCATGTCATGGCCGAGCTCCAGCCACTCCAGCTTGCTACGGCTGTTGGATTTGACACTTTCTCAGTGCTCTTTTTCACCACTCTTTCTGGGATTTGAAGATGTTTCCCATTACTCTGAATGTGTGCCTTTCTAAATGGCAATAAAACCCAGATACAGGGGCAGTTTCATAACACTGCTGTTGTTTGCAGTTGTTGCTTCCAATTTGAGACACTCAAAGCCTCATTCTTACAAATTATTCCATGTACAAGGCTCTGCACTGCACTGAGTGTAATGCAGAGCTTTATCTCCCTTGCTATACCTGGCACTTTACACAGATGCCACTGACTTTCAGTGCCTAACATTCCTGTTTCCAGCAGGTGACAGCTTGTGCTGCTCTAGTGGTGCTTCACCAACCAGGCCAGAAACTCATCCTGTAACCATCCTTATCAGATCATTTACAGGACTGCCATTGGCCCTCTCCACTCCACTGAATTACAGAAAATTGAAATTAGTGGCAATATGCAAACTGCTTAAATTTATGCCACAAAATTCTGGATCACTGTCAGAGCTAATATGACTGTTGGAAGTAGATGTGACAGGACTCATCTCAGACTTTGCTGATCTCCTGGTAGGACAGTGTTATGAATCCACAGCACGTTCAGATTAGTGTGTCACTTTTTATGGTGTATCACTTTGAACATCCCTTCTCTTTCTCAGTCTCCTTTCCTGTAGAGTTCTGGATTTCTGTGTGCTTTATGTATTTCATTTTAGGCTTCATAACTCCCTTTGCTTGTCAAATGCCAGCTTTCACTGTTTAATGTTTTTCAGGTTATTTTGGCCCCATGCCTCAGTCATAAATACAGTAAGAATCTCAAAGACCTAATCCTTCTATTAAAACAGTAAAGTCCCAGATCAGTACCAATCTGCCATAAACTCCAGATCACAGAAGTTTCTGTGCTTCATTCTTGCCCTCCTGAGTTATAGAGAAAAGATGAAAACAAACAAACAAACAAAACCCCAAAACCAAACAAACAAACAAACAAAACCAAACACACCTAGTGAAAACATCAAATACTTGAGAAAAAGCTGTTATCAAAATCAGGTCACCTTCTGCCACATTCCTGTTTGCTGGCACTTGTACCTTGCAGATACAGAGTGAAATGTGGAGGGCTTTTATCCCTCAAATAACCTAAAAAAAATGTTTAGCTCTAGCAGAACTTATGGTTATTTTGGTTTTTTGCTTAGTGTGATTTCTCGTTCCCTGGGTGATTTCTTTTCCCCTTCTGAACCCACACATCGTTCAGAATCACTCAGAGCAAAGGCGTTTGAGGGCCATTCTAGTTGAACCGTTTCATCTCAAAGATCAGATCCCTGTGGCTCTGACCCTTTTGTGCATCAACATATGCTATAGAGGGCAGCATTTTAGACAAAAATGGATGGAAAAAACTAGTGCAGTAAACACAAATGAATATTAGGAGGGGGAATGAAAAAATCCAAGTTTTTAACAACAGAATTGTAGTCTCCTAATGAAACAGTCAGCAGAACAAAAAGCTTCTTGCCCAGCACAGGCAGAGGCAAATGGAGAGGGAAAGCCTTTGGAGGCCTGAGATAAGAAAATCACATCTGTTGGACTCTCTTGATGGTGCTGGCCACCAGCCCTTAATGATCCCTAAAAAGTTGTGTACATGTCACTAAACCAATGTCCAGGCTTTACCAGCTGGAACAGTGGGCACCAAAGTTCAAAATGAGCCAGTTTTATCCTGGAACGTCAACACTAAATTGGTCATATCCAGTCCTTAAAAGAATTTCAGCCTGAACAGATGGAGTTTAAAGATTTAACAAATGGTCAGTACAGCACAATAGGGTCGCTGGAGTTTCTGCTCCTGGACACAAAGACCTGGTGGTAGCTGTGCCCATGCATGAATTTGCCTTGAAGGGAGGGGGGTTTTTCTCCCTCCCTCAGGCTCACCTCTTGCTGTGAACCAAAGGTGGAGGGTGGGAAAGGGGAGCTGCAGGGTACAAGTCAAAGGGGGCACCGTGAATGACTGCAGCGCTCATGTCACACTGCCTGAAAGGAGAGCATGCCAAGGACAGAGGGCTCAGGGGCAAAGCAGACAAACCTGCCAGCCTGGCAGTGCTCACAGGAATGAAAGGGACACCAGGGGTAGAGGAAAGGTTAAAAAAAAATCAGACCAAGGGATGAATTGGAAGGGATGCAGAGAGGGAAAGCAGACATGCAAAGGCAAACCTGGACCCCAGATGATGTCTAATTTATAGCAGTCAGACAGCACCACTCCCACCCCTTTAGCAGCTGGAGCATCGGTCAGCTGAACTCTAATGGAGTCAATTTGCTGCTGGAAATAATGACTAAATTACTCCCATTTGACCACTGAAGAGGCTGAAGTCTAAGTAGATGAACATCGGGAGGTAACTGTTAGTGTCACCGAAACTGCAGGAAAAACAAAAGCCCTCCAATAACATTTTTTAAAGCTAGAGACTCAAGGCATTACTTTATTATCTGGCCAGGATGTACCAGAAATCATCTCATCCACATAGAGCCTGGGTGTGCAGAGAGAATCATTCTATGACACATGACTTTTAATAGATTTTTTAGATCTTTTAAAAAGTCAAAACTCTTAGAAACAAATTGGGTCAGTATTCACTGGTCCCAAGTTGTGTAGGTCTTAGTATCTGGTCTCCTATTGGATCTGGATTTCTTCGCTTTTGATGTTAATTAGCTTTCCATTCCTTGATTTTCTTATCATTCTTTTTGGAGGAGATGTCTCCAGCTCTGCCAGAGGCAGAGTCAGGGGTGGATGTTCCTAGGTGGCCACTGATGGCCCTTTATCTTTGGGCTACTCCCAGTCTGTTGATAAGTTGAGTCCGTCAGACCTCACCTGCTGGAAGCCCTGGAAAGAATTTTTTTTTCCCCAGGGCAAAGGCAAACAAAACCCCTTGACTAAAGCTATACAAAGATTTTTAAACTGGTATGTTTTCCAAGGTTAGGAGCAGGCTGCTGTGTTGTGAGGGGTTTTTTGCCTGCAAAGGGAACTCCCAGCACCTTTCAGCAGCACCAAACATCTCTTACTGCAGAGCCCTCCTATCAGGCTAAAGTTTCTATCTCAGTTCCTGCCAAGCCCCATGGAAAGACAGCTGGGCCAAAATGCCAGCTGATAAATGAAAGGGTTTATCTGAAGAATAAACAAGGGACAAGAATTGCAGCAGCAGCACTTCCAACCCTGCCCTTGCCCACCCCCTGTTGATGGTGGGGAGGAGAGGATAAGTCACTAAAGAGAAGTGGAAAAGGGCTGTTTATTTACCATTTCTGCACAGGCAATGGCAGTCACAATCTTCGCTCTCACCCCTGGTAGCTGAAGCTGCTGAGGGTACAGCAGCTCCTGGGGAGTTTCTAGACCAGTGGCACAACACCCCTGTAAGAATTTGTGTGTCAAAAGATGTGTCTAATACAGCACTGCTGGAAGGTCTGAAAAACATGGAAGAACTAATTTGTTTCATGAGAGACTCCTACAAAATCCTGGTCCAGATGGGTTCAGTTCAGCCACTTCACCCAACTGCCTCTGCCCATTGCAGGGTGAAGGCAGAAGCCCAAAATGGAAACTAATGAAAAGTGCAGATGAGTTTCCAAGTGCTCTAAAATAAGCAGAAGTTTTGCCAAGAGGCAGATCCAGAAAACCACTTAGGCACCAAAGCCCTCAGACTTTCTCTTGCAGGCTCTGACAGCAGGTGGGAGACATTTCCTGGCTAAGCCCCTCGGCGCTCCCCAGGGGCTGACCTGCCTCAGGCCCCACAGCCTGCTCTCACCAAATGCTGAACTGCAACAGAGGCCAGGCTCCTCTTATTTAGATGCTGCAATGCCTGCAGCATCTAAATAAGAGGATGCCAGCCTTTTAGAAGCTCTTTCTTTTATATTTTTTAGAGGTCTTCTTTGAATCTTTTCCCAAGAGCCATCAAGATGTTTACTTCCTTATCCTACATAGGCTCAATTACTCTGTTACTGTTCCCAGGATAAAACCAAGAGTGAGGCCCTGGCTATACAAGCCTTGTGTGACAAGCCCTGGGGAGACCTGTCAATGGAGAAATGAGACTGAAAGAGATGGTTGCCCTCCCCACCTCACTTTCAGTACCAGTTGATGATTCATATGCTGCCTGTCACTCCTTGGGAAAGGTATTGCAACACTCCATCAGCATCACCCAGCCCTGATCCACACAGACATCCCTGAGAGAGGCAAGCTTCAGAGTTAGAAGCAGCAGCAGTCACAGGGGAGGAAGCCAAGATATTCCACAGTGAGCCTGCACCACCTGAGGATGTCTGAATATACTCCTGTGGTAATCCAGCAGTTCAATAACAGGTCCCAGTCTGTGAATCCACTTGTCTCCTTGTTCCTGTCACCTCTTCCCCTCCATCTTCCCCATGCAACTGTTTGAGTGAAGGATCCCTGCAATCCCCATGTCAGCGACAAACTTTGGTGCTCTGTCATCTCCAGAGCAAGCGTTCATTTTGTTTCTTACAGGAGCTCAGTAGCTCTAGGCCTCCCTAGTGATTTGGCAGGTTTAAACTATTTTTAAAGGAGCCAGAAGAGAGTTGCAGCAATTCCCTGCTCTTGAGGATGATGAGGAGCAAATCCTCACACCTTGCAACAGGCGGGCGTGAGCCAGTGAGGGCTGTACACACAGAAATGGCACTGGTACAGACTGCATTCACTGTCAGCCACTTGGACCAGCTCCTCCAAATTAACAAAGCTTGGCCTTGAGAAGGAAGGGGACCTCTCAGCCTATTGCATGCTCTTCATACAGTTGCATTTCCAAAGCACGCCTCAGCTGGCAGCTGAAATGCTCCATCCCGGCTCCAAGCCACCCACAGGAGCCAGGACCAGAGCAGCAGCAGGAGGCAGTGACACAGTGACAGTGACCTCAGCCCAGCGCTGCCCTGCCATTCCAGCAGAGGCCCCGGGGCTGTGGGGTCACTGCTGACTCAGCCCCAGCACCAAGGGACACCATCCCTCAGAGGGGCTTCTCAGCCCCAGCTTTCACACCTGCCATCGTCATCTTTTGGCATGGCCTGGGGTGTGAGTCATGCCTTTAAACAGATTAGAGATCCAGATAAGGTGCTCTGCACATTATTCATGGCAGAGCTGAGCTGCATTCGGTCATCTTCCTGACTGGAATGATCTTTCCCTGCTCATGGCCCAGCCCCTGCCCTGCAGTATTTGTATGCGTGTCCCAAGGACTCCCAGGGTGAGTCACCAAGTGTAACACATCACAGTGCAACCAAAGCTTTAATAAACAGGGCTCTGTTTTTTTTAAACTGTAGCTCTATTTCCATAATAAAAGCTTTCTGTTATTATCTGTGCACGTACTTGTCAAATCAGAATATTCACAGGGATATTTTTAATTCCCAATCACTCAATAACTTATAAGGAATGCAAAGCAGACACGAAAGCCAGGACACCTGGGGTCCCGTGTCTTGGAGCACAAGCACAGCAACGTAATTCTGAGTGAATGTACTGCATATCTGCCCAGGAAGATTTTCCAGCCTGCTTCAGACATATCCCTGCTGAGATTAAACCCTCCCAGCACTGGGCAGCTCTGCACTTGCACTGCAGGAGAGTCAGTGGTATTTGGCACCTAATTTGCCAGCCAGGGGAATCGGCATTCCCCAGGTTCATCCCTCAGATCAGACTCGAAGAAGGAGGAACAGCATCCTCTCCTCTACCTGAGCTTCGTGGGAAAGGTGCCTTGAAGACATCTGCTTGTATCCCCCAAGGGCTGTGCCACCTTTCTCACTGAGCAACAGCCACAGCATCCCAGACTTCACACCCTGCTGCTGATCTAGGTGCTGTGACACTGCTTCTAGCTCAAGTCCAAGGTAAAAACCCCCAAAGCAGCGACTTTCTGCAGTCTCCTCACGTCTCCAACTGTTCATTCAGTGTGGCCTGGCTCACCTTGGCATGGAGACAGACAAAAATCAATATTTGACCTATCTTTTGGTGACATGCCTGACATATTTCTCTTCAAGAACTTCTATCATATTTGTTTACCTCCAATGAACTAATGTTTTCCAGATTTTCTAATCAATATTAGCCAGCACTTGAAAAAGGTGCTGAGCAAGATTATTCAAAAGTGATCCAAATGAATCAATGAAGACAGCTAGACTACAAAGTTATTACTGTCATTGTATTGGAGAGACAGTGGGGGATGCTGGGCCAGGCTGGCGTTTTGGGAGTTTGCTGTGTGACTCGGTAACAAAAGTCCTCAGGGCTGGGCTTTAATGATATCTCCATAAATTCCTACTGCTCACAGTCATGGAATAGATAAGGTAGGCAGTGGAAATCCAGAAGAAAAGATTCACATTTAGAGCTGATTTTAAAATTAGTATTAGGAAGTGCTGGAAGAATGAAGGGCTGAAGGGAGGGACTGATGCTGGGATGTGTCCCGGAAACCCAGAGAGCAGAAATGAGGAAGAGAAGAAATGAGGACAGGAGAACATGGACAATTCAGGGTGAAATCTGGTCTAGAGAGGGTCAGAGGGTCCAGAAATGAAGCAGGTCCCAAGAGGCATCTCCACCTGGTCCCTCAAATTAGACAATTAGATTAATTGCCTCCTGGCAACAAGCTGTTACAGGAGGCTGCAGCTGTGCCCTTAGAGCCTTGGCAGCCTGGCCCTGCCCCTGCTCTAGCCTTAGGAGAGGTGCAGGGTGCCCTTCAGGGAGCAGTGTGGTGGCACCAGGGCAGCAGGGTCCTGACAATGCCAGGAAAGTTCCAGGGCTCCTGCAGGTGCCACAGCTGCTGCAGGGCAGAAGACAGGGGGTTTCTGCACTGCCAGAGAGTGCAATTACATGAGCCCACTCCAGGGAGCAGGGGATGGGGGTACATTCAAATCATTTCACTACCTTTGAGAACTACAGGCTTTTGCATTCTTTTCGGGGAGAGTTTTTTCCATGGGGTGAAAGGGAACACTCCAAGGACAGAAGGAGCTGAAGCCTGGCAAAGGCCTGCTCTAACCCCTGAAGCTGAGACGCAGGGATCCATAGACAAGGCTCAGAGTGTGCTCTGACATCCTGGCACCATGTGGAGCCTGTGCTGCTGCCGAGCAGGCTGCCACAAGTTCTGTGCCAGCTCTCTCCCTGCCCCCTTCTAGCCTCTGCCCCCAGCCCTACTCCTTCTGCCATAATCCCACATATGAGCCCAACTTTGAAACTCTGCCTTTGAACCGAGTTATTTTTCCACCCCTCACAGTCAAAATTGCTACAGCTCACCCTCCAGAGGGTAAATCTCCCAAAGAAGCACAGAAGCACTGCTCTGCACAGTGCCTGCTAAAACCCAGCCTGATCCACCCCACAGCATCCCTGACACTGCACAGGAGCACACATCCCTCACATGTCCCACCCTAGGTGTCACAGCCATTTCCTTCTGCCTCCCCCCATCAAGCAGAGGCAGGTTCTGTCCCTGTGACTCACTAAGGACTTTGATGAATTATGTTTTCTGCCCAAGGGGATTGGTTTTCCGCCTGGACTCAAAAATTGCCAGAGGTAGGACCCCTGGTGAGCTGACCCAAAGCTCCCTCTGACTGCACTGGATGTTCTCTTCTTTCTTGCAAAAGGTGAGCAGCAAGGATATCACGCTCTGGATGATGAAGGCCTCTGGCAACAGTATATAATCCTTTCAGGCATCCTAAATCTGGGGAGCTAAAACCGCATGAGGAAAGGAGAGTTTCAGGCTCAGCCCTCACTCTCCAGCAAATCCTGGTACAAGTTCTGCTAAGTCCAGGCTTTGGAAAGCGATTTAGGAATGAGCTGCCCCTCTCGGATGCATGCAGGGAGAGCCTGGGTAGATCAGGACATGAATTCAGAGCCAAGGTAACTACAGGGACTGCCTGTAGGGAACAGCCCCTGGAACAAGGGTTCCCGAAACAATACTGGGATTTACATTCGAAGAGAAATAGCTGATTGCATCTGAGGGCCTTTTTGACATTCATGGAGTGCTGGCAATCAAGAGATCAGGAAGTGAGAGCAAACAATGGCACTGGTTTGTTGGACAGTGCAGATAAAACCTCTGGGAGTGGAGTTAGCTGTGGAAAATGCTGTTGCTTCTTAGGAAAGAAAGGGAGTGGATGACTTGGCTTCTCCTTTGGCAAGAAATTTATAAAAGGATGAAAATAGACCATGACCATCCTCTCTGCCTTGGTCAAAGTGGTGCCCTGACCAGGGTGACCTGCAAGAAATAGCAATATCTATATTTCCTTCTTCTGCAGGGAGTCCTGCACCTTTTTTGGATTCAGCTTGGGCATCTGCACAAGGCACTGTGACACTGACAAGACATTCCCAAAGAGTCTTTTTATGTCCCTACTAATTACCTATATTTTTAATTGCAGAAGGGAAGTTTTGAAAGCCACACAAAGAGCAAAATATAAAAGCAGATTACTTAGGTGAAGTAAAAATGCTCTGAAAGTATACATTCAGGTGGCAGTAAAAGGACTTTTTTGTCATAGCTTAGAGGCATACAATAAAAGTATATTTTCAGTGCCTGGCTGCCACAAATAACTGAACTACAATTAGATGTGTGTATTATAAAATTGTGTGGGCGTGGTAATTATCACCCTTTGCAGCAGAATATATTTATACAGATCCTAAATTACAGCAGAAAGAAACATCATTTGCGAAGGTTTAAAAAAAAACATGATGGGGGGGAGGATTAAACTTTCCATTTTATTTTTGGGAAGTGTTTCATGAAAAAGTAGGATGCATCACATTTGTTGGGCTGGGAATGGGTAACTATGCAGTCAGAGGGAGAGGCAGCCTGTGCAGGTCTCTGTTCATCACAGGAGTGTATAAGTGTGTTTGTGTGCATGCACACATCAGAAGAATCATCACACAGCTGCTCTAGTGCTGCTCTCTGCCTAAAATTCCCCTTGCAGCAAACTGTGCTTGATGTAGCAATCCAGACCCCACTTTGGATGCACAGCAGCTCATGCCTGCACACCTAGGATGAGAATCAGGCCTCGTCTGTGCACCACCATCTCACCTTTTGGTAGGACTGCACCTGCAAATGCTTCTGCAGCACATGGAAAAGTCACAGGTACAGCTGTGGAGAGCAGCTGGATCCTAGACCCACAGGATATTTTCTGCAAGAATCTTCTTTTTTGAGTTCTAACTTTTCAGTTCTAACCTTCCATTTGGTTTCCAAATGCAAAACATCCTTGATCCTATAATCTACTCACAATATAGCCTGAGATTAATTGTTTTCTTATGCTGTAGTTCATACAGCAGACACAGATGAATCCATCACAGCTTCCACCTCTGCCTCTACTGTGACTTTTTGGGAGATTCATTTTATCCCAAAAGTGTTTCTATTACACGTGGATCCATCACATTTATCTCTTATGTAAGACTGCTTAAGCACTTCCTCACAACCTCTTTGCATCTGCCTAAAGCGACTACAGCTCATTGCAAGGAGATGGAGCTTGACTGGGAGCTTTTTATTATTTGGAATCCAATATTCCCAGCTTGCATATTATATTTGCAGAAGCCTTGTGAAGCTTTATAAAAATTCTGTCACATATATTCTATTTTGATAGGGCTATTTTCATTGTGTTTCCAACTCTATTATTTAAAAATTGTCTGTCTCGGTCTCCCAAATACCATTTTCAGGCAATTTCTTCTCCTAATTTGATGAGCATCCCCTCTGTCTCTCTCTCACTTTTTACATAGCTCTGTTCAAATTTTCTAAGAGGTCAACTTAGAGGGCAGAACATGTTCTTTATAACTGGTGTATTCTGGGTTTTCTTGGCTGTTTAAACAAAATCAATATATTATCTTTCAGTGATGTTGTATTGACTCTCCATCTGTTGAAGGCAGCAGTCTTATTTGGTCACAGCATTGTTTGTGTGAGCTGGGGGCCAGAGGTCAGCAAGGTCATGACTTCACCACAATAGCACGGTCTCAGGGTGCCTCATTTCCTCCCTCGCCCATCAGCTTCTCAAAGGCCTGGCTGATGAAACACAGTTGGGCTGATGAAACAGAGTTGTCTGCAAATTCAGGATGGAGCAAGAGGGATCATTGACTGCTCTTTGTGCCTGTACCACACAGCAGGAAGATGGAAGTTTTTTAGGGCATCCTTGAACTAATTCCCAAAGTTACCACCCTCTGCTGCTACAAGAGCTCCCATAAGGAACACTTTTATATGGTACCCACAGCAAGGCACTGCAGTAAAAGGACCAGGACCAGTGCCCATCTAAGGCAGCTCCAGCCTCAGCAGAAGCCAGTGCTGCACCAGTGCTTCTCCCCAAAGGCCAGGAGGGGGTTTATACAGCATGCAGGGGTGCTTGTGCTTTCAGCCTTCCTCAGGCCACAGCCCTGTGTGACACTTGGGGCAGGCCTGGCTGAGGAGGTTTCCAGGTGAGGTGTGGGCTGCAGGTACCATCTAGAGCAGTAAATCAGTGTTTCCAGCCACATTTCTGACCAGAAATTTGTCAAGGCAGCTTTTCCAGCTTGTATAGGAAGGATTTTCCTACCTACCCTCACTGAACACCTGGTTTCTTACAGTGACACTGATCAGACTGGCAGGAGCCAGATTAACACTGTCCACACAGCTCTGGTCAGATCCAGCAAGTCTATGAACTTTTTTTGTTTTGTGAGATATGTATTGGAAGGAGCAGCAGTGCTGTGAAACGAGTGTGAATGCTGAAGACACAAGGAAAGAAAAGAAACCAAACAATATCATCAGCCCATTCAGTTTGCACAGGAGCAGCAATAGTAATAAAGTCAGGGCCAACAAACTGGTGCTGCAGTGAAGCATCACTTCCAAATCTGCCAGAAATGTTACACTGTTGATCAGACTTGAAGGTTTTAGAAAGAACAGACAGATGAATATCCCAACTTGAAAACACCAGGGATTCCTGAGACCAGTGGAAAGGGCCAGCACTAGAGTCAGGTTTCCGAGTTTGCTCACCAGCCATGGCATATCCTTGTATATCAGTGTACAGAGAACCAGCAGACTGGCAAAAACAGATAAACAGAATTTCAAGTGGAAACTGTTAATGGCACTACCACTCATTAGAATTTTACAGTGAATGACATTTTTCCCCTAAAAACTTTAAAAAATATTTTGGCAAAAAAATAGAAGTTGCAGATCCTGATAGGAACTCTAGTTCCCTTTTTCTGTTCATTTGTCTATGGTGCCAGATATTCAAATGTGTTGTATTTCCCATAGAGCATCAAAGCTCTGGGAGAGGATATTTGAGAAGATTCAAATGTTGAAAAAGAGGGGGCACATCTGAGAAGCACAGAAGGATAGAGATTCAAGAAACACCTAAAACTCAAGCAAAGAACCCCTGCCCTACTTTGGTTCCTTGACTGAACAGCTTAATAAACCCCACAATTTTCTACAAAAGTGCCTACCAAAAGCCACATCCCACAGGCTGCTCCCTCCTAGACACCTTCAGCTTTGCCAGTTTGCAGCCTTCTCCATACAGTCCCAAAAGGATCATCATTGATCTTTCCAGGATTTAAGGTCAGAAGCTCCTCCAGTCTGCCCCACTGCCCTACTCCAAAACAAAGAGCCACACCTGGCCAGGGTTGGCCCACAACTATTTTTGAAGCTGCTTCTTCCAGACATGGACCACAGAAAGGGGCCACAAATGGAGCAGTACAGCACACAGCACTCTTCTTACAGAGTCATTTGGGAATCATGGAATCATTAAGATTGGAAAACACCTTTAATGTCACCAAATCCAGCTGTTATGGAGCTGAGTGCTTCCCTACAGAGCAAAGGAGACCATTGCCATGCTCACCACAGCAGAGCCATCTTGAGGCATGAGCCCCCAGTCCCTTGCTCCACATCCAGTCTAGGGGCAGTGGAGTTGGGTCCCTACCTCTAGGTTTCCTGAGTAATTTCAAGGCCAATTAAGACATTTTCCTTTGTGCTATAATACAGGTTTTTAAGATATTCGTCTGGAATGTATTTACCCTTTTCACCCAGGGGAAAAAAAAAAAAAGTTTACAGTATTAGTAATATGCTCTACAAACAACAATGGAAAAAAAAAAAAACAACAAAAACAAAACACCTCACAACAAAGAAAATACAAACAAGACTTGAAAAGGTGTAGAAGTATCATCTCAGAAGTTTCCCTTTTTCTGCTTGAACTTGAGGATTTGATGAGAGGCAGAAATTTTCCATTTTTAACTGAAAAAAGAACAACCACTTCAGAAGAGAACAAGAGCATTCAGCCAAAACCCTTGAGATTTTTCATTGAAGATTTCAGCACTCTTGTTTTGGGGGTTCATTGTTTCTATGTTGATGAAAAATCTGTGCAAGGATGCTTTCCCCAGCAGGTTCTGAAAATTAAAATTAGAAGTTCCTGTTTCTTTTATTGCCTTTTTTTTCCTCCTATGAGCCCTTCTCACCCAGGTTTACTATTTTTATGTTGAGTCCCAGCTGCTAACTAAGCCTTGGCGTAGTGCTCTTACTGCAATGATGAGGCATTTCCATTTCTGATTTCTAGCATATGTTGCACTTAATATAAAACTGCCCTTGTGCACCAGTTACCCTGGAATAATGGCTGTGCCAGCAATAGAACAGTGGTACAGTCCCTGGAGAACAACCAGGGCATGAAACCTGTGCCAATATGCAGATGTCACACAGTTAATAGAACAGTGATAGATCCTTGAACTATACAGAGAGGTATTTTTGTAATGTATACAGAAATACGTTTGATACTGCAATGAAAGCTTCTTTTTTTAGATTTCTCTTAAATTAACTTGGAAAAAAATATCTGCAAAAGAGCCAAGAGATAATGACAAAAACCTGAACAATTAATTCTGGGGATGAGGCATGCACAGCCTGAGCTGATTATTTTTTGTTTCTTAGGTCTGTAGCCTGGACAAGATGATTGCAAAGACCAAGCTCTTGTGCAGGATTTATGGGACTTGATCCTTTTCAAAGAGGAAGAGACACTACACTGCAAGATCTGCCTTTTGCAAGGTGTTTTACAACTTTTGTTTTGGGAAACCAGAGCAGAACATCTGGAAAGAGAAAATAAGCAATGGGTTTGAAACCAGTACTGGACACAGTTAGGTGCCAATTGGGTTCTGCACCAGTCAGGCCACGTGACTCAGATCCATTTTTGCTTTATTCTAGGAAAGATTAAGCTGAGCAAACATCTTCAGGGCCAAAAGGTGAAGTTTTCAGCTGCAGCTGAAGCAGAGCATCTCCTTGCCCTGGGACCCAGCCCAGGCAACCTTTGGGAAGGTGGAAACTGGAATATTTCCAGTCTTCTGGGTGGTTTGGCTGAATCTGCACACCAGACCTAGCAAGGGAAACCCACCTCAAACCCCAGCTTTTGGCTGGTGTAGAAGCTTTTGAGAACCAGTGCTATCTCCCATCCACACGGAGCAGCAGAGGCAAACACAGGGCTGGGAGCTCTTGCAGAAGGAGCAGCTTTCCCTGCTGCAGGAGTAATTGTTTCTGCTTCCAACTAAGTCAGAAGTCAAAAAGAAACTCTGTCCAGGGGACAAACAGTGCATTACATAAGACTTCATTAAAAGTAAACTGTCATCAGATTTATCGCAGTTAGAAAAAGACTCCTCTGTCTGTTGGCATAAAATAAGTACAAGGTTTTAAGAGGCTAGTGAGAATGAATGAAACAGTATATTTGGAGTTCCATGTCCTAAGGCTTCTATGCAGGGACCTGTCAAGCTTTTGGAGGAGAAATGTTTCAAAATATTTTTTTAAAAAGTCATAAAATTGTATAAGATATAACTCAGAAGCATCAGGTCTTGATCAATTTTGCTTGTATGTGTAGTACTAAAACAAAACAATAAAATCAGATTTAATATTCCACAGTGAATTCTGATCACTGGATGTTTGTTTTCCTCTCCAGGCTGGAGAAAAAGCTAAAATATCCAAGTTCTTTTTGGAATTTAAGTTCAAAGATTATTTAAACCATGAAAGATCTTATTTTAAGGTCATTAGAAACAGCTTGCTTCAAGGCTACTTGGCACAACTGCATCAACTTATGGTCCTTGATGCCTACTACAAATGGATGTTTGTGAGTTCATTGCTCTTATCCTTTTTGTGGGTTGGGCTTCATACCAAGCATATATCTCCTATGATGCCTCTATAGGGACAAAACCCAGTCAAAGCAGGAGGATCAGTAAAGGAGCCAAGTCTGTGCTGTGGGCAGTGATTTTAGGACACAGACAGAGCCAATCTAATAATGTTCAAAACAAGAAGCTTCAGTTCAGTTCAACAAACTAAATGTTTTTATTTGGGAGAAAAAAAAAAAAAGAGAGAAAAAAAAAAAAGAAAAAAAAAAAAGAAAAAAAAAAGGTGGGGGTTTTTCCTCATTGATTTTTTTTTTCAGAAACTGTGTGTCCAGCCAAAACACACAAGATTTTACAATTTGTTATGGACAACATTATTGCATTTAATCTAAGGATCATTTAAAAACCCACCACTGTACAAACTGATAATCTCAATTCTTTGTCCTTTAAGCTGATACTTTCCCGTAAATCACACCAAAGTCTCAACAGGCAGGAAAGACAATGACTCTTGATTGGAAAGAGAAGGAAGCCAGTCAGTAAACTCAGATCCCAATTAGCCCCAGCTGTAAGCCAAGCAAACTCCCCAGTTTAATGGTTCACAGGGGAACACATCCATATAGTAAAAGCTACCAACCAAATAAATTCCATTGCTTTCCCCCAGACTCCCCTACTCCCACAGGTCCTTCAACAAAAGTCTGTTTCCCTCCTTAGCTGTTAAAAATATTTTTAGTCCTCTTCAAATATGGAAGACAGAAAAGGAAATAAAAAAACAATAGAGTATGACACAAAAGCACCCTTCTCATTAGGACTTTTTAAATAGCATTAGAGCTCATTGAATTTCATACACTATTAACATTCCCACTCAATCCAAGGCAAACCAGTCAAATCTAAATCTATCAGATTTTACAAGGAAAGGAATATTGCCAAGTTCTAATATTTCTCCTGCATTCAATGTCAGAATGGGGTGTGGAGTTTCTTCCAAACTCCAGATTTCCTTTTTTAAAAAATCCCTTTTAAATCCACTACTCCATGGTGTTAAAAAAACCAACAACAAGAAAAGAAAAGAAAAGAAAAGAAAAGAAAAGAAAAGAAAAGAAAAGAAAAGAAAAGAAAAGAAAAGAAAAGAAAAGAAAAGAAAAGAAAAGAAAAGAAAAGAAAAGAAAAGAAAAGAAAAGAAAAGAAAAGAAAAGAAAAGAAAAGAAAAGAAAAGAAAAGAAAAGAAACCCACACAACAACACAAAATTAAAGAGGAAGTTAAATCTTGAGAGCAATGTCTATGTGGGATTCTCAGATAAACAGTGGTTTGGGAGAGAAGCTGGCTTTAGCACAGCAATCAGCCAGGATTTGAGATTAAAAAGTAGCTAAGACCCTACCAGACAAAGCCTTTGTGCAGATAAAGCTGACTGTGACAATAATAAAGCCCCCAAAGACACAGAGCCATGTCTGAATCCTTGGCCAGTCAACACCAAGCTGCCTCCTCAACTGGGAAAAAGCAGCCAGGGAGGCTGGTGCCACTGAAATCAGTGAGGATGGGCATGGGCTTGAAGCCCAACATGAGATGCTGGTCCCTCCAGTGCTGCTGGGCTGGGTCCTTCCTGCACAAGCTCTCAAGGCTCACACAGATAACTGCAGGAATCTGCAGTCTCAGCCGCCTCCACACATCCTTGCCAGAAGTGCCAGCCACTTGCAAAACCTTGGCAGAAACTGTGTGAGGTGCTGTGGCTGCAGGAGCAGCTGCCTGGTGTGTGTGTGTGTGTGTGTGTGTGTGTGTGTGTAATACATTTTCATTGAATGGTTGGAGAACAGAAGCAATAAGGAGGAATAAAGTCTGTAGTTAGAGCTCATTTTGTATGGTACGGGATGTCTTGGGGGTTTTATGGGTTTAATATATTCCCTGCTCCTGCTGGATCTCAGCACAGACCTCCAGATGAGAATATCTACTTGAGATGCAGGTTGCACTACAACTCATTTATAATGAATATAACAACTTGTGAAGTGGATTTAGAAGTCATTGAGTTATAGATTATTTGGGTAAACGGGGCACAAGCACTGCAGCAAGAAACCCATTTAAATATTAAGGAATGCTATAAACTGAGAAAAGAACCACTGACAGGGTAATATCATGTCAGAACATGCCCTCCAGAGAGGCACCTCTACTGTGTATTGATCTGAAAGAGCTCCAGAAATGATTCTACAAACCCATAAAGCTCAGCAGTAAATGCAGAAAGGTGAGCTGCAAAGGCCAGCAGAGAAATGGGATACATGAGCTGGACCAAACCCTGCCAGCCTCATCTCATGAGTAGTTTCTCATCCCTGGTCTGTAGCACACTCACCAACCCAGTGTTAATCAGTGTAGGGGTGGAAGAAACTCCCTTAATATTAAAAGCAATTTCTGGGAGGACTTTCACCCTCTGTGTATCAATTCTGTTACTGTTCACGGGCACCTTATTAAAATTATTGACAAGTCATCCAAATGCTCCCAATATCATAAGCAACAAACAAGTTTTTCAGACTTGCCTGGTGCTCTGCTGAGTTCACAAAAACTTCATTAAAGTTTCAGAGACCCCCTTGAGCCCTGCATTGTTCCTCCCTGCTGCATCACACACACAGCACATCCCGGGGGAGGTTGTGTGATTCAGCAGGAAGGGCTCAGCAAGAGAGGTGAGCACCAGCCAATTCAAGGACACGTAGCTCCTGAAAAACAAGAGGTTCCTGTTTGGCATGCAATTTGCACTGTTACAGTCACTCATTTGTCCTCCTCCCTCACTCTTGCCCTTGTTTAGAGAATATTTTCCCATTTTTTGCTGCATCAGGGAGAACACTGCATCTGGCTGATGGGACAGGAGCACCTGACACCACTTACACGAGGGTGGCACTTGCTTTTAGCATGAAAACTGAAGCGTGCTCCCTGGATGATGGAGCACTCTACACGACTTAAAAACTGCTGAGGAGCAAAATTCAGGGAGAAGTGCAGGAAACTGTGAAGGTGTGAACAGTTGCTCAGTGAGCACAAAGAGAAACACAAGTCCCAGTGAGATGGGGACTGGGGAGAAAGAATGAAATCAGTCTCAGTGTTACACCCAGTCTCATCCAATTTATAGCAGGACATTATAACTGGTAATAACAACCTAATGGGAGGGCATAGCTGGCCCTTCTGAAACCCTTGGATCTGAAGGTCACTCATTTTATCATTGAGACAACCTTTTAAAAGCCCTGTTGGCGTGAAGCATTAACAGGAGGTGATCAAGGCTTTTAATCTAAAGCCTTTCATCCACAGCAGAATTCGGCAGCACATCACGCACCTGAAGACTGGGATGCATCACTGAGCACACAGGGCCGTGGTCCTGGCCCCCAAATCAAACTGCCTGGGCATCCAGGCAGGGCTGCACACCACATGGCTCCTTGGGGCTGCCATCCACGGCGGTGGCCGGCGGAGCGGCACGAGGGCGAATTCCTGCGCGCAGAATTCCATCCCTGCTCCGCCACCCGGGTCAGCCCTGCCAAAGGGGGTGGCTTTTATCAGGGCCAGACCTCTCCTACAGCAATTAGTGGCAAAGCCTAATAACAGCATTAATTAGGGTATTGCCAGAAGAGACTAATTGTCTACTGCAAAACTGGCTCTTTAACCCGTTTCTTGGCTGAAAAGCTTCTCAGTGACCTGTGTGAGAGCTCTGCAAGCCAAATGCAGGCACAGACCTGGAATGAAGCTGAGAAGGGAAAATGCATGGTAAAGGGCTGTGAAGGGAGAGAGGGAAAAGCTCTCCATTCATAGGGCTTCTTTATAAAGTATATGGGCAATGTCCCACTGAACCTTGCTGATTAAGGACATACCAACATCAATGCGTGACACAGATCCTTCTGTGATGACATTTCATGAGTTCCAGAACTCACAGTTTCCAAATGGATACCAGTGAGCAATTTCTTTCTAATCATCATTGAAGAACAACAAAACAGGACCTCTATTTTTCCCTCAGCTGTTAAACTAATTTCTTTCACGCCAAAATTAGAATCACGTTAATTACAGCTAATGTAATGGCTTGCATTCCAGGTTTTACCTTTACAGCTGCCTTGGCAGGAGACACATTACTGCCTTATTTTTAAAAAAAAAAAAAAGTCTTTCTTTCTGCAGGACTTTTTGCCTGTAAAGATGCATAGATGTACATACACAAACCAAACCTGTGTCATTCTTACACTTTATAAAAATCTAGGGACTGGAAATCATATTGCAGTTTAGAAATATGAACTACTGGATATTCCTTTTCTCCAAGATAACAAGAATGAGGTATTCAGACAGAGTTACATCCTGAAAATCTGGTCCTTAGTATTTTGCTGTTGCCCTGGGGTTGCAAATTAGAGATGTCCTAAGACAGTAATACAATTCCACAGTACATCCATCTCAGTCCTGCCTGGGACTGCATGGGAAAAACGCACTCCAGTTCCAAACAGATCTGTGAAGGTTTTCAAAAACATTCCTCATTCTAAGCTGTGGCAAGAGGCCAGCACTTCAAACATTTTTGGTTACAGTGAAATCCCCCAGGACCACAATTTGGAAACATCAAAGCTCAACATGCTCCCCAGCATTCTCCAGCTGCTAGTCTGGCACCCAACAATAAAACTGAGGCTGCTGCGGACTAAAACTGGCATGGTTCCTCTCTCACCTATTCCTTGAAAACAGATCAAAATCCATTGTTGTTGCTTCTTCAAAGGCCTGTACCTCTGAAAAATACATGGCAATCCACAAGTGTGAATCGATGTCTCTGAATTTTGGTGACTCTGCCTTGTAGGGTGCTTAATCCCACCTGGGATTCCCAGCTCAGCAGCAGATAAGAAGCCAGACAGGTGACCTGTCAAGAAGCTATCAGGAGTTCCTTAGATGAGTCTAGCCTTGAGAAAGACCTTCAAGAAAAGTCCAGGTCCTTGAGGAAACACGATTAGTCACCAATAATTCACTCCCATCCTTGTCTCACCCACACCAAGTGACTGCAGTAAATCCACAGCGGGAATTGCACGCTATCCTGTTTCCTGGTATTGCACCACTGCAAAGATCTCAGGTCACACTAATTGCTACTTAATGTTCACTGCTCACAGCTTTTAGCAGCAGGACTTATCTTACCAGGTACCTCCAGCTTCCCTGGAGTGAGAACCAGTGCTAGCACCAGTCAGCTGTGACATGGAGTAAGCTCTAATCCAGGACAAGACAATCCAGGCAGAAAAGGGAAGAAGACAACTGGACAATAGTGGAAACTGGTAAGAGCTCAATGTGAGAGGGAAACATCTGGAATAGTCAGGAGAACATTCTTCCAAGTGGCTGTGAGTTGTCATTCCCTCCTAAGGGACCCCTGATAAAGGAACTGTGTGTAAGGGCAGCACTCACCCTGGTTCCACCATGCAGAATCAGCTTTTAGAAAAAAATTCTCTTTCAGACTTAGAGAGAGAACTTGCCAGTCTCCCTGCCCAAGCCTGACACTAGGACCTGATTCCCTGGCTCACAGGGAGGCTGCTGAATAAATAGGGAAGTCTCGCTCCATCACCTGAGCAATGAGGCTTCCCAGCAGGCTGAGCAATTGCTCTGAATCCTGACATACCAAGCCAATTGCTAACCATCTCTCACATGAAAGTTTTGTTAACACTGCACATTTGGGATGCTGGATAGTCACATGTTCTCTCTCCCTTTTGTTCCTTCTTTTGCTTATCCATGTTAATATTTCATTGAGTTAAAGTAATTACTCTATTCTCCTTTCCCTTTTCCCCTCTGCCACTAGTATGATTTTACTAAAATTACTTACTTGTTTATTCCAGTAAAATTTTCCCCCACTTTGAAGCCAAACAAGAAGAAGAAAAGTTTAATTTAGAAAGATTTGAAATTCCTGAAATACATGACAGCTGAGAAAAGACTGGCATGTTAAATCATTCAACTTCACAAACACCTTACTCTCATTTAGGCTTGACAGATGTAAATGCCAGCCAGGTACTACCTGCTAGTGATGCTATCTTTACTTAAATTAGGCAAATACATAACACAAAATCCTTTTCATGTATGTTAGCCATCTGCAGAAAAGTGGCTCTCTAGCTGCCTTTTCCCCACAATTTTTCATTTATGTCATGTACAGTGGTGGGAGGACAGGCCTAACACTTTCTTCAGGTTAAATAACTAAGAGATCATCAAAGGCTCTTAAATCATGTCACAAGTTCTGCCAGTGTCCTGTCCTGAATAACATATATATTTTTTTATGCAACCATGAATCAAAAATACTGACTAGGCCTGCAGTAACTGCAGTGATGAGATAGCAGGAGAAGGGCAATCTATAAGAAAGCCAGTCTTAGAAAATGTACACACTACAAAAACGCCTACCAGACAAAATAAGGAACTGAAGGATTTTATCCATTTAGAAACCAGGCAAAAAAACACATTCAGTGCCAGATTGAAATTCAGAGTGAACAGGAGGTTTCAAACCAATTGCCAGGTCCACCAAGAAGCAATGCCTTCTGCTCCACATAGCAGACTCCTGGTTATATTGGCAGGTGCAGAGAGATCTGCTTCGGGCGTGACACTGAGGTCATGGCGCCAGGGCATTGAAGGTCACTCTGAACACAATATACTCCAGAGACCTGGCTTATCTCAGCTGAAAATTGCAGGGGGTGGAAGGATGAGATGGTGAGAGGTTTCAAATAAAAAGATCCCCATGTTTGAGGTTTTTCACTAAAATAAGATTTTCTATCAGGAGAATTGCCAGCTGCAGTCTGAGACCCAGTGGCTCACAAGGTGATTCACTCAAACAAGAGACTTACAGACCATGATATTTTCCTGTTCAGGGTGTGAATGCCAAGCAAATACTCAGTCAACACTGGTTGTTTAGAGGTGGGAAATTGGATGATTGCAGTGCTCACCTTTTTGTGGATGATGCCTTGCCGTGGGAGGAGGGAATAGGAGCTTGTGAATACTCCCGCTGGGAGCAAGGAGCAGAGCCCCTTCTCGTTTTAGGCAAGTGAACAATCAAAAATGCAGGGACAAGCGATTCAACATTGAAAAAACAGGTAGCACTTTCTGTCTGATAGTCCCCATGCCAAAGGAAGAAATTTTGGACGTCCACCCTGGGGGCCCCAGTATTTATCAGGATCTGAGCCCTTCTGTTCCAGGCACTGTGCAGATTACAATAGCATACATAAAACCAGCCCATACCCCAAAACACTTGCAGAGTGTTTAAGATGCTGTCATTAGGTAGCAAGAGGGGGAAATTCAACCACAGGTCAATATCTTGGGTTTGCTGTCTGGAGTGAGACAGCCCCACCCAGTCACCCTCACACCAAAACCTTTATCTCCCACCTCTCTCCCTTCTTGAGCACCATGTGCCAGGTGAAACCAGTTAGCCTGTTTGAGGCTGACAAAGAGATCCTCTCCCCATCATATCAAATCACTCAAAGTGCTTGAGAGAGAGAAAACACATCCCCAGGTCTGCATGCAATTTTCATTCTGTTTCTCCCTGTACGACCTCCTCTGGAAAAAAAATCTTGGGATTTGGCATAGGTAAATGCTTCCTTAAAAAAGCCAAGGACCTCAGGATGTGTTCTAGGGGTGACAGAAGCTTGTGGGATATACAAGTGGGCAGATCCAGTTCTCTGTCTTTAGCTCTATCTGCAGTGGTGACATTTTAATAGAATTGTTCAAGTTCCTTCTCAAGGCATACACTGACAACAAGAGCTGAGTTCAACTCTTGTTAATTATATCACTCACTGGTAGAATGTCCCAATGTTTCAGACATCTCCCAAAAAACTTTAGGAAGAAAACAAGGCACTTGCTTTCTTGTTAATTCAAATCAGTCATGTTTTCTTGAGCAGAGGCTCAGCTCTGCTGCTCTGTGGGTAAGAGAAATTCTTGTAAATGGACAGAAAGAGGCTTGATGAGTCCTGAGAACTGCAGGTAGTTACCACACTGCCAAGCACAGCCAAAAATCCTGGGGGCAGCCATTAGGAGAACAGCAGGTTAATGCCTACAGCAAGCTGTGGCAGCTCTGTCCCAAAAGCCTTAGAGATGCCAAGACTGAGCCAATATAAAAATCTGCTCAATAGAAAAGTGTCTCAGAGCAGCAGCTCCAGTGCTGTGAGCTCCACAGGGGCAGGTAGGGCAGCAACCAAATCCAAAATCCCCTGCACAACCTATCCAAATATCCTGCTGGGACAGGACCTGAGGATGTGTAATCTCTGGTGAGTTGCTGAGAGTTTCCTGCCTGTATGGCCCCTTGTGAGACCTCCAGATCCTCATCCCTGCCCAGGAGGTTCTTGTACACTGGTAAGGTCAAGACTTGGGCAAACAGGAGCAGGGGCACTCAGTATCCAGCAAAATTATGGCTGTAGCAAGTAAGAGGAAATGTTACTGTGCCAGACACTGTACATAAACATCTTTAATTAAAAATTCTGAATATATAGGTTGTAGAACTGTATATAGGACATTAAATACATAGCATACCAAATTCTGCACTAGAGTTCCCCTTAGATTGCTGAAATGTGTCAGCTCCACTGTGTTTCAGGCACACTCAGATGTGAGTTCAGGCTGGGATGTTTCCCTCCTACTCAGCAGTGTAGCCTATCCTGAGGGAAGAGTTCAGAGAGAGGTATTCCTCACTACAGGGAAAACAGCAGTGCATTTTAAACCTACCTCTAAATAACCCTGACAGTCTCGCTGAAAAAAAAAGGATTTGGTTTTCTTTGGCAGCAACATCTGCTGCACACCCAAGATGCCTTCTGTGCCCAGCCTAGTAGGCTCAGCCCACCCCAAAATCTGTCAGGGTCTCTGACAGAAGCAAACACCAAAGAACAGCCCTTCACTTCTCCTGAAAATGCACAGAAAACTCCCTCCCTCTGCAATGCAAATTCCAGTTCTCTCCACACCTTTCACACGCCCTCCTCTCCGCTACCATCCCTGAGCTCAGCTGCCACCAAATCTGACTGATGAAAGGTGGCAGCTCTATTATATTAATTCCCTCCAGAAAACAGAAAAAAAAGCCTCACATGCTTTTCATATCAAACACATAGCACATTTCAGAGTTTCTCTGCCTGCTCTGACTTCTCTTCTGCACGAAATATGGCCATGGAGGGGAATGCTCCCAGACTGGGGGATGCTCTTGTCAAACAAATGGCAGGTTTTCACTTACTGCTATTTTCATATTAGGCACACATGCAAGATTAAGTATGCTCTTTGGCTGATCCAGTGTGATAGCTGCCTGCAGCTGCTCCCGGCTGATGGACCTAAGCCATGTCTGGGTACCTGAAAGGTGTGTTTGTAGAAGGCAGCCTTAGTGCTCCAGTACATAACTCACAACAAAAGTACAATCTTAACAGAAAATTAACAAAAGCCACACCCCCAAATTTCCCAAAGTAGGAATCTTTTATATACAAATTGCCATGCTGCATAAATTCAAATTAGAACACCTCCTGTAACTGCAGCTTCATTTTAATGACAGCCTGCTTTCATCCTCATAATCCGCTGCCCATCGTACCACTATGGATGGTTTTTACAGCTTAAACACCATCTTGATATCAGGTAATTGCACCAATCTGTGAAAAGCTTCTCCACATGACAGTAATTCCCAACAAACACTGTCATTTGATCACCTGTATCTCTGGTCTTTTTCTTGAGTTCCCTTTGACAAAGCCTGTGCTACGATTTGTCCCAATACTGTGTCCTGAGTGTTGGCAAAACCCCCTTGGCCAAAAGATTAACCACAAGGAAAGGATCTGGACCAAAGAACACATCTTGCCTGATAAAAAGTTTATTTATTGACAACATTCACAGTTATTCAAGCCAAAATGCACTGAGGGAGACAATTTTGTCTAGTGTCTTTAGAATTTAGTGTTTTCCCTGCGCCACATTTGCTTCCTAAGCACTAGGCAGCTCACTCACCCCCTTGCCCTAGACTGGGTCTTTCTTGGAGGGCATCCTCAAGCTCAGAGCCATCTTTTCAGAATCTTCCCCAAGTTTCTGACCAGGCCTTCTGTCTCCAGAACAAGCAAAAGCCCCAGCAGAAGCAAAGCAAATGTCCCCAGGACACCCAACCCACGTCAGAAAACCGGCCCAGGCAGCCAGCTTTGTAATGGGCACAAATCAGTCAGAAAAGCTGAGAACACTCGGCCGTTGTCTTCTCCACCCGTGTACAAAGGAAGGAGCAAAGCTCCCAGACTCCGGCCGCAGCCCGAGGACTCGGAGGCACAGCAGGTCCCAGACGAGCCCCAGAGAACACAAGGCAGCAGGATATGGAAACTTCCCTTGGCAGCCAGACATGCCTTTTACAAAAGCAGGGGAATGAACTGCATTTTGCCACTCCTCAGTTTTGGGCCCGTTCCCAAAGGCTCTTTGTGCCGCGCAGGGCGGAGGAAGCGACCACCCCGAGGAACAAAGGGCTGGGGGACAGCCCCGGCCTCGGGCTGGTGCCGCTCTCCCTGGCAGCAGACTCTTCCCTGAAAATCCCTACCAAGCCTTTTCCTTTAAGACTTTGTCCAAAAATCCTCTGCAGTTTAGGGACTGCACACCATTCAATGGCCTTGGAGCCAGACCCTCCTTTGCATTACTCTGCTGGCCACAGCAGTAGGGAATGGCTCTACAGCAATTCCTGGGAAACTGAGAGGAAAAGCAATGGGTGGCCAGACATGCATCACCTCCTTTGCAGAGTTTTCTGCTACAGGGTCCAGCCCTGCTGCTGGATGTAGGGGTCAAACTCTGACAGAAGAGGATTATTTTGAAATCTAACAATCAAAGTCTGTTCTTCTTGTTACAAAGTGAAAAAGAGAGGGAGAGAGGGAATGTCCCTTCTGCAGGAGTTTCTCAGGCTTGAGAGAGAATATGAACAGGTTTTTACAGGAGCAAAAGGGGAATTGGGGTCGCCTCGTTACTCTTGTACAATACTTTGCCATGGAGAACAGCTGCACATTTAAAGAGTGATTAAAGTGGATGCACATGCAGACATGCCCATTTATTTAGCACTGCTCCTTGGGGCACTGCAGCCTCAAATCCCACAGAGGGATGTCTTTCTCTCCCAGCATGGCCCCCACATCCAGATGGGCTAGTTTGAGGAGCTTCACAGGTCCCCAAGCTACACAGGAAAGTAGGGCTCACCAAAATGAGCAGTATGTCTCTCTCTCTCCCTGTGTCAGACCATGTCTCTAGTTTCCCCTCCCCAGCACAGCAACACCTCCCAGCCCACCCAAGTAGCCCTTTGACTGTGTCAGTGAGACCAAACACCTAGAAAAGGACAAGGGGAACTCATTAAGTTGTTTTTACAACAAGGAAAGACCCTCCCAAGAAACTTCACATCACCAAAATGGACAGTCAAACAGCCTTCACCCATTACCAACATCTGCTGGCCTCAGAGGAGAGAGAAAATCTCAAAGATTTGGATAACAAACTGGAACATAAGTGGAACATCTGCATCTAAGTCAAGCACAGGAGGCAGTGTGGGTGAGCAGAGGACACAGAAGCACTTGGGGACAAACACTTTCTGCCATGGCTGCAGCACTGCTGTACCACACAGCCACTCCTATTCCCAGGCTCCTCCATCCCAGCTCGCTGCAGCAGGAATGTATTGCTGGAAGCTGGGAGTGGCCTCAGCTGGGGCGGGTGCTCACATGAATTTACTGGTTCAGGAAACTCCTCCACCAGTGGGTTTACTGGGGAAAAAAACTACCAAACACTCAGGTCATCCAAACTCCTCTGCCAGGCTGCTGCAGCACCACCTGTCCTACCAAACCCAAAGCGAAAAACCATGGAAAGAATTTTATTGTCACAAAAGTAAGAGGCTAGTAAAGTCATGCACTATGGGCTGTGCACTTTGCATTTGGGAGGTTATTTCCTTGCTCCTGGGGAGATGTGCTGGGGATGGGGATTTTCTCCCTGTCACCCTCCTGTCCCAGGCCACACAGCCACACCAGGCAGTGATAATGGAGGGGTGAGGCTTTGCAGCCCTCTCTGGGAAACTTCAATCTGATTTATTCAGTGTATCCTCTCTGTTTTCTGTGTTAGAGGCCTGGCATTAGTCTGTGTTAGGAGTAGCAGTTCAGCTGCTGACTTGGAAGGACTGGGGAAGACCAGGATGGTGTTTTTTCCACAGCTGAGAGATCCCACATGCCTGAGGAATTTCCCTCTCTTGCTCTATTAGTAGCAGTAGGAGTGAGTGATGGGGGTAAACCTGTTATCACATTACAGCCTGAAGTGGCTGTGCTGTGCTCCCAGCTTTCCCACTGGATGAGGAGTGTAAACACCTCTCCTCACAGCCCCTGCCCCGGCACAAGGAGACGGCAGCTCCACGTGAAGGTGGCCAAGGAAAAAACCAGGGCTTGGGTTTCCTGCCAAGGGAGCAGGGACAGCCCAGCACATTGAAAAATGATCTGAGGGGCTGCGCTTCCAACTCCCCCTGCTCTGTCTCTATCAGTTCATTCCTCATCCAGCTGCTACGAAAATACTCCTGGAGTGCTCAGAGGTTATGTACTATGGTTTGGCCATTTGCCAGTTCAGTGAGCCTTTTTTTTCCTTTTTTTTTCTTTTTTTTTTTTTTTCTTTTTAATATTAAGCAAACTCCTTGAAACTCCTGCTGGAACTGTGTCCTCCTACAGCACAAACCTTCATTGCTACAGCTTAGCTGCCAAAACATTGCATCAGCCATCACAATAGCCTGGCACCAACTAAAGGAATACGGCGTCTTCTCCTTGTGCTCAGCTCAGAGCACAGATGTCAAAGTCATCGATGGCTGGAGCTGCCTGGAGATTTTGGGATGAGCCTAAAGTTTTATCAAAATATTCAAGTTCCCTGGAATGGGAATTGTTTTATTCAGAGCCTCTTCAGTCTGATAAACATTAGCTTGGTGCAAGGCAGAGGTTTCCAGCAGGTCAGCAATGAGAACTGGGACCAGTTCAAAAGCAGGTGATGAATGCAGGCAAAAGTGCTGGGCCCCAGACAGCTGGATAATGTCATTGCAATGTTGGCCACCATCCTGATAACAAAGTTGCTTTACTGAGCAGCTGCATGGTCTAGGGACATCCACTTGCCAGAAAAATGGAAATATTTTACTAATGCTCATAGTGAGATCAAAAGCAGACATACAGAAACCAACTTTTCTGGCCAAAGAGACAGCCTGGTTTCCAGACAACTGTCTTCAGGATCTCAGATCCAGCTCTCTGCCTCCAGTCTCTTTGCATTCCCTGCATCCTCACTCAGACATCTCACCTTCCTAAGGATTCATTTTCATTTGGCTTCCATGCTATTTTTCTGTCCTGTTTCTGCTCATACCTCTCTCACAATCTCTCTGAAGATCCTCCTCATCTCCCTTGTCTCCTGATGAGAGGACTCTGCTCTCAACACTGCCTTTCCCATCGCTTCCAAGACCACTCCCATCCCAGACACAAGTTCAGCAATCCCATCCATAGCAGGTGGCTCCTGGTTCAAGCCTGAGGCCAGACTGCTCAAACAAAACCATGCACTGTCCTTCAGCTGTGAGCTTACACAATGTCACTGAGGCAGACTTAAGCCTGCCTCTTCTTTCCACATCAGAGCCAGCAAGGTCACCCTTCCAGGGACATTTCCAGCTGTAGTTTCACCCCAGGATCAGCACTGCCAAGCTGAACCTTCCAGGTTCAGTCCTAATGCTGCTACCCAGGTGTAGCCTTTTCTGCCATTCTGAACAGCCAAAAACCTGGCTGAATTCTCAGCTTCTCTGTTACTGCAGCATCATCTCTTCTGTCCCTCACAAATACAATCCTCTCCCCTTCAGAGCCACTCTGAAGGCTGCTGCAGAGACTCACAGTTTGCATCTCTGTGCCCCCAAAAACTCCACAGCCACTCTTTCAGACAGGTACCCTGAAGCTTTACATATCTGAGTGATCTCTCAAGATCCTCTTTGCTACAACACCTCCAAGAAGCTGGATCCTTCAGAAGTTTCTGCTGGCTGGCATCATGGCACTGAGCCTTTCTGCTGCCTCATCTGTCTGTCCCCACCCACTGCTGCTAATCCAGTATTTACTGCAAACTCTGAACTGTACCTGACACCACCAAATCCTGATTTAGGAAAAACAACTGAAAATAATAACATCATACACCTATCCTGACTACTGCACTTGATTCAGTTCTTGAAAAAGCTTTAAGGCACCTTGTGTTTTATCAGTTCCATTCACCCCCTAAAGCATTTTATCCTGAGTACATCACTGTTCCCCATTGCTCTGGTCCCAGTGCAGCCTCCTGGAGCCCATCAGCAGTGGCGTCACAGCAGAAACTGTGGCTATACTCACCTGCACTGCACTCAAATCATGGAGAGGCAAAGATCCTGTACCCTGTTAGTGGCTCCCAAGCATCCAAGAAAGTTCCTACATGGGAATCCAGCCAGCTGCCTGTCCTGCATGAGAAAGGTGTTATTGTCCTACAGCTAAAGTAACATTTTATGGGCTTTGATGATGTGCTGGACATGGAGTTTTCTGAGTCACCACACTTGCAGCACTGTCATTCCTGGGCAGGAAATAATTCAGACACTGCTTTAGGCTGTGTCCAAAACACTGTTGCTCATATTTATGATGCACAGCCTGCTAGCACCACACTAGACATTTTCCAATGCATAGAACTGAGCAGAGACCAAGTTCTAAACTGAATTTTTTCAGGGTTAGCACTAGATCCAATTTGGACCTTGCCAAGCTGTCCAAGCTCAGGATTGGCCAGTAACTGTCTCTCATTTTGTGCCCAGGAAGGCCAGAGGTAGCTGTTCATTCTGGTTTTGCATGGCCAACCCAGCTGCTTCCTGCTCCATGCACTCACCATCAGATATTGTCAGCTTGGTCTCTGGTTCACTGGGACCCACAGTGGCAGGAACTGGTCTGGAGGATCACTGAGGGTGGTTATAAGGGCTACACTGTGCCAAGATCCCTGTTCCTCATGGGAACAAACCAGCAAGCACTGCAGTGCAGAGCTGCAGCAGGCAGAATATTTTTCCTACTGAGCAGGTCCTGGCCCTCAGCATGACCCATCTGTCCCACTTCCAGGACCAGGCTAATGCTGCTGGGCAGCCCTGAGACAAACAGCCACGTCATCCTGCTCAAAGGCACCTGGTGAGTTCTGATTCAGATCAGTTTGTCTGATGCCGACGTGCTCTCAGCCAGCTACAGCCATGATCCTGCCTGGAAGGGCTTTCAGTGCCATCAGTCAGACAAGCAAATATGAATTTGGGTCACCTCTGCCTACAGTATTTTTTCTCCAGCCCAAATGTCCTTCTTCTCTCCCTCTCTCATTCCCAAGGACTCTCCCTCCTTGCTGTTTTTGCAGTACAGAGAGTGCTGGAGCTGCCAAGCTGGGTACGTACCTTGGCTGCATCCTGACCTTGTGTTGGAATGAAACTTGCTTATCCAACTTCCTACAACACCCATGTTTCCACCAGAAAAAGCCATCCAGACGTGGAAAACTGATTTACAAGTCCAAAACCCAAGTTTGTTTCCTGTGCAGGGTTAGTTTGCCTCAGCTCTAACAGGGGCGCCTGCTAGACCAAAACAGAATGAGAGTAAAAGCTGTGCCCTCGGAGTGGCCAGCAAACACTGCATCCAGCAAATCAACACAGACTTGTACCAGGAACAAATAAATAAATACTGCCAAAAGGCACATTAACCTGCTTCTAATTGGGAGAGTTGCAGAATGGAAAGAACTTGATAAAAGCATTAGAAGTAAAGCAAGGCAGAAAAAAATGCCTTCTCCAGACACATTTTGGAAATCATTCTGCTAATAAGGAACCCATGTTATTGTAAGAAAAGAGTCTCTGTCATATTACTCCCCAGCACCTGATGCACAGAACAGCAAAGGGCCTCCTGTATAAGCAACAACTCTGCCCAGACCATTTTTAGATCATGAAGTTGTTGCTGCTTCTGAGCCTGTACTTCAAAGCAGCCAGGACAAACAAGGTTCACTCAAACGTACAGGAAGAGAAGGTAAACTGCCTAGGAAGCCAAAAAATAAAGTCCAGGGAAAGGAAAATATTTTATGAGTTTCCTTGTAAAAAGAAACTTGCACGGATGGAGGAAACAATCTGGTATTTAGCTGAAAGACAGCATCAGGTAAACAAAAGAGTCCCATAAAGACATCACCAGAAGAGAAACTGGACTGCAGAAGACTGATAAATCACCTCAGAGAAATGAGCTGGGGTGCAAACAAACAGGCAGGGTCACTGAAAGGAGATCAGCATTTGGGTGTGAAAGAAAAAGGCCCTGCACTCCCCAGACTTCCAGACAGGACCAGAGCGTGCAGCCAGCTCACAAGCAGAGGAGACCCAGGGACACGAGAGCAGCACACAGATGTATTTCCATACCTGAGGAAAACTCACTGCTGTAAGCAATGGGACCCAAAACCTGACAACGACAACCTGGTGGGTGTGCAAAGAGGGGGCCCAGGGTATCCTTTGGGTTTCACAGTAAACATACAAAGAAAACATTTCACAAGAGCCTTCATCCAGCTACTGCTTGGAGACTATCCACAGCTAACAACACAGCTTCTCCACCAGGACAGTCTGAGATGACCCTTTTATAAAATATTATCAACATGCAGCAACAGTTGTTCAGATCCCCTGAGGCCTTTTACAAACACATTAAGGACAAAGTATGCAAGGTCCATCTCCATCATCCCACCTGCACACCAATACCCCATCGAATGCTTTTTGCCACATCCAGATAACATCTCTCCTTAATCAGGTTTTGCCAGTGCTTCCCTCTTTTTGCTGGAAAGGGGAGGAAGTCTAGCCTGCCCCCACTACTCTGAAGTTGACTCTCAGAAATGCAATAGTTTTGTCCCCAGTCTCCTCAAGGCATTGTATCAATTCACCTCCACTGCCATAAACCGTGTGAATGGGCCTCGGTGTGTGGGAGACAGACGAATACAGAAGGAGCAATTCTCAGGCTATGAAAGGAAAAGGGTTGGAAAGATCCCAAAAAAAGGTCTCGTGCAGGTCAGCACAGGAGGCTCAGCCCTGCACCATTGAGGGAGGAAGCAGCTTCACGTTACTGGTAGGTGAGTTGTGTGAAAGAACAATAAAATGCTTCAGTTGTGGGACACTTCAGGTTACACTTGGAGGTTTCATGTCACACCTAAATTAGCACACGTCAGAAGTGACATTTGCAATGGCAGCAGTGCCACTGAGCTGCTGCAACAAAAGCTCAGGGTTTTATTACACAGGGTTTTATGAAGCTCTCTCTTACAGAGAGGCCCCTTTACGCCTGTCTGGCACTGGAGAATGGCCTTACAGTGGGTGCAAACAACATCACATTCATCTTTGTGCCCTCCACACTGGCAGAGGGCTGCAAAGGGGCCCTGTAGCAGAAACAAGACCTCAGTCCAACCTATTGTCTTAAGGAATTATATAGCCTAAATCACTAGAGTACATATCTTCTTCCATAAAAAACTAGGTTCAGAGGATGGTTTCACAAGAAACAAAACTTTAGTATGTATAAGCTGTAAGATGCTGTCAGTTTTCTCATTGGATCATCACAAAAATTTCCATCCCATTATGAAGCTTTGCTTTGTTAGCTTTTTTTTAATATTGCTGATGAATCAGAGCACAGAGCTCTGATAGAGCACCTTCCAGATGTGCAGCTCAGTATTTCAGTTCAGGGGCATCACTATAGCTGGACTTTTACAGCTGAACTTGTTTTTCTCCAAATTCAGAAAAAATGATATACAAGTATACATGTATATAAATAAATGCAGTAGTCTTCCCTGAGCTTAGGGCATCTCAGATCTAGGTTACTGCTGAAAAATTAGTGATAGTCATTCACAGCCAAATTCTGCTTTCCCAGACACTTCAATGGGAGTTTTCCACCACCCAAACCGCCCTTCCTTCCAGGCAGCACAGTCTGTTCATGGACAAGGCATATTGCTGCAGGCAGAGAAAATGTTCTTAGTGTCTCTCCCCCTCCCTCCAGGCACTCCTGCACCCCCAGCACTGCCTCTGCCAGGCTCTGCCTTTGGATCTGTGAGGACAGCAGGAGCAGGACAGGGTGCCGAGTGTCTGGCTGGCAGACACAGCCCTGAAGGGCGCAGGTTTGCACCAGTGCTGGGCAGGAACTGGGTTAGCATTGATTGGGGCAGGCTGGCGGGAGCATCCTTTGCTTTGCCCACAGACAGGCTGGTCACATGAGGAACAGCTGGAGTGCACACAGAGCCTTCTTTAATTAAAGTGCTACTCGCCATTTTTCTGGCAGCGCTCCCAGAAAAGCAATAAAATGGCAGCAGAGAAAACAAATACTACACAACACACTTCCACTCTCCTTTATGTTCCCAAGGCCCCCCTACTCCCCCAAGCCTGATCTCCTTACTTTCTTTTTCTTTGTTTTTTTCTTTTTTATTATTTTTAATTTTTATTTCAGTTAATAACCATTCTTCATTCGTGACAGGCTAGGAAAGGAAAAGGTCAAGAGGGAAGAAAAGAAGGGGGAGGAGAACTGAAGCAGCCATTCACTGGCGTTCAGGATGAAACATGTGGAACAATGTACCTGCTTATTAGGACATCTCCCTCTCCAGGAGAACATCTGCAGAGCGAGCACACCTTTCTCGGAGCCGCGAACGCACACCGGCACCTCAGGGAACACAACAGCATTCACCTGCCAGTCGTTATGGAAACATTTTCCTTTCCCCCCTTCCTCCCTTGGATCTACTGCTCAAACAAGCTTGGGGTTGTCAACACACCAATAGCTGCAGCCTTATCCCAAGTTAGCCAAAGTTTGTTGTGTTTCTCCAACCTCTGGCTCCCAAGGAGAGGGCAGCGGTGCCTGTCCCGCAGCACATGGACATTGCACAGATGGATCTGTCCCCAGTGAGGAACCTGTGCAAGGATAAGAATAGCCACCATGCTATTTTTGTTGTTGCTGTTTTATTATTAGGCTCTCTCCAGCATAGGGCACGGAAAGAAAAACACAGGGACACACAGGATAAAAATGTGAAACCAAAGACAGGTTCACATTGCTCCCGATAGAGGAAATGTGTAATCACCTTCTGAAGGGGAGCAGGGTTATCAGGGACAGAGGTGCTGAAACACAAAGGGTTTCACTCCAGCAAAGCACACTGCAGCTGAGAGAAATCAGGAGCTAACCCAGTTCATGGAGTTTAACTGGAGTGCAGTGGGACATGGGGTGTGAGAGCCAATCCTCTCCAAATGCAAGGACCTAAGTGAAAAACCAGTCCCAAATCCTCAAACACAAAGCCCACAATGGAGCTGATCTGAAACAGAGAACGTCGGAAATCTGGATTTGAGGTTTTCAGCTTGAGCCCATCTCTGTGTCTGAGATCTACAGTTTGACATGTTTATATTGAAACAAGATGGCTATAAATACAGTATATTTTTCTCCCAGTAGAGTCTAGGAGAGGAATGTTTAAAGCACTCAGCAGGGGACTAGCACAGCTCCCAGTGAATTTAATTATAAACTCTCCCTGCTTTTGCTCCAACTAGTTTAGGCTGGGAGTAGTTAGACTGCTTTTGAAAATCCCGCTTTATTTTTGAATAGCTGCAAATCATCTATATTTATATAGCTGGATGGGCATCCTAAGAACATACACAAGAATGTCATTTTATTAGCACAAATCAGAGATTTTCCATGCAGAACTTTTTAAATTTAGGGAGTAAGGAAGAGAGGACAAAATTCTGTGCATAGGGAGAAAAAATAGCAATTTTGACAAAGCAACCTGATATTGTGAATAACCAAAGAAATTATTTTTACTTATATCAGTTGGCCCAGACCATTACCTTTCAGAACTGCTGGCATAGCCTCAGGTGCTGTGGGTGGAGGGATGGTCATATTCTCTGCCACAGGCTGGGACTTCTGGCTAGACCACATGCCCAGTCATGCTCAAGTCTCATTACTGCTTTAAAAGCAGCCTGGTATAATATCTGAAAAAAAGCAACACTCCTATTAACTTATGGGGCAACACTGGCCTACTTAAGAGTTTTATCAGATCTGTGTGATGTTCCATGGCAGGGACAAGAACCTCTTGCAAAATTTTATCTGTGGCCATGTAATCCTGTGTGATTATTTTTTCTCATTGTCTGAGCAGAATTATTTTGTCTCATAAGCATTTCTGGCACTTCACTCTGCACAAAATGAACCAGTTTCAAAAATGGAAAAAGGTAGTAGGTAAAACAGCTATTGTTGATGTACAGAGTCTTTAATTATAATACTTTACCTTTGGAGAAAAATATTTTTCATTAACTGAGCAGGTAGTAGTATATGATGGTGATTAAGTTTAATGGAGCTGAGACCAAGGTGGGGAAGATAAAGTTACAACTGAAAATCCACTTTAGGTGCAAAGCCAGCTTCTGTTTGGAGAGGTGTTTGATGGAAAGCTGCACTGCTTCTAACTAAATGAGGCTTAAATAGGTGTAATTTTGTATGTATTAAAATTAAGATTCCTTTAGGTATAAACTATGAAAGTTTCCACACAATTACCACTCTTCAGGAGCAGCAGAGAGCACACACCATAAAGAAAGTGCCACTTTTTGATTTAATAAATGAGACCAAACACATGCTTTTCCATTGGGAGAAGGAAACAGAGCCATCAATGAGCCAGGTTTAGCCAAATTACCTGAATAAACGTCAAAACCATTCACTCCAGTGAATTCTGCCTGTTCCAGTCAAAGGGAAATGTTTTTCTTCCTCATCCTGGTTCTCCTGACTTGGGCTGTCTCTCCTCCTGCCTCCTGTGGACCCTCCAGCTCCTCATTCCTGGATGGAGACTCAGGGCTGTGCATGAGCGTGGCCTTTTCACCCTCCTCTGCTCCCTGCATTTAATCCAGAGGTTTATCCCAGGGAGGATAAGTGCAAGTGGGAATTTCTCCACTGAAGGCAGGCTCAGTTGGAGTCAGCCCCCTCAAGCCAGGCAGTGACCTGCCCCCATCTCTCAAACACCACGAAACACAGAAAAAGGCTCTAACTTCTTCATTAACCATTGTCAGCACAGGGAGCAGAATAATGGAGTAAAAAGGTGGGAAGAAAATAAACAGACATCATCTCACAGGGATGTCTTGACGAGACAAATATCAGACGCTGAACAAAATGCATCCCCTCTTAAGTGGCATTTCTATATTTAACACCATCTAAAATGTGATAATTTACACTGTCACAACATGTCTCTTAGAAACAGTCCCATTTTATTTGCAGTCAGCCAAAGTCTGGAACTCAAATTCCGACCTCCTTTCTAGTAGGAAAAAAAGAAGGAAAGGAAAAAAAGGAATAAAAAATAAAAGGGAAAGCTAACATCTGGCAGAGCTGGGTATTTATTAGACTTTTTAAAACTCCACGCTTCTGTTGTACATAGGACAGGCACAAAAGGGGCCCCCAAAGTGTTATTTCCCCACCAATGTGAAACAAGTGGCTTATTCAGTAAGTTTTCAAAGAACAGAGGCAAATGGATTATCTCAAGGAGAAGTTAAACACAGAGAAATGCACTGTAGCTCACTGTTGGGTTTAGCTGCCTGCTGAATGTGGAGGAAGGGGGAAAATCTATAAAATCTATCATTGTGGTGTCCAGCTGAGACTTCACACTTCTCAGGGAAATCTGAGCTGCGAAGCACCAACAGCTGCTTTTCTCCCAACTTGTGAAATCACCCACAGAACGAAAGTGTTTTCTTAAGAAATTCTCAAAACACAGCAAAGAAGAGTTCACTAAATCCTCTGGCTCCTGAGGCCGGGTCAGGATGACAAGGTTTTTCCAGCCTAGCTGTGACTGTCAAGCACAATGAGGTGTGATTTGTGACCAGTGTAGCTGGGCTGGTGAAAGCCCCAGTCCAGGGAGAATTACACAGGCTTTTGCTTGTTTTCCTTCATCCAGCCTCACCAAAACACAGGCTACCCACTCAAAGCCAAGTCCCTCTCCAGGGGTGCTCGACCAGTTCCCCATTCCCAGCTTTCCAAACATATCCAAGGCAGGATTGAAAGTCCTCTTCATTTTGCACCCTGGCACAGTGTTCCTGGGATCTGCTCCAATAGGTGTGCCCAGCACCTAGATCACACACAAAACCAGGGTTTTCTCAGGTCTGTGGGGTAAAAGAAGCACCTTTTACCTAAAAGTGTTCACTTGCCAAGTCCAGCAGCGGGAGCCAGGATCCAAGAGTGACCCTGTAAACAAGAGCAATGATTTTTCTACCTAATTCAAAATAAAAAAAATTTTAAAAATTTAAAAAAATAATAATTTAAAAAAAAAGAGTTCTAAATTTGGATTTGTAAGCTATTATCATTTGTCTTGCTGAGACTGAGATGTTTGTGGTCTCTTCAGGATGATGGATACAAGGGATGGCTAAGGATGATGGATAAAAGTGAAGGATACAAGGGGGTTTATGAGCAGTCCCATGGGATGATCAACACAGTGCCTGATCCTAAGGGTATTTATAGGGCAAAAAATTAAGGGACTGGTACCAGAGCGAGCCAGAGCTGCTGGATAGTGGGGGACAAAGCCCAGCCTGATCATGACTCAAGTTCCCCAAACCCTGGGCTCAGCTCAAGGAGCTTAGCTGAGCCCTTTCCTGGTAGAATCCAGCAACTCTGTGCACTGTCTGGGCTAATTAATTTTTCTTTACACCAGAGAAATTCTGGCTGCCATTTTCCAAAACAAGCAGGTCCTTAACACAGAGATACCATCTTTGTAAAATGTGTAAAATAAGTTTGAGGATTTCTGCTTGGCACAGCAGTGCAACAGGCTGGAAGACGTAGACCTGATATGCAAAAAAGCAAATTTTTTTAAGTATACAGGGAAGCTGCTGAAAGATCCTGCTTCAGCCAACCTGAAACAGTTTGGGTTGCACTTGCTGAGTATTCTTAAATGTATAAATAGTTTCAGGGCATTTGGCACCTTTCACAGATTGAGAGACACAGCTGATGTCTCTTCTGGTGCAACATCTCAGGCATTAATCTCAGTTCGAATCACATCCCTGTTGAATTCAAAGTCTTTCTCCTCCAAAAATAGCCTGATCATGCAGGGCATATCCAGAGGTGGACACAGTGGGGTATTCCCACATAAGGTGATCAGAGTCTCTTGCCTGAGCTTGGCTCACCAGACAGAGAGATGATCCTCCTCTTCACCCTCCTGCCCATTCATGTTTCACAAAAATGATAGAAGAGATGGAAATCAGCCCAATTCCAAGGCACCCTCCTGCAGGGTGATGACTGAGACCTGAGCCCTCATCCCAGGGTATGGTCAGAAAGGAGAGGGTCATGACAGATATTAGTGTCTGTTCTGAATGTTCAACCTTTCACTTTTACTTACAGGACTCATTTTTGGTCAAACAAAGCATCCATTTAACCCCGAAACACCTTTTTTCCTTTCACTTCACAAATCCCAAACCAGTCAATTTGGGGCCAATCTAAGTAATTACAATAATTGCTTTAATGTTGAGCTATTCACTCAACTTAAAGTAATTTATTCATTCAGCCTATTCCCCTTCACCTAGACTCCAGGTTTTATACCACCCAGCAGGGGTGACACCCAGCCCACAGTGTCTCACCACCCCTGAGGATGATCCCCACAGCAGGCACGGAGAACCTTTGCCCTGCATCAGGTCCTCTCAAAACATCCAAAGAAAAAGACCAAAATAGCACCCTCAGTCCTTATTTTATTCTGTCTGCAGCAGAGATGTGCCAGTTACCTAATGGCATCAAATTAACAAATGAACAGGTCTGGTAGACCAATTAGCAGAGAGTGCAAGCAATTTCCAAACAGGCTGCAATTGTCAGCTAATGACCTTGGAAAAAGCTTTTATTTTTCTGGCTCCCTCAGAAAAGTCCATATTAAAATTGTTGATAGATGCTGAGTGTCACTTTTTGGGCTTTCATGCCATGGAAGTGAGCTGGGCAAAAAAAAAAAAAATTAAAAAAGAGGAGGCCAAGTAGGAGTAATTCAAGCATCATCTCACTGTTATTTAAGAGCACTGCATCTTTGCTCAGCAGGCATATCAGCTTCTCTCTGGGGCCATTATCTTCTCAACACCCAGTAATGCACCACGCACCTGCTGGAGCCACCACAGGACCAGCTGAAAGATCATCTCAGCTGCACCCTGCTCCTCCAGACACCACTGGGGCTTTTCTTGGTGAAAGGCAGCTGCCTTCTTATGTTTTTCAAGGAAAAGCTTGGAAGTGAGTCTTTTGCTCTGCCATTCCTATTTTTTAAATAAAATCAGGCCAGCATGTGACCCACAGAAAACTGTCCATCTCCAGCCAGGAATTGGTAACTTGTGTGTTCCAAAAATTTCTTACACCTCAGTGCCTCCCAGGAGAACAAGGTGCTGAACATAATGTGGGCTAAGATAGATTTCTGCACACCAGAGTATTTCATTTGGGGCCATGTAGGTGTGTTGTCACTCTATCTTCCTTCAGCTGGCCTCTTCCCAGGAGCTGCCATCAGTCCTGGAGCAGCCCAAGAATTACAGCCAGCATCACAAGAGCCCTCTGGGCTGGAGAGGGAAGGTTTCCCCACCCAGAGGGAGCTGCCATGGCTCTGTTGAAGCCAGCTGAGTCCCAGTGGTTTGCAACACAGAAAGGACATGACCTCCCGGGGAGGGAAAATCCCAAGTGCCCAGAGCATGCAGGTTTTGGTCCTCACTCACATCGCTCCAAGAGGGCACAGCAAAGTCTCGATACAATGGCCAGAAACATAAGAGCGTGTTTATGGTTGGCCTGCAACTTCCCTATCCCTTCCTCTGGCAACTGGAGTCCATGATTCCCAGAGACCTCCCTCTAAAAATGAGAGTTTAGAGAGGGAACAAAATAGTCCAGGAGAGCAGAACCACTGCTGGTTATTTTCCTTATGTGTCTGTGATTTTGATGCATTGCTTTGCAACACACCCATGATATTTCAGGTTCTTCTCCCCTGTCTAGCACTCGACTCTGCCACACCTGAGAAGGTCACACTGGAGTCTCCGGTGGTGATTCCCCAAGGGCTTCCTCCTGCTGCCAGTTCCACAAAACTCCCAAGATCCGAGTGTCTTTGAGACCTCCACCCCTCTGTCAGCTGCAGTTGGAATCAACTGAGAGCCTCACCCTTATTAAAGGTCAAGAGGAAGATAAAGAGGCTGTAGGTGGATAACTCCTGCAATTGTATGTGCCTTGTTCTCTTAGGAAAGCACATTAAAGATGGAGTGGAAGGGATTAAATTCTCTGAAAATGCTTCAGAACATGGTTTTCTGAGAAATGTACTGCATATCCACAGCTCCTCACAGGAAAAAGCAAGATGAAAAGATTTTAATGGTAATTTGCCTAGGAGGAACAAATTATGAATTACTTCTGGCTCAGATGCTCCTGAGTAAGGGATCAGACCAAAATGAGCCTGACAAAGCCTTTGCAATTTCTCCTTACTATGAGGTAGTAATAGCATCATCTGTCCTGCAGCATCAGGGTCACAGATGATTGTGTAAATCAATAAAGTAGACAAGCATCTTTCATTTAAATCAGCTGCTCTGTGTGCTGTTTATTTGGTACCTCTGTGACTCAGAAAACTTAATTCCTATTCTGCTATCGGACCTGGTCCAAGACCTTAGCAAGCTCCTGTGCCTCATTTTCCCCATTATAAAATGGGGATACTGGCATCAACAGTTTCAGAAAGGGCTTGAAATCAGACACTGATATTAAAAGGTGACCATGACAAATGTCTTGCTGTCACATAGCCTTCAGTGTTCCACAATTTGCTATTGCAATGAAAAAAACAGCAATTCAGTACATCTCCACATACAGGTGTTGACAAGCTGTCCTTCAGGCACCTTGGGCGCTACCAGAAGCAAGAAGAGATCAAAATAAAGAGCAAAAATGGCCTTTACCCCTCCTTTAACACTGTTGTCTTGCAGTTACAGCCCTGGAGGTGCCGGATGCCCTGGGCTTGCTTCCCTCATTCCCAGCCTGACTTAATCTCTCCATCGGGGTGTTGGGATGGATCCAGTGTGGATTTGGTCTGCCCCTCTTCTCTTACCGAAGAGTTGTCAGGGTAGTAATGAAATTTCCACAAGCATGGCACAGGAGTTGCCAGTCCTTGCTCATAGCTGGGGAATCAACACCACGACTTCATAAAGACCCTCCCAGACTCGTTTTCTCTGCTCTGTTTTGGGCCAGGCATTTTCACACAGGCTCCATCCCCACATCACATCTGATAAGCTAAAGGGCCGAGTCATTCACCTAAATAAGGTGTGAGCCAAGAAGTTTCCAGTAAGAGAGAGGACATTTTCTGCTGAGATAGGAAGCGAGATGATGAGCTGATAAGGAGGAGAGATTTTACATGGCCATGAATGCGCTGTATTTATACAGCCTTACACCATAAGGATGAGTTAATAAACAAGATGTACTTATATGGCTATCTCTCACATCCAGCTGGTGATAAGTACATTGTAATGACATAACTATACATCCCATATAACCAGATTAAAGGGCATTGCTTCTTTTAGCAACGCACTCTACTCTTTCTGGACATAAATGTATTTACTTGGTATTTATTTGGCATTCACTGTGTGTGTGACAACGATTACATTTCATCCACTTCTCTCTGTTTGCGTGCATGTATTTGTACCCCTATTGCAGATTTATTCAAACCTTTCAGGATTCAAATATCCCCTGCCTGAGATTTCACCTGCACATCTCACCAAAAACTCTGGGTTCACCGCACCAGAGAAATAAATGAATACCTTGAATTAAGGTCATCACTTTACAATCACATTGAACACAAGCCAGTGTTTTATTTAGAACAAAAAAGTGTTCTAAAGTGAACCATAATATTTCGAAAGTCCCTTAAAACCTCCACCACCACCACAAAAAAAAAAAAAAAAAAAAAAAAAAAAAAAAAAAAAAAAAAAAAAAAAAAAAGCACTTTTTATAGGTCTTAAAAGGTTTAAAACCAACAGGAAAAGTCAACAGCATGGAGATATTTACCTCTCCAGGAGCTAGCTCACAGGATGCAAACTGAGAATGCAGAAGTGCATTCACACAATGAGGGTTTTCCCGCGGGGCTGGGGAGAGCTTTCCTCTCTTTGGAAGTGCAAATCCGCGGCTGGGTGGCCAGGTACAGCCATCTCCTGTGCCATTAGCAAGTGATTTAGGTCCTGAAGGAGCATCAGCTCAGCCCCACCTGGGCAGGAGCTGTGCAGCCCTGGGCGGGAAGCCTTTGAGCATCCTTTGTCCCAAAAACACCGAACACGGGCTCAGCCCTGTCCCCGGGCATGCACATATGCTAAAACTCGCAAATGCTCTGCGCCAGCCGGACCCAACAGGAATCTGTCCCTTTGGGATGCAAATGGCCCTTGGAGGGGGCTGAGCCCCCCGTTCTTATCTGGGACAAATCCTCCTGCTCTGTCGGGGATGAATCGCTTGGAAACGTGTTGCAGGTGTGAACACCTGCGGAGGGGTGCCCGCCTGTATTTCCTTTTGAAGTCTATCTCAAACAGCATTTGTCATTTATTTACAGAGAAAAAGCTATTTTATTTTTTTATTGCAGTCCACTTGAAATTTCCTGGTAGTCATGGTTTTATTCCCCTTGGCACATGAAGGGGATCTGCAAAGGCGGTGAAGGGGAATTTGCAAGAAATGTGTTCATTTTTAACTTTCTTTCCTCAAAATCTCAAAACTTCTGGCATGTTCTCCTTAGGTGTAATTCTGAAATAAGAGTTGTGGTTTAGAATACAATAACAGTAAGTTTTGTTTTCTTTTAAGAGCATTAGCCAGGGGTTAAAATGACAAAAAGATCCCTTAAGCGACAGCTTTCAAATTTCTTTTGTTATTTTTTTGCAAAGAAGTATAACTAAATGATCCATTTCAGATGATGGAATATTATAAGTGATGGAGAGAAACTGTGCACATTTGGGTTTGTACATGAAAGCAGTGAGTTGCCCCAAGGACACCAGTGCAAAAGCCCTTCTTTTATACTGCATTTGGCAGAGGGAGAAAATGTTTAAACACATTAACCAATTTAAATAGGCAAGAGGAAGGGAAGTTATTTCCTTTAGAATCTATAATGCACTGTAAATCAAAGAAACTTTCTGGAAAATGTAGTAGACATGAGATAACAGATGAAAGACAAACCAAAAGAAACTCAACTAATTGCTAGAGAAAACAGAAAAAGCTGCATTCAAACTCTGTTGTGTTAGATCCCTGCTCCCTGGGAGCATGATTTTCCTTCAAAAAGAGAAAAGAAAGAGGCACGTAGATCTGGTTTCTGTCTGCCTCAGTTCATCCAATATGTGCCCAAAAGATAACCAAGAGAGTTTGGTCTATGCTGTCACCCATCTTTAACATCTCGACTGGCCAAAGGGATGCTGAGGATGTCAGGGGAAAGAGCAGCCCTGTTAGCCCACCTTTGATCTTTCATATGTGAGCTACACAAATAAAACACTGCACATTAAAGCTGGCTTGCTCTTTCAGTTTACTGTGATAGAGAGGCAATGGTGGAGCACAGAGATGGCTGAAAGGAGAGAGGGTGCTGGGTCAGAGGATGCAGAGCTCGCCTGGGGACATTTGAAGAGCATTTTGTGAACCAAGCTCCAGTTGAAGTTCACAGACCAATTTTACTGCAGTGCTGCCCACTCAGCCACAATTAGCAGGACTTCTGTATGAGGTGTAGGTATGTGTCTGCCAGCTTACAGCCCATGATATCCTCAAAAATTTTTGTTTCTCTTTGTTAATGTTTTAATTATTGAAGAAATCCCTGAGAAATACAGTAGTTCAGGGACTAACAACCTGTTCAGGCAGCTCTGCTTCAGGAGGGGTCACACCAGGCAGAGGAGCTGTGGATAACCATGGGCAGACCCTGGTTTGCCTCCCTCAGCCCACCCTGACAAGTTGCATGTGTCACAGCTTAGTTTTGCCTGTCTTCACCTGCTTTTATCTACAATGTGGGAGAAGGATTTGTGATTTAAATGTCTGAGGCCATCACTTCAAATCGCAGGTACCCCTGCTGAGAGCCTGAGACAGGTGCCAAGGATGCTGTTTGATAGTCAGCAACATCAAGGCTGACTCAGATGATGAGAGAAACCTGTCCTCTGCTGAAATCAATGAGAAGCCTTTGCAAAGTGCCCTACCGTTCTGTTTGTGAAGCATGAGACCCTGGGAAGGCTGTTTGGGGTCTATATATTTTGTTGGCAGGTTTCATTACGTAGCCACTTGACATTTCCTCCACAACGGCGTCGCTCACCATAGCAAACGTGTTTGAGGTGCGAGTCAATGCCAGGCAGCCAAGGAGAGCATTTACTGCCTCCTCTGTCTGCAGGGTTAGGAAGCTGGGAGAAGAGGAGAAATCCATTTGTTCTAGCTGGGATCGTGGTGTGATCACCCCTGGGGATGTGCTCAGCACAGCTCAGTCCCCAGAGGCCTGCTGGGGATGAGGGCTGAACCCTCTTGGGCACCACAGGACAGTGGGGGCTGTGGGAGGTGAAGTACTCTGATAATTCAGGTGCACTGCAGGGAGGTATTCAGCCTCCTTGCAAACCTCTCAATATCTCTCCATCCCTCCATTGCTCACCCAGCAGCAACAGGCACAAGAAAACCCCAAGAGAGCTTAAATCCAACAGGAGCTCCTGCCTGGGGCTGTGTGTGGAGCAATAAGGAGCCAAGTGTCTGCAATAGCTGCTCAGTAAGTGAGCATCATCTCTCCTCTGCCTCAGCTGAGACAGGCTTTAGTGGAAGAAATAGATTGTGACAGCGTAAGTGGAGATGATATCATGGGGAATTAGGGTTGCATGAGCAGCCCTGAACCTGGCCTTCCCTAATGCCAAGACCTGAACAAGGCTCTGGGAGCAGCAGTGGGATTTCTGGGGAAGCAACAGCCCACACTTAATATAAGAGTAATCACAGGGTGAATAAACTGGGGTTTTTTTGAAACCTCTTTATTTCCCTCAAAGACAAAAAGGATATAAGACCTTCATAGCACCACAATGCCACATATATTACAATTCCTCCTGACAAATATTGCATTACACTAGGTCACATAGTCCTGCAACATGCAAGATAACATCTAAGCCATGGGGCAAGCTGGATATCTCTGCTTTTTCAGCCAAAAATTACCCATTCACTGTGGTCTTAGGGCTTTCTCATCTGCTTGACTTTCCTATTCTTGTCTCAGCCCATAGTAATCAAAAAATGTAAAGGTTTCTGGTTAGAGGTGAAGGTTAATTTGAGGTGTCGTGGTCTTAATACCCCCTGGGATGACCCTGCCATGGTCCAGTCCACAGCCCTTCCCAAGCACACACAGCTCATCCAGCAGTGGCACTGAGACAAGGAGATATCTGTTGCCAATAGGACCTTTTGACTCCAAGCTTCAGCTCTGAACAGTTATCTAAGAATATCTGGCTCTGTGGGTCCTCACTTTAGCTTTCCTCTGGAATGAGGTTTCAAATCAACTCAGGTTTGCTCTCTGGAGACACCAGAGGATCTGCCTCTGCCACACTGCATCAGAAAAAAAGAAATATGTGAAATCTCTGAGACGAATCTAAATACAGCGTCACTCTCCACAAGTTAAATATTTTTAATAGCAGCCAGAAAGTCTAGTGCAAGTCCAAATTGTCTGGCCACCTCTTCCTGTTCTCCAGGCTGTTAAAGCAATGACTGTGCTGAGTTTTACTTTGTTAGCAGGAGATCTTTCTTTTTTTTCCAGACCACTGCTTCTCTTCTTCTTGGGGACATTTGTCATCTGTTTTATAATTTCACCATTATCTGATGGTAGGACTCAATGACCTTTCTAGACTTTAATTAAAGTTTCTTTCTTTTTAAATCATCTTCATCAAATCCGTGTTTCCAAGCCACCTCTCTTGTGAATATTTTATCATTCTGACTGCAAGGAGATACATGGCAGAAATATATTAATTACTTTTTATTTTATCAAACTGATGAATTAATCTGTGATTGGGTATGAAAAGGGTAGAAAATGGCTCCTGAAGTCTATGAAGTTGTCATGTTGGTCGTTTTATGAGTCACTTTACAATTTTTACACTATTTGAGCTTTCAACAGTAAATGCAGGCTTTGGCAGTTCAAACCCAATGTGTGACCACGCAGTTAAGGCTCGTTAAGCATTGACAACAACTGAGCCTGGCTGCATCCTGCACAGGGCAGTGGCATGCCTTCCCCTGCAGAATGTGCTAAGGATGGCAGCAGGGAGGTGCTGAGGTCATTGTCTACCCCAGGAGGAGGGAGCAGGATGGGAGATGAGCTCCAGGTGGGTGATCTCCCAGCAGGGAGATGCTCCCCCAGACCCACATGGAGCCTTTCCCGGAGCTCACTGTGGCCCTCTGGCCAGTGCTGCAGGGCTTCTCTGCGTGGAGGAGAAATACTCGGTGACAGGCTCCTTTCTCCACTGTGGAATTCTTTGATGGCTGCTGTCAAGACAGTTAGGCTGGGCTTTGGCATCTCTGCTCCACTCCTCATCCATAAAACAGAAGAGAGGAACACACTCCTCTGTGTCCCAGGGAGCTGTGGATAAACACATCAAACCCTGCCGTGCTGTCAGGCGCTGTGTCTGTGTGGGGACAGTCAAAACCACAAGCTTAGAAAGTCAGCTCTGCTTTTGATTAATCAGCAGGACAGGAGTGATTAGTCTCCCCCTTTGCTAGCTTCAGACGCAGACACTTCCCTCCAGGCTGGGGAGGAAGGCAGCAGAGCCCTGGCGATGAACTGCGGTGCAGGCTGGGCTGCATCTGCTCACCCACCCCTGCTGCCAGGGCTGCTGCTGCCCTGGTGCTTCCCAGCTGGAAGGGAAAACCTCTCCAGGGGCTGAGAGGTGTTACTCAAATTAGGAGCCACATTTATCATCGCACCAGCTGGAATACAATGATGTCTTTATTGTGCTTCCAAAATAGCATCGCACGTAAGAGTCACCAAAGTCTGCTTGTTTTGTATTTTGTAATGAGGTTTTACAAGAGTGTGGCCAGAATGGAATTAGAGAAATAAGCAGCCTTGTGTTCAGACTGGTAGTTAAATCATGAAAAATAGGAAATATTACTCACCAAACCTCTTAGGAAGGCAAGGAGCAGGTGAATCCATGCCTCTTTGGTCCCAAAGTGTTCTGTGGTCTCACACAGCCCATCCCTGCCAGCAGTGAGGGAAGGACTCTGAAGGCAGGTCTGGAGCAGTTTAACCTCAGGTGACTGCATTTGTTCTGTGCCTTTCTGTCCCCTAGAAAAACCCCCATGACAAGGAAACTCCACCTTGAGTTAACAGAGGGTGATTCAGGTTCACCTAAGGGAAAGAGAAAAAGAAACTGGGAGAATAAGCCCTGGATATTAAAAATGGGGCCCTGGAACATCACAGTAAGTGTCCAGCTCCATAACACATTCAAACACCCCTCTGGCTAACAGAGTACACACACAGCCTGACATGAAAATTGTCAGAACAGAGCTCAGAGAAGGAAGGAATGTCATTCTCTGGCAGGGAGGAGCATACCTGAACCCCAAGGAGTTTGTGAAGGACACCAGTCATTTCTAACAACCAAAAGACAACACACTACTGCTATACCCATAGAACACTGGTGTTCAGGCTGCCCTAAGCTCCACCACTGCACTTCTCCATCTCAGTATGAGCTGTACTTGGAGAAATCTGCCTTTGTTCAGATGTACAACTGTGTACAGCTCTGTATAGCTGTGCAGAGGATACCTCAGTTATGCATGAAATATGCATAAATTGATGCTTGGGTTGGGAGTTTTGGCACAGAAGGAGAACCCTGGCTTTATGAGAGGGCCAGAACAGGAAGGGAACAGAATTTGGGCTGTCTCTCCTCAAAGGTATTGAGCCACTCAGGGTGAGTGAGAGCACCAGTAGTGTTGGAATACCTGGGTTATGGAGGGTGAGAGGATCCATGGAGGCATTCTGTGTCATCTGGAAGCCAAATTGATGCTGACTTCCAGCACACAACCCTCAGGGACACTGTATGTCTTGAAAAATGTAGAAGTGAAACTTACTTTTTAAATTGAGGGAGGAAAGGGACACTGTTTTCAGTAAAGCAGGACAGGGAGCAAGGATCCCTCTGCTCTCTTTGGTTTTCTCTAAACTATCTGTGCTAAATGCTGAATTGTTTTGTGCCTTGGTTTCCCCATCCTTGTGATGGGGAGGGCACTGCTCCACCCCTGAGAATTGTCCTAGAAGTTCACAGACCCTCAACAGGGACACAATATTTTCTTAACTCTTCTGGCACTCTAACCAGACAGTGCTGTGCCTGTCCATCTGTCCGTCCATCCCTCCATCTGCAGGAGGCATCACTGGTCTGTCCCCTTGCTCTGGCAGGCTGCTGTGCCTCTGCTGCTGCTGATTCTGTTTCCCTGCCCTCTGCAGAGCAGAGCGATGCACAGGCCCTGGGGATGCTTTGGGACTATTAGCTGCTCTGAAAACAAACCCTTCCCCTCCCACGCTGGAGTCTGCCTCACATACCAGCACCTCGGGGAAATAACTCAGCTCCACTGCCTGCTGCTCACCTCCCTGACCAGCTGATCCCACTGATCCCACTGATCCCACTGATCCCACTGATCCCACTGATGGTTCCCTCCCATCCAGCAACTTTCCGCTGAATTTACGGTGCAGTCCAAACAAGCACATTGCCCTCAGGTTTTTCCCCTCTTGGAGGAGGAGGAGTAATTGTGTTGGTCACCTCTGATGGCACACCCCGAGCCCAGGAAAGCGAGCCATTATTCTCATTTACAAACAGGTAGGTAATCTCTTCTCACACGCCCTCAAAAATCATTGTGGTATCGGAGCAGGCTGTGCAGATGAGCCGATACCGGGAGATTGTCTTCAGCAAGGCAGTAAAAGCCTTAAGTGCACTAGATTGGTTTTTGATTGACTTTTGGAGGAATAGTATATCAGAAGAATCCCAATAAGCTCTCCCTGTGGTATTTTAAGTGGATATAATGGTCAGAAATGACAGACAGTAATGAGCCTTGTAGACAGGGGCAACTGTATGTTATTTAATTTCCACTAAAGAAGATATCTCAGCATGGAAGCTCAGGTCTAAGACAACACACAAACACTCAACAGCCAAATTTTGTTTCTAACACTGCTGAAGCACGGGGTGGTCCAGTTCCCTTTCCTGATTAAAATTTGGGGGCAAAAATCTTTAATGTCACCAGGCAAGGAATGCAAATAAAAAATCACTTCCTCTTTGGAAAGGCTGAGTGAGAACTCTCTCATACACCCCACTTCCTACCATCTAATGGCTTTCACACAAATCATTTCAAGCTGAAAATGTGAGGTTGCTGATTAGTACCTCGGGAATTTCGGCTTGGATGTGGGAAAATGAATCCTCTTTGCATCAAATGTCAGACAGCAAGCCATGGACACCCTGCAGCCAGGGGTACTGTGGGGTTTTTCTTTGAAGTTGTGAGACTTCAAGGAGAGTATCTTAAGACAACATGGGTTAATTACCCTGTTAGACACTCCACACCAGGTCTCAGGAGGGTCTCCTTGGCTTTCCACTACATCCTGAGTCAGAAAGAGGAGAAGAAAATTTTAAAATAACGCTTCAATGAAAATTCCGGACGATCCACAAAACATTTGCTAAAATAAACAGAGCTGGTTGGGTGCTTTCATCCACTCTACCAAAGATGTAAACAGACTCTCTTCTGACTCACAACACTGCTGTTTTCTCATGGTTTCTTCCCAAATGGACAGCAGGAGACTGAATTTCAGCTCTCCCTGGCAGGGTCAGATGGGGCTGAAGGCAGAGCAGGCAGCTGTCAGGCCAGCAGGGAGGAGCCAGCTGAGCCCCCTCCCAGCACCTCATCCCCCTGTCTGGCAGACCCCATTCACCATCCACCCCCTTTCCTTGTGACAGGGGCCTGAAGTGGCAGGGGGAAATATTATACTGCCCCTGTTCTCATAGTGTTGTAAATAGTTTTAATGGATTTATGACCCTCCCTTCAATTTCTACAGAGCTTGCCCTGCATGGCCCTAAAAAACTGGAGCTATTTTTAATGTTTTTTCCTGGTTTTCTCATATTCCACTTGGTTGTCTCAGCAGTCACCCACCAGTCTGTGCTGCTGCCTATCCACTTACTTCCCTGTCCTCTCCTGTCCTCTTTTTAATTACATGCAGACAAAGATGTTAAGTCTCTGACAGATTTGGATAAAATGAGCCTGAGGCTGGAGATTTTCCTCTGTGGATTTGTCCCCTCACCTACTGAAGTCAGTGGCCAGTGCCAGCCAGCAGCCACCACGCCCTGTAAATGTGCTTAAAGTCCTGACACTGTTTGCCACCCGGATGGGGAACAGACTCATCCAGTCTGCTGTGGGAGGCACAGCAGATAAGAGGCTAATGCAAAATCTATAGGAAATTAGAAGGCAGTAAATCTGCTTGTTTAATGAGAGATTGGGGCGCTGAGGCTTGGGCTGCTTTCAAGAAAAGAGGAATTAGTCACTGCTCAATCTGTCTGAAGCAGAAAGAGCAATATTGAGGAAATGCTGCTTGTGTGCTCAAGATGTGTGTCCAAGGGGCTGAAATGCCCTAAAATGTGTCAGTGACAGCAGTGGCTCCCTGACAGCCGTGCCTAGAGATGCACACACGGACACGCTGTCCCACGGCAGCCCTCAGCCCACGGGGAGGGAGCGGATAAATGATTTTATCCCCAGGGGAAGGGAAAACCTCCTCTCAAGGAGCTCCAGTGGGACTGAGGGCAGGCCTCAGCGTGGCTGTGTAGAGTGGCCTTTCACTGTGCTGTTCTCAGCATACAGGCAAGAAGAAACTGGGTTGTGGCCAGGGCTGAGCATCACCCCAGGGTTCTGCTGCTTCTGTGAGGGCTGAACCTCCTACTCAGGAGCTGCTCTGAGGGGCTGGTGGCAGCAGCCCAGCATTCCACCCCCTTGTGCTATGTTTCTCAAAGTCCTGCTTTCCCTTCACCTGCAAGGTCTGAGTGAATTAAACGAATTCGCTGGCAGTGAATTAAGGGGTTAAAGGCTGCCAAAGAAGTGTGTTTCTAATCCCACAAAACCATCAAGATCAAATGAACAAATGAAGTAATGTTTTACTTCATTTCTTTGATTTTTCCCCCAGATTCTGCAGCATTCTCTCCTCTCTAGAGCTGGTCTGACACTTGCTGCTTGTGTGCCTGGGGATGCACTGGATGTTTGTGACCCCACCCAACACAACCCCATCCTCCAGCCTTCATGAAAACCCAAACCACATTTGCTGAACTGAGCCAGAGGTAGTAGCGAGGCTTTTCTGGGTCTCTTGTTGTAGCAGGGGGCTGTGACAGCCGGGAGACCCAAGACTCTCCGTGGTTTAAATGAGTTTCACTGGTTAGACAAGAGCTGCAAAGCCAGCACTGGCAGCTCCAGAGCTTGCTATGACTGGATGTAGACGATTTAAATAACAAAAGACACATACATAAACCCCCTGGTTGTCCTGCCTCCTAATTATAATCCCAATATACTAATACCTGCCACTGCATTCGGAAACAAAAATACACACAGGAGCAGTAATTGAGCTAGCTACAAAAACCTCCTTTCCAAACTCATGTGGTGCCTCCCCTTCCCCTCCCAGTGGGATGAGAGCTCTCACCTTCCCAGAGGCTTTGCAGAAAAACCTCACGGTTTGTAAGTTCATTTTTACCAAGCTCTCCATCCCTCAGTGCTGGCTCAATGGGCCTTGTCCTTAGAGGAAAGTTCAGGGAAATTAACCCACAGGAAACAGCTAAGCAGGATTTGTCTTACCTCTCACGTTGGGAGGTGAATGACAGGGGAGGTGTGATAAGGGTCTGTGAGCTCAGGAGTCCTTTGGAGAGGGTGAGCAGGGACTGATGTCTCATTGCCTTCCCAGCACAGCAACAGGATGGCATCAAACCAGTGCATGGCAGGTTAAAGACAAACAAAAGAGAGGGCTTTCTTAAAAAGGAAACAAACAAACAAAAAAATCAGGAACAAAACCAAAAAACCCAACCAACCAACCAAAAAAAAAAAAAAACAACAACAACAAAAAAACCACCACAACAAACCACAAACAAACAAACAAAAAAAGGGAATTAAAAAAAATCTCAGCTCTGGGAGCTCCTTGCAGTACTGTCCTGGGGATGCTGAGGGTTTACCTGGCTTCGAGGGGAGAATGAAAGAATGAACATATCCACAGAAAATAAACCTGGGGGTGGTTAATTCAGCTTGGGAAGTGCCTGGTAGGTGCTGGGGGTTGTTGTTTCATTCCCTCACATTTGCTCTGCTCTTACCCTTCTCCCAGTGTGAGCAGGATCCAGGCTTTCCCTGCGGGACCCTGGGGCTGCTCCTGTGCCCAAACCCAGATTCCATGGACTGAGCAGGGAGCTGCCCCTCCCCAGGGCCAGGCTCAGGGGACACTGCAGCCCCAGACAGAGGCTGGGTCACCAGGAGAGCCCACAGCTCAGCAGGAAAGCCTGGAAGGTCCCAGCCCCACAGCTGGGCTGTGCAGAGCAGGGCAGGGCACAGCCAGGGCTGCCAGGCTGGGCTGGGGCTGCCCCCACCCCCAGACACATCCCAGGGCTCCATCCCTGCCTGCCTCCATCCCCAGCTGCACATCCAAAGGGAAAACAGCAGCCAGGGCTTAGACAGCAGCTTTCACTGCCCACCGCTTTCTAATCAGCGGCTAATTAATTCTCAATGCCCCAGTGAGGTAAATATATCTGTTTCATGCATTAATACATATATATATTATGTTTGATCTTTCCTTAACAAGTCCCCACAGCCCTGGAAATCCACGCTGAAAACTGAGAGAGGGGGTTAAAAACAGCACCAGCTTTGAAATCCAGAAGATCTTCATTTGTATGTCACATTGAAAGTAAAAAGAAAATAGTTATTTGGCAGGTCTGTTTCCACTGAGGGATTGGTTTGCCTCAATTTGTATTTAATAAGTGTACCACCAAAAAGTATTTAATGCATAATGTATAATATAATACAACTAGCACTACACTAAATAATATCCTGTGACTTTAAACATTAATGACTGTGTGTGACTATTTCTTTTGAATTTCAAACTACACAGAAAATATTTGTCAGCAGTAAAAATAAGCCTGTGATAGATAAATAAAATATTGGCACAATAAACCCGAGTCATGATGTGCCTATTTAAATGCATATATACCTCTATTTAATGCAGAACAATGAATGCTGGTTTTGTATAATATTCTACTAATATGTACACTATAATATAGTAATATTCAACATCTTTTTCCCTTCAGCTGCAGAAGAATTGCCAATTCAGTACAACACTTGCTGCTGAAGGATATGTTTATACCTTCTCATTTTTATAACTTCTTGGTTTTATGCAAAGATGAAAGAAATCGTTTCACCCACATACAGATGGAAGATTTCACACCAAAGACTATTTAGATGACATAAATCCAATTATTGCCATTTTATTTAACTATAGTTTTTACATTTCTGGGAACTGTGCACTAAGCTCATTCTCTTTACCCAGGCAGCAGCTTTCATGGGAACCTTTGGGACAGCAAGAAACTGAGCTCTGGAAAACACATGAGCATTTTCAGGGCCATGCTTAGATCCAGTTTAAGAGCATTCCTAAGGCTGGGGGCACAAGGGCTGTCCTAGCTTGGGCTGAGTTGATTCAACTTCATAACTGTGATCTGAGCTGAGACTTGAACTCTTCTATTTTTATTTTTATTTTTTCCAATTGGATCTGATATCACACTTGGCTGGCAAAATAAGATGCAGCACTACAGCAAAACACAGGCTTGTCACTATGATGGTTATGTAGACCAGAGCCTAAAAGTTTGTCCCTCCCAACATTTTTTGGTCCTCCTGTTGTTCAGAAAATTCCCTGGTGTCTGGGAAGCTGCCCTGAGTTGTCACTGGAGGCCATCCTGAAGGACCTGGTGCTCTCCAAGCCAAAGTCACACTTAACACAAATGTCAGTTCACCCACAGCTTTCACATGGGGCACGGTGCCAGAGGCAAGACTTGGGGGTGTAAGAGTGGGAGCTCCATGCAGGAAAACCAGCCAGAAATATTAAGGTGCAAGAAGTTTTTTTTTTCTTTAAAAAATGAAGTCCTCAAGATGGCCAGATTTTATTAGCTTGGACTGAACTTCTTGGGTATGTTCCAAATTAAAAAAAAAATAAAAAATGAGGGGAGTGGAATTCTTGGAAATTCAGGCATGAAATACATGGCTTTGTTTCAAGCTTCATAATGAAAAAATAACAGAGTCAAGTACCAGAGCAGTCAGACTTTATGTTCTCAGTAAAACAAAATATTTTGCTTAATATTTCACCTTGCAAAAATACTTTTAAAAATCTACTTTGAACTGATCTAACCTGAGCTTCCTTCACAGTCTGGCCAAAGAACAAAAAAATAGAAATCCAGCATTTTGCACAGTACCCTGGTGTTCATGTGGGCATCCCATTTTGTTCTGACCCAAAAAAGATCTTTCAGTCCTCTGATACTTGGTGAAAGGGAGCACCGGTGCCTCCCACCTTGCTCTGCTCAGGATGTGGAAGCTGGGCACAGGCAAGTGTCTCAAATGTCTTTAAAAGCCTCTAGAAATTCTGTTTAGAAAAGTTGAAAGTGTGGAACAAACACAGGTGACGCAGAGATATTTCCTGGAGGTTGCTGAGAGCCTGGAACAAAGATCTGTGGGGTGCCTCACTCAGCTGATGGAGAGAGGGTTCTTTCTACAGCTCTTCAAGGCAGCATAGCAAAAAATAGCTAAATGCATAATCTGGCAATCTACCTAAATAGCAATAGGTCAGGGACATGCTCGTTTTGGTACAAGGAGGCCTTCACAAGGCACTCAAATCTGGAATGCTGTGAGAGTGCTGAGTTAACCTATCCTCTGGGAAGTGCAATTTTAACCCAGGGCACAGGCATTCTTGTGGCACACAGTTGTCAGGGTGGGGTCAGAGTCAGGAAAAGATGGTTTCTGAGGCATTCAGGTCTGTGCCACTGCTTTATTACATGAGAAGCAGTGATAGCTCTGAAGTATGGGCCACATGCTGCTCTCTGTTATACTGGATTAAATCTGTAACCCATAGGGTGCTAAATCTGGGTTTACACTTGCTTTGAAAATGCAGAGTCTGGTCTGTGCCCCTGCAGGGTGTCAGGAGGAGCAAACACTCGAGACAGCTCCTGCAGCATCCCTGGACTGCACTGAATGCAGCATCCTCTGCCACCCAACCCTCACTCAGCAGCACCTAGCCAGTTTTCCAGCCAGCCTACCAGAAAAAAAATGCCCACAGAAAGGTAGAAGTACTTCCAAACCATGAACCACCCAGTGTTTTCATATGCTGCTCTGCTGATTTTAATGAGGTTTCCTCAAAGAGCTGCAAGTGGACACTCCATGCTTTTAAAAAGAGCCGTGCAACCTCAGTCACCTGAACTTCAATTATCCAATTTCCCTGGTACCTGGAAAGGCAGTGCATGGTAATTACACTGAAAGTTATTTCAGCAACTCAATCATTCAAATTTCGCCAAGCTCCTCATAAATTCAGAGAAGCCAAGGTTATGCCATACACATGGGTGTGTTCACATGTCAGCTTTAGGTATCTAAAAAATTAAAGACTTGACAGCAATTTAGAAAATGAGTTGCTGGGTTTTTTCAAACACCAAGGAGATCAAAGGATTGATGCAATTTGGGGAGATGTTGTAGTGGTTAACTATTTCAGAAGGGATCTCCCAGCCAAGTGCTCAGCTTGAGGAATTGTTTGGAAATGTACAGGACAGCTCTGCATCTCCCAGCCCCAGAACCAGCACAGAAATATGCACAGGATTTACTGCAACAGAGAAAAAACCTCCTCATTTGGAGCTGGGCTAATCTCAGAGCAAGACAGCTGAGGCAGGAAAAGCCATTTAAGTAATGTAGTGTTTAAAAGGCCTGCTCTGACCTTCATCTCTATCTGCTTTCTTGCAGGGCTGCCTCTGAAGTGCCGTACAACATAAATAGCATCTGCCCTGGGATTTTAGCCTGAGCTTAGCAGAAATGGCTCTGGTGGCTGTGATGCACCCTCTCACAGTGATTAGTCACCGAAGTTTTCCAGTTCTTCTGCCATTTGGGGCATAAGTTACACTTCTATTTATCCAGACACGATTGGGGAGGCTGCTGATTAGTAGTGACTGAGGGCTCTCTTACTCAGCAAACCTGTGTGCCAGATAAAAATAGCAGAAAGCACAAAAAAGGGAAGGATGAGAACTGGCCCAGCAGAGAAGGCAGCTTTAGGGCACAAAGATTTCCTTCAGCCTCCTAGTCTGTTAAACTCTTCTCCAGAGTCAATTGGTCAGACTAGCAGGGACTGCAAGGACTTTCTTGCCCCCTCTGTAGCACAGGTGGGTTACACAAGAAATTGCTGTTTCAGGGGCTTCAGCATTGCTGAATTCCTCAGCACCTTTTCTGATGCATTTACTCTTCCTTTTTTTTAAAAAAAAGAAAAAAGTCCTGGGTGATACAGGGTGTCAAGAAGTTTCTATAACCTGTGGCAGGGTATTATGTGACTCCTCAAGGTGACTGCTGGGTTCAGGAAGAGGCCAGAAGCAGGATCCCTGCAAACTTTCATGCACAGCCCAACCTGCAGCTGCTGCAGTTTTAACAGTGCCTCTCCTCAGCTCATCCCCTCCCATCTGATCACGTTTGCACCCTCATCCATGCCCTGGCCTCTGAATTTTGTGGTCACTGACTGGAACTGGGGAGCAGCAGGGGGATGCTCACCCTTCCCTTGCAGTGCACAGGGTCCTGCAGCAGGGAAGGCAGAGGGGGACGGTGCTGGTGGAGAGAGGGAAGGGGGCAGGGAGGGATGCAGAGCCCACCACGGGAGGGAGGACAGGGCTTGGGCACACACAGCAGCAGGGACGAGCCTGCAGGAGCACAAAGGGAGGCTGAGAAAGCATCAAACCCAAACTGAAGGCAGAGCATAAAACAAACCAAGTGCCAGGCACATGGATGTCCTTATTGGCTTTAACAATGTTGTTCATTCATTTAAAAGCAAGCACACACACACTTTGCAGCCTGGGGCCTGGGAGGGGCTGGCAGGCAGCTACAGAGCCTTCTTGGACAGAGCCTGAAAAAGAGGAGCAGCAAAGATTTTGGGACAAGTATTTCAGGACATTTCCAAGCTCTGTCTGACCTTCTGGGAACCTCACAAAGTTTCTCAGAGCACTGGCAAGGACAAACTATATATTAAAGGCCTTTTAAAATCCCAGCAATTCTTAGCACATCCAGCAAGCTGCCAGCACCTGATGGAGCAGAATCAACAGTTCTGACTGGACAGTGAAATCACTCAGAAACATTCAGCCTCAGGCATCACTTGTAACAGCAATCCGGGCACAGAACGATTCGAGCGTTTCTTCTCACCACATCTCACACGTTGTACAGGAGAAAAAAACAAAAAAAAACAAACCACCAAACCATGAGACATCTTCTCAGTGCAAATCAAACCTGCCAGGCTCCTCATCCAGAGCTCTGGATAGCAAGAGACATCATTTTTCCTTAGGGTTACCTAATGCACCAGGGGGTGGGATGATCCCACATCTACCCTCTGGGAAATCTTGGGGTCCCTGAAAGCTATTTGTAAATCTGAGCTTGAGGTTTCTCTTATGGTTCCTGCCTGGATATAGCAGTGTTTCTAGATGCTCCACACAAGTCCACAGGCACCTCCTGTGATCCACATTCAGTCCCCTGGGTCTGCAGTCTCCATCAGCCAGACAGATAAAGGAGGGGTGAGGAAAATTGCAGCATCCTCAGGATGGAGACCAAAGTGTGGCCCCTCAGAAAAGTTATGTTTTGGGCCTCCTGTGCCTGCTCTGATGAGGAGGCAGTTCTGCTACAGCTCAGGGGGTGAAGATTAAGAACCCCCCAGTTTTGGCAGCAAATTCAGTTTCTGAAGTTCCTCCTTCCCATCAGGCCCCTCAGCTCCAGTTGCAAACAGGGCCCCTGAAATTACCCTGGGTTTGATCTGGTTTTAAGCTAGGGTTAAAAGAACATGTATCCAAAAAGGATATCCTTAACCCTGATCATGTCAGAGATTCAGTGCTCAGTGTCAGGGCAGAGCAGGGCACTGTGATCTGACCCTGACATGTCCCTGTTTCTGTCACATCTAGATCTGGTCAACTGAGCCCCCAGGGACCTTGGAGAAACCACTGGTCCCACAAAGGCTCCTGGTGAGCAGAAAGTGTTTGCAGAGCTAGTAGAGACACTGAGGAGTGTGTAAATGCTTTGGATTTTCCTGAAAAGCAAACATCTGTGGTGCTCTGGTGAGAACCGAGGTTTGGTGGCTTCCTTCTGCCAAGATGGAAGTTCACATCCCTCTCTAGAAAGACCTGGAGCAACACGTGCCTCATCCAAAGTCAACTCACATGAATGGGAGCTGGGTATTGACTTCCAAGGCCAAAACTTGCAGTCCTTAAACAAGCAGGATATGAAAGTCACACAGACAGAAAGAGCTCACCATGACCAGCACATTCCAAGGAGCAGTGTTCACTCCCTGAGACTGGGGAGAAATCTCACCAAGACAACAGGAAGAAGTTAATAAAGTTTTTCCATGTGATTTTTATTTGGTGTCAAGTATCAGCCCGTTTGCCCATCTGGGATATTAATAATGCAACTAGTGCTAAAGGTTGCTTTGCTTAGAATAAACCACAGGAACTTATAGAGTTCATTAGACTCACATATTTCCTCTCCTCCCATTTAAATAAGGAGAGGGGACACCACGCCGTTTCCTTTCACACAAAAGTGTTGGGCTTTGGCAAGGCTTTTACATTATTTAATTAGCCCACTCAAATTTCACTGAATCGGGAATATTCTAGTGACAATAATGTCCCTCTCCTGCTGAGTATCAGAAGGTGGAAAATAAAAAGCTCTGTCATGCAAATGCAGCCTCAGCAAAGTGCCTAAGGTGGTTGGAAATTATCATTTAGTCCAATTATTCTTCCTGCGATCCTTGTGAATTTGGGGAGGTGAAAATGAACAGGAAATGTTCCCCTCTCTAAAACCTGCTGCTGCCTCACCCCATGAAAAAAGCCACTCCACAGATCAGCCTTGCCCACTGTTGGTGCAGTGCCCTGCAAACACACCTTGCATCACCAAAAGGAAAAGCAACCAACACAACACGACCCAAAATATGATTAGCAGACAAAAGCCCAATGCAGAGCCTAATGTAAAATATCCTCCTGCCATTCAGGGGAGTTAGCAAGCAGACAGATGACTCACTGATTGATGCATTATCCTGCCCTGCCAACGCATCTGGGTACATTGCAAAGTGGAAAACAGTGCATTAATCTCTGTCAGAGGGAAATCAATGGGAATCAGGCACCTAATTCCCTTAGCTGCTTTGGGAAGTCCCGTCCTTTCTCCACTTATCATAAATCAAATTGAAAAGAAAATCTTTCTCTGCCTGTGAACATACTGCATCTGCCCAGCCATGATCTCTTCCCTCTGAAATTCATCCCCCAGCATCTGCTCCTGGGGCCTGAGGACCTTGTGCCTCCACAGAGCTTCCCAAGGTCCATGGAGGATGCTGCTGCAAGAGGCTGTGATGGTTTTGTTCCCTGAGTGAGACTCACCTCCTCTGAACCCAGTTATCCCTGAGCTGGTAGGTACAGGGGAAAGCAAAATGAAGGTGACACCTTAAAATAAATATAGAGCTGAGAATCAATCATTAATTTTGCAGTCAGGTACCTGCTGGCTGAGCTGTTCTGCTCCTCAAAGTGCTGGAGCTCCTGCCTGAGGTAGGAACATTAGTCAAAATCACCTTTGTTCTTGGGTTGGTATCAGTTCAGCAATTTAGATACATATCTATCAGCAATCACTTTCTCATCCTGGCTTGCCATGTTCTGGATTTTCATAGGAAAAGTTAATTAATCACAGAAATCTGAAGGTAGCAGAAGGGCTGATGGACACCAGGTGGATTTGCCCTCTGCAAAATATGGAGCTGGGTCCACAGAGTGGTAAAATGTTTTTGGTGAAGTGTTTTCCCTGCTTGCAGGCTGCTGAAGTTCACTCCCAAACCTGCGTGTGGTGGGCTGAGCACATGCACATCCCCCTGCATTTCCCACAGAGGGAAGAGTTACACATGGAGGAGGATTCCTGGAGAAGAGTGCTGCCTTCAGACAAAGAGGAAAGAAATGCCCACCTGCCCACCCCCTCTTCCACTGTGCCAGTGCTCTAGAAATCATCTCAAACCACACCATGAAAGCACAGGGCAGCCAGTCTGGGACCAAGTGGGTCTGACACCTGGCTCAGCCATGAACCCCCTACAGACCCCCCGAGCCCTGCTGGGCTCAGATCCCTCCCCCAGGGAAGATGTGCATCACTTTCAGCCTGTGCAGAGAAAACATCAGTCTCCAGCATCCACTGCTGAACAGCAGTATCACCACCATGCTAAAAGCAAACACATTTTCTTTTTTTGGTCCTCAGGTGGTGGTGTTTTGTTGTGGTGGATTTTTTTTTTCATCTTCAAAAGACATTGATTCATGTTAAATTGTATAGAAATAATTTTCCTTTCACAGCACCGCCAAAGTCCCTTTCTGTCACAAAGTCCCACCTCTATAAAGCTTTTGGCTTCCTGCCTATTAATTTTCTCCTTCAGAAATCAGCAGGAGGACAGGCAGAAGTTATCCCTGCAGAGATGTGAGCTCTGTAAGGCCCCAGCTGCACCCCAAAAACACCAAGTGCTTCAATACAGAACAGTGATTTCTTATTTTACACCCTGATATTGCTGCTGTATCAAAGGAGTGATGCAAAAACTTCCCAGACAAGAACAAAAGGCAGGAGGGAGCAGGGGCATCTGGTGGTGTTGGGGGCAGAGGATGCAGAGCAGCTTTCTCCACTGCAGGAAGGAAACCCTTTGTTCAGAGCTTATGCAATTGAAAATGCAGATTCAGACAGACCCAAAGCGTTCACAGATGCATGTCAGGCTGGTTAAAGCAAAAGGGAGCTGGAAGTGTTGTCTGACAAAGGGAAGTTTGACTACAGTATTAACATTTTTTTAAAATTAACTTTTCTTTGTGAAGCAGTGTGTCAAAAGTTTACACATGATCCCTTACTAAAAATACTCAAGCAAGTGTGCATTAAATGTAACTTATATTTCAGGTGTGTGTGTGTGTCTGTGTGACTATTAAAAAATACGCAGTTTCTCTGAAGTGAAATCAGATATCTGGATTGAGATCAAACAAAATGTTTAGAACAGCTTTTTTTTTTTTCCTTCAGTGTTTTAGTTCAGCTGGCAAATCTGAGCATCCATCATCACCCTGCTTATTCTTCCATCCTGTCTGATAATGTGTCTCCAAGTGGGGATCAGAAGCTGAGGCTTCCCATAAAGCCCACCTTCCAAAAGCACAAGTAAATCAACCTCAACAAGCCCCACAAGAGCTGCCAAGGAGCAGAAAAAACACAAACATGGAAATGAACTAGATCAAATCAGGAGCTGTGCATTCGTTTGACAGGTTGTGTCCTCTGTAGTTAAAATAAACCTACTGTACCAGGGATGTTTTCACTGTAGTGCACAAACATCAAGTGCTGAGAGCATTTCAGTTTATGGCAAAGAATCTGTTTCCCAGCAGCTGCTCCAAATCCAATTGCATTTTTCTCTGATCTTGCTATTTTTGCCTCTATCAGAGACTTTAGTCTCCTGCTACTTCTACAGGATCTTAAACCTGACTCTGACAGGCTTCAGGAAGAAGGACAGCCCTGAGAAACCCCTGGCAGAGCAGGCCCTCCTCTTGCAAGCTGCTTTCCAGTTTGTTCGTGCTGTTGCTGAGTTAATGAGAGTTTGCAGGCGCATAAATAAAAAAAAAGTGCATCACAGAGAATCACAGATTGGTTTGTGTTGGAAGGGAACTTAAAGACTCTTCTAGTGCCAACCCCCCTGCTGTGTGCAGGGACATCTTCCACCAGACCAGGTTTGATCAGGGTCACATCCAGCCTGACCTTGAACACTGCCAGAGATGCAGCATCCGCAGCTTTTCTGGGAAACCTGTCCCACAGTCTCACCTCTCTCACAGTAAAGAATTTCTTCCTACTATCCAATCTAAACTTCTCCTCTCTCAGTTTGAAGCCATTCCCCCTTGTTCTGTCATTCCATGTCCTTGTAAAAAGTCCCTCTGCAGCTCTCCTTATTTAGGCACTGGAAGGTGCTGTAAGGTCTCCTCAAAGCCTCCTCTCCTCCAGGCTCAACAATCCCAGCTCTGTCAGCCCCTCCTCACAGGAATGGTGCTCCAGCACAGCAGTGTCCTGAGGGGATCCCACCTCATCCACAGGGCAGAGCTGATAGCCACCCTCATCTTCACAGCCTGCCCTGAGTGTGCAGTTAATAAATACAGGGGAAAACATGAATTCTACCACTGTTTTGTTTCCTCGAGCCTCTGTGCTGGCCCAGCCCCAGGCCAGCCCCATCCCGCTCGCTGGCAGCACAGCATAGTAACAAAATAAGGATAAAATGCTTCCCCAGCCATCTGAGCCTCCTCTGGCTGCTTTCCTGGGGGTGAAGGGATGAGCTCCATCACAATAACAGTGCTGCCTGCATAATCCTGCAGCAGGAGTAAACATTCAGGATTAACTGTTTTGCAGGCACAAACTGAGCTGGCACAGCAGGAAGATGCTGCCCCAGTGCATCAAGACTGGGGGTGGCAGGGCTTATCCCCAAGAACCTGAGCTCCTACAAAAGGAAGATAAGCCCATTTAGGGTGGAGGATCTTAATGCAAGTTGGGAAACTCCTGTTTCACTCATTCCACAAAGCCCCTTTGCCCTGGTGCCTCTCAGAGCCTGTGGCAGCGCAGGGAGGGAGTGCTGGCTGGGATACCTCTGCTGGCAGGGTTTGAACCAAAGCTGGGGACACAGCTGCAAAATCAGATGGTGGCTTGGCAAACAGAATTAACTGAGTGTTATCACCTTCCCGGCCTCAGAGTGCCTTCCACAGCACATTAGCATTCCTGAATTTTATCCTTGCTCATCCACAGCTTCTCACCTTGCCTTTGTTTGCCAGCTCTGCTGCCATGGCACCCTGACACACCTGGAAACGCCACCATAACTGAGGGAGCAAGGCAAAGTTTTTGTTTGAAACAGAAATAAATGTGAAATAGACCAAGTTCATTTTGGGGAGACTTTTGTCCAGTCCCCATCAGTGGGCGCCTCCGCCAAGTGATTGGTGTGACACTGCAATGTGATGTGTGCTGGGAAGTGGTAGGTGGGAAAAGAGCTGGCAGGGAAAAAGGCAAGAGCTATAAAGGTGCAGGGGATAAAAAAGGGAGGTGAGACTTCAGCTGTTAACACACAGTTTCATGTGTGCAAGCAGCACTTGGCACCCGCAGCGTGAGGAGCAGGGATGTGCTTGCTGCTTTCACAGGTCACCCCGCCAGCCTTGCCCCTCCACTGGGCCCACAGACAAGGCAAAGATCATGTAAAACCCATGGGCTGGGGATCTGAATGCCAGAAACCTCCATCTCCCAGGGCTGGAGCCACCTGGGGTCCCACTCACCTGGTGTGTGGGCCCTGTGGGGACGGGATGCTGCTCCACGGGAGGACAGCTGGCTGAGAATCCTGTACCCACCACAGAGCAAAAGCAGTATTTTATCTCATTAATGCCAAGAGTGATCATGAAAATCAGTGCAATCACATCCCTCTTCCCGTGACATTGCTGCACTCACTTTAATTGGCTTTCCTGTTGGCCCAGCATCTCTTGGTTTCTAAGCAGGAGAGGTTTTGCATCACCAGTGAAGGGCATCACCCTATTGAAGACACTTCCAGGAGGCAGCCCCAGGCAGCCCTGGAGGTGGGATGGAGGGATGGTGATGCCTATCAGGAGTGCAGGGCAGGGCTCAGGGTCATTCACAAGCACATTCATTTTATGTTTCTGCCAGAAGCAATCAGCAGCAGGACAGTCAGAGCTGTTGGCATGAACATGTTGGTCATTACGTGCCAGATTCATCCTCTGGGATGTTAAGGGAGCAGCCTTTATGTCCCTCTCCCGAACAAACAGAACATAAAACCAGGAGAAACTCCCCAGAATACCAACAAACCTTTCAGTTTTTAGCCTAGATTACTTCATGGTTAATTTATTCTTATTTATTCTTATGCAACCTTGGGTTTTTTTGCTTTCTATTTTCCCTGGTGCCTGCCCCTTTGAAGTATTTTTAGACTGAACTCAGATCCCCTCTTTGCCTTTGCTGGGTGAGACAAGACACACTCATGTGAGTCTCTCCTAAGATAAATGCTCTATTTTCCTACCAATCTGCTCTCATTTACAGCCACATCACAGGAGAGACCAGGAAATGAGGTCTGGTAGTCCAGGGTCATTCTCACAAAACCAACTTCCTTGGGGCTGCACTTCATGGTGACTGTCCCTTGCTCAGCATCCCATGGGCCAAACATTCCTTCTGCAATTGGGTCCCAGGCACTGGAGTCAGGGTAAGGACATAATTTCTGTTGTACAAGGTGGTCCTGTCACAGAGTCATGGCATGGTTTGGACTGGGAGAGTGAAGATCATTTAGTTCCAAAGCCCCTGCTATGGGCAGGGACACCTTCCACTTGTCCAGGTTACTCCAAGCCCCATCCAACCTGGCCAAGAACACTTCCAGGGATGGGGCATCCACAGCTTCTCTGGGCACCTTGTACGAGGGCCTCACCTCCCTCACAGTAAGGAATTTCTTCCCAATATCTGGTCTAAATCTGTCCTCTTTCTGTTTAAATCCATTCCCTCTTGTCCTATCAAGATGCCCTTATAAAAGGTCCCTCTCCAGTTCTCTTGTAGCCCCTTTGGGCTGCTCTAAGGTCAGCTCGGTGCCTTCTCTTCTGCAGGCTGATCAGTCCCACTCTCCCAGCCTGCCCCATCAGCAGAGAGGCCTCAGCCCTCTGAGCATCCTCGTGCCCCCCTCTGGATGTGCTCCAACAGCTCCATGTCCTTCTTGTGTTGGGGGACTCCAGAGCTGGACACAGTGCTCTGGGTGAGGTGTCACCAGAGCAGAGCAGAGCAGAGGGGCAGAATCACCCCCTCACCCTGCTGACCTCGCTGCCCTTGATCCAGCCCAGTTTATGTTTGCCCTTCTGGGCTGGGAGCACACACTGCTGGGTCACAGTGAGCTTCTTGCCAACCACGACCCCACGTCCTTCTCCCCAGGGCTGCTCTCTATCCACTCTCTGCCCAGTCAGAATTTGTCCCTGGGACTGTCCTGACCCATGTGCAGGACCTTGCACTTGGCCTTGCTGAAGTGTCCCCACAGCCCAGTGGTGACTGGGGGCTCCTAAACCAACACCAAAGCTGAGGAAGGGAAGATGCACAAGAGGCAGAGATGCAAACAGGAGCACCCAGCCCTCCCTTGTGCCAGCTGCTGTGCCTCTATCCATGCTGTGAGAATCAGTGGTGGATGTCACAAAATGCCCTCTTGCTGCCCAGCAGGATGCCCTGGGGTTTGCACAAAGCTCCTGACACGGAACATTTCAGTGGCTGCCCCGCTCACACCCCAGCAGCTCTCAGCTCTGTGGTCGTGCCCCCACACATCTCATCTGCTCCTCTCTGTCAGGAGCATTTTTGGGAATTTCACAGTGAGGCAGCTCCGTGGTGCTCAGCAGTGTTTTCCTGGCAAACAGAGAGCAGCAGAAATGGTCTAAACACTTTCAGGCTTCTGGCAGTTCACAGAGCAATACCCCAGGCAAAGAAAAAGATATCTTGATTAGAATAATTATAATTGTCTTTTCCTTCGTTCTTTCTACAGAAATTCCAGGCTAAATTATCATCTAATTTCAGAGAGCTCCATGACCAAGATTATCTATGAGTCATTTGTAATTATGTGCCAGATTGTATTAAAGCATGAAAATACAAAGGTTTCTCATCAAATACTAAGGGGGTTGGGGGAAGAGAATCAAATTACATTGGAGCAAGATAACTGTTCCAGCCACTTTCTGATTCATGGCATCCAGCAAATTCAAAGGAAAAAAATGGAGAAAATTCTCGTTTTAATAATCGTACAATTGTGAAAACCGACAAATTACAGGAAATCTCAGTTTAAGGCTGACATACCATTCCCTTCCAGTGCTGCTCTAGAAAACACTGTAAGGAGCTTTGAGACTTTCCCATTCTGACTCTGCACTAATTCCCATGGGAATTTCTACAGCAGCTTCACCCTGGGCCTGAGTTTAGTGTTAAAAAGTGGATAAAAACTGTCCCTTTAGAAATGCAGGCTGTATCTATCCAAACAGCTTTAGCTGGGAGCAGCAAACACAGCAGCTGCCTTTCTGCACAAAAGAGAATGCTCCAGCAGCAGGAAACATCCCTGGACTTGTGCATCTCTCCCTGGCTGCCTCCCCAGCCCGGCTCTCCTGGGACAGGAGCTGCACTGGAGCACTGGAACCTTCTCCCACTGCAGCACATCCCAGTGAGGAGCCCCAGGGTCAGCCCAGGCATGCTACAGACTGTATCTGAAACAGCCAGGGGGAAGCACAGGGGAAAATGTTCTCTATGTGGAATGGGAGGAGAGGAAGGGGGAGAGGGGATTATGGAATGAGGGTCATTGGCTGCAGGGGCAGAGTTTGGGGCTGTGTGTCAAGGGAGACCCAGATGACAGCCTTGACAAGGCTCTAGTGTGTTCCCTTCATAAACAAATGCACACATGAATTGTAAAAGAAATATTTACGTGCTGTGGAACTTGGATGGGACCAACTGTCCTTCCGGAGAGAACTGAGTTAGAAACAGCGGGGGAAAGTCTCTAACCCCAACAGCCATGTACAACCAAAGCACAAGGTGATGAGAGGTTCCACGTGACACAAAGGTCAGGGATGTGTCTCCCCACAGATTTTCATGCCTTTGGTTAAATTGAATGCTGTTCATCCAGCCAGAGCCAGGGCTCCTGCAGGAGCACCTGCCTGCCCCGTCCCAGGGCAGCTCACACCTCCCTCTGCTCTCCACAGGCACAAACGAGTGGCAGGCAACTCATCCTCACCATCACAGGCACAGCTCTTCCAGAGAGCTGTTTTGGGAGGAAACAACTTCTTCTGTTTTCCTTGACTTTGCTGATGGCCTCTCACAAACCTGCAGAGCTCTGCCACAACCCAGAGGATTCCCCGTTACCCTGGGAAGGTGTTGCACTGGGACTGGTGCCCCAGAGTCCTGCCCACAGGTTTGCCCAGCTCCAGGGAGAGATCAGCTAGAGGGTTCCACAGGTGCCTTCAACCATGCTTGGCTCACACAGGCCAGGTTGAGCAAAATGCTATTAACAGCACTCATGTACTCAAGGAGCACCATCAAAGGTGATTGTAAAATCCAGCCAGCAATTCAATGAAAAAATATTGGCATCCAGCATCCCTAGCATGCCATGGGAACCATCTCCTGTGTGACCAGGGTAAGCCACCCCTGCCAGCTGACCCCATGACACATCTCACTGTGAAAAGGAAAATCCTCCACATGTACCCATAGCACAGCTTTGAAGCCTTCCAGGGGACCTGAAAACTTTATCTTTTATCCCAAAACTCAGTCCATTCCTGCTGCCAGGGGATATCCTGTTGTTTTACTCAAGTGAAATGAGGACAGCTTGTCCTCTGTGGGATGCAATTGTTTCCTAGAGCCTCAGGTACCTGCCCCTCCTGCCCCAGGAAAGGGCACTAATTCCCCTTTCCCTTCCCCATCACATTGGTGTGCCTGAAAACAATGAGCTCTTTCAGGTGAAGCATCATTTACAAAAGGGTTCCAGAGGCAGATGGAGCAGTCACTTCTGGAGGGCTTCTGATGAGTCCAAGCCACAGCACATGGACACAGCCACCACAGCAGTGAGCCAGGGGACAGAAAGAGACCCACAGCATCCAGGATGTGGCTTAACTTGGCACACATCAACTTCAGATTTCACTGATGGAGCCCACATTAAACAAGCACAGGCACCAGGATGTGACACAACTTCAGTAATAAAGCTTCAGTGTGGGAACTGCCAGAGAAGGAAGCTAGCAGCAGCATCAATAAATGTGCAGGGCAAACAGGCCAGCTGCAATTTATTCTGATGTGCTTCAGACATTTCACATTGTCTTCATTCCTCACCAAGTTTTTGTGATGCCTGTCACATGAGCGTGTTCCAAACGCCAAATTTAGCTGCACTGAGCATTGCTTAGCAGCCTCACGAATGCACCCCCTGCCTATTGTGAAGGGAAAATAAACAAATTATTAATCTGAGATATTTATGGTGCAACATTTTACCACTACTGGTCAGCCTGGCTGTACATTAAAAGCTCTTTTGTTTTGTTCTGTGGCACACGATGGCTGGTTAATAGCAGGAGAGAGGCACTCCAGCCTTTCCTTTCCTCAGAACAATTAGGACTATAAAGGAAAGGTGAGACAGGTGGGAATGGGATTTCCTCACCTCATTCCTTGTGCCTGCAAGATTGACACTCTGTCCCAGCATCTCACCAGCAGCTCCTTTATATTCAGTGGAGGGCAGCAGGCAGTCCAGGGAGTCACCAAGCTAAGACAATGGCTTTAAATGAAGGAAAATGTTCCTGGAGAGCAGACTGCCATATGGATATCTGTGGGTGTGGCTGGCCCTGCCACACCTGGGAGCACAGAATGGTGAATTTGGAAGTCAGTGAGATAAACAGGCCACATCAAAGGTGCACAGTCAAAACAGAGCAAGAAGGTGAGTCCCTGTATGTTTTCCTGTGACAGTGGAGACACAGGTCTGCTTCTTCCCAGAACAGCCTGGCATGGAAACCTTCCCAGCTGCAGAGGTGTCTCCTCACCCAGCTGAAATGTTCCTTTGTCCCCTTGGCCACCACACAAGCCAGCACTGCAATCTGAGAGCTGGAAACTGCAACCTCTGCAGTGCCAGGCCTGGCAGAGCTGGCAGGAGTGGGTTGACAGGAATTCTGCAGGAATCACAGCGCTGGGGGTGGCAATTTGCTGTTCATCAGCCCCGTGGCCACTTGAAGGCTGTGTGCCAGGGCTGAGACAAGCCCTCATCACGTAGGGCATCTGCTGCAGGGGGCAGAGATGCTCCTTGTCTGTCCCTGGCAAAGGGAGGGATTGTGTTTCTCTTGGCCAGTGACCCTTCTTCCAGGACAGGGCTCCACAGAAATACCCACTGTTGGACAGGGAAAGCAGCAGAACATGACAAGAGTCTGTGCTACCAAAGAGCTGTTCAGGAGCTAATGGGGGTGACTGCAAGGATGGTGACAAAATGACAGAGGATGCCTCCTATTTGGTATTAATATCACAAAGCAGGGGAGAAGAGGAAGAGCTGGTGCTGCCCTTGATACACCCCTTCACTCTTGGGATCCTGAAGGGCAGTTTACCCTGATCTCTGCTTCCCAAGCTCCTCCTTGCTGGAGCAGCTGGCAGGGAAACATTTCTTTTTGAGGAAGGAAATTTCATCTCAAGTCTTTGAAGCTCACAAGGTTTTTCAGAGCAACTGTTATTTTTCTCAGGGTTCACAAGTAGAGAAAATCTCCTCTGCTGAGTGTTAATAGCTCAGCAAACTGTCCTGTTTTCCCTTCTGTGCATTGGTCAGGGCATTTCTAACAGATCTATCACTAGAGCTCCTTACACACATTAAAGATGTTTTTTCTTTGGTGTGTAGTTGAGCCTACACACTCTCTCTGGAGAGAAAGGAGAAGGCTTTCCTTGAGGACTTGTGCTTAGCTGTGAAGCTCCTCCAAATATGAAAAAAAAAGCTTTTAAGATCAGATCAGCCACATCTAGAAAAACCTGAAGGACAAAGGTCCCCAAGAGTGCAAAAAGCTGACACTGAAGCTTGGCCAGGTGTAACATGGTCAGCAGTCCAGGGGAGGAACAAAGGGTTGGACAGCCTAAGGAGGGAGCCAGGCAATTACTCATTTAGGAGGCATTTTTTATTGCTTTTGTGAAGCATGATTCATCTCTTCAGATGTGCATGGCCACTCAATCCTCTGGCTGTGCAAATGAATCAGCTGCTCTTGTGAGGCTGAGATCCTGCATGGCCAAAAGCAACCCTTAGAGGAAGCAGGTCTGAGAGTCAGCAACTGCTCATATAAAAAACCCCAAAAACCAAAAAACAAACAACAATCAACCTCTCCTCCCCCAAAAAACCCAAAAACAAACAAACAAACAAACAAAGCCCCCCCAAAACAAAAAACCAAAAAAACCCACAACAAACAAACACACACACCAAAAACAAAACAAAACAACAACCAACAACAAACAAACAAACAAAACACCCCAACAAGAATTCACATATTTAGGGGGATATAAACCCCTCTTGTCAGACTGGGTGTTGTGAACATATTCCTGTAAGGCAGCTTGCACCTCCTAAGAATGTGGCACTGGTTGCTCAAGAGAGAAATACAGAACTGGAAGAACCATCAAAGCTTTGAAAGGGTTTTTTTGTCAGCCATGTTGCTACCTGATTTCAGCACAAGCATCTTATGCCTCAGGAAATTTATCAAGGGTGGGATAAGAAGGCCAGGTTTTCACAGGTTTTCACAGGGCTTTCCCACATGGACAGAGTCTCAGTGCTCTCCAACCTCATTTATCTTATCCCCCCATGCTGCTGATGCTGACATCCAGAGATGTCCAGAAGGATTTGGCACACTGCTGTCCTGCCTGTCAGGGGGCTGTCTCTAAACTTCCCAAAAAATGTCTTGACAGCAGCATGGGAATGAGGTGAATATATGAGGAATGCACTGTTTCTCCTGAACTGCATCAAGTTAATGATATTTTCCTCCCCACTTGCACTTCTGTAAGTCAAAGTGTGACTGTGGAACTCAACAAGTTACACTGATGTAGAACCACTCTTGGGAGGGAACTGGTTGGTGCAAATCATCCCCTTCTATTTCCTTGTACATAACCTGGTGCCAGGTTCTGCCAAACACATGGAGAAAACATTCACTGGATTTTCCCAATGGCAATAGTCTGTCTAAACACAACTGTAAATGTCTGCCATTAAAGTTCTCTTCATCTCATTAAAATGTCTTGCAAAACCATCTGCCAGCTAATGAAGAGTTTTTAAAGCTTTAATATTTCATTTTATAATGAAATATACAAAGGGGAAAACAGGACAGGTATTTAGAAAGACAATGGCAACAACCTGCTGTTCTTCCACAGAAAGCTGATGATGTTCACTCCCATGGCTAATTAAAGTGACTGAACACTTCAGCCCCTTGAATACTCCTTGTACAAATAATGCAATTCCTATTCTCACCATATTTGCCTAACACACAGCAACTGAAAGCAGCACTTCCAGGAACTACTTCTCAGCATCCTTCTCTTCCAAAAATACCAGGGACTGGTACATTACAGAGAAGGGCAGACAACATTTATGCTGAGGGTCTATGTGCACTTGCCAAAATCCCTTAGTGGTTCTAGATTCCCTCAGCCCTCATGTTCACTTCCTCGAGTTACTCAGAAACTGAACAAAAGACCAGAAATTGAACAAGAGATGAGAATTTTTGGTGTGATCATCAAGGAGAGTGATCAGCCAGACTCAGAGCAAAGGTGTGGACGAAACCCCAAGGGACAGCACTGCTCTTTCCAGGAAAAGGAGCTGTTGCCATTACACCCCAATCTCTTTTGCTGTGGAGTCACAGAGCTGGGCAGGATCTGGCTGTGATCTGTCTGTAATCACCAGCAGGAGCAGAACAAGTTGGGTTCATGCCCCTGTGAGCAATTAATGGCAAGGAGTAAGGGATGCCATGGGCAGCCACCTGAGATGTTTCCACCACCCCCCTTGGCAGTATTAGGGAACAGAGAGCCCATCTCAGAGCTGAAACGAGGAGGAACTTCAGGTCACAGCTCACCAGACCAGCTCTCCTCCACCCCCTGCTCTCTTCTTCACCTCTGATGTGGGGCATCCCCAGCTCTGACACCTGGACCAACTGGTACTTTAACACTCCATGTTTCACTATAATTCTCTGTTTGCGCTGCTTTCCCCTGGTTTTTGTCTTATTTAACATCTCTGCTCCTCAGTGGTGATTGCTTACTCCTGCTGAGCACTGAGGACTCTGCTCAGAAGGAAAGCTGCAATCCCAAGCACGGGCCTTGCAAAATATGGGAATAGAGGGAGTAACTTAAAAAAACACATACATCCCACCCCAAAGCCCCCCAAAGCACTTTATTGGATAGCAAGCCACCCTACAGTCCTATCAACCTAAGGTATAACCAAGAATTTAATGACAGCTAAACCTGACTGTGAAAGCAGGCTTGAAATTATACTGGCAGAGCTACAGACTGCCTTCCAAAGCTCTGCTAAGTCCTGTAAGGGCTGTGTCTCCATCCTGCCCACTGCTGATCCTCACTTGAGGTGCCACAGATGGCCCTAATTGCTTATCTCCTTCTGAGCTTCATACCTGCTGTGGTAGAGTAACAGATGGGACTGATCAATGGGCTGAGTGCAGCCCTTGGGACCCCCAAACCACCTCTCTGCACAGTGATTAGTGCAATGGCTTCTCCCCACTCACATAAAATCTGTAATCTCCTACCTGATGCACTGTCACATCCCACCTTTGGTTCCCTTTGCTCTGTGCTGCATCCACGGGCAGTGACAACACCCGGGGCCTGTGCTGGCAGCTTTACAGGGCTGCCACTACCCCTGCTGACAGAGACCTTTCGCCCTCCAAGAGGCCAGGGGAGACCAGAAAGTCAACACCTGCACGTGTGCCAAGAGCACGGCCAAAAGCATTTCAGATGCCATTTTATTAACGCAGTGCAGGCAGCGACTCTGAGCCACCATAAATTATACCGGGAAGATGAACAAGATGAAAGATCCTTCATCTTACCACAGGCAGAAAATACACTCAGGCTCTTCCTTGTGGTGCCTGATGGCCCAGAAAGAAAACACAGTGATTCACATGGTGCTGATTTGCTGTTGGAGACCTCAGAGCTTACGGCAGGTCCCACTGATTTAATGCAGCATGCAACAGTAACTAACAATGTCTCAGTGGCCTTGCCTAAGAGTTTGCTTGAGAGCAGCGAGTAGAGTTTTGAAAACATTTGCTTCAGCTGTATTTTATGCCACCCCAACCCATGAATCTTACCTGAATGGTGCTGGTGTGTGTTGGACTCTCCCCCATTGAGCTCCCAGAGCTGAGCAGGAATCACAGCTGATACAAGGATTCATTCCCAGACACCAGGCTGTGCTGAAAACCATTATCCAATTACAGCACATCCACCTCACAGTAAGTCTGTGCCCACCTGGAAAGTTCTGACCACCTCAGCCATCCCCATTTTTATCAAAAGCAGAACAGCTAACTCTTCTCTGCTGCTTAATTAGGCAAGGCTTGACAGAGTAAGAAGGGGCTTTGGACCTAGCACAGTATCTGCTTTTACTCCAGGACTGGTTTTACCTACAGTATTTTGGTTTTACCCCAGAGCACTTCTAACCCCTTCCTTCACTACTGCTACCACCCTTAGAGACTGTTGGGAACAGCACAGATCCTTGAGTGATGTAAACCAGCAAAGCTCTTCCTGCCTATTCCACAGTCCAGTGCACATCATTACAAAGAATATTCCCTCCTCTTTCTGGTTTTAATGCAGCTTTTCTCCTTAACACCAAACTACAACCCTTAAACTCACTATAAAAATTAATCTCTTTTTTTTCACTTGAGAAACAGTGATACCACCTCTTCTTCCTTATCTGGCTTGGTGTCCTACCTCTTTCAATACCCTCCAGTGGACTGCTTGGGCTATAAATGATGAGTATCATGCAGGATATACCATGAAAACAGAAGAGTCTGGAACTCTTGTGTGAAAAATGGACAACACTGCCTCATCCCTGCTGCTGCCAAAATGCAGCTTTTTCCCCTCTTAGTCTCTGTGTACAAATCCCTTTTCCCACAGAAGAGCACTGAAGAAAAATTACATGGAAATCAGTGTTGGTGCTGTTTCTTTTCATTGCTTTGTTCAAATTCCTTTAATTTGCTGTATTTTTCTGCTTTTAAAGAATTGAGAAACTTTACTAGGAGCCCTGAGAGCAGTGAGAAAGCACTCTTGCTGCAATTTGGCAATAGAAATGGATAACACAGTGATTGCCATCCCTGTGCCCAGTACTGTGCCACTCACTGCCCTCCCACACAATAACAAATGCACAGTTCAGGCTACAAGGCATCAAATCCTGTGCTCCTGGAGTCCCAGGGCAAGAAGGGAATTTCATTTTGCATTTTTATGAACTGTATGTGCTTCCCTGATTTCCATGAGAATGCACAACAGGTCCCATATGAAAAAAATAATTACAATGAAGCAACTCTCCAAGTAAATTTGTAATGCCCTGAGTCCTGAATTCTCACTGAGCCTCCCTTCTCATGTACTTAACTCCTTTTGTTAAACAAACCAGCACTCACCAAGATCACTGCTGGTATCAGGGTGGGCAAAAAATACTGAACAATGTGCTGTAACTCTTCTTACAGATGAGATGGGAGCAGAAAACTGTAACAGCCTCTTCTGCATTACAAAACACGAACATAAGAACAAATGTGCTATGACCTGCTGGTGACAAATGAAGGTAATAAAAAGCCTTGTAAGATTTCAGCTTTATTAGCATTATTTAACTTCTGAGACCTTTGAAGGAGGCGTATTTGATGAATGCAGCTGTGGGGACAGGATGGTTTTCGTTATGAAAGCCTGGTGTGGCACAGAAGAGGAAAATTACAGGACAAAACCAAGAGCTGTATGTACAGCTTGGGAAGAGCAGAAAATGTGAGGCCAAGGTGGTCAGTATTTTGTAACAGCTCAGATGTTACCAGGGAGAGGGCATCTGTGATAGACATTGCTGGAGAAGTTCCCAAGTCTCAGTGGAAATGGCTGGAACAGTAGAAGAGAAATTCAGTAAAAACATCCCAATGTCAATGAGAGCAGAAGTGTGCCTTGATCACACTATGGGAACACAGTGAATTGCTGGAATGACACATACTGCCTTATCAAATCTACTGTTAATCATCCTTTTATAGGCTAAAACTTTGCAGGAGACACTCCTGAGGATCCAGTAGGACCTCTTTTTTTTCCAGCAAAAACTAAAAGGAGCAAACACCCATCTGTACAAAGGGCAGATGTGGATTTTTTGTCTCCAAACTGTGGCAGCCAGATGTTGATAAAATAACATGATTTTTAACTCAGCACACACCTTATTTATCAAGATACAACTTTCAGAAACAAGCACTGGAACAGTTCCACTAAACACACACACCATATATTGTTCCCACAGTCAGTTAATTATACAGCTTTGTGGAACAGCCTCGTTAATGTTATCCACTTCACAGAAAGTATCTACATCAGTGGAACGGTATCTTGTAAAAAACACTTGCCTGATTAGCTGTGTCTTCCCTTTTAGAGACAAAAGAAAGCTCTGAATGACAAATTTTGGCCATGACCAACCAATCACGCAGCAATCAAAACCGAACATTTTTACGAACGAGGACAGAAAAATCAAAAATTATCAGGAGAGCATCACAGCAGCAGATGGGCTATGTAAAGGTTTTATTTTTTATTTACAGCAAATATATTACAGTAAAAAAGGTTAACATGACTCGTGGTTGTGGAAGGATGGTACATATGCTCACATCAAAAAGGTTTCATTTCCTTGGCACTAACTGAACTGAACGCGAGGATTCAACACAAAAATAAGAAATAGAACATTTATTAGGCAAACTCTAACTGTACACATCTGCAACTAGGGTTTCAATGCAATCCAAAAAACACAAACAAGTCATCAGGATGGCAAGGACTTTTTCGACGAACATGTTCAACCCTCAAGACAAGGCTGTCTGGCACCATTTAAAAGTTGCTGTACTGAACACACTGATTTTAAAGAAATGTCACAGATGATTAAGACACTGAAAATGCACTCAGCACAGTGAAGAAGCCCATTATTTTCCTTATTTCTTTTTTTACTCCCACAACACCAGAGTGTTAAAAGGCTGCATGGCAGACAAGCTGGATGCAACAGCTGGAGGGTTTTGCCTGTCAAGCAAAGTGACTTGCAGCAAGAGATGTGCTTTCATGTTGGTGCAACAAACCCAATGATACACAGCTTGTGGCTTCAAGGAAGATGATCTAAGAACAACAAATGTTGAAGCCTTATAAGCTCTTTACATCATAATCAGAATCCTGAGAAAAGCAGGATCCAAATTACTCCAAGTGAATTTGGGCTTACTTATACACAACAGAATTGTCCAGATACATCAACTGTAGTAAACAGAATTAATGCAGTGTTAATCTTTTTACATTTTAATGACTAGCTATAAAAACAGAAACTAGCATGTTCAAATCTGTTTACATTTCCTGAGCTTAGTTAAATGAAGAAGGAATGAACGTTATAAAAATCCCGGTAAGTCACCAATAAATTAAAGATGTACATAACCACTATAGCTTAAGAAACTCAGAGTGAAGTCTGCCTATCCAGTATCCCTTCTTTAGGAATCCTGTACAGAAACCATGCCATTAACTTCACCAGCAATACTGAGATGCTATGGAATTGTAGGTCTTTTTTTTTCTTGCTCTTCCAGCAGATTGCCTGATGGCCTTTCCTAATAAAATCATATGAGAGCATCCAAAAACTGCAACCTTCTACTTGCAGTGCACAAAATAATGTTCTCAGCAACACAATGTACTAATAAAATTCCAATTTCATAGCTGCAGTTATTTGGGTGGGCTCTCAGTTCCTACACACATCACTACCCTGGCAGCAGGTTTGGTGTCCTTTGGGGGAACAAACCAGGAGACAGGAGGAAAGACCTTAGCAAAATTCATCTTAGCGGTTTCTTTAAGAGCCAACATCTTGCATTTGAGAAAAGCACTCGACCTACATGAGTCATACACATGTTTATTTATGCATGTTTATTTCCTGCATAGAGAATACTGTGTACCTTGGAATAAAACCCAAGCCTTGAGAATATACTGAGAGTATATTTGTAGCAGTGCTATGGAAGATTAATTCAAACCCAAACAATCAAACTCAACGGTCTCAAAGATTTGCAGAGCATAAACTTGGATAAAACAAACCACTTTTTAAAAAACTGTCTGCTTATAGCATACTTTATTTTATGGTGTAGATAAAAGAGAGGTAGAAAGGTTTATCTCCTCAGTATCAGTTTCTGTGCAGTATTTATAAAGTATCAGAAAAAAAAAATCTATAGCTTTTCGGTGAAAATGCCAGCTTTTCTCCTAAGAATTATAAGGAATCTATGCTTTCCACTTAAGTGCTGCAAACTAAGTAACTGGAATCTGCTTCAGATGAGCTATTCTTTCCAGTAGCCTTACCACACCAATTTTGTTACCAAGTTCTGCTTCTAAGAAGTCATTACAGAAATACTCCTAATGCTCAAAAATTCCTCACAGATACAAGCCACCAAACCATATTTACCAGCCAAATAGTATCAAGTCTGCTCCTAAAAAAAAGCACTCATTCTTGCTCAACTTGCATGATCCATCCTATGCAAGCTACCAAGAGGGACAGAGAAGAATGAAGTATGGAACTCCATGTGGTCCTTCCCCTGTTTGGTGATGTCCTCAGATGTGAGCACCCCCATCAGCCTGTCTGGCAGAGCACCCTGAAGCAGCTTCCCTTCCTGCCACGATCAATTCTCTGCAGCAGGAGCATGGATGGGGCTTCAGTAACAAGTGCTCCTCAGAAAAGGTAAGAAGGAAGACCCGACCAGGAGACACAGTTGAACAGAAACCATGCTGGTAAGATAAAGATCCATCTTTCCCTGGTGTTAAGCCCGCAGCACTCCAGTTTTCATGACTGTCACCAGATCAGGGAGAGAGATGGAAGCATCAGCTGCAGACATCAAGAGCGTGATCCGGAGCGCAGCGCATTTCCCACGGAGCCCAGCAGTGCCAGGGGAGGGCAGGTCAGAGGCACCAGGGTGGGATCTGCCCACAGGGGCTCCACTCCTGACCCCTGCCCTGGTGGCACTGCCACAGCTGATCTGTCTGTAAGAGAGGACCTGCCTGCTGACATTTCGGGGCACACAGGGCTGGAGCTCCAGCTTTATTCACATAGCAACAACTGATCAAGGGTGGGATTTGAGCCATGAAAGTCAGACTGCTGCATGGTGACCTTTAATTTACCCAGTGAATGTTAAGCAAATTACATTAAATTAAATTCAGTCAAAGCAGATGCTAGCTTATTTATTAAAAAGCTCAGCTTTCTCTTTCTTTCAACTGGTTTTAGAGACCAGCAGCTCTTGGGAGCAGACCTTCACTCTATCTTAGTCAGGCAAGAGCAGCTCTACAGAGATGGCCAGAGTGACTCTCCTGCAGCAACAGCAGCCTAAAGAAGAGCTGGCTGTCCCTAAGGATACCCAGCAACAGCTCATGAGCACAGCATCTTTGCCTCCTTGCTCCCTCCACTTCCTACCTGACCCAGGTCTTCTCCCTCCTTCCACAAAAACCACACCAGACTCACAGTGGAAGACAATTCTTCACTGCCAACATTGCCTTCTACTGTCAAATATTTAAAGAAATCTATGAATTGATTAATATAAAGAAGTATTTACTCTGTTTCAGAAAACCAATACTGCTCTGCAAATATATAACTTGTCATTAACTTTTGATAGGGTTGGGTAAGGGAGCTCATATACAGTAACATGGTTGCATTCACAATCCAGGTTGGAAACATTTCTTCCTGTCAGTTGTGGCATGATGAGAGGACTAATGCTCCTGTACTCAAATAATCAACAGGCTCTGTCCTTCAATCTGCTCCCTTTCAGCACTATGCCTAAAAGCAGTCACATAAATAAGAGATGTGCAGCTTTCAGCCACACAGGCTTCATGCAAAGTCCGTTTTGTCTCTTTTCTTTTGTTCACTGGAAACATTACTCTCATTAATTTAATTCTCCAACTATGATCCACCAAAATAAAAATAAATTCAAGTAGGAATCCAAACTGGTTATTGCTGGGTTTTGGGTCAATGTAAACTGACCAGACCCAATACCAACCTTGAATTCACTTTACAAAAGTAAGGATTGTTCGATTACATTTGCTGACCATAGACAGCTTCTTTCACTTTTCATATAGTTTAAAGACTGAAGATTTGCTGAGAACAAGACACAGTCCATGTCCCCTGGAAGTAAATGGAGCTAATAGCCATCATCTTCATCCATATCACAGCCATAATCTGAAACACACAAAGACAAGGGCATATAAAAATGTAAGTATTCTGGGTAGATGGAAGACACAATAGAAGTATGGTTTCTTTAAAGTTATTTTCTTGCTATGTAGCTACATGTTAAGTTTTGCCTTAGGCAAGCATTTTAAAAATCATCTGTTTTCTTAGGCCTAAATAACTTCTTGCATGTACTTCCCTCAATGAAATAAAATTATTTTTAAGCATGTATGGGCAAATATCTCTTCTCACTTGTCACTAAACCCTCATTTAGGAATACTTGGCACATGTATATATGAAATATTTGGTTTAATTTAGAGGCTAAGGTGATCATGCCTGATTGTCACAAGTGACCTGGCACACAGTGGCTGATAAGCAGCAGCAGTACATTTACAAGTAGGCACGTTTTTCACTAGACATAAGCACCAAGGAAAGAGCTGGTTTGTTTATATTATTCATGGATTTATGAGCTGAAATTGCAAGGGTTCAGAGATAGCTCAGAGTTCCCATCAACATCAAAAGAGTCATGGAATGAATCCTGACCAATGCATCTGACTCAGATCTCCCTTATCTTCTTACTTCTAAACTTAACATTTTGGCCCTATTTTTTAATCCAGTTTTGTTTTCTTAAACAATGCTGAGTGCAAAGACTGTGCACTGTGTGTCAGAAGGCAAGTCTGTATGTTTCTAATGCACCACTTTCTCTTCTGTGTGCTTCTGAATGCACTGACACAGATATTTTCTGTTGTGTAGATGAACCTATGGATAATTATTACATACAAGCACTGAGGGAAGTTAAACTTTATATTCCAAATCCAGTACAGGGCAACATCTCACCCTAAGAGACAAGCAAATGCTCTGAAGCAGAATTAAGTGTAATCTATAATGATTTGTGTAGAATGGGTGAAGTTCACCATCTGTAATTCATGTAGTTATTCCAGGCAGACAGGCTTAAAATCCATGGAGAAAGCAGCTAGGAAAGAGTTATTTGTTGTGCTGAGCAGCTCTGCACACCTGCATTCGAATTCTGGGAATACTACTTTCCTTCTCCATTTTATTCTTCATTTTATTTTTTAACTCTAATTTTTCAGCTGTTGTCCAGACCAGACGGGGAGTAGTGGAATGTTCTCAGAATGGTTCCAAATTAGTAACATTTACAAAGAAAAAAAACTCAGTGACCTTTATCCTATTTTTGTGGGGGGTTTATTAATAAACATAGACCCACCCTCCCCCACACGGGTGCCTTTTCTTGGGAACGTTATTCTAATAATAAATGCAGGCAACAAACTGTTTTTCCTACAGTTCAGCAATTATTTTCCAGCAGAGAAATCAATTTAAAAGCAACAGGCACTTTTGTGAAATGTATACATATTGTCCAGAAAAGCTAAATGAATAGTGATGGAATGATTTTTGCCGTAAAGAATATTTCAGTAGGAAACTTATTCCCATCTTGAGTCTTCGTAACCCATAATTAGCAGCTCTCATTTTAAAAATAATTTTGTGTATTTTCAAAGCTTAACTTCTAAAGGGAAGTTTTTAATAAAGGATAAATGTGGATGTGTCCAGCTAGGAAAAACCACAGCAGAGAGGAGACTGCCTTTTCCTGCCAGCAAAGAAATCTAATTAAACCAGTGGCTTTGCTGGGTAACCCAAAGAAATTAGCAGCATCTGTGTACCATACATGCACCACCAATGCCATTCCTGCACTTGGGGAACAACTGCTTCCTCCTAACCCCTTCCCTAGAAACAGAGTGTGATGATTTGTTCTGTTTTGAGCTTGACAGACAAGTCCTCAGGGCTCCTGGACAACCCGGACATCACTGCAGCCTCCACTGAGGAGGCACAGGGAGCAGGGAGGGGAGGCTCAGGAGCCCCAGGCACTGCTAATGGAGGGGTTACTGACCCCCCAACTCCTCAGATCCACTTTAATAAACCTGGTTCTGGAAACACCTCACACTTCAGTTTGTTCTTGAGAAGCCCTCTTAGCCTAAAGCTCGAGATGCAAAGTTTTCTCTTTGTCTCTAAGGTCAGGCTTCAGACAAGGGTGGTTCCAGGCTTCCCACAGGAATGGGCAATGCTGAAAAGGCAGCAGGAGCTCTGGGACAGGGACAAGCAGGGGAACCCTGTGTGTCCCCACCCCGGCAAGAACAAAGCCCACAGCACCAGGAGATGATAACCCAGCTCACCATTCCCTCCCATTAACTGCAAGGCGCTCATGCAGTGATCCTCATCTTCTTCTACCTCTTCCTCTTCCACCTCTTCATCAGGGTTGTAAGCTACTGGGCCACTCTCCACAAGCACAGCTGCTGGTTTTTCTACATCAGAGGCTTCAGCCTGTGCATTTGGAAAGGTAACCTGCATAAAAGAAGAGAGAACAGTAGAGCAGCCCTTCCTTTGGCCCAATATTTGCACAGAACTTTAGAAGCTTCCAAACAATACAGACAAGAGAGACAGAAACTGATGCCCAGTGCTACAGGTTCAGCTGTTCTAATGAAAGTCTGAAAGAAACTCAGGCAAAATCCCCTAGTTTTTCCTTAGTTCAGAACCAGGCAACCAGTAATGATAACAGCAGAACAAGGATTCTCTGGCAAGCACAAGGGGAGGAGAAATTTGGGAGCGAAGGCTCCTCAGCAGAGCACTGTGGGAAAACTTACAAACCTCTCCCACGGTGTGCTCAACTCACATCAGGCCTATTACAAAATAACAACGTTATTGACAATTTAATAATAGCAAAAATGTACCCTTCAAATCAGAAAAAGCCCAACATGTATTAGTTTTGACAGCTGTGGTTGGATTTATTTGGCGGCACAACGAGCTGTGGAACAAATAGCACTCTGTAGACAGCACTTAATGCGATGGCAGAGCACTCAGCTGATAATACACACTGGCACCTGTAACTGCACCTATGGAACTCATCAGAATTATCATCTCCAAACACTAACCTGGGAAGCAATCATCAACAGGACCTGCTCTGTACCTGTTCCTCCCCAGCTGCTCCAAGGTTAGGGAGGACACAGCATGGAGGGGAACACTCCAAGGGAACAGAGGTGAATTTGGAGTAGGTAATACTGTCTTTGGTTCACTAAGGAGAGATCTGGGAACGGGGCAGGAAGCAGCAGCACAGTCTGTGCCAGTACAGCCCAGGCTCTGGTCTTTCTGACCTTTCTTCTCATTTTCGTGATGTGCTCAGTCTGGAGCTCCACCTCCTTCTGTCATGCAGGGAAGAAACATCAGAGGAGCTTTGCCTCCATCCCCTCTGTAATAGGGTAAAACTTTCCACACACAGTCTGTACTTGGACTGTTTGGGGGTTTGTACACTAGAGCCCATGGCACACAAAACCAGTCAAAAATTGTACCACTTTGAAGAACCTTAAAGATGAACCATGAATGCTGTGTTGTCATGTGAAGAATTCTCAGAAGGGAGAATTGACAGTACCTGTCACCAGTCAGTTGTTATTTGAGACACTGAGACATCTTTTTTTTTCTATCTTTCTTCCCTTGGAAGAAAGATGGAAAAGACTGGGACCACTTCATTGGAAGGACAGTGGTGAGGTGCTTCTAAAAATGAATGGTCCAAAGAAGACCAAAAAATCCCAACTCCTTTGGTCCATGCCATGAAAATAGTGCCACGGCGCTCTAAGTTTTAAATTACAGTACACAATTATGTACTGCTGCATGTCCTCCAATTCCATAGGCAGCAAGTTCTGATAAAATGCTGCAGTTTATTTTTATTTTTTTATTTATAAATGTATTTTCTTGGGATGCAGTAGCTCCCAGAATCCCTCTAACTCCAGGCACTTCAGAGATACTGTAAGAGAAAATCCCTGTACCAGAAAGTTGATAGTCTAATTATTCAAACATCAAAGCTGTTCCTGAACTTGTCATATACCATGACAGTCAACCTAAAGAATCTGCCTGAGTTTTTCAAAGTCACCTCAGGGTTTGCTTCAATAGCTCATTAATAGGGCAAATGACACCCATTAATTTTAATAGAAAATCAAGTATTTAGATATTCGGATCAGTCAAAGACAGGTTTTCATGATTTTTTAATGCTCAAAATAATAATATTATTTAGAGGAACTTCTCTCCAGTTTATATTTCCTACCACTGCTTCTGCCTCTAGAGTGATCAAATTGAGTCCATCTTGGTATAAGCAGAAATAGACACAACAGTTTGAGACAAACCAGCATCATAATATACATCAATTTATATATTTAAAAGTATCCATCTGCTCTGAAAAAGTGGGTGAATATAAAGGAGGTACAATTGAGTCATTATTCTTTAAAATTGCACCATGCTAATTAAAATGTGACCTTCTTCTAATTATCATGTCCACTTCCAGACTGCTGTACTTCTAAAAATGTGCAGAGTTTTCTAATGAGCATAGAATAAGAAGTGAAAATGTATTTCCCTAGGCAGGATATCAAACTGTTTCTGAAAATCAATGACTTTTAGCCATTTTAAAAATAAGGCAGTCAAACAACACCTTTAAATAGAACTTCCTGAATTCACTTCCAGACGTCCTGGACTGGAGTTTGGCACTTAGCTTTATGTATGGATGGGCAATTGTCAAAGGTGTTAAACTTCCCAAAGGAACTGGTTCACTTTCAGAAGGGTGTCAGTGTCACATGTTCATGGGCAAGAGGGACAAATATCTTTGGTACACTGAATCTTTAGATATGCAGTATTCAGTTCATTGTACACAAAATGCCTGTGAATACTCTGTACAGTGTGAAAATAATAACGAGAGAGACCAGCTATCACTGTTATCTGGTTTCACTATCTGATAATAATAATGATCCCTTTGGGAGGTGCACAAATCAACCCAAGGAGGGCTTCTGGCAGTGGCCAGTTGCCAGCACTAACTTTTTTGTGGCACTATCACATTTTCAAACTAAACAAACAAAGCAAGGAGTAAGTCAGGCTCTATAGGGTAAGCTCTTTCCACACTGGTCTCTGACAGAAGCCCAGCCCATCCCTGGGGTCAGCTCTGGCTGCACTAAAGTGGAGTTTGCAAAGTCCTTCTTCTCTGTGAGGCCAGTCCAAGCGCTGAGAAACAGGCACAAGCTCTGCCCTCTCCTGCCCTTCCTGACCATTTATCTGACATGGACCTTTTCAGATCCTTGCAGGGAGTTTTCTCTTTTCTGCTGTCCAATGAAGCATCATGAGGCTGTGCTAATGTTCCTAATGGATAAGTAAGGGCAAGTCTGGGTTAGAAAACAGCCAATCTCAGCTTTGTTCAGAGTAACCAACTCCTGGCCTGATCAGGCAGACAAGACTGATTTCTTTTACCCTTATCTACCACATGACCAGAACCAGGCTGAAAAGAGCTTGTGGGAATTTCCAAACTCAACCTGTTGCACCAGGAAAATTGCTGGACTTTTCATACCTCTTCTGTGGCAGCTTTCTTAGCAAACTGGGTTGAAATCAAGGGTCTCAATCTGCAAAGAAATAAAGAAAAAACGCTGAACATCAGAAAAGTTGCACAAGAGTTTGACACAGAGTATTCATTTTCCAAGCAGTGAAAGCACTTTGCTAGTGTTATGTTGTGCAATTACTTTTTTAATGATTCAAGATAAAGAGCAGAGAGCCACAAATGCCACGATAATTAACACACACATTCCCTTGGAAGCGTCTGTCCTAGATCAAGGTAACAATAAAAAATGCCAGCATAGTAGCAAAACCTCATCTCAAAACTGCAGCCCCAGCTTCTCCCCAAGGTCTTTGAAATAGCTACATTTGTCACATTTTACAAAAATCAAAAGAAAACGGATTTTTGGAAGAATGTAGACATGACAAGACTGGGCCACACTGATTACCAAGCACTGGTCTGCAACTGCTTCCCTGAATCTGATGATACACAGAGGATACCAGTAAGATTATGCATGCAGGATACCATAATCATCACAGGCAAGATTTTAACCTCTAGCTACAGAAATCATAAAGAAAAAAACCACAACCCCAAACCAGGGACCCTGAATACCTTGAAAAAGAAATGACAGAAATTGAACGTAAACATTTTTTAAAACTCTGCATCAGATGTGAAAGAGACCTGCATGTTTGGGGAGAAGTGCAGGATCAATATAACTTTACAGCTAAGTGTTAAATATTATTACTTCTGAAAAACATTTCATAGTCTGTTGTTTCCTTACTGCCAAGAAGGCTGCTCTCAATCCATCACTTAGTGTTACTTTCTGGACTCCCCTGCTCATCTAGATGTTTCCATCTAGTCACGAAGAGGATGACTTGCTTTCCACAGAAACCCTGCTCAGACAGCTCCTCAAGCACGTCTTTAACAAAGTCTAGGCAAACAACTTTAATGAATACCAATTTATGCCTCCAGAGATACAGTCTTTTATGATAAGCAGTATTTTACTCTCATTTTTCTCTTAGTCATTCCTTCTTGTTAACACAGAGAAACTGGTTGTTTTCCTACTTATTTATTTCAAATAATCAGCAGGAGGAAACAAAACCCCAGAGAATGAGCAGGGGAGACTCAGATCATTATCTCTGATGTGGAGACAATATTAAAATACAAAATACTGGCTAAGCTTCAAAAAGGTTCAAAAACTGGTCATCTCTGAAATGCTTTGCAGGACCCAAAAGGCATTTCAGCAACACAAGTAATTGAAGGTGCCTCCTCTCAGCAGATCAAAACAAAAATAAGCCAAGGGAATGTTTCAGGAGCTGTGCCACTGAAGAATCCAGAACACATTATTTCTGCTACAGATACTTCTTGTCATATTATATAATTACAAAAAAATTCAAGAAGGAGATTCTCTTGACCTACATAAATATCTATTACTTACAAATCCTGGTCGACTTCTGAGCTCAGAAAGAATATATTTGAAGGCATGGACACACTCTTCCCTATGTGCTCAACCTTCTCTTTCTGTTATCCAACCCCAATTGTAGAATTTTCACCTTTAAATGCTGTCTAGTCCAACCCCCTGCAAGGAGCAGGGATACCTTCAACCTGACCAGGTTCCTCAGAGCCCTGTCCAACCTGACCCTGAATATTTCCAGGGATAGGGAATCCATCACCTCTCTGGGCCTGTGCCAGTGCCTCACCACCTCAAAACAAAAAAATCTCCTCCTTAATTCCCGGGATTTGAGAGTACCTACCAACTTTCAATTACTGTTTTCCAAAAAATCACCCTGCTTAGATGCTTATGAACATATGATGCAGAAAAGGCAAAAGGTTGTAGCTGAAGGATTCTAATTACCCAACAGGTTGTGTTTCATTCACATGACTGAAAACCACCCAACACTGGTAAGAAATGAAGGAATTTTATTTTAGATTATCATGATTATTGCAATTAACATTGTACAAAAGATAGCACCTTTTCCCTCCTGCTACCCAAAGACATCAGACCTCCCTGGAGCACCCTGAAAATATTTCCTCCCCCCAATTAAAATCAAGCTGTTGAGTAAGACTCACAAGGTAATCAGAAACTGCTGACATTTCTTTTAGAGCAAATTATACATGTGCTCACACAGTGAAGAAAACAATCACAGCTACAGGAAGCAGAGAGTAAACATTCCAGTTTCATTTTAATTAAAATGGTCCCCTAATGAAAATAGAAAGATTCACGTTTATGAAAAGCCTATTTGCAAAAACTTTAGTGCTACATCCAAGAGCCCTTCTATACCATTTCTCAGCAGCAAGGGACTCTCCCACCCAAACTGAAATTAAAGCTGTATTTCTGCTCACAATGCACACGTCTTCGGTTCCTTACTACAAATACAGCACTGTCATCTGATCTGGGCAATACAGTTTCTCTCTCAGCAGAGTAGAAAATGCATCCAGAAGCCGTGGGGTGGATCCTGCTCCTGCCATGGATGGTCAGCACCTGCTGCAGGCCAGGTCCAAGAGGGTCACTCATCACCTGGGCCCACTGCCCCTCCATACTACCTGCTTCCTAAAACACTAGCCACGACACTGGGAAAAGGTAAAACCATCAGAAAGAGAGACAAAAACTTATTTCCCCACTGAAATAATGGCTTTGATTCAAACTACAGCTATAAAAGTTATAAATATATAACCCTCTTGGCTCTCTTTATGCCTATGGAGAACCCTACTATTACCGTACAAAACCGTTTAAGAAGGTTTTATAGTTGGGGTGTTTTCTGTTTCTTAAATGCCCCAATGTCCTGACCTCCTTAAACCAGAGCAGCTGCTGCCACACCAGCCATATGGAGCAATAAATTACTGGCTGCCATGGCTACAGATACAGGCTCCTTCTGCTGTCTGGCTGCACCTCAGAGGCTGGAAAGAAGTGTCTTCATGGAAAAGCACTGCTTTAGAGGTTGGGACAGGTCTGAGTATTAATGATCAAAGAGCACCTTGAAAATATAAGTAATTGAAGTATCTTCTCCAACTTTCACTGGGCATGCCTCAAGCTCATCTGTAAAAGGCTACCAAGGGACACACATGCACATATACACTACAGAAGAAAGCTCCTATCCATCGAAGTCCAGACTGAATTAGAGGTTCACAAGCTCCATAAATAATAACATCCTACATTAAGGTACATATACACTCCATATATACTGAAGTGACAACAGCATCTATTTAAAATGTAATATTGTGATTGGGAAATAAGGGGGCTCCTGGTCTTCCAAAGTGTGTCAATTGTCTTTCACCATTTATGATGACTTTTAGTTTGGGGCATTTTCCTTATGAACTCTGCAAATTAACACAGTACCTTGTGGGAGGGAATAACAGAACAAGCAACATTCTGAACAGCAATGTGATCCGTAAAAGGGGATAAAAAAGATTTCACACAGCCCCAAGTGTGTTACATCCACACTTCAAACTACTTCAAAAATTATGCAGATCTACTAATGCTCATGTCAGCCAACACACATAACACTGGAAGCAGATTAACTTGACATGTTTGTGACAAAAACTAATGGCATGGTACAAGGCATCAGAGGCTGCTCCCTGCCGAATCTGCTCCGCTCGCAGCTGAGATGTGCACGATAACGTCTGGGTTTGTCCTCCAGCTTAACAATTTAAAAGAAGATTCAATATAATAGCTCCTGACAAGGTTGGAGATCACACAGATTGAACTTTCAAAGTGTTTTTCTCTGAAAAACAAGCTGGCTGTGACAAACAACAGTTTTTTATTTTGCTTATTATTTAATAACAAAAGATTACACAGCACAGTACATAAAAAGAGAGAGAGCAGTGAGAGGTAATAAACCCACCTCACTTGCATCAGACTGTTCATCCACCAAAAAGTTTTGACAATACCATAACAATCTCCTCAGTCCAATCCTGCAAGTAATTTGGAAACTCACCCAAAGCTCTGTTTCTTACTGAATTTTAATTTAATCCACCCATGTAGGGAACATCTTATTGCTGCTTACCACCCATACTAATTTTATACACGGATGGTCCCAGAATACACAATGGGAAGCAGAGATTGAACAGAGCCCACAGCCACAAGCCTGCAGTGTAATTATGCTGGTCATCCAAGACAACTGCCCATGAAACCTATATATCCATGCACAGGCCTTTCATGTGCAGGGACAGAAAAAACTATTGAGAAATGACTCAACAAGAGACAGGTCAGGTTCTTCACGCTGGCCAAGATCCTCCTCTCACCTGAGGCCAGATGGTTTTGCCTCAGGAGATCAGTTTACTAGACATCTGTGTGAGAAGGAAATGAATATAAATGTTTATACAGACTAAGAGTGCCCTTTAATTAGGTACTGTCAATGTTATCCTTACCGGAAAGCTGGGAATTACCTCTCTGCAAGGATTTAAAGCTCTTCTTGGAAACACAACAGGATCAGGAGATACTGAGCCATTGTCCTGCCACTGGGTCAGGACAAAGGGGTGACCCTCCCAGACTTGGATGACTGCTGTTTTCCAGAGGGCAAAACAAAGGCTGCAATGACAGCTATAACCCTGGAGCATTTCGGGGTTTGCACATCCAGCTGTGCATCCCACCATCTTCCACATCTGCTTCTGCCTGAGAGCCAGACGCTCACAGGAGCCGTTCCCACCACTCCAGAGGAAGGGGAGGCACACAGCCAAGGCCATGGCTGATTGTGACACTCATGAACAGCAGAATGTGCCCTCAAGGCAGGGCTGGGGGCCAGGGTGCACTGCACCACCTCAGAAGTCCAGATACAACCACACACATCATGCTCTGCAGAATGACAAGCCACCTATGATGCTCACACCTTGAAACTGTGTGTGCCTGAACGTGAGGCAGGCAGGTGGTTTTGGCTCTCTCAAGACCAGGCTCTTCACCCTCAGCTCTCCATCATGGTGAAAGCCCCAAGGAGTTTCCCTGAATCACTCCCCCAAGTGCCAGGGTTGCAGAAACCCCAACTAATGGCAGAGAGATTCCAACTACGAGCATGTCCAAACTGCAGTGAGCTCAGCTCCCACACAGCGAGGTCCCTTTGGAGATGGCTCAGTGCTGCCACTGTACAGATGTGACTGATGGAGCAGCAGGCAGGGTCTGAACCCTCTGGATACTAACAGACAGCTAAGCCAGTTCCTGCTAACTCTGCTCCAATATCCCTGTGTGAGCTCTAATTCCACCACCAGTCAGTGCTTTTGTCCTGTATCTGAGCAAGCAACACTATGGAAAGAGCCATTTCAAGCAGGAAAAAAGCAAACTGAAGTTGACAACAAAACCTGAAGTGAAATGAGGAATTGTTCCCACTTCTGATTCCCACTCAGTCCTCTTTCATGCTGGATCAGAGGAGCTTGGCTTTCATCAGAGCAGCACCAGACAACACAGCACTGAGAACATCTTCAGTGCTAATGAGAGCAGCCTCTCCCAACAACTGGAACTGAGCACTGAGAGACCAAAACTCACAGGAGGAAATTGGAAAAAAGTAAGAATTTCTGTCATTCACTAAGGAATAGATTTACCACTGAGGAACTAAGCACCTACATCACACACCAAAAGGCTTTTGAAAAGCAGGAACTTTTCTAGTGTGTCGTGAGTTAAACACCTACTTCAGGCTTTTCAGAGAGGGGCAAGGGCTATGACATCTGTCTTCAATAACTCAACTCAGAGTGGGCAATATTTTTCTGCATAGCAGTAGCACTTTTTCTTCAGTTAGATGCCAGAAAATAGCAACTTGCTGTTCTTCCCACCGACTAAACCAACAGATTTTCAACAGCAAAAATAAAAAGAATGACATGTAAGGCCACCTCATTGGGACCAAATGAAATTATGCTCCTGCAGCAGATCCCAAACAGTATCTGCACCTATCTGCTTCTAAAGGAAATTGCTGCAGACCATGGGAAATTACAATTGCTTCAGGACAAGATAGGCTGACTGATCTAATATTTCTGGTTGCCACACCTTTTTCCTGGGTTTGTCAATAAAGATACTGATGAGCTCATCTCTCCACAGGTCAGGAAAGTATTAGTTGAAAATATGCTATTCCTTTCACCATGGAAATTTTTCCAGATGAAACGATGGCAGCAAAGCAAATCTGCACCTTGCTGAGAAAAGCTACTTAAAACAAGGCAGCTATGAAGCATTTTAATGAAGGTAAATGAGTAATCATAATGGTCTCAGTTAAGCAAGCCTAATGGCAGTGTCACTTTTAAGACATGGGCGTGAGACAATTCATGTGGTGACAATCCATTTGTCTTAACGACCGTGTAGCGCCATCTTTCAAATGGTAACAGTGCAGAATGCAACTGCTAGGCAGAAAGAACCATTATTAGCAGAGAAGGCAAATACAAATAATTTTAAAATGGTGCCTGAAACTATAGTAACAAGAAGAGAAATTTTAGAAGTTAAATGAACACATTATCATCTGAACAGAAGGATTACTCTACTGAAAAATTCTCAGCAGTAGCATTGCCGTCTGTTTCTGGTGCAAATGTATTTTTCTAGACTCGAGCAAGAAGGATTACAGATGTTTGCTTTTGGACAAGTGTTTTGATCAATCTTAACCTCATGAAAGCTTCAAATGAGGCGAAAGATAAAAAGAAAACACCTTAGTAACCTGCAGTCTCTGAGAACAATTCACTGAGGTTGTTATACCCAAAGGTGATGCCAGATCGATCGCTGGATCTTCCCTGTTGACATTACAAGGACAAAAATCATGCCAGACAAAGAGTAACTCACTTCTTCCACACCTCTAGCAGCCTATACCACCAGGCAATTATGCAGGCAAAACTAATATTTCAGAATTCAGGCAACTATAGATTCATACAAGTAATCCATCAAAGAATAAAGATGGATGACTAATTTTTTTTTTCCTTGTGTCTGGTCTATTATACATTAAAGAGCAATTTCACTGGCAGCCATCTGGAAATCAATGTATTCCAAGCTTTATTTTATGATTACCAACATTCCCCTTCGTAACTCATTTCTAATTATAAGCAATAAATCATTCCTTCTTGCTTGTAATTTATAACAGCCAATTACAGCAAACCTCTTATTTAAATAGCAAATCTCACTGTAAAACATCACATATTTTGAGGTATGCATAGAACATCTAATCAGGCAGCCAAATGATAGAACAATGATTTAACATGGGTTTTGCAGCCACCAAGAAGACACAAGTGGAGAATCCACCCTCCCCTGTGACCTGTACACAGCAGAACTTTTCAAAAGTGAAAGCACAGGTCTCATCTGCCTGACTTGATGTAGGAGAGATTTACACACAGCAATACGTGAGCCAGGACACAACTCAGGGAAGGCTGGTGTCAAGGATTCCCTTTACTGTCAGGAAATGAATAAAGAGGCTGTGGCAGACAAAGCTGTAGGTTGGTTAAATAAGAACTTCTGGGCAATGTCTAGTTTCATTTTAGGAACTAACAGTGAAAGAACACAGCTCCAAATTTAATATTTACGAGAACAACTCAAGTAGCTTTTCCCATGTCTGGCTTTGTGTTTGAAATGGGCCAGTCTCCTCCCCCCAAGCCACAGGACTCCCCCATGCACTGCCCAGGTGCTCAACATCACACCTACTCCCTGTTACATGGGTTTCGTAGGTGTCAGCGTAGTGTATGAGCAAGGCACTCACTCAGATCACTTCTCCCCATCCTAGGAAGGAGAGGATCAGGCAGAACAAAGCAATGAACCAGTCGGCAGAGAAGAAGTGTCACCAAATAAATCCAGATTCTTCCTTTGGGGAGAAGTCTTTAATGGTGGTTTGCTATGGCAACCCTTACTAACAGAACACCAGCAAAGAAATGCAGTGGAGGATGTCAGATAAGACCAAACAGGGTCAGCCCAAAAGCACAGACAAGGACACAGAAAAAAAATTAGTTATATTTGTTCTTCAGTGTAGGTCTGAGTAACAGGCATGTGAGTGCAAACACAAGAGAGAGGCTTCTTATAAATAGCTCTGCTGGGATTTGTCTGTTAGGAAAAAAACCTCACTCTTGTCAGAAAAGTATTTGATACAATTTTGGATACAGAATTTATTACATGAGAAACTGATCTCAGGAACGTGGAAGTGGTTCCCACTGAGATTTTATTCGGTCATCACACAGCTCGAGTCTGTTCCAGCTTCACATCGTGTCATCTGGTAAGCGTTTACAGTAGGAATCTAGGGAACTGGATTTGGAAAAAATCCATTACAACTGACCTAAATCTGATCTGACCTGAATAATCAAACTGAATACCAAATTCAAAAATGGCTAGACAAAAGAGAGGAGTGGGAATTCTTCAGCTGCAGGAGTTACCTCACACTCTCTTCAGCCATACATTGGGTTAGGCACCCCTCTTTTCTTTTGCCAAACAGGGATGGAGGCTATGTGAACATCCCCTTGTTCCAAAGGTGTCAAAGACAAATGCACAAGTGCTGCAGGCTCCACTGCGTTCCCTTTCCTTTTGAGATGATATTCACTCACTAGAGAATGTGGTGGTGCATTCCTCCCTGCCAGGCCCCACTATGATCTAAGCTGAGCACCTGCAAATGGGCAATGGAAGATAGCAAGTGAATAAGAAAATCCAAAGAGAATGCTTTGGATGGGCAGTGGTGACCATGTCAGCACCATCTGGCTGTGTCTTTGCCACAGAGTCACCCCAGAGGGTGGCCTGGCTGACGTGGTGCTGCAACAACCACTGGGAAATGCTCTGTTGGACCCAGGGCCATGCCAGCCCACCCTACAACCACGTGCCAAAGTCCCAGCCTGCCTTGTCACCAAGCCCTGCCTGTGTTGCTGCTTCAGCGTCTCAGGGGCTTACACTGCCAGCACTGCTTTATTGCTGAGAGACTGAGCTGAAGATGTACAGGTGCAGCACCACCTAAGCAACACACAGCAACTCTCCATAGATGGATCATTATTTACAGAGACCTTGTAATGATGTGTACAACAAAAAGTTTCACCACTTTCAAGATCCCTTATCTTCTTTTTATGAGAGATCTAAGTATTATTTATTAGCCTTCTCCAAACACAAAGCTCAAAGGCATTTTAACATCTGGTTTACTCTCTGAGCACTGAGAAGAAGAACACTCTGAAGACTAAAAAATCACTGGCTTGATGTCAGTGAAACTTAGGCAGTATTTCTGGCAAAAACTTTGAGCAAGGATGCAAAAAACAGCCTGTAGAAAACTAAAGGGAGGGAGAAACAGACACCAGAGCCTATAAATTTCATTTTGAAAATAAGGCGTCATTCTTACTATGCCTGTGGATGTGTATCTTCCCCATACAAAGTTTCAAAAGCTTTATATAAACTACACTTCTAAGCAAGCTTGTAATTAGCTAGGGGCAGGCTTGGCTTTAATTACAGCTTGAAGAGGCACACATTATGGAAATACTTAGCTAATAACCACTGCGATGCTGTGCTGATGGCTGAGGTCAGGCCAGCATGTGATTGCCATGTAAGCACCTGAGTACTTTCTGTCCTGTGTAAACTGGGCTCACTAAGGAAGGAGCAGGACCGGTCTGTCAGGTCTCCCTCCCTGCTCTGCCACACAGGCTAAGCCAGGCTTTGCTGGCAGCAGTGCTGAGATGTCCCAAGTGCCTGCATCTGGCCTCCCTGCTCCTTACAAGAATGCTGTGGGATACCTGTTCTCACCTCACCTGGAGATGCTGAGCAAAAGGAACCGGGAACCTGACAGAGGAGAGATGAAATTTCACCATTTCAGCATCAGGCAAGAACAGCCTGCACCCAGTGCATGTGTTGGTCAGATACCAGCACACACTGTGAATACATACACATGAACCTGTACAGCTTTTTCCAAAATTAATATGAGGTTGATCCCACATCCCATCCCAAAAACCCAGCAGGACAGGCTACAGGAAGAATACACCTCCAATACAATAGTCCTACAAGTTCACACAGCTCTCTCACAATTTTGGATCCAACTTTTACTGGCATAAGAAAGGACTAGAAAGTAAACTATACTTTTATTCCAACCTCAGAAAGTGCTTGCCTGGCACTCTCTACTTGGGTATAAGTATGCATGGATAATGAAGTGCAAAACCAATACAAATCACTGGGAAAATGGCTATTTACCATTGAATATGACACAAGCTTAAAATATGCATTGCTACACACTGTGGGTGCTTGCTCATACACTCTGTTATGTACCAATGCATCGTGAACTGGGTCACAGAAGCCCTTCATGATCTAAAAGTCCTGTCTCCTTCACAATGCGTTTGGTACAGATAAAGAGTATAAAAACGCAGCCATGGTTTTTTACAGAAAGAAAATTCCAAATGGAAATGTTATGAAGGAAAACAACATTAATGGCTGTTTTAAAATATGTGCACAACACATGCAACTGCTTTTGAGAGATTGAGAAGACCATCTGCCCGTGGACAGCAGACAGCACCATCTTCTCCAGTGTGTGTAAGGTTGCACATCTGTGGTGACGTCAGGTGAGCTTTGCAGGGGATCCTATGTGTAAATCAGACTTACCTGATAGTGTTTTGCTTTAATGCAGCTTAACACTAGTGTTAACAGACAGAATTATCCAGTAGAAACCTCACTCTAACTGCAGGGGAGATGCCTCTCACAGCCTCTCCTGCTGGTTTGACTGGATCAACTGGAAAACCTGTCCAGGTGAAGACTCTGCTGCCCACAGTCAGCTGCACGTGGCTGCTGAACAGGGGCAGCTCTGGGCCACCAGTCCCTCATCTGGCTCAGTCAAAACAGGCCAGGTCAGCCTAAGGTGACCTCTGCTAACTATTACCTTTGAAATTGCTGGGGTTTTCACAATCAGTTGGCAGGTAAGGCAGCAGATCTGAGTGTGGAGAGGCTGAGTTCAGCTGGGAAGATGTTTTCCTGGCCTTGGCTTACAGACAATGCTCCCAACACCTCCTCTGCACTGAGCCTGGACAGGTGGAAGGATGATCCCAACCTCCAACACTCAGCTGGCCAAAACTTCTGTAACTGGGAATCAGCCACTCCCTGTCAAAGCAAAACATGGCAAAACCCACATGCCAAAGTCTGTTTAAAAATCCTTACTCCACCTCAGTTTTTTACCCAACCCTTCCAAGAAATTGTGACTCCTGGTGTGTAGTTCCTCAGCCAACAAAAATCCAGCTTCTAAGAAGGGCCAATGTAAAAGCCAGGCCAGCAATTCCTCTTGCTGAACATCCTCTCCTCCACTTCACTGTAGCTATGGAAGATGCATTAAAAAGAAAATTACTGCAGTTACAAGGCTCCGTTCAAAATCTGCTCGTGCACGTCCTCAACTCTGTGTACACAGAAATACTGAGGGGCTGGGGTTGGTCCATCAGCACTGCTTCAACTGAGAGTGAGTCACATAAATGCTGTGTAAGCTATACTCCTACCACAATTACTAAGATATGGGCTGTGAACAGTAAAAGAAGTTCAACTGACCATGAAATGTGCAAATACTACAATAAATAGATATTTATACACTGTCTTATTTATACAGAATTCCTCCTTCCCAGCCTATCATTCATATTTTGTCACCATATTGTGTCTAGTTTTTCAGACAATTTTGGACATATAACAGATTTTAATTCAACTTTAGTGACAATGTGTAAAATCTGGAACAAATGCTATCCATCTCAAGTAAATCCCTGCTTTTTCCTTTGTACCTAACAGAGCTTGCTGTCCAACCATGTTGTGAAATGATTGTATTGAACAGAGAAGACAGCAAATTCCCACTGTAGTTCAAATCCCTCTAAATACTAACCTATGTTTGAAGATCAATAAAAGAAATGTACTGTCAGGTTAATCTTCTGCCCCTTTTTTTATTTTTTAAATTTTATTTTGAACTTCAACTCCTCGCATTAAAAATTCACAGCAAAGAAACAGATATTCCTGCAAGACCTGAGCTCCTTGGAGTGCTCAGCAGCATTGTGAGGCTGGGTATGCACAGCCCCTTTCCAGGCTTTGTGCCGCACGCACCCTCTCCAGAGGGAAGGGGCTCCCTGCTGCACACAAAGAAGAGGCTGTTTGGGCTCAAGTCACAACTTCAAAGACCAGCAGCACAGAATTTGCCAACTTGCTTGGCCATTCAAGCAAATGTCAACTGAAACAAAAGCACACCGAGGAAAAGTTGTTACCGAATGCCACACCGGGAAAATAATGCAAATTTGTATCAATGATCAACTTAGCTTTAACTGATTCTAATGAGCAAGTTGCTTATGTGGGGGTTTTTTTGTCACCACACTCATTTTGGACTCTAAAAGCATTTCTGAAGCATCAGTTTCAGAAAAAACTTGATTAAAAAACCACAAAAAACAGTGACACCCTCCCCTGCTTTTTAAAGAAACTTTAATGCATAACGTTTAGATCTCCTGCATTCTGTACTTGGTCAAAATATGCAGCAAATGCCTAAGAAGTGCTTGGCCCCAGGGAGACAACAGTCTGCACAGACTCACTTGTAACACACGCCCGCCTTTCAGCTGTTTAATCTCCATACACTGTATTTCCTTTATCAGCATGACAGCATTGCTCCACTTTGCCTTAGTTTTTTGTGTCTACAAAGTATCGTGAGAACATCAATACTTGGCAAGCTAACACTTGGGCTTTTAGCATGACATCACAGATCTCTGGGTTACTTTGCTCTGTTGGTTAGTAAAATGTAACAGCAAATAAATAGTTGTATAAAAGAGGGTTTTTTGTTGTGTAGGGTTTTTTTTAATGCAATTTAAGTGTTATATTGCAACATAAACACTTTTTACTGTGCATGTTTTTATAGAAAGTTTTACAGAGTAAAAGAAACTGAATCAGATTTAAACACAAGCACAATAGATTTACATTAGAAATTAATTTGGTAGCAATTTATGATCCTTTGGTGTGAATTTTCACAGTCACTTTTAGAGCAAGAATGTATAAGTTCAGAAGTGTTACATTTTGCCTGGCCTCAATGGGGAAATTACAGCTCTAAGCTTTTTGTTACCTTTGGGCTTCTGAGTATTAATAATTTATTTGAAAATCTTAATACAAGAAAGCAGCCTAAACCTCTTAAATAAAATACACGTTTCTACCATGAACACACTTCACACAAAGGTGCTAAAACCAATTGCCAACACTGGCGCAAGTTGATCAATCCAATATTGAATTCATTTAATGCCTCTGTGTCTTCCCACTGAATTCTGACGCCCATGCAAGCGGTCCTAATATTCAAATTCCTAACATTCAAAATCCTAACATTCAAGATTTATCCATCTCACAGGATAAATATGAAAAAATACACTTCAGAGACAGCATACGAGTGATGTGGCGTTTGCACCAAATGGCAGCACCATGCAGAGAGCCCAGGAGCAGATTTCTCTCATCTCTCAACAAAAGCAGTGTGGGGAGGCTGCTGAGTGAATGCTGTCCCTGCAGTCCTGCCCTGGGCTGCTGGCCCACCAGCCCTCCTGGCAGCACAAGGAGTGTGTTTGGCCAAAGCAGGCTGGAACAGCTCCCCTCGCCTGCCATGCGCCGATCCCTGCGATCCCCCCGCAGCCCCCATTAACAGCTGTGGGTGTTTAATGCACTTCAGACACAAAATCTACGGGGTGTTCCAGCTCCCAGGAACCTCAGGGCACAGGCTTGGGAGCTTGGGATCACCAACTGCTCTCCTGTAGACATCACCTGAACAAATCCTCCAGGATGATGCAGGAGAGGCCAGGCTGATGCTGATACCTGACCCCCCAAACCCAGCTCTGCCCTCCTGCCATTTCCTAGTTTTCAGGACTCCATCAGACTCACCCCCACATCAGCAACAGCATCTCAGACCTAACCAAACCTGACAGCTCCCAAATGCTGGTACCCACCTTGGCCAGCAAGCAAGCCCAGGTGTGTGCCCTCTTACACAAGCTGCATTTGTGCAGCCTGGCTTTTGCTTTTCTTTCCCTCAACATCACAGTTCAGATGAGATGATGTGAAAGCCCCTTACATTTTTTTCAAGGATAACAACACCCCAAGTAGGTGTCTTCAGCAGCAAGAGCTAAAAAGTTAAGACTCTACATGTCAAACTGCAACTCAAAGTTGGCTTTAGTTCTGACATGAACAGCATGCCTCATATTTATTAAAAACAGATGAAACAAGTCCCAATTCTTTTTGAATAGCAAAACTACTGAAGAGACCTGGTGGAGTTTAGCACAGCAGGAGGTTTAGTTGTCTATCACCACACGTTTAAACACTTGAGGTCTCTGCAATAAATGTTGAATTGAATTCACCATCAAAAGACAAAATCCATGTTCTATCTGCCAAAACCTTTAGCAGCCTAAACAGAAAATGTCACAATTGATTTTCAGCAAGGGTATAGAAATAAAAACCAACGTTTTTCAAGTCTTTAGGGGATAGATAGATAGTCAGATAAACACCATGACAGACAGATGAATTTATTGCTACAGGTAATTTTTTTATTCCTCCTAAGCAAAAATCAGGCTTCAAATGGATTGTTACAGCTAAACATATTAAGAAAAATCCCCCAACTAATGAGTAATTTTATTGTTAAATTCTCTGGTCTGTTGCAACCACTGGCCTAGAGGTAAAAAGCAAGGAGATTTTTTTTCTAAAACTACTGTTTTATTTGCATTAAGGTTAAAGAACTTCCTCTCTCCTTGACTGGTGTCAGATGTAGTAAAACAAAACCATTTGAAAGGAGAAAAAAACCCCTGCCTGGAGTGATTAAAAGTGCTGTTTTGGAGGCTCTTTTCCTCCTTCTCCACTTCTCTGACAAAGTCATGAACTACCTTTGGGCTCACTTCACACCACAGAGCTGCTGCTGGGGTTTGCCTGCAGAGCCCTCCCAAACCAGCTCCAGCTCCAGCTCTCCTCTGCTTGCTGTGGGGAGGAGGCAGGGCTGGTGCATTCACAGATTCCCTCTTCTCTCTAAATTTAGCACGGGTTTAAAACTCCTGATTTAAAGAGTGCAAAGGAAACCGAGCCAGTGTCCATAAACTCTGCAGGTTGACTCCCAGCATTTACCGAACACACGATGCTGGCGCGGCTGAGCTGCTAAGCTGTCTGCTCTGCTCACAGCCAGGCTCCCACGTTTGAGAGGACTGTGAAATGAGCAACCTCATAACACTCCTGTAAGGGAATTAATGCTAATATGAGAAAAACGCATTTGAATAATCAGGCTCTGCAAAATGCAGGCCTAGTAAGCAGCAAGCTGGACCACACTTTCAGAGCTACCTTGTAACCCTTTCGACATGAACAACTGACCTGCACCTAGCATCAGATTTTAGTTCTGTTTGCTACATTAAACAACCCAAACAAACAAACAAAACACTTAAAGCAACTGCTCCTACTTGAAATGGTAAAACATCTGTGAAAAGGCCACCAGAGTGGGGAAATAATTAGCTGATGATTTGTTTCTTTAGGACTAAAGCCACTTTAACAGGGTCAACAGGAGCAATGGTGGAGAGAGGTCAGGACAGCCCCACTTCACACCAGCACTGCCCCGGGTTGCAGGCAGGAGCCTTCGGCTGCCCCCATTCCAAAGAGCAGGTGACAGCCCCACTCATGCAGGAGAAACAAAGCAGCCCCGGTGATTTACAACCTCTTTTTAAGATGTTTTTAAACACTTTTGCAATTCTACTTGTGTGAGTAACTAGAAAAAAGAAACTTTTGCTGACTTTGCCCAGCCTGGCATCCTCATCCTCCCGTCTCACCCATTAGTGACTGGGACATGCAGCACCCTCTGGTTGCACACAGTTATAGTTCACCTCCAGCTACAAAGGATCCTTGGAAGTGAGTAAATGCTTCACCATCACCATTTATCTCTTTCTTCTAGTTCGTGAGTGTCCTAAGGAAGAAATTCAGACTTCATCTAATCAGATACAGCTCCAAAAGGAGACAAAGATCTTAATCACTTCAATATTTGGCCTTGAACTTGTATTTTGACTACAAATGTTGGCTGTCTTCCAACACAGCAGCCAACCTTACCACCACTGAGATTCCTGATGTCCCACCAAAATTAGCCTTTTCCTCAGCTGTATCCCAGCTCTACTATTCCATATGCTGCTGTATCCATCATCTACACTTCAAAAGGTGTCACACTTCGTGGCTCCTCACACCACACTCTGGATGGGGCTTCAGCATTTTCTCCACATCAACATCTCTCCTGCTGAAACCACACTAATGACTCCCATTCTCTCATCTGCAGAGGCAAATGGTTCTCCAAGACAGGCCTAATGCCTCCCTGATCTGTCACATTCTGCTCCTCCAATGAGTGGCCCAAATTGGTCTTTTTGTAGAGCCTCATATCTAATTTGCAGTCCATTATCTCTATCTTTTTCAGCCTTATGGCTTTTACAGCTTCTGCTCCCATGTTCAGATTGTATTTCCTTGGATGCATTAGCCTGGATGTTTTCCAAGATGCTCTTTTTTATTTCTTACTCTTGGTTACATTTTTTTTTCCTTAGCAGCACTACTTTGCACAGTCATTTTCAGTCGACTTTGCTGTATGACTCACTTTATTGTCTCCTGCAGATTTCATTAGTGCAGTTCTCCAAGTCATTATGGGGTAGGACTGAATTTCATGCATTGTTCAAGCTTTCCACAAAACATTTTCTTGCAAGTTAGCACCCTCCTTGCTGCTCACTTTAGCAGTCCTGGAACTGCTGCTCAAAAGGGAAGATCTTGGGGTAAGAGAATCTGCTTAAACAGAGCAAGTTTCCTAAAGTGCTAGGAGAAGAACGCTAACAGAGAATCTGGGTGTGTAATCACCATTAGCTCCTGGAAGACTCAGGTTTTTCCCATGACCTGTTTTGTTAGGTATTTGAAGGTAACTCCTTGCCAGGAACAGATGGTGTTCAAGCAGACAACTGGCAAAGGATCCAGAAGAGTGCACTGAGATGGTGGTGTGTGAAAGTCTGGCCCCTTATCCAAAACAAAGGCACGAATACAACAGGAGCTGCCAAAAGGCATTGTTTTGGAAAGAAAATGTAGTAAGTAGGACAAAAAAACACTGTAGGTGACGAAATGTAAGAAACTTTCTGATACAAGGATGGTGCCTTGGCTATTAACTCAATTTTTGAATTTGTATCAAATAGTCTACAGATGGTTGGAAGTGAGTAATGCTTTGACACGTGCCCGGATAAAAGAATATGATAATGATCTTCCACAGATGTGATGGCACAATTAAAATAGCGGACAAGAGAAGCACTTTTTGAGAAACACTTAAAACCAAACAAATCTTAATGCTCCACCAAATGCCTTCAAGTGGCTGAATAAATTTCCTCCTCATTTTTACTCCAATATTACCTTACTTCAGACCAAAAAAAGGATAACACAGGAGACCTTCAAAAGAATTACACTATACATTATGTATGGGTTTCACATAATCCCTGCTAACTCCAAAAACATTTCATTTTCAGAAATTGCATACTCCCCCAGCATAAACATTTCTAATGATGCAAAATAGAATCAGAAGGGATCCATCTCCTTTCTAATGCTAAATATCGCACAAGTAACTACCATCTTTGTAATCTTAATGCTGCATCAACACAATTTCCAAAACAGAACACAAAATTGAGAATAAATTGTTAGGAGATTACTCTTCAAGAAAACTATTGCCAGTAAGCTCCTAATAAGACCTGTCACTTTGACCTTCACGCATATTTTTTAACACCTTCACTTGCTGCAATGTTTGTGTGAGTCTAAGTGCAATGAAGAGCCCATTTAGGGAGCAGTCCCTTGTGCATTATGCCTCAGCAAGCCACAACCTTGAAATACCCATGGAACTATTTAAAATATTTACAGCCCCCAAGGTCAAGCTCTGGAGAGCCTGGACAGAAATCTATCACACTCCGAGAAATGGAAACATTTCTGCCAAACCTCCCTCCCTGTAAAAAAGTATGGTTAACAACAATGTCGAAGAATTGTTTCAATCAAACCCTGCACATACAAGGAAACCCACATATTTTTCCTCATAACTCACCTCTCTGCAACACATAGGTAACATTAATCTTTAGAATGCTCCCTATAAAATTTAGAAGGAAGCAGTCCTAACCACAAGATTTCATGCCTTTATTTAGAGTGACTGTATTTCTGGGGAGCAGGGGATGCTGCAGGTGCGAAGCCAGAGCCAGCATTACAATTCCAAGTGCCCAACACTGCAGCAGAAAAGCCCCATAAAGCTGTTTACCAAAGACTGCCCTGTTACTCTATTACTCATCAGGGGGCAGTGGGGCCAGAGCAGCTGCTGCATTTCAGGTTGTGATGTAACTCACTGTGTTGTTGCAGAAGCCTCACTGGATGCCCTGAGGTGTCATCGCCCCTTCGTGCCAGCTCCATATTTCTCTCATATCAGTGCATGTATCTACCATTTAATGGACATACAGGCAACTCCACACTTTGCAACATCACAATCGGCTTAGAATTCACTTTTTGCCCCTTAAGCATCCCTCCCTGCACATCATCTTTAAATGATTTTGATTAGGGCATCTTAAGTACAGTCAAATGATTTTGATTACAATATGGTGTTCTCATAATTGAGCAGTTCAGGGAAAGTTCTAGTTTTATGTAGACACCATTTTGAAAGAAGTTGTTCACTCTGTTCCTCCCACTTAAACAGCAAATTGATCGTTCTCATCCTAACCAACAACTGAAGGCTACTGAAAGCTCCAAAGCCCACAAAATGATACTTGCATAACCATTAACTGAACGTTTGCTGCAATCAAGGCAATAATTAAAAGCCATTAAAAATCAAGCCACAGGCTGATCCAGCATTAGTCTCAACCCTTTCAGGCAATGAGAACTGTCACTTGAAGTGACAACTTTCTGGCTCATCAGGACACTGGCAACAAAAAAAAAAGGCCCCAAGAAATCTTGTAGTTTTTAAAAAAATATCCTAGTGTATCTCACAAGTGAGGCTTTCCACTGCCAGATGGTCGATAGGAATGCTAATGGAAAGAGTTGAAGCTGAAATAAATCTGCCACTTTTAATCAATCACAGACAACTGTGTCATCAATCAATAAGGGACTCGTGTTATGACAAAATCCCTTTGGTTCGCTACAAGCAAAGTTGATAAAATGCATCACACCCATGTATTCATTACCAATACTGGGCAACTTTAAGACACGTGTTTTTGAGGTTAAAGTTTCTTTTTGAGATTATTCTTTCCCTCATAATGCAGTGATTTTGGATTCATCCTGAAAAAACAACAGTTACTAAATGTTAGAAGATATTTAGATAGTAAATCAGTTGTGAAAAAAACCCAAACAAAATCCAACAAAACCAAACCCCACATCACTGTAAGCTCAGAAAGTCCCATTAATTTATAGAATCATAAAACAATTTGGTTTGGAAGTGACCTTTAAAGGCCATCCAGTCCAACCTCCAAAAATCAGCTACTACCCGAAAGAAATGCACTCCTTATTTCCAAGTCTTTGCTCACACAAACAGGGTGCACTCTCCACTGTTTAGAAAAGATAATTATGAAAAGATAAGTATGTCATATCCTGACACTACATCTATGTCTGTTACACTCCACTCTAATACCTCCAAGTATCTGGTGACCACAAAAAACCATGGAGGCAGAAGTCACCAAAATAAACAAGTTCTTTTGTGAAAACTGGAAGTAGGAAGAGGAGATTCTTTCAAAAGAGTTCCCCCATCAAAGGGCAAGGAATCATCCACATGCCACACAGCCAACAGCTGTAGAACTGGGGATCTTGCTTGAGGAAAGAAGGGAATGACCAAAGGAAAAAAGATGGCAGCCAGCAGAAAATTAGACTTTGCTACTTCCATTGCTTACTGGTAGTTTTGCAAACGTATTTTTAACAGACTTCCAAATTCAGCCTCTGTACGAGTTGTGTCTTTTTGCTTTCACTGACAATTGTCCATCACTCATTCAAAATGTAATTGCAAAACCAAGACTCTACGATTAGGTGAAGCAAATCTAATATTTTCCCAGATTAGAGGCAATATGGGATTCAGTTGCTTGAAAGAAAAAATAATAAATGACCAAAGTTACTAAAGCACAAGAGCAAACAAGTCATTTCAAATCCATTTACAGAGACACAGGAAATTACAATTAGCCCAAACTTCATAACTTGTCTATCAGTACAGCAATAAATACATCATTAAAGATGCTTCTCCCTCCTCACCCAATTATAAACTCACAGTATCTAAAAAACAAAGACTGTAAGTCAACACAAAAAAATTTCATGGTGGATTTGCAGCTCTCACTGGGAAAAATCAGGCTGACACAGACACTCCTTTGCCTTCCCTTCCTCAGCCAGCTGAGAGATGACATCTTTGCAATGATGAGCAGCAGAAATGAAGCACTCACAGTCTGCTTGGGTTTCTTGTTTTCTTTTACATCCCCATCCAAGAGCAACTGTGCTGGACAGGATCCCTGGAACAGCGTGATCATCCTTCAATATAATTTCGAAGGAGTATCGAACTGTGTCTGCACACAGAGAACACTGAGGATCCATTTTATGAAATAATGAATGCCAGGATGAGCATCCCGATATCTTCAAAATTTAAACCCAACAATTTTTATTCCAGTTATAGTACTCTGAAAGATAATATGTTAGAGTTATTATAGACTGCTGCAGCATCATAGATTAGTTTCACAGTATTGATTCTCAGGAGACCAAAATGGCAGATACGTGAATGTTCCCTACAGTTTAATCAGTGAGGCCCTTTCAGTGTTTCTGAATTATTTTTCTCTATTTTCCTATTTTTTTGTGCCTTTCAAGTTCTAAGGAAAACACAGCTATTTTCTCCTCCTCATGCAAAAAGAAGGTTCTTTTTCTAGATTTTGAGAGAACTGCAGTAAAACTGTGCTTAGGAGCCTAAGTTAGACAGAAAGACAATGAGTAACATTGAGATATACTTGGTAAGAGCTGAAGACAGATCATTAACACAAGGGTGATACACTAAAAAGTCTCACAAAATAAGAAAAGAAAATATTTGCTTCAATAGAATAGACAGCATCTACACAATAGAATAGACAGCATCTACAGTAACTTATCTGAGAAAGCTGCAGCATAAATTGGCAAAAATTCAGATGTTTTTAAGTAGATTGTTTATCCATTTCATCCTAAAAGCATGCACATTGCCTGAGTACATCCATTCAAAGGCCTGCCTTGTTATGGACAGAGCCAAACCATTTTGTGTGGTGCCTGTATACACACCAAAATATACCATATACACACCAAAATATATCATATCCACAACACTCAAGTTTGAGAACATGAACCAAAGTCCACCAAGGTCACTGGGACAAACTCCAGGCGAGGTAAGTACAGAAAATCTTCAGGTGATCCATTAACAGAAGATTTGGGAGATTGGAATCACTTACCTAAAGCATTCCTTATCTCATCTTAATGACATTTTAAAGCAGCTACATCTGAATTCCTCTGCAAAAATTCTCTTGAATATCAGTGCTTCTGCAGCTCCTGGCTTCGACCCTTTGGTTATGGTGGTAAATTGAGAGTGTTTAAATCATTTCAAATTTACCCTATTAAGTGAATTTAAACTGGAAGCTGGCCAGATATCTCTGGAGCAGTGATGTGGAGCAGAGTGCACAGGCAAGAGGAGCTCTGCTGTTCAGAGTGCTTTAGGAAAAGATAAGTCTTCCAATAAAAACCTGAAAATCTTCATCAACTTTTAAAATTACTTGGAAGCAGAGCCTGAAATGGGTCACCTCTGCTCCACTATGTCTCCCACAGAATCTGCCAACACCCTGCCCAGCACAGGCAACAGCAGCACAAACACCAGCCCTTAAAACTATGGTCTGTAAAGAGGTAGGGTATTAAAGGTCTTGATTACCGTGCTAGAAAAACCCTTAGCTATTTCATTTGCTTTAAAATGGGTTTTAAAATGAAATCAGCAGATACTGAAATTGAAAAGAGAGGGAAAGTAATTTAGACAAAAATGCATCTGTTCCTGTGGTTGGCCTCTTACAAGCACTCTGCAAAAGCCATCTGAAGTCTGGACTTCCCTCCGTTGCAAATCCTATCAGCAAATGCTGAACCATAAACTTGAGTTTTCTAGTGTCTGGACTTCACCAAAAAGTTAATATAACGCTGTGCTTAATACCTGTGAGCTACTGAAGTAGCAACAAAATGATGACTATATACTATACTGCAAGCTCACTCAGTGCCTTGGATCTCAGGATTTCCTAGTGCTTCATAATTTAAGACTTCCTCAAGCTTTAAGGAGTAATTTTAAATTGTGACCCAAAGCTAACAGAAAACTACAGCCTAGTAATCATCGGATCTCAGAAATGTTGACAATTCTCCACACCAGATAGAAATAAATGCATGAAACCTGCATTTTCCTCCAACAGCTATCTGAAGATTTTTTTCTGTAAAACTCGTGTGTGTATATATATCTGCAAGTATAAGAATATATATATATAATTTTAAAAAATCCAGACTCTGAGGATTACTATGTTGAAAGGCAAACTTTCAGTGGGATGCAATTACATTCGTATTTTCTGCCACTGCACAGAGGAGTTATTTACCCACTCCTGGATAAAACACAGGAAGCACCTGAAAAATGTCGGCTCAGTAAACTCAGCAAATCTTCCAAACAAGTTTGGGCAAATGAATCCCGGAGTCGGGTTTCCCATCCATCATGTCAAGAGTGGTGGGTTGTTTTTGCAAGGATGGCCAGCCTGACCCGCAGCCAGGGCTGCATTGTTGGTGCCAGCGGGGGAAGGCTCCGGAGCAGGAGCAGGCTGCTGCTTCCTGAGGAATCACCCCTGAACACAATGGGGCTCTGCCAGACAATAGTGTCTACGGCTCCTTTTGATGGTTGGAGTTTTTCTAATCTCTTCAGGTTAGATTAAGAGAGAGGCAGCCAGGGTCGGCAAAGGTCAGCGAGATGAGGTTTGTTTTTACAGAAACCTTTCCCTTCCATCTGAGATCTCTCGAGCTACTCAGTCATTTGCTATGGGGTTATTTTCCATTATACAGAATTTATGATTCCTTACAGCTTACACACACCACACTTTACATTCAACTCAGTTTGCTGGTTGCAAAAATGTCCAAACCTCAGTGGCTTTAAATCCTTAATTAGCTCTTTTTCTTTGTCTTTGTGCCCTTCATAGCTTCCCCACCCTTTCGTATTTTTTTTTAACAGAACAGAAGCATCTATTGTCATCTCATGCTTTTGGATTTGCTGAACTGGTACTTATTAGGCTTATTTTCATGAAATGTATGACACAGTCTATCTGAGCCATACAAGATAAAGTATGAAATCCAGTTAAACCAAATTCTTTCATTACCCCAATGCTTTGCTCTTGAAAACAAACAATAATATTTCAAGAAATAACAGAAAAATGAAAATAAGAAAGGATAAAAAGTATCTCTATTCCTACAAGGATTTATGGAAATTTAAGGTATATATACTCTGGACTTTTCTCATGATGACACTAAAGCTTTCTCAGCAAGTTTCTCTCTTGGACTTCTTCAGTTTCTACTTCTGGACTAGCTATGTTCTGACTTGAAAAATAAGTTATATGTAATCTGATAATACGGCCCAATAATTTTTTATATTCCAGATCTCCCAGGGGTCAAAATCACATTTGGACTGGACCAGGTCATGGGCAAAGCAAGTTCTTAACTCACCACTGCCTTTAGATGGTTTTAGAGGTGGGACAACAAATGAACATTTTGCAAACAGTAATTTTTTTGCACTGCCTCATTACTGAGAGCCACTGATGATCCTAAACCCCTGGACACTGTCCAGAGGTGGAGGAGAAAGCTCAGAAGGTACAGCCTGACATGGGAACACCCAGAAAAATCCCACAGTAGGCACCATCAGTGATATGCACAACCCAAGCTGCTCTCCAAACCACCCTGTTCCACAAACAATCCACACAAAAGAGTTCACCATTCTGCTGCTCTGTTCCCACCATTTTTCTCTGTAATATTTCAATAAGTATGAATAAAGTGCAAACATGTCTAAGACGTGCTGTATTTGCATATCAAATTTTAAGCCAATATTGCTTGCACACAGTTTATCTGGCAGAAAAAGAACAAGCTTCTAAACCACCTTCAATTATGCAGCACCTTGAGGCACAGAATTAACCCTAACATTGACTTCCTAAAGCCCAGACTGATGGTCCCACCTCTGCCACCAGAAACAAGGCAGCAAAGTGACACTGCCTTGTAATAACCTGCTGCAATGTTTTCAACTACCCTGATTTCTATCTTGCTTCTCTTCATCTGATAATTTGATTCATTGTTGACTTTCATTTATTAATTCATCAGATGACTGATTGATTCAACTACAGCTTTAATATGATGATTATCTCATTCAACTTCAGCAACAGCTTTAGTCAGGATTCCAAATTATTTTGTTTCTTTATTGCTCCATTTTAAAATCCATGCAGAAGTGTGCAAAGCCATTTTTCTCTTAAAACTACTATGTTACCCCTGCAGACAGGCAAAGATAACCTTACAAAATAAATATGCCAGCCACTTCGTTCCACTTCCAAATCTGTACGCGTGTCCTTCATGCTTCAGATTAAATATCTCAAACCACTCAGATAAAATATGTTGATAACTTCTTAAAAGAACACTGTGCTGTAACAGCACATATTTCTTTCACATAAATATCACATCTAAAACCATTTCAGAATTAAGAGGTGACAGACTACTGAACACATATCTGACACTTCTATTCTGCATGTGGCCTGAGAGTGCTCTCAATGTCCAATATCTTCCAGTGCTCCAATTCAACAGAAAGATTAAACTCACCTCTGAGTATAAATAAAGATTCTAAATCTATTGCACCATGTCATGCTGTGGGCTCTTACAGCCTCACTGTATCCTTTAAACTGTTTGAGTTTTGACAGCTGTTGAGCCAAGCAATGCCTGGGCAGAGTGCTCATGGCCAGAGCTTCTCCACTGCAGATGGACAGCAGGTCCTGAGGTCCACACATGCTGCACTCCACTCTGTGTCTTCCCATCTGACCTCTGTGGCAGCACAGGTGTTCTGTTCATGGGCAAAACTTTGGGGGAGAGAAAAATACCTATAAAAGTTGGTGGTTTCCCTCCTTCATGCTTTGCAGGTCACAAGGAAGGGGCCAGTATAACAGCGAGGAGGAGATGAGCTGCTCTGGAGCAGGTCAGGAAGTGTCCTCCATTCTGAATATCCTAAACACAGCAATGGTTTTGTTCAATCTATGGTCTTGCAGCACTGGAGGAAGGGGAAAATGCTGGACAGAGATTTCTGACTCACAACAAACTGGAAATCCAGCAACAGAAGAAAAAGTTAAATTTGCTGCATGTATCTTCCAAGACCACATGTAGAAGTTATCTCAGAATGTTTCAACCTATATTTAGCAACAACTGCAGCAAGGTAAAATTAACTCAGCAAGTGCACCAGCAGCATCACTGGGTAATGGAACAGCACTTACATAAATGACTAAGTTACAGCACACTAGCTGATTTAAAACTAATTATGTGGATGCTGTTAAATATTATGTGAGCAAATAGTACTTCAAGTTTTCTAGCAAACTGCTGCAACTTTCCAACCCTTTACCCTGCCATGGTGAAAGAACTGCACTCCTAACCACAGAATGGATGCCAGCCATCCCATCTGGAAATGCCTGCACACAGCAAGGAACAAGAAACTTCATGTGACTGCTCCCCTAGCTTGGGTAGCAGTCTTGGTAAAATAATGTATGCCATATTGCACTGAGGGAAAGTTAACTTTTTGTTTGGTTGGCTCCTTTCCCTTCAACATTTTGCAAATACTCACTGAAGACTCAACTTCACTGACACATCTAAAACTCATCAGACATACACTTCCCGTGGTTTAAACTGGAAAAATGAGCAGACACACACTGTAAAGATCAACAAGCAGACCCTGCTGGAAAAGGGGTCAAAGAAAAATCAATTCAGAAACCAACCATTTTCCACCCGTGAAAAAAAAAGAAAAAATAAATCAGAAAAATTTACAGACTGAGAACAAGCATCTCACAGTGCTGAGGCTCTCTCAGCTACAGGACGTGCACCTCCAGGGTTTGATAACAAGAGATGTAACACTTCCAATTTTTTGTTTCTTCCCACTCTCCTCATCCCTGCACCACACATAACTATTTCTGCTAACACGTTATAAGGTTCAAGAGACTGCACATACATATTTATAGTGTCTCCCATTAGACCATTACTGAGCGTAATTTGGAAGAAAAAAGCTCGCAGAGTCTTTTCTTATAACCAACCTGAAAATGAGAACATAGATAAACAAGGCACTCGCAATCCAACTGTCACACAACATTATCTTCTGGGCTGAAATTGCTCCTATTTGGTTTTAAAATGCAAGAAGAAATTATTTCAGACAGACACCAAAAACCCCTCCGCATTTTTGTGCTGCCCAGCCACCCTCCCTCAGAATCCAACACGGGGATGACTTTCTTGAGTGGGAGGCAGAAAAGAAATATCCAATTTACATTAGACAAACAAAAAGGCTGCTGTAAAAATAAGGAGACTTGACCTGGGTCTGGGCCACAAGGTCGAGCTGGATCAATGCCTTTTTAATTTTAAATTGAAGGCATTGTAATAATTTAGGGTAAATGGAACAGAGCACTGGATTTGGCAGATTCTTATTATCCCTGAAACACTCACACAAGTGTAGATGTGTCCTCATCCAATCTTGAAGGGTTTATATATGTATATTTCTCAAAGGTTCTCATAACTCTCAGTAAATGACAGCTCAGGCACACTCCCCTGCAGTCTCAGCAGACAATGCTCCCTTATCCTTACACTAAACCACATTCTGACAGCATTAAAAGTCTGTACTATAAAATTTGAAAGCTCTTAATGAATGATGTACAACTAGGGATGGATGATTTGCAGCATCACTGGACTTCAATAAATTGGTACAGGTCACATCAAGGAGGCTTCTTTACAGTATTTCCCCTATCACTAAGCTATTTTTCTCCAATTGTATTTTACAGAGTGAGGATACAAGTGGGTTAATAAAAGATGCCATACTGAAATTCTGGCATTTCATTCCAGTATTCAGAAACTAATGAACTCTAAACTGGGATTTTTAACAAGAATACTCATTTTACTAACAGAACAGGCTAGAAAATATTTTAAGTTAGTTTTTCTTGACTCACTGGCAGAACAGACATGAAAGGGGAAATGATTCACCTCCTACAGGAGGAAGGAAAGAACTAAGGGATGAAGGAATGAGTTTTTTGCTAACCTCACCCTAAGAAACACGACCCAAAGTTCAGAGATGCTGGAATGAGCAGGGAATGACTGTCAGCAGCAGCTCCTGCAGCAGGCTGGGGACACAAACCATGCCAGGCAATGGCTGGGTGGGAGCTCCCTTCCCAGTGCTGCAGAGCACAGCCAGTGAAACACTATCCATTCATGTTTCAGGGTTTAATGCAGCTCTATTTTGAGAGATATTGAGCCTGACAGATGTGAAATAAAAACGCTATTGTATCAGGGGAATTGATCTTCAAAATAGTCTGAGTAATCAAAATAAACATCAATTCCTGACAAACACCTGACATCTTCTGTAAGGACAGGTTTGGGGACAGTTTGGGGGAGGGAGTTGTTTTACTGAGGCATTTTTTGGTTTTGTTTCGGGTTTGTGTTTTTTTTTTTTTTTTTTTTTTTTTTTTTTTTTTTTTTTTTAAGAAAAAATTATTCTTTCCTCATCTTTCTGTCCTAGCTCCATGTCAAGAGAAGTGAATTTCAGGGTGAAGTAATAACCTGCTGCATTGCTGTCTGGACCCCAAGCTGGTTCTTGCCTCCCAGTCTCTCAGTGGCATTTGCTTAACTCTGTGTCCTCTCAGAGAGTGGTGTTACTTGCAGAAGATGATGCCTTTTTCCTCCTGTGTCATCACTTACTGAGGAAGGAAAGACTGCTGCTCATCACATTTCAGCCTTCAAACGTTAAAACCACACACGCTCCTTTTAAAACACACTGAGTCAGATCCATTTCTCTCCCATTCTTGCCTCTGCTTTATCTCTTTATTACAAAAGGCTGCTTAGCTCACAGGAACAGCAGTAACCCGCAGCATCAGCCAGGTTACAACACTAGGCTTGAGCAGATCCACTCCTCAAATCAACTGTGAACAAGCAAACCCAAGTGTCAGCTCCTTTCAAGGTCACTCGGGAGGCTCTCCCCCGAAGAGCTAACTTTAATAAGGAGATGCATCACTTAAAAGGCAGAACCTTGCAAGCCTTGAATTCATTTTTTTTCCTTGGGTTAGCTTTCTGTAAATAAAATACTAAACATAATTGGTATAAGCTTGTCCCTCTAAAAGCTACAAGATTAGAAAATACTGGTAGGATTTATTTAAAGTGGAGGTACTTACCAAATGTCACCGTTTTCCTGTTCAAAATGAGTAATCATTTTGATTAACCTTTGATTTAAATGATTATATACCACAGCAAAGCAGAAACACACATTAAATTACACTCCAAAGAAACTCTCAAAGCGCAGATCACATAAGAAAACAGTTATGTCCAAGTGGTTAGGGAATTTATTCACCATGTACACAATATTCAAACCAAAGGCTGACTCCACACACTACCACCACGTGTACCCAGGAATCACAGTCTAGCCTGAATCCTGCAGCCAACATGAGACTGCTTCCATACAAAACACTGAATGATACCAAATAACAACTAAGCTATAGAATAAATTCCTAACTGCCATCTCAGCAAGGACTTCTAGTGTCTTCTGTAAGGAATTTTATTCCAGGTGGGAAATCACTGTTACCCCTTTGGTCACATATAAAAAGAAGGCCTAAAGCAGCACAAGAAAATAAATAAAATTTAATATCTTACTTCGAGTAAATACACATGAATTCCAAACCCTGTAACAGAATCCAAAGCAGAGAGAGAAAAACAGGATATCAAAAGTCAATTAGACAAAGAGCTGAAGGTAATTGTGAAAATAAAAATATATGGTAGAAAATGAAAGCATATTAATATCTCATCTGAAAGGGTCCATTTGTAGAGAATGACCATCAAAGCCAGCATGGAAAAGACTCTCAAAAGCTTCATGTCCACCAAACACAGGGATCTGTCCCTCTTGAGGAGCTCCCCCTCATCACCAATTGCCATCCTGTAGGACTGGCTGCAGACACCCATCAGACTCCACTGCACCACTTGCAGACGAGGAACTTTTAAGATATCCATTCCCAAACTTTTAAACTATTACTGCAATGCCATTTATCTTAACAAAGAAGGTTCCGAACCAACAACTCTCTTCTTGACACAATGAATCAAAAGTGTTCTAGCTTTTATAATCACCTGGTTTAACTAACACAAAGGTTTTAAGATGCTCAGGAATCCCTTAGATTATTCAAGCTGAGCTTTGTTTCATGCTGTTTTGGATTGGCCTCAGTCATTTGGGAAACATGAGCTGATGCTCCTCCCCTCCACAAACACCAGTCTCACAACGTAGAACTAGAAATATTGTACCCATGAAAAACCCATTCCTTTGGTTTTATAAAAATCAGTGACAAGCCACAGCCAATACAGAATAAGTATTCACAGAACCATGGAATCATAGAGTAGCTTGTCTTGGAAAGGACTTTCAAAGGTCACCCAGTCCAGCTCAAGGGATAGCTTTCACCAGACCAGGCTCTTCAAAGCCCCATGCAACCTGGCCTTGAACACTTCCAGGGATGGGGCATCCACAGCTTCTCTGGGCAACATTCAGACGTGCAGCTGAGTCTGGAGCACCCGGCCTTACAGAGCAATAACTCCATCCTGGACACCAGAAAGGGACAACTACAAACAAGGGTGGAAGCTGGGGGAGCCAGCTGATGGCCTCTGATTGTTTCCCCAGCCTCCCTTGGCAGGCTCCTCCAAAGCATCAAAATTAGGCTTCTGCCCACATTTTCCCCTCCAGGGAAATATGATTCCAATTAAGAGAGAGGAAAGCACCAAGCAATTTATCAGGGTAAACAAGATGTCGCATGCTAGGCTGCAGAAAAGCATCACATACATTCTCCCTAATAAAGAGGATTTTTCTGGAGTTCTGACACCCATTGAAAAGCTAACAAAAATGTAGCTGGAGCAGATGCTAACTGAAAATGTGCATCCTAGAGCAGGAACCTGAGCAGCAGAACAAGTTCCTGGTACTGAAAGGGCACAATTCCCAATATCCAAATCCCAAATGGCTCTAAAGCACAGGTGGAGCCATGCACCAAGCTCTACTGGCAATATGGACAGTCAGCAAATACAAGTGAGACCATGGAGAGGACTTGGAGGTGAACTTTCAAATCTAATCAGATCCGACATCACTACCAAGAGTTTTTGTCATACTCATAGCAGGGATGATTTGGTTTGCTATTATATATTCATATGGTTCCATTCAGAACAAACTTGTTTCATTACAATGGATTCCACTGTGCTTCACAGTCCTGCTTCATTTCTTCCAAGGCAAATTCTTCAGGAGATTAACCTGACACATTTACTCCCCTGATAATAGATCCCGTCCTTTCTGATATCATTACCAATTTCAAGCACATAGCAAGAAATAGGCTTAAAATTTTTTAAAAGTAGTGACTTGAAAGCTTTCTTGTTCCCACATTTTCTTGGTACAACACATTTCACTTTACATGTAATGTTGTAAAATTCAGCTCAAGTAAATATAAAATAAATTATTAAGCTTCTAACCAAATACTTCCAGTCCTGAAAACCTTCTTTATTGAACTTGAAGTGCTCCAGAGAAAGGCACAGCTCTAACTGGAGTTCAGCTTTTAAGTAGTTTGAAGCAGCAATTGTTCTTTTATTGGAGTTCAACATATTATTCTCATGTTTCATACGCACAGAAGACGTTAGTGAAGATAAACTGTGCAACTGGTAATTGAAATTAGAGTTGCAACATCTATTATGGTAACATCCACTGTGCCACATCTTCAACACACTGGGAATGAAAAGGCTTTTGCATGTGAAGCACCACTTGTGAAACTCACTGCAACAAAAATGCAATAAGAAATGGAATGAAATACATGTACACAACAAACTTTCCTAGGATTACTTACATTGTCATTACTAGTCTTCTACCATCTTGACAGATAAGTAAACCCCCAGTATAATTCTGGGAGATGTGTCAGAGGAAAGCACAGCTTTTTCTAAAGCTCAAAAAGTTCATAGTAAAGAAACCTGTTCAAAACATCAGTTTGCTTCTGCAAATACTGATATACGTAATATCCACCCACCTAACAAGGAGAAACCTGCATGATCTTTGAAGAATTCTTTGAAACTATCTTCCTCCCAAAATTGCAGAAATGACCAAACATTTCTGAGATTTCAAAATTAGGGTTTTTCTATAAAATAAGATGTAGATAAAACTATATTGTCTTTGAAATCCAAGTAACCATTAAGTCATTATAGTATCAACAAAGCTCTAATAAAAGAGCCACCAACTGAAAGACTATCCAGTTTAAGCATACTCCTGGGACCTGTCTAGAATTTCAGCTCTTTATAAATTTCTTCCAAATCAACAACTTTTTACAAGACTGTAAAATTTGCCTATCATTATCACATCAGGAAACAAAAGCTCTTCTGTATTTTAACTGATTAATACTGTAACTGCTACTTCATGTGATATTAAAAAAAGAAAAACCACCCAGAGACTGCAGCCTGTCTGGTTGGGGTAACCATTTTTTTAGGGATAATCTAAAGTCCTCTTTGTGGAAATAACAGCACAGACTATTTTAGAGCAAAAGGCAATTAGAAAGATGGAAATGAAGATCAACTTCCTATTTCCAGAGTGCTTCAGACTGTATACGAAGATGATTTCTAAGACACGGGACAAACTTAGCCACATCTGGCCAAATCTGGTGTGGTAAGTAAAATGACTTACAAAATGAAAGCAAGAAAGATATTTATATATATATATATTTTAAAAAAATCCATTTCTATACCATTACAGGAGCTCTGCTTTAATCACCAGAAATGAGTATTCATTTCCCATCCTGTAACTTGGTACTCCCTGTACTGGCACCTTCAAATTGGGATCAGGACTAAAGAAATAGCTCTTTAAAATCTGACTACAAGTCCAATGAACTAGAGGACTGGATCAAAGCCTGGTTATTCATGGTGCTACTGCAGTCAGATGCATCTTACTAAATATTTAAAATACATAAAGATAAATATGCAGGCCTGTAAATCACTACAAACCAAGACAAGAGATGATCTTTAAGGTCCCTTCCAACTCAAACCATATGATCTCATTTCTGCAAATGCCTCCTGGAAAAAGATACATTATGTGCTTCATTCATTTTCTAATGCACAATGTTCAGGAGTTTTATTTTTATTAATTGCATATAAATTATCATTATTTTTGTATCCCTGGGAAAGTATTTAGCCATTCACCTCTCAGAGGAACAATGCTGAACAAAGGCAATGAATGCTCGGCATATAAGAACAATGCAGAACACAGAAATTTATGCATGCCATTTAAAAGTCATGGCATTTTAAAAAATCAAAAGTATGTCATAAATCTTTAATTATAGGGAAAAAAAGCCCAACTAATGTTTGTCAAGTCCTTGATAATATTTAAGCAAGAGCACTGCCTACTTCAGGAGTGCAAAATCTTCTTAGCTCACTTATCTGCATGTATCTTCAACCTCCTCTGAAGTGTTCTGCTGCAAAATTCATTGTATCCAAGATCTGCTAATCATCATCATCAAATTCTGTTATGCATCTTAAGGATGTACTTTAAGCTCTCAAGAGGAAAAATAAATATGTTTTATTAGCTGCTTTTGGAAAATACTGATTTGTATTTATTTAGAAACCTTTTCAAGTTGCACCACTGTTAAATTAAATATTTATGGCATGATTTTCCAAAGAGTTTAACACCTGTTAAGAGTTTTACATGCTGACTTCAACAGGAGTTCCAAGGGCCCAACATTTCTGCCAACCTCTGAAGTGACAAGGTTGGGATGTGTTGAAGGAGCTTGAGCTTCACTGCTGGGCTCTGAAATGCAACCAGGATCCTGCCCAGACCCTCCTTCCCACACAGCATTGCATTTCAGACAACTGAATTGGTCCCACTTTACTGGAAATACCAGAAATACCACTCATTAGTACCTGTTAACTGCAAATAAAGCATAAGCTACATGTTGTTAAGTTAATCCTCAATGCATCTTCCCTCTCCTTTACTAGTGGGAAACTTAAATGCAACTTACAGGGGAGCCTAAAATCCCCAGTGAGTCAACAGCTGGAAAGCAAAGCTTTTGATACTGAGAATGAGAAGTTGAACAAGGATGAAGTGAAAAATAAAGAATAAAGAAGAAAAGATGTCTGATATACTGTTAAAATCTGTATCTGGTGACCGTGGGGCCGGTGACTGGAATTTGGCTTCTCAGCCCAAACTGAAGCCCACACCTCTGGCCCCACTGTCAAATGAAGTTAAAATAAGGGGTTAGGTTTTGCCACCCTTATTTTCCTCAGCTTCTGAGAGATTTGCACTTATTATTCTTCCCAGCATTATGTTTTCAGGTATCCCATGTATCCTGTTCTTTCACAAAAATGTTTTCTCACACTTTGTAGGTGGCTGCCCCCCCCTATGTCCCTTACCCAGTTTCAACACATGCCTAAATCTGAACAACAGTTCAAAGATATAATTTTATATTTCAGAATTAAATACCAAGATTTTCTTGTGGCATTTGGCCTATAATTGTGGCAGTAAATAAATAGGCAATAAATAAATAAATAAATAAATAACATCTAAGTAAGAAATCACTATCCATCAAAATTATTCAAATGATGATCCAACGTGACTTCATAAACCAAAGAAAGATAAAATAGTTGAATATTGCAGATTGGACACATCAATCTCCTTATACATTTTACAGCACACTACAAATCTGCCCAGCAAGTTGAGGATTTCTCTCATTAAAGCAGGAGCTTTCATCACACCATAAAACATTTTCAAATGCAGACCAGAAAACCGACAAGCATATTTACTGTAAAGCTTTGTATTTGTGTCATCAATTAACAACAAAAGTTTGGGATAAAACTAAAATAAAAGCTAATCAAAGCAGCTAGCTGTCAAAACAGATGGGAACTATAGTTTTCAAATCAAGCAAGAAGGCAAAGCTTTCGAACATTTAGTGTCGCGTCAGCTCATACAGACAACTTTAAAGGAAGGACAGCAAATGTCAGGATTTCATGAATAAAAGGTGTCTCTGACTGAGAGATTCACATTTATGAATTTCCATTGATTTTGTGGGTTTTTTGGCTTCGGGATGATTAACTCACACCAAAGCAGACCTCTAAAATGTGAACTATAAATAAGGTGTCGCCATGACAGTGCAGGCAAAATAAATAAAAACAGAGCCCCAACATTATTCTAGCCTCAAACAAATGTTTCAGTCCCTACATTGTCTGGTTCAGAAAGATACATAGACAGTCTCACAGACAGAGATATAAATGAACAATTGCAGTACCTTTTTCCCACACTGTTTACAGGGTTGGCTATATTCCTACTGGCAATAGATTTTCTTCTTGACAGCTTCTTGGTGTTGGTGCTGTCATCAGTGCTGTCATCCTCTTTCTTTGGTGTGTTACTTCCTTTGCTGTTCAGGTCCCTTAGCACATTATAATTAATTTTACTCGAGATTTTCTTCTGTTCTAACATCTTTTCAATTGCCTCTCCTGCTGTGCTGGCTTGAATAGGCTCCCGCTTCTTTGCAGATTTCTTTGGCTTAATTAAAATATAAAATTAGTGATGTAGATACAAACAAAGTTTCCATGAAGCAGAGGGGCAAGCTGGAGTGCAGCAGTCCTGGCTCAGGTGCTGCTGATGTGGGGGATGCAGGTGATGTGCCCAGGCTAAGCCAGTGCTCCATCTCCTGCCACTCATTGGGATTGAAGGGGCTCATTTCTCCAAGAGATGCGTGTTTGCTTTTTTTGCCAAATGCCCAGAGAGTTAATTAGAAATTCTTTACTTAACAGAGAGAGAAGGATGGGCCATTTTTCATGAATAAAAAAAAAAAAGGAGGGAGTGAACTCCTGTTACAGAAATAGGAACCTCACTGCATCACCTAGCATGGAAATAAAGAATCTCCCCTGCTAAAACTGCCTTTAAAGCGAGAGCAAAGCTGGGTCACAACTCCCCAGAGCACTGACAACTCTGTATTCCAACTGCGACCGTGTTTCATAGCAAATCTGAAGGCAGCGTGGGAAAGGCTCCACCCAACTCCTCCTCCACTGAGAAGGGCCAAGAGCAGGAGCAGCAGCAGCTTCCCAAGCATGGGCTGGCCCCAGCACGAGGGACAGGGAGCAGGAGGCTGCAGGCACGGGAGCATTGTCACCTGCAGCTGCCTCTCCCAGGCACAGGCTGCGAGCCCAGCTGATGCTTGCAGAGCCAGGCAGCCAGGAATGACACCAGAGAACACTTCCAGCCACGTCCCATGCTTGGGTAGGTATGAAAAAAAAAACCCAACCCAGAACTTCTGTTTCTCATTTGGCATTTTCCTATTCAAAGGAAGGTTTTAACACCAAGCTCTGCAGGAGATTTATTTTTGAATGGATAATAGCCCCTCTGTTTACCTACATGGGTCAAGTGCTACCTTGAAAATGGAAAGCACCACATTAATCAAGTTCTACTCCAGCTGTCAGAAACAATACAAGGTTAGAGAAAAACTCCTGTGTTGTCCGAACAAAAAAGTGGGTGTTTGGGCTACTTGGCAGTGCCAACGAGTTATACAATTTTGAAAATTGCTGGTAGACTGCCACGTCTGCATAAACGCAGGATGAATGAGAAACGCTGAAGTATAAAACAGTGTTTCATTGTCTGGTTCTGTTTTTATTGTTGAAATACCTAGGGGAAGCAGGAAACTCTGCCTTTCACATTAGTCAGAAAAAAAGATAGAGGATATACGCACTAAAAACTAACATGGGTTTTAGTTGCATGTGGAAGATTTGACTTGTCACTTGCTCAATTACACAAAATACTAACGCTGTAAATCGTGAATATACGGCCAATTAGGCTGCTTTAAACTGCTAAACATGGAGACAGGACATGCCATTTGTTAACATAACCGCTGCATTCTTTATGAAAGGTAGAACAAAATACCCCTTCAAGTGACTGTAACAAGGATCTGTTCAGTTCTTCATAAAGAAATCATTATTGCAAGAGCAAAGAAAGCTACTGAAGTTATGGCAAGTACAAACAAATTCCCCATGCACACGTTAAAAAAAAAATCAGACATGTCTTAAAACCTGTATTTTAATAAGCAAGCAATTAGAACAGCAATCATAAATGCAAAGAGCTAGCTCTGACTTTGACATGCACAGAATTTTCTCATAATAGCAATTTAAAATAAAAGTTTGGGCAAGGAAGTGTTTTACTCACCACCTAAAAAAATACAGCCTTGCAATTCAGTAACAGCTAGAGGTACTGTAGTTTTTGCTCCTTTAGTGGTGACCTGTACCATTATGCCCATACATCTAACATGAAGCTGATCAGCAGATATAATGAATTTCTAGGACATTTTCAAACAGACACAATTAACACATAATTTAATACCTTGTGTTCCTTATAAATCCCAAGTTCTTTCTCTTTTGCTATTCTTGCTTCCTTTTCTGAAAGATGACAAAAGAGTAACCAGCATGAAGATTACACAAGACTGCGTATTTCAGCAACACCAGTCAAAAGGCAAATTGTCCCACATACTTACCTTTTTGTTCCTTCAAATAATCTGCATTTTCTTTCATCCACAGCTCTGCTTTTATCTGAGCTTCAGCTTCATTAAGTATATACTAAAAGAGAAAACAAATTTATCTACTTTCAGAAATCAAATCGAAAACCACAGAGCAAAATTGAACTGAAAAACCACTGGCAAGGTCAATCCACATCCCATTTTAAAAAATACATTAAAAGAAAACATGAGTGATATAAGACAATCAGAGCATTTCTACTAACATCTGAAGCTGGCACAGGCAACAACCTGTTTTCAAAAAAACAGCACTTGGTTTCCAAACTATGACAAAGTGACCAAAAACCACCCAGGACTCATTAGATATGGTCTGCTAATTAAACAAAAATGATCCTGGGTTTATGATCTTTTTCAGATGATACACGAGGTTATCATGACAACGTGGTTGTCTGCAAGCAATTGTGTGTGTTGATGGTGGTCTGTAATTCAAAACAGGATGGGAAGCATTGCCCTGTGCGACCAAAACAAAAACATGTGTCTTCTGGGTAGGTTCCTGCAAAGCTTTACATGGAGTTACTGAGATTATTTGCTCAATGGCCACATCTGTGTGAAGGAAACCAGCTCAGATTGCTGGAGCTTCAGCCCTCTATAGATTTCAGACAGCTGGGTTCAGTTACCACACATAGACATTTTGCAGTTAACTCCACCTAGTCTCGGTAACATCTTTAGTGGGAATGGAGCTAGAAGCTACATTTAGGACTATTCAGATGAATCACACAAATAAACAGACAGATAGGTAACAATTACTTAATTGTAGATGACCTAAATGTAAAACTAAACCCAGTATTTAGCACAATTATCAATGAAACAAAAGTTCTCTACAGATGATGCTGTTTGGGAGTGAAGAACAGCAGAATGGAGAAGACAAATTAAGCCATCCATCATGAACAAGACACTTTAATTTGAAGCAGTGCACCTGAGACTTGTAAAACTAAGTTTAAAAGCAAGAAAAGCCATCTGTGGTTCCTCTGTCTTTTGGATCTGAGCATTCACGATTTTCTCCAAAGTAAGATGTACATCTAGGATTTCATAAGAAAAATAATTCCAGTCAAATGAAACTAATGCAGGGAGGAGTCCTTCCTCCCAGGGCTAAGCAGACAAGCAAATGGCTGTGCAAGTCCTGGTTTATCAGATCAATATTTTCACTCTTTCATCTGCTTCTATTAAAAGTGGGCCATAACAGTAAAATCCACTTTTTCCTACCTCAGTTATTCATCCCTCTTAGGCTTTCAGAGAGTTCATAATCGTGGGCTTACAGTATCACAGTCTATTGCCACAGAAATGAACATGAAGTCATAAAAGCAGAATTATGACTTCATCACAGAGCCTAGGACGAGCAGAAGATGTGTTCTTCCCCTGTGATTGTTTAAAGTATGGACTGGCTATGGTGAAAAACCTCAGCCTTCCTGCTCCCTCCATTCAATGCCCACTCAGATCATGAGACCCTAATGCCACCCTAGCAAATCCCACCTCACATATCCATTTTGGAGATTCCTGTGCAATCTCACCAGTCTCAGTGTTTCTGTACCCCAAAAAAAGTTTTTAGCACTGGCATTATGTGTTCAAATAACAACGTAAACCAGAGTGGTGGCTGGAGAAGGCATCAGGCTCAGAGAGCTGAACCAGCCATGTGGCCTCCAACAAGCCCTTTTCCACAGCCATGTGTCTGTCTCACTCACTCTGTATGTAAAATGGTTTTTTGCTGCCACACAAATAAAAATAAATCCAGAAAACATCACAGAAATCTTTGGAAGAACATAGGAGCTGCACATGCTGGTTTTACAGTTTGGTTTCTATGGCAGCCTCCTATGTTGAATCTGTCTTAATTAATGAATGTAGAGCTCCACCAAACTTTAAAAGTTCTCCTTTGGAATAAAAGACATTCTAAAACATAATTATTCCAGCAAGTTTAAAGCAAGCAGCAGCAGCCTCATAAATATATACATATTTAACTTGGGCAAGGAACACCAAATTCACAGGTTTGCATGAACATTAGATTTCCGATCACTGAAATTGCTCAAACCTCTCTACAGATCAGAGAGAAGAGACAGTTGCAGAGAGAGGATAAACCAGGGAAGAACCATTTTGCCTTTCTCAGATATCCAGACAACCAGGATAAGAGACACTTGGGACAACAGGGCACCTTACCCGATCTATTTCGCTGTCATCGATGCCACTCAGATCTAATTCACCATCTCCTGTATTCTCACCTACAGAAAAGAACACATTTTAATCAGCCCATATGTTTGTCCAAAATCTACTGCAATTTAAGTTCTGCAGTAATGTAACACTTCAGGACTGTCCTTCAGAGGTCTGCATCCTTCTGCTTTCATCCAGGAGGTTTAATGCATTGCTGAGTATTTTCAGTACAGAACTTCACGCACACAAATTCACCACATTGGATTAATTTAAAATGCAGGAACCAGCACAGCCTTCATCAGTACTAAAAATCTGCCAGAGACTTCCAGAAGCCTTTTTTTTTTCACCCATTTTAATTTACAGCCACAAATGTTCAGCAGGAAGAATCATTTCAAAAAGATGACCACTTTTCTTTCATCATAACAAAAACTTCTCTGTCAGAGCATACAGTTCAGTAATTTATCTATAAATTATGACTTAAAAATATTTTCTATTTTCAGAGAAGCAGCACAGACCACTGCTGACAGTTACACCATGGCTTTCTTCTTGACTTTCTGAAATTACAATTTCACTGCAATTTTGCCGGTTTGGTAGTTGTTAAGACTTCTGAAAACAAATTTCCAAATATTCCATCCATTAAAAAGCATAACAGCACAGAACTGAGGCTTAATTTGGGACTGGAACAGCATACACCAGCAAAACATGATTTTCCACATCACACTAAAGAAAGATAGTAATACATTATTAATATAGTCCAGGTAGAGAAGAAAACAAATTATTTAACAAAGCCTTATGCTGGGGAATGAAGCAATCTTCTTGGTCATCTCCATTACAACTAATAAAGATCAAACAAGAGATGACCTCACCAGTTCACTTGCAGAAAAATATAAACAAATTAAGTTTCAACAACCTGCAATAACAAATGAAAACTGAGGTGGTGCAGAGCAGCTTGGCATGTTCACAGTTCCCACTCCCCTGTACTGGGGATGTGCCACCCCACAAACCAAGACCTTTGGTTGGATTGATTCCCCAGCCCGGTGCTCCTGCACAGTGCTGGACCAGCAGAGGATGGTGCCAGCAGCAGCTCTAGGATCCAATGGCAGGTCATGGCAACCAAATGGTAAAGTCAAGCAAAGCCTGGAATTAAGAGCATTGCCAGAAGATAAAACAATGATCTGCTTGGCGAAAGTCAGGGGTTTCAACCAGTTGCCTGAAGTACGTGAAATCACAGGGCTGGGAATCCAACCAAAACCCCTGGTTAGGAATAAAGACTGAGCTTCCTGAGGTGGTGCAAAGGATATGGCTGCTCAACTCAACAGACATTCCCTGGGATCAGCCACTGAGCACCCACAAATATCTTTTCAAAATCTAAACAATCAACAGAAAGTTTTATACTTTCTGCTCCAAGCCACAAGCAAAATGGGATTTAACCCCCTCAAAAATGTCCCATCACAAGGAACAGCACAGAATCACAGGATGGTTTGAGTAGAAAGGGACTTTAAAGATCATCCCATTCCAATCCCCAGCCATGAGCAGAGACACCTTCTTTCACTGACCCATCAAGCCTGGCCATGAACACTTCCAGGAATGGGGCACCCACAGTTTCTCCAGGTAACATATTCCAGTGTCTCACCATCCTCACAGTAAACAATTTCTTTTTAATATCCAGTCTAAACCTTTGATCAGTTTGAAGACATTTCCCATAGTCCAGTCCCTCCATGCCCTTGTAAAAGGTCCCTCTCCCTCTCTTTTGTAGCTCATTAAGGTACTGAAAGGCTGGAGATGGATCATCCCAAAGCTCTCTCTTCTCTAGACTCAACAATTTCAGTTTTCTCAGCCTCTCCTCATAGCAGATGTGCTCCAACCCTCCATAACACTATGGTTTCATGTTTTTTCCTGAGATGGTCTCATAAAAGTAATATCAAGTTTATCTATTTGGATAATCTGGTGCTAATTCGACCAAAAAGGATTTAAAGAACATTTCTAACTGTCGATACATTTAGAAATTAATTGCACACTAGTCCCAGGCACCAGATTTACTTTATAACCCTTTTTCCCCAAAATACTTTAGAAGTGCAGAAGATTTTATAATAACTACATAATTGATCAGTACATATGCTTTTCTTCTCATCTGATCTCTGCACAGTGCAGTAAAAGCAGAACTTTCTGCACCAGTGCCAGCAGCTCCTCACACAGGCACCCTGCTACCAGCCAGGCAGGGATGCACCCCCAGGACATGGCCAAGCACTCCCTGGCTTGAGGATGGGGAGGAAAAGCAAGGTGACAAAATACATCCCGGTGGTTTGCTGCCTTTTTAATGCAACTGACTGAAATTTTTTTAGCAAAGCATAATCATTCAAAGCATGGAGAGGCATCACCCAAGGGAGTGCAGGGTATTCTGCAAGACAGTACTGTACATTTCTCCTGCTGGAACTGAGACAGAAACTTCCAGTGAGCAAAAGGGATGAATTTCCACCAAGGAAATGAGTAAACACTGTATTCTACTGTCTGAGACACCTTGCCAGGAGATGGTGCACCTGGGCCCAAGAAATGCTCCATCACATAAAACAGCTCAAAAGCCAAGTGCAAGGGGAGTCCAGATCAGGATAACCTGGCTCCTAGGCTGGAAGGAGTTCATACAAAAATGGGACTTAAACTGGGTCTCCATATTCTGGGTAGCACTTTAACCACCAAGCTGTAGGACAGAAGGGGGATGGCCTCCACCTTCACTGCATTATCTACCCCTTGTTCCCTCAAGGGTTTTTTTGGGAGAAAAAACCCCAAATTTTCAATTTGGTTTACCTGCATGAATAAAGGATTTCTTTTTCTTCACTGTTCATTGTAACAGATAAACTAAATTGTCCACTATCAACACAGGCTTGGAATTATGAGAGAGAATAACAGAGCCAACCCTGAAAATCACTTTTAAGTTCTGAAAATTGTAGGTTAGAAAACCAAAACTTGGAAGTGGTGATGGACATACTGTTCAACTTCACATAAAATTGATCCCAATATTTATTGTAGGAAAAACTGCCAAAGCATCTTAAAAACAATGAAAGTATCCTACTGAAATCAAGCTGCCACTGCTTTTCATCATTATACACCTTGCTTCTCCTATACCCCGTTATATTTTTGGATCAGAGGTTTAAAATTTAATATGTCACAGTACAGTAGGTGCCTGTTCTCTTATACAGCCCTAACATGCCAGACTGAAAATGATGCAATTTCAGGCACCATGAACAATTTTACATGTCATTTTAAATATAACTTGTTACTGAATTAGGTGCCAGTTTTTCTCATTGGATCAATTAGCAGCAGGGACATAAAACTCATTCTCCAACTGTTAAATTGCAGAGAAGAATCCAGAAGCAAGTTACACATAATAAGCATTTCTTAGACCCCCATAACAGCAGCAGAGGGAGTAATTGCAGGATGTCCCTCTGCCTGCAAATCTTCCTTTCTCCTGCCATGGCGATAGGCATTCATTAAATGGGTTTTTCAGGCGAAGGTGCCTTCAAATCCTGAGTTTAATGCTTTCACTGAGAAAAAAAAAATACACATTTCATTACAGAATGCCAATTCAAAATAAAACACATCCATTTTGGCATGAAAATTTCCATGGCAATCATTTCCAACAGGAGTAGACCCTACTAGCTACAAAGATCTGTCTGCTTGATGCTACACAGCTCACTGCAGAGCATGGAAAGCAAATCCGTTTGCTAGCTGCTAAACTTTTCAAAGCCATTTCTAAATTATCATTTTCTCTTTTAATAAAAGGGTTGAAATGAAATGTTCGACGAAATAAAAACACAGATGTGGCCAACATCTGGTCCAGCCTCTTAAGAGCTTATTTAAAAGCAGCAGCATCACGTGGCACAGCTCTGAGACATCATGGATTTCTTCTGTTACAAAAAACAACCACTTTACTGCAGGGCACAGGCAAAAAATAAGTTGGGCATTAAAAACAACAACATTCCTTCCCTTCAAATCCAGTTGTTAAACAAAAGGATCACCAGGAAGAGCTTAGAGCAAAGACCAGCTACTCCATCTCACCCAAGATCTCTGTAGCAAGTGGAGGAGGATGGGCACTTCTAGAGTTTTCCATCAAGGTACTGAATCAGCTACATTCAAGCTACCTAAAACCATCAATCATCCAGCCTGCTTCCCAAAAATTTAAAAATAAACTCCCCCCAAAGCCCTCCCTTTACAGCCTTTTAACATCTTTCCAACCAATTCCAGTAGACATGAGGGCTACAATCTGACACTGGGGATTAGGTTTGTAAACGTGTAGGATTATTTACTGTTCTTATCATCACTAAATACACACTAAACTGTCTTTTACCATACCCTCTTGCCCCTCTCCCTACCTCTGTGCAGCTAGTTAAATGTATACACAGTGACCTATTATGGGGATTTATTACAGAAGAATCATTCCACATGATGTATTTTAAACTCCACATTTTTAAAAACAGCCACGTGAAGAATATGTTTTTCTGTTTCTATTACACGAGGCAGCACTATTTATTGCTCTGCCCAGATAAGAGGATTTCCTTACAGACAGAAATGGAGGCTGAACACTTCCCAGGAAATCCTCTAGAGTAGATATAATAGAAAGGCACTTGGTCCTCTGGTCCTATGCAGCAAATACATCCTTCATCACACCATGCAAAGAGTTTAAACAAAGAACCTTTCCACCTATTTGGCACAATACCAGACACTAAGAACTTGTAGTATTTAAGAAATACTTTGGGGCTAGAGCACGACAAAATCTGAAAAGAGTTGGGAGATGCATTTTCAGCTACAAAAATCCTTAAGCAACAAACCAAACAACCTGAGCCCCAGGCAGCAGAAACACTGGGATTGACTGCTGCTCTCCAGGGAGGGATTAAATGCAACGGGAGCCACAGAAAGCTCCTGCAGACCATCAGAGGGACCCAATGGGCAGGAATGCTTTAACATCTCAAATTGACGAGCGATGCCGGAGCCACTTCGGGGAACTGCAACGAGTGTGAAGGGAAGGCAGTGGCTTAGCGTCAAAAAATGCACTGCACAACCACGCCAGGATAGAACTGATTAGCTGATCAGAGGGGACACAAACCCATCTGGAGGGGGAGATAACTGATTTACCGAGGGGCGTGAAGGAACAGTCATTAAAGGTGGGTAATCGGGAGGGGAGCAGTGCTGGGCAGCCCAAGTGCCGTGGTGATTGTGCTGTAGGGACCAGGCAGGAAGAGAAATGGATGTGAAAATGCTGCAGCAGCAGCACAGGATGAAGTACAAGGATCGATGGGTATGCAAACAAACACACCACTCATCAAGGTGTGAGCAGAGTCTGCAGGGCCGTATGAGCAGAGGACACTAACACAGGGCAGGAGTCTCCCTCCAGAGCAGGCTGGGAGGTAATCCTGGCTGTTCTAAGCTGTTGCCAACCCCATTGCTCCAGGTAAGGCACCTCTTTGTGCAATCCCAGCCCATCCTGCCATGCTCCCATCCCACAGCATGCACCCTGCAGCTGCCAAGGGCTCCAGTTCCCCCAGCTCACCTTTGGCAGTGTAATCATTTGATGTCACAGAAGAAACATTCCACAAAAACAAAATGTAAGGACAGAGCAAAATTAATTGCACTAGCTGACGAAGTAAGGTCACAAAACATGTATGCTTGTATTTAAGAGAAAATGTCTTTTACTTTTATTGTACCTGGAGCCACCTTGAAAATTACAGCCTACTCCTTCACAGTGCCAAATCGACACCAGGATTTAGGTCTGGTGGTGTACGGAGCACACGAGGCCATGCACACAGCACAAAGATAAATGAAGTCTGTCACTTTATTATTTCCTTCTGCCAAGGCAAGGTTAAGGGGTCTCTCCAGCCAAAGCCAAGTTTCCAGCCTGCTAGTTCCTCAGAGAAAGCAAACACATCACACCACACGGAGTGAGGCCCCATCTTCCCAGAAATGTTCATTCCTGCTGACGAGGGGTGGTGGGAAGCGCTGCCCGGCAGTGCCAGGGCACACAGCCCTGCCTCTGCAGAGTGCCCCCTGCCCAGCTCCTCACTCTGGGACCATAAAAAGTGCAGAGGCAAAGCCCAAAATGGTGCAAATGGAGGCCAAAGAGGGAAAAGGCACGATTTAATTAAAAAAAAAATAAATAAATTTACACACTCAACTATTGCAGCTGTGCAAGGGCAGCCTGTACAAAAGCCGGGATGTATAAGCCCATCAGCTATTTCTGAAAATGGGACTTTCTCACAAAGCAAAGCAGGGTAACAGCCAGGGCCAGACCTGGCTGGTTTGCAGGCACTTGCATCGGGCTCATCTGCTGTAGGCACAAGATTTTCCTACAACATTGGGCCTTAATGCAGCACAGAACTAGAAACCCATCTTTATTAAGTGCCTGCATCCATCTCCCCACAGAGACTCAAGCCCCAGATGCTTTGTCTGTCCTGCACAGCCGAGTGACACCCAACAGCTTTCCCCCATCAGCCATCTTCCTATTGTGGTCTCAGAACCATCACCCCGTCACAGGAATGGAATTTCAGATTTCTGTGCTTAATGATATATGGGAATAAATTATGAGAAAAGCTTTTCCCGCAGTCAATCACTCTCACAGAACTTTTATTAGATAGTGAACATATTTTTTATAAATTAAATTTCAATATTAAAAAAAAAAAGCACCTAACCACCAACCCTGCTGCTTTCCTGAGAGCACATCCGCATGAAACAAATGCTATTGTGTCACCTCGTAGTCCATGGAGGATCTAACCAAACCACATCCTCACATTTTATAACCAGTTAGAGGTTATATCATTCATCTAACAGACATGGAAACTTGTTAACTTAAACTTAATGCTTCAGAGAAACGCTTAATCTCTCCATTCTTTCCAGAAATCCTCCCTGCAATATAGATTTTTTTCAAAGCAGGTAGTACAAAACCAGTCCAGCAATAAACAAAACCCTTCTGATTCTGAAGAATTTTCTTTGAAAAGGTAAGCTCACATTCATTGAACTACACAGCAACATAAAAAGCTCTTAAGAAAAAACCCCTTTCAACCTCCCAAAATAAATACAGCTGAAAATTAGGCTTTTGAACAGAAGAACATCTTGACACTGTCCTCAAAACCAGCAGCAGATGTTCTTCTTCTGGAACAACATTCATGTTCCCCCAACACCTTTGGAAAACAATGAAAAAGAGCACAGCTTATGCAACCTACTTGTTGCAACCTGTCATTCTTTTCTGAGCTTGCAACCCCGCTGCCATGACAGTGCTCAGAGAATGGCTGCTCTGCACAGTATCAAAAGAGTTATCTTTTGCTGATGAAACCAATAATTAAACTGACCAATACTCACCCAGAAACATATTACCTAACTACCACAAATGACATTTTTCAGTGCCAAACCCTGGAAATTGGAAGAGCTCCCACGCACCGACACAAGTCTTCTCCAGCCTGTGATTTCTGCACCCAGCAGTGCCAAGACCGACCACGGCGCTAGTGCCGAAACGCCACACAGTCACACCTCAGCCTACACTCACACATCACCCCCTCCTGCCTGAACAGTTATGGACTTCAAACTTTTAAAAATGAACACTATAAAGACAGTTTCTCCCTGCTTATTGTGCTTTTCCAGCTGATCACCAATTCCCTGTTGTATTTTCCTCCTTTGCCTTTTATGCTGTTCTTGGCATTTTTTCTCCCCTTTCCCTCTCCCCAGCCTTCCTTCTTTTTGGTGCCTTCTGGCCTGTATATTCTGCATTTTTTTTAAATCTGTGCAGGGGGATCCAAGAGTAACAGTTTATACAAAGGGAGAGACCAAGGAGAAGAACTGATCAGCATCTCAATCAGCTCCCCTCTCCAAACCCCACAAGGGCAGAGCACTGCTGTTATCTCTGGCAGAGGGCGAGGGCAGCCCAACACCCCGGAGAGCCAACATCCCACTCCAGCTCGCTTTCCCCATACTGACAGACCACTGTGTAAGACAGCAAGAGCACTCTACACCCAAGCCAGCCACAAAGGGAACAGCTGGCTGAATGTTTAAGTGCTGAAGCATCATTTTTGCAACTCTCCAGGTCTTGCTGTGGGCACTAAATGCTCTGTGTCCGTCCCTGCAAGCCCAGGAGCCTTGTCTGGCCAGCGATCAGCCACGCCAGCATGTTTTATTGAGAAGTAAATCTCCTCCTGTAACCCCCCACACCAAATAAAACACAATGGTGAGCTCTGCATTGCAGAGAACTTAAAAGCAAATCCTAGGATTTTGCTTGGACTATTAGAGTTTTTATTTTTTAATTGTGAATCAATTTCTGTTCCACTAGGAAAAAAAATTGAATGTATACAGCCATATATATATAATGTATATAACATATACACATATATAACATTATATACACATGCAATGTATATAACATACACAACCTGATCTAGTGGGTGGCATCCCAGCCCATGGCAGGGAGGTTGAACTAGATGATCTTTAAGGCCCCTTCCAACGCAAACTGTACCAAAGAGCTGCTCCAGGTCAAAAACAGCCTACCAAATTAACTTACCCAGATGAGCAAAAAAGTAAAATGAGTTGAACTTTCCACTTATAACTTGTGTCTAGTCACCCTTACCATCTCTCAGCAAAGGTGGGCTGATTTCTATCCCCTCCTTTGAGGTTCAGAGCTTATCTATGGCAGACCTGGTGACAAGCTCAGCACCACCCACCAGAAGCCACCCAGACTACAGAAATGCTTTGGCAGAAAATTATTAGCATTAAGATAACATCAAAATATGTAGTATGAAATTATATACCCAAGACTTTATTTAGAGGAAAAAAATCAATTTATGTCCTGGCCATTTCCCACACTGTCCGGGCGGGCTGAATGGTGAGAAGCTGTTAGCTGAAAGAAAATTATTAGGTAAGAAATTTCTCATTTTGTTACCCAGCTTCTTCCTTCCTTCATTGCTAATGAGAAATAGCAAGCGGGGAATTACAGAGATGGGGAGAGGAAAGAGAAGATAAAAAAAGTATTATTAAATAGAGTAACAGGCAAGAGCAGAAGCTCCCCTATCAAAAGTAGGATGGGAACCTGGCCCGGAGAAAATCCTCTGAGGTGGATGGGGGCTGGACTCAGAGCAGAGTTTCAGTTGCCAGGACCATCAGAGACATGGAGAGAAAGAAAGGACACATAAGATCCTGACTGGTGATCAGGATCACCAGTTGCGGTTTACAAACATGGAAGTAGAAGATACTTGGTTTGAATTTTTAGAAGGTGGCAGCTACATAAATGCAGATCTGTGGTGAGAGCATCAGTCATCATGCAGCAGAGACCTGCAGCCAGCACGTACCATATTTTAAAATAAAAATCACAGCAGTTGCACTGTTGCTTGTTAGATGAAGTGCTATCTTTTTGTCTCTGACCATGCCTAGTGGCTGAGAAACATGTAGGTGTTTCTAAGTACTTCTCTGTCTTCCGCTGGATCAAACAGAACTCTTGTAGGAGCCCTGCCCCAGGACCCAAGGCAGTTTTGTGTCCATTCAGGTAACTATATATATGAAGTATATAAGGATGTCTGCAATCCAAAGTTTAGACATTGCCTGGGTGGCTGCAGGAGCACAGCAAGCTCCCTTGGTCACCTGGCCACACTGCAGCATGCACTGCTGCAGACAGCACAACTACTGCAGAAACTCCTCGGGAGGACGGGCGTGACTCCATCCCTCACCTCCTCCTCCTCCTCCTCCTCCTCCTCTCCCCAGTTTCAGTGACTGCAATGAACCTTTTCCCAGAAGCACAGTACACAGAGGAGAAGGATTTTAACATTTTGCCTGCAGCAGCTCTGAGGCCTTGGCATTTGGACAGACTCATCCACAAGCACAGCACAATTAGCATGTGTACTCCATATGCTTGAGTTCCATCCATTACAGAGCTGGAATGCCCTCTGACACCATAGTTCTCCAAAAGAAGAAAGTTGCAGAGAAGTTCCTGGAGAATAATTTGTCTTATCCTCCAAGAACAGTGGAAAAAGGCACTTCCATGCACAGGAGGTTTCGGTGGAGCAGGAGAAATAACCTTTCCCAACAAAGCCCAGCAGCATGACTCACCTAAGAAGCACAGAGCTGGTTTCAAAGGCAGCCTTTCAAGCTAATGGCTATCAGAAAGGCCAGCCATCTGCTTGTGCAACCTGTCCTTATGATTAATCTCAACATCTGACTTGTATATAAAGTTTATATACTAACAGGACTATGCTTCATATGTCATTTTAGCTAAGTTCTGCATTGCTGATTTTACGGTTTCTCCTCAGTCTGGCCATCCTCTCCACATTACAGGCACACAAAGGACCCTGCTTAAATGCTGATTAGATGCAGAGCAAAGCAAATGACTTTGGGAAGATTTTACTAAGTCTCAAAAACTCGGTAAGCATTTCAAAGAGCTCATTGGAAAAGATAAGGTCCCACACCCACATGTAATTAATTCTTTATTTAAATTTATTAGGCCTCTACCTAACACAGTGTTGCAGAGGCAGAAAGTCACAAATCATGCCTCAGTCTCACTCACATGCACTGGAAGGATTCATGGCTCTTTCTGCCATGCAGCCACTTTATTGTACAGCATATGGCATAGTATCAGAGTTGTTCCTTAATTAACTGAATAACGAGAGTTTCTGTGGAGCTCAATCCAGGCTCTCCACAATAAACAGTATTATGGCACCCATTCTCAGCAATATGACTACATGTCCACAGCACACTGGGAGGTGTAATGTGCTTTTCTTGTACCAGTTCATTTCAGCACATTCAGCACCACATGTAATACTAATTTCTCTGAAATCAGGAAAGTTTATTTTGAATTAACAAAACCAGAGTTGTCTTCTGAAAATGAGTTCTGGATAACATTTTATTATTTAATTACAAAATCCCACCAGATCGTGATTTCAAATTCAGATCTACCATCCTCTTCTATGGAATAGACATTTATTTATTTTTTATTTCTTTTACTTCTTTAGGTAAGAATAGATGAATTGTTCCTTGTGCTAGTTTTAACTAGGCAAACTCTTTCCACAGCAAACTTTAGCATCATGAAGTGTGTTGTGAAATAAGCCCAGGATAATGAGCTGACAGAAGGGACTGGTGAGGGAAGAGCTTGGAAGATGCACAAACAAAAGCCCTGTCTCCTGAAGGAGTAAGATTTTAAATCTTCCTAGCAAGAATAAGCAGAGAATACTAAAGTCCAGACAAAACACTCCCATGCAATTCCCTTCACGCCATCAAAACCAACATAAAAATCATTAAATGCTAAAATAAAGCCAAGCAAAGGAACATTACTGTCAGCAAGTGCCGAGTGAAATGAATGATCTGGGTTGAAAGTGTTTGCTGACGTGGCCACACATTGCCACAAAGGCTCCAGGGTCTGTGACCAGCTCGAAGCAGGCGAGTGGAGCTTGGCTCTGCCATCGCCCCAGGGACCGGGGATGGAGCTGCAGCTTTGCCACTCATGGGCTTTTGGGAGCAGCACCACCTGCACCCCTCCCTCCAAGCCAGGAGTAACAGACCAACATCAGGCCAAGTCACCATTGCTGGCAGCAATAAAGAACCCAGGGATTCTGGCCTTTGGCCAGAAGATGTTTGCAGGTCAATGAAAGCACCTTAGAGACACCATGGACAGGCACCAGTGTGGCTGTGCCAAGACATCCGGACCCAGCATCGCCCGGGGGAAATCAGGCAAGGGAGCACCCAGAGGCTGTGCCAGAGGCTGCACAGATCCCAGCATCTGCATCCACAAAAGTTTAATTCTCAAGGTGTTTCTCAGCTGCTACCAAGAGACAATTTCATCACTGCAGTGACACTGCAATCAACCAGCTTGGCTGACCGAAATGATGCATCTACTGGCCATAAAACTTACAGAATGTGTTATTCTGCATTTTGCCCAAAAGGAGAAGACAGATTTGAACAATACAAGTCATCTAAATCACACCCCTAATTGTGCTGGCATTAAAATAAAAAAAAAAGAAACAACAATTTCAGGCTTTTGTGTTTATTTTAGACGTTACATTTTCCTTCACATTGTAGTAAAATCAGCATTAGAAATCTTTGGATGTAGCAAAGAGAATGAGGAAACTTGCCAATTTCTGAAGAATAAACAATTAATATTATAGCAATTAGTTCAGAAAAGTAACTACACGATACTGTAGGGTTCCCTGTGTGTTCTGTCCCAGTGATTGCTTAAAAAAAATCAGCAATGAAATGAAGTAAAAAACATTCTGTTTATTTTTTTTTTCTAAATTACCAGCATTGAAAACTCATGCTGGTATTTGAAAGTCAGTCTGGGCTCTCCTAGTCATACATCCTTATTATCATAAAGATTCCACAATTGGAAATTACTTTTCATGACACTTAAGCCAAAAAGAAAATAGCTCTATTGCATCTGCAGAACCAAAAGTAGTAAACTGTAATAAACATTCATCTTTGTCAGTGGATCTGCAAACCAATCTGTTCAGCACAAAGGTGCCATTTTTACACATTTGCTTTATTACTACATAATTATTGATGGATCAGCCAAGTGCTCTCTCAAGGAAGACCAATCTTAAAAATGAGCTTGTTAAAAATTTAAGTGTAAACCTTGGGATAGAAACTAGCAGTTAGGTTTCATCTGATATAAACTTTTAAAGAGGAAAAAAAATAAATGGGAGGTACAATTTTGAAAAATGCTACGTTTGAGGCAGGCATGAAATTGAAGCAGACAAGAAACTTTAATGTGATAGAAAGAAAGAATTGGGGACATCTGTACTGAGAATAAGCTGTGAGTAGCAGGAGGAATTATCAATCTAGTGATGTGCCAGCTCTCTTCATTTCAATTGCTTCACAGGCCATACCATAAAAATTGTTTGCAATGAAAGAAGTATGAAGCATCCCTAGATTTTATTGCTCCCAGTGATATTCCACCCCATTTATGTGTGTACTCCAGCTGTAGCCTTTCAAGTACAACACTGTTTCATATTAGTACCTGTTTAAATTACCTGCCCACAAACATCGTTCGCTGTTCAAAATGCCTCACCATTAAATTTTCTGTTTCAGTCAAAGTACTTCAAGAGTTTCTATCAAGCTTTCAAAGGCAAGGAAGTTTCATGCAGGTTTTCTGAAAGTCGAGATAAAGCAATAAACTTTAAATTTTAAAGGAGGGTTTTTCAGGAGAGAATTTGGAGAACCTTTTTGAATTCCCTCCCCACCTTGTTAAACCAAACTTTTTCATTGCTCCCAGATTTCTAAATGTTGCATTTCAGGAGCTGAACTTCCGAGTATCAACCTTACTCTCTAAAAAGACCCTGCATGTAAAGTGACCTTGGGCAAGAGCATATCTGAAATTGCCTATTCCAAGTCACTGATGGATTGTAAAACTTTTCCAGCACTGGAAGCTCAGCACAAGCACAAATGTCACTCTCAGCCTCCAAAACACACGTTCTTTGCTGCTGCTCTGAAATGCTCATCCAGCCCCAGCTAAACGGGGGGAGCTGGTTCTTTCACCCCTGACTCAGCCTTGTTCCCCTTCCTCTGCTTCATCTCCACCTTCCACTGCACCTGCCAAGGTGTCATTCCCTAACATACATCCATAAAAATCACAGCTATTAAAAAAGCCTGCACAAGCCTGTGACATTTTTGACAGACCTGCATGAGGGAGGCAACTACACATGCAGGGATGCCAGCAGACAGGAGGGGGATGAGCCAGTAAGGCAAAGCACTTCTTAACCTCCACTAAGAGCACCCACAACATCCCAACACATCTGCTCTGTCTTAAACTGGAGGCCAAATCCAAACAGTGCAGTAGAAAACAGGGGAAGAACTTGGGACGGGAGTTTTGTGCTAGTCTTGCAGCACCTACCAAGTCAGGAGACACAAAAGCAGTGCTCCCACTAAGTGCAAAAAGCTCTGGCTTAAAGTGAGCAGAGGTACTTCATGGAAAAGCAACTTCTCACTGAATCATGTTTTATTTAATGTAATCTACTGCCAGAACGTAATAGTGCCACCAGTGACATCACTTCATGTTGATAAGATGCTGCTGCATTTCAAGACATGACTTCAGTGGTATTGTGGATTTGCATTTTTCACTTTCAAAAGTGAAATCAGTAAGAACCACTAAGCATAACTTCCCAAATCAGCCATTTGCCCTGATCCCATGCTAGTGTTAAGGATTTGGTCACAGAGCACTATCCTACTTCCTTCCCATCTGTGAGCACACAGTGCCTTCCCCGGTGTAACTAAATCAAACATGGCATGTAAGCAGTGAATTTGCTGAAAAATGGTACCCTTCCACTCCCTGCACAGCTGTTTACTTCTGGCTACTGTGTTTATATCTGTCTCAAGAGCCCTGTTCCTTCCTCCAAATTTCATTCCAGGTACTGCTTAACAGCATTATTTACTCACTCTTATTTCATATTCATTCCCTTATTCCTGCTACACAGTTGTAGATGTCCAGGCCTTTCATAATAGAAAGTAACTTCTGCAGTCTTAAGTGTACATGTGTGTTTCAGTATGAGCTGAGCCTCACCTTAAAACTGCTAACTTCAAAAAAAAAGTGTCTTCTGCTTCCTTTTAGCAAAACTTGGCTGCAGAAACTCCCTAGAGGCAATTGTTTTCAATTTTTCCTTAACGTGCAGCTACCCCTCCCTTGGCAGCCTGCCAGCATCTCCTCCTCTGACCGCCTGGGACATTGGCCCAACACTGTCCACCCAACCCAAGATAAAAGATCACAATTTTTGCTATTAATAACCAACCCAAAGTTGTTCTTATCTGCCCACTTCTTCGGCTCTGCACCACTGTAATTAATGAACACCGAAAACTCTACCCACAATTTTTTCAGCCCTGCTGAATGCATTCTGGTGAGTGCCTATGAAATAAAATTAAATTGAAAAGCTGAAGACTACAGTAGCCTCATGTTGACAGGTCACTCTGATTCCAGGTCAAAGCAGGCTCTATATTTGGCTGCTTTGATTATAATTGCTTGCAGGATAAAAAATAAATAGCAATTATCTCATTGTCACACAAGAAAAAAAGACCTAATAAATGAACCAACCCTAAAGTAACATTGAAAAACAAATTATTTCAAAAGCAATCAGGAGAAGTAAAATTCAGTTTCCAGGATTGTTTTTAATTGCCAACAGTGTCAACATTAATATTCTTCCTCTACTGGAGAACACATCCCTCTAGTTATAAAAGCATTTAGCAAACTGTTTTCATCCCCAGCCCACAGTGCCACAGCTGAAATCTCTAATTACAAGGGTCATCTACACAAGTTCCAGTCCAGCCCATGCATCTTGCCTGCTGTGACAGTCCCACGGATTTAAGACCAACAAACAAAACAGATGAAGTGGCTGGGGGTGTGATGAAGTTAATCCTTAAGAGGATATAGGAATTAGTTTTTCAAACTAAATTCAAAGCTACCAAACAAAAGCAAAACAACACAACTGCTGCACAAAGACATTAAAACCTTGCAGAAACAGCATTCCATTTAAAGGGTTTACTTCGGTGGATTTTCAGTTTCCAGTTACCACCTTTACCAGCTGAACGTGTACCACGAGAAAATAAAGGACTAAACGGAGGATTATTTTAGCTTTTCCAGACAAACCCAAGTGGTCGGGATCCACCACAGCACTGCACACAGATTTATTACCCATCATGTTAAACCCAAAGTAGCTAAGCCTTGCAAATCTCTTGGTGCTGTATTTCCCCCTTCCAAGGGCACGTTTTGTGGCTCCTTGACCTGGGTTAATAAGTCTTTATTCTCAATAACAACTGGGACCACGGAGACTCCCTGAACTGAACCCAGGCCTCCACTCCTGACACGTCAGATACCGTGATGAATTGCTTGGATAACATCCCCCTCAGCAGTCAGCTTTCCCTGCAAACTTAGTGTCCTTTCTGTAGCCTCTGCACATCTCATTTTCCACAGCTCTCTAAAGAAAAATTTCGGTTTTCACTTTTTTGGTGAGTTTTCTTCCTTTTTGGCAGAAGGACAGCGCAGGAATGTCTGTTTCTTCTGCAAATGGGCCACCCACCCAAATAACTGTGAGCATTATTGGGCTCCAGTTGTGGCAGGTGCAGAAAAGGTTCAGATCATTCTTATACCAGCAGAGAGTTCTTCCAGCCAGGTGTTCTGAGTGCCTGTAGGTGTCTGAGTCATCACCACCAAGCAGCACCTCCCCAGTCTTGTTTTAGTCTGCAGTCTATGGGGCTGAGGGTGGTAAAACACTGGAACAGGATGCCCTGGGAAGGGTGGTGCATGTCCCATGCTTGGAAACATCCAAGGTCAGGCTGGATGAGACTCTGAGCAGCCTGATCTTGTTGAAGACGTCCCTGCTAACTGCAGAGGGGTCAGACTAGGTGCCCTTGAAAGGTCCCCTCCAACCCAAACCATTCTGTAACTCTATGATTCTATTTCAGCCAAGGTTTAAGAGCAGGATAGCAATTCTTTAGATGCTTACACTTCCACAGATTCCTTGAGAACTGGCCCCCAGAAAGACAGGAGAAATGAAAAAATGCTCCTGAAAGTATCTCCCATGAAGAGAACCAGCATCTTTTCAGATGCTTGGGAGTGCAGAGAGGACAGAACCTTGAAAAGAAGCCCCAACAGAAGGAAAACCTTAGACTAGCACTACATATGCTGAGACAGGTAAGTCAACCACGAAACACAACTCTCCTTTAGTATTTGGGGAACAACTGTTTATTCAATCCTGTTATTTAGGTACAGAAAAGAGTCCATTGCTAAATCCCCAGCTGAGCTTCTCCCTGCTTCTCCACCTCTGTGCTCCTTAAACCTAAGCTCAGAGCAGGTGACAACAGACCTGGACTTCCCATCAACACAATGGAAAACAATGGATAAAAAAACCTGTTGAGGCTGACTGCTTCTCCTTGCTCCACTAAAAAGCAGAATCTATGCTACAGCACACACATGTCAATTAGTTCATATGGAATGACACAGCAGAGCCCCTGTTCTACATGTCCAACCTCTCCAAGCCAGAGACACAGCCCTGCTGCCACCTCCTTCTCTAAAGAGCCCGTGGCCAGCAGCCTGCTGAAGCAGCCAGCGGAAAAAGCAGCTTTTTGCCCCTTTTTTTCTCAAGCAAGGGAGGATGAGGCTTCAAGTGGCTGGTTAGACCCATCAAAGAGCCATGTATGGCTTTTACGCTACTCCAATTGAAAATAAAGCTCATTTTCCACCATGCCTTTATTGTAGAAATTCAAGACAGAAAAGACACATTGCCCGCTGCAGTCATAACACAGCAGTCGAAAAAATTCCAGGCCTGGAAAAGCATTCAGGATTTTAACATTCCCCATTTCAGACCAGAATTTTATCAAACAAACAAAATAAATAAAAAAACCCCAAAGCCAACAAAAACAAACAACCCCCCAAAACAAACTTAAGGGAGAAAGAAAGGAGGAGACAGAGAAGGACATAAAGAGACCCCCTCCTCTAAACCAGGTGGAGTGGGAGGGGGATAATAGGACAGCCAGGCTGGCCAGCCAGGTGCTAAGGGCCTTCATTCAAAAGCAGTATAGCCAAGTAAGGTTTAACAGATGGGTCTTCTTCACTTGGCTCAGGAACCTGAACTCAAATTTCCAGTACCTTTTCCTGACCCCAGCACCCATTACTCTGGGGCACTTCTTTTTGACCAAGACTTCTGACAAAAATGAAACGAATTTTTCTATAAGGAGTGTCTGTATTGACAACCCAATCCTTTGGAAAGTTCCTAAAACAGCCACAAATGTTATAAAAATGTATTCACATGGTTCAGCTTATGCTTTCACTCAAATTTATCCCCTTGATGGCTCTAACAAACTGCAGGTTTCTCTCCAAAACCCCTCTCTGAATTTGTTTAGAAATCCTTCAGCCAAACTCTATGATTAGTTTTCATCCCTTAACCTTTCTAGTTACTCAGGGCATGAATATGGAATGAATTTGGCATTCCTATTCCTTAATGAAATGCAAAGATCCAGCATGAAAAAACACGCACACAGATTTTGGAGTGAGACATGCACACACAGAACTTGTGAGTGACATACATAGCCAACTAAGACAATCCTGTCATCTGTAATTCACACCCAAGACTTCAGGTATCAAAAAACTGCACTCAAAGCAGCTGGTGGTCTTGCATTACCGTGCTGGCTGCAGCAAGCTCTTCACATCTCATTAACAGCATAATGAAGGCTCAATCAGGGATACAGCCTATCAAGACTGCCAAGCACAGGCACACAGAGGCTAGAGGAGAAACATCAGCTTGCACCAAGTTTTGTTGTTGTTGTTGTTCAGATTTTGGAATTGGGAAAGAGCTAATCCTGCCACAGAAAATATTTTTCAGTGAGCAAACGGCACACAGAGACAAAGATCAAACCCTCAAAGTGCTTGGAAGGCTTTGCACAAGGAAGGTGGCACCAAGCAGCTCACACACAGGGCTTATTTCCACAGGTAAGGCATAAAACCACTGAAGAATTGGGGGTGCTGAAGGCAGAGGCCAGAAGAGTGATTAGGATGGGGACAAGCATGCTTGCACTGATGACCAAGTGTCCCTTCAATATGTAACACAATTAGCACTAAACTCTGCAGATTTATTTCTCATGCATGCAATTATTTGTAGTAGGGATTCCCGTTGTTCTCTCTACTGATTATATCATACAATCAAGGAATAACAGGTTGGGAGAGACATTAAGGATCACCTGGTCCAACCTTTCATAGTCTAGACAAGATGGCCCAGCATTCTGTCAGGCCAGCCTTATCAGTGTCCTATTTTGGGGTATCTATCTCTTCCCTGGGGAGATTAATCCAAAGGATGATCTCACCATGAAAAAATTGTCTCTTCTGTCCCATCAAAAATCTCACCCATCACCCCTTGTCTTTTCCATTTGACTCCTTGCAAAAAAAGAATCTCCATCCTCTCTGAAGCCACCCTTTAAACACTGGAACATGGTGATAAATCTCCCTTAACATACCTGTTCTCAAGATTGAACAAATATGGATCTTTTTGTATGTAACATATACATTTACATATTTCCAAACAGTTGGCACTGATGTGTTCAGACAAAATCTGAGGAAGAAAGGATGATGGAAGAAGAAATCAGTACAAAGAAGGCTCCAACACCCAACCACTGATGGAGCAACAACAGCAGCAGCAGTGAGCCTGCTGCTCACCATCCTGCAATCCACGCTGGGGTCCTGGGTGGGGTTAACAACTCTCCTTGCACATGCCTGCAGACCCTCAAGCATCCTTCCACGGCAGCTCAGACCCTGACAGAAATGTCACATCTCTGCCATCTCCCCTGCCCACGGTGCAGCTGGCACTGGTCATCTGCTGTCAAAGAAGAGGAAGACAGAACACACATGTATTTTTCCTTGCTGGATGAGGGAGATGAATCTGCTCACAGAAGGACCCAAGGCCAGGATGAAGTATGAGGTGGGAGCTGGCAGCTACAGGGGATGAAATGCAGAAGAGAAGAAGTAAGACCCAGGAGGATGAGCCCATCCCCACCTCATATCAGATCACTTTTAGCCATTTTCCCCCTTGAGTAAGAAGCTGAACAGTGCCAGTACACAGGGACAAGGACCACAATGAACACTGCCCGCACGGGGTCTTTAACACCCACAGAAATCAATGGCAGTATCTTTCAACCTCAGCCCCTGCCAGACCATGCCTGCAGCAGGAAGGGAGGCGTAAATACGAGGAGCAATAAACGAGCAAAGTGCTAATTGTGAAGCTTTCCCAGGTATTCTCTGTGAAATCAGCAGTGAGTGCAGTTTGCTGGGTGCCCAGGCAGGCACAGGCTGGTGCCTGCACGGCGACTGCTCTCACAGGGACGTGCAGGAGCACGCTACCACCCACCACACACACAGGACTCCAAATTACTGCCCTGGATGACTGCATGTGAATTTTGACTCAAAACAAAGCCTAAATCAGGTCTCCTTACCTAGATTATGAAGGGGAAGTTATATAAAGTAATTTACACCCTGTATTTTACCTTTATCTCTGCTGTTATCAGACCTTCCCTACTTTTTCTTCATGTGGCAAGAGATGAACTGGCAGTGTACAGCCCAGTGTGGGATGGATGAGGTGTGACAGCCAGCAAACAGCAAAATGACAGAAACACCAAGGAAGATGATAAAATATTTGAAATGGTATAAAAGGGACATAAAAATAAATTGCAGAGAGAAATTTCACACCAAAGGATGTTATTTCTTCAGAACAAACTCCAGGATATTTGACTGTGATAGTCTCCTAAAAGAAATGGTGCACTTTTTTTTTGAGGAACTGAGAATCAGAAAGAGCATATGGAGTGTGGAGAGGATGCTGGGATGCTGCATGGCCCAGGAAAATGGACAGACTGATGTACCCAGTCTCCTTCTCTGAAACAGACCTCACCATAAAGCACTTTTATCATGAAGAATAAAAGAGAATTAGTTTGCAAAGACTCAAACACTTTTCAGCTTAAAGTCTCAGCAAATTATTACACTTCCTAGGAAAAAACAGTCAAATGTAGTGTTTATTCTAAGCACTTTACTGCCTCAGACTCATTAACCTGGTACCTTACATGCTGTCTTTGTAATGCAAATTTGTTAAAATACTGTGCTTTTCATAAAACATTAATACAGACAAGCTCACAGTGCTCAAATACCAATTGTAAGTAGAGAAAAATACACTTACTTTTTCCTAATATTTCAGCTTTGCACCTAAGTCTTATCTGCATAAGCAGTTTGTGAGAAACCTGCTGCTGCTGCTGCCACTGTAGCACAAAGGTGGAAGATTTCTCAAAGCAGCTGATGTAGGCAATTATAAACTGAATTACCACATGCCAAAGCCAAGTGAAAAGACTTTGTAGAAGGTACCCGCAGCAGAGTTTTTTTTTTTGAGGAAGAGATCATTCCAGAGAGGAAGAGAGATACCCTGCACTTATGGCATTGCACACAGTGCACCTGTTTGCTGAGCTCCTCTTTAGGAGCCACCTGCCCTGTCTGCAGCACATCAGCACAAGAGTTTGCTGGGCAGCCTCACCATGCAGCAGCAGGGACACTGCTTCCAGCTGCTGAACTGGCTGGACATGATACACACCCAGCAGGAGGTACAAAATCATCTCCACAAGGTCTCCAGTCCAGCTTGACCCACACAGTGAGAGATGACCCAGGGCTGGAGAGGGCTGAGGAAAGGAAAGGTTCCTGATTTATGACTTACAGAGCTGTGGAGAAGGACCAAAACATCACCTTCAGGGTTCAGCATTACCACAGCACTCTCCCTCCTCCAGTGGACTTATATCTTGGAACATGAACTACCACAGCAAAGCCATGGTCAGCTGAGATTCACAATATAAATTGCACTAAACCAAATTCAAATACACAGGATAAATGCAGGAAAATTTGTGAGCTTTTCCTCCTCTCTCAACACTTACCAATTACTTTTGTTTCAAGATAATCTGTAACTGTGCCATCTCAAACTCTGAGCAACTGCTCTCATCCTGTATTTAGTTCTGAAAACTGTCATTTCTTTTTCAGGCCTGAAGAAGGGCTCACAAACCTGGAAAATGTCTACGTTTTATAACTACACCACTTGCTCTGACAGAAGAAAATACTACCTTTGCAGACTTCCCAGAGCTATGAGGCAGAACTCAACAACATTGCCTGAGGTGCCAGAATCATCTACACTGGTTTGCATCAGGTTCAGAGCTACAACACAAAGGTAACCAACGTGAGGCATCTTAACAAGAGGTTTTCTTTATTCTGCATAATAACATGCCAACTGCAAGCCAGGTGTATTTCCCAATCTCTCTGCTAGATCTGGTACCCACTCACCCCAAACACATCAAGGTTCCATTACTGCTCCTGAGCACAGATGACTTCCCAGAGGAAACTCGGGGGGATGATGCACATATCAGTGGGATGCACCCACACCACACAGGTACTGCATGGCAAGGGCCTGGAGGCTGGGAACTGCACCCAGATTGACTACCCTATTGTACAGGCATAAACAAAGTGAATTGGACTGAACACAAAACTTCTAGATTGTTAAAATTAGCAGAGTCACAAAAACAAACCAAAACAAAACAGCAAAGAAATCCACCCAAAACCCCCTCAAGCACCTTCCTCACCACCCAAAGAAAACCTCCAAATCCAACAAAGATTGGGGCAGGATCTATAATCAAAATAAAACCAAAACAGTAATTTTGCATATGTGCTTCATAACATGTTAAGAAAATAAGCACTTGTTCAAACAACTGCAATGATTTCTCAGATGCAGGAGAAGAGAGTGAACATACTGAAACCTGCTTGGTTTCGAAATTCAGTTCATTTGGCACATCCTCCACTTTTGCAAGAAAACAAACAGCAAAGGCAGACAAGCCATGGCATGAGCAGTCCTGCACTCTCCTGCCCACCTGCCTGAAGCCCAACTCAGAGGAACCTCCCTGGCTACACCAGATTAGCTTCATCTTTACACCCAGTCCTCAGCCTGCCCATTAAAATGGTCAATAGCAATGCCAGCTGAGAAATGTCCATCACTGGGAACCCCTTTTTACAGGTCACTGGCCAACCAGACAACAACAGCTTCCAGCCATGACTGACCTCCCTGTGACACAAACTACAGATTTCCAGGAGAAAGACAAGCCATGAGCCATCCCTTTTCTTAATCGTAAGTAAAACAAAACCAAAACCACTCAACTGTTTCTATATGAATTTGTTTGTACAAAATAAAAACGTGCAATCATCCTGCTATGTTTCTGGATACTGAACACTAACATAATAAGAATCTGAATGCTTTCAGTTCATCTACTGTTGAACAGAAATCAGCATCACAACAGTCTGGATAACAAAATGTTCTGCTGCACAGACCTCCAAGTAAGCTGACAAAACAGATTCAGATGGGTGTGTCTTATGACTGAAAAATTAACTGTGATAAAGAATAAAATGCCCCTTAGATATGTTGTTTTCAGAGCCATTAAGATGCAAAAGGGATTTTAAAAAAATGCCGTCTCCATAAAGTTCAAGACCATGTATGCAAAAGCAAACAAACCTGCCTGGGTGACTGACTGCAATACTGGCTCTGGCAAAACTGGCTTTTTTAGTTGATCAGTCCTGCTCCCACTGTGCTATACAGAGCTGTATGATGCAGATAGATCTGGGGGTTTTAAGAAAAATGGAGCAAAACCAGCACAACACACACTGAGGTTTGTATCAAAGAAAAAAGCACAACACCAGTTATTTCCCCTTGTGAACATTTTAAATTATTTTAAATCTCTGCCATTTGCAGAGATTCTCAATCAGAGACAGACTGCATCATGTTTGGCTCCAGTAAAATGTCTCCTGAGAAAGTCTGCCTTGATCTAAGATTCTCATACTTGGGTTTTAATTTCCAGTCATATTTACCAGAATCTGCTTCCTCCAATTTCCTAATTGAGAGTGCATGGCTTGAAATATGTCCATCAGCTATCATATGACTGCAAATCAACTATCAGCTTAACCAAGACATACACATTCTCAGGCTTCAGGAAAGAATTAGGCACCCCAGGTTTTCCTGCAGCTTCCAGAAGAGCAGATGTCAACAACCAAGACCACTGGTCCCATCCAGCCTCGCAGCTCCCCTGACATCCCAGTGATTCACAGAATTGCTACCACAGTAACCAGTAAGATACATGGAAATGACACCACAAAGCCACAGCTGGCTGCCTGTGTCCAGTTTCTGCTCTGAGCTGGGCTCCTACTCACCAGGCTCTTGGTCCTTTGTGGATATGCACTCTTTGATGGACTCTGTTATGCCAAGACTAGCGGCAGTGGGCAGTGGGCCAAGCAAGGATTCCAGGGCGGGGGGTCTTACAAGAGTTTCATTTCCATTTCTGCATTCCTCATCTTCTGTTCTTTTAACTCTATCCTTCTCATTAAGTTCATCATAGAAGTCCTTGTTTAAGTGATTAGCAGCTGCTTCTAGCTCCTCATCTTCTGCCTCCTCCTCTCCGAGTATGCTAGAGGCATTATCTTCTATAGAATCTGTAAGGGAAAAAACCCAACAAATCACTGCATACCATCTGTTACAGAAACTAAATAAATAGAGAGGTGCTCACTTAAAGAATAAAAATCTTTAGAGGAAATCTGTAAAAGAAATACACAATATTTTAGTTCAGTGTATGAATACATGGAGTTTCCAGATGCTCTTCAAACTCATTACCTTGACTTTTTGTATTTTTGTGACTACAATCGTCATTTAAAATAGAAGCATCATCTTATCATATTAGGTAAAAGGGCTTTGTGAGAGAAGTCAGCTATTTCCTGGTATAATTACATATTAAAAATAGCCAGTTCAACCTGCACAAAGCCCTTCCATATGGGAAGTCAACTGGGGAATTTGGCGACAGAAGGGTCTAGCTACTGGTCCACTGCACTTTCAGTGAGAAAATGAAACATTCTCAGATGCCAGTGCCAAGCTTCTACTGCACCAGGAAAGAAAAACTGAAATCATTAATGAGCCATCCCTGCAATGAACAATGTGGTTGTTTTGAAGACTGATCTATGAACCACCTATCTGGGAGAGAAAACCCCAACGCAAGAGATCTTGTACTATGCAAGCACATATATGATCACATTTATCACCATAATGTTCATACACTTCAGACTGCCAGATCTGAGCTCAATACTATTTAAGGAGTCATAAGACTTTATAGACTTACCATCTTTAGTGAAATTTGCAAATACGCCTTTTGCTTTCGGTCTACTGTTTTCTAATTCAATCTCTATTTCATCTTGGTAGCTCGATATTTCTCCTGTGGTGTTGAAATAAAAATAAAACTCAGCAACCATTGATGTAATATTGAAGAAATGAGTGATATGTTACACTAAACACAACTTATACCTTCAAAATCCTCCAGCTTTTTTGATAATGCCTTTTCAAGCTGAAATGACAATAAAGAAAATAAACATGAAATTACTAAAAAAAAAATGCACAATTTTCAACTGTTTATGAACATAGAGACAGAGAATGGCAAGGTATTTCAAAAGCATAAGGTTTTGAATCACCACTGAAATTAGTTTGTAGGGTCAGGTTGGCATGACAGACAGGTCTCAAAACATTGACCAGTTTCTAATGCTATCTCCCCCAGCTCTGTATTTCAAAAGGAGAAAGCTGTAAATTAAAGGCCTCATTCTCCAGCAGTCAGACTCTGTGACTGTGCATGTAGATGTGAGAAGTGCAAGGACAGTGCTGGGACTGGCGTGCCCACACCAGACAGAGCACACTGGTGATGGCAGAATGAAGCTCTGGCCTACAGCCCCTGGCTGATTCTTGAGAACGTCACTAACACCCCTACAGACCTTTAAATGATAGCACAGTTAGAACAAGCAAAAACCCTAACAAACCAATAATGTAAAAATGGCCTATGGCAGCAGTAAAATCTTTTCCTCTGACACCAGCTTTAGTTCATGATTTGTAAAGAAATTAAGCCACATGAGAACTAATCTCTGGAAGCAGGTGTACCACACAAAACCACCAGCAGTCTCACGAAAGTAAATGGGTTATTGTTTTCCTATTGTTTCCCTATTAAAAAAAAGTTCTCTGTAATGGCAGTTCTCCTAACCACAGGTATCACCTTAAAAACAGTGCATGGTTTCTGATCCCTTCACATTTTCAGTTGGGAAACTATCCCTTTGCCAATGAACCAAAAAATATCTTAAGTTAATGGGTATCATATGCACTAACGCTCATGCCTCTCTCAAGAACCTCAAAATAAAAGTACTAAATCTTACCAAGGGCTGGTCAGTTAGGATTTAGCATTAACTGATTCAAAAGGGAATGCACAGAGGGAGGAGAGAGGAAAGAACCACAGAGAGCATCCAATTCAAAACTTACCTGCTGTATCTTCAATTTTTTTTGACCAGCTGTAAACGAAGGAGGATCACATTCTTCTTCCAAGTCAATCTTCATGAACTCATCTATGGTTAGCTGACTGGTTGGTGTATCTTCAAACTCTGTCAACCTACCAAAGCATACAGCACATGACCAAAACATCTCTAAGAACTCCTAGGAAATTAACAAAATTTGCAAACTGCCAAGCTGTGGAATAAACGTGTCATCCTTAGCAACTCTGGCTCAAACACAACGACATTAAAGCTGAAGTTCTACTAATTGTTTCATCTGTTGCAAAGAAAGTATCTTTTCATATCCCAAATTAGCCTTTGATTTATTAAGAGTATGTAACATACTTTTTTTTGATGAACAAAGACTGAACAGAAATACTGCAGCCCCTACGGTCAATTAAGTAGAGAAAAAACTAAGACAAGAAACACAGCTCATTCCTCCCCTCTCGTTGCTTTTGTTATCAACAGCAACAACAAAACAGATTCACAAAATAAAATATCTGTCACCCTAGTTTAGGAGTTTGCTCAAAAATCTTCCTGATGTGTCAGCATGATTAATTTACACAAAACAAAGATTAAAGTAACATCTCCTCAGCAGGCTGGAAGAGGGACAAGAAATAATCTTTGCAGGATGCACAGAAGCAGTGGTAAAATAAACTGGTCATTTGCACATCACACAGATGAAATAGATGGATGAACATAATTTGACAATAAATGTTGGATTTGTTTAATGTTTGCATTTTGAAAGTTCCTACCTATGTGAGAGATATGACTGGCTCCATGGGGAACTGCCACGAAAGCAGACGAGTCTTTCAGAGGAATTCAATCTTAAATAAGACCACGTGGTCATAACTTAATCCACAAATACCAGCATTTTATACAGGTGGCTGAGAATAAGCACATCCATTTTACAGATGGAGAAAATGAGACAAAAGGTTAAGTACAAAGCCAGGTCAGGAAACGTCTGGCAGAATGCTTCTCTGACAGAAAGTGCCCTTTTAATAATATCAACATTTTCCATGGGAAAATGGCAATGATGGGTCTGCAGCTGCTTCACTGGAATATTCCCATCTTTCAGAGGAAGCAGAGCTGACAACAGCTCCCATCTGCAAAGCTAGGGAACTAAAAATGGTGATTCAGTGCTCTCAGCACAGGACCTTTCTGCATTTCTCTCCCCCTAAAAACAGCTGCGGTTTTCTCCTCAGTTCTCTCCTCTACCTCTGGTTGAAACAAAACTCTTTCTGAAGAAGGAATTTTCTCTAGGACAGAAATTCAGTTTCTAGCCAACACCAGGGTCAAAACCAAGAGCACAGGGCCACATTTTCCTGCTATATCCTCATCAGTCTCTGTGCTTCTTCTGTCATAAATTGAGGAGCAACACAAGACAGAATGGTGTAGGCAGGCTGCAACTGCAGGACACCTTGCCTGGAGACCTCCCACTCCTGGAGCAGGGGCCAGCGGCCACAGGCAGCATCTTATGTCATGAAACACACAGACAGAGGCAGCCAGAATTAGTGCTGCTGAGAAGAAAGCCTCCAAAAACTAGACATGCTTTTGGGATTCATTTCCACAAGGCCCCAAATTAGCCACGTACTTAAGAGTGACTGACAGCCCAAACCCTTCCCTCAGAGTACCAGGGACCAGCTCCCTCCTCTTCTCTTTCAGATCAAACTGGAAAGGAGAGGAGGATGCTGTTGGCAGCAGCAGCACCCACCTTTTAATTAAAAGACCAGAAATCTTTCTTGGCATTAACAGGCTTCCAGCATGCACTACCCACCTTCCAGGAGGGAGTCACATCTATCAGGTTAGAGGGAAAACCTGGCTAGGGCACTATTATTATTATTACTATTTTAATTCAGGATTCACTTAATGCCAAACCCATGTATCACTTGAGGAGCATGGATCTTCCCAGTCACAATCATTAAAGAACAGCCATCCATCTCTCCACGAATGAGTCATGTACTCACAGGCAGCCTCACTTCAGCAAGACTCTTCATCCCAATCAGCCTCACCCTGTTAAAATCTTACTCTGCTCCCAGTGTTAAAAGCCAAGGTGCACTTTGGCAAAGACACACAGTTTGTTTATCCAACGCTCGCTCTGAGTCTGAGATCAGCTGCCAGAGCCCCACCAAAGCATCACCACCTCTGTGTGTGCTGAGCAGCCAAGAAAACACCAACAGCAAAACCCACGAATCCAGCCTGGGGACAAGATGACCATGCCTGGGTGTCAGCACCTAACCTGCAGACACCACAGGCTCTGCCTGTCCCTCTCCTGCCCACAGTGTCATCTGACTCATGTCACGTACCCTGCGCCCATCAGACCCGGGCTGAGCCAACGTGCCAGAGCTGGCACCAGCTCCAGCCCAAGCACCAGCCTCCACCCCAAGCCAGAATGGCAGGATGGGTCTCTCCCAACACTTCAGTGTGTCTGCACTAGGACAGGGCAGAGCTAAATCATGTTTACTGCCAAGAGAGCTCAAACCCACAGCACAGCATGGTTCAACCATCTGACCAGGCCACCAGCGGCCAGGCCCTGCCTGTGCCCTCCTTTCCTCGGTCCTGATCCAAGCCAAGCGGGGCAGGGCTGACCACCCCAGGGGAGGGCTGCCAGCATTTTAACATTTAAGCACAGGCTGGCAGTGATGCAGATTTAGAGCAGCATGCTGTTTTTTCACTGCTCTCAAGTCCTGCCCCCAAGGCTCTAACCCTTCTCCCAAAACGAGGAGCTATCCCTGATGGTCAGGATCTCAGCTTGAGCATCATCTCCGTGGGAGAGCGAGCTGAACACTCAACATTTTCTCCTTTAACTTGATATAAATAAATACCTGCATTTGCCAACCACTCTCCTGCCTCAACATTTTACATTGGCTGATATCCTGTCTACATATTTTTAAATATTTCTTTAATTTTATCCACTGTTTGGACACATGCCACCAAGGCAACAAACTGATGCTGCAGCAGTCTGCACCACATGAAACAAAGCAACATTAGTTTGGCAGTTAAGAAAAACTGACACAACCTTAATTATAAACACAATAATTTCAGGGGCAAGGGAGTGGCTTCATGAAAAAAAAAACTAGCTACAGGCTATTTTTTAAGTCCCACACAAAAGTGCCATCCAAGTTCATTTTCCACTTCTGCTAACCCAAAAAAATCTAATAAGAGTTACCACTAAGTTATGCACAGACAGAGGGAAAATAAACAGATATACAAATTAAAATATTATTTCATTGGCACAAATTCAAAAAGGCTCTAAAAATTGAAATTTGGCAGACAAGGATTTTCTATTTATAGTCAAAGCAGAGGCAACCACTAAAGCTCAGGCTAAGATTCAACTTCCAGTATAAACCGTCATCTTACAGTTTCTCACAGCAAATTCTTTCAAGCAAATTCCTTTGGGAGAAAAGTTTTTCCAGAGCCTGGTGTCATCCGCCTCTAGTCCCAGCCCTTTTTACAAAGAAAAATTTCCACAGTTGTTGTTTCCATCCATTTACAGACTAAACCACACCTCTGCTTCTGATAAAGCACTTTTGTGCACAAACCAGTAAACAGATTCTGTTCACACTTAATTTAACTCCCAGTAAGGGAAAATGGGTCAATCATTTTGAAGCTGCATGCAATGTTCTTTTTACTTCATTTTGTTCCAGGGATGCCAGTGGAGACTCTTGAATCCAGTCTACAGCGATGGAAGAAACAGGCTCATGTGCAGCTAAGGGCTTGGTTTTAATGTTTAATTGAGATTCTGCAGCAGTGGGGTGCAACAAAGCACACAAAAGAACAGGGACTTCTGGAGTTCAACTCACAAATGCTTCAGGAGCCCAAGTTCAAAGCCCAAGAAGGACTTCTAAGTAGAGGAACCACTGAGGAACAGCCATGGTGTCCTTCTACCTATACACAATCAGCATGAGCAGAGGTATCTCCGTACAGAAGGCAAACAAATTACAATTTCAGAGACAGTGATTTTTTTTTGAAGAGGGAATGTGGGGTTTAGCCTGAGCCATCAGCCTTTAAATTACCTGTTGTGAGAGGTCTTTTTAAAGTACTTCAAGTATTTTATCAATGGATTAGAAAAATAATAGGCTGAATATGCCACACTGTAAGCAGAAATATATGAAAAAGAATCTTTATTGCAAAAAACTGATGCTAATAATTAAACTCCCCTGAGTTTTCCCAAATTAACAACATAATTAAAACAGTAAGTAATAACTTACATGATATCTACATAATCTTAACTGTCATATCAACTACAAATATTCTAGCAATAGATCAGCTGATTTGACACCTCAGACAATTCCAAACTCTGGAAAAGTAAGGGATTTACTTTTATGTCTTAGTGAAAAACCAGAATATTGCAAAACATCCTCACTGTTTTAATTTAACCCTTATCAGTGCTTCCTGCCACTCCCAACCTGTGCACTCACAGCAGAGAAGCTCAGAATTCACACTGGTGTTCAAACCATCACTATTTCTAGCCTACAAATCTAACAGTCTTTTGCATCCCCCTTCCCTCCTTATTTTTTTTCAAGCCATACAATGTTTACACATGAACTATTTATGGAAGTATGTAAACATATGCCCTAAAAGTGATACTTAATATAGAACACATATCTAAAATAGTTATTAAATGCTTCCTACATTACATAATTAAAAGTTTTCCAGTAAGTAAATAAATAGAAGAGTAATCTCCTGATATGTAAATGCTGTACATATATCTAACTTTACATGTACTTGCAGTAATATAAAAGGTAGTTTAAAGGCTGTATGAATGAGTATCTCATCACTAAAGGTAAGGACAAAATCAGAGGTGATCCAGTTGCTGTGGTTTTACAACTTACAACCTATCACCCAAGCTGGGCTAAATTAGTCTGTCTGTTCCCAGCCAAATTCAACTGTTAAAGAGAAATATTCTCACCCTTACACAACTTCCAGCATCAATATACATCACCTCTTTTTGCAATAGACTAAGAGCATACACACAAAGTCATTTACTTCTAATTAATAGGTGACTGATAATTTATGGGGTTCATTTGCTGGCAACTCTCTGATGCTTCTCTAAGAACAGGTACCTCTAAAGATTGTACTAAATAAAGCACCCTTTAGAATTAGTTCCTGTTACCTGCTCACACCAACACAGAGATTTAAAACTGTCACAAATCCATTAGCATACATTTTAAGCCCTGATTCTACAAATGCTTATACACAGAGTTAACACTTGTGGCCCACTGTCAGCCCCTGGATAAATCCCACCAGCACATCCTTGGCCATCCCAAAACTCTGTCAGTCTAAACCACCTGGAATTTTTTCTTCTTTTTTCCCCCTGATTCAAATGCTCACACCATGCTAATGAAACAAAATGTGTTAGCATTCCTTAAAATTCTGCTTTATTAGCATGGTTTCTCTGCTGTGGTCTGTCAAAAAACCTCTATGATCTCCTGGAAAAGAAAAACAGAGCTGCTTAATTTCTTAACAGCACCTCAGATGAGGGAAGTAAAACACAGGAAAACCATTTACAAGATCTAAGCCTGAGTTAGTGAGAATAAGTTACTGATTGTTTCAAAAGAGCCACCAAGTAATTTTGAAATTATATTTTGAAGTATGATGTACTAAAATATATTAGGACTCTAATTAATGTATCAACTCGCTATGTGTATAGAAGCTGGATTTCTAAAATGGAACATTGCCTGTGAAATCGGATTCCTCAGAAATAAAACCTTTTTTTATTAAACCAGACAATCCAACTTACAAAGGTATGCAGTATCAGCCCACGTGGATCAAGTTGTATTTTACTCACCATACTAGAAAGGTTTCTAGAAATCATCTGTAAGCCACTTGAATTGATTTAACTGGAGACATGAGATATTTCTCAATTTAGCTTATGGCAGCAGCAGCCAGCAAAGGAGCTGCTTGGTTGCTGAGCTGAGATCAGAGCAGACACCACCACAAGATCCTTTACATGAAATAAATTTCTGGCATTCTAAATGCTTCTCTCCACGTCACACTTGAAGCAAGAGCCCTTACATGAGTCTGACATTGTGAGCATCCTCAGCCCCTCCACGCTCAAACAGCTCAGGTGGCCAGCTCTCACTGATTCACTGGATACCCTCCACAGAATTCTAGCATGGCTGCACTCGGATCACAGCCCAACACTGACTTCCACACACCCCTCCCTTCAGTCCTGGCCTTGAGAGGGCTTTGGAGTTTTGAATAACAACAACCTCAGAGCCCCCTCACAGCTACCCACGTCCCTGTTACCTTCCCTTCTCATCCTGACTCCAGACTCATGTAGGACTGGCTCCTCTCTCTGCCTGCTCTCATCTGTCCAGCTTGAGACAGCACTGGGAGCTTGGACACGAGGTTCATGCCAGCTACATATTACAGAATTAAATAAAAAAAAAAGAAAACAAGAAAAGCTGCAGGCAGTACATTCAGGACATTTATCTCTACGCATAAATCTTTAATTTTTCCAGAAAATTACAACCTCAGTCATTGAAAGAGTTGTAACAGGGTCCCCAGGATAAAAGCAAAGGACTCCATTTATGAAAGTCTCTGCAGCATCTATAGCTGGTAAATGAAGCTTCTCATAACAAGCCTTGTCTTCCTTCCCAAAACACTATAAGGTTGTGAGAAAAAAACATTCACCTCAAAAACAAGCTATTTAAACCCATTCCTGCCATTTGTTCCCATTTCTTCTAAATGAAGCTTTACTGCTTCTGAAGTTCATCACAAATAAGTTTTTTAGCAGATAGTACTTTTATGGAACTGAGAAGTATTTTTAATGCAAAAAGCAGTTCAATTTAAAGATAAAGTGAGCAAGTCAAAGCAGGAAAATGCAAATGTTAAGAAAGATAAGCTGATTTTTGTTATTTCTATGGAAGAAATGCCTAAGATCTTCTAACAGGCATAAGGGCCGCACAGTATTAGATAATGCACAATGGACAAGTATCACAAGAATTATTCTTACTGAAGATAACGCAAAATGTAGAACACAGAGAAAGCATGCAAGAGGTGAATAAAAAGATGAAGAGGCAGAGTACTTTAAAGTTAAAAAGACAGAGGTGACGACAGGTGTATTGAACACAAGCACAAATGTGAGGCCTGAACTAAATAAAAGGACTGGGTTTATTAAAAGTTAATTTCTGCTACCTTCACGGATGATTACATAGAAAATAACAATTTGACTAATTAGCTAATATTTGTACAGTACTTTGAATACATAAAGTGATATATAAGTTAATATAATTTCAATTAGACTGGAAATGAGATAGAATTATCAGTGCATTTATTAATATTTAATAAGTTCGCTTTCAACAACAGCAACAAGCTTTACATTTTAATTGTGTGCTTCAAAACATAAAGCTAGAAGTGACTGCAAAGTGACTACAAAGATATTACCAAAACCCCACTCACATTAAAAATAAGCAAGCACTGGTTTTTAACCAAACCAATGCCCAAATTAAGAACTTTTGATTGGAAGATGAGTGACAGCATACACAGATCATGCTTTGTTGCTTTTTCCTGCTGAAACAGATTCCCCTTACGACCAGGTCACGAACTTTTATGACCTGGAGATACTTCACATTTTTGTGAACCTCCTCCTAAGAGCTACTCCTCCAGCTCAGAGCAGTGAAAGAGGACACAGTCTCCAGCACACAGGCTTGGTGCTCTCCAGCTGATGGACAACAGGGTGAACTAATCCAGTCCCACCAGCTGCACTGACAGGACCAGAAATAGTGATTTCTGCCACTCCTTGCTGAGAGTCTTCCCCAAACACTCCCAAGAATTCCCAATCAGGATTTGTTAAAGAGCATCATTCCTGCATCCTCATCCACACACTCCTGTCCCCCCAGGCACACCACATCATGTGGGGTCTTCCCCTGCCGATTCCTGCCACGGGCACCAAAAGCAAACCCAGCTCCCAATGGTCTGTGCTTCCCCAGGAAGCCAGCTGGGAATAAACCAAACCACACAGCAGAACCTGCAGCCTGGAAGTGCCAGCATTATCTGCACTCATGTTGGGTTTCACTTCCAGAGCTGTCAGGGCAAAGCCATCAGCAGTGAACACAGCATCCAACACCTTCATAAAACACAGCAGCAGCTACTCTTTACCAGCCAGAGTAACTGTAATTAAAAGGAAATAAAACTGCACATCAAACTGAGAAGCAAAGGAATTTTTAAGAATGTGAAATAAGTTCTTATTCATTTAGACAACTTCTATTTGATAGCATTTTGAAAGGAATTCTTGAAAGAAGAGGAAAAAAACTGGAGTGCAGAAAGAGTTATTCAAAGGTATTTTTTTTATTTGCCTTCGTTAAATACTATATAACGTGCTCTTATTTGAAAAACATCAATCAAATTTATAGATTCATGATAAATAGTTGTAATTATAGCTGCCTGAAAATAATTCAGCTGTCACGTTTACCCTGTCAAAGTAAATAAGGCTGTCATTTTAGTTGATGTGTGTGACTTGAGTAAACATTTCAAAGCATGAATTTTGAAGTAAGATTTCCTCGCTTGAAACAATTGCTCAAATTAATTTTCCTTCCAACTCTAATTCATTATGCTTATTTTCTTAGTAAGTACAAACTCTTTAGCTATTTAACCAAAGCATCTTGGAGTAGATTGTGGTGCGTAACTCATTAATCATACACAATGCACAACTAAAATATACGACTTTTTGGCCAGAGAAAAAAAGTGGCATTGGTACTGCTCCATCCTTATAGTTGTAGTGCCTTGAAGCATTTAAAACACTTTAAATTTATGCCTATACTACCCACGCATAGTTGGAAAATCGCATCATTCCTGTTCCACCAGTGAAAATCTGGGGCAAAAACACTTTCCACAATTAAAAAGTGAATATTATTAACAAGTATTATGCTCAATTGCTTAAGATGATAACAGGAAGGTGTAGAGAGACACTAGGGAAGCTTTCTAAAAACAGACCTTGAGGGAATAAACATCAGAATATATTGCTGATAGAAAAATTTCCAGCTGTGAGCAACAGAAATCAGGATATTTCAGTTAGGTCATTTTTAACTCATCCTATGGAGAAAGAGTATGTTACAACTTTTCAAAAGTAAAATGACAGAAACTGGGTATCTGCTTACATCATTAAACTATGGAAAATACTACTTTATCTTTAAAAAAAAACCACACAAAAGGTACTTGGAAAATTCCCACTTTCAGGGGATCCTTCACTGAACTTATCATTAGATTCACTGCGCTGTCTTCTATTTATTAGCAGTGCAACACTACCAAAAATGAATATTTCAGCAAAATATTTTGAAAGGTCTGTTCAATAACAGCTTAAAGACAAGACTGTTCATCACTTGGCTCCTGGATTAATGAAAAAAAATCTCTCAGTAGACTGTCAGCTTTGAGAATCAATAAATTATTTTTTTCTGAGGACATGACAATACTGTTAACATTACTGGCATAGCATTATTTTGCCTTCAAGTCTTCACCTGTTAAATAGGCAGTGTTCCTTACCATCTTTGCTAAGCATTTGAGGCCTTACATAAGAGGTGAGGTGATAGTACTTTAAAATAACCAGCTAAAACATATACTTATTTGATCCATGGCACTTAAGAAAATAACCTGGTTTTCTCCAATATACTTTTTTTTATACCATATCACTGCTCAGTACTGTAAATGAAAGATAAAAGCAGTAAGACTGCACTGACCTTTTCCTTAATGTAGACTCACAAACCTTCACCACCCTGATGACCTCCTTAACAGTCCGTCGGAAATCATGCATTCTTGCTGCCACTAGCAGGGCTGGAGAACAAGCACGGAAAGTTAACATCAAAAAGAGGGAAATTTCCTGAAGAAAAGCAGAAAATATTCAGGTAACCATACCCTCTCTTGGTCCCTGTCTTCAGCTAAAGTGCTGTAAATGCCTAGGCTCAGCTGTGTCCTTGAATACTGCTGATGGACTTGACTCACAAACTTTGCTTTCTACCCACTAGGCTGAGCACAAGTTGCACCCTGAAAAATTCTATGCTTTAAAATTTGGGAAACCATGGTTATCTGCAGCACAAGAACACTTCAGTGATCACTTATTTTCAGTTACCATCTTTTTAGCAGAACTCACTGAATTCCATCCTGAATATAAAGATCTCCAAAGAAATACTAAATGTGCCTAATCTGGTCTCCTCATTGCTGTCACTACTATCCCTGTCTTGCTGGTGCCCAAGTGCTTTCCTGCAAGACCCTCTACAGGGTCAGATAACAAGTTGCATTTACATGGTGTGTTGATTCAGAGCACCAGCTCTGTATTGAAGCACCACTCCCACTCATGCAGTAGCTCACTGCACAGAAAAGTGCTTTTTTATAGAGGAAACTAAACCAGAGCTCCACTTCTGGTATGTGTTTAAAGTGCTCCTGATGGGAACATCAGGGCTGAACTAACAACTGGTCATTCACCCTACGTGTGGCACAGACTTGTAAGCCAGGGAACCAAACCAAATCCAGTCCACAGTCCAACACATGAGCTGCACATTGGATGGATGGATGGATGGAGGGGGCTCAGCACCACCTGCTTCCATCTATTGATCTGTGTCTGTTGAATTAAATTACTTGCTCGTTTGGGTACAGCCCATGCAGTGCATCAAAGAGCAGACTGCTCTCCCATAGTCTATACTCAAATTTTTAGCAATGTGCAACAATCAAGTACTGTTAACAAAAAGGGGCTAGAAATGTCAAAAAAATTGTGTAGTCCTGGGTTCTCAAAGGTTTGAGCATTACTTCTCATTCATGCATACACATGTAAGATCTTTCAAATAAAATAAAGCACATGCATGAACTCTGTGACTACCTACACTCTGTTACTCTGACCCCACTGGCTACTATCTTTTAACCTGGCCCTCCCAAACCCATAGGTTTTATGCAAGCATCATGACAGCGATGGATCTTGGAAAAAGATGAAGAAAGAGAGAAAAATAATTTCACAAAACAGGTCAAAGAGGGCACTTCTTGCATAAGACTCTGTGTAAAGACACAAATCAAAGTACTGGCACTAATGGTGTCATTTTAGCTGACAAAAAAACCTTTTAGCAGCTAGAGCCTGCAGAGTGGGGGCAAGAAAAGCACCAGAAAGGAGCTTAAAAAAAAATTCAAACTGTAAGCTACAAAGGGCCTGAGCAAGTACTGTAGCAGCAAGGGCAAAAATGAAGTTATAGTTTCAGAAACTATTTCAGTGAAGACCTATATAATCTGTAGATGCCTGACAGAATAAAACCCCTGGAAGGTGGATATCACCAAGGACAAGGGGAAGTCCTGGTTTGTTGCAGGCTTTCCCATCCCACCTGCTGGCAGGGCAGGGACACGGCCGGGCTGTGACATACCCGCCCCGCAGAGCCCCGAGGGCCGGCGGCCAGTGTGCATCCAGTCCCGCTTCATCCTCTGCAGCAGCCTCAGCGCCGTCATGGACACCTCGTGGTTCTTGTCCCCAAACTCCAGCATGTGTGCAAATCGGGGAATATACAAACACGGATCTGCAACGGAAAGGAACACAATTATGTGTAACCCTAACATCGATTTAGGAAACGCGGCGAGGCTGCTGTGCTTGTCTGGCTTCACCTCAGCAAACACAGACTGTGCTGCTGGGCAGATCCTCTACCACTAAGCTTTAGAAGCACTGTCTTAGATAACGTAAAACAAAATGATTTTTTTGCTATAGACAGGAGGTCTTTAAAGCACTGCACAAACATTCTTACACACTTTTCAGCATCCAAGGCTGCACATGCTGACTGTGACATGCGAGCAGTGTTACTGGGATGACGGAAATCATGCCCAAAGTGAAGCTTTTAGAAAAGCTTTTGCAGAATGAGGACATGATTTAGACCCAAAACTTGTAACACCTCTCCCCAAACTTCTAACACCTCTCTCCAAACTTCTAACATCTCTCTCCTAACATCCCTCGACAACTAACAAGATAACTTGCATGTTTCATCTCAAACGTAACTACCAACTAAGCTTGAAAAAAAATTCATTTGCTTAAACTCCTAACAAAACTCCAGTTACCTTCAAAGTTAATTCCAGCAGCTTCTCTGGCTCATATTCCAAGAATACAAAACACGGTTTATTACAGACACTAAGGCAGTCTTCCATCAGCATAAAGTGCTGGAATCCAATTAACATCATTAGCACTATGACAATTTACATAGGCCACAGATCTGCCTCCAGATGCATGAACTTATTTCAAGCATTGGTGTTGCCAGTTTCAAACTAACCAAAATATGTCAGTACAGATTGTGCTCTGCCTAAACCAATTTATAATTTATCAAACAATCTTGTAAAAGCTACACTTAACACATGTTTACTCTTAGTTGAGATATCAATTTCTCATTTCCTGCCAGCCTTTTATCACTTGACCGAAAATCCATGATGTACGGTAAATTGTTAACTATTAGTCTCAACTCAATTTCCTCTGCTGATCCCCTACGTGAGCACTTAAACCGATAAAGATGAAAATTCAGCTCAAAACACTAGAAAAATCTTAGGGATTTACAACTAATCAAAGCAGTTTCATTTAGCACCAAGTTCTAACAATGATGCCCTGTTGCTATCCATAATTACCAAGATCACACCATAGGTGATAATGCCTGTCAGCCCGGCAGAAGCATTTAAATGAAAGCACTTACAAAGCAAGAACTTCCAACCTCAAACTCCCTCAAAACTGAAGAAATTCCAAGCTGCACTCCCCTCCAAAACATGGTCCAAAAAGGTTTAGGAGAACTTCACCAATCCCCATGATTCTAAGGATGGGTGTTCAGCACTTCCAAGTATGATTTAATGAAGCTCTACTCCTGACAAAGACATATTCCAAATGCAACAACAAAAACTCCAGGAACATGTGCGATGTTACAAAGCAATGCCTGGTTTACTTTTCCATCTCTTTTTATCCAGAGAGTGCCCAGCTTCAGCTCCTGCAGCTGCCAGAACTGAGCAGACAGCATCCTGGCCACTTATTGTTTTAAATATGCATCACTTATTTCCACTTCACACTAGGTTAGAATTACAAGGGTAAGGAATTCCAACATCAATTCCAAGGGACATAGTTGAGTATCTCCTCTGGGTCTGGCTCTTTTTTTGCCAAGGCCAGTGACAAGAGCCATACCCATGACATCTTAGTTTCTATCATCAGCTTCAAAAGGTGTTTCTTTATTTCTCCATTCATTATTTCAACCCAGCCCGAACTCTGGGGGTGCCAGGGGACATGGAGGTTCCACTGTATTCCTAAAGCAGTCACAACCTCTTGAAGAATCTTTCCTGTAAAGAGTTCCCCTAAGTCTATTGCTTCCACCATCTCCTATCTTGGAATTATCTGTTCCAAAAATACTTCAAGAACTAATCCTGTAACTGCTGAAACAGTTGGAAATGCTTCTGGCCACTCTGTTAGCTGACATACTATTACCAGAAGATATTTAAACCTTGCCACTGGGGGCATTTTGGTAAAATCCACCTGGCATCTTTGGAAGCCAGGCCTAAGGCCTCCCTCCCCTGGCAATTTTCTTTTTAACCCTGTTACTGGCTTTAGCACAAATCAAATAACCTTCCATTACCATTGTTATGGCTGCCCTCTAGTAATTGGACTGAATTAATAACAGTAGTATACCTTGCAAACAAATAGGCTCACCTTTAGGGAAACATTTTTCATTTATTTCTCATCAATCAATCCATTATTGATGTGTAGTCAAAACTTTACAGGACCAAACTTTGACCAGTTTAATACTACTACCAACTGGACCAGAATTACGTCAGATGTAAATTCACCGCATACCTCACCAGATTGCAAGGAGCAACTCTCAGCTCCAGAGCTGAGTTTCAGAGCTGAATTTCGGAACCATTTACACATTTGCATTGTAGCTATTCAGACACTTCTGCTGGCATTCATGCCCACAGGTCATTTGACAAAACAGTGCACATCGTTAATTTGAATTCTGAAGCTACCAAACAGTCAGAAAATGAATACGTGGGTGGGTTTTAAATAGCAAGCCTTAAAATAACCAAAAAATGTAAGACAGTGAATATATAAATCAGAGGCTGAGCCCAGGTTAGTATAGACAGGTACTGTATGAATGCAAACATTTGAAAATAAGTAAGAAATGTCAGAAGCTGCAAACGCCAAACATTGGTTCGTTCCAGGAGCCCCAAACCAGCACGGGTGCACGGTGGGCGTCCTGCTCGCAGGAGGGTCCCCTTCGACTTTGGGTGACCTCTGGGGCTGCAACACTGCCACATGCCAGCAAGTTACAGTCGGGCAAAACCCCGCTGGTTTTCCTCAAAGGGGATGTTGGGGGCCATGAAGCAGATCACAAGAAAAAACATTATTTCATGTTTTAAGAAAGGAGTATGTGTTTTGCTGAAGACTTTCCCTTCTCTCCTGATTCCAATTCTGACTTTGAATTCGGACTTTTGGAAGAACTTTGATGCCACACAGTCACTAAGAAGGATGTAAGAACAATTTCGAGTTGTGCTCCAGAGAGTGCTCCCCGCTTCGCTGCAGGCCCGCAGCGGAGCGAGCGCCGATCCCCGCAGGGAACGGGCTCCGTGGAGGGGACAATCCTCGCCGAACGATCCCGGAGGATGAGCGGGACGGCGCGGGCGGGCAGGGCGCGCACAGGCGGGGCACGGCGGCTGCGGGGAAAGCGGAGGAACCCCGGCCGCGTCCCTCGGCCGGAGCAGCCCCGCCGCGGCCGTGCCCCGCGGCTCCCCCGCCCAGCGCAGCGCGGAGCGGCGGCGCCCCCGCCCGGGCCGCCCGGGAACGGCGCTGCGCGTCCGGAGCCGCCCCCTCCGCCCCGCCGCGGTTCGCCCGCGCTGCCCCGCGTCGCTCCGCGCCTGTCCCGCTGCGGCCGGAGCGGGGACCCCGGGCGGTGCGGGGGGACCGAACGCAGGAGAAGCGCGGGGCTCGCTGCCGGCGGGCGGCCGGTGCTGCGCACGTAGGCGCGGGGGGGCGGATGACGGGCGGGCGGCCCGGGCGGGGGGCGGCCCCTTCCCCGCCGCGCCCCGGCGCTCGCCATTGGCGCGGGCGGCCGTGACGCGCGGCGCGGCCGCTGCCTCTTAGTGCGGGAGGCGGAGGCAGGGCCCGGCAGAGCCGCGCCGAGCTGAGCCCGGCCGTGCAGCGCTGCATCCCACTGCCAAGGGAGCGCCCAGGGCAGCGCCGCATCGCTCCCGCCCGCCGCGGAGGAGCCGGGGCGCCCCGCGGGCAGCAGCGCCCCTGGCGCGGGCGGGAGGAGCGCGCAGGAGCAGCAGCAGCGGTGGCGGCCGCCGCGGGGACCGGAGCAAAGTTGGTGCGAGCGGCGGCGGGGCCGCCCGGGAGCGGGACTGCAGGGAGCCGCCGCCTCGGCTCGGCCCGGCTGCCGCGGATGTGCCCCCGCCGGGCCGCGAAGGACGGAGCGGAGCGCTGGGGATCGGGCGGCTGGCTGCGCTTCACCCTCGCCGGGCTGCTGCACTCGGAGGATTTGTGGATTGACTCTCGCTCCTGACCCACCGCCTCTGCCGGATTCCTGGGGTTTTGTTGCTGGATTTTGGCCTTTTTTTTTTTTTTTCGGTTTTTTTTGGTTTCGCCTTTTTTTTTCTTTTCTTTTTATTTTTTCTCTCCCCGTTCCTCGGGGAAGGACCTGCTTGCCGGCCCCGCTCGGGCTCCCCGCTGCAGTCGTGGCAGTGCCGTGGAGGCTGGGACCCCCCTACAAGCCAAGGTGAGCGCTGGCACTGATCCGACACAGCATCACCCCTTTCCCCCCGGAAAGGTGCGTCGGGCCGGTAACCAAAGAGCGGGCACACACTCCAAAAAAACCAAAGGCCACCCTGCATCTAGAAGCGTACAAAATATCCTGATAGTGGGACTCGCAATTGGGATCTGTTAGTTCTCTTGCTCATGCCACTGCCCCCTGGTTGCCTCAATGGCAGGATCATGAAGTGTTTGACTTTTTTTCTTCTGCTTCCAGAGACCTTAAAGAAGTCCAAAAAGAGTGTGAGGTCAAACGGCAAGGTGCCAGGATGCTATGAGATAGTGCCCCTGTCCCTGAAGAAGAAGATGGCTGCAGAACTTTACCCTGCCAGCACCAACACTAACATTGCAAACAGCAACGCCGCCGCCGCCGCCACCGCTGCCAACAGCAAGAAGAACGCCTTGCAGCTCCAGCAGAGCGCCCAGCCGCCCCCGCCGCCCCAGCTCCAAAACCTCAACAACAACAACTTGGAGAGCGCCAACTGGCAATCCTTCCATCCCACGCTGCGGGAGAGGTAAGGGCCAGGCCCGCCGGACCCTCCCCGGGCGGGCGGGAGAGAGAGACGCGCCCGCCCTGTGCACCTGCGCCCCGGCCAGGCGTGCGCGCAGGGACGGGCTGGAGCCCCGGGGCCGCCGGCGGGAGGCTGGGGCACCGGGCGAGGGGCAGCCCGCGGCTAACGCGGCTTCTCCCCCCTCCCCTGCTTGCAGGAACGCGCTGATGTTCAATAACGAACTCATGGCTGACGTTCACTTCATCGTGGGCCCGCCAGGGGCATCCAAGAAAGTTCCTGCCCATAAGGTTTGTGCAGATAATTTCTGGCTTTTTAATGCTGCTGTGCAGGTCCCCTTCTCCCCCTGCCTTACAATTAGGTTCCACTTTTTTTTTTTTTTTTTCTAATTATAGCTCTTGTCTAATCCCAGAAGTAATTCACATACACTGCAATTTAAGGGAGCAGTCCAAGGCAGTGTTCTGCTTCTAGTGCAGCTTGTAACTCGCTAAATGTAGCTTTTAGGAAAGCCAGAATACTCAGCTGTTCCTGATCCGTGTTACTGAGGCTTCTCTCTCTTTATTTTCCAGTATGTTTTGGCAGTTGGTAGCTCTGTCTTCTATGCTATGTTTTATGGCGATCTCGCAGAGGTCAAATCTGAAATCCATATACCAGATGTGGAACCTGCAGCCTTTCTAATCCTATTAAAGTAAGTGGCCACTATAAGTCTGCTAATTACATGGACAGAATCAAAGTAGCTTATAAAATATACATCTCCTAATTGACATTGTGCAATATGCACTTACTGCTGTTTACTTCATGTGCTGACAAATATTGAATGTCAGATTCACTGCCAGCAAAGACGACTATAGATTATTTTCATGGCCTACTTTTTTTTTTTTTTTTTTCCCTGAGAAACTAATTTTTTTTCATCCTCCTCCCCCGCCCCGATCTAGGTACATGTATAGTGATGAAATAGACCTGGAAGCTGACACAGTTCTGGCTACGCTCTATGCTGCCAAGAAGTACATCGTGCCGGCCCTAGCAAAGGCTTGCGTCAATTTTTTGGAGACCAGCTTGGAAGCGAAGAACGCTTGTGTCCTGCTGTCTCAGAGCAGGCTCTTCGAGGAGCCAGAGCTGACGCAGCGCTGCTGGGAAGTGATTGATGCTCAGGCAGAAATGGCACTGAAATCAGAGGGCTTCTGTGAGATAGATCAACAAACACTAGAGATCATTGTAACCCGGGAAGCACTCAACACCAAAGAAGTGGTGGTTTTCGAGGCCGTTCTCAACTGGGCAGAGGCTGAATGCAAAAGGCAAGGTCTGCCGGTTACACCACGCAACAAGAGGAATGTATTAGGCAAGGCTTTGTACTTGGTGCGGATTCCAACCATGACTTTGGAAGAGTTTGCCAACGGAGCTGCCCAGTCCGACATCCTCACCCTTGAGGAGACTCACAACATATTCCTATGGTACACAGCCGCAAATAAACCCAAATTAGAGTTCCCCCTGACGAAAAGAAAAGGACTCGTGCCTCAGCGCTGCCATCGGTTTCAGTCGTCTGCGTATCGCAGCAATCAGTGGCGGTACCGGGGGCGATGTGACAGTATTCAGTTTGCCGTAGACAAACGGATATTTATAGCGGGACTGGGATTGTATGGGTCAAGCTGTGGCAAAGCTGAATACAGCGTCAAAATCGAACTGAAGCGCTTAGGCGTTGTCCTTGCTCAGAATCTGACAAAGTTTACCTCCGACGGCTCCAGTAACACCTTCTCGGTGTGGTTTGAACACCCTGTGCAGGTTGAGCAAGACACGTTTTACAATGTAAGTGCTATTCTTGACGGGAACGAACTGAGTTACTTTGGACAAGAGGGAATGACTGAAGTGCAGTGTGGGAAAGTGACGTTCCAGTTCCAGTGCTCCTCGGACAGTACTAATGGAACCGGAGTACAAGGAGGACAAATACCTGAGCTCATTTTCTATGCATGATGCATTTCACCTTGATTGTATTCCAGTGCTGCAATGATGCACATTAAGGGATTTTCTGGTTTTACTACGAACTCTGCAGCAGTATGGAATGTTACGCTACTTACCTATCTGCTACATCAGGCTATACAAATAAGTGAAGGAATGCTCTTGAATTTAATCTTATTTTATTTATTCATAAGCTATTTGACTTAATTATTAAGACTGCAACATGCAGAAAAATGTTAAATTTTGCACGTACTGTGCATTTATTTTGTATATAGATAACTAACTTGCAGACTGCAGCTGACTCAAACAGAATGTTCTAAACTAGAGCAGTTTATGAATCTGTGATATATAAAACATTTTTACTTGCCCTAAATCCTGTGTACTTGATCTTTGCTGACCTTATGGCTCGTGTGTGTTAATTCATGTACAGCTAACAGGGGTGATGACATTGTAGTCTGGTCCCTGCGTGCATCCATACCCAGCAAATAGGAAAGTTCCCTCTCTTGGTAACTGAAACTATCCATCAGCAGCCTTTAATTTCCCTTCATGAGAAAAGGAGCTGACATTTGAGGAAGCTTAGGGTTTTTTGTATGGTGCCCAAGTTGAAGATAGACAAACCATCAGTGTAATCAAAGCTGATCAAAATCATCCTGTGGTTATATTTGAAAACTCCTAATGCCTCTTCCCATGCAGCATTCTGTGTTTAACTCTGGCCTGCCCACCAAACAAAAACACTGCCACTTGCACCTGTCAAACTACACCCCTCTTTGAATGGCCAGAGTCAAGACACACAGATGAAATTAATTAATTCAGTGATAGGGCTGCATCCCAAATTTAGCCCGGGCTGTACGACTGGCAGACCCTATCTGAATTTATGTTCTACCCTTGTACAGAGTGGCAGGCATTAGAAAAATACTTGAAAGATGGTGTTTATATTCACTTAAGATTACTAACTAGAAATAAGCAACCTTAAAAAAAAAGGCTGTTGGATCTTTCTTCCTGCTTTATCTTTTTTGAAAACCACAGTCTCAGGAATTATCAGCAATCATTTTATGCTAGTACTGTTCTCAGAAAGTGATAAAAGTACTTATTTTTTTCTCAAAGGTCTCAGGATCGTACATCTGAGCCAAATAGAAATATTTACTGGATTGTGTAGATCTTAGGGTGAGCCTGGAAGAGAATACTCAAACAGCAGTCTAAACCAGTGTGTTTTCCATGTATAACAAGTCCCTCTACATCTAACATGTTTGCTTTTTCCCAAGCTGCATTAATTTTCACCTTGAAACTAAGCTGCCATGCAAATCCTGCCTATTTTCTCTCTCTAAAAAAAAGACCAAAAAAGTAATGAACACTAAGAAGGGAATTACTGAATCCAAGGCCTCTGCAGCAGAGGAGCCGGAGCAGTGCCGCGCTGCCCGGGCGCTGCTGTGGCGATGCTCCGTGTGCCAGCTGCTGCTCCCCTTGCTGCAAAGGCAGCAGCCCTGTGCCAGCCCAGAGCAGCTGAAGGGGTGTGCCTGTATCATTCTGTAACACAGCCAGCTGATCCTCTCCGTACACATTAAGGAGAGTGGGAGTGAGAGTGGGTAAAGATGCAGGCAGATAATTCTTACACAGAGGTGGATAACAGTCACAAGACCTCACTATAAATGCACTCTTTTAACTGGAATTGGCACAAATTCCCTTGGCTTAAACCCACAACCTAGAGAATGGCTTCTATACCCTCTCCACATGTTTAAACCCACCTTCCTATCAGTTACAATTTCAGTGTAGACTTATTAGACATTATTCATACGTTTGGAAAAAGTTGCTCCTCATTTTCCACCCAGCCACTTGTATTTCAAGCACTGAACAGCTCAGCTACAGGTGATGGACAGATAGTAAATTTGGCAAATACTTATTAAATGTTGCATCTGTGGAACTGAAGCGTGACAGGCCTGTAGGAGCTTGCTGACACACACAAATTTGTTACACGTCAGTCCATTGTCTTAGTATAGCCCAAATTACTCTTGGAAAAAGCAACAAAACTATTTGCAAAAGAAAACAGCATCTAGTTCCAAAAAAGCTCTTACATAAAGGAGAACAGGCTCTTACAGTCAGCAATGCTCTTCTGCCTGGATTGATTCCAGCTTCACTATAAAGTTACTACATGGGTATTAACATACAATACTATATATATACATACATATATATTTTTTTCAAGTAACCATAGAAAAGTATCAAATAGTCAAAAGTCAAATCATTAAAAAAGTACCTATGGCTGGAGCATTTATGCAGAGTTCTCTGGCCAACAGAAGGAAAGTTCTTCCCAGCACATAGACATTCACCTATTAAAAGACAAAAAAAGCATTATGTAAATCTTAAACCACAAATGTTTTTAATAGAACATTTATATGGAAAGGAGAAAACCCCAACTTTTGAAATCTTAACCTGCTTAAAAATAATTCAAGTTATACAAGCAATATTCACAAGTACAGGATAATACTCAGTGCTTGTCAAAATCTGCACAAATTAGCATTGTAAATCAAAGCATAAGTTTATATTGAAAAAAGTATAAAAAGTTGTTCATCATGCTCCTCAGTGGGCTTAGTGCTGCTCTGTAGTTTTCAGTTGTCACATTACATCATAGGGCATTAAGTAGACTTCAATGTAATATCAGTATATATAAAGTGCCATTTGTCTTGCACCATTACAAAACCTGAGTAAATACAAGTCAGTGCAAATTTCAGTTCTGCATGATCATCTGTAATAACATAATTAAGTATTGCACAAGTACACACCAAACTTTTCACCAAATCAGGGAGTGGTGCTACATGCCCCAAGGGTTATTTGTCATAGCTTGCTGTTTGGACATTGCTTCAGATCACATAAAAACATTAAGAACTGAAAATTTTTAAAGAATAAATAAAAATATCAGAAAAACCCTAAACCACACCAAACCTACTGAGCTCTGCTCCCCTCCCCTCCTTCACTGCTGCACTCAGGACGATGTAAATTGTGAGGAATTGCTTCATACTCTGATTTGCAATTTATAGCACAGACAAACATATTTGTATTTTACAAGTCTGAGGAAGTTTTCTTAAGATGTGTTTTTGTGGTCAGTAAGAAAGGCAGGATATACTCCAGTTCCCAATCAGTCTCAAACATTCCCACGGAGCTCCATGAACACCTTGCTTCCCCCTCAAGGCATATGTAAAGGTCAAGGTTAGTATAAAAAACTCCATCCTCCTACACTCCAAGCGAGTAGGTTTTTGGTTTGTTTTGAACAATGATATGTACTCTGTTGCTTTTATGGAACAAAACTGCCCCTCTCTTTCCTATGCCTGGATTGTGAAGGTGTTTACTTTGCAGTCAGTTACACAACTGAATGATGATTATGGTACAAGCCTATGGAACTAAAAAATGATTGCTCTTTCCATTTCTTAAAAGAGCTTTGCCAACCTGAGTTTAAAAACAGGCTTTCCTCCCAAGTGTATAGATGGTTCTAACAAGCTAAAATACAGGTATCTCAACAACAACAACCAAACCCCCAAACAACTGACTTATTTTCACCTAGCCCTTCAAAATGTTTACATGAAAATGTTCTTAAAGTGTATTGATGTGTATTAATGTGTATTTTTCCCAAATATATAAAAAAAAATCAGAAATTAGAACTTCAAAGAAATCCTGAGAATGATCACATATCCTGAAAGTGACTGTGCAATCAATTATACATGATATGATGGTAATCCATTCCATATTTAGTGAAAAGTGAATGTATTCCATGCTGTGTCTGACCAATGGTTGGACTGGCCTAGAAAATGCAAAAATATAGCCTTAAATATTACTGCCCTTTTTCTTCCTGAAATAGCAGACAACATAAAAACACTGTTCTAGGGGAAGGAAAAGAGCAAAACATACTCTCTGAACGAGAAGTCTGTTTACTAGGAAATAAGTCACCAAATTTTACACAGAAAAAAACACACACCTACTGAATCTGGCAATTCATACTGGAGTATGAGAGCGTGACTTTCCATGAGCCACTGAGACAGAACAGATATCACTAAAGCAAAATGTCTGCAGCGTTTTAGTTGGCTTTAGATTCACTGCAAGCTCGAATTGGGTTGTTTTGACCTTTTGTCTAAAATATATTAACATAAAGAATGAGTGTTTGGCTGTAATTTCAGCCTTCTAAGCTGGCTGACCAAGTTACTATAAATCTTAAACCTCATCACTTAGATCTTGTTCTGCAAGGACGATTTCACCGCACAAATCAATAAAGTTACTTCAGTGGAGCCAAGTACATATGACGTTTCTGTTAGAGGCCTCACAAACTCATCTAGTTCTCTCCTATTAGTCTAGAAAAAAAACCCCCATAAAACTCTAATCCAAACAAGTATTTTTCCCTCTAGCCTTTTTCCTTGTCACGATATTTAAATATTTGATGTTTGTCACCATCAAACCACGTCACTCTCTAAGAAACTCCTCCCATGCAAACTCTCCATAAATGCAATAATAAAGAGCAAATAAATATGAAGAGGCATAAAGAAGCAGGTATTTTTTTTCTAGTGAAGTTCTAACAATCAAAGTGATTGCCAAATTAAATCTAAAGCACAGACAAATGAATAATAAATGTGCTCAATGACTATTTATCCTCTTTCCTTGGCATAACTAGAAGTCTCCTGATCTATGGTTTATTTGAGAAGTAATGCACTTAAATCTAACCTGCTTTTCCACTTCACCCACGTCATCACTGGTTTACAACTTCAAGGTGCAGACACGGTGTATTTGCACAAAATAATAAATTAAAATAGAAATGGTAAATGAGGGAATTTCTTTCTTTTGCTCACAAGCCCATTTCTTTGTAGTTTCTGGTTACTACCAATTTAGAAAGAATGCAAAATATACAGTACAGTCCATGTTCTGTATTGATTTCCTCATGAAGCTGACATATTTTTAATGCCAGGGTCACAAGAAGAATAAGGAATATTTAATTGCTTCCAGTTTTTCTGGCAAATCAGTAGGAAAAAAAGACTTCAGGCCCTCTCAAACAATATGTTTCTCAACTTTAAAAGTTAACAGATATTCATAGGTTCTGGGGCACTTCTCATAAATGAAAAATTAAAGACTGCGTAAAGTTCACCCAGAAATCTGTAATGCCACTGAACTCCTGAAACATGGTATTTAACATCTCCTGGGTTTAGTGGAAGGTGGCCCTTTCACTAAAATTTTATTCTGCTATCACAGATTTTAACTATTACTCACACACACACAGAGATCCCGTGATAGAAAAGATATGATATAAAATAGGCATTTAGAGAGGGTCTTTCTTTACTCTCATCATTTGGTTTTTCTGCACTCCATTAAGCTTAGAAAATTAAGAGAATTAATTTAGAGGCCTACTTTAATTTCTAGTTCTTTCTTCATTAAGAACTTCTTATAAAAATTCATATACTCCAATCCATCAAAAGCTTAACATTCCAAATTTAGAATCATATGACATTTGCATTTATAAAACCTAATTTTATATGAGTTCTTAGAATGGTGAATAAACAAAAATGCCCTTCTAAAAGGATGTCTCTGGCTTAAACTTGAATTGATGCAGCTTTAAAGCTTACCACATCAACTTCAGCCTTTTTTCCCCTTAATTTAAAAGGATCATACTGAAAAACAGTATTTCTCCAAACTCTCCCCAATCAAAACTGTTGAAGTGAGACAATTGTTTTATACACTTTCATAAGACTTGTGCTCTTTTTCTGCAGATTTTCACCAGATATTAAAATTTCCTAAATCTGATGCTATCACTAGGTTTAAGCATCAACATCTAATGCAAAAGAGGGGTGTCAACCTGTGTTAGAGGGGAGATTTTAAAATATCTGCATACCTCGACAGTTTTTACCATATTCTCTTACATCCAACTCATATTTAACACAGTAAGTTTACAAGCATGTGGACCCATCACAGATTTTTTATTTTAAAAAAGGCAAAACAAAAAGCCAAGTAGCTTCTTTAGCAGCAAGACATTTCTCAGACAAAAAAGTATGTGCTCACCAAGGCACAGCAAAAACCTCTTTTTACAGGAGACCTTAAGATTCTCTAAGATGTTGTCCTTTACCAATAGTTAATTTCTGTTCTCATTATCCAACACATTATGTTAATTAAAAGGGGCATTTAGTGAAGGAATGGCTTCCAATTATTCAGTTACATCTTCACAACAAGATCCTTCTACTTGTTACGCTCTTTGCCCTTCACAGTATTTTTTGGAGACAGTCTTTTCATTTCACATCTGTCAGTCATCAGACACTGATTTCAAAGGGACACTTCCAGAGAGACTCTTTCCCTTTCATAATTTCCTCTTGCTTTCACATCATGCCTGATCTGTTCACAAATACCAATATACTTCCACTTTCAGAAATAACAACAAACACCTCATTTCCAGTAACACAGGAATTCATCAGTCTAACATCTTCCAGAATTTTAAACTCTCTTGGGGAAACAGGGAATCTCCCATTCATACAGTTACCAGGTTACCAGGTCACGTTAACTTCTGGACAGAGGCAAAAATAAATGGAAGATTCTGTTTGACCATAAGCTTCATAAAGTTATAAATCAGTAACCCTTCTACAAACTATTTCCAAGAAGGCTTTTCACAACCATAGTGTGGCATTCTGGCAAAGTACTACAAATGGTGACAGTGGTTAAGATATTCCTCTGGAAAGACAAAGACCGGGCAGTTGGAACACGATGAGAATTCACACTGTGAAACATCCATGGCTGCTTGCCTAAATAATTAAGCAAGCATGAAAAGCAAATGAGTTTTTAAGGAGAGTGTCTGTTGCTGGGGAAAGAGGCACCTGTGGTTATTTGATTCATTATTAACATTTCTAGTGTAGTAATGCCTGAAGGTCCCAACCAGGTTGTTTAAATTAATTCAATCAACAGCAATTTGCATAGGGGCAATAAAGGCAAATACGGCCAACATGTTAATAACTTCAAATGAACAAAGGGTATTAAAAACTGAAGCAAACCAGTACAGTCTTTAAAAGAATACTCTATTTTATCCTTCTCCATGCAATAAACTGAAACTTCCTAAATTTTTTGATCCATACTGCATTTAGAGCAGTCAAAAGGTAACACACAAAAATACAAGCAAGTACCAAATTCAGCTTGTCAGGCTGTCATTCAAAAGAGACACAAATCAAAATTAAATTACTTCCTTCTCATACTGGGCTTTAAAGCACTGCCTTCAGTCTGGGGACTCCAAAGGAGACTCTCCTGCTATTCACACCTATGGCAGTCCTGGAGCTCTTCCTCCAATACCACAGCAGTACAACAAGCCATTATCAAACCATCTGTGCAAGAAAGTCAAAGAGTAATAATTTCCAACAATCATAGGGGAGTCAGGGAGCCCAATGCTGCCTTGAGATTAAATAAATGAAAACAAGTGTTCAAGAGTAACTCAAAATAAAGTCTTTCTAGATAAGCAAGTACTGTTACTTCACTAGACAAACTGCAGATGAAGAAATAGGGGCGAGACTTGTGTTTTGAAGTGGAAGAGAGACCAAGGAAGTACTAGTTACTAATTTTCACTTCTCATGCATCCTCTTTCCTTACCTAGAACTACAGTGTAGTTGAGGTTGGAATGAATCTCTTCAGGTCTCCTGCCCTACCTCCTGTTCCAAGCAGGCTCAGCCACAAGAACAGCCCAGGCTGCTCTGGCTCTTGAGAGCCTTGATGGACAAAAACTTCAGAACTGCTCTAAACGACCTGTTTCCACACTTGGCTGTCCTCATAGTGAAGAACCTTTTCTTGATATCAAGTAGAGACATCCCATTTTAATTAATTACATCTATCACTGATGATTTTCCTGTTGCACACTCCTATAAAGAGCCTGGCTCTTCAAGAACATCAGCCTTGTCTAACAGCAGGGCACACCACAAGGCATGCTAAAATGATATTCTACTAGGCTGAAATTGAGGATCAGAGCACTGCCTACCGCCCTCCCCAAAGTCTGTTAGGACCCCCTTGCAAAGACCATGACACTGGAGATGAGACTAAAAAAACCCAGCCCTTTCTGAGGCTGTGAAAGGCAGCCTTTCACCACACCAAGATCAAACTTCAGCCAAATAGTTCTCCAGCTGCAAGGAATGGGATGCTTGGAAAGATGGGAGAAAACCTAAACCATTCAAAACTTGGCCAAGGCTAGACAGGCTTTGCAGCTTTCCTAAACAAGCCAGGCCTGTCGCTTAGATTGGACTAACAAAAAAGCAAACAAAAGGCCTGATTGCAGACCTCTCTAAGGACTGTATTTGCAAGTAAAATGCAGGATCTGAAAATATAAGCAAGTACTTTCCCTGTCAGAGACTGATGACTGGTCGTCCTTCCAACTCAATCACCGAGCAGCACGACTGCTCAGCACAAGGAAGGCGCCTGATTTGGAGCAGCTCTGGACATTTTCAGTTCGTTTCACATCATTCTCTGAAGTCCAAATGTTGAAGTCAGAGCCCTTCTGGACCCGACAACACTTTCAACAGGAGATTTCCAAGGTATTATATGTATTTCACATGAAGGTAAAACACCTTTCCACCTTTAAGTGGAAATTGCCTTTCCACTTAAAAAAAGAAAAAAAGAAAAAACAAAAGAAAAAAAGGAAAAAAAAAAAGAAAAAACCCCTTTTTGTCTTTTCCCAAGATGGCAGCAATTTGGAAGCTCCAAAAGTTATTATGAAAATGCAGCAGTTCCCGAGTGGAACAAGACAAACTCCCAAATCTCAGTCATCAGCATAAGAGGAAAACTGATACAACTGATACTGATACTTTTTACATAGATTGCCATTAACAGTGAAAATTAGTCTCCTTTATTGCTAAGTTTTAGGAGCACAATACTATCCTAAAAGCACATTACACTGTAGAGGACAGCTTTTAATTTTTTAAATATTTTAAGTCCTAAGGTAACTCAAGAAAGACAGGAAGAGAGGTTGTACAAATACAAACCAGAGCCTAAGAGGTCATGCTTAGGATTCCTCTACCCCACTTTTTTTCTAAAAAGAGAAGGCTAAACAGATCACCAAGAGAGAAAGAATAGAAGACAGGTCTTTAAACGATCACTGAGTTGTAGATAACAGCAAATTCAGGACATGGTTTAGTGGTGAACATGGTGATGGTTCATAGCTGGACTTAGTGATCTTGGGGGATTTTCCACCCTTAATGATTCTATGATTTTTTTCACTCTCAAATGCACTGACACCTATTTCAGACTGTTCAGTAATTTAGTCAGTAGCCTCCACAAAGACAATCTGTAAGGATGTTTCATGTGGTGACTTTCTTACAAAATTCCTGCAGCCAGATGACGAAGAGCCCCGCAGGTGCCTCACCTCCCACTGCAGCTGAGCTGCATCAAGAACATTCTGAAGAAACATCTCAACATTCACTATTACTTTCTAAGCAAGAGTTGGTGCAGGTAAGCAGTAACTCATTTTTTAGACTTCAGATGTGATTGTTTTGGATATAAAATCAACATCTTTCTCATTTCACCAAGAAAATCAGTTAGCTGGGCCACTATGATAAATTTGGCACAGATGAGTATGAACAAATTAAATACTTTGGAAAGATAATACCACTGCCACTCCTACAACTGCTCTCAACTCTTCTTCCTTAAGGACATTTATATCCCAACTTCAGGATGGGAGAGCAGTCCTTGAAAAAAAGAGGCACTTCAAGGTAAAATAGTACCATCTAATGAACTATTTTCAATAAACTAATTCTTTTTTAGGTCCAGGTTTTGTGGGCAAAAACTGATCTAAAGCAGAACGCACTGAAATTTTCTGCCTGGGCCAAAACTGGTTTGCTACCAAGGTGGTTTGGTTTATTTATTTAATTTTTTTGACCTTGGTTTGTAGTTGTGGTTTTCTGTTTGGTTTGTGGTTTTGTTTGTGGGAGTTTGTTTGATTTTTTTTTTTAACAGACTTGGGCAGGAGGAAAAAAATATCAAGCTAGAACCTGAAAAACTCATTTATATATTCTTAAACAGGACTTTCTGGATAGGTAGAGTTAACAATAACATTCAGCATTCCTGTTTGCTCAGATTCACCTTAAAGAAGCCATAAGGCTAATCAGAAGATAGAGTTAAATGCAGATCAAGATACTGAAATCTTTCTCTTTCAGGGGTTGATTATTTCCCTACTAGTAATGTATTTCTGTCTCTCCCATCTCCTCAGTTACCCCTCTTTAACCTTTTGTTCCTCATAAGTCCCATCTCAGCATCTTTTCTGGCTGGAATGCACAGAGGGGAAAAGACAAATCATTCAATCTTTCTTGTCTGTTTCTGCTGACAATACATCTTCTCCTTTTCCTCTTACAGATACAATACCTCTTCTTCTAGTTCACATCATGACTATTCTTCATATTACTGTGATCATCCTATTTCAAAACCATCACCATGAAAAATTACCTGTGTTCAGAAAGAAACAAACCTCCCATTCTACACATGCACTGTTTGGTCCTGAGCAATCAAAATAATTTAATCAGTGTTTAGAAAAGAGAAGAAAGTTACTAAATTTCAGAATTAAAGATTCATTTGATTATTGCAATTCCAGCAGATTGCTTCAAGCAATAAATAGTCTTCAGAGGGATGCCATTTACCAAGACAGCTGGGAGGACAAAAATAGATGCAAGTAACCTACTCACATTGTATGTAAAACAGTTGTAACAGAGAGAATGAGGGTAAGACAACATATGTCCATAGAGCTTTCTGTTTCCACAGGCAGAGCAAGTTTGTATTTCTCTCAAAATACATTTTATAAAACACAGTTCTGAAGTGCACGAATACATTTACACAGTATTACCTACCAAAAAGGCTATTTCTGTCTTCAACAACTGTTGTTTTAAAAATATGCAGCATTTGACCCTGTGCCACTGCAGTGACTCTGAATCCTGATGAAAGGATCATACTAACTCTTGCTACGTTGTTTGCAGCATTAAAAGCAAAAAAAAATTTTTGGACATTTGATTGTACGGAAAAATTACTCAGATTTCCAAACCCAGCGATTTTCCACTCAGAATTTTTAGAGAAAAACGAAAACATCTCAAACTTTAACAATTAAAAAATATCAAAAGAGAGTACAATACCTGAAGAAGGTCGCTGAGGTCTAGTAACATGTCTGTGAAAGAAGTCAAGGAATATACATGCTTCTTGAATGCAACAGTATTTCTTAATTTCACTTCATCAGCAAGCCAAAGAAAGGGAAGAAATAAACCCGGGTCAGCTATCAAAGAAACCAAATATGGGTTAGGTCAATTCACCACTTATGCTAACAGCCAACATCCAGTTAATTGTTCAGCTGCCCACAACACCCTGCCAGCACCTGCTGAGTTTACTGCTCACCTTGTCTCTGTGAAGTGAGGGTCTCAAAGAAGAAGCCAAGCACTTGTGTGACCTACAGAACTCACCACATCCTGCAGCCTAGGAAAGACCCAGGTAAGGGGGTCCTCTGCTCTGCTCAGAGCCCACTGCAGTGCTGCATCCAGCACGGGGATCTCAGCACAGGAAGGACACTGAACTGCTGGACAGAGTCCAGAGGAGGCCACCAAGATGATCAGAAGGATGGAGCAGCTCTGCTATGAGGAAAGGCTGAGATATAATTGGGATTGTTCAGTCTGGAAAAGAGAAGGTTTTGGGATGATCTAATTGCTGCCTTCTGGTACCTGAAAGGAGCCTGCAATAAAGATGGAGAAGAGCTTGTAGTGACAGGACAAGGGGGAATGGCTTCAAACTCAGAGTAGGATTAGACTGGATATTGGGAAGAAATTTGTTAGTATGAGGGTGGTGAGGCCCTGGCACAGGTTACCCAGAGAAGCTGTGGATGCTCCATCCCAGGTTCAAGGCCAGGTTGGATGGGGCTTGGAGCAACCTGGACTAGTGGAAGGTGTCCCTGCCCATAGCAGGGGTTGGAATGAGATGATCTTCAAGGTCCTTTGCAACTCAGGCCATTCTATTATTCTGTGGTAACTAAAACCAGTCATAGCATCAAGACAGAATACTCTTACTACACTTAAGAATTTTAAGCATCATCAGACGGAAGAGCAAACTAAGAAAACTGAAGTAAGTTTCTTTTGTTCTCTTCTATGAGGACCCATCAAAGAGCTGGGAAGGGAAAGCTGCTTTGGCTACTCCTTTCCCCAGCCATGCAAATCAGCTGCTACCTTTCAGTTTTCACTTCCTCCACGATATCCTGTGCTGCTGCTGCAAAATATTAGGTCACCATCTACTCATTATGGGCACACTCAGAAAACATAATAGTTAAAAACAAGCCAAACCACCACAAGTTTCCATTAGATTTAACTGAAAGCAAGCACACTTATGAATGCATTGTCTAAACAGCATCAAAAATAGAGAGAGAGGGGGAAAAAAAGGCACCATGAAGCCCAAAGTGCAAAGGTAGCCCTTTTACTGCTGTTAATGAGCACATGCTGGATCTCCTATCAGCTACTCAGGTGTGGCTCTACCTGTTGTAAAAAGCTTCTGGTTTTATTATTAAAAGGAGTGTCAAGGTAAAGTGTGAGAGAAGGGGAGAGAGTGAGAGAGTGAGGCAGGCAAAGAAAACAGGTATGCAGGGCTGTATGTGAGTTTTTGTATGCAGCAATGTGTGAAGAGATCCAGCATTAAATAAAATGCAGAGACATCAGTGTAGTTTGGTGCATACTGTGGTAACATAACTATTAGTGAATGTTCTTTAAGGAAGTCAGAGTAACAGAGTGCACATTTCTCCTAAACATTATCAGCTGTGGAAGGAGAGTAATTCAGATAACGTAATCAGTTTATACATAAACATTTTCCTTGTTAAGAACTTTTATCCTTGAGCATTTCTACCCTTAGTTTGCATTTGAAATTGTATGAATGTACTCCAAATTTGTTACAAAATTTAATACGTTATGTTAATATTATTTGGTGGAAATTAATTTCCACATTAAAAACCACGGCATAGCTGGGTAGTTAATTAGCTGAAAATTCAGTATGGCTCTGAAAAAAGATCAGAAATCCCTTATAGGTAGTATTACGCAAGACATTACAGGAATCTGAAATTTTAACACAGTAAGGAAACTGCTAACAAAAACCATCTGGAAAATACACAGCTTAGAAAGCTACACAGAGAAATACTGAATTCAGTGCAAAAGTTTTGCAAAAGAGAAAATGGAAAAGACTTTAACAATGCCATTGCCAAGGAACCATAATAATTGTCAGCTCATCAAACAGATCTAGGAAGAAATCACTATGCCAATTTTGTGCTCAAGAAATATTCTAAGTCTGAAAATGTTCCCAGCTCATTATTGACTTGAAGTGCTTGATTATTCTATGCCCACCCTGAGATACCGTCCCCAATGAGACAAAGTAAAATTATCATTGTATCTGATAGATCTCACCACAATTTAGGATGAAAACTCCCAAAACACCAAAAGAAAAGCATCTCATCAGTTATTGAGGCACCAGTGTGAGTAACTGAGTGGTCCTAGAGCCTGGAGACAGGAGAAGTCAGAAAGAGCATCAGTGCCAGATGCTAATTCAGATTTTAGGTGAGCCAGAGAGGCGCTTTTCTAACCCAGACATTTCAGTTACAGTCATGAAATCAGTACACAATTCTTCAAGCTCCTCAAACTGGTAAATACGCCTCGGTGGAAAATCTAAACTTACTAACACATTACAAATGCTTAGGCTTTATTACTGTAAGGAAAACAACCCCACCTTTTTGTCCAAGAAGAAACAGAGAGCATGGGATGCATTTATAGTGACACAAGATCAGAGCTAAGGAGCTGGGAAATTCACCAGCAGGGTTCAGAGAGCTCTGAATCAGTTTAGAGCTACCCTGTAGATGCTTTAAAAGTTCCCTTGCTCCTTAGAGAAGTTAGTTCTCATGTCCACCAGAATTCTAAGCAAAGGTCACAGCAAAAATGTGGCACTTCTGGATTTCATTTAAGGTAGCCTCCAGCAATCTCTCTCCCTGCTTACATGTGTAGCTACTACAGCAAAGCAAAAGGGGAAACTTGAGTCATGCACTAGCACTGGGTTGGCCTTTACTAGGAATATTGTGGGCACCATTATCAGCAGGAAGTAGTTGTAAAAACAGGCTGTTGTTTTCAAACTTCTTTTCAGAGCTGGAACAGTTCAGGAGAACGTACAACAACAGCTGAAAACAGCAGATAATACTTAATATGTATTCAAAAATTATACAATCATAAGATAAATATTTTCTTTGAGGCTGGAAGAAAACAATGATCACTTCACATATGGAGACTGCTACCCACATGGAAAAGCTCCTGAAGGGATGGAAAGCTACTGGTACTGTAGATATACCCATGCAAATAACAGGGCACAAGGGGACTTAGGTTATAAATGTGCCCAAATTTGAAAAAAAAACTGAAAAGAAAAAGCATTAACAGTTTTAACTGCTTTTCCTTTGCTATTAATTCTTTAAGCAAGTTTCACCAAGGTATGCAACTGACTGTCCATCACTAGAAATGTCTAAATGACTAAATCAAGATGAGATAAATCTAAAAGCATTATTTCAAAAAATTAAATTCAAGGGAACCCTTTGGCCAACATGATGCAAAAGGTCAGACAGAGTGGCCAAAATGTTCCTTTTCTGCCTTTATAATCCAAAAATCTGTGGATAGCATGAGAGCTCCATGATTCATAGCAATAATGACCTCATTCTCAGCACCAGAGAAAACAAAAGTTCATGAAGAAATGAATAGTACCGGAAACCTAAAACCCAAACTACCAAAACAATCATGCATTTGTACTTCAGAGAGACCTATATTTTACATATTACAGCAATCCTAAAGTACTCATGCAGCAAAATCCCCCTGATTTTCAATAATAACATCTAGCAGGAGGCAAACCTGCCATTTGCAGGAATAAATTGTGCAAGATGCTGCTAAAATAACAACTATCATTTACAATAAATTTGTTACCCCCTCCTAAAAAAATCTTTAAAAAATTAAAATCTTTAGTGTCTGACAATCTACAATAATCAGGAAACCTTCAGATTATTTCATGCTACTGTTTCAATTCTTCCACTGTGTAGGAGGTCATATCTGGGAGACACAGGCCCGCATTAAGAAGCAGGGAGAAGACAAAGGGCATAGTATTTATTTTAGTTAGTTACTTTTTTGTAAGTTACCCTTGGAACATTTTTTACTGATTTTTACAAGCTTACTACAAAAGCAGCCATACCATGGAAGGAGGACTAGTGCCAAGGAACTGTGACTGCAAGCCACTCAGCAGAAATTTGACATCCATAAAAGTCCTGCTGACTGTAATGAAGTGTCACCTTTATTCAGCTTAAGCTAAAATGCTTTCTGTTTCTCACAACAACTAAAACCAGATCCATTAAATATATAAAATATTTAAACATAATCTCACGTTCTGTACTGAACAGCAGCGATTCGGCTGGTTGCAAGTAAAAAAGCAAAGCTTAATAAGAAACATGTCTGAAAAGAAAAATAAAAATCTGAATATTAAAACAAATTTTTCTCAAGTTCTTAATGGAAAGAAATATTTGCAATTTCAGTGTCAGGGCTCTGGATAAACTAAATAACAAATGGGAACTTCCCAGAAGCACTTTCTTTAACAAACACATGGAGATAAGAGAAAAGGGAGGGTGAACACAGAATTGGGGTTGTACCAGGGTAAAAAACCAGTGATAGCATTTGGCTGGCCCAGACCCCAGTTTTCAACCTTTCAGATCAACACCCAATTCACAATCTTCCCCTTCCATAATTTCAAACCCCATATGATTTCTGATTATCTGACTTATCAGGGTTGTACCTCTGCTGCTTTACAAACTTTCACCATTTTAATTAACCATTAATTGAGACTGACTGACAACGCTAATTGTTTAAAGTAAACATTTCTCTTTCCAATGACACCAAACTAAAACAATTAGAAAATAATACCCAAACTCAATTCTTTTGTAGAAAACTCATTTCTGACAACTCTAGTGAAAGCTTTGCCTTGAGGCTGAATCCCCTAAGAGCCAGCTTCCAAAATGTCTTCAGTCTCCAATTTTGCCTCTGCAAAGTCCCTGCAGCACAGCCTGCACTCGAGTACACAAATACAAACAGCTTAACAAATGAAACTGCTAAGCACAAATGCTGTTTTTAGAAAACGCAATCTTTATTTATGTGTAGATTAATGCATGATAAAAAAAGAACTGCGTTTTGGTCTAAGGGTTTTTTTTTCTTTGAACACAGCTGTATGACTGTGTTTCATAAAAACGCATTGCTCTAAATTCTGTATTCTAAAATCCCCAATTTGAAAACAAAAAGCAGTGCCCCACTCCTTCCCCAGGTCTATCAGGACGTTTCTGCAGGAGTTCTCTTCCAGCATGTGCAGCCCCACCACCTGCACTGCTAAGGCAAAGCCAGCAGCAGCAATTCAGCATTGTGGAAGCCCCAGGCAGATCAAAGCACAGAGAAGCATTTGGGGCTGCATTCAGCCTGGCATTCAGCCTGGCTGATTCCCTGGCATTACCTGGAAGGTTACAAGTGGGGCTTTCTGCTCACCTAACACCTGAACAGCCTTTGACACCGGCTCTCCCCACCTGCATCTCCAGCAGCTGCAGGCAGATCTGTGCTGCTGCACACGGGAGGGATACAAGGCCTGCGAGCTACATCAACCTCCAGACTCCAACACATGCACAGTTCACTCTTTCCTAAATTACTGCTCCAGCTTTTCTCAGGAATTGTCTTTGGAGTCATTTCCAAAGCACCCAGGCTGGCTGGATACGCAGTGAGTGTTCAGCACTTCTGAAAATGCTGCCCTTGGAGAACATGGTCTTCAAAGGACTGGGGCTAAGCTGTGCTCCCAGTGTTACTGACTTCAAGTAAAAAACCTGCTTTGTGGGGTAGTGCCAAGTATTTACACAGCCACATGTAAATTTATAAATTTAAAACAGAAAAAAAAAAGTAAAAAATACATTTCTTGTCTCAGAATGCTTGTACAGTCAACTTGCAATTATACAGGGTATCAGAGGGATAAAATATGCAAAGAATATCCATACTAAGCCCCTGAAAGATTAATCTAGTTAGTATATTTGCTTAGGGAAAAGAAAATTTAAGCATAGAATGAAAATGTAAATATTAATTTAAAAGTTCTGAGAGACATGAGGTTAATCTTCAACTTGAATGATGTGGCCATGTATAAATAACAGTTGGCTATATTCAAACAACAAAAAGTCTCCAAACAAGAAAGAGAGACCCTGTCCCCTGAACAGTAAATTGAACAAGCACTGGTGAGGGAAAACAAGAGAGGTTGCTAGGAGAAGCAAGGTTTAAGGAAGAACTTAAAAGAAGAGCAGGGCTGGCAGATGAGAATGGGAGAGAGGCAGCAGGGAAGGAGCAAAGCTCAAGCTGCAAGGGTACAAAGAAACCAGAATAAATTGTAAAATCACTGCAGAAAACACAAGCAGCTATGAAAGTGCACAGTCCAAAAATCTGCACACAGTGACAATTTGATAATAAAGTGGGCTTTCACAAAGAAGCTGGGAAGGAGGACATTGATAGTAAAGATTTAAGGAAATGTAAAGGAGTTCAGTTCTCTCTCTTTTCTGTGTGTACAAAGTCTGTAAAGGTTATGACTCTTGTACCAACAGTGAAAGAAAAGTTCCAAAGAAGTCAGAGGTGCAGACTTAGAAGAACTATTCTGAGATGGCTCTCAAGTATACAGCACAGCAGTAATGCACACTTTTGGAAACATGAAGCAGCTGGCCGAGAGAAGCAGCAGAGGAAAATCACTGCCTGCTCAGAGGTAGCAGAGGAACACTAGCAGAATCATGAGCCTGACACTGCTTTTTCAGAAAGCTCCAAATGTAAGAGTTTGGAAATATGTAAAAATATTAAAAGAAAAAAAAAAACCACCAAAATAACAACCTGCCATAACTAGCTTGATTGCAGTTCATTACCACCTCCTCCCCATGGCTGCTATTTGTGCAGCAACATAGCAAACCAGCCAAAGAAACTGTCTAAAATTAACATGTTTTTTTCTTTTTTTTTTCTTTCCCTGTTTTCAACTGGATTAACTCCCCAGCAGTTCACATGCAACTGCATAAACACCTGGGCTGATAGAAGGCAGGGCATGGACTGAGGGAGGACTGAGAAAGCAAGGCCAAAGCAAGATAACTTCTGTCTGAGGCTGTGCCAGCTCACAGTGCCTTAAAGCATTCTCCAAAACTAGAGCTTGAGACAATCTCTCTGTCACCCATCCCAGCTTCTCAAATTTCTCTTTAAAGTTTGCAGTTTTCCCCAGCTTGTTCCAAAACACAAAGACCTACCTTATCTGAAAGAGAAGCCTTAAAACAAGTAAGGAGAAAAAACAAGTAAGCAGTTACTGCAGAGTAACTGCTTTATAACAACCCAAAATGTTATAAAATGGGTAACAAATACATATAATACATATAATAAATACAAACACAGTTCCTGTGTGAGTTGTCACAGTACCACTCTGGTTTTACCAGAGTAAGCACTCACCTGTACTTCTTAAAAAAAGTGCTCAATTTGATCAGAGTAAAATCAAATTCTGTGGACACAGAATGTTTTACATTTCCCATGCCAGAAGCCAAGTGTTATATCTTAGCTTTATACCCATACTGAGGCAAATGCACTGCTATTCAGTGCTGCTGGGTGAATTATCTCAGCAGACCTTTGCTGGGATGGGAGCATGGCAGCATTGTCACCGCACTGGGCCACGCACACAAACTCAGATGCTGCTTTCCTTCCTGCCAGGATCAGTGGACATGATTTATCCAGGCATGGGCATGATCTAATATCATACACATAAAACACTGTCACTCATTGACAAAAAAAAAAAAAAAAAATTAAAAAAAAAAAAAAATTAAAAAAAATCTGACACTAGAGCCTTTGTTTTAAGAGAAAATATGGTTTCAAAAGGAATGAATTGCATCCTTGCCCTTCTGAGGCTGCTGGCTCCTTATTTGCCTTTGGTGGGAAGTACAACAATGAGATGTGTTAAATTTCCCACTCTCAAAGGCCTTTAGGAGAGCCATCTCTGCATATATCACATAACAATGACAAACCCTTCTCTATCAGATGCCCACAGGCACACGCCTGGGAAACCTCTCATTACCTGAACTGCACCAAAGGGAGCCCTTGTGTTCTGGAAGTGGGCACTACAGGAATACCCTTCCCCCTAATGGTGTATTCCTGCCCATCAGAAAACCTCACCTGGGCAGGTGGAAGAGCTCTCTGTGTTCTCACCCTCCCTCACACCCACAGCACACCACTGGGAAAATGTCAGGTGGAATGGCTCCATGGATGGCTGGCTCTCTCTTGGGACATGGGTGGAGCAATGCTTCCACAGATGCTACCAAAATGTTAATTACTATTCCTGCAGTAATCAAAGCTCGATTAAAGGCATTACAGTAACTCACAGCAATTTCCCCAATCACCTGTGCAGGACGAGCTCACCAGCAGTGCTTGAAGTCAGGACAACACCCCACTTTGACAGTGGCTGAACTCCTCAAAGCAGCCTGGTTTAGGTATTATCAGTAAAATGAATACAAATGAAGCTAAAACGATGCACTGCATCGGTGGGTTGAAAAATCCTCAGCCCCATGCTTTCAACTTAAGAAATGCCTACACTAAACCTAAAAAAAGAATTACTGCATGTTCGCTGTAGCAGAAAACTACGTAAGTCATAACAGCACTGAGGTATGCTGAATTTGGATTTTATTACAGAGTTCATAAATAGCAGCATATCTCAAATAAAGCATTTTACAAAATTATATAATAATGCATCTTGCACTTTAGAGTACCACTGGAAGAGTGTTCAAGGGAGGTTTATTTGGCAGTAGGAGAGTAGAAAACTCAAATTACCTCCTTGGACAGCTACCCAGGTATCTTGAGATATGATAACAGACAGAAACAGTGAGTTAGCACATCTGAAGTTACCAACCTGTGGACAAGATGCAATATGCAAACATGTCTTCACTTCTGCTTCCCAGCAATGCACAAGTGAGAGATTGCCTTTAGCTGCCACTGGCAGGGTAAGAAGATACTTTCACTGATCCTTTCTGTTCAGCCCAACTGAGCAGAGCTCAGTTAAGAGCTAAAAAAAAAACCCCAAAAGAACTGCACCAGCTTTTCTGACTTTCAAAATATCAAATACTAATTTAAAATACCTTTCAGGGCTAGGGACAAGTGATGCATCATACCTTGAAATGAATACAATTCTCAACATGACACATTCTCTTCAAGGACCTAATATACTGGATTTTAAAGTTAAAACAAATTTATGTCTCAAAAGGTTGTCTCTAGAACAAGATTAAATTTGGTCCTTGAACAAGCATAATAGAGCAGGTAGAGGGAGGAGTTTGCATATCTGAGATTTTAAAGGCAGCTAACTTTTCAGAGTTCAATTACTAGAATAAATCTTTGAGGTGATCTATTAAACAGGGAAAATACAGTCACAGGCATTTGATACACTTGGTATTTTATCTACACAAAAGGATGGCAAACAAATGCTTCCCTTTGGGAATCTATCTTTCCCAAGAAATTGAAAGGCATAACCCAGAGGGACCCTTGGCTGTGCCTCAGGACTCTGGATTTCTGTTTCCATTTTTGCCACTGCCTGACAAAAAACATTCTATCCTTTTTATAATGAAGATAACAGTTTCCCCTTCCTTGGTAAAATGGTCTGAAATATCCTGATTATCTTACTAATATAATACACCTTTTTGACTCTGGGGTTCCCAAGTCTCCCCAAAAGGTCACAGAAACAAGCTTTCAAATGTATTTCAGCTATAATACCCCAGCAGGTGACTAACTTTATGGGCGAAAATTCTTTTTCAGACCAACTCCCAGCCTTTGAAAGACCCAAGCTACATCCTTTCTATGCAAATCAACAAAGAAATTTGTCCCCCTGTGCAAAACATGCAAAAGGGTTTAGCAGCTAAGAGACATCCTGAACTTCTTACAATAGAGATGCAAGAGATATCACAGATTCATTCCCCCCTTTCAAGTATGACAGTCCTAATTTTCATGCATCTATTATCCAACATACATAGCTAAGAACCTCCTACAATAACTTTAAAATCCATTATTCAGTTTAATATTTAATTCGATTTTACACAAATTTGCTCTAAAATCACTTTATAAGCACACATATCAATTTTCAGTGTTAAAAAAAAAGATATAGCGAGTGTCAACACCTTTGTAATTGGTTACACATCTTTATGAAGGGATCATTAAGGATAAAGGAAAACCCTTTACTGGGGGAAGACATGTGGGGAGAACAGGGGTTAGGAAGAAGACAGAATGCCCACACTGATATCCTACTGAAAACTTGGGTATTCAGTAAGCAATCTGGTACAATTCACTTGTCAAAGACATTGGAATTCTGTTGGCATTGCTGTCAATATTTCTTCCACTTAGGTAGGAGCTCTCGAAGCATCTCAAGACAATGTTGCACAGCATCAGTTAGTGAACATACTGAAGTTAATTTACTTGCAAATGGTATTTCTCATATTCTTATAAGTTAATAACTTCCATTAAATAGCTTTAATCAAGTTGGAAAATAAGGTATTTTCCTGAAGTGTCATTTTAAACTTTTATCCTTTTATTATCTTCTTTTGAATGCTGTAGCAGTGGCAAGCACTTATCTCACGTCTCTCTTACAGCACAGAGACTGCTCTGTCATTATCAGTTTTTAAGAAGCTGTAAACTTATCTCAGCGGCTGGAATTCTTCATGAGGGAAAGCAAAAAAAAAAAAAGTCAGTAATGATGTACATATCATCTGCCTCTGGGAAAATAAAAACTGCCAGTGATATGCTGGGAAAGAGCTCCTTAGACGCCTTTCACGGTGTCTTGCAGTAGTTTTATTGTAACCCAGCAGTGTGATTTCAAATAACATTATCCAGCATGCTGATGGCAAGCTCCTAAAATACAGCTCTGCTCTGAACAACAACTGAGAATGCTATTGTGAGTCTCATGTTTACAGCTGCTCACTGATTGTGTCATATTTGCAAAGCTTTCAAGAAAAATGATCATTTTTTTCTCACCACCGAGATTTATAAATTCAGCCTAGAATTTTGCTAACAAGCTCAGTGCAATACCAGAGCTAGTGCAGAACTTGCTCCTCTTGGAAATTTTGGCTAAAAATTCCAATGTATTTAGCCAATATACTTGGAAAAGTATAGTCTAGTGTCTTAGAAAAATTAAATAGAAAGCAGTATGTACAACAGGGCTCCTACATTATGGCAGGCAGCAGTAAGAGGTATGGCTGCACACAGGACACAAAAATACCTACATCTTGATGAACAAGTCATTTTGCTTCCCTTCTATGCCTCAGTTTCTCCAATCAGAAGATGAGAATACTGACCTTCTCCACGAAACACTATAAATTCTATACCTCCACCAACAGGAACCTCAGCTGGGAGGAGGCAAATTGGAACTACAGTCCTACTGCCACAACTGTTTATGCATTAGATCAAGAGAGTAATATATAATTAATATATTTGTAAAAAAAGAATCACACAGGAGTAACCTTAAAGAAAGGAGCTGAACTAAGTACACCCCCTCTCTGAGCTTGGCCATTCACCTACAAAAGACTCCACTCGTTTGGCCTCACAATTCTCATGTTTCAGATGGCACAGCAACAATAGCTTCAAAAGGAGAATGGGCAGTATTCGGCCCTGACTCCCCTCTCAGCTTTTAACTCCCCTTCCAGAAGTGAATCTGGGGTTTGTGCAAGCCAGGAACAGGCTTTAGTCACCAGTACTTTAAAAACACCTGAAATTAGAATGATAAGCACCTGCTGTGTTGCCCATCAGAAAACAGCTCCAGACTCTGAGCAAAGAGTCTCCAGGCAGAGCACCAGCCAAAAACCCTGCTGTGTGCACAGACACAGCTCAGCTGCACCCCTGTGCAAAGTGTCACCTACCCAGCAGTCTTACATGGCCCCCAACCAACAGCAGCAGCTCAGGGACACTGGCACTGCAATGGAAGCTGCTCACTGTGTCTTCAGCAAAGCTGGACACGTGGTCTGCCACGCTGTTCTTAAAGCCAAGTTGTTGAGACATCATGGCCTGGCTTGCTGGACTAGGCAAGCATTAAACTGGCTGGACTGCCAGGTCTGAAGGGCTGTGATTAACAGTACAAAGTCCAATTAGCAGACAGCTGCTGCAGGCATCCCCCGAGGACAATGCTGTCCCCATCAGCAGAGACACAGGGAGGCAGAGGCACCCCAGGCAGGTATGCACATGGCACCAAGCCGGGCAAGCAGCCCTGCAGCACTGGGTGGGGCTGCACTCAGAGGGATCTTAGGAGACTGCAGAACTGAGCTGACAGGAGCTGCATCTTTCAACTTCCTAAAAAGCCTCACACACAGAGCTACAGTACAGGCTGGGGCTGACCAGGGAAAGAACAGCTGGCACAAAGAAGCTGGAAGTCACCACAGAAAAAAGCTGAGCAGCAGCCAGCAGTGGGCTCTTGCACTGAGAAAGGCCAAACAGGTACTGAGTTGTGTTAGCAAAAGTGCAGCCAGCAGTGCAGGGAAGCCAGCCTACTGACCACCAACGAGGCTGCTGCACCTGGGACAGCCTTGGTCACATCTGGGTTCTCAAGTACAACATCACAGTGATGCTGACATGGTTGAGGGCTGGAACTCGTGATTTACAAGGAAAAGCTGAGAGAGTCAGGCTTGTCAGCCTGGTTTTAGGGGACACCTAACACTGTCTGCCTAATGAGAGGGTACAGAGAATACGGAGCCAAATTCCTCTCAGAAGCAAATTGTAGCAAGAAAAAATATGTTTACATATTGGGGAAAAAACCCCTTTGGCGTGATGATAGTAATGACCAGAGAGAACATGATACGTCCATTGCTAAAGACAACCAACATTCAACCAGAGCAGGGCTTCAGGAATCTACTGAGGATGTAAGCAGGGAGTGGAGAAATTACTTCCATAGGCCCCTTCTAATCTAAATTATTCTACAATCCTGCATAGGGCACAGGCTTTTCTACATATTTCATCACTTTCAGATACTTTACCTATAAAAACATTTCCCTGTATCACACCTGACTGCTGTAGAAAGTGGAAAATACACAGTATTGTCTTTCACTCCACCCTACAGACTGTTACTAGGAAGGACTGTTGCAATGACACACTTCTGTCAAGCTATATTTTGAAGCTTCCTTTTTTGATGTTGCCCTCCTGTTGTGGATACCACCTCTCAGCCAATGTTCTCAGCTCCTGATGGTGCTCCCAAATTCTCCAGCTGAAACAGGAGGAAAGTGATCAGTTCACAGCTCTGCTGGGAGGGCTGCCAACATTATCAGCAGAAATCAAGGACTGGAGCATTCTCTTGTTTCACCACTGAATGACTGTGAGAAACAGCTGAGACACTGAAGCAACCCATTCGAAGTCTGAGGAATGAGAACAGCAGCAGTCAATACTGGAGTTGCTTTCCTCTGCCACAGGGAGAGCTTAGAGTCAGGGTGAATGATAATAAATATGAAACCGAACATTGACAAAAAACATTCTTCAATTGAAAAACTATAATCTGAATATGCACTGGAAATAATTGTTGGCAATGAACTGGGTCCTCCAGATGTGAGGAGAATGCAGTGATCTGGGAGTCCTTCAGAGACAGCAGCACAGATGCAGTCCATCTGGTGCATCCTCTAGAAGACTGATCCTTTAAGGACCAGGACTTTTCAAATGGAAAAGAAAATTCAGCTTAGATTCTGCAGAAGTTAAAAGCGATCACATGGGAAAACCAAACTTTGAACTCCAGATAAGTACAAATTGAATGTTCTCTGATCCCAGGTACCAAGCGAGAGGCAGCAGCTGAAACATCCTGATGTCTCTTTAAAAGAAGCCTTCCTCAGTAATGACTAAAAATTATTTTGCATTTCTTTCTTCGTCTCCCTGGAGATCAAGGATGGATGGTCCACTGGTGATTTCAATGGCAAATTTCAAAAGAAATAGTCTCAATTCAGACAGTCCAGCTCTTTTGCCCAAAAGCAAGAGTCACAGAAAATCATCTATAATATTACAGCCTTCAGAGCTGATAGGCAGAACTGCATTACTCTGAAGCCATGGATTCATTAAGGAAAGAGAAAAAGTATATTTTTAATGCAAATTAACTAGAACAGGGCAAAATCCTTGCAAAGTGAAAGCACGGTGGTGCTTTCTCAGAAACAGTCAGGTTCAGGTAACCTCTCAAATCTTCTGCAGTCTAATTTGAAACACCAGCTCCTTGTTTGCCCTAGAGTTGTGCCACACATTACAGCACTGAAATGACAAAACCAACTTTGTTTTCCCTTGGAAGCTGCAAGGCCACTACAGGCACAATAAAATGTTTAAAAGACCAACTGCAGAAGGAAAAATACTGTAAAACAGATATGGTGAGAATTTCTCCTGACAATAAGACAGAGGCAATGTCTGGAGTTCTGGTTTTTATGTAATAAGGGCTTTTCCATTTTGGTTAGTACATGTCATGTTGCTGAATATGCATTTACAGTAAATAAGTTTTCTCTCCAGATTAAAAATACTATAGCCCAGTAGAAGCTACATTCTATTTTTTGTCCACACTAAAAGGCTTCTTTCTTTCAGTCTATCTCCCCTCTTGTATCTCCCCTTTTTCAAAATTTGCTTTCCATTATGACATACGACAACATAAAATATATTGTTCACTATTCCTCCTTGCTTATTAACACAAAAGGAATCTGAAGAACACTCAGATTTCTACTCCCTGCCAAGGCATAAGCCAAGACTTTATTTTTGGGAGCCAAGCTGCTCCTTCGTTGAAGAAACAGCAATATATCTCCATTTAAAAAATACTGATTAGCAAATCTCATAGCACTTTACTAACATATGCAGTCAAAACATCACTGAGACTACTGCATTTCTCTCAAACTGGAAGGATGTTGAAAACTTAAATGATTCACTTACAGCTGATCTAAAGATGAGAGCTCTGCAATTTATGTTTTATTGTCAAATGTTTAAAGGATTAAATCTAAATAAAATACACAATACACAAGCTTCAAAGCACACGTTATCTTTAACATCTTATTTCCAATTAGCAAGTCAAAATAAAGAAGACATGGGGAACATCTGGCTTCAAAAGAAAAGCTCTGGAAAAAATCAAGATTTTGGTTCTTTTGGGCCTCATTTACGGCTGCTATTTTCCCAGACTCTTGAAACTGGATAAGATGGAAAGATTATTCTCTCTCTCAAAGAGGGGAAAATAGCAGACATACCACCATGTGATTGAGTATTACATCATTCATACTTGCAACAATACTGAGCCAGTCTGGCAGTTGAACTGAAAAGACATTTTCTTTTGCCTTCGAGGAAGGACATGGACTTGCCATAAAGGCAGATGAACAGGGAAAAGTTAGAAAAGGCTCAGCTCACCATTGTACTTGGCATGAATTACAAAATGCTGAAAGTGTTTCATTGAGAAGCAATTCCAGCATGAGGTTTGTGTATGAAAACTACATCATGCAAACAAAATCCTAGTGACAAACATCTAAAGGAAAGAAAACAGCTCTTTAGAAGGACCTTTACCCATTTTTAAAAGGCTTATACTTTATTAGGATGTAAAGAATCATTATCAAGACCACTTTCAAGATATAAGGCGGGGTCAGGTGTGAGAATGAATCCTGTTTTTACAAAACAAATTTGACAGGTAATATTGTTTCTCTGATATACCTTCACTTTGTTCTTAAGACATCAAAAACTGCAAGAGAGAAAAATCTGCATGAGACTTAAGAATAGGATGAAAAGTGGACACAATTTGAGAAAACTTCAAGCTAAAATATTTGCAGATAGCAAGCACAGAAGGGCTTATAGGTCTCAACGCACTGGCTTTTGTTCACCCTATTTTGCATTACTGATCTTAATTAATCTAATAAAATGACTTCGTGTTCTGAGGCAGCATTCTTACTGCATTAAAATTCAAATACACAATCTTCTATTTTAATGAAAGAGAGCATTTAATTTTCTAATTGACTTTTAAAGCATTAAAATGCATAAAATATTAGTGATGGCTACAACCAGGAATATTTTTCAGTGTCTGAATCAAAAATATCAACCATAATTGATCATGTTTGCTATCAGGATTTATTTAAACAAAGCATCAGGTAATGCTTTCTTTTTTTTTTTTTCCTCTTTAAGAGGGGCACAGCCATCCAGGGAAGGAAGGGGATGCATCTCCTCCTCATCCCACACCATGTCCAGCATATCCCCTGACAAAAGCAAGAATGTGCTGCACAATGACCAACTGTACCCCACTGTTTTTATTTAGCTGGTGTTAGCAACATATTAGCTCCCATCAGGTCAAAACACCACCCAGTTATAATTCTGGTTTTGCTGACATAAGCCCCAAATTTCAGATGCAGAGATAAACCGTATTAAGCTGAGAGCCAACCTAATTATTTCCTCTTTTAAACAAGCTTTAAGAAGATTGTTAAATATTTATTTTCCCAAGCATGCAAGGATCACTGAAGGTCAAAGACATCAGAGGTGTGATCCCTTCCTTATCGTCCCTCCTTTGTATTTATTTCCCTGGAAGGAGGCCTCCTGCCATCACACTCCCCTCCCTTCATCCATCACCCAGACCTCATCCTGACATTGTTCCCTGGTTATTCCCCATGCCTCTGCCACCAGCTTTCAGCTTCACCCCTCTCAGTGCTGCCAGTGAGGGCTGTCCCTTGTATTTCTACCCCAGAACTACTGATGCCTTTGTATCTCTCACTCCCTGCTTCGGTTCTTTCCTTGTTTCACCTGTACCATGAGAATGTCTCATCAGTTCAGACACCCCAAACTGGAGCCTAATTACTAAGAGGACAGACCATGCAATTCACTTCATTAATTATTATTTTTCATGCAATTCACTTCATTAATTATTATTTTTATGCATGCAATAACAGACGAGTATTGCACACATTAAAAATCTGGCTCAGATGCTTCTGCTGTAAGTACTTCTGGCTTACACAAGGCCTGACATGGTGATGGAGCAAACATTTCTCCTACCCACACATCATGTAATTCAAGCCCACAGTGACAAAGGCTTCAGTGAACCTACTCCAAAAGCCTTAATTTCAAAAGGCAACAGTGATTCTTGTTTGTCCCAACACATGAAGGTAAGATGGGCAAGGGCAAAGGACCTCCAGAATTAAAACAATGTAGGTGCAGCAGCTCTCCTGACTGGAAACTCCAAGGTTTTCAGCAGTCATAGAACATCCTGAGTTCAAAAGGACCCACAAGAATCATCAAAGTCCAACTCCTGACCCTGCACAGGACACCTCAAGAATCACACCATATGTCCAAGAGCATGGTCCAAATGTCTCTTGAGCTCTTTCAGGCTTTGTGCTGCGATCACTTCCTGGGGGAGTTGCTCCAGAGCCCAACCACCCTCTGGGTGAAGAACCTTTTCCTGACATCCAACCTAAACCTCTCCTGACACAGCTTTAGGACATTCCCTTGGGTCCTGTCACTGATCACCACAGAAAAGACATCAGTGCCTGCCCCTCCTCTTCCACCCACGAGGAAGTTACAGGCTGCAATCCTGTAACTTCTCTGCCTCTGCCTCCTCTTTTCCAGGCTGAACAACCCACACGACCTCGGCTGCCCCTTCTGATGGCCTCCCTCATGGCCCTTCACCATCCTCATGACCCTCCTTTGGACACTCTAACAATTTAATATCTTTTTGATCTTGTGGTGCCCAAAACTGCACCCAGGACTGGAGGTGAGGCCACCCCAGTGCTGTGCTTTGAGAAAAAACTGCCCAGAGAGAGACTTGAAACACTCTGCTCTGTAAAGCCATAAAGTATTTCTGCAGACAGATTTCAACAGAGTATTATTTTGACCTCTACTGTTCAAAATTTCCCTTAAATGAGGAAAACAAAACTATCAACACCAGCCAAAATCTGTAATCTTGATAGGCCATCTTGTGACCCTGTCCCCTTCTCCATCTCTGCAGATGGTTTGTTTAATGCTGCATTATGGAAAAGCTGACAATTTGAGCCACCTGCTGTGCACCAACATCCTGAAAGGAAAAAAGTTGGTCACCCCTCTACACAAAAGCTGGTGAGAATTTCATCAGTGAATTTAATGGGGCATGATCAGGTCTCCCCTTGGCTGGACCAAAGGTCAAGCTCTATTTTATCCAGTTAGTAACAAGTGAACAGCCAATTTTCAGAGTGTGCAGTTCTTAAACAAAACATTAGCCTGAGCACACACATATGCGTGCAAAATTGCAGTCCTCCTGCTTCTTTTGGATGATATATTTAGAAATCCTATTAGCTGGAGAGATCAACATTCTTATCTGAATTTCCAGGATGCTGTAACATGCAAAATTAGAGCAGCTCTCTTAAGTGGGTCAATTATCACTACTGCACTTACAGCAGCTTTTCCCCTCCCTCCCTGCAGCATCCGTAATGGGCATTTAGCACAAGGATTTAAACAGTCAGATGTTGAGTTGACACACACCACAATGTAAAGTTCCCTTCCCCTTTTATATTTTCAGAACCCGAAAGGAACAAAGGAAATCACCCAAGTACAGAATCTCCACAGTAAAATTGCAGTCTCCCAGAGCAGGGCACCCCGCAGGATAATTCCAGGCAGCAATCACACTCGCTGTTTTCCTGCCACCTCTGAGTCAGGCACAAGGAAGGTTTATGGCTTTCCCCTCCAAGGGATTGGAGCAGGACCTGAGGGCCACTAAGCACGTCCCCAGACTTGTCCCCCAGGGTGCAGGGCCACACAACCAGTTTGAAAGGCTTCAGGTTATTATCTCCTCAAGAAGGAATTCTCTTTAAAAAACACTGCAAACCACCAGACACAAGTGGAGCAATTCAAGTACCCAGCACCACTTCAGGGGCTACAAAGACATCCAGAGGACCTACGGAAACGCAGGCTCTCCTGCAACACCACTGGAGGCCAGGTGAGATATCTGAGAGGCTCCCTCTGCCTCACTGTCCCACTGCTGCCCACCCATGAGCAGCCCTGGCAGTAGGGGGATGCAGCAGGGAAGAGGAGAGAGCCACAGAGTGGAATATAAGATGTCAGTGACCACATGGAAAGGAAAATTTTATTTTCCCACCAACTGGAAACGTGAAACGCGTCATTCTCTCAGCACCACGCTTGCTATATACATATCTCTTTATAGGGGAAAAAAAATGTGTGAGGCAGCAGTGCAAGTGAAAGATGATATGATTCTCCTCCATTCCATGGAAAAGCAGACTGGATATGCAGGCTTCAGCTCATGAGCCATGCTGTTGAAATTCAACAGGTCCAGCCCTGGCGGGAGGAGAGGGTGATGGGGAGAAATTAAGGCGCAGAAATTAAATTTCTGTTGCTGTCCCTGCCTGCCCTCTTCCCTACATCTCCAGCATTTTCTCGTGTGGTACTAAATAGGAATGATCACAAAAGCCAAGCATTACCAAACACCTAACTCTTTGGAAATCTATGCAAATAACATGGGGCAACAACAGTCACACCCTATTTAAGGCAGCAATTTTTTCTTAATATATGAAACTCTTCCAGCTAAAATCCATCTGCTCAAAAACACAGCAAATTTAAAACTTCATTTTGAAATTAAGTGAACAAGGCTTTTGCAAGCCTTCAAGTCCAAGCAAATGCTTCATTAGGAAACATTTCTTCACCAAGAACGTGGTCAAACACTGGAACAGGCTTCCTAGAGAGGTGGTTGAAGCCCTCAGTGCTTAAGAAGCATTTGGAAAATGCCCTTAACAACATGGTATAGCTTTGGTCAGCCCTGAATTGGTCAAGCAGTTGGACTGGATGATCACTGTAGGTCAGTTCCAACTGAAAATATTCTGTTCAACTTACTATGAAGTAAGATCTTGGTGTCTTTTACACGCAGTGAAATGAAGTAATTTGCTTCAGTAAATATTATATATATATTAACTGTGCAATTTAAAATCCATTCTTATTCTTTTATGTCCTTGTCATACTCCACACTTGAACAAAACACATTTTCAATGCAACAGCAGTTAATAAAAAAAAAGTAAAAGGTCAGTTACTAAAAAGAAAGTCCTTAACCAGAGAGAAGTAGAAAGTGGATTTATTAACCTCCCTAACCACAGCTTTAAAGTTTCTTGATTAAAGCCTAATTTCAAAAGTTAACTTTTTAATCAGGAACACTAGGGCCTGCTGGCTCCAGGAAGTTTTAGTAGAGGTCAAAAGATTGCTGGAGATCTAATTTTTCATTTCTAATAAAAAGGGAAGTCTTGCCCTTTTCCTTGCAAAGACAGACCTTGAAGTGTTAGCAGAGAAACAAAGAATGTATCCATCAAAGGTTCTCATGGCGAGGCTGCACAAAGCTTCCCAAGACAGCACGGAACTGACAGAGCTGCTAACGCTCAAGAGGAAATTAGCTGAACTCCTCTTGCAAAGACCAACATGGCACAAAAGCCCAGTAGCTGCTGCCTGACCACGGATTAAAGAGAGCAGTTCCTCACTCCGTAACAGATTTTGTGGGTAACTCTGAATGTGTCACTTAGCCTCAGTTCTGCACCTGGAAATGAAGATAAATACTCCCAACTTCCCTTTCTGTGACATGAAAATAAACACATTAAACCAGGAGACTTTCAAATAGCTTGGCAATAAAGTACAAGCACTGCAGACAGATAGGAAATAACAAAGTGCTGCCCCATTCAGCTGCCCAGCTTTTTCCCAAACCCTTCTTGCCTGCTGGGATCCGGCAATGCCTTCGTGATCTTCCCTCAGACAAAAGGGAGGTTCACAGGGCAGAGGAAGCCAGGGAGGAAAAGCTCCTTATGCTTTCCCACCCAGCTCAAGTTTACATCTAAAAGACTTCAAGGCACCAAATGATCTCCTGGCAGCCCTCTGCTCCCAACGCCCAAACCAAAGAGATTGTTTTTCTTATACATTTATCAGAAATGCTCTTTTGCAAGCAGCTCAGGAGAGAGGACTCACTTGGCTGCCTTGGCCCGACCTCAGGAGGATCCCACCTCTGTCCTCTGACCACAAAAAGCCACCGAAGACCCCCTAATAACTCAACCTCAGTCTCAGAGGCTGCCCAGCTCAGAGCCCCCCATCACTGAGACTGATCAGCTCTACTGGAGGGAGAAAAAACTGCCCTGAATTTACCTTCAGAGGCAAACAGAGGGATATTTACACAAGATAGCTGGTGAGGGAACTTTGCAGGGACTCTTCTCATGTGGAAAAGCTTTTATTTACTATGTTCTGACAAGACAGGATTTGGTTTACAACTAAGGGTGCATTTTTCAGTGAGCTTCAAAGGAAAAGAATAAATAAATAGTATAAAAAGGTACATGTGTGTGGGATAAAATACATTTACCATGTAAAATGTTGCTTTAAAAGACCCCAGGTGGTAGCATTGGAAAATATTACACAAAAGAGTGGACAGTTGTACGGTTTTTCAAACCGCTGTGTACAGTAACAGGATTACAAACAGAATGAAATGTTCCTTGATTAAAACAAACTGATATCCCACCTGGAAAATCCTGGCCAGGCTGTCATTGTTCCTGAGTGACCCTGGGGCAGCCACAGGTTACAGCTGAGCCCATAAGTCACTCAAACCCTCACTCAAACCCCCTGCCTGGCTCTTCCCAAGTTCTCTCTCTCGGGAACCACCTAAAGCGCCCTTTGTTTCCATTCTACCATGTGTAGGGGGTGGAAAAGCTGCTCAAAACATTAAAGAGAAACAACTGAGGGCTGTTACTATTCCAAGAAACAAATTAAAAGCTAGAGTCTGGACTGCCCGGAGCGCTGGCAGTGCCAGACAAAGTCAGACGTCACTGGAAACGCTGAGCATCGCTCAGTCCCTGGGAGGGGGACAACAGGTTCCATCACACCTGAGGGTTTCAAAACCACTGCCTCATTCAGATGTATTTTTTGCATTCTATCTTTATTTCTCACACTGATAATACAGACACATTGTCACATTTTATAAAGAGAATAATAAACTGAAGTTTTTATAGGCAACTCATCAGAAGGATGAAACACCTCCCAGATCCAGCTAATAGTCAGCAAGCTGTTTTCCCTGGAAAACATTAACACTAACAAGCAATAAAGGAAGACAAATGAAAAGCTATACAAAAGTGGCTGCATTGTGGGGGTTCATGTCATATAACCTAACAAAAACCAAAAACTGATGTAAAATCAACGCATATCTCAAATAATATATACAAAATTTTCCAAAGGATTACAAATAAAAGCTGATCTTCAGATAAATAAGTCTCTATTTTCTTCTTAAGTTCTGGAACTATTTTTTCAGATAAAAAAAATTTGAGTTACCAGAATATTTTGCATTTTTGCATTAATTAAATAAGGCATAAGAACCAAGGAGAACATAATGTTTTCCTATTTCAGGCTGAGGTTTATTCAGGCATAATTCAGACTGCACTAGTAGACTTGGCTACAGTATTCTTCACATTTTCACAGAGGCTGACTGGCGACATGTACATTATGAAAAAAGAAGAATAAGCAGATAACCATGTCAGATAAATACATTCCACTCCCTCAATCTGAACTCGCAGACACAATTAAATTCTCTTTTCCCTCTCCAAATGCTTCCCACTCCTTTGGTTCTGCCACAAGAACACAACAATTATTGTCACTTCAGTCCCTCACTACGTCTCCCTGTACCTCTCCAGGCATTTTTGCTCCTTCTACTACACAACTCTTTAAGAAACATGATGTCCTCTACTGCTAACACTATTCTGTTCCCAGGTAACATCTCTTGCCTCCACAGCTCCTAAGTCACTTGGATAACTCATTTGGGCCACTCAAAACTAGTGAGCTCTCAGTTCTGAGGATGCTGCTGCCCTTTGCTACTTCTTCCATGTCACCTCTTTCCTCTAAAATACTTTCATCAATCTTCAGCCTTTAACCTCCTTTTCTAAATTTCTCCCACATTTCTTTGTTAGAATTCTAGAATGAACAACGAACACTTTAAAATCAGGAGCTTGGCTGAGTAGTGTATTTAAATGTTGAAGTGTTAAAAATACTGCATGTCCTTTGTACAGAATGACTGAGTGTAGTGCTCCTCTTCCCAAGCCCTCCTCAGCATCTTCTCCAGAAGACCAAAACCAGTGGCAAGTTCATTACCCTGAATATGGATTTTAATTCTTATTAAAGCACTTTATCACACCTGCTCTTGGCCCCTCTGCTCCAAAGGCCCTGGGAACATCCCTGCCTCCTGTGGCCCAGGTCTGTATTGCCAGATTTAATCTGGGAACAAGTATAACATGCTGATAATGATCATCATAACTAATCTACGGAGCCTTGAACATATTCTCATTTCAAAGGTCAGCAATTTGCACCCATAGCTGTCAGGTTCTCAAGCTTCTCATGAAAGGAAAAGATACCACAAAAGGAATTTGTATTTCAGTGTTGAGAGTCCATAATTTATTTAGGTTTTGTTTTTTAAACTACACTGGATTTTAAATAGTAATGGAAAACAAAACAAACCAACCAACCAAACAAAGCCACAGTGGAACACAGGCAGAAGCTGAATGAACTCCCTCTCCCAAAGTGACAAAGGTTAAATGCTTAGTATTAACTACAAAATTAAATTTTATCTAATGGATTAAAAAAAATAAACACTAAAAAATTGAGCTGTATAGACATGCACAACAACTTTTTCATTCCCAGGTAGCACAGTAACTGTGCAAATGAGGGTGGAGTATAATTGATATAGAAAGTCAGAACTCATCTTTATTCATACTTTACTCCTAATATTTTATGTGGAGTATCACAGACATTATCTCCATTTAACAAAGAAAGCTGGGAAATCCATTTAGGGATTTATTAAGTGTCAATTGGACCAGTACATCTTGCATGTGAGATAAACGCTGAAATACTTAAAAAGAAGGTCAAAAAACAAGTAAATTATTTTTGCTTTATTTGTTTGCTCTGCATTAGCTACACTTGCTGCACAGATGGCTGTACATTGCAGTGCACCTATCTGCCTCTTATGGCCCACGTTTCTTCAAATGCTATTTATCACTATCAGTGGGGAAAAATGGATTTGCATATTACGGCTGCGCTATCATTCAGAAGTATCAAGTAACAACTGTAAATAAATTACTCTAAACATGACATCAGCATAAATATAACACAGACTCAGAAAAGGGATCTTAGAGATAATTGATTTTCAACACCCTTGCCGTGGGCAGGGGCACCTTCCACCAGCCCAGGTTGTTTAGAGCCCGATCCGAGGTGTCCTTGAACACCTTCAGGAATGGGGCAGCCACAGCTCCTCTGGGTGACCTGTGCCAAGCCCTCAGTTCCCTCACTGTAAAGAATTTTTAATAGCTAATCTAATCCCACCCTCTTTCAGGTAGTTACCCGGAAAATATATTATCAAAATATTGCTAACACCTTAAAATCAACACTGTCTTTATGGCAGCGACAGAGTGCTGCTGTTCAAAGTTCACATGGAGACTTTACAGTAGGAAAGACCAATGTAATAGGCAAGCCTGCCTTTTAATTCCATTCTTCCTGCAAAACCACATTTTTTAAAACATGCAAATACAATGACCACAGCACTACTACAAGATATACTTTTAGAATAAAGAATACAGTTTCTGAAACTGCAAAAAAAATATCATCTCAATCTTAAAAGGAAAGCTAAAGTGTTCAACTGCAAAAATATAGAATGAGAGCAGCAATCTAGAAAAAGCATTAGATTACAATACTGAAGATGCGGACACGCTGTTTTAAAGTAGAAAGGAGCTAAACACAGAATTGTAGAATGATAAAATGATAGAAAGGTTGGAGAGTTAGAAGGGGCCTTAAAATACGTCCAGTTCCATAGGCAAGGACACCTTTCACTAGACCAGGTTGCTCAGAGCCACAGCAACGGAAGTAATTGTTTGATACTAAACTCTGAACTCCAGCAACTAAAACACAATATAAAAGAAATAAAAACATATAAAATAAATTATTTTGTACGGTCATCAGTATTTAAAGCTTATGTGGATTTTTATTAAGTTCTGCAAGACAAAAGTAAGGATGGTAAAGCAGGGAGTACTCACTTGGAATCTGTCCTGTGTGCACCTCCAGCCACTGATTTCCTGTATGATTTTTGAGCAAATTTCAGAATTTATCAAACATCTTTTTTTAATAACTAAAACAGGAGTGATACTGTCCTTCCCGCAAGTATCAGAAGAAGGAAATCCAAATATGTTGATGGAAAACCCACTGAAACTCTAATCTGTTCTTTGATGCTGACACTGCAGGAGGTTTGGGGTTAACTGTCATTTACTTTAAAAGAGAAAAACAAAATAAACAAAAAAACCTCCACAAATAATAAACCCTAGCAAAGCACGGGGGAAGTGCAATTTTATATTTGCAGCAAATGTTGTAAAAGAAGAAATTCAGAGTTAGTGATTAGAGGCAGAATGACATTTATAGCATTAACTACTAAGTATTGTACATTTAGAAAGGGAACAAATTGACTTGAACCACAGGAAACACTCCCATTTCACTTCAGTGTGTTAAACCAGCAATGACCAAGTTAGCTCTTAAACACTTACCTTTTCCCAGTTTGAAACAAGGTCTAACTGGGATAGTTGATTTGCTAAAAGTGGGTCTCCTATTTATTTATATTTTGTAACTGTGAAAGGATACGAGGAGTTCCTTCTGTCCTACACACCAGGTAGAGACAGGCAGCAATGACGTGGGTCGTCTTTCGGCCCCGGGTTAGATGTTTGCTCACAGCCATCTTGAAAAAATTAAAGGCAGTATCCAGACAATGCTGATTGAGTTGAAGCTGGTTTCCCAAGTGGTGAATCTGACGCTTCCCTAGAAAAATTAACAAGGAAAAGAAAAGCTTTACAACTATGAAGTTAATGTGCTTTTAGATAGGGGTCTTTTAGTGTTGGGGGTGCTTTTTAAGACAAAATGAAGGAGGTGGATTTTGGATTTTGTCTCTCTATGAAATACAATGATCTCAACTTTCAGGAACTATTTAGCCTTAGCTCCTCAGGACAAAAAAAAAAAAAAAGCCTTGTTTTGGACTGCTAAAATTGAAACACATGCAATCAATGAGCTCTGGAAAACTCAGCCACAAACATCAGTCCCACAGAGGATCCAAGCCATAGCCAAGCCTTCTCAGACAAAAGATAATGCCCCTCTCCCTTAACATCATTTGCCAATTAGCATTTGATTAGCCGTAGCCAAAACCCAGAGGTCATGATGTGTTTGACACCGAGGTGCAAACAGAGAAGACATTTTGCTGCAGCTCTCCAAGAAGTGATGGAGTTTGCTGTTCCTCTGACCACAAATGAAGTCTGAAAGGAAAGAGCTGTGCTCCCAGCTTGCCCATGATCCCAATGATGGGAGGCACTTCCTTCCTCCAAACACATTCGCACCCCAGCCTTCATTTGAGGCTTGTCTGCCAGACTACTTAGATTAGCTTGTGGCTTCAGGAAACAAATGTGCCTTCACCCTTAAATAAAACAATAAAAAGAAAAAAAAAATGTGTTTTGGATGATTCATTGCAGGAAGTGGTCCAGCTGCTGGGGCAGATGCGGGAAGCAAGGTCCAATCCGTCCCCACAGCTCCAGCTTCAGAAGAATGTGCCGAAAAGACAGCTTAAGATAAAGATGGGGGAAGTCATGAGGAAAACAGAGCACTCAAGTTCCTCAGCATACGGGGTCAGACAGCACATCAAGAAAAATCCTTTAATTCAATGTGCCGGGCAGATGTTTCCAGCACACGTATTTACAGGAAACTCTCATCTGTTCCCTTCAGAGAGGGCAGGAGCAGCTTTGGAAGGGGCACAGAGGTGCCTGCCATGGCCACCACTGCTCACAGGAAGCAATGGCAACCACACGATGCTTCCCAGAACACCATGGGCTGCTGCACAGACCACACATCTGAGTTCTACACAAATCACCATCATCACTAACAACACGGTAAAAGTGCTTCACCTCTCACAACCTTTTGCCAAAGATGCTGGTTTTAACAAGAAGTGAGTCCAGCCAGGCAGCTGGGGTCAGCAGGACTCCAGTCAAACTGGAGCTGCCACAAAGCAGCAGCTTCTCCTTCCTGCACACGTGGAAATTATTGCACTCACCACCAAGATATCCTTTAAGGCACATTGGTCAACCAGGTGTGACACGTTTGGATGAAGACATAACAGCAGAGGAAGGATCCATCACCCTCCGTGGGAGGTGTGGGCACGATAAGCTACTCAAGGGTAATCCAAAGCCCATTAGGTGAAGTTTTTCCACTGCCATCAGCAGGCCCTGGGCTGACACTCACCAGACTCAAATATAAATACCACATCTTCCTAAAATGAAGGTACTAACTAGCACCCAGTCTTTCCAGAATTTTCTTTCACACTCTACAACTTCTATGCTGCTTTTTCTGTCCCTAAGAAAGATTCAGTTCATACTCATTTGGGGAGGGGAAAAAATGTACTTGAGTACTAAAAACTCATTTTGCAGTAGCAGCAAAGCAGCTTCCCTTCAAAAACAAAGAATATTCCAAAAGAGGAAAAAAGAATAACATAGAGGAAGATACTCGAAATTAATTTCTTTCATAAGCTATTTTCACCACCGAGCTGCTCCCATCCCCAAGCTGCCATTAATATTCTGAGTATTTAACCTTTTCTTAATTTCAAATGTTGAAATATAATTAATTCATCATAATCCATCCTAAGAAAACAGTATGCTTGTTTGAGTAATATATGCATTTTTAGCTGAGCTCTTCATCCACCATCAATATTTTAAAATGGAATTACTTTAGAGGTAATTACTAAAAAAATACTAAAGAGATCTAAGAGAAAGGTACTTGTCTACTTAGGAAATGCTATCTGAATGTTCTACTCAGCCTTCTGCAAACCAGAGACGGCTTTAATTCTGTATGCTAGGACTCCCTCAAGCTGCTCTGTGGTATTATATCAGTCATGGAGTTTGTGGAAAAACAAGACAACTGTTACACTGCTGCTTATCCCCCAAATGAACAACTTAATTCAGGACAAGAATCATCCTAGAAATTATGTGTATTTTGATGACTAACTTGGTTTTGTCCTTATTTGTGAGAAGAGAGAAAGAAATGTACTGCTTACAGCACCATCGAAGATAAACATTTACATTCTGTAACCAGTCTCCTATTTACTAAAGAAAGATCAAAAGCTTTGTTGTTTCCCCATCACCACCTCCACCCCTTGAATTTAACATGACAAGAAAATTCTATTTTTCTGGTATCTTATGTAACACTAAGAAAAAACAAAAAGCTGGAAAAGTTAGCTTTAGCAACTGTGCTTCTAGATTTCTCCACAGGAAACTTCAAGAAACCCTTTACTCCTTCTGGTTCCTTCCCAGATTTAAGAATGCACTTCACAGAGTCCACGAAAAGGCAGATATCAGCTAGATGGCTGTCACCCCAGTACTGCAGTACACAACCAAGCCATTGTAGAGTGCCCTCACCCTAGTCAGATGACAACCAAATGTATGTCATGTTGTGACTTCCAACCTTTTCTGCCTAGCTGGCCAATCTGACATTTCCAGAGCTGAAAAATGGGTCTCTGTAACATTTTATTTAACTATAAATACAGTGATTTAATCTGTTGGTATCTGAAGAGCAGATGTTCATACATAGAGAAATTGGGCTTAAGAAAACAACCAATCAAAATAAACTCCCTATCCAATGCTTCAGTTCCTGCTGACAAACAAGACAAGAGTCCAAACACTCATTCATACTGCCAGTCCTCAAGATGGGAAGTCCTCAGAGCTGAGCAGTGGCAGCCACAACCCTTGCTAAGCATTGGGATTCTGCTCCCCCAGCAGCAGGGTCAGCGCAGGGAGGAGCTGCCGAGCAGCTGCAAGCTCCAGGGCTGGGAAGATGAGCAAATCCCTCCAGCAGACCTACAGCACTGCATGATGGCCATCAGCCCTTGAACATCCTCCCACTCCCAGTGCTCCTCGCTAGCTGGGTGGCATTTTACAACCTTGCAGTTGCTGTTTCCCTCCTGTGTCCCTCTTTGCTCTGACTCCCAGCTCCAGTCAGCCCCCACACTGCCGCTCTCCCCCCAGTGCAAGGATGCAACAAGCCTGAGGATCTGAGGATCTCACCCAAAACAGTGGGAATATCCAACAATACAGCACAGTTTACTAGCAATCTACTCAGTGTTCACCTGATTCCATTGCAGTGTTACAAACTCCAATGAAATGAAATTCTTTACTAGATGGAAAAGAACTGATACACCTTTAAACCCTGTCATGCTCTGGGTTTTAGAAAACTCACAACACCTTCCTGACTTTCTTATCCACTTTATCCTGTAGGACAGCTTTTTAAAATGTTTCAGTGTGACCCTGCTGTAAAAACCTGCAGTTACTATCTCAGTACAATAAAGGAATGTCATCATGTGGAATGGTCAGAATAAAGTATTGCATTTTTTTTCCGAATTGCTATGTAGAAGCACAAGTTGTAACACAAAATATACAGGGGTAAAACAAGTCTCTTAGTAGGTGCATCTTTTAATAATAACTTGCAATAAGCATTGTCTCTTTGGGCCTTACAGGTTTGTGACAGGTGCTGGGATTCTTTTTTTAAACCTCAAGAAATAGCACCTTTGAGGTCAAAGCTTACACTTCATGTTGCCCTTGCAATTTAGTGATGGCAAGAAAATCGGTATCTAAGTACCTTTGGGAGAAGGGCAGTGTCTTTTTAAAAAGGCAGGACAAGTCCAACAGCAAGGTTTCAAATATTCTCCCCCTTCTCTCACCAATAGAAAGTAATACATTTTCTTTTAAAGAGCAAAAGAACAAGAGTCTAGAAACTACAGAAATTCTGCAATGCACAGAGCACACACCACGCAATTCCCATTTATTTCTCAAAGGCTCATAATACCATTGGGGTGGAGGGGGAGGCAGGGGAAGAAGTGAAAGAGAAAGAAGTTTGCACTTCTGTAATCAACACACAAAATCAAGTTCCCAGGCTACCAAGAAGTAAAGTTTATCACGCTCCTGAATCTGCAACAAAAAACAAAGGGCCCTTTTCAGCTTTTAGTTTCAACCCTACTAAAAAAAAAAGTGTTTCTACCCATCTACTCCCAGCATGCTGAAAGAAACACCATCATCTTCTCATCCCATGCCAACATCAATGCTTTGAACTGGCACAGCAGACCTGAAGTGACAAGTTCACATAGGACCACTGAACACTACTATCCTTTTATTTCAGATAATTTCCATTCTTTTGACAGAGGAAACAGTGGTTATTACAAAACAAAATGTGTAGGCCAGAAATCACTGTCAAAAAAAATAGATTTGCAGAATATCTTGGTTCTATTAAATGCTTACACAAGAGGCAGTTGAAAGCAAAACTGCAGCTTAAGTTATAATAGAGGCAAAGTAGAAAAAGAGGGAAAATCAGACATATTCTTTACAAGCAATTTTCTTTCTTTTATGATCTCGTTACTACAGAAACATCTTGTTCTCTTCCCCTGTGGAAGAGGAATCATACCTTTTCTTGGATCCCTTAAAAGTCAGTAATGTCAAGCAGCTACAGCTCTACATTACTGTTATCTGGCTTCTGTCTGCTCATCTGCAGCCTTTCCTTCAGTCTTACAGAGGCTGTGACACTGCTATTTCATAGTACTTGTCAGGACGAGGCATAAGTTTTTAGGGAAATAACAGGCAGTACAAAGCCAGAGCCTAAATGAATTGTTATTACAATACTAAAGTGCATCATCAAAATCCAGGCATATGAATTTTCTGCCCTTTCTACAATTTGCTCAAGGGGCCATGAAAAATAGTGCTACCTGAAGCAGGGAACAGAGTCATGTTAACAGCACTAATCCCTCTTTTGCAAAAAGGATTGTTATGGTAACAAACACTAGATTCTATTAAAAGAAACATTTTGGATGGTTTTCGCTTGGGTATTCATTTCCAGCATTTGAATTCCTTTACCAACTGAATTTTACATGCAGATTTTGTTCTGCATTTGGGTTTTCATTCCTTTTCCTTCTTTGAAAAGGTTCCCCAAAAGAACTCCAAAAAAGGGGAAAAGAGCAGTTTTTATGTGTGACCATCCCTGCACGCTTTGTCACATCTTTCAGTTTCAGCAATTCCCAGCTCAAAGCCTGAATGAATTTCCTGCTCTTTGCTCCATGCCAGACTTCTATGTTATTTGTATAACAAATCAGTAAAACAAACAAACAAAGGCACAACAGGGACAGTCCAGTAGGGCTACACTCATGAAGGCTGGTCCCAGCAGCCTAATCAAGGGGAAAGTCCTGTGATCAAAGCCAAGAAAATATTTAAAGGGAGGGAAGCGAGGCGACGGCCGCAGCGCTCACACCGAGCATTTCCAGCCACACACGCAATGCTGGGAGTGAGGAACAGCTTCATCCCTGTCAGCCTGCAAGGAAAAAGGCCAATGAACACTAAAAGCAGCAGCACAGCAGGACACTGCAGCAGTGCTGACCCAGCACAATAACAAGTTTAATTTCATCAAGGTTAGCTAAGAGTTATTCCCAGTAACACCTAATTGCCCGTGAGGAAAGTGATGACCATGCTGGCCTCGTGCCCACGCTCTGCCTAACTCGAGCCCAGCTCCAAATCCCTATCTTGGCATCTGCTTGTGGGTGCACCCCACATCCCCAAACCCAGGCTCCTCCACACAAGAGCTCCCCAGTTCCTCTACAGGATGTGTCAGTTCCCAGGCTGAGCAGCCTGGAGCCTGGGAACACTTGGCCCTGCTCCGACCGATGCATCCCCAGTGCCTGTGTCACCTGGCAGACCTGCTCCAGGGGCTGCCCAAGGGTACGCTCTGTTCCTCTTATCTCAGCAGAATAAAACAGTTCCTGGCCCTTTCCCTGTGATATTTCACCAACTGTGCCAGCAAAACTGTTTGTGGCAATGAACAGAAAACCAAACCAGTAAAACCTGTGACCTGTGTTAAAAATAACCTTGTGAAATAAAAATGACTCAATCCAGACCTGTTTACTGAAGGATTGATGCCTCCTCTTTATCTCTGTAGGGCCAGACCCAGACTATCTGAGTGCAGAGACCTGTATCCAATTTCTCTGCCCGCTGACAACAATCCAACCCATCCATTTTGCCTCCCATGAGAGCAGCCCATCTACCAGGTGCAGGTCCCCTCTGTCCTGGTAAAGCCCTTCCAGAGCACATCAAAGGCCCATTCACTCATTCAGCTAAAGAGAACAGCCATGCATCTTTAAGATTAATGGCTTAAGAATTCAGATGGTGGTCACTGCCGCAACCACTTTTTAAATATTTGATACTAAGCTACTTTTCTTTCACCTAGAAAATTTGCTGTTAACATCTCTTCTCAGCACTTACCCGTACTTCTTTAAGTATTCATTCCCTCAAAATTGGCCCTTGTATTCCATTAATGCCAAAACAGGACTGCAAAGCACCCACATAACTTCTCCCACCCCCCTCCTCAAGCACATTTTCCATTCCCTGATCCTCTGATACCACTCCCACGTAAATTGCCTCCTTGCATATACAGCAACTGACCATCTGAATTAATTTTAACCAGTCTAAAAAATCTGGCATTGCAAGTGGTTCCTCTGATTTTCTGCATGCAGTTCCTGGAATTCTGCTTCCCTCACAGGTGGCACTTCTACAGCTGCCATTTTATTCCCAATTCCATCTAACTGCTACCCACATTTCAACAACAGACTAGAAGCCATACGGTTGATGCAGGTTGATGCACTTAACTATTGCTAATCTCGCCCATCGTCCTCAAGACAGCAGCTTGCTCATTTCTTAACCCTGCTTAATTACTCTTTAGCACAGCTGAAGAACCACTTGCTCATAAAGTCCTTACTGAACTTCACTTATGGTGCCACACTGGAAAACCATAGTCAGAGCTGACATTAGAAGAAAACAAAAGCAAGAAAACCCCAACAAAACTCTTATCTGTTGATTCATCAGCTTTGAAGGAACTGGATTACAACTGTTTTAAGTGAAGCTAAAGCCCAAGCTGTTCCTGCAGACAGTGTTCCCACCTCCAATATGATATTTACATGGCCACACACTGATACAGATGAGGGAATGTGCTGTGCTGAAAATCAACCCAAACGACAAAAAAAGGTGAATTTTCATTTGGACCAGTTCCCTCATGTAACTCAACAAGCAGCCTCCCAAGCCCTAACGGCGGCAGAATGTGGCAGGGGCGAAGAGAAATGCTGTCAGCAGCCACATTCACGTGGATCAACTTAAAGCAAATGTGAGACTGAAGCCTAAATGGGTCAAAGAGAAAAGTACACACTATCCCTACGCTTCCCTCCTGCTTCCCTGCTACTAATCCCAGCCCTCGCTGCTCCTCCTGCACAAGGCAGCTTACACAAAAATCTAACTTACCACAGTTTAAACAAATACTATCACGCTCATTAGTTATTTGTCTATTAGAATGATTCAGGTTGTTTCAGATTCATTTTGAAAGGAAGCAAATATGGGCTTTTTTATAGCCAAAAGTTTAGCTAACTGAGTTTTTTTACTTGCAGAAGATTTGCAGCTGTTTCAAAGTTGAAACAGCTGGAAAACTGTACTACTGGCAAGAACTGTGAGCATATCTATGATTAATGTAGCATAACCCTTACCTGTCTCACATTAAGGGAATTGGAAAGAAAAAATTAAAATACCAAGAACTTTTAGAGATTTTAGACATGCAAGATTTCCTTCTGAAAGCACCACCCAGTTAGGCCTTGCTTTTATCTTCCTCTGTATTGTTTGGACAGTGATTTTGTTGGTTTTTTTTTTTTTTAATTACATTTTAAAGGACAGTTATTCTTAGAGATTTTTTAATATCTATATACATATAAACCTTTTCTCTTACACTTATCAATTACCAATTGTTACTCTTGTCACAACAAGAAATGGGACATTTCTGGTGTCACACAACATTACTGCTGATCCAAGCACTACCTTCAACCACCCAAAAATCATTTATACATCTCTGCAAGCAAAAAAAAAAAAAAAAGAAAAATATTTGCTCATGATATAATCTGACAGTTTTGAAAAGATCACTTTTTAAAAGTTTTAAAAACCTGCAATTCTAGCATGAGAATGATAGAACCCATTTCATACTTTTACAACGTAGAAAGCATTTAACTAACAAGCAACTGTCATCAATCTACACAATGGGAAAAATCCACGAATACTTCACAATATAGGAAAAAAACTCCACTACCTATTGGTAAAAGTTATCAGTACCTTTAAAACAAAACCAAAATGATGACTGAACACAAAGGGATCCACTGCTGCAGTGGAAAAGTTTGCAGATGCGAGCAGCATATAAATCAGTGCAGCGTTATCTGCTCGCTGACAGCCAGCTCTCCTGCCTTCCCTGCACATCGCCAGGCACAGAGGAGTGAAAGCTGACAGGAGCCATTTTTCAGCCCTGCAGACACCAGGGAAGCCACAGGAGCCCCGGCAGTCACAGGGAGTCTCATGGACGAGGAGGATGCAGGAGCTGATGGCATCCCCTGCCAGAGCTGCCACTGAGACTGAGGGATAGGGACAGGAGCAGAAGTAATTGAGTTACCACAGCTGAACAATTACCACTTCCCAGCTGCACTGCAGCAGCCATTAGATAAGGTCACACATACTAAGATTGTTTAAAAAAAAAAAAAAACAAAAACAACCTTCCTGTTTAATCTATATTCTCTGCTATAAAAGCCAGTCCAGCCTTTCCCTTTTCCTGCCAAGAGGCCCCTGTACATCCCTGTGAACCTTCCCTGCTTTCCTTGTCCACCTTTAACGCTCACCGTTCATAACATGTCTGAGAATTTACTTGTCCTCAGACACGCACAGAACAATTTTCCTGTCCTAGAGCTCAGCCCTGCTCCTCTGCACACCAGTTGTTCTGTCAAAATACAGCTGTTAGTGGTAAGTTATTTCAACTCTCCATCATCCAACTGTGCAGGCAGGAAGAACCATATAGACAGACACTAATATTCACTCTGCTCTCAGCCTCTACTTAAGGTTGTTGCTGCTTTCTCAGGACTGAAAAAGGCCTGGGCTCAGATTTTCATTGTGGGGGTTTGTTTTTCGGGCTTTGGGGATTTCTTTCCTTTCTCCTCCCCTAAAATTCCACAAACATATCTAACAAAGGGCACTCTCTTCACATCCAGACCTTACCCAACTGGCAGTCAAAGAGGATGACAACAGTCATTTCCAAAGTAAAAATTTCATAAGTATCAACTAATTGGAAAATTTCTTATATCATCAAACCCCATGAAAATATAGTGAGAAGGCATCAAGGTGAAAGGATGCTAAGTAGTTGAGGGGGTGAAAAAAAAGAGGGAGTTATTAGAGATATCAAAGGGATAAGAGATAAAACATGATCTAAAAATGGAAGCAGAGAGAACTGAAATCAAGCAGGGAAAGGCACAGAGCTGTTACAAAAGCAAGACAGACTGTATTAGGCTAATACTTATTTAAGGTATTTTTATATGAAGCTGACGAGTGGTCAAATACTTATTCCTTTATAGAGGAGGGATAAGAAACCTGGCAGTTAGATAAGACAGCATCAATCTTTATCCAGGCTGCTGCTAAAGAATTAAATTCCGCCCTTAGCTTGTCCCTGGCAGCTGAGTCCATCAGCTACAGCATTCATGCACGCAGTGTGATTGTGCAGGGGCTGCTCTCCTTTAGCACCACAAATGGCCTATTTAGACCAAAGCTCCAGCTGCCCTTGGTAACTGCACCTCTGTCCTGCCCAGAGATGATGGAAGACATTATGGACAGGGCTTCAGCCTCAACTTTGCATTTCCTTCCTTTTTAAACTAAGCATAACTGAAGGTTGCCACAAATCTCAGCTAAACCATGTAGTGAATCAGTGATGCCATTTATCAAGTCAGTCTCTTGTGGTATCTACTTCAGCCTGGAGTTGGAAAGAGATTTATGTTCAAAGAGAAAATGCACATATGTCAGGAACAGGCTTGTATTTCTTTAAACAATAACATTAAGTCAGATGTACAGACTGTTTCAGTAAAGAATTAAAACTACAATGCCATTGACATATTTCCAGAGAGCCAACAAGGCCCTCTTAGAAAGTATTTGGCATATCTGAATAATATTTATCTGTATGTTTGTGATGCCTTCCATTTATATGAGGCTGCTATTTATGTATGGGATGTCATACATCAACAACTGTTTGGGATGAGGAAATTCTCACTAGACTTTGTTATTCTCCTCTGGAGCCCTGATCACCCTAGAATAAAAGACTGAGGGCATGGCTGGGAAATAGAGGCTGGATGTTTAAAGACCCAGAGACTGAACTTAGAACCTTCACCTAATTATCAGACATGATTTGTTAAGAGAAAAGCAGAAGTTCACTAGATCTCTGGAATATAAGGGAAATTTAAGCCATAAATAGATACAAGCATGAGTTCATGCCTAAGGGCTAATAACATGAAATTAAAGGAAAATATAAGCACTGTGTTAACAGGACCTTACAACAAAATTCACTGGACCTCATAACAGCTTCTCAAGGGAAATGGTGGAAACTCCCACTGCTTGGAACATATGAATCCAGTAAGAGCAAAACACAAGAAAAATTTGTGATATTGAATGATGCTATATAAGAAAAATGGGCTAAGATGATTTACTAGGTTAAAGGAAGTTCTTGTGCTTTTGCAAAACTGTAACCTTCAGAGAGAGGCTGCTTTGCATGACAGAATCATTCTGTATTGTCAGTGTACAGAACACAAGAAAAAAATCCATCCACCCTTTCCTCCCCAAACAGCCACCACTGCTGACTCGTACAACAGCCTCCAGCCTGCTCAGTTTGACACAGAACAGCCTGACCTGGACAATAAAGATCCACCTACTCACATTTCTGCCTCTTAATTTTTTTTTCCAGTCACCACACCATTCTAGTTTTCCTAAATTAAATATTTATTAAATATGAAGCAGCATTAATTATTTATTAAATATTGTATTAACAGCACATCCCACGAAAAAACTCCAAAAAATCTCAACACTTCTTCATGCAACAAAATCTGAGAATTTTTCTCCATAACCAAATCTTCAGATACCAACTTCCTTTGCTATTCTAGATGATCCACTTACCTCCTGTGTGCCAGTCCTTAATAGCGAAAGAAAATTTTAGGTAAGCACAATTACATTTTTCTGTTCTTTATGTGCTGAACCTCAAAGATCAATTACAACAGGGCTTTTTCTGTGCAGCCTGACTCCAAGATAGGATGTGGGATCATCCATTAAACATACGTATCCAAGACTAGATGCATTATTAATTCCTTTTCCTCTAGGTAATATGGTATGGTGAAAAATAGCTACCAGAGAACATACTGACTACTAAAGACTTCAACAGAAATCAGTGGATTTATGTGATGATTGCCATGCAGCAACCTAACAGGTCTCATTAAAGGAGACATAGATTCTTCTCCCCTGATAATGCCACTGCTCCTACAGGATGCTCAACACAAGAAAGAGTATTGATTGCAACAAACCCCCAAAATAGTTTTGAGACCAGCTGAGAGAATGATCTATCTGAATTTAACATTGCCCAGGTCTGACTACAGACAGGTCTAAATTTCACAGCATTTTCTGACTGGTGACAGTGTTTGGAATTTTTTTTTTTTTTTTAATAAGCTGACTATAAAATACAACCTGCCTCAGAGTTTCAATCAGGCAGTTGCTGTGAAGACCAAAATGAGCTTTTTCTTTTATTTTGTGGAGCTGTAATCAAAGAAGCTGCCCTAAGGAATGGCTTAACATCAGCATCATCTTGAACCTAACTAACATATTGCTTCAATACAGTCCACAGAGTAAATTCTATTTACTGACCTATTTCAAGATCCACAAAAATAAACAAACACTTCAATCAACTGCCTGCCTCAGACCTGTTTATGCTACAAGCAGCTCCTCACTGAAGGCCTCAGAAGTTCTATTGCAACATTAATCAACCTCAAGGACCACAGTTTTCCTCTGCAAAACAATTATAATCTGGGCCTTCCTACCTTTTGTATTTTACTCGAGTGTTATGAAAAGCAGACAGGCTGATGAAATTCTGCCTAGCTTTATGCAAGATAACTTTACATCCACATATCCATGCCCCTGGCAGCTACAACAGCAACAGGACACACCAAAGTTCACATTGGACATTTCATGGTCCAATGCCATCCTACTGCACTGTCCTACAACCAGAAGCACGGATGCTGCTTTGTTTAATCCAGCTTTTTATTATCTGAAGCACTCCACTTCTAATGAAAGCCATGCCCCTATGGATGGGAAGCTGAACTTGGCACAACCAAACATTTCTGAGGACCTCAAATGTGGTTTTACCCTCTAGTAACAGTGCCTGTTAACATTTTGAAATCAGAGCACTCAAACTTTAACCACATCTTGCTGCAAGTGGCTGTTATTACGTTGTCTCCCTTTTATGCTGTCTACAGACTGAATCAGGAATGGGTATCTGACACAAGGATCCTTCTTAGCTTAACAGGGAGTGAGTGCTTCTGGAGGAGATGGAAAACCACACACAATTCCTGTGCTGAGCCATGGAGGCAGGTGACAGCCCCTTGACTTCTGCTGCAAAATGCAAAGGAGACAATTCATGCCAAATATACTTTTTTAAGAACTTGATTTTCATTTCCATGTGACTGCTTACACTCCCTTATGCTCTCCTTTATCTTCTGCTGAAGTTTTCTTAGGATGTTGAATTTGGTATTTAATATTCAGTGTCACTGTAATCCCACAACTTGACTTTGCTGGCACAACAAATCAGTGTTTCTCAGAAATCCAAAACAACCTCAAAGCTTTTTTTCCCCTCTGTGTTAAAGACCTTGATCAACGTCAAGTTTCCTCTCCTTCTTAAAGCCGGAATCAATGATCTCAGAATGAAATTTGTCAGATCAAAAAGTAAAGAGCAATGTTGGGGGAAACAAACTATCCACACATGCAGTAGGAAAACTGTGCAGCTGATGGCAAAAAGAGCATCTGAGCACCGCTGTAATCCTGCAAAATGAACATCTCTTCTATTCCCAGCTCCCCACAGTCTGTAATGGGGTGCAAACTACCCTTAAGGAGACCATCTGCCATCAATGCATGGTGGGCTCACCATGGACAGAGAACACAAAGAGACAGAAGTATGTTTATGATCCACAGGATGTCTAACAAATTTATTTTGACCAAAGCTACAGATACCCATTTGCTCTCAAGAAAGAAGCTGGCAGCAAGCAAGAGTTAACTTTTAGTATAGGGCCAGCTGGAATAACACAGACCACTCAGACAACAAACGTCACCTCACAAGCACCCTGGATTTGTTCCAAAAATCACTTGAAAAGTGGTATTCTTTCTTGACACGCTCAAGGACTGATTCAGCTTGCACCAGAAGCAGTATTTTTTTTTCTAGTGCTTGTCAGAACCATAGTTTCTAAATCTACTTTGAGATGCCTTTGAATAGTCTCAAGATACACGGTTTCCCACAGTATCACTAAGCAACCTTGTAAATTATTTTCCCTGTATTTAAGTTTAAAAACAAGATTTCATGTAGCTAAATATGTCAGATTATTTCCCCACCTCCTACCTTCTAAAAAGAAGAAACGTTTAGATATAGAAATATTTTTTTAAGGTGGAAAGAGACTGTATTTGCAAAGCTATTCACCCACATTAGTACTGCTATGAAATCACTTACAAGATTTCTGCTGACATTCAATAATTTTATTTCTAGCAATTTTTCCTGAGCTTTCACAACGAGAGAGCAACCAAACATAACACCTGCTTGGATTTGGCAAGCTGCATGGGGCTCAGGATAATAAGGCAACCCATCCAAAATCTCCTAATTTATAGATGCTGATTTGCTGACAATAGGAGGACAGCTTCATCCTCACCTTTGAAAAAGGATGAATTTGCATTAGCAAATTGTGAGGATTCATCTCACATTTAAAATGGAGGTTGATAATTAGAGAGGAGTGAGTGATAAATTCAAGAGCTATTAGCGATTTACTGCATTTTCATATAAAGTCTGTTTTCTTCTCTTCACAGCAAACGTAGGGTAGAAAACAGGAGAGGACACACAAAAATCTCAGCCTGAAGACTAGATTCAACTGGACCAGCTGGGCCTGTACTTCTCCTCATTTTACTTTTTGTAAGAGTATTTTCCCTATCCTTCTGGGATTAGAAGAAATATACTTTTTTCTTTCATAATAAATCAGGAAAATAGGAGAGGATGAAGTTGCTGGTGACAGCTGAAAGGGGAAATCCAACATTCCCCCATACATCCCACCACCACCCCTTGCACCAACTCCCAGTGCTCTTAAGATTTTGTGCTGAGACACCACCCAAGGGAAAAAGACAAACAGTCTGTTTTCTCTGGGCATCAGGCAGAGCAAGAAAGAGAAGTGAAACAAGCTTTGGCAAGAAGTGCAGCCACAAGGCTTGAGTGAAGCTCATCAGTAACACACAACTTCTATGCCTTGTCTAAGATTATAGAAACATCAGGGGATCACAGAATGGTCTGGGCTGGAAGGAACCTTAAAGATCATCAAGCTCCAAACACCAGATCAGGTTGCTCCAAGCACCATCCAAACTGGCCTTGAACACATCCAGGGACGGGCCAGCCACAACTTCTCCAAGCAGCATCAGCCAGTGTCTCACCACCCTTAAAAGGAAGAATTTCTCCCTAATATCTAACCTAAACCTAACCTCCTTGAGCTAAAACCATTCCCCCTTGTCCTGTCACTACATGCCATGAGCAAAGACATCCATCTCCTAATTTACAAATTGTCTTTTCCCATGTAGAAGTATTTCTATGCATCTGAGCTTGCATGTATATGCACACGTGCCCAACAGAACCAGAGATGCATCAACTGGCTCTGCCAAACTCTGCAAATAAGTACCAGGATGACTTTTAAGGATGATCCCCCATCCTTTAGCACCTGTGCTAACCCATCAGAGTGTGGCTGGAAACTGCAATATTTATGTCTCCCTTTTAGACAAGATAATGTGATGCTTTCTAAAAAGGAAGGACATTAAAGGTGGTTTTGTCTTATACATCTATTTTGTAAAGTCAGGAAACTAGCAAGCTCAGGTTCCTTAGTTCTATAGTTATCAAAAAACCCCTCAAGCCTCAGACCAGACGTAATGACCAGTGTCTGCAGAGCAACCCACTCTCAGAAATCCATCCTAAGCGGATGGACTACAAAGCAAAGTAGCAAATTCATGATTCCTACCGTAAAAATGCACAGTGCTTTCCCTGAATAGTGATTTAGAAGAGCAATCAAATAGCATGTCTAAGGTACAATGGAAACACTAATCAATATGTTCCCTCTAAGGAATGACAACCATACAGGAGAAGGTGTGGGTGTAATTCCTGTACATCCTAAGTGATTCCACAAACCCAGCTCTGTGTATACCTCAGAAACTGGAACTGTGATCCTAATCTGCTTTCTTAATATTACACATTTCATAATATAGTACCCAAAAGTACAAATAATCAACTGAGTGGTATTAGGGCACAGAAAGGAAGAGTATCCAGCTTTCTTCTAAAAATCTCATTTCTAATTGATTTTATTAAAAATTCATTTCTGTGCTCATTTGTGTAATGTAACTTCTTAGGGAGTCACACATTTGGATATAATTAGCCATTTATCTTGTGGCATTCAGTGCTAATGACCTTTCTTTGAAGAAAGATTCATGTTTGATTTTTCTATTGTTCAAACTTAAGAGGAGCCTCTTTGGGTTGAAAACACAGGAATCCTCTGAACTGACTTTAAACACCTAAGCAATCAATGGCCTTTCCAATTAATTTTCACTGTGTTTGTTTGGGACAGCTTTGTTGTAACAGCATGAAGGCTTTAAATCTTGGTGATTAAAGCCATCTTCTAGGTACACACTTGGTGTTCCAAAGAGAAATGCCAAGCAAATACAGCCCCCACTGATATCCAGGGCAGGTCTACACAGCATGGATCAAAACCAGGCTTAAGTATGCTAAACCCAGCTTGCCACACTGGAGCCTAGGTTTGAGGAGACTACACTGTATTTCTCTCTCTACTTTTTAAATGTCATTTGCTTATAATTTCTATTAGAAAACAAAGTTAAAAGAAAAATCTCTGTGTAGGAAATAATAGCATTCATTTTTCAAGTGTTACATTCTTAATGTAGGAAATTACATCTAAAATTACAGCAATAATAATGCCTTCAGGAGGCACTAGGCATCTGAGAATTCTTCCCTCCTCCTGCAATTACTTAAACTTCCTTCACTTCTATCTACATGTTTAGCACTACTTAGGTTTAGTCTAAGCAGTCTAGTATTTAGCTGTTTTTATTGTCCAAAATGATTCAATTATTTGAGTACAAAGAGGGGGAAAGCTTCTTCATCTAAAGAAATAGTTGGCAACTTTAAATTCATGATTTTCCCATTCCACATTTAACCATAAAAAATCAGTTCTGCAAAGCCTTAGGAAAAAACAACTTTCTTTACAACTCTAATTACTTTACAACTGCTGAGGGAAAAAAGTTACTACATTTTATATGTATGTTGCAAAATTTTTTCTAAATAAAAGCATTACGTTTACTGAAGACATTGAAAATAAATTGTGCATTAGAAGTCTCTTTTTTACAGTCTTTCCAGAGCAGACTGGAGTTCCTGCCCTTCCAAATTCACCAGGTTAAATTACATCTCATTCATGAAACAGGTTATGTCCAGCTTCTGAAGAGACATCACTCTTCAGCCTTTCACCTTTGCTAAAACATTCAATACTTGTGTATCATGCTCCTTCATTCCTTATTGCAAGCCTTCATCATCTCAGCACCCAAGGAGGAATCACTGTGTCCACAGCCCAGACATGGTCCCACACACCCAGCATCCAACCTCCTAAATTATCCCAAATCACATTTTTACATCAAACACGGCCATAAATTGTGTGAGAGAAAATTCTGCTCTGAGCAGCTCTCTCAAGAGCAAATCCAGAATTTTCAGGGAAAGCTCTACTTTAAAGACATGGTTAAAGAAAGAAATTCTCTTTCTCACCACTCCTCCCATGAAATTACAGTTGAGTAAGTATGGCAATGGCAGAACTGAAACTTATTTTCCAGGCATGTTTTGAGCAGCGTGTAACAGCACCACCTGGTGATTGAGGCTGTACACGATTTTGAACACATCCATTAAGGCACAGTCATCAGCACAGAAGACCAGCTTTTAAGTCTGGTTGTGTATAATTTGGATTTTTTTTCCATTAAAATTACATGCCATTTTTACCAGCAAATGGTAAAATTTTGTAATTCTGTTAAAAAATTAATCAAACTCCTCAGACCTAATGTCAGTTGACTTCTGATGATAAGTAAGGAAAACTCTGGACATAGGAACACTCAGTTTAGTAAAATACAGCAATTGGTTCAAATGTTTTAATATCCTAGGTTAACCAAACGATTGTTTAAAGGTTTGCTTTGTAGTTCAGATAGAAAAGCCACTTCAGAACCAGAAACAGTCAAGTCTGGGTTACTAAAATACTTGAAAAATACCAAACTGGATGTCGTGCATCCTGTATTTTCTAAACTGATTAATATATAAACTGAGTTAGCATTTTGGTCCTAAAATGCATTACAAATTTTACTGCTGCTCCATCGAAGCATTGCAGAACATCTAATACACATTGCTGGAAAAAATCCTCAGGGATCCTGAAATGAAAATGTACTCCCCAAAGAAGTCACAAGCGACAAGAATTCTGTTAGAGCTGAGCATTTCTTCTTCATCACTCCTTTTTAAGTTGTGACTAAATTAGCACAGCCTGCACACTCCGGGGTGTGTGCTGGGAGGAGGGAGGGGGAGAAAACGGAAGATATCAAGGCCTAAGGCACTTCAAGCAGAGAGCATCCATCTGCCAGCAGCAGTCAATGAACAGAACATTTCTAAAAAGCTTCCCACTCATAAGTCAAGCCAAAAGAACAAAAAACACCTTCCTTCTCTCTGACTGTGCAGGACTGAACGTAACAGGACAGTGGGTTATAAATAAATGTTTAAAAAAATTTTAAGAGAAAAAAAGAAGCTCACAACACAGTTCTGCGTTCAGCCTCTCCTGCTGCAGAATGGGTTTGAGAGGTTTCTGTTCATCTCTACGTCACCATTCTCTCCTCCAATCTATGGTGGCATGTGGAGGAGTGAAATGATAAAAGGAAAACAAGAAAAGAAATAAAAGGGTTGGAAGGGTTGGTTCTTTTTTTGTTTTGCAGATCTATTCACTGTCCCGGTAAAGAGGTGCATTGCCCAAGCTAAGGCCCAGCATATTTGGATGAAGGGGGTGGGAAGGGGTAGTTGAGGGATGGGAAAGGCTGGGATATAATTGGCTTTGCTGTTACAAGGTGCCTATTGTGGAACTGGACTCCAGAGCTGCAGGATTCTGATGGCAATACTGCTGAGAGCAGTTCCCAAACCTTTACAGAACAGCTCCTTCCTACCCGCACACCGCACCAAAGCCTGACACCACAACCTGCAGGGAGGGCAGCAAAGCCCAGGACTGCAATCACCCAGGCCAAAGATAACTTGCTTGTGTGCACAGGGCTGTTGTTCAGGCTGGGATCAGAGCTTGGTTTTGATGTTGTTGGTGGTTTCTCCTTCTGAGCAGGTGCCTGACATATGTCAGTCTGCTAATAAATTTGCTGGTGTGGCCGTACTGGATACAGGAAGCTCCCACTGACATATTTCACACCTGATACAGAACCCAGTAGTTTCTGATTTTTTTCTGTTGTTATTTCTACAGAGGTCCAGAAGTTCAATGCTGTGGCCATTATTTCAGAAAAGCAATCTTCAAAAAAAAAAGCAATAGTTCCAAAAGCCAATCACACTTGCAGACCCTCAGGCTTGGGGAATGCTTTCCTGTACTGTCACATCACCGGCGCTCCAATTTATTCCACAGAACAAAACAAAAAGGACTTTCAATACATGACAAGAACTCAGCACTATCAGAGAACACAACACTAAAAAGCATCAACAACCTTCCTCCTCTCAAGTTTTGAGCCACAGTGCCTACAAAATTACACAAACACTTCAAAACTCACATTTCAATGTTTAAGACAGTCCTATGCCACAAAAGTGACAGACATATTCTTTCATTATCAAAAAAGAAAGCAGCGGTTACATGGAACATAAACCAAAGCTATATTACCTGGAGTATATTTTAAGCTTGTCTAGCAACATTGCAAAGCCAAAATGGCTTAATTCAGATGCTTGTTAGAAGAGGCACATTACTAGTGCTGAAATTTATAGCTATTACTAGAGGGGGAGGAAGGAGAGAGGCAATCGTCTATTTTCTGCCACACTGTACAAGAAGGAGGATAAACCTATTAATACTCAAGTTCATTTCCTCATGAACAGTACTATAAAAAGCAAATGTTTTAAAAAACATTAGCCTACTAGGTAAACTATCTTTAAGTACAGGATTGCTCTCAAGAGAAATGACAGGTTTCAATTACCTACACAAGGCTGCAGGGAGATAAATCTCCATCAGTGAATTCCACAAATGAGATCAGTATGGTGCTACTCTGTGTCACAGAGAAACTGTGAAATTTAACAGGAAGAAATTTGGAGATATAAAAGGCCAAAACTTTAATATCCAAGCAAGAAATTTCACAAGTGTGCAGAACTTTAGAGGGAATTTCTTCTCTTGTTTGATAAAATGAAGGAGAGATTTGTGCTTCCCTGCCACAAGAGTTCTCTTTTCCACAGCCAGCTAATAAACCAAGAGACAGAGCAGAGACTGGAGAGGAGACAGAGCAAAGGAATCATGAAAGATGCTTTTAACTCCAGAGTCACAAACAGGCCAGTTCAAAGCAGCTGAACATGCAAATATTTCTAGTTATTAGTTAAGACAACACAAGTCATGTTAACTCATTTGATTAAGACTGCAATTTTATTTTTTTTCAACTTCAAAGACAACTTTCAGAATTAAAATAAAAAGTAACAGAGACTGTCCTCAGTAACAGGACAATCTCTCTGTTTACTCAGTCACATACAGACCAAACCGAGGAACTTTAGAAATGCCTTTGCTAATTTTTCCCTTTTCTGGCGAAGCAAACACAGGAACAGAGTTGGGAACACCAGCAAAGACTCACATATTTCAACCCAGTGGAATGCTGTGCTCAAAGTTTTAAGTTGTCAAACAGCCTTTGGGCAAAATCTGGACATTATCTCCAGAAGATTCTCTACTCTTAAAGGATCCCAGACCTGCTTCTTGAATCAGATCTCATTAAAGGACACATGGACTGTTCTCCATTAAATTGTCCCTAAAAGGATAAAGAGCACATCAAAAGTATCTCCAAGACAGGTACTTTATTCTTTATTATTTATTCAGGGCATTTATCATTCCCTGGCAAAACACAAAAAATCTACACCATTTAAGACAATAAAATTTTTCAGATTTCAACTGAAGTAGAAACAAATTAATCAATGTATAACCAAAAGGTTGTCCTTGAACAGTGATGAACTCAACTGGTCTTTTAACAAAGGTAATCAGAGAGGATGAAGTACAGGGTCTCATTACCAAAATGAGATTGAAGAGATTCTCCATGTGCTGAAGGAGAAACCAGAGCACCAGAAGGATCCCAGCTTCCTCAGAGGCCTCTGAATCAAGCTCTGGAGTAACAGAGAAACAGGCAGGGAAGTACGATTTTCTGCTTTTACCCAAATTCTTGGAGTACTCATGCTGGCTAAAGAGTTGATTTTCTACCCCTGAGGTTTTTTGTTTTCCTTAAAGTAAGCGTTTTCCCCATCTCTTCAAGTCTTTGCTGACTTGTGCAGCTGCCTGCAAACCCTGGAAGATGAAGCTCTGAGAAAAGTGTGCAAGATACTGAGATATCCTGAAGACTCAGCCACCAAAGAGTCCAGCATCAAGCTTTTGTGCTGCTGGAACTCACCAGAGCCTGCATCGAAGCAGAGGACCAGGAAAGCCCAAACTTATTGACATCCAGGCAATCCTCAGAAGCACAGAGGTCCAGCAAGCTGGAAGTCAAACACAACAGCCCAGTAACACCAGGAAAGTTCCCTGTTGAATTGTTATGTGATGAGAATCAGCAATCAGAAATGTGAAAGGGCAAACAAGTGGGGAAAACAGCATTCCTTTAAAAATTGTTTGATGAAGAAGTTAAGGACCAAAGAACTAGCATTCCAGGTCACAACTTTTCTGCATTCCTGGCTCTGGAGCATGTTCTGATGAGAAAGTGTAATGAAAGTCAAGAAACACTTATTCAAGAAACAAATATGTGGATGTTATGGCTAGGACACATCCATGGTTTAGCAGATGGTGGAGAGGGTGGATCTACAAGACAGGAGGAAAGAAAGCTGTGAGTGGCCTCAGCAGGAAGAAGTTTGAACTTGTTAACATGCAAAGGGCAGAACAGTTGGATGCAATTTGTAGTTCAGTTTTGGCCATGTTAACTCTATGTCAACAAGGAGATACACGAATACAGACAGATTCAGCAGACACCAAAGCCTACGATTCATCACCCTTATCTCCAGAGATGAGTGACTGGGCTTAGTCAATATAGACTTCCCTTCAGTGAGTGAAGAGAAACAGACGCTTCAGAGAGTGAGTCATTGACTTCCTTTCGGATTAATTTAATCACACCCTAAATCTGTCTGCCTCTATGCAGAGCCACTGAAAGCAGATGAGAAACAGGAGCTCACACAGACATCTGAATTTTGCCACCCATGTCCAGCCAGGACATAGGACTAGATGGAAGAGGTATGTTGAGGTTGAAGAAGTTTACTGAGGGAAAAGGTTGTACTTGAAACATCAACCACCAAACCAAACACACAACAAAAAATCCACCACCCAACAAAACACACCCACACACAAAAAACATGTAATATCACCCCAAATGAAAAGGAGAAGATTCTTCCTTATCCTCCTTCAAAGAGAGATTGGGGAAGTTAACAAATGTCATGTGAAGATGAAGGAAATGGATGAGAGACAAATTGCTAATGACAAGAGAGGACTCGAAAGGGACAAGGCAGTAGACAGATCAAAGGGCAAATCTAAAGCAATGGTCTGGCTAGAAGAGGAAGTCTTTCAAAGTCTTAGTGAGTAAAGAAATTTAGGAAGATATGAGGCAAAAGCAGAAAAGGAGAACTTTAAGCAATGATTAGTTTAAAAGACAACAAGAGAAAACTCAATGTGGTGCTAATAAACACAGAGATGAAGGATTAGGATCAGCGTCTATCACAACAGAAATGAAGGCAAAGGACAAGATAATGGCAGAGAGCCTAGACTAGAAGTTTCATTATTGAAATCAAAGCCGGGGACAGGAACTGATACAGAGGAAGAGTCAAAGAAAAGATTGCCTCTAACAATGGAAATGGTCTGGAAGACTTTCACAGCTGCAAAACTAGGTGATAGGGATTCATTCTATACAAAGGAACAGCCTGAAAGAGTGAAGATCTGCTGAAAAATGATTGACAGGTTGATAAAGAGTAAACAGATCTGGATGAGAAGCAAGGCCAAAGGAAACAGCCACAAGCACCTGCCATAGACCATCTGATCCTGAAGATGAAGCCTTCTTTAGAAAGCAGGAAGACTTCCAGGTTCTCATAGTGAACTGCATCCACCCCAGCTGCTGCTGTACAGGAACCACAGCGGGTCACAGGCAATCCAGGGGAATGCCAGAGCACATCAGGAACAGGTCAAGCAGCAGCTGTGGCACACCTACCACTCTTTGGAAAGGAAGAAGTGGTGGAGGATGTAAAGCCTGATGGCAGGCTTGGTTACAGCAACCCAAGATTAACAAGATCTTGAGGGGTGTGAGGAAGATGGGCAGCATAATTACAACACTGGATTTCAGAGGGCTTCAGTTGGCTCAGAGAAGAGGTAGGCAACTATCTATGGTAAAGAAAGACTAAGCAAGGGCTCCCTTAAGCACATTCTACACACATGTTAATTGGACTTGATGGGATACATGTGAGAATGCAAAGGGAGATGTTAAAAAGAGTAATCTCTGCCATCATTAAAAAGTTGTGAGAATTTGAAGAGGTTCTCTGTGATTAGAAGGCAACAAGCATCAGGCATCTCTTCCAGAGGGAGAAGTAAGACTCCAAAGGTGAGTTAGGCTCCTCTCAGCCTCCTGGAAGGCTACAGATCAACCTGGAACCCATTTCCAGACACACAAAACCCAAGAAGGTTACCAGGAATTGCCAGCACAGATTGAATGAGGGTAGATCATGCCCAACTGCAACAGCAGAATGCAGTCAAGATAAATTCCAGCTACAGCTCTTCCCTGATCCCATTTCATCATTCTCCCTGACAGCCAAATTGTGGAGATCTGGACTAGGCCAGTGAACAGCAACTTGAGTGAAAGGCTGGTCTGGTTCAAAGAGGAGTGCTCAGCCCTTTCACCATCAGACTTACAACTGGGATTGACATTGGGGTCAATAGTGTTTAATGCCTTCATTGACAACACAAACAATAGGCCAGGAGGTTTCCTTTGCCAGCCTACAGATGACATCCCATTGGAACAGTGGCCAGTATGCTGAAGGGCAGAGCCATTATCCAGAGGAATCTTACGATGCTGCAAAAATGAGCTGACAGAAGCCTCATGAGCCAAATGTAATTTTTCTGCATTTGGGACAGAAGAACTGCAGCGCAAAAACACAGACTGGGAGTCTTTGACTTTTTTGCAGAAAAGGGTTTCTCATGGACAAAAAGCTGAACATGGCTCAGCAGCACCCAATTGCAGTGGTGAAGGTTAACTTCATCCCAGAGCCACATTATTAAGACTGCAGCCAGCAGGTCCAGAGAAGTGATTATCATCCCCTGTTGAGCACTTGTGAGACTATATTTAGAGTACTTTGTCCAGTTCAGGACTCCTCTGCAGAAGAGGCATACTGGAGCAAGTCCAGCAGAGAGTCCCTGTGATGATTTGGAGGCTGCTGCACATTGGTGAGGCTGACAGATGAATTTGCTGAGTCTCAAGAAAGCCGAGGGAGAATTCTCTTTGGTGTCTTCAGCTTTGCAGTAGGAGGTTATAAAGATGCAGCCAGAGCTGCATCACCAGAGATGCACATCAAAAGGACAAGAGGCAAGAGTCACATTTCACCAAAGTAAGTTCTGACTCGACACAAGGCAAAAATTCCTCACAGTGAGGGCAGCCAACCACTGGAGAACAGGTTGTCCAGGGAAACTCTGTCATAGCCTTCCTTGGTAATAACCAGAGCTCAGCTGCCCTTGGCCCTCAGCAGCTTAAGGTAACTTCAAAGCCACCGTTTTGTCAGCCTCTAGATATCTCTCCCAGTCTCAGTCATTCTAGGATTCCACTACTCTCCCTTCCCTTGCTGTTTTGGTTTTGTTAAACAGCGTCCTCTGTTCCTCCCCTTTGGATACTTGTGTTCTTCACATGTGTAATATATTGTCCTGGTCTAATTCACAATATATAGCTATGGGAGGAAGCAGAACCCTCCATAATCACCTGTAACAGCTATGAAATTAATGATGACAACAAATGTTAAAGAATTAAGCAAATAGTTAGATGTAAACAGTCAAAAATGCATTACAGAATATCTTCAGAAATGCTTTCCCATTTAGCATCAAAATACTGTTAGCTATGTTTTGGTATTTAAGAGGACTGAGGGAAAACACACATTCATTTAAAGATATAATTAAAAACACAGCACAACAGTTGAGAAATTGGATTAAGCTAGATGCAGCTGCAATCTTCAAACTTAGTTTAAACCAGATTTGAATATCTGCAACTGACGTCTTCAAGTTTATAATCATGCCATTGACCCTCCTTCCCCTCTCTCTTTTCTTTTTGGTCACTGAAGACTATTGAAAGTATCAGAGCTCCAAGTCAAGAACAACTCCCTTGTAACAACGACTCTGACACGGATATAGTGAGAGCAGATTGCCTGCAAGGAAACAAGAATAAACTGTCTATTTAGAGAGATTATGTAATGCAACATGGAACTGTAAAATGGGATTTAAAGAGACACTACTCTGCATTTCAACCCTGGAATCAAGTGTTGACCAATACTGAAGAAATTTGAAGAGGTTCAGGAACAGAGGAAGATGTATGTCTTGTCAAAGAATCACCCCTCTGAGCTGGTATCTTAATCATAATTCTTCTTTTTCAGAAAATCAGTAGTATTTAGCTATTTTGCTGTATCTCTTAAAACAAAGTTGAAGCTGAAACACCACATCATCTCACAGGTGTGCAGGTTTTTACTACAAAAATTAGGTCTGTATGTACAAATACAAAGCATTTTGTGGACCTGAGTGCGTTGAACTTGTAGAGCTTCATACACCCAATTAGCAGAGTACTGCACTCTGAAAATCAAAGTGATTATGAGCAAATACAACAGGATTAAATCTTCTCTGCATAAATATTTTAGCAAGTGTAAACAAGACTCCAGTTTCTGTAAGCAGCCAATTCCCAAACAAACACACACATACATCAGCTGGTTCAGCAAAGAAAAAAATAAATTGAATGGCTATGCCCTGGTGCATTAAAAATAGTGAGGAAAGGTAGAGCAAAGGCTTCTGTGGTAAGAGAGACTAGTTCTGTGTAATGGACATTCTTACACAAACCTGAAAACTCCAAAATGTTCAGGGTTTGCTCATGGCTTTGTTTAGAACATAAATATACATACTTATAAAAACACCAATGCACACCATGATTTTGTAGAAGAGTCCAGGACTGATGAGCAGCTGCTGGGAGATTTTACTTTTGCATTTCTTCACTTTGGAATGCATGAAAAAAAAGTTATTACCTTAAGTATTCTGATGAAAAACTGTTCTTCATCTAATTCTAAACATCCTTCCATTAAAAGCCTCAACAAACAGCAGCATCATACATTCAGCCAAGCCCAGCTGCTTTGCTGGTAATTAAGAGACAGTCAGTCCAGATCACCTCCCTTCCACCTCCCCTGAAAGACAGACTTTACAGTAAGGGAGAATTTGGCCCAAACTGTATGGGGAAGGAGTGGGGGGATGGAGAGCTAGCAGGGGGAGGTGGTTATTTTTTAAAAGCCAGCAAGTCCCTGCTCCAGGGCTGGACTTTTCCCCGAACCACGTCACGCCGGCAGGTTGCTGGCAAGCACAGCAAGACCTCGGACCACACACAGGCTCTCAGCTGCTCTCCAGCACACTGGGGACTTCCATCCCTGCTCCCAGGGCGTGCCTCTTCCCTTCAGCAGGAGCCTGCATGGAGCAGGGACAGCACAGGGAGAATGGTGTGCTCACAGCAGGACCGCTCCCTCCCAGGCTGTCCTGAGCAGCATCCCCACTGCAGCAAGCTTCAGCACGTCATCTGCAGCACAGTCAACTTGGGTAATGCCAACACAGTGGCACCACCAAATAAATAAGTAAGTAGCTTGGCACTTTTTATAACTATTCATTTTTCATATAGCCAACTACCAATGCGCTCCAGTTTCGCCCAATGAACAGCTCCATACCTCTCCTTTAAAATGCGTACAGTAAGTTCATTTGCCTTGCTACACTTTCAAGTCTAACCATGATGGATATTTAACATAATTTCACCCCTCCAAAAAAGCCATGATCATAGGCCCACAGTGACAGGGTGAGATTTTTTTAAGCTCATTGCCATAGCTCAATTTGCAATTAAAAACTATGTAAAGCCAGAAGTGTGATTAAAAGCAGCAGACAACCAGCTCATTATACAGCAGCAGAAAAGAAAAGCCTTTCAAACACCAATTGCTCTACCTGAAATATCAGCTGCTGTTGTCATGCCTGGGACTGAGCAAGAACATCACTTAGCTCACTGAAAAGAACTTTCCCAGAGACAGATTGGCAGCATGACAAATGTAGGTTGGCTAGAGAAATCAAAGACCAAATACTTGCTCCTTACATAAAGGATAGACACAGGAAAAAGAAAATAGGAGAAAACCTACATAGAGCTTCAGAGAGGTGTAACTAAAAAGACAATTTTCCTGTTTCAAGAATATTTGGGAGATAAGTTCATTTAAAACAACTAAAATTTCTTGTATACGATGCTGATATACTTTAGCCAAGTCACAATCATTGTTTTTGATCAGGGAGGCCCCACACACGAAGCTGTGGGGAAGGAAGATGCTCAGACATATTCCCCAGCAAACACTCATCCAAGAAAAAAGCTGTGTTTAGATTCTAGGAAAACGCCTACACTGTCTTTACTTGTGATTACCTTTTGGCATAACCAAAAGGGCTTTTGAAGGATTCAAACACTCCACAAAGCAACAAGACAGATTTCCTTCCATCAGCATTTTACTTTTCTACAATTAGAGACAACTGTGAAGTTCTTACGCACAAAAAGCCAATTTATTTTTAAAATGCCTGTTCAAAATTACAGTTTTGATTAAAGTGCCTTACTCCAAAACCAGTCTTCATTATGTTTAGTGGCTTTATCCCACTGCTTATATAGGTTACATGTTAGACAGGAAATTTAAACTTCCTAAGATAGTAACTTCAGACCTGACACTGACACTGGCTCACCTAAAGTGCAAGCTTTGCTTTGCCAAACAAGCAGGGCTCAATACACTTAAGTAAAAACAGCTGAATAAAACATTCTGTATATAAAGCAATCTGTATATACATCAGCTGAATAATGCTGAGTAGAGAAATCTGACTACACTTCAATGACACAGATCAATCTTAACCTGTCTATACCTAGGAAGATATAATATCAGATCAATCTTACTCTTCAAATACCTATGGAGGCATAATATATGCAAGACTTTTCTGTGTTGAGTTGCAAATGTAAGATTAATTTAGGAAAATAACTTTCTCTAAAATAGCTCCCCCAAATGAGTACCTGATCAGTAAAACCCATTTACATCCCTGGTTAATTACATGTCAGCTTCTGAGACTTTGCTATGACAGTCCATCAGCTGTCATCTCCAAGAGTCATGAGACAGGAGTATTAATTAGCCAAAAAATGACAACTCCTGTCCCTTGATATGAGCAACAGCAAACTGGAAGACCATTCTGCTCCTGGAATAAAAGCTGGTATTATTCACTCTCTTTAAAGAGTGTAGAATATAGAGATCTCAATTAAAATGTAAAGCATATAATGAGAATATTTATTTTTAATGTCATTTGTGTGCTAAAACCTTTTTTCCATTTTTCCTCTCTCTATTCAGTGATCCCATATTAAGCACATGATTACTTATATGCATTATTTCACACTTGTATTGCTTAAGACCAAAAACATTTGAAGCATTATACTTAAAAATTAACATGAACAAAGCATTTCAAGAACCCTGAAAACAGACTAAATAAAAAGCCACAAAAGGTTTAACAGATAATAAAAAGTTGCAATGGGCATGTCAACCTTGAAAAAGCCCTTTTTAAGCACAGTAATACTGTCAGGTGCCATTACCCTTTGTCAGTCAGCTACATGAACTCATAAATCAGGTGTAGCAGCCAAATGGGAGCACAATGAAAAATCAGCACTAGGCAAACCTGTCCACTGAATAATGAGGGGCCTGACAAGGTTTTGAGGTCACATTCAAAACTAAAAATTAATTGTATCAACCATATTAATAAAAAGAATTCATATCAGCAAGACTAAAATTTGCTAGTACCATTCTGTAGAGTTTGTGCTCGCGACTCCTTTCCCAGATTGGCGTGGAATCCTCCTCCTAAAGTTGGTGTTTTCCCTGCACCTATTAGGGGAAAAAAAACAAATACCAGACATGTCAAAGAGAACAACTTAATTAAAATGCAAAAATAAAACTTATTGTGCCAATATATTCAGTATCTGTATAATCTATAAGATGCCAAACAACATTAAGAAGGTCTTAAAGTACTTAAGACATCAAGTACCAATACTGAGCAAATTATTTCTTTCTTGGGATACTGTAAGAATTACATGGCTCCATAAGCCCTCCCAATCTCAGTTACCAAGAAAGTACAAAAATTTCTCCATGTCTATTTTAAGCAAACATGAAAATCAGTGCTGTAAAATATTTCTCAAAATAAAGGAGGAAAAAATGGCTTAATTAATATTTTTTGTCTGAAGAATATTCAATGAAGAATTTGCAGCATTTTAATAGGTAATTATTGTCATTACAGAACATAAAACATGTTTAGCATTAATTAATGATGGTGTTGGCCACTACAGACATAACACTTATTTTAAAGTAACCTCAGTTTGTCATTAGGCAAACACAGCAACACTTAGGCAACAAAAACTGCAACTCTGGAACTGCTACTTTTACACCCTGAAAGGCTGGAGACTTAAAAGAAGTCTGAGTTGTAAATCAGCATAAACTAGAGGCTGGTTTGGGCATCCACACAAATGCTAAGCAGCCTGAATGCAGAGATTGCTGGGAGTCAGTGGAACTACTCATGCAAACCAATCTTGCAGAACAGGGAATTAAACTACCAAGGACAAAAATAGTCTCCCACTAAAGCAGAAAGGTTTTTTTAAAAACAATCAGGGTACCTCAAGCAGAATCTCTGAATCTATCAGCTTAACAGCAAGTGAGACCAAAAAGCTAAATTGCTCAGGATTGAAAACAAGAAATTTGTCAGTAACTGGAATTCTACTTATTTCAAGTAGTCTGGTCTTTAGGATTGGGAAAAAGCCATCTTTTTGTCTATGATGAATACAGCTTTTCCTCAAGTTCTTGTGGCTGTTTTCACCTCTTAGACTAGCTCTTCAGAACAAACTAGAAAGGCTTTGGGCTAGGCACAGAGAGGGGAACGAAGTGGCTCTTAAAAGCAGCTCAGGACAGGTACCATGGCAGGTACTGATGAGAAACTGTGACCTGAACTGTTCACTCTTACCAGACCCTTTTAGCTCTAGTCTCCTCTCAGTTGCACTTAATGTACCATCTATACTGAGAAAAAAACTAAAAACAAACAAACCCAAAACCCAGAAAAGCTAATAAACTATAATATTCCTGCAGAATTATTATAGCCTTCAAAGCTTACTTTTCTATATAACCTTTAAATTAGGTTTCCAGTGCTATCCACAACAGAAACCAACTTTACTTCATTAACAGATCCTTTAACAAACAATAATCAGCTCTCACATAAATGCTCCACAGATTAAGTACTTCATCCTAATAAGAAGTGAAAAGCATTCAAAAGTGATCTCCTCACTGGGTGCAGAGGTAACTCTCCCAACTCTGTGTTTGACTATTAGAGACAGCAACGTCTCCTTGCCATTTTTACAGGTACTGTAAACAAACACTAGAAAACAAACCAATGCAGCAAACCAGAAAGAGGTTACCAAGCTACAAAAGGCATAACACTTCTGCTGTACGTTTAGTAAGAATCGTTTACCTGGCAAAAAACGTCAACAATGGCAATAGTTTCACATTCCTTTTCTTCAGTAGCAAATCTAAACAGAAATTCTGCCTCCCATTTTCCTTTTTTTTTTTTTTATTTGCCTTACTACAGGCTTCCTCACTAGTCTGCTTTGCAGCAGGAGACCCCAGCATCAGAACATGGGAGAACAACAACCACAAGGCAGGAGAGGAGCTGGAGGCAGGAGGCTCACCCAGAACTTTGGTCAAAGGCACCATTGCCCCCTCCTGTACACAAAGGCTCCGCTTCCCAGTCCCCTCTATCCTTGAATACACCAGAATACTGAACTGCTTTGGCAAAACAGCATTTCTAAATGTTTCCCTGTTACTACTAAAAAGCTTGCACAAAACAATCTTACAGTGGTGATAAACAATACTAATAACTAAATAATTTAACTTACTCAGGAGTTAAAATCCAGAACAATATAAACAAAATTAATTTGAGATTTCAGTGATTTTGTTCTTTAAGACTCTTTTTCATGAGACATCAAGCTATAACATCATACATAAAAGTAATTTCTTTCCGAGCCATAGAGACTGCAGCAGATACCAGCAGTGCTATCTGAAAGACAGATTCTGCTACCAGAATTGATGTACCCATTTTTCAGCAAGTTAACTGGAAAGGCTGAACATCTCTATTTAGCATTTGTCTTTGAAAACTGACAGAAACTAGTCTGTTGAGCACTTACACTCTCAGAACTGCAAACTAATGTTGCCATTGACTATGTAGTCTCATCATCAGCTTTAATCTTACAAGCAAAATGCAAACCAAACTCATTAGCATAACTGTTCGGCTGGGTAATAAAAGGATAAACTTTTGAAAAAAGAAAACTGAAATCATCAAATTCATTTAAAGACAAAAATCCCTACAAAGCTAGCAATTTAAAAGTACAAAGGAAAGGAACAGCAATGGCTAGGCACAACCAAATTAACATCCCAGCTTAACTGCAATTTTTACATTTCTTGACCTTTTCCATTCTTCCCTCACAACTTCAAAAGTGAATTAAGCAGGCTTTTGGTTTTTCACATTCAGCTTTCAAGACATACAAAAATATATCCGAGAAGTATTTGGTGTCTTCACGTACTGCCTGCCAAATCTTCAACATTAACACTACCGTTTCCCTAAGGCAACTCGAATGCACTCCCTCATGAGGTCAAGGTACATTGCCATCTACTCATCCCATCTGCTGAGGAGGGCCAGAGGGGACATCAGGCACAGCATCGCCAGCAGGGTGAGGGAGGGGACTGTCCCACTCTGCTCTCACCAGGGCAGCCTCACCTCCAGCCCTGGGGGCAGTTTTGGGCACCACAATATTAAAAAGACATAAAGCCATTGGAGTGTCCAAAGGAGGGCCATGAAGACAGTGAAGGGCCCAGGGGTGAAGCCGTATGAGCAGCAGCTGAGGGCACTTGGTCTGTTCAGCCTGGAGGAGACTGAGGAGAGACCTCACTGCAGTTACAGCTCCTCCTGGGGGGAAGAGGAGAGGCAGGCACTGAGCTGGTCTCTCTGGTGACCCGCCACACGACCTGAGGGAACAGCAGGAAGGTGTGTCAGGGGAGGTTTAGGTTGGCTTCTAGGAAAAAGTTTTTCACCCAGAAGATGGATGGGAACTGGAACAGGCTCCCTAGGGAAGTGGTCACAGTGCCAAGACTGGCAGAATTCAAGAGGCATTTGGACAACGCTCTCAGATATTTGCTGTGATCCTTAGGGTGTCCTGTGCAGGGCCAGGAGTGGGACTTTCATGATCTTTGTGGGTCCCCTTCCAACACAGGATATTCTATCACTCTATGATTACTTTTAGAAATTCACTCAGATTTTTCTTTTTCTTCCCTTTTCTCTTCAAGTTTGCTTTGGATATTTACATGAAATTTTGGACAACAGAAGGTGTGCAGAGATGTATTAGGCAGCCCAGAAATACAACTACTCCAGTTTTTGTGTGATCCTCTCAGTGGGCTACACTGCCTTAACACAACAGAACTGAAAATGCAGGAGATCATGTCTGGAAACTTAATGATACTCGGTCAAAGCTCACACAGGTCTGGACCCAGACCATAACCCTGTATCATTCGAGTGCTAAACTACTTCTCAGAGCTGGGTTAACATCTGGACCCTACAATCTTAAAGATCTGTCCAACTAAACAATTATCTGGTTCTACAGAGACTATCCCTCCATCAGCCAAAAGCAGCCATCACCATTCTGCTGCTCACAGCACAAGCACCTCGGCAGTTTCTGCTCTGTTCCACCAACTCCCTACCAAACAGAGTCACAGCACTCTGCTTCTCTATAAAAATGCTCCTCAAGCTGTAAAAGGTGTAAGCAAAGCTTGAAGTCTGTGGTAATCTTGAACAGCAACAACAGAACGACAAGCAACAGGAACAGCACTTATCAAATCCCTCCACACAGTGGAGGCAAAGAGCAGCCACTTGGGCATTTGCAGCTTAAAGGGCACTTTTCTCTCAGCTAGTGACATGATGAGTTTCAGATTCTACACCTGGAGGAGAAACAGATTCAGTCCCAGCACTACAGATTTTGCTTCCTCTACAGAAAGAACAAGTGAAGACAGGGAAAGAAGCTGCTTGTAACCTGAAGTGCACCTGTTATCTGATAGGACCAGTCCTACCAAAATCCTTCCTTGTCAAATTAAACCCGAAAGCCACGACTCCTTTCTTCAGGACAAGGTGGGGGCAAACCTTCTATTTCAAATGCATGTATTTACAGACCCAGCAAAAAATCTGGTAAAGTCTGGTAAAGAATGCAGACTGCATCACACCAATGGCTTCATAATCAGGGAAGACAAGATAATTTAATATAAAAAGATTAATGAGCTTCCTACTGAAGTTAGACCATTAAAGTAAGAAGGAGGGTAAGTAAACCTCCCACTACAATTCATACCTATAAAAGCAAAATTATGTGATTCATAAAGTTCTGAAATTTGTAACTGAAACACTTCTCACTCATTTTTCAAGGAAAATGAACAGGTCTGCAGGCATCAGAGCCTGCTGAAACAGTACTGCCACATAAACTTACATACACAAGCTTTAAATCTATTCCATCATAGCTTATTTTCATAACTACCAACTGTAGAGATAAATATAGCTGCATCCACCACAACCCAGCTTAGGACTGCCCAGGTCTGTGAAATCAGTTTGCATCCAAGTTATGTGCACTATTTTGCACTCCACAGCTGACAGCAGCACCCTCTGTTGTTGCCATCTCAAGGACAGTGTGGAAAAGACTCAGTGCCAGAAAAAGCTTCATATGAACTCTGGTGCACGATTGCCACCTGGAGGATGTGGGGAGGGAAGCAAAATTGATTTGATTCATCTCACTAAAACATATAGCAGATGATTGTTTTAGATGGAAGTTCCCCCTCTTCCTTCCCACGTGATTATGAATTAGTTTTGTGATGAGAAAATCTGGCACAGAGTAAAACAGGTAAATATTCTTCATCAAAGGGCCTGCAAATCCCACATACATATATTTCCTTTCTCTGTATTGCAATTGACATCATGACCATTCTGCATAAATTAAAACTAACCATGAATTATTGTCATCTTTAAAAAGCTGGGCCACAAATACAAGGAAATGTTTTGGATTAATATTATTTTAACTTTTCAGTTAAGTCTTTTCATTTCAAGTTTGGCATTACTGGCAGAGCCCAGTTAAGGACTATCTGAGGCTGCACTGTAAGAAACATTTAATACCAGGACTTGGTCTTTCAATACCTTACACGAAAACAAATTAACAACTACCAATTAAAAAAAAAAGTACTCCTTTCACTTTTTTAATACTCAAAAATACACAAGAATCCTTTATTGTACATAGGAACCAATTGGACAAAAGCACAGAACCTGATACAAGCAGAGTTCATCCCCTTTCACAACTCACTACCTATCACTGTGACAATAATTGTACATCTTAAAAAGTTCTAGAGGACAAAAAGGTACAGAAGATGAATGACTAGTAAGCTCAGCTTAAATTTTATGCAAGCCTTTTGTCAGTGTAGTCAATCCCTCTCCTCTTTCCACTTTGCTGACTATAACTTTTCATTTCCACAATCACCAAAAGACAAATATTTAGATTAAGGCAAACTCTTTTCAAGTGCTGCATGTGAGGTCAATGTAGCTCACATGCCTCAATGTAAAAACTCAAATGTAAAATACAGATTTTAAGGATAAAATAGTATAGAAAATACTTCAGTAAGCTTCCACAGGTATACCTAAAACATTGAGCATACCACAGCTTTATAAAGAGCTAAAGATACATTAAATCTGTCATGGGACACTGCAGAGGGAGAGTACACATTCAGCATTTGTGGCAGTGCTAATGGGTCTCTGTAGTAAGTTCATTATCATTTATTGCAAAAAAAAACCCTGTAATAGTAGAAATAAACTGATCCTTAATGTTCTGAAATTTGAAGCAGGCTACTTACAAATGTGGAAACTCCTACACCAAAAACTTTAACAAACACTTGTTGGTGTGTTAATGTTTACTAGTTCATAACTTCCCTTTCCCCTATGAGCAAAAGCAAGAAGATAACTTCCCACCAGCCTCAAATAAGTGCACTGCAAACTCATGTACATTTGGAGATGCAGAGTCTTAATGCAGGTTTGCTGTACCAGAGCCAGGGATCCTGACTCAGTGCTGAAGAAGAATTGATGCTGCCAGTGCCCACTGCAGAATCCTGATTCTGTGACTGTGTCTGTGTATTTGTCACTGCCCTAAAACCTCCAGGCTTAGTCACTAGGTAGAAGTTAAGAGACTTACTAATAGTTCTCATTTAAATCTGTACTAGAGATGTGACCCTGAATCCATAGCAGGGCAGGGACTGGCAGAGCTGAGGGCATCAGGCACCTCCATGGGTGCAGGGATGGGCTGAGGCCAGGCAGGATGCCAGACTGCACGTGGGGGTCAGGGTCAGGCCCAGCAAGGGGAACAGCCCCAGAATGTCCAGACAGGGCCACAAAGATGGGCTGAGGCCAGACAGGACATGAGCCTGGTTCTACAGGGTCCATGGGTGGACAGGGCAAGGCAGTGGGGAGTGGAGACCGGCCCTGCTGTGCAGTTCCTGGGGCAGGGGCTGATGTCCCTGAGGACTGGGATTGGGCCCTGGGCATGGGCAGCCTTAGGGGAACCCCAGAGAAAAGTTGCTCAGGGACAGCAAGAACCAGCAGTACCTGGTTTGTGACCAAGAAGCTTATGAGATCTGCTTTTCGCAACTTACTACCCAGCATTTAAAGAGAATTTCTGGAACAAAAGAAGCTGAGCTTCCCCAGACAGTATGCTTGAGAATCACAAGCTCAGTACACCCTGCAGCATCATTTCTTTGTGCTGTACTTCTCAGTTATATCTTCCAGCTTGCTGGTGTGCTGCCTGCACATCAACCTTCCAAAGTGGGACTTTTCTTCTCCTTTGAATAGTATCAGAAGTCCCAGACTTTACCTGTCTCAGCTTCTTTAAACAAAAACCTGAAGAAGGATCTGGGCTGTCAGGTTTGCTCCATGCTCAGCTTTCTCTCACTCTCTTCAGCTTCAGTTTTTCTCCTGTCAGCTTCAAAGAAAATCCTCATGAAAACAGTTCCTCCCAACAACTACCACAAAACAGGGGACTCCCACCCAGACATAGTGAAAGAGCAATCAGAGAAGTCCAAACCTTCAGACACGGCACACAACTCTCAACTTGCCTTTCTACAAAAGCAGCAGCCACCAAACCAGTGCAAACTGGCAGAGGGCTCAGTGTAACTCCATCTTCCAGGATGCAATTATAGCTGAATGGAGAGGGAGAAATGTAGCTCCCTCTTAGACCCTGTATTGCTGTACTTCCTGCTGGGATGTGTTCAAATGGAGCAACTGATAGGCAGAACTGTTAAGAACTTGGGTATGTAGAAAAATAAAAATCCAGACCCATTCATTCCAATTAGCAGGATTCAAAAGCTCTCCAAATTTGTTAAGAAGTCAGAGTGAACAATCTGTTTGGCTAGTCTGAACTGGCTACCAATTATAAAGTGAATAGGTATTGTTCCAAACTAGACTCAGCTAGGAAAAGTACATGCCCCAAACACTTTCTGTGCAATTGATAGAGTTTCTTGGAGCTAAAACAGGCATGATAACCCTTCTCCACTACTACCTGACTTATCCAGGGTCAAATCAGTCAGGTTCAGAAACCCAATTTCAAGGCAGGGCCTTCACAAGCTTCATGACAGTAACACAGCTAGGGTGAAGTGCTGAGGCTGGATTCTTTCCTGACTGTGACCACTCACAACAGAATTAAGAATTACAACTAACTAGACCAGTATGGAGCATATCAAAGCTTTCAGATCTTCCGTTCAAAAGATCAACAAAACAATACACAGCAGCCCCTTCTAGAGCATGAAGGGGTTATTTCCTTGGTAGTGAATTAACTTTCCAACTCAAGACCCAGGAAGTGACAGGTACCTTGCAAGAAGAGCTGACTTGCCAGTCTTTCAGACAGACAGAATTGAAAGGAATGGTGGATTAGCTCTGTAAAGCTCAAAGAACATGATCTTCCTCTGAAGATTCAAAAGAACAGCTCTGCCAAATCAGACTGAAAGACTAGTCCAGTATCCTACCTCTGAATGAGGCAGTCCATTAATGTACATGCCTACAAGGGTAACACAAAACACAGGAGGAAAGCTTGTTGTGATAGTTCTCTCACATAATCTCCCAGTGTCTAGAGATCTGTGGCTCAAGGATTTCCTGTTTTTATTCTGTCTGCCCAATCATTTTAAACTTGTGTAAACTTTTAACATCCACAGCTTCAGATTCAAACAGGGGGCAGGGGAGGGACGGTCCATAAAACCCAAAACCTCCTAATGCTTCTGAACCTCCTACCCATTACCTTTATAATCAGCTAGCTGCTAAATTTCTTAGCACTTTCTTAGCTTTTGCATTATGTGACCCTGAGCAGCCACTCCTCGCTGTGTTATTTTACTGCATTTACAGATCTCTACTACGGCCCCATTCAATCATCTCTCTTCCAGTCTGAAGGGGCTGAGTCTATTCAGTCATTCTAACTGAGAAGCTCTTCAGGAAACTCTCCTCTTTATCACTCCATCATCCTCTCTGTATTCTTTTCTAGTTCTATTAGAGGTTTTCCTGAGGAGAGGGAAGAAAAGAGAAACCCACCAGAACTGCACACAGCACTTCAGCTGGAGTTAGCACTGTGGATATGTAACAGTGCATGGACATGCTGTATGTGCTCTTTTAACTTCTAGCACTCCCCTCCCCACTCAGGTTTTTTTGAACATGAATGAACATTGAGCAATTTGCTTTTATAAAGCTATCCATTATGACTTAAGGATCTCCTTCCAATGTTACCCTAGCCAGTCTGGATGTAGAAGAAGAAAACATCCCACATGTGGAAGAAAGGAACAATGCTAACTAACTCTCACAGGAACTCTTGGTCCCACCACCCATACACTAAAAGCAACAGGTCCTTCTACAGTATTTACTACCCCAAATAATTTAGTATTGCCCACAAACCTCATTAACTCACCAGTCACCTGTTTTCCAGATCATCAGATTCTATGCAATTTCAGTGGCACCTCCTGTACTCTCTAGACTTTGTTATCATTTGAAGAGTTACTCTGCTCTGTAAAGACTTTTCCTTATCAATGACAGCTCAGATTCTATAAAAGCTTCTGCTGAAGGATCTTGCTGACCTTCCTTTGAAAATCCAACCATCTGCTTTGTCCACTAACTAACTTCCTCAGAAAGCTCCAAAGGATCTTCAAGGCAAGCCACTTTGCCAGAAAGCATTGTTACTCTATATTTATCTGTGCAGAACACATATTTTGTCCTTCACTGCTTCTGCCTTCTTGCCTCATCCTGTGCATGTAGATGTGGCACTCAGGAGCATGGTTCAGTGATGGACTTGGCAGTTATGGGTTAACAGTTGAACTTGATAATCTCCTACAACCTAAATGATTCCTTGAAGTTCTCCTACAACCCAAATGATTCCATGATTCTACCCTTTTGTCCAACACACTTAACTAGCCTGCATTTTCCCAAGACTTCATGAAGAGCAAAGCAAAACCCCTCATTCACAGCCAAGCACAAGCCCACACTTCCCCAGCACGCCAAAAGCTCAGTTGCTAAAACATCAGAACAATGGAACGGAACAGCCTCACACACCTGCACTGGAAAACACTGGCTACACCAAACTTCTCTGTGAAAGGCATCAGTGTTGAGGCTTCCTGCACCAGGCATACAATGAGCTCAATGTAAATACTGCCAGAGAAAACGTAACTGTGATCTCACACCTTCCTCCAACCCTGAGAGAATAAAAGAAGGGATTTCCCGTGTTTTATAGGGATTCTATGTGACTTATTAGCAAGGACTTGGCCATTTTGTATTAATATAGGGAAGTACAGGACTCCCTCCTTCAGTAAACAGATGGAAGATTCTGAAATCTTAATGTGTAGTTTGACAAAATAAAAGGTTTCACTACCTATAAAAAAAGAAAAATCAGTATCTCGGTGCTTTCCACTCCTGTTTGCTTTTTTATGATGAAGGTGAAAATAAATTATTAATAAATGTATCTGTACTCAACATGTTATAACACACAAATAGAAGCTGTTGTGGATCTTGAAAGGATTTGAGGAGTATTTTTGCACAACCAATAGCTCTGAACTCCACAAATACCAAAAACCCTGTTCAATTCCCAGCCCTGCAATAAAGAACCTGACATCCCTCATCCTTTGCAAACCTTGGACAACATTCTCCAAGACACCCAGCCCTACTAACCATGAGCCAGGGACTCAAAAACAGCACCCCAGGCACCTCTGACACTACAAATGCTCCATACAGTAAAGCTCTCAGAGATCATCAGACCGCAGTCCAAGGAGCCTCAGACCAAGGCATTTCATTCTATTTTGGTGGAAATTTACTAATATAAGCAGAAGTCATTGAAAAGTGTAACTTACCAGAAAATGTTGCTTTCAGTAAGTGAATGGTTTCTGACTTGAAAGAAATATACATTCCTTTGTAAATTCTCCACCCTTTGGAGAGATACAAAATGCTTCTTACACAGCAAGTGACTTTTCTCCCCATCCCAGAGGATTTTAATCAGTCATAAACCCATTAATGGATAAGCAGACATGATGAAGACACTGTTACTGCAGCACAAATACATCTTTTCAGATTAGCTTGCATCATTTAGTTTATGTTGAGGAAAAAAAATTATTCATAACAGAAGCATTTGTTTTTGGAACGTAAAGAATTACACCAGCATAAGTCACCCAGTATCCTAATTTCCTTAAAATATTTCTGGGCCTGTATTCACAGAATCATGGAATGATTTGGACTGGAAGGTTTAAAGATCATCCAGTAACAAGCCACCTGCCATGGACAGGGACACCTTTCCCCAGACCAGGTTGCTCTAAGCCTCATCCACCCTGGCCTTGAATAACTCCAGAGATGGGACAGCCCCAGCTGCTCTGGGCAACCTGTGCCAGGGCCTCACCCTCACTCATCTTTGCAGTAACTTAACAAACCTACAAAGAGCATTGTTTTTAAAGTTCTGGTTTGTCATTTCCACAAGCAACAGTTCCCAAAGTACACACAACAGTGCACATGGGGACTTGCTAGAAGATGACAGTACAAACACACAGTGAAGCCCCTGCACCCACAGCTTGTGCCAGCCAGATAAAGCCACCAGGAGCGTCTCAGGATGTGCTGCAATCACATTTTCATTTTTACACACCCATCACCTTCAGGGTGCCTGCCTGTCTTCGTGGGCACTAGACTTTGTTCTTTCAGGGTAGCATAAAACAGGTAACTAACCAGCTATACAAGAGTAAAGAATTAATGTACTACCCAGGAAAAAAAGATTAGCCAAGAGCAGCACCTCAGGACTTACACAAAAAAGAAAGGCTATACCTTAAAGAAAATTTGTAAAGTAGTGTGCAATTTATCCAGAACGGTAAAAAAGTCTCAGTATGGTGCATTTCTCTCTTTTCCTTTTGATTTTTTTTAAGGATAAAAGCATCCCAAAATGTGCTTTAGCTTGCATGCCATCTGTCCTGCATAATTTTGGGTGGGAGGGAAAAAGCAGAACAGGTCCTTAAAAATGTAGTCTCCACATCACAACAGGAAAAAGTGAAGGATACAAGAGCTGCTCATAAGCTATAAAAAAAGTAATGCCAGCACCCTGAGTTGGAAGACAGGAATGGCATCAGACAACTCCTAGCCTACAGTAAACTCCTAAACTCCAATTTGCAGTGCTGAATTCTCCACCACAGAAAGAATTCCTCTTTCTTCCCCACAGCTATACAATCCATCAGAGCCGCTTGTTTCACTGCTGAGCTCTTTCCCATGCTTTTGCTTATATTCCTTTCTCCTTATACACATTCCCCATACAGATTTTCCATCTCTCCCCTTTCAAACACTGCATCCTCCCCACACCCATTTTCCTTTTCTCCCCTCCTAAACACTAAGTCTTCTTGATGTGGCCTTTTTCCATGTTTTATCCTCCAGCACATTCACACAATAACTCAAACCCAACTACTGACAGGAGACTCTTGACCCTTCATGTCCAGCCTGTTTCTCCTCCTTGTGCCCCTACAAGTTCCCTCTATCCCTGAAACACCCAACCCAACCTTTCCTGTCTTCTATCCCAAATAATTTCATCTACCTCTCCATCCTGTGCATCCAGCCCTTCCACACTGCCCCAACCTTCTCCCACACCTGCCCCAGTCCCTCACACATTTACTCCATCACACTCAGAGCATCTCCCTCATCCTGCACAGCTCTTTTCTCCTGTTCATCCTAGCCTTCCCCACCCATTTCTGTCTCACCCTGCACAGCACGCTCTCCTTCTCCCCATGCATTGCCCCTCCCATTTCCACTCTGTGCAGCACTAGCTCCCACATGCACCATCCATATCCCTTCTTTGCACAGCACAGTTTTCCACAGTCTGTCCCTCACACCCCCTTGCACAGCACCCTTTTCCCTATACACTGTCTTTATCTCCCAAGACAGTGTCCTTATCTCCTCTAGACATTGTCCTCACTCCCCCACGCAGCATCCCCATAACCCCACCCTCTGGCATAGCAGTCCCTGTCCCTTTCTCCACACTGCCCACTATTCCCTCATGCCCATGCCCTGTCTCTGAACTCAGAGAATCACACAATCAATGGGGTTGAAAAGACCTCTAAGATCCCCCAGTCCAGTCTATGACTGAACACCACCTTGTCAACCAGACCATGGCGCTGAGTGCCATGGCCTTTCCTTAAACAGGACCGTGACTCCACCACTGCCCTGGCCAGTCCATTCCAATGTCTAATCACCCTCTCCATGAGGAAATTCTTTCTAATGTCCAACCTAAACCTCTCCCAGCGCAGCAGAAGCCTATGTCCCCCTCGTCCTGTCACTCGTTCCCTGGGAGCAGAGCCGGGCTCCACCCTCCTGTCAAGGAGTTGTAGAGTGGTGCCGTCCCCTCGAGCCTTCTCCAGGCTAAACAACCGCAGATTGCTCCCGACCCTTCCCCAGCTCTGTTCCCTTCTCTGGACACACTCCAAGCCCCTCAGAGTCCTTCCCGAACTGAGGGGCTCCCAGCTGAGCACAGCACACGAGGTGTGGCCTCACCAGTGCCCGGTACAGGTGGACCATCACTTCTCTGGTCCTGCTGGCCACACTGCTCCTGATAAAAGCCAGGATGCCCTGGTCTTCTTACCCACCTGGCACGCCTCGGGCTCATGCTCCGCCGCTGTCGATCAGCATCCCCAGGTCCTCTTCCGCTGGGTCGCTCATCCCTGTGCTCTGTTCCTGATCCCACACCGCTCACAGCCCCTTCACCTTGTCCACTCCTCTCCCAGCACCCTTTCCCTTCTGCCATGTGCCCCATCCCCGCAACACCCTCCCTTCACACACCGCCCGCTATTCCCCACACCCCGTTCGTTCGCTGTGCCCCCGGGCCCCTCTCCGCACACCGCCCCGCCCTGCCCCGGCCCGGCCGCACTCACCGTCCAGCGACACGAACTGGCCCACGGCGGAGGAGCCGCCGCCGCTGTTCTCCACGAACTGCACCTCGGACACGATGATGTTGTCCTCCAGCACCCACCCGCAGCCCGTGCACACCGCGTCCCCGCGCGCCGCGTCCACCTCGATCTCCGCGCACCCGCAGGCGCTGCACACCCGCCTGCCCGGCATCCTGCCCGCTGCACCGGGACGGGCCCGGCCGCCGCCGCTCCGCACAGCCCGGCACGGCCCGGCTCAGCCCGGCACAGCTCAGAACAGCCCGGCACAGCCCGGCCCGGGCCCGGCGCAGGCCTCGCTGGCTCGCCGGCACCGGCACGGGGAGGAGCGCGGCAGCCGCCGCCACCCCGCCCGCTCTCGCGAGGCTTCGCCCGCCGCTCCCGCCCCTCCGGAGCGCTCCTCCCTCACGGCCCGCCGGCCCCGCGCCGCTCCGGGATCGGCTGCTCTGGGGCTCCTGCTCGCCCCCAGCACCCGCTTCCAGCCCTGTGCCATGGGCAGGGCTGCCTTCTACCAGGGCAGATTGCTCAGAGCCCCATCCACCCTGGCTCTGAACATTCCCAGCGATGCGGCATCCGCAGCTTCTCCGGGCAACCTGTGCTAAAGCACCTGTGTCAGCACCCTCTGGGCATCAATCAAATTCATCAGTCAAATTCATCAATCAAATTCATCCGTCAAATCTATTCATTCGTTCTGTAATGCTGAGATGAAAGTTGTTGAGGCCTAATGAATTTATTTCATTACGACACTTTGAGCCCCACCTGACAAAGGCAGCATAAAGTTGAAGTCTGGTGCTTTGGAACTCTTGTTTATTATTGTAGAATTACAGAATGGTTTGGGTTGGAAGGGACCTTAGAGATCATCTAGTTCCAATCCTCTGTCTTGGACAAGGACACCTTCCACCAGACCAGGCTGCTCCGAGCCCCATCCAGGGTGGCCTGGGTCACTCCCAGGGGTGGGGCAGCCACAGCTGCTGTGGGCAGCCTGTGCCAGGGCCTCAGTATGGCCACAGTAAAGATGTTTTTGCTACAATTTAATCTAAACCTACTGAGTCTCTTGCTTGGACTCCATTCCCCCTCGTCCTGTCACTACATGCCCTTGTAAATAGTCTGTCTCCATCTTTCTTGTAGGGTTCTTTCAGGTACTGCAAGAACACTTAGGTCACCCCAAATCCTGCTCTTTTCAGGCTGAACAATCCCCATTCTCCCAGGCTTTCCACATAGGAGAGGTACTCCATCCCTCTAATTGTCTTGGTGGCCTCCTCTGGACTTGCTCCAAAGGGGTCGATGTCCTCAGTGATTCATAGAATCACTGAATCAAAGAACTCAGTTTTTATCCAAGTTATTGCTCACTTTAGCACTCAACCCACAATTAGCAAATCAGCACCATAACACAGATGGGAAGGAAGCTGAGCAGAATAGCTGCTGTAGCTGGATGTTTGTATAGAGTTCCATCTGTCGGCTTTTGAAATGCACCATTAATGCAGAAGCAGAAATTTTCACCTTATAAAACTCAATTACTGCCTGTCTTCCACCAAATGACTCAGATGCAGCCAGGTATCAGGTATAGACCTCCATGAACTGACTGGGCACATGGGACAAAATGACTTGTTCATTTGGAGGCACACTGAGGCATGCACTAAAGCAATATCTTTCCATCCAGAAAGCTGAGCATCTTAGAGGCCTCAAATTATGTCATTTGCCTAAAAATCTAAAGGTTCTGTGCTTTTGAAAAGAAAAATAATACCATCATGGAGATTGTACCACTATGTACACAGCTGGTCTTCTTTCTTTTTATTCTATTCACAGAGGTGTATTCGTTAAAATAAGAACATTGGATCTCTCCAGATTCCTTCTGTTCTGGAGTTTATTTCCTTCCTGAAGTTCCTCCTGCTGGTGATGAGATAATGAGTGCCAGAGTAGCCAAGCATGACCTCACAAAATTATGCACTGTGTAGATAATATCAGGGGGAAATTATATTCCTGATAAACAATCCCTGATAGGATCTGACAAAGGCCAGCATGAACACAAGAAATCCTGCAGTGCGCAGTTTTGAAATAGCTTTCCATTAAAAAGTTTCTTCTTACCTCATTCAAGTAGAGACTAATGTAGTCCTGTCCCATGAGGACTTAGGTTTTACATCACTTTGAAAGTTGCTGGTGCTTCAATTAAGTGTTGCAAGACTTCTCTGTGAGTCCCAAACAAGTTCAGAGTGTTTCACTCTGAATGTGAGCAGCAGAGGGCCCTCGTGAAAGCCTAAGATACAGCTGCTGTACAAAGAAAGAATTTCATTTAATGTCATACTGAAGAGGGATGTCTGTTCTAATTTTTATCTTCTTATAAGGTAAGGTTAATGATGATGAAATAAAACGGGTTCCCAGTCCAGAAGACTTCAGTCTTTGCCTCCCACTCATGAAAGCTTTCATATACAATACCCCTTAAGTGTTTCAAACATTTCCATAGGACTGTTTCCTACCAGCCAAAATACAAGTAATTTTTCACTTCTCTAAATTCTTTGCTCTGTCTGCTTGCTAGAGAATTAACTAAACTTCTTTTGACCTATAGCATTGAGCCTGCTGAATGAATAACCCCTAGGTCAGCTCATTTAGGTTAAAAAAATAACCTTTTAGTAAATTGTCCTAAGCCTGTATAGTAAGAGCTGGTCATATAAAAAATTGTAGTGACAAAACTCCTTTCCCTGCATTATTTCGCCCTTTTTGTTAAGAGGAGGAAAGGACCTGTTTTCCATTTCACCTACTTATATTTAATATCTCTTATTTTCACCAAGTGTTCCAAAAAGTGGTGATCAGGATGTCTGTTAGCCCAGACTGACCAATTTCCTTCCTGCTTTGCCTCCAAAAACATCAAATACAATCCACCTGTGGGTGTACGGTTTTGACATTCAGTTGTTGAGGTTTCAAAGAGAGGAGCCGTTCTCATTTGCTTGAAAATTGTATATTTTTTCCCCTACTCCTCTTACAATATCAGGAAGAATGCAAATGTTCTGTACAAATCCAGTCTGGAGTGTGAAGGAATCCTATGCTGCTCCTGCAAATGCTCTGCAGCACAACAGGAAATAAACCAGGGCAAGCTGGTGACACATTACTGTACTTCCACAAAAGATGGATCCTCCTCTGTGAACATAAAGATTGGAAACAGATACTTTAATGTCATATGACAGAAAAGCCAGAGCCTTTCTGGCGTTTTGGTCGTAACTCAACTTTCTGGGCACTAGGTTTCCCAATACACCAGCCTGCATGGGAAATATTTTCATATTTGAAGTGAACAAAGCTTAATCCCTTAATTTGATCAGCTTCTGTGAGCATCGTCAGCTTTCTGGCATTTCAGCTGGAATTGTTCCTCTTAAAATCATGCCTAAGAGCGTTGATGAAGTCACTCAAGAAGTTTGAAAATGCACAAAACTTAAGGCAAAAGACAAGCAGAGAATGCCTTTTATGGTTTTGGACAGTCCAAGATAAGGCATAAACTATGCACTCAACCTGAAAATTTACACTTTGGAGATGAAGTCATAGGGTTACTAGATAGAGGGGTGGAAAAAGGATTTCGAAATGAATTAACCTTATAAGGTGATAGCAAGTGAATACTTCACTTTTTTTGCCTGTGTCAGTTCAAACTGTAGCGTTCTGCTACACTGGTGATGGACACGAGGGGGCACCCAAGGAAATGAAATCGTCCTCAGGCTGATTTTTCCATCTGTTTTCCTTTTTATTTCTTTTTTTTTTTCTTTCTTTTTTTTTTTGGGGGGGGGGGGGTTGGGGGGGCGGTGTCTGCATCTTCTGTAATTATTTCCTCATATTGTTTTCATGACACTCATCAATGAATGGTAATTGTAAAAGCTTTGCGGGGAACATTCTAAGAAGAAAAGATCTTGGCATTTACTAAATCACATCACTGCTGTCCGGAGATAGCACTTGATGGCCCAGCTTGATTCTTGAGTATGTGGCAGAGACCTCGTGGCTTTCCCAGTTACTTTCCCAGAATCTGTGCCTGGTACAATTCTTGAGTACGTGAGGACAGCAGAAAGCACAAATTCTGTCACACAGAAAATCTGCTAAGAAATTAGCAGAGGAAAAGTCCAAAGATTTTGAGCACAAAGATCCAGAAGCTACCACCACTTGAGGAAGTCTCTCATAAGCTGGAAGCTGTGAGCAGCTATTTTGCTCTGAACATCTGCCCCTGCCAACACACCACTTGAAGATGCATGACTTGTCCATGGGTGCTTTTAAGAAGGATGTAAGCAGAGTAAAAATAGATGTGTCCTCCTGGTCTCGAACAATCTGCAACTTAAGGATTCACCAGCTGAAGGCTCATACCCACTAGCAAACTTTTTAGCTCTTTAATCAATTTTTTGTCTGTGTATGCTTTCAAGAACTACAACATCTTGTGCCTTGAGGTGTATCACAATATAGTTGGGTAGCAAGTGAAAAAGTTTAAAAATGGCCCAGACATTTCACTTGGCAATCCTGAGTTCTTGTGCTGTAGTCAGTGGTGAAGAATTGCTCCCATTACACCTCTTCTGTGCCAGTTGGGATTTTTTACTGCTGTTTTATAGTTTCCCTCAATCATGATCATGATCATTTCATACCTCTTTCTCCAGGTAAGTAGTGTAATGCTGATCAGACCAAAATAAACAGAATAACACAAAATAAACTGTTCAGGGAGTCTTTTAACAGGAAACCCTTTTTAGTGAAACATTGATTATGTTCTGCACTGAATAACTGCAGGTCTCCATCACTTGAATATAAGCACAGGCAAATATTCCTGTAAAAATGCAATTCTGATTATTTGTAGCTCTTATAGTCTGAAATCTATTTATTAAAACATTAATGGATTCATCACTCACCATCAGAGAACCATTCCAGTCAGCCTACTGCCTGTTTAAGCAACTGTCTACATAAGGAAATTGAATTGAAATGAGGAAATTCCTGGGTACTGGTCTCATGTTCATCTGCACACTTGATACTTCAATGCAAATATGTCTTCTATACAGCCTAAAATAAGGCCTTCACTAAATATTCACTGATATTCATGTGCAAGGGTAGAAAACTGGACTTGATACTGAATGGTTCTGCATACTCAAACACAGAAGCAAACCACAGATCTCACAGAGAGTTCCTATTGTTTTCCCAAATTTGAAACAGAAAGCCAGAAATTCAGACTAAATGAGTTGGAAGCATTAAAAAGTAAACATGAGCCTCCTTTAGTTCTGAAAAATAAGTTTGAAAAAGTATCTGTGTATTGGTTCATTATCTGCTTTAGCATCAAGGTAAATTCAATGCAGTAAATTCAGTGCAGTTAAAAAGTATATATGGTATAAACTCCGTAAAGTACCTAAGATAGTGCTGACCATTTATAAATCATACCTGGCAAGTTACAAATAGGATTAGGAGAAAAGACAACCACTTAAACAGAAGTTCACTAGCACTGGATCAGGACATTAAAAACCCAGCTGTCATCAGGCAGTATTAATAAATAAACTCTCTTTATTGGCATTTCTTAGGCAGAAGGCTGCCATAACCAGAATGCGTGTGCTGGCATCGAAGAAGAGTATGCCAGTCAAGTGTTACTGAAGACCATGAAATGCCTGTGTGTCTACATAGACTCAAAAGTGTGTATTTTTTAATGTCATGAGCTGTTTGGGCATCAGGGACTCCCTTCAAACTGAAACCTGCAGTGATAAGAGAGAACATTGCCGCAGCCACACTCAAGCCTCTGCTTTTCCAGCATGGAAGAGAGGCTGGAAGCAGGGTAAGGAGCACAGTGCCCTCCTTCACAGAGCCCGTTAGTACCGGGGAAAGTTAGGATGGAGCAAGCAGCTTGGATAAGTACAGGCTGCCCAGTGGGTGAGGCCAGTTCTCACCTATTTGGGTCATAGAGGACATCAAAGAATTGTCCTTTGAATGAGCTGTGTGTCATTGCCTGCTTTTCTGACAGCAGAGTCCCAGTGCCTCAAATATGCCCAAGTTATCCAAGTGCCAAAGAAACCATCAGTCAAAACTGCAAGTTGCTGTCTACTGTCTAAAGCTATGAGCAGGCTAAATAAGAACACCATTAGACTTAGAGAAGTCACAGTATAATAATTTCCTGTCACTGGAGAATTTTCAAGAATTTGGCAGATTTCCTAGTTTGAATTAGTTGAATAAATTAGACAAGTAACATTTTTCAGAGGGCAGACATAAAAATGCCTTGAGTAAATCAAGCTGTTTCATACCAATAATTTGAGTCAGCCTAAATTACAAAAAAAAAAAAAAAAAAAAAAAAAAAAAAAAAAAAAATATATATTTTCTTAAAGTGTGGAGTTATCAAAGGGAAAAATCTGCCACAATTTTCAAAATCAGACATTTATCATCAGCCCAGGTCTCAGTGAGTGCATTTTTTTAAACTATAAAATAATTTAAGAGAAAAATGTTAGTGCTGTACAAGCCACGTTTCCTTCACCACTCTTACACCAAGGTACAAAGTTTCTTAAATAGGATCCATCCTCAAAGAGGCCATCTTGCCATTTCTTCAGAAAAAAAGACCACGTCAGTAGCACAAAGGGGGAATGCTGTCACCACAGCCGTACCAGTCTCTGCTTTACTCAGAAGGAGCTGGGATCATCTCTCTCCTCTATATTTTACAGTTCACTTTACTTAGTTGGGAATTGGGAGCCATAGAGTGAGGGACAGGTCTGGAAATTAGCACTTTTCCCTGGGAGGATCTGTTGGTTCACATCTCTGTTTCCAGGTGCTGCAGATTCAGACTGCCACCCGTCCCCATTAAAATCACAGTTCTGTGTTCTTCTTCCCCATCTCATGAGTTAAACACGTATTTATTTGCTGTAAATTAGAAGTGGGAATCTGATATAACAATATGCCAGTAAGATCTGGAGCCTTTGGCTTGCCCTTCCATTGTCTGTGCTTCAATCAGTCAGCTCACACCAAGATTATAAAAAACCTGACCCAGGAGTTTACAGTCTGAAGCCCAAATTGAACAGAGCAGTCAGCAGATTATGTACTCGACCAAACAATGAGGTCTTCAGTCCCTTTTTGAACCAGTTTTCATTACAGGGGTTATGTTTGTAACATATTGCTGAGAATTACACAAAACCATTATTTTTGAAATGAGTACAGTAGACAACAATGTTGTCAATAATGCAAGGTGTTAATAGAGTGTGTATATTTATAGCAGCATGAGAGGTATTTCAGAGAGCTCTTAGCATGTTCAGTTCCACATCCACATGCATGCAACATTTCAGAAAATGTAAAGTTTAACTACTGTATGCTTTCCTTTGGAAGGTAAAGCTAGAAAAGGATGTTCCCATATATTTTCTACCTATGATATTTTACATATAGAAAGCCCCTACTGAAAGGACCTTTATATTTGATGTCAGTAGAAAGGATGTCCAAAAAAAGAAGATTATAGTGTTGGCATTTCTGACAAACTATCTTCCATTCCTAGTTTATCCCATTCTAAACAGTAACTGCGGAACTTTCTTCCTAATAAAGCTTTAGAGCTACTACCATGACTTCTCACCCATGATACAGAAATACTATCCAGATGACCAAAGATTTTGTAATGCAGCAAGCTGCAACAAATATCCCGCTGAAACAGCAATTTAGTGGACTCAGAGCAAAACCAAACTACTTTTATGGCATATAAAATTAAGAGGAGCCTTTCCCAATGTATACTGTGACTAATGATCATCAGCCTGTACAACAATGACACTTTGGCCACTCCCTCTGTGGTCACCTTTCATTTGCAATCATCAAGTCTGCTAAAAACAAGAGGAGAAATTGCAGTTTAAAAGTGAGATTTTTATCAGCTTTCCCAGACAGAAGCAGGTTGGGAAAGAAGAGAAAAAGAAAACTTCCTCTCATAGTTGAAAGAGTAAATGAGCAAATAATAAACATTCTAATTTAATAAGTGCACATATCCTGCTAACAAATTTTCTTTTGAATAACAGAACTGAAAGGTTGATGTGGTATTTTGGTTTTGGTTTGATTTTTTCCAAAGAGTAAAAGTAAACCCCACAATTAAATTATAGAAATAATGAAAAAAATTGAGCAATGTGCACATGAAGTTTAAGCTGGGAAATAACAAGGCAAATATACATTTTCCAGTTTGGAAATAAAATCCTAACCTGCTGATTTATGTTCCCTCCACACTGGTTTTCACTCAGTGAAAACAGCACTGGCCTGCATTGACAGTTCTCTTGAAAAGCCCATGAACCTTGAACAGCATTGCTGAAATCCTGCATTTCTGCCACAACAAGCCTGGCAGCCTGGAGAGGGCTGATGTAAGTGGCTCCAGACACATATTCTCCATTTAAACAGAGCTTTGCTTTTCTGTACTGACATGAGGGATGCTGACATGCAGCACCCACAAGAGCATGGCTTGCCCTGGGTCCCCTGGGTGTCTTCATCAGCCCAGTCCAGTGCAGCAACTTCTGTGATTGAGACTTTTTCAGCCAAACTCTTCTGCAGACGTTCTGTGGTACTAGGCCAAAATTCCCCCTAGGTGACATTTCCTCCTGAGTGTAAGAGGTTTTCTACTAGAAAAGGTCCTGAGAAACTGAAATGACAAAAACTAACCAGCCCTGAGGAGGTCTGGGAAAGCAGCACAGTGCTGATCAGGAGATTCATCGATGTAACACTGCCCAGTCTTCTGGGAAAACTTCATCAGAATGGGAATCTTAATGTAAATAAATGACTACTAGATTCTTCCAGCCCTGCAGGCCAGAACAAGTAAATATCTACTATATCAGCATCCCAGCAACTATTAGAAATACACAGATAGGTTTCAATCATGCTTAATAATTAACAGCAAGGAAGGGAGTTTCAGGTATTGCATTAATCAACAGGTGCTAAGAGAATATCACCTTTTTGGAGGCAAAGTTTGGCATGACAGTCAATTTTTTCCATGACACATACTAGAAAGTACAGAAATCCAATCAGCAAGACCTCTTTCTTGCTTCAAGTCTCAATATTTGAACAAATGAGTCACTGATCCATGCTTCAGATATTCCTATGCTAAAACTAGATTACAAGTCATATGTATGAAATCCACTCGTGCACCATAAGCTGCCTGTGACAGCTTTTTCCAAATACTGACCTAGAGAATGTCTGGTATGTTCAGTCTGATCTAAGAAGTCTGGATTTTATATTCATGATCCCAATTTCTAAGCACATGTCACACAAATGGACATGTCTCAGTGCTGATTTCAAGAACTAAGGAAAGTGCAGCAACAGAAAAAGCTTTGCTGGTCCATTGGCTGAAGAAGCCAAATTTTGTCAGATGTATATGCTTCCATTGCCTTAGTAAAGAGAAAACGTGGATTTTTCTGGCACCATCTGAGTACAAAATAAAGAGTTCATGACTGAAACTGTTAAATATGCACTATTCATTAGTACATGCAGGAAGAAGTGTAGAAAAGAGCTGTTATAGCTGCTCTAATGACTAAGATAAAGGTCTAAGATTCAGGAAAGCTGGATGTAATTGCAGGCTCTAGCCCAGACTTTGTTCATGACCTTGGGCTACTCACCAGCTACTGTCAATCCCAAGTTATCCATGTATACAATGAAGATATGTTTAATTAAATCCCCTCACTGTATTTTGGTTGGTTCTCCTATATTGTTATGCAGAGACATGAACCAAGAGGGAGATTTCTTTGACCATGAAGGGAGGGAGGAATGAGGTGTAAGAATCCTCTGAGAGATGAGTGTGATTTGATTCAAAAAACAAGCAAAGCACAGCTCTGGCAAGGCTGAGGGCTGAAGGAGAGGCTTCACCCATGCAGGTGGCATGGAGTTAGAGCTGGGGACAAGGATTGCTGTTGGGAGCATTAGCACTGTAGGGACGACAGACCCACCTGGGAGGAGGGTGTAGGTTTTACTGTCAAAGCCAAACTCATCTCCTTTGACTTAAATCAGAGCTACAATGATTTGCACCAGAAAAACTGTTGGTTCTAAAACCAAAATAGCTGCTTAGTCAAGGGCATATTCCAGGGCTTGAATCATTTTTAGCAAAGGAGAGGGGCTCAGTGTCAGAGAGTTTGACAGGGAACACAGGAAAAGCTAACTGACCTTTATGGAGAATGTCAGCACAGGGAACCAAGGCTTAATCCTCAAAAAGCCCTGAGGTATCACTCTCATTGGTGCCAGGAAATTTGTGTCCCTCTAAACAGGCAGGCACAACAGAGCATACAGGTCCACATGCTGTGTGTGCCTTGATTATTGCATAATATTACCAAATAGGATTTTTTTAAACCTTAAAAATGCCCTGCTCAAAGAAATCCAGCTTCATTTTCCAGAGGTCAGTAAAAGGACCAGCTCATTTCTTTGATGTAAATATTAACTGAGTCTGTTGGATCTGCTCTGGCACAGAATCACTGCTTTCCTGAAGAGAGTAAAATGATATGTTGTCAGACACCATTAATTTCTCTTTTGCCAAACTGGAATGCAATCACTAGAGCACTGAGTGAATTGATCTGGGATAGCTCAGAAAGTACCTTTAAAAAGTGCAGTATCAACAGCTTTGCCTTGTAAGGATGAGGAGCCCTTGATATACATAGATCTCCACATTTCCTATAAACTTACTTGAGTCCTTGTAAAACATTTTAATTCTCTTGGCAAAACCACTAAGCCTTTATGGGGATGCCTTGGTGACTTGCCTTTTTGAGGTCCAGGTCCCTCCTTCTGTTTCTTTTCCAGGTAAGAGCAAGCCAAGAATTACAGAACTCTCTGGTTTGCTGCTGTTGTCCCTGGACACTTCGCCACTGTCAGAGACCAGCTCCTGCATTTTGCTCACCACTACAAGTGCCATTGCACTAAGAATTATTGACATTGCCACCCAGGGGGCTATAGCTGTGTGAGTATAAATAAACACAGTGCTAGGAAAAGACACTCAAGGATAAATAGCAAAGGTAGTGCATTGTGTGAGACCAAAATAACTCCATGCTGTCCACTGACAGTACCTTCTGCTGGCTGTCATGTACTGGCTATTTCCAGCCAGGGCCCTTCTCTTCTCTGAAAGGCAGAAAGCATCTGTGGCTTCAGGAGCCTTGGGGCTCCTCTCTGTCCCTCCAAGATGGTGACACTGAGGAGCTGGGGTACACTGCAAATAGCAGTGCTCGATATCCAACATCTGCCAGCATTCTCAGAGCTGTGAAGATCCCAGGTAAAATGACCAGCACCTGTATGGACTCTTTTCTCTCTCCCTCCCTTGCAGTCACAGGCTCTCTTCAGCAACCCCCTCTGGCAGGGCCCAGTTGGGGGTTTCACCCATGCTCTGTACCCTCAGAGGAGGCTTATGGATGGCACAAGGGAACTAAAACATACAAATGATCTCACTGAGAGGCAGGAGCACGACAGAAAGATTTGGGCTAAATCAGTTGGTATATGTTCCCACAATGTATCTCACCAATTTGGGTGAGAAGGTGTATGGGTGCTTGGGAGTGTGAGAGGAGAGAAGGATGCAATAGGTCCATAATTTCCATGTTTTGATACAGTGAGGAGCTTGAGTGAGAGCCAGGAGTCTGTTCTGCAAAGTGGACCAATTAAATACCAATTTGATCCTAGACTAATGGGTGTTGAACGAGCCACACTCCTGGCATGTGACTCCATTGATATTAATTCATCAAGGACAAGCTTGGCTTGGATGATTCCTCAGATGAGAACCACAGAAAAGTATTTTGTCAAAATACAATACATGGACAAGTTCCTGATCTTCAATGGAACTGTCAGATTCACATTTAGAACTCATTTGAAAGCTAAAACAATGTTTTGGCATATATAATGGTGTTTGTAAATGTCTTCTTAGCACTTGAATTATGTTATTTTACTCTACAAATTTAGTATTCCACTGATTCATTCTTTCTTTGTTCTATTTTGAAGTAGAACATTCTGGAGAAATACAGAACTCCAAAAAGGTTGAGTTTCCAAATTGGAGGAAGCCAATTCATCTGTTTTGCTCACCCTGGTGCAGCGATGTTTATTCTGAAAGGAATCTTTTAATGATCTTTTCCAATTACAAAATAATGAAAAAAAGAGAATTCGCATCCTGCATTAGTACTGTATTACATGTAAGCCCCTTTAAGCAGGAAATTCCTCATGATTTTAAAGTTAGATTCCTGGATTTTTACCTGACTCCTCTGCTTTGCTACCAACCTTCTGCTCAGTGTAGTACATCAGTTTTCGCTTTGAAGAGATTGTCCCCGCTTGAGTGGTATTCTAGTCACAACAGTCAGGCATTTCACATTGTGAAGGGAAGGTCAAAAATTAAAAAATAATATAGTTCTACTCATGCCAAGAGGATAGTGACACAGCAATCAAGCCCTGTTTGGAAATGAAATTGGAATAGCACAGAAAGCAATTATTTTAATGCAGATATGCTCTCTGCTTGGTTTCTCACCTTTCTGCAGTCATACAGAAAGGTGAGAAATTATACCTGGGATATTTGGACTGTCATCAACCAATAGTTCAGACTCAACATAAAGAAGAAGTACTGCTCTTCAAAGAGATGATCTAAATTGCCTATTTCATTTCTTACAGGCATATGCAACTTTGTCCTGCTGAAACTTACATCCTCACTACAATGTTAAGCTCAGTTCTAATTGGGTTTTGCTCCACCAGATTTCATCATCCACAGAGACAGTTCAGAAATACTGTGAGCTTTGCTCCAGGACATTCATGGCTCCATGTACTCAGCAGGGGATGCAGTGTCTTGCTTGTCCAGATACACATCTGGTGCTTCAGGCCTGGAAAATCTGTTTGTGCTTCCAGCCAGAACTCTCCAGAAGATTAAGTAGCCTCCAGCAAAATTCTTCTGCAATAGTGTTGAAATAAAAAATGTTAACATGTCCAAAACACTGATTAAACCCAAATTAATCCTGAAGCAGTTATGGCAGCCTTTCTGTGCGTATGAACCTGCTGAACCAGCAACTGTGCAACATCTGAAGCAGCAGCCATTAGGGACAAAGTAAAAGCATAACAAGAAATCCAAGGTCTGCCTGGGGTATGTTTCAGAGAGCTTGTCTGCTGCTAACTCCTAAGTGGCAAGTCCTTCACTGCACTCTGCTGCCATTGTAACCTCTGCCAGCTCAGTGAGACAGGAACAGATCCACTGTCAGCTGCCACAGTTGATCATGTTGATGTAAATTCAGTTTCAGAGAGGTCTCAGCCCACCCAGGACTCATTAGCTCTGTTAGGGACTCATGAATCCTTCACCAACACCTTGAGTGAGCACTGGGAGGTTCAGGACAGGAAGTCCTGAAGTACCTCAGCACACTTGAAGGGTGGCAGATTAGAGTGGAGCAGCAGAGAGTGCTGCTTAAACCCTGTAATCCTCACAACCACAGGTTAGAGACCTTCCTGCAGCTCTGGATCCTGGACCACTAATACTACCACCACCCTCTCATTTACATTCCCGTGTCACACAGGTGGTTTGGGGGCTCTGTGGCATTTGGAACAGGCTGCATTCAATGTTGCACATTTCTGGGGAATTCAGCAGTGGAATTTTCTTGGTCTTCCTTTCACTGCTAATGTACCTGTAGAAGCCCTTCCTGTTGCTCTTCCCATCATCACCAGCTATCAGCTCAAGCCCAGTTTTGGCTTTCTTAATCCCATCCTGTGTAGTTCTGCGCTGCTCCTTGGTCACCTGTCCCTGCTTCTCCCGTTATGTGTTTTCTTTTTATGTGTGAGTTAGTCAGTAGTTCCCTGTACACTCTGCCCTCACACACTGCCATCTTAACCTCCTGCATGACAGTAGGGATCATGCCTGGGCTTTGAGGAGATGGCCCTTGAAGATCATCCACCCTGAACATCCCTTTACTCTTCACAGAAATAGCCCATGGCCAGCTCCTTGCTAGTTTCCTGAACAAGCCAACGTATGGTGTTCTGAGCCCAGGGTCATTTTTCTGCTACTCACCTATCTCTGCTTTCTCATGGTCTTAAATTTTACCACTTCTTGGTCTCTTCAAGGCTGCCATTGACCATCACAATTCCAACCATTTCTTCCTTGTTTGTCAGAATCAATCAGAGCAAATCAATCAGAGGATCCCCCTAGTCAGTATGGCCAGCACCTGTGTCAAGAAATGATCCCTGACCCACTCCAGAAATCTGAATTTCTTGCCCTATTGTATTTCCTGCTCAGCAGATTTTAGATCAGGCAGCAAATCTTACAAAATCTAGAGCTCGAGACAGGGACACTTCTTCCACTAGTGAGAGAAGAATCTGTTCTGTCTTCTTGGCCAGGTGATGTGTAACAAATGCTTATCATGATGGTAAGCATGTGTGTTGGCCTTCCTTCTGCTCCTGGCCATCACATAGTCCATAGCAGAATTCCATGCATGGAATGCTGGGCTGCTCCTCTCTGTGCAGAGCACAGAGCATCACATCTCACCCTCCTCCTTCTAAAATGCACATATCCACCCATCACAGCATTTCAGCTGTGAGAGCTCTTCCAGCATCTAAGTTTGAAGGAGCAATGGGTGGGTCAGTACCCTGCCTATCCATGTCTGCACGTCTGTGATTACTGTCTCCCAATCCAATCAATATGGATATCCAGGCACCGTGTCAAGATGACTTGCTGAAACACCTAAATTAGATGGTGTGCCTTCATCTCTTGATTATTACTCTGAAAAATTATAATAACAGCCTTGGGGCAAGGCTTTAATCCACAATCCCCACACATCCCATTATAGTTACAAACATGTCATGCATACTCGGTCAGGTTCAGTAGAAAGAATAACTATTCTTTTCCAATGTAGTAAAGACAAACAATGGAATCCCTCTCAAAGACCTAGTTTCCATTTCCTTCACAAAGTCAAGGACTTCCCTGCTTACCCAGATACAGTCATGGTTGATGTGCTTTTATTGGCTTCAAACAGGAGAGAAAAAAGGAAGGAGACACACAGAAGGGAACCCATCTGAGTCAGACCTTGTCAGGACCAGCAGACTTGGGAATTTGTGTCCAGAAGTGATTTGTTTGTGTTTGTTTCTGCTGTATTCAAGGAAAGGGGAAAAGACTGTTTATTCTTCTGTAAATAAACAAGATCACAAGGAGAAATACACTACAGTTATATGAGCATTGTCTCTTCCAAATAGAAAGGCTGTGACATCTGACAGCATACTTACAGCCTGTTCCTTGAGCCTTAGTGTGATCTCTTTCACATGGAAGAAGAATTAGGGTAAGAACATCTTGAAATTCTTCAAATTGCTGTTTGGTTTCTTTCCTTCAAGCTGTAAAAATCTCACTGCAGATATTTACAATTCAGTTTGAGCCACAGAAGCTGTAACTAGTTTGTGGCCCTTCCAGTGCAGCCTCTTTAAAGGATGAAGGTCTTAGTCCCAGCCAGCACAGGAGCACATAGCATCAACATTTGGAAGCAGGAAAATCCAGAAAGGAAACCCACATTTTAAGGAAATCCAGACTGACAACCTCTCTTCCTGCAGCAAATCACTGCCTGATCCAGTTTCCAGTTTGAGTGCTGCTCTTTCCCGCAGTACACCTGCAGGTAAAAAAGAAATACAAGCAACACACCCATCCCCAGGTGAGGAGCAAGTGAGGTGATGGTGCAGCTGTGTCTGTACAAAGGAGCTGCTAATGGACCTCCTTGAGTGAGTGGAGGATGGATGGTTGGTTGGTTGTTTGGTTGCTTGCTTGTTTGGTGCAGTTTTGGCTATGAAAGGGTAGGTGAGACAAACCACACAATAAACAGGAGCAATAAGAAGCATCTTTAGAGCTCTGTCAAAGAGTGCTTTGTCTATTTGTAAGGGGAACTAAATAGATGAGCTAAAAAATATTTTCGCCCTAGGCAGAGAGGAAACACTGGTGGGATCAGGAAACACGATGGCATCTCTAACTGCTGCAGCACCCAGTGAGTCCCCATTTTTGGGGACAAACAGCCACATTCCTTAACACATATAGAAGTTTTAGTTCACTGGTCTCACTAGAGCTTAGCACTACTAAAATGTCTTAACGATTCCAAGCAAAAAAGGACAAATACTGTTACTTTGCTGATGAAATGCTGGTTTTGGCCTGCACAGAAAAATGCACTGTTCACAGAAAAATGCCTTGATATTCAATGTATATCAGGTACTGGCCCCAAATAGGACAAGAACAGTCTGAACCAGACAGACTGGAGACAGAGAACTGCAGGATCTCCAGGTCCTGCCATGCTGGCTCACAGAGAATGAGCACAATGGGTGCTGCTTCCATAGGCTACTGCTCCAAACCCAGCTGCAATACAAGTAAAATGGACTTGAAGCTCACTTCACTTTTTTCCATACCTCAAGACACCCAGCTACACATGATGATCACCCCAAACCCAGCTGCCTTCCCTTGCTACACTACCCCTTTTCTCAAAACTACAAAGTCTGAAACTCCCAAGGACAGGCATTCCTTAATTAATGATCAGGCAGATTTTTTTTTTTCTTTTCTCTGTCTCTTTTTCCATTTCTGAGTTGTGACATTTCCTGCCAACATTCTGCTTGGAACGAATTTCTACAACAGAGCCATATAACTTCTGAAAATAGATACTTACACTGGAAAGCCTGACACACCCTATATGGAGCCTGTGAGTGGCAGAGCCATAATCAAAAGAGAGTCAGGACACTAGGCCGTGCTAGCAGCATTCAATTAGGCTCTGAGCAAAGCAGCCCTAAGAGAAGAAAGTAAATGGGAACTCTAAACGTCCTCAGGCTCTTTTCATCACTCAGAAGCACTTCAATTTTTTCTCTTTAGGGTGACCCTAGATCAGGCAAGTTATTCCAATATAGCTGATATATTTGGGACCCCTTGAAAAATAAAACTTCTCAGAAACAGCCAACTGTCATAATTTCCTGATATGAAACTGCATGTAAAACCCATGGGAAAAAAAACACAGTAGTCATATGATATGTCTGAGCTCTGCCTATCATTAGTAAGGGTGGGTTTTTCAGGATAAAATTCTCCTGGGACAAATAACAGGAGAGTGATAAATAAAGCTTGTCAACTGCCCCTTCTGACTCACTCTCTCCTCTCAAGGGTGACTCACTGTCATGTGTGAAAGGCTGCCAGGTCCTGCTTACATGCTGAAACAAGCATGGATTCCCTGTGTTAGGCACACATAACCTCAGAAAAAGCAGACACCTGCTGCTGAGAAGGCAGCCCTGGAAAGGACTCTGCTGACTAAAGGACCTGAACTTCAAGGTATTTCTCAACCCTTTCTCAAAAGTTCAAGGTTGTTGTTAGATTACCACTTAATGGTAAATAAGTAAACAAACTTAGGTGCAAAGCCATGGCTGAGGACTTGGCTGGTGAGTGCAGTGTTTTAAACCATGGCTTACTAGGACCATGAGGGTTTACCCAGGTAACTCCTACAGAGTGAGCCAGCCAGCAAGTTCTAGGTGCAGACAGAGGTAACCGAGATGCTGCCTGGTCCACAGCTGCCTTTTGTCCAAGGAAAATAGCATGAAAAAAGCAGTCCCTTGTTGCTCACTATGTCATGGGGCTGCTTTCTGAAGGAGCCTGTGAGGAACCTGCCTTGAATCTGTAGAGGAGCAAACAAAGCATGCTGAACATCATCTCTGAGTGTGAGTAGCTCATTGACAGTTCCTGAGCAGCACCGGGAACTGACAAGAACCTTGCAGGTAAGTGGCCATGCACAAAAAGCTTGTTTGCACCCAGGAGCTTTGCTGCCTACGTGAGTGTGTGCTCCACCCTTTGGTCTTCTCCTGTCACCCCGGGCCCACCACCAGCCAAGTGTGCAACTCTGTGAAATCTCTGCCCCGGGCACTAATAACAAATCCCAGTCATTAGCACATACCACAGTCTGCACTGCCCTGCAGACAGGTGGCAAAGGACACCTTGCCCTTGTACTCTTTCGAAGGCTCCATGCACTGTCTGTTGCCGTGCTGTGACAAAGCAAGGCGCTTTTGCAAGGACGAGGTGCTGGGATGTCAACCCACAGGTCCCAGGGCCCTGTGCTACAGCTGGAGGGACACAGCTGCACCTGTCCTTTAGCACACAGAGGACTCGGAATGGAGGAGCTTACAGGTTTATCCCAGGACTAAGAGGGGAGGATGTTCCATGGTCTTCCTGAGCTCCAGGTATTGGCCAACATCTTGCTGCATCATGTAGGGAAACCAACACTGCCACAGGGCACTGATGCCACAGCTGCCTCCTGCATGTTCTGCCAGGCATGCAGCATCCAGGAGGCACCCATGCAGCTGGGACAGCCACTCACACGTGCTTTGACCCAGAAAAACTGCAGCTAAAGCCCCATGTTAAGGTCTCACCACCATTTTTCAGATTGTATGATCGCTAACCTGTCTGTCTGAAGTGAACGTAGAAATGTTAATTTTAACCTAGAAATGTTAATTTTGAATAAAATCACTGAATGGTTTGGGTTGGAAGGGACATTAAAGATCATCTAGTTCCAACTCCCCTGCCAAGGGCAAGGACACCTTGGACTAAACCAGCTTGCTCAGAGAATAAAGAGTGTACCATCATGTATATGAGGAAGATGCAGAACACACACAGTTCTAAATACATCTTTTATATTTATTCTTCTCTGGGAGAAGATTTCCATCCCCTAAAATTTCAAAGAGGTTATATTTAAATGTTTTTGCTGTGTACCAGAACGGATGTCTAATGAAAAGCTTAAAGAGAAGCTGCAGGCCACAACAGCCTCATCCAATGGTAAAAGGACTCACCTGACACATGGAAAATAAGCCTAGGCCACAATGCTACTTAGGCATTTAATATCACATGTGCCAGTCTAAGTGAGAGGACTAAGTATTAGCTGTGAACCTGCACTGCAAGTGTCTGTCTCAGTAAGTGCAGGGCCAGCCCACTGAAGTGATCCAGTCCCTGGACTATTGGTTACTCCAGAAAAAGTCTATTTCTCATCATAATTGTGCTGCAGATTTTCATCCTTTAAAAAACTGAACCACATATTGCAAGGATAAAATTATTGTTTCCTTCTTATCCAGCATTCATATATATTACTGAAAAACTTCCAAACTGGCACTAATGTGTCAAATTTCTCCTCTTAACAATGATGAAATATTACACCTGTAGTTTTCTTCCATGGTTTAATCATCCATTATTTTTCCATTGTTTTTTATCAGCTATTACCAAGTCAGGATTTCATCCTAAATTTTCTTTGCTAAAATTTCCATGCCAACATTTTAATATTTGGCAGGTACAGATACTTTTATAGGTAAAACAGTCATAATTAAGGTTAATTCTATCCAAGAAAAAGAATTAAATATAGGAAAGGAAATTTAAAAAACCCAAGTGAACACAATATATTAGAGATTCTGGAATAGCTTACTTCTGAAGCAAAATTTCACCAATTTTTTGGCTCTATTAAGTCATGTCTCCCGGTTGTTTTGCTAACTCTTCAGAAAAGCAGGGTTGACATTCAAATCAATAAGCATATTCATCTGTAGGTGTCAAAGCAGTTGTCAAAATGAGCCAGGAAAATGATCTTCTCAGAAATGGCCCAACGAAGGCATTAAGATGAAGGGCCAGGAATTACAGCCTAGATCTCCAGTCACCCAGCCCAGTCTTGTGTGTCAAACTCCCCCAGCTCTGACAAATGAGTTCAGCATCTTAAGTTGCAATTTCAAAGTGATTTACTGAGCAAAGTGAAACCATGCTGCCACACAGACACCACTGCTGCAAGCTGCTGTGATTGCAGTCACCTTCTGCCCTTGCTTGTTGGAGCACAGTGCTGCCACTGCTCAGCCTTCCTCTGGGGACTTCTCAGGGTGGCAAACTGAAGTCACCTGTCAGGATAGAGAAACCACTTGTCCTTGTTCTTGTTCTTCCTCTTCTCCTCCATTGTCCCATGGGGTGTGCTCATCCAGGATTTTAACTTGCTACAAGGAGCTCCAGTGATGCCCGCCCTGTTAGAAAACATCATGTTAATCTGCTTGACACAATGAAGAACAGAAAAACAGGAGAGAGGGATACTGGTTTGTAATAGGCAAACCAGCAAAGAACCTTGCCTCCTTTAGCAGAGAATGCCTGCTCTGCCCCAGGGGAAAACAAATAACCGTGCTTGTACCCTCGGCACCTTGAAAACCCACTGTGTGTCTGGAGAGAGCATGCACACACCATGGATTGCAGACATCCCAGTGAAGCTCCCTGAGAGCTTGGTTCCTTTGCATACCAATTACATGACTCTGTGCATAATGCATAAAGCCAAGATGCTCGGGATGCACCTGATGATCCCAGAGCATCCACGGAACAATTACAGGAGCGTTTGCAGCAAATTTCACACTCTCAAGAAATACCAGACTCACTGGTCATGTGCTGGAGACACATCCAAAGATTTTGCATGTGCAGTGCTGGAGCATTCATGAAGGCAGTTCTTAATTTCTCATTTCCAGGCAAAAAAACACTTGAGTCTTAAAGGGAGCTTTCCATACACTTCAACAGAGCAAAACTGATTTACTGATAACTCAGTAGTCCTGACTTGTTGCATTTAAAAGTACTGCAGTGATACTGCTGTTAACCACAGCTGGATGGGAAATGGAATTCCTCTCCTACAGCATACCCAAGCTTGAAAGATTTTGTGTTTATCGTGAATCAGGAGAAAAGGTTCTATTATTATTACCATCAAAATTACATATATAAAGTACAATGTAGTAAAAAAATTATGTTTTTGGAATAAAGTATATCAGTAATTTCTGATCAGAACATTATTAAAAACTAAAAGTCAGGAAGACTGAAAAAGGTGGAATGAATCATGAGCAAAGAAACAAACTCCATTTTGATTTTCAGAAGTTTTGATTAACTTCTGCTCAAGCTTACATTAAGGCATATTTCCTTTCCACAGAAAACTTTTGATTTTTAAACAAGCACTACAATTGGTGGTAGGTGCTTTGCCATTGGATAACCAAGAGAACTATCCCTGAAAGCTTCAGGCTCTTTCAGGCCTCTCAGAACCCACACTCCTGTTCCTCCTGTGCAGACCAAATCCTCAGTCCAGTGGCCCCTCTCCCAGTGAGAAAAATTTAGGTTTTGTCCTTCCTCCTAGCACTACCAAATCCATGCATGGACCAGTGAAGATTTGAAAGCACTGGTTTTTAAAAGGTATGCAGACAGATGAAGCTAGAAATAGAGTGAGCTCAGATGGATTCCATCTTGCTCAACTCTGACCAGTTTGGCTCAGTCTTGGCTAGCCTAACCTGAGATCACCACCCAGTTTCCCTCAATAATCAATGGAAAGAGACTGATGGGATGAGTCACTCTGTGGGGGTTCCTATCACACACATCCATCTCAAGAGGCAGCAATTCACCCTCTGGCTGAGTTTCTTTATTCCACAGTGGCTGTTGAGGCAGCTGAAGGCATGGTCTGACTGGACAGAGATGTTTAGGCAGCTGCAGGTAGACAAGATGATCCCCACCCTGAATGACAGCATTATTATCACAGAAAATATCACTACCAAACACCATCTCGTTGCATCTCACCTCCAAGTGTCTGCTTGCTGATTAAAAAAACAAAATATGGCTTTTCTATCCTGTGTAAAACATTTGTCATCCCTGGCATAAACTGAATCAACTCGCTGTGTATCTGATCTCCACCAAGTCTGTTCTTGAAAAGATGGCATCACTGGAACTGCTGAGTATCCTTGGAACTGAAGCCATGGTTCCACTCTTTCAAGGAAAAGCTTCCCAGTTTATGAAGCACAGTTTGGGCCCAGATATTCTGTATGGATTCTGCTGAAGCCCTGCTACATGGCGAGTCTCACAAATGGCTGATGGAGCTGTAGGTGGCAGGCCAGAAGAGCTTATTGGCATCTAGAAATGTCACCAAGGGCAATGGAAATGAAAGACTGTAAAATTTCTTAGCTACAGAGATGAAACAGTGAGGCCAATGATGAGAAGAAATCTGTAGAGCAGACTTCCCAGAGGGACCTCAGGCTGTGGTGGGAACTGTCTGGAGTCCAAGAGCCACCAAGGGACTGAAACTTCCCAGCTTGGGGCTCCAAGGGGAAAAGGTTTGGTCTGAAGGGCAAAGAGATGGTGTTTTACAGGGTCACCTAGGCCCTGGAGGTAAAATTTTATTCTATGCACTCTGCCCTACAAATAAACTACTGGGGGAACCAAAAATGGAAAGGAGGATTTGGGTGCATGTGCAAGGGAGGGACACGCTCTGGGCTGACACTCAGTCACACTCTCTGTTTATCTTTGTGACTTTTTTACCTCAAAGAAGCTCTGATCTTTGTGCAGTGATGTTTTCCTCCTAAGGCAGCAAACAAGAGCACAAAATTAATAGCAGCAGTCATCCTTTCAGTTCTCTGAACAGAGCACTGAATATGACTCATGGGGCTATGCCAAGCTGGCATTCCACCAGGGCAATAAAGTTGTTGCTGGTGGATCCTCATTAACAGCATGCAGAGAACCCACTGCCCAAGAGAGACAGAACTTCTGCGTCGCCTCAGAAGAAGAAAATGCAAAATATTGTATGGCTGAGTTAATTAAATCTGACAGGGAACAAAGCTGGTTGTGATGAGCAGGTGAGGCTCCCCTGCTATGCTATCTCGACTGAGCTCTCTGCACAGGCCCCTCAAAAGTGGTCAGCACTGATCTAACCCAGTTCCCACTGAAGTCAATAAAAAAACTCTTCCTGACATCACTGGGAGAGCAACAAGCAGAGTTATTGGGGGCACAAAGCCAGGACAAGGCTGAGACAATAAACTTGAAAACCAGGAAGGAGAGGCTGATGTATCTCCAAGAAGAAATGTAAAACATGCCCAAGAACAACAAAGGGCCTTTGTTAAAGAAGCAGCAATTTGCCCAGTGGAAGCCAAAGAGATGCTGTCGCCACCCATTTGGGCCCAAGATGGGCACACAAAGACAAATGACCATCCATCTGGAAGTGGCCATGAAGCAGAGGGTGATGCACACATCCCAGCAGCCACTCCGTTCTCCTGGAGATGACACAACTCACCCTCACGGGAATGCAAGCACATTTTCCCTGCTGACCTCCAGATCCCCACAGGTCTGTCTTGGACCTGCCAGGTGCACAGGAAAGCCTGTCTCCACATCAGATCACCAGCTCCTGATGTCTCCCTTACCTTCCTGATAACATCGAGTGGTCCAGACCTTGATCCCCAGCTGCCATCACCCCAGAAGTATCAATGCAGAGCAGTCCATGAAAATAACTCCTTTCAGCTCTTTAGCTCTATTTACCATCCCTGGACTTCTAATTACTGATTTTTTGATCAAGAAAACCACATCTCTCCATACGTGGTTCCCACCAGCCACAATCCTGCTGATGCTTCACGTATATACAAGGGAAAAGAGGCCTGACTCTGCATGCACAGCATGGCCCTTTGCCAAAGAAAACTCCCCAAACAATTCCAGTGATTTGGGTTCCTTATGGATTCTGGTAAAGCACAGCATTCTGTCTTCAGAGTACCAGATAAGAGAAACCTAAAGTTACCCCAGGTTCTTAAATCTAAATATGAAACCCAGATTCTCCTGTTAACATTATACAGCTCATGTGGTGTCTGGGAACTAAACTCCTACTTTAACAAAGAAATCTATGTAGAAGCCAGGAACAGAAAATAACATTAATAATTAGAGACAAAGAAGGCCAGGGGTCTTCACCCTTCTTTCTCCCAGTGCTTTCTTCCCTGAGGTGAGGCACTAAGCCAAAAGACCTGAGTGAAGTAAAGTTTCCTAAAACAAGTATTGAACAAGAAGGCACCTCCCATGTCTAGGGCACAGTTGCTAATTAGGAAAATACAGAAAAGGGTCAGGAAAACATCCTGGAGCAACAAGCTTCAGGACAAGACTTGTAAGAAATTTGGAAGAGTGAGCAAAAAGCATCACGGCTTCTAGTAACATAACAATATTTATTATAGAATTGACATAACAATATTGACTTCTCAAAGCTGTGAAGGGGACAGGGTGAGTTCATGCATAAAAGAAAGAGGAGGCCAGCACAGTCCTGTTTGCCCCATTGATGCAGCTTTGGGAATACTCTGTATTTTTCCCATCGTGACAAATGCCCATAAGGGAACTCGCATTACAGAAAGGTTGCACAATCCTCAAAATTTAAAAGGAGAAAGCCAGACACACCCATTCCTTCCTTAGCATTGGAGGCACAAAAGGACTAATGCTAACATATACAAATAACAGGTCTGCAGGAACTCTCAAATTGCAGTCTGGAACAGTGTCAAGATAGGATTTTAATGCTGCATTTTACAAATCATGGAAGTGTTTAAGCTGAAGATAGAAAACACTTCCGTGAAACATCAACAATTTCTTGTGAACACATAGGCATTTGGCAGATCTGGCAGAGAAAACACTTTACCAACATAGTAAATAAGATTTCATTAAAATGTTGCTATGGTGAATTGGAATGAAAAGCAACACCTTCAACACCAACATGAACCCATAACTGGATTATAAGGAAATACAGCAAAACTGGGGGTGAAACACCACCAAGAGTGTCTCAGCTTTTTAACCTAAACATTTTTCATGTTAAAAAAATAACTCATCAAAAGTAACCTTCCCCACAGTTTCCATTTCACCCAAACCCATGTGAGCTCAAAAAATTCCTAACCATCTTATAATTAAGAGTGTTAACCAGTTCTGTCCTTTAGCGCTTGTACTTGGCTGTTCACATAATGGTCTGGGAGGATCCAGATAACATTTAAGGCTGGAATGAGTCAGCCTGGAAAAGATTATGTTTATATAATTGCAGCATGGTATGGGAAGTGCCCTATATTATAACAGGCTCAGCATTAGCCTAACTCTGAAGGCAGCTGTAGTCAGCCACCCTGCTATGAGTAACTCAGTGAGCCCTCTCCTCACACAGCACCTGCCTTACATCATGAGGGCTTTAAAAACACAGCACTTTTCCAGTCTGTGTCTTTACACAGCCTGGACACAAACATCCCAACCCACCCCAGCCTCCAGCCCCCACTGTGATGGAAATATTCAAGAACACAATGTCACTCTCATTCTGGTAGTTTTTCACCACTAGTCCTCTTGCTTGTCTCAACCATTCCCATTCAGCAGGCAATAGGAGTGGCTGAGCAGGCAGCAGAGCTAAGTGGCTGGTTTACCCAGCTGCATCCAGCTCTTGAATCCAAGATATTGCAATAAGTTCTTCCAACTGATTCTGATAAGCACAGACATTAGGGCCATTTCATTCATTAGTAATGAAATGCTGTCATGACCCTCCCTGTCCAACCAGAGACAAGGTTGACTCTGCTCATCAGGATTTGGGAGCAAGAATTTGGCAGGGAAGGCTGCTCCCACAGTGCCTGGTGAAGAGCTGATGTGTCAGAATCCAGGGGAAACACATCCTGTGTCCAGCACCGTGTGGTGTGGGACACACTGTAATGGAAGCCCTGTTGGGACAGCAATTTCCACCCCCTTTGACTCCATCATTTCATGGGTTACCTTCTACTCTTGATTACAAAGAAACCCAGGTTCCCCCACCCCAGCCAGGAGCAAGGCTGCCTGGAGCAGTGTTGCAGGAAAGCAGGTGCATGTTTGTGACTCCTCTGGGGGACTGGCAGCAGACTGAAAGGTCTCATCAAACTGCTCTGGGAGGATCCCAAGGGACTGGAGTGCTGTGTGGGGACTGCTCCTTTGGACTGGCAGGGAAAGGAAACACTGTGTGAGCACAGGCATGGCTGAGGAAAGAGTCCCTAACACTAGTACAATATATGATCTCTCTGTCATTACATTTTCCTTACATTAACCATTTTATTGCAGTGCTTAGTTGCTGGCCAAGGTTAAACCACACCATCCTCATCACCTGTTAAAAATTCCCTTTTTCCTGTCCTCATCATTCCCTTTGTTTCTCTCCCTTTTCAAACACCCTCTCATCCTCTCCTGCCTTCTTCAGGTTCTTTCTTAAATCTCACTATCAGTCTCCCATTTCAGCCCATCACTGAGTCTCTATCATTCTGAAATAGCCATGCACCACCTTCCCACTCAGAGGTGGATCCTACACTTCTACTGCCCAAGCACAGCCCCTTCTTACCTCTGCTCCCTGCACTTGCTGCCCTTCAGGTACCTTGTCTCCCTCCCTTGCTAGACTTGTCTTTATGCTGTCTCAGACTTGGCATAAGAGAAAATCTATGCAGGCATAAATGGCAATCAGCAGGCACCCAATGATTTGCTTTTAAGATTAAGTGAAAGTGGCAGGGGTAAGATTCAGGGCTGAACTGATTTTTACCCTACTGACTTTCATGTTGAGCCAGTTAAATTTTCCTGCTCCATGTATTCAGCAACACTTCTGCACACCAGGGCTAGAGCTTTCCAGTCTGGTACCCAGAGCTCTGCTGCAATTCATTGTGGCCAAATCAGTTTTCAGCAGCTCACCAGAAACCAGGAATTGGTTATGAGATGAGAAGAGCTGCAGGAAGATCAGGACACATCTGTAGCTCATGATCCCATAGGTCTCTGTGACTCCTTGGCTCACAAGACATTTACTGTGGGATTCCCTTGTGTCATGCAACAGAGACCTTGACCCTGGGCTGCTGAGGCCCCTGACAGAGTCCCCAGAAGGGACTGGCTTGCCTTGCACTGGCGTGTGGTGCTGCTGTGCCATGCCTTGTCTGAGGATGAGGACACAATACACCTTGGCAAGGTAGGCCCTGGACACCCCTAACTTCACCAACACATCTTCTCTAAAATATCACAGTCCTTTTTAAAACAAAAAGGCAACCTTGTTTTCAGGGAAGGGGCTCTGGGCAGTAGGGATGCAGAAAGAGTGACTGTTCCTGAGGAGTTAGTGTAGGTTTTAGGCACCCAAACCAACATGCTGGCTGACACCACCATGAAGGGATCCTTCTGGAGCATGGCCGGGTTCAGATGCTTCCAGAGCAGCTGGGCAGTGCTGGTGAGGCCACAGGGGCTCGGGCTTGGGCCCAGAAAGCCTTTCTTGCCTGCCCAAAGCCCGTCAGGCTGCTGTCTTTGATCCTGCATAGCTCATGAGCCCTTCCTGAAGCCAGCCCAAAAGCCCTGGGGTAGGGATCCCCAGGGTTTGTCCCGGCAGCCTGGAGCTGTGGGTCTGGCTCTCCCGGAGCCACCACTTACTGCTCTTCAAAAAGGCCCACGGAACCCTTTTGGGACTGCCTCTAAACAGGACGGGCTGCCACTGCAAGCCTGTATTTTAAACCAATTCAGATCAAACACTAAGGAAATTCCAAACCAAAGAGCTTTCTGTTTCCTGTGCTTCCCCTGTAATCCACCCGACTGTCTGCCGGTTCCTGGGAGTGCTGCTGGCCTAAAAGCTTCCAGCCTCTTCCCACACACAGGAGAGTTGGTTTTATTTGCCCTTCCTTGATGGGCTCCAGCTCTAAAGCTTCCTACCCAGCCCTTCCTTAATAAATTGGAACAATTACTCTCGGCTTCTTAAGGATAATTGCTAATAAAATTCAGCAGATTTCCCCCAAAAGACATGAAAGGGTTGGAAGCAGAACCAGAAACTAAAGGAGAAAGAAAATGCAGGACAGAAATAATAGCCCTTGTTCCATTCATGTCTTATCCACCATGGGAGACTTTTTGTTCTTAGAGTCACATATTTCAGAGATGAATCCTCCCAAGCTGTCTCCGGTGGGGAAATGCCTCATGCTCACTGTTTTGGAAAACTGGTTAGTTGTTTTTAAAGTTATTTTACAAGATCTTCCTGAATCTAGAAAAAAATTGAAAGCCTCAGGCTTGAATTTCCAAAGAATCAGCAGGGCATCAAGAAAGGACAAAGTCACAAGAAGCAAAAGATGTCCCGATTCATCCTGACTTTCTCTGACAGGACCCCTTTCCAAGACTTTATTTTCCAAAGACAGTTTATTGCACAGAAGCAATGAATTCTGAAGCCTGGATGGTCTTAGGTGTTCCCTTAAAGACTGTGGACTCTGATACTTACACAAGTATCAGTGGATTAGGTTCAAGACAGCTGAGGAGCTACTCAGACCATCAGGTCTGGCTCGTTATGGAGAAAATTTGACCCAACAGATGAGTTAAGCCTCTCAAATAGGCAGCCCAAATGGCAGGAACCCCCAAACACACCAACCAGGAGCAGGAATAACCAGCTTGGTTTTGTGTTGTTAGGTTATCTCACTGGGCCTGCAAGAAGAGCTGCTGGAGGACTGCACAGCGTTGGATGTGCCTGTCATATGTGAGCATGAGGCTGATAAAGGACCAGATGCGTCACCAAGCCCTGTCTCCAGGTAATCTGTCTGTTGATTTAACTGGGAGCAAATTACAGGCATCACTAACGAGAAACTTAAAGTGGTACTGGCATGTCTTGCCTCCAGTCTGTCTCTATTTGTGGCACATTGCCCAGCGTTACACAGGGAAGCAAAAGAGCCTCTGAAATTAAATTTTATCTTGGAGGAAGGGGGAGGAGTTTTCTTCCTGAGCAGGGCACTAGCAACAGCCCTGAGCATGGGATTTATGTGGGATAGATATGGGAAAACAAATGACTATGCAATCTTCTTTCACATTTGCCCAAATACATCAGCATATCACAAGCCCAAGGATTCTTATCACAAGTGTAATTTTGTGTCGTCCTGATTCTATTCTGTAGTTACGAAATCCCTTTCACAAGCTCTCAGAACTCCACCTTCAGAAACACAGTAGTTTTCTTGCCTGCCCCCACTACTTCCTAGTGGAAGACCATTCCAGAATTTCACTCCACATGAGGGAAAAGGCAGTCCTTGATTTGATTTGAAATATAGCACATATAAGTTTGTAATTAGAGCATGTGGCCAACAAGAAATGGGAGGTCTTGAATAGGGAAAGAAGATGCAATACCAGAAAGCTCTTCACAGCATGACTAACATCCCCCTGCTTCTCCAATTGAGCTAAGACACTAAAACAATTAAGGTTGAGATTCAACATTAAATAGGACCTAAAATTGCCATTTGCAATTTTATTTTCCTGACTTGTATTTATAATTCAGTAGATTGATATCCTGAATTCCTGCTTCTGCATGGTAAGTACCTGTTCTTTAATACTCCATTCAGATAATCCTGACAAGCAAGCACTTCCCTTCAGGGATGTAATGAATATAAATAAAGCCCTATTGTAGAAAAGTCCAGTACTCAGTATGTTTCCCACCAATAGGCAGGACTCACTTTGAGAGCACTGCATGGCACAATGCACTGAAAAGTCTCAGCTGGCAGGGTTTATCCAGCAGCTTATAGCTGATCCCTACTATCCAGAGGTCCCTTGATCCAGGAAACACAACCCTGCATTGCAATAGGTCCAAATTCCCCTTTGTTTCAGTCTGTTGCTGCATTTGCCACATGAGTCAATGACAGAGTGAGGTGTCCTGACCCGTGGCATGGCCTCCTTGTCCTTTACCAGCCAAGAGCAAGGGAATCACTTTGTGAACCACAGCCCAGAGCACCTCAGCTGAGTCTATGACCCTCGTGTACTGAACTGTGCTGATGGTGTTCTTTATTTATAAATTGTTCCTTGAGCAATGAAAGGAACACCTGTAAATCTATGGAAGTAGAACAAATCAATTCCTTAGGGACACCAATCCTCCAACACTCTGTTCTTCATCTCAGATCAATCTGCCCATCTTTTTATCAAGGCTTCATAAACTGTGAAGCAAGTATTCATTAAGAGTTTTAAGAAAATGGTGAACCAATTCCAGAAACTATTATAGACTCCAGAAAGTCACAGAAGTTTGTTACAATCATAGCTTGTAATTCTGCAGTGCTTTCTCCCAAGGCACATAACCCTTTAAGACAGCAGCTCCTGCTCTGTTCCCCTGGCATCCCCATTTCCACTCTGCAAGGCAGCAAATGTGGTCACACACCCTGACTTGGGAACTGCTTTCCTAGCACTTACTCCTCATGCTGTAACACGTTTCCAGCACCTAAGAGTCATCAGAACCTGCTTTGCAAAGTATTTAGAAATGAAGTCTTAAAGCAATGTCACCCACAGCACAAATTAACACCCAGCAGGCTCAGTTGTGACTATTTGCTGCTCTGTTTTGCAGGCAGAAACGGCTGAATGTTAATGTTAGTCCTGGGAAAGGGCATTAAGGGATGGTCATTTGGTCCAGGGGACTCACACAGATTTAACATCAGTGGTTCAGCTCTTTAACATCAGTAGAAATTATTTATTCTAATCACCTTGTGGACCCAGAGTATTTTGTGGCCCACTGCAGCAGGACTGGGCCCTGCCATCACCTTGAACAGGAGACTGTGGTGATGCCCTGGCACGTGGACAACAGCACTCACCACTCAGGGAAGGGCTGGGGCAAAGCAGAAAATCTGCCTCCCCCACCCAGAGGAGCCTGTGTCCTGGAGAGCACAGGGGACAGGGAGATGGGAGACACAAATGGTGAGACCAAGGGGTTTTTGTAGTATCCCTTACATCCCAATATAGCAAACAGTTCCTGCTCACAAGCAGAATCCCACTGATCCTCACCCAAAAGACAAAGCTGTGATTCCAGATTTGCTGAGGCAAGCTGTGTGTACTTATACCCCTAATGTACTCACAAAACCAAGGATCTGCATTCCTTTTCTGGGTATTTCTAGGGCAATTTTTCCCAGGTGAAAAGGTAGGTAGAAGAGCAGGGCCATGAGGAACTCATCTAGTTTCTCATTCCTAAGTAGAAGATGGAATGGTCACTGTTAAGTTTCCAGATTTGCAGATAGAGACATCACCAGACCATTATAAGAAAGAACAAAGTCTCTGCTCAAGGGCTGCATTATACCAAATATTAGCAAAATGGCTGAGACCTATTTGTAGCAAGCACTCCACCCCACATTAAGACTTTGAAGGTTTTTCAAGAACTACTGACAGTCCAATAAACATCCTGAAAACTGGATTGAATTGGGTACTACCACAGCTATTTCCAAGAAACATATTTTCTTAACCTTCCTTTAGGTAACAGAATAGAAAGCTTTCAAACTGGTGATAGAATTATTTCTTTGCATGTGTTCAAGACAATATGAATTTGGTATTGTTTCCCACTGTACTATACAGCTGAGAGATTTTAAACCTCTAGTATTTTCCATTCTGCTTCTCAATCGGAAGAGAGGTCCCTCCACATCCAGCTACACACAAAATTCTCGAAATGAACTCTACATGACATACCTCATATCAGCTACAAAAGGTAATGTGATGTAATTCTTTCAAAAGCAGAGCAGCATCTGAAAGCATACAGAAGAGAAAAACAGTATTTCCTCAAAAAACTGCTAGTGCCAGCAGAAACAGCCTTCTAAATTGTAGAAGCAATGCCTTGCTGATGTGAAATACCAGCAATTACTCACACTTTACATCATCCAACATATTCATGTTGTACCCACTTGGACAGCCTAAGGAATTTTTCTCCTTTGTCAGCCAGCCTTCTCTCAGGGAGCAGGGCACTGTAATCCTCTTGGAAGATGCTGGCATTTGACCAATATATAAAATTCAAGGACACAGTGCTCATTCCAGTTGGAGAATATTGTCTGCCTGGTTCATGCTCTCCTCATTGCACTCAGTTTCAAAGGGACAGTGAAATGTGTTTGGCAGGTATCCTGAACTAATTTTCAACTGTTAGAACTACAAACCAGGCTGGGGATGTTGAGAGAAACAGGACATTTCACCTCTCAGCTTGTGTCTGAAGTTGCTCTTTTAGTTGCTAATATAAGAAATTGCGACTGTATTATTTAGATCAAAGAGGTTTTAAGTAATGGATGAAAGTCAACTATACCACGTGAATTTATAAAATTAATAATAATAATAACAATAATTTAATCTTTGAAGTGCCTTACACATATGAATTAATTACCTCACAATACTCTTTGGAGTGGATGAGAATTATTACCTCCTTGTGAGCGATCTGGAAACAGCAACAAAGATGCTGAGTGACTTTACCAAAGTCAGACCACACTGAGCCTGAGCTGGCATTCAACACCAGGCATGTCTGGCTCTGTTTTTGTGTTCAGACCACTCATCCACCCTGTTGAAATGACAGCTGGCTTCCTGCTCCATGCGCTTTGTTCAGACATGATCCTCAGACAATGGGTGAAAATATTCCCACCCAAATGATCTTGTTTCTTTTTGAGCTAGGCTAGTCAAATTGAAATACCTCTTTAATGTCTTAACACGCATTTCCTGAAAGAGAGCATTTTTTCCTTCCCTGAGGTTTTCCTCAGCTGCTGGATTGGAGCTGAAATACAGAGTATGAGCGTGCAACAGTATGATTTTAAATTACTAGCAGCAGTACGAAGAGGTCAACATCCCAGAACATGAAGATATATCTATTTTGACCTCTAGCTGACACTAAGAAAATATTTGGGTTGTGGTGAGGCCATTGTGAGGTGTTGCTTTCAAGAATACAGAAGCCAAGAACAAAGAGGCTTCTGAGGGTCCTCTTGCTCTGCCTCCTGCCCCATGTGCCCTATGACACATAAACCCTTCCAGCAGTGTCTCAAATGGCTTTTGGAAGATCTCAGATGCAAACTGTCTCATTCCAGAGCTCTTCTTTGGGATCACTGAGGGAAGATCAGGCAGAGGTCACCACAGAGCCTGCACCTCTCCCTGGAGAGTTGCCAGGCAGAGTCAGCAGCGTTCCCAAGCCCAGTGGAGAAGTTGGCTGAAGCTGCTGAGACACAGCCCATGAAAGGTGTCTGCTGGAGCTGTGTGACCAGGACAGAGGTGAGCAGCCTGGCTCCAGACGGACAAAAGCCTGGAAAAAGCCCAGCAGGGCAGGAGGCAGCAGTGGGCAGCGAGTGACCCACTGCTGCCACACTCCACTCCAGAAAAAAACAGGGGGATAGAAAAAAACAGTTTGGATGTTTTGGGGTTTGGGAAGCTTTTTCCCCCTAATGGTCTAAAAGGCCTGATAATGCCCTAATCCACTTGCCATAGACATTTAAAGCAGATTTAGGTGCACTTTTTCCCCTGCAGAGTTGTGGTTTCCCTAAAGGTCAGCAGTCCTCCCCTGTCCACCACTGCAGGGTCACACAGCCACCAAGGAACATCACTCCAAGGACCTCCACCTGTGACACCTGGGCTGGCATTTGGCCCTCACATCCAGCACGGCTGCCCCAGGGTGTGGAGCACATTTCTGACACACAACACACAATTTTAGCTGTCCCTCTGTAGTTCAGCTTGAGAGAAGTATGGAGTAAAAGTGTATTTCTCCTTTACTCCATTAACATGATGTAAGAATTTGTCCTGCAGTTGATGCTTGGGTAAAAAAAAATAGTAGACTGAATTTACTTGGAACTGCTGTATTTATCAAGGCCTAAAGCTGCATAATTGGAAACCAAACATCATTATTTTACCTTGCAGATTCAAGGGTGTTAGTATTAGTTTTTCAGTACCACACACCTCAAGTCAGTTTTATCCTCTGCAAGGAAGCACTGTAGGGAGTGCATGTCATAAATCCATGCTCAAGTTCTCAGGCCAACAAAGTATTTATAATGCAAATTCCGTGCATATTGGCACTTCCCATCATTCTTAAGCCTGTTTTTGAGATATTGTTTGTGTGTGAGTTATTTCAACAGAAGTTCTCAAAGGTTGCCAGTGTAAGAAAGAAAAATGTGTATTTGTTCTTTTTTGTCTTTCAGGTTATGAATAACGAATGGGAAATTTGCTAAAGGAATCAGTTCTTTGATTACTAATGAATCTGAAAAGGCTGAGAAATCAAATGAAACCAGGCACTGAACAACACATTGCTTTTTGGGTTTTTTATAATATTTATGTAGTTGTAGAATCTAAATATCAGGAGAAAAGAAACCTTTGTTAAAGGATGGAATGTATTATGCATGTTCCTGATATTCTGAGAACTTTAAATAAATACCAGATAAATTGTTCAGAGGACACTGGACAAAACTACTAGTAACAGCATTTCACAGCATCTATACATTTTTCAGGATTCCAAACAAAATATCCCCTGGAAATAAACAAGGTCTATTACTCCTTTCTTAATTACCAAGACAGACTTGCAAACCCTTAACTATTATTTGCAGGTCACCTTTAAAGCAAAATTACTCTTGTTGCTGAAATCCCTCTGCCTACAAATTTAGACTGAATTAAACTTTAAGCTTTTCCTGTGACTTTTTGCCAGGCACTATTCAGCCAGGCAGCCACAAGGCTCTCACAGATTCTTACTCAATCTAATTTGGTATTAGAGGATGGATATGGGACAACAGAATAATTCCAAGTCAGCAGCCCGCAGCCCATATGATGGTTAAACCACAGAGATGAATATGAGGAAATCATGGCTCTAATCCTTTGACAAAAAGTGGTTATTTCAGCTTGCCTGCTCTAGTCTTCAGTTCCAGCTTTCTAATAGTGCTTTGCCACTCTCGGATGAAAAGGCCCACACAAAAAGCTGCACCTTTATGTTACACACAAGGGATTGTGAGCCATGAAAGAAAAATAGGAAAGGTGGTAATCCAGCACAGCAAGACCTACCAGCACACCACAGGAAGGAGAAAATTCCACCCCTGTGTCTTCAAAATACATCCCAGCTGCTTCTCACTGATGCAAATGGCTGAATGACTGCCCCAGCCACTGGGACAGGTCCCTGCACACCCGTGGGGCCTCCCTGGGGTCTGCTGCAGAGGCAAACATGAACAGCAGCAACAGGATGGAGCTGGGGAAGGTGGGGAGGCTCCCAGATGGCATAGTGCTGCCAGGACACCAGCAGGAGTGCAGGGGACAGGGTGACACTGCTGAGAGCAGTGGCCATCTGCTGTCCCCTAGGAGCTGCAGATCCCAGCACGTTCCCCCCACTGCAGCCTGCTCTGGGTGCTGGGACTCATGGCCAATGTGCTCTGCTCCTTCCAGCTCTGCTAAGCAGCCTCCCTGGGTAACATTTTAGTCAAAACAGGGAAATAATTGTTTTCCATTTGATAACATCTTCACAGCCATTTATTTATGCTTATTGTGGCATTCAAGGGTCAGGAGCTGCAGAGATTTTCCTGGTTTTCCCAGGACTGGCAACAGTGAGGGCAGCTGGTCCTGGTCCTTCTGTTCTGGGCAGTGATAGCACTCTGAATGTTAAACACACTTTAGCTTTGGGCTTTACAAGATTTCAAATATATCTATCACGTCACAAGTATACAGCATGACCTAGGTCCTTATGTGGGCAGTCAGCTCAAGATTTGGAAGCTGCACCTGGAAATAATTCCCATATATTAAGGCAGGTCACCTTAGGCCATGATTTTGAGGTTTATAATCTTTGAGATATTGTGAAGCATTTGGTTTTCCAAGCAGAAAATCTCTCACACATCACTCACAGCAGGTCAGTGTTGTGTTTAACTGGTATTTCATAGTTCACACCCAAAATTGGTACAAATTATGCTGACAAAAGCATTTTTTTGCCAATAAAAGTCAAGTCTCCATCAAGGGTGAGGTTTCACATTACAGCTAAACCAGCCTAAAAGCCAGTTGCTAAAGGAAGAAGCATTCTTGATCCCATCAGAATTTTCCCATCATTTACCTGGGTGATGATTCTTTATCTTTGACCCCAGAGCAAGGCGGCTCCCCAAACTGTCAAAAGTAGTCATCCAGAAAAAATAAATGAGAAGCTTTCTGTTTAGTTAGCATTTTATGTCAGTTTATGGTGGAGTCAGACAAGGGCCAGTGCAGATACAGATAAATATATGGGGACAAGGGAAGGACCACACCTTGCAACAGACCAGGTCAGCTACAACCTAAGAAAATGTTGCTGCACTACTGTATACTTTGAGAGGATGAAAATATGTGATCTAAGACTTTTACACAGGTCAGGTCAGTAAGACAGAAGAAACATTTCCTGTGTTTCTACCTCTTAAAAATGGCATTAATAATTTTTGCAATAGTACTGAAATAATAGTTAGGACTTCCAGGAAAATAGTCCTGAAAGTAACACAGATGTTCATGACCACATGGAAGAACAAATGGACTACACAATGTGGGGAAAGAAAATTTCCATAAAGCAACCTGTCCCTAACTTCCCTTATTTCCAAAGCCTTCCAAACACTGCATCTTTTCTCTTGTGGGTACTACTTAGAGGTGTATCCATGCAAACAGAATCAGTCCATGGATAGGTAAGCAAGGATCTCAAAACAGCCTGAAAATTCCTCTCTGGCTCTGTTCTCTGCAGCCATCTCTTTCCATTTTTTTATACAGATGCATTGTGTATGTTGTGTTTTCAGTTGCTATTGCCAGCTGCCAAGTGCATATCTGTGACTTGGCAGCCAAGTTACATATTTAAGAGGATGAGAGAAGCAGGTTTGGGAACAACCTCAGATCTCATCCATGGCAGCCAGGCAGCACTGTAGAAACAGGCTCAGGGGAAAAGAGAATGTATTGAACTGATGGTTTATTGGCTCATTTTTAGAGAGCAGGGCTGTCACCAGCCTCAGGAGACCACTGGCCCATCTTGACTACAGTAAAAAATCTGCTAAAAGAATTGGCAAACGTAAGTGATGTGTTGCAGATACCCAGGGCTACCTGTGTTAGTGTTTGAAGTGCAGGAGGCAGGAGAGACAAACCTTCCTCTGAAATGGAAATCTGCTTTGAACAGTCCAAGAAAGGCATAACACTAAGCTCTCTGAAAAAAACAGCTCCTTGGCATTTCCAGTGGGAGATGCCATAATAGACACGTGGCATTCGGCTTTTGCTGATTTATCACCTTCTTTCTTGTGGGAATTATACACATCTGAGGGGTAAAAACTAAATAGATAATGTGAAACAATCAAGATGTGATGGTGATGAGTTCCACAGGCAGCATCCCAAGCAAGCTCCTCTTCAGAGCTGGGGCTGAACAACACACAGTAAGTAAGGTGTATGTTGTACCAGAAACTATTGCCTTCTTAGAGCTTACACTGCCCTTTGTGTACACTGCAGGTGCCCTGCAGAAGGAAAAAAATAATTTGAAAACCTGTAAGTGCATAATTGAAAACTGGGTTATGAAGCATAAGCACAAAGAAAGCAAGAAATAGGCTTGCTCCAATTGTCATAATTCTGAATAACTGACCTTGATCCCTTAATAGGCTTCTTTTAGTGTTGTTTCTTGTGGTGTTTGTGTGTCCATGAGCATCCTAGAGAACCTGAGAACACTCAACAATATGTATATGTACCCATTCTTTAGGTATATCTAATGTTTAATTTGGATATCACACCCAGAAAGTAAACAAGTGCATAAACTCAACAAAAATATTACTGAGTCACCATCCAGTCATCCACCTCTTCTCTGCCCTCTTTCTTCTTGCTGTGTCAAGCCTCTGTCTCCCATTCCCACCATATTAATTTCCTCCTCTTTTCCCAGGGGCTGTAAATGTCAGCCCTGGTTTCTCTGGGAATATGAGACTCCGTGTGTGCATTACTGTTTGTATTGGACACACAAGCACAGATTTCAATTTCACAGTAGCTAATACTGTCCATGACTATGCCACTTACCTGCCAAGTGCTCTGCCTGCTCATTAAATCAGCATCATGCTGTGTGAATGGAATAAATACTGTCCTTGGGCCAAACACTGTGAACATTGGTGGAGGTAATGGAAGCTCCCAATTCCCTGTTTTCAGCAATTTGAACAGTGCATTCCTTGGATAATCCAAAGCAACGGGCAGTTTGGAAGCTGCACTGGAACTTCTGGAGAGATACCATGTCCAGCACCAGCTGTGCCCCAAACCTGAGCCCTGTGGCCTCACAGCCACATCCACAGCTCCAGAGGGGCTGGAGGTGTTGACAGGCAAAGGCAGAATCAGGTCCTGAGTCCACACTGAAGGTCCAGGGGAACTCAGGAGGCACCGACTGCCTGGGACCGCTTCCACAGGCTGATTTTGGAGGGCCAGAAAAACCAGCTGCACATTCTTTAACTGAACTCCCCGTGCCATTACTCCCTCTGCTTGGTTTTATCAGATGAGATATTGAACATGAGCAGTTGTCAGTCCTTTTCACACATCCTTGCGCCCCCAACAATCAACCTTTGGTTATTAAAGTGCTTCTGACAGAAAGGAAGAAGTATTAAAAGGTACCTCACACTCAAATGGTATTTTCCAGATTTTGATTCTGTGTTCTGAGGTGCTCAGAAATCTAGGAACCTTACCAAAAAATTTCATAGCCTAATTTCTAGTTCTTCTCAGGATATAATAATCATCTCCCCACTACAGAAATAGGGGGGGGGAAAGGTGTAAACTTAATATAGAGGTGCTATAGACAAGATCTTCTCTATTCAGTTCTGTGGGCTTTGAAGGAAACTTGAAGGAAATTATGGCAGAGAACCTAGCTTTTAGTTATTAGTGCATTACAGAGACTTTTTACATTATCAGAATTCTTAAATTAGTTATCTCCCACCTGCAGTGCTGGGGGTGCTAGGACTAAGGACTAGCTACCATCAAATGTCTTTAACCAGGCTGTGTTGGAACATTTGCAAACACAAATGAATGAGGACTTCAGCAGGAAAATAAGGAGTCTTCCAATTGAGAAATAAATCTGGTTTTGAAAGAAATATGTGTACATTTTTAGATACAGCCTGGCAAAAAGAAATTCTGCTTTCATCCCTGATAAGTGATTGCTAGACTGTCAGTGCAACTGTGCAGAAGCTCTTACAAGGATTGACAGAAAATATTTCATGATGCTTGGCAGTGAACATAGAAAGGCAACCAAGACCTCCTAAACCCACAGAGGTTTCTATAGACTGCTGCCAAAGTACATAGCATTGCCACTTCTGGAAGTGGTTTTGTGTCCTTAATTCTATCCAAAATAGATTTTTAACTTCTGACCTGCAAATGATTTGGAGCTGTGACATTTTTAACTGCTCCAGCAGGTAAGGTACAGGTGCCAACTGCTACCTAAGCATGGGCAAGAACAACTTCACATTGCTTGGTTCAGGATGCAAAAGAAATCTGTCAACTTTTGCAGAGGGCAACACACAAAAATAATTCCTGAATGGTGGGAGAGAATATCTTCAGCAATGGGAAAGGGGCAAAAAATTCCTGTACTCTCGATTTTCTTTAATACTACAAAAAAACTGTTGGCTCTTAGAGGGAAATTTCTCCCCTCTCTGAAATTCCTGGCTGGTGCTGTTAATTGGGATGACAAGGGGAACCAGCTTGTCTCCACCCTCTTGATGCAGGAGAGAGTAAAGGCAAATGGGTCATGCAAGGGTGGATCAGGGGGTTTTAATACTGCTGTTTCATATGTGGAAGTGAAATATGTTGTTGCATCTGGAAATGCTGGCCTGCCCAACTCTATAATCACCGCACTGCTGCAAGCAAAATCTGCTCTAGAGGCAGGTCTGTGCTCTAGGCTTCTGCCTGCATAAATATGTGGAAGAGAGCGGCGGAGAGATGTGATACCTGACCCACATAGGTGTGCTAAAGAAGCTGTACTAGAATAACTTGTTTCACTGTGGGGTAGGGAGGGGTGGTAACTTTATGATGAACAACTACAGAACGTAGTTTTGCTGTTGTAAAGCATCCACATGCTTTGCTGGTTTAACATCCCAGCACTCCTGTGTGCCAAGGTGCAGCAGAGATCAGACCACCATGTGCCTTCTGAAGGGGCACAGTAAGGGAAATTCATGCCAGGCACAGAGCCAAGGAGGGGAAACGAGGAACACCCTTGAGATAAGTTGAGTTTGAAATGCTTACCTTGCATTGCACTGACAAGACTGAAAAAAAGGAACTTTAGGTATGCGTGCTGGGTGTATACCCATGTTTTTTAATGTGATGCCTTGCATTTAACGTGAGTGCCAAGACTGGAAATGTGAATTTCCTGAACATTTTTTCTCTTTCTTCCTCTTCCTCATATGTATCTGCAGGAGTGGCTCACAATAGGGAAGACAAAATGTATGGTGCAGTCCTGAGATCTTCATTTCCTGCCTTGACTGCACCCCACAGAGCCCCGAACCTTCAAGGGAGAGCCTAAATGACAGGCAGCTCCCAAGAGAAATGCTACCCAGCCTGCAGGGCTCCACGCAGTGCCTCCCGAGAGATAAAAGGCAGGCTGCTGGGATGTATTCATTCCTGCCTTTCAGATGGTATCACAAGGGATGAGCAGGGCTGCAGCCTGTCTGCAAGCCCTGTGTGCACAACTTCAAACAGACGCTCTGGAGGCAGCAGGGCCGGGCTGACTCACCCGCCCGGGTGGACACGGCCTGTCCGAGCACGCCTCAGCTCCCATGGGTGCCCTCAGACACCTCTCTTGTCCTCAGCTCCCTCCCAGGGCTCTCACACAGCATGGTATTTTAGTAATGCTTTTGGTTTTGTCCTTTTTTTTTTGGCTCTGTCCTTTTTTTTTGGCTCTTCCTTCTCCCCTGCAAAGCGACGGTGGGGAATCGCAGGGCGACCTGCACCGCACACCGGAGGCACGGCTTTGCTTTAGGGGTTTCATTTGGGGGATTAAATTCTCCAGTATTATCATCACGGGTGTTTCTCTGTTTGAAATAATACTATCCAAACTCAATCAGAAAATATATGGAGCAAGTTAATACAGGAGTTGCACAAGTTGCACTAGGAAGTTACAAGCACTTTACGTTCTCCTTTATGGGCTTTGTCTTTCTTGCACAGCCCTGTTGCAGTGTGGCAAAGTTCAGAAAGCCCAGCCCAGGATTTTGACAGGAGCAGCTGGCATTGCTGTGAGTCAGGGCAGCGTACAGGACCAGAGACGCTGAGAGCAAAAGCAGTGAAGCTGCAGATTTTAGACAAGATTATTTTCCTGGCTTTGCCAAGTTCATTTGAAATGTGCAACTGCTCCCCAGAAGGACATGTATGCACCAAAAGCACCTGTTTGCAAATGAGGAGCAGCATTTGGGAAATTGATTTTATTTCTTCACAAAGCTGGGGAGGGGAGGGGGGAATAGAGACCCACTGGAGTCAGTGGGAAGTTTCCACTAACAGGATCAGAGTTCACTCTACAGTTAGTACAACATACTGAAAACCAGCTTGAAGTTATTCTTTGTTTTATAAACTAAGTGAATGAATGCAAGGAATCTAGTTCTGAGCTCTTCAAGTTTTCTGCCTCTTGCATTCTGGGGGCTTGTTCACATATTTAAAAGGCTACTTTGTGCCTTGAGACTACAAATCTTTTCCCAAGCATGTAAGTCAGCACAAGCTGCCAATCCTTCACATACCCCACACACAGCCTTAGGTGTGTCACACCAAAAAACACCTCTTTTGTAGGAAAAAAAAATACAACTCTCCCAGTGTTAACCTGCTGTTGTCCTCAGCCACTTACACCATCTAAATGGGGATTCCACATCTCAGGTCTCTTTTCCCTGACTGCCCCACTGCTGGAACAGGCACAGAGCAGCAGTGGCTGAGGTGAGGGGAAGGACAAACAGCACAGGCGTGTGACAAACTGTCTGCTGTGTGCATTTAGCTACATTAGCTCTGCAAGACACTTAAATAACTAAAAATTGTGTTTAATAACTGGGAAGCGACGCTGAGGAATGCAAACCAAGGGCTGAAAAGTAAAGGAGACTATGTGGCAAGGGCAACTACCAGTTGATTAATACAAAAAAACAGTTCAGCCTGCATTTACAATGAAAATGGGTGCTACCTATTCCTTTTTGTCACCCCACAATAGTGGGATTTTGGTTAGGAAGAGTTTATCTGACAAGTATTAGAGTTTGCAGCAACAACTTTTCACTGAAAGATAATCTAGTGCCATTCATAAACATATTTACCTATTAGTTCCTAGGGGGAAAATAAAATAAAAGTCACAGTATCTTCTCATTCCCAGGGGCCCTCTCTGTTACAGCCTGGACATCAAGAGGCAGTGTACCTGGAAACAGCCAGGAAAGTGCCAATTGCTGCATTTGGAGATCCCACTGAAGCCCTCAGCAGGTGAAGTTGCTGCAATCTTCTCCAATCTCACTGTGATGGCACTGACACTTACCTGCAAACCGCTCAATAAACCTGAAGCGGTTTTGAGTCATTTGCAGCAACACCTATCAAACATGCTTTTTACAAGCCTCTCATTCCCCCCTGTGACGACTGTAGTCCTTTTCTGTAGCCAGAAGAACAGAAACCCCACAGTCAGTGAGTGCTCTGCAAAGCTGAGAGAAATCCATGTTGTAAACCAGAGTGTTACATCTCTGGGGTTATTAAATACTGAACAACCTTACTGTCGTCTCCCTCCTTGACACAAAAAACTTTTTATAGATTTTTTTTTTTTTAATATACATCACTTACACGCTTAAGTAATCAAGAGTCCTAAAAGTTGTTTGCAGCAGGGAGAGCTGGCAGGGCAGCCCCCAGCACGGTTCCCAGGACACCAACGCCGCCGACATCCAAACAAGCAACAAAGCAGAACACGGCGGCCGATTCCCTTCGGCTGCCCACTGCTCCGCAGTTTTTTCCCTTAAAGGACAAGCCAGTCCGAAATGTGCGTGCCATCAGGCTGCTGCAGGAGAGCTCATTAACTCACAGCGCCTCGGACTCCCAACACTGCCTGCCAGCTTTTTTGCTTTCTTATACAAATGAAGAGCTCTGCAGACAGTTCGCAGCAAAACCAGACAAGTTTAACTACTATAGATTTTGCCTATTCTATTAAGCTGAGCATACCAGCTCCTTATTCCTTACTCCCAGTTCTGGGGGTGTCCTTGCCAGCTCTACTTTTGACTGTCTGAAGAGGAGAAAAACACACAGTAAAGTATTGAAAGCTCAGCGTGCACACAAGCAACCCAAGAATAACTCAGCACTTTACAGCTGCCCACAAACCGGTCTCTATTTTATCAAGCCCCACCACCTGCCAAGCGGGAGTATTTCTGTTGTCCTCATTTCCCCGCTCTTCTCTCCCAGCCACACGCACACGATGCATTCCCAAGCTGGCAACTGCAGCCACGGACACCGGTTGCGCATAAGAGCAGGTCCTGCTCCAAAACAGCACCAGCACACAACTCGGGGGAATTTTTCCCTGCTGTGAAAATCCCCGGAGCCACACTCCCACTGCCCCTGCAACAGCAGGACACCCCCTCCCCAGAGCCCATCCCGTGCTGGGCCCTTATCAGGAAGCCCCCTGTGCTCTCCCCCTGGCACTCTAGGGGAGCATCAGCCACCCCTCCACAGCCCAACACCCCCTGCTCCGCTGCTGTCACCACCCAGAGCCACAGACACCACCAGAAAGGTCTTCCTCACCACCCCCCCACCCCACTATTGCCCCTTCACAGAGACAAAGAGGATAGATTTATGCTTTTAATACATTTTATTAATTACCAAAATTTCCAGAAGCCAAACTTGGCAATATTTTTTTTTGTCTTCTGTAAAGGTTTTCATGCATAACTTGAAATTTGTCAACTGCAACAGTCAAGTGGTTACTTAAGGAGAGACAGAGACAAACATCCAGAATACAAACAGCTGTATCTGAATTAACAACACTTGTCTAATACTAACCTTATAAAGCAGGACGTGCCTTCCCTCTTATCAAAACCAAGCTGACAGATCTGCCTTTATACACACCCAACAGAATAAACTCTGTTATCGGCAAGGACGTTTTCCTTAAACGTTAGAAAAAAAAACAAAGCAAAGAATGGAGTGACTGTCCATAAACCAGTCTATACCTCAGTCCTCTTTAATCTACTTCTTCGATGGTGGGGCCGCCAGAGCCGCCCGCCCCGGCCCCTCCATCTCCCCGGTACAATTTTGTGACGATCGGGTTGCAGAGTTTCTCCAGCTCTTTCTGCTTGTGCTCGTACTCTTCCTTCTCGGCCATCTGGTTGCGGTCGAGCCAAGAGACCACCTCCTTGCACTTGTCGAGCACTTTCTGCTTGTCCTGGTCACTGATCTTTCCCTTCAGTTTATCGTCCTCCACTGTCTGCTTCATGTTGTAAGTGTAGGACTCGAGGGAGTTCTTGGCTGCCACCCGATCCCGGTTGGCTTCATCCTCTGCTTTGTACTTCTCTGCTTCTTGCACCATACGGTCAATGTCGTCCTTGCTGAGGCGACCCTTGTCGTTGGTGATGGTGATCTTGTTCTCCTTCCCCGTGCTCTTGTCCACGGCGCTGACATTCAGGATACCATTGGCATCGATGTCAAAAGTGACCTCGATCTGGGGGACTCCCCTGGGTGCTGGGGGGATGCCTGTGAGGTCAAACTTGCCCAGCAAGTTGTTATCCCTTGTCATAGCCCTCTCACCTTCGTACACCTGGACCAGGACACTGCTCTGGTTGTCTGAGTAGGTGGTGAAGGTCTGAGTTTGTTTGGTGGGGATGGTGGTGTTGCGCTTGATGAGAGCAGTCATCACTCCCCCAGCCGTCTCGATGCCCAGGGACAGAGGGGTGACATCCAGCAGCAGCAGATCCTGCACGTTCTCAGACTTGTCTCCCATGAGGATAGCTGCTTGGACAGCAGCACCGTAAGCCACAGCCTCATCGGGGTTGATGCTCTTGTTGAGCTCTTTGCCATTGAAGAAATCCTGTAGCAGCTTTTGGATCTTGGGGATCCGGGTAGAGCCCCCCACCAGCACGATCTCCTGGATCTGGCCCTTGTCGAGCTTGGCGTCACGCAGAGCCTTCTCCACCGGCTCCAGGGTGCCACGGAAGAGGTCAGCATTGAGCTCCTCAAAACGGGCACGAGTAATGGAAGTGTAGAAGTCAATGCCCTCAAAGAGAGAGTCAATCTCAATGCTGGCCTGTGTGGAGGAGCTGAGGGTGCGCTTCGCCCTCTCACAAGCTGTGCGCAGCCGCCTCACCGCTCGCTTGTTCCCAGCGATGTCACGCTTGTGCTTGCGCTTGAATTCTTCCACAAAGTGGTTCACCATGCGGTTGTCAAAGTCCTCCCCACCCAAATGGGTGTCACCAGCCGTGGATTTTACCTCAAAAATCCCATCCTCGATGGTAAGGATGGAGACATCAAAAGTGCCCCCTCCCAGGTCGAAGATGAGCACGTTCTTCTCTCCAGCCCGGGTTCCTTTCTTGTCCAGGCCATAAGCAATAGCAGCTGCAGTGGGCTCATTGATGATACGCATCACATTGAGGCCAGTGATGGTGCCAGCATCCTTGGTGGCCTGGCGCTGGGAGTCATTGAAGTACGCTGGCACCGTGATGACAGCATTCTGCACCTTGCACCCAAGATAAGCCTCAGCAATCTCCTTCATCTTGGTGAGCACCATGGAGCTGATCTCCTCTGGGAAGAAGGTCTTCATCTCCCCCTTGTACTCCACCTGCACCTTGGGCTTGCCGCCGTCATTCACCACACGGAAAGGCCAATGCTTCATGTCCGACTGCACCGTGGGGTCGTCATACTTGCGGCCGATGAGGCGCTTGGCATCAAAGATGGTATTGGTGGGGTTCATTGCTACCTGGTTCTTGGCAGCATCCCCGATGAGCCGCTCTGTATCGGTGAAGGCCACATAGCTGGGAGTGGTGCGGTTACCCTGGTCGTTGGCGATGATCTCCACCTTGCCGTGCTGGAAGACACCCACGCAGGAGTACGTGGTGCCCAGGTCGATGCCGATCGCCGGCCCTTTGGCAGACATGGTGTCGGCTGTCTGTGCTGCTGTTCGCCCGTGTCCACCCTGCCCGCTCCCGCTGCCGCCGCGGCGCGATATGCCCAGCTCGCGCCGCCGCCGCTCGTTTTATATCCGCCGCTGCCGCTTCTGGAACCTGCCAGAACCCTGACGGCCAATCCGGACGCGCCTCGAACAGCCGTTGGGCCAATCGCCCCCGCGAGCCGCCGAGGCGGGCCCGCCCCCAGCGCTCTGGCCAATCAGAACCGCCAGCGCCTACCCGCCAGCCCGCCCCTCCCGTGGGCCGAGATTCTTCCGGGTTTTTCTCGTGCGCCATCGCGCTCAGCCAATCCGCGCTTGTGCTGTGCGCTCGCCCCGCCCCCGCCGCGAGCCTCAGCCAGAAAGTTCCAGCTGAAATGACGTTATGCCGGAGATTGACAGCAGCGGTGTCCAATGGCAGGCGGGCGCGGGCCGGCGGGGTGGGGCTGTGCGATGGCAACGGAGCGCCCCCGCGCTCCGCCCGCTCGGTCCCGCGGGGTGTGGGGAGTTGTGGGTTCGGGGCCGGTCTCGCTGTGCGGTGTTTGTAATTCCTGAGCGCTCAGCGCTGCATTGGGGAATTTGCCCTTATTTGGTGGCAGGGCGGCAGAAATTTCGCCCTCCCTCCCTGATACAGACACACACCTCCCTTCAGGCTCCCCCCGTTTGTCAGGGGGGAACGGCAGTCACCCGTCCCGGCCGCGGCGACCGCCGCACTGTCATGGCGGAACACCTCCCCTCAGAGCTCCGCGCCCTCCCGCTGAGGGAAAGTCCCGCCGAGCCCGTGTTCGGCGTTATTTCGCTCGAACTTGGCGGGCTGACAACACCTCCGCCCCGTGTCTGTCCCGGTACCCAAACTGAGGGAATTGCAGCGGGTTTTCCCCTCCTGCCCCGGCAACAGAACTTAAGGAATGGGACCGGTGGAGCTTTGGGGGCCCTGTTGCTGCGTGTTCCTGCGTGGTGACCATTCTTGAACCGCCTCCAAATTCTTGTCTGTTGTGCTAATGTGAGATGCCGTCACGCCTACGTTTAGCAAAAGCTATGGAGCTATTAACTCGGAGCTAGGAAAGTGCTTTGATGAATATAAATTAAACATGAAAATCCGCTGTGGTTCCTCCAAATTATGCTTCCTTACTCTGGGACAAACACTTCAAAATATTCCAGTTCTAGTAAGGAGGGCAAAACACCATCCTGAGATCTTTTTCTATATATACAGAGAGTCTTAGTGAGGAGCGCCTTTACAGTTCCCTTAGAAGTGTTGCTAAAATTTTGTTATCCATAGACTTCAGGAGTTATGTGAGAGGATTAATGTCGGTGTGTACTTGAATTCTCTTTCATTAGTTTTGTCCTCAGCCTTCAGTAGTTTGCTATACCTGGCCTCATAGAAAACGTGTTACAGTTTTTTTCAGGGTGATTTGTATTCATACAGTTTTTACAGGCACTGCAACTCCTGTTCAAAAACATCCTTGTTTCCATTACTGTATTTTTCAAAGCCTTTTTTACAAGACATAGGAGTTCCACCTCTTCTGTGCATTACATGTGTACTTTTGTGATGGAAGAGCCTGGATTTCTGACCATACATACTGTACATGCTTAAATAACTATTATTCTCCATTAATCCTGGCTTTTTTTTTTTTTTTTTTTTCTTTCCCACACGGGTTCTGACCTTGGAGCAATCCAAAAGTCACTGGGAAATGGGAACCATCAGCTGTCCCTGCCTACAGGAGCTGCTCTGTATATCGGTGTGCATATTTCTTTGATGGGGAAGGGTGTCAGTGTCTCTTGTAGTTAGACCAGTCACTGATTCATCACTGAACCATCTCTTCCTGTAATTCACTGCCACTTCATTCATTTGATTGTATTATGTGGAACAGGGAGAAATGCCAGAGCAATACACAGAGAGGTGGATAATAAATTCTGTTTCAGCTGAAAAGTTGTTGTTGTTTAGTATTTGTATCCTTGTGAGGACTAATAATGCACAAGAACCCTGTTTTAATGCAGTACAAACTCAGACCCTGTTATTCCAGAGTATAAAGATTCCTGCCTCAAAAACATATGTATAGAAACAGTAGATGGAGAGAACAAGTGGAGTAGGAAATAACACAATATTGATTAATACTATAAAGAGCCTTTGCAGCAAAATTAATCCGATGTCTCATTTGACTGTAGCTCTAATTGAACAAGGTTTATCCAGTTTAGAAGGGACATTTCATTTCTTTCGCCCAAAGCTTTCAACTAAATGTTTTATCAGCCCAGGCACAAAATATATACAACAGCTCCAGACAACACTTGTTTGGGGTTTCCAATAACTAGTGTGGCCCTGATGTGTGCTGATACCCACATGTGCTGGTAACTTGCTAAAGAGGTGTTTGCATTGACTGGATTACTGCTCACCCTGAGAGCACTCCCTCAGTCCTATTTCATCATTTGAGTGCTAGTGCTGTAGTAAATTAGGGGAAAAGATCTTGGAGGAACACATGAGCACACCACTTTAATGCTACTGGTGTAAGGAGACATCCTAAGGGAAAATCCAAAGATCTCTGGACTGAGGCTACCAAAAATTTCATTTAGCCTGTTGCAGAAGTGTTTCTTTCCCAGCTGGGCACACAGGTGCTGTTTTCTTCTGTACAATGATATGTCTAGGTCCCAGCTGCTTTTTAAGCTTCCATTCCTACTCAGTCAGAAGTTCACGAGATGTTCTTGCCATCACCTCTTACTGATGCCCTAAGAGAAAGTCCAGTCTAACGAGAGGGAGCAACCTCTAAAACCTCATTAGACGTATTCTCTCTTCTCAGCAGAGCTGTTACCAGCCTGCTTTTTGTCAGCAGTTTGGGAACCAACTCATCCATGCAGTCATCCTCTCATACGGGAAGAGCCACATGATTCCCTTTAATGTTGCTTCATATGCAATCATGGTTCAGGTGAGCCAAACCAACTGGTTCAGAAATTAAAGAGTGAGCTTTATGGGAAGGACTTCAGCACAAGTCTGATTTTCCCTTTAACAAAACATTTGCTGTTATTCCCTCATCCTGAATCTGTAAGCTATATTTTCACAGCAACTTCCAGAGCAGCAATTTGGCACGTCTGGCAGTGGCAGGCCTCTTTGTGATCCATTTATTTGTGTTTAGGATCGATTCTGCACCCCTGTCTCCTGTTTGGCAGTGTTATGTAATACGCTGTAGGCTATTCTCCATTACACCACCCAGCCAGAAATGAAGATGATATTTAGATTTCTTCAGTGAAGCAAGAGCTCAGTATCTGGAGCAGAACTGAGAACTCAACCCTTATCTTTATCTTGATAAAAGAAAGATTTTCCCCCCATGTGTTTCATAAGGCAATGTAGTATAAAAATAGGACTGAACCCAAGTTACAGTTCAATCAGACATCAGCCACTTGGATCATTAAGATAAAGTTGAAATGGAATTAATTTTTTGGCAGTCAGAAGACCTTAGACCTTAAATTCTGGTATCCATTTCCCTCATATCCCTTTCCCTAATACCCATTTCCCTTGTAAAACTACCCAAAAATTGCATAGATCACATTGTACCGGTGAGAATGGATTATTTTATAATACAGCAATCAGTTCAGAAAAGTCTAAGGAACTGCTATTCTAAGATCAAGTAGTACTTTGTCACAATACCTTTTCATCACTGAAATTCTTCATCTTGTTTATATTTGTGAATGTATGTCTGGTACTTGGAATTCAGACAAGAACTACCAGTGTTTAAAATGACAAGATTTTTCTAACACGGTGTTGCATTAAAAATCATAGTGTATGTGCAGGGAACTATGTAACTTACTTTGTATTTATATACCTCCAGGTTTTGTGCACAGCTGCTCCTTGTGAATTTAAAGGGCAGCCAAAAGACATCATCTTACTTCAATAAGTGCTCCTTTGTTTTTGTGATTAACAAGTAAAGTAAATCTGTACAACGTGGTTTTTGGCAAACTACACAAAAGCGTGATCAGTACGATGGAAATATTCAGAACAGCAGAACACAGGGCACTGTAATTTCATATGCCAAACCAGGAGTTCAAAACTCGTGAGTCAGATCTTCTAAAATTATAAACCTAGTGGCTTCATTCACCTTCTGGCTTTTTCATCTTTACCATATGTTCAGATTACACTTTTAGGATTTTCCATGTAATTTGCAAGTCTATTTTTTTTAATAAATAATATAGCTCATTACACCATCTCACAACTGAAATCAGACTGCCTCAGATTGATTAGACTCAATAGAATCATGGAAGTTTTCAACACTGATTAAACTAATGCTTGATGCTTCAACGAATAATTATTTTATAATTAAGTGGGGTTTTAAGCACATTTATTTACACAGACTTCTGACAGTTTGCTGAGGGATGATTGAAAGCTGAAGTTAGTATCACTAGTGCTAACTAGATAAACTGGTGTGCTGTGCATTTTAGGCAGAGCTCTTTAACTGCAGCCTCCTTTTCTTGCAGCCAGTACCAGCTCTACTGACACTCCTAAGCAAGTGACTTTAAAGCAAAACATTTTCTAGTAATCACAGAATCAGATCAGAAAAGGACCTTAACAGGTCATTTAGTCCCATTTTGTGTTTAACCAAGATTGCCTTTCATGCAATTTAAGGCAATTATTTTTATTCTTATTGACTGTGGATATGAGAAACAGTTGTGCCATTTTTCTTTGCAACCAGGTTTTATATATGAAAATCATTGTGTTTTCCCTCCACCATCTCTTCTGTAAAATGACTTAAAATCACTCAACCTGTGCTCAGAAGCAAAGTCTTCTTGGTTTCCAGACATTCACTGCTTTCTCCTGGATTCTCTGCATGCACCTTGTATCTTAGTTTTCAAGTGCTGTGCTCAAAACCTGAGATGTTACCAGCTCTTGCCTTAATGGTTCTGAAGGAGCAGATGATACTCCAGTTTCTACATTTCAGTTTTTACCTTTATTTGCAATGTCAATAATTTCCAGAATATGATCCAAAATAATGCATCAATTCCTTTCATTTGAAATTGAAATGGTAGTTTTAGTTTAGATATTAGGAAGAAATCCTTTAGTGTGGGGGTGAGTGAGGCCCTGGCACAGGGTGCCCAGAGCAGCTGCGGCTGGCCCACCACTGGGAGTGTTCAAGGCCAGGCTGGTGGAGTTTTGAGCAGCCCAGTCTGGTGGAAGGTGTCCTCCCCATGGCACGGCCGCTGGAATGAGATGATCTTTAAGGTCCCTTCCAACCCAAACCATTCTAGCATTCTATGAAATTAAGCAGCTTTTCCTTTACTTGCACAGCTAATGGTTCCAGCTTGCACTATTAAATATGTTTTCAGACCCCATCTGCACCTTGCCATGATTATTCAGAATCTTATCTGTTAATGTACCTGAACTCTGCTTGGTCTTGTTTGAAGATATTTGAAGGATACTCTATATGGTCCATGAAATAAATAAAAACAAAGAATTTTATCTACAACTGCTGTGATGGGGTTAAACAATATACTGCAATTATTGGCAGTAACTGTAAAGCTGGAAAATTATGCTAAGTCTTAAACAAGATAAGTGGTGTACTGTAAACCCAGGCAAAGACTAATACTTCTTACTCAGAGATCAGCATGGGATTAATCTCTCAGATTTACTGATATGCTTAGTGTGAACTATTTTTGTAATAATTGAATGATAGCATGCTATAAGTTTCTCTTGTTTTCTCATTTCTGTGATTATTTGATAATTATTCATTTCTCTTTTCCCTCTTGTCATTAGCAGGTGAAAAACACAGGAGCTGATGAAGCAGGTGGTAACTTCACCCTGTTGCCAGGCATAAGATGGAATTAAATGAGATTAATAAGCGGATTTGTAAGAGTATTTTATTAAAGATACTGTTGCAAAGCACAGAATAAGCTTTAAAGATGATGATAACTAACCTGGAATGTCTTTACTGATACTCTACATAGACTGGAAGTAATTGCTAAGTTACAGAACAGTCACAGCCTGTTCTAGATGTCCTACACTTTGTATACTGTTGAAGGCGATGCTATAAATGTATTCCCTTCTCTCCTCTGCTTTGTGGTGGTCCTACTCTTAAGGTCCTTCCTGTTTTCTATAGAAAGAACATCCCATCTGCTCTTAGATATCTTGTGCCTTCTCCCTGCAGAGTCCCCAGTGGTATCCAGCTTTGCCCAGGTATTCACCATCCTCCCCTTTGCTCCTTAAGTGTCAGCATTCCAGTGCTGCACTGGAGGCTTTTAAAATACCTCCATCAATGTTTAAGGTGTTACATGTTAATAGAGGTGATACCTTCAACATCTATACGCTGAAACACTGGGGGCTACGTAATTAGATTAAGCAACCACATTCAAAGATATCTGAACATCTTTTCTTGCATTTGTCGAGTAACTTTATAAACTCAAAAAGTGTAAAGCAAGCACAGACACATGCCCTATACAAGCTGCAATACAGACAATATTGTACACACTTTGTAACAACAGTAATGAAAATGATGCCAATTATAAATAAAATTATAGACAGACTCTTCTTGAGATAACAGTTATAGTGAACAATGAAACATCCTTTTATATCATGAGTAGAATTAGTAAGATACGTAACTACAGCAGAATATAATCAGCATGTTTAGTCTGCTTACATGTCTTAATTTGATCCACTGTTGTCTGAGGGAAGCAAAAGAAATTAATATTTTTATAATTCATGCCTGCCCTAATTTGAAACATTTACTGCCTCCTTGCTTTTTTGGTTAGGGTTTTCTTTCTCCCACCATTAATTTAGCTGGAAACATTAGTATTCCTAAAATGTTCAAATCTGAACATGAACACCTGATTCTCTTCTTCGAGCCAGCTTTTGCAAGGCTTAGCTCCAGAACAAGGTGCACCCTGTGCCCTGTGAAGATTATTTCACATTTACTCATCTCCTTGTTGGTAAAAAAATTTCACCATTCTTTTTAAAAAACCAGAGCACCATTTCTTTCCTCTCCACATACAAGCACTGTGCTCCATGGAAGGTCCTCTTCAGCTTGCAAATGATGATCAAGCAGCAGGGGAAATCAAGTCAGCTGGATCTCTCTCACCATCCTGTCCTTCCTCAGGGACCCTCTGTCCTCAGTTTTTAAGATTTTTTTCAGCTCTGACTCTTTTTTTTGGTTTTGTGTTTTTTTGTTTTTTTTTTTTTTTTAACACTTGATAGTTTAGCATTGTGCATGAGTATACACTTGTAATGTTTGAACTAAAAAATCTACACAGTTTTTGACAGCAACTCTAAGAAGCCTCATTTCAAAAAAGGAGCACTCCAGCATGTGAATAGAAATTTTGCAAATTCATTTCAGTGCAGCCCTTAACACCTGGCATCTGCCTCTTTTGGCTGTCTGCTCCATGAAAGACTTTGAATTTGTTTTTTACAGCTGTAAGTAATAGTCACAAGGAAGTAAGATTTATAATACATAGAAGAGTCCAAAAGAACTTTTACTGCATGTTCTAATTTGACTGCTTTGGTGCCTTTTGCGACTGCTGCAGTATGTCAAAAAAGCAAAGGTGGTGCCAATTCAGATCTGGCACACGAGGTTCTGAGTTTTTATGAAATCTTTTGCCGACCAGTTCTTCCTCATGTCTTCTCCAAATCTGGTTCTCTCAGTTGTTCAGAAGCTTAGAAGTCCCTATTTCACTACTGCCATGCAGAAAAGAAATGCAAGAAAAATATTAAAAGTCAGAAGCCCGCACTGCAGTACTGTATTTGCTAGCATGATGTGGTCCCTCCCACCTCACCATGTGTGGTTTTCCTCCAAATACCCATCCTTCAGTTATATTCAGAGCACCCACCACAGTCAGGAACTCTTTTAAAAAGCCATACATTTCCTTAAACCCCTACCCCACCAGAACACGACCTTAAACAGTGTTGTCATCTTGTTTCAGAAACTTTTGCTTCTTTTTCCTTTGCCTTCTGTTTTCAAAAGAACTACAGATTTGCTGAAGAAAAGCTTCACTTCCCAAACCTCCCAGAAGAAATTTTTCATACTGTATGTGTTACTTTCCAGCAGTGGTTTATGGCTGGGCTTAGTGGATGCACAAAAAGTTGCACAAATATTATTCCCCCTCAGCCACTCATAGCTTGGAACATCCCCACTCCTGAATACTTCTCACTGCTTCATATTTGACTGTATTTTTGGTTGTGGTTCTTTTTATCTTGCCTAACTCAGAGGTAATTGTTATGTATTTACTCGACACACACCCCAAATTCTTATTTTAGGTTAAGTGCAGATAAATTGTATAAATATTCACAATTTCTATAAGTCTCTTTCAACCACACTAGTTCATGACAAATGTGAGCAGCTTTGTGCGCAATAGGAACAACCCAGAAACTGGAAATGCATGGATGTAACTTTTGAGGACAATCCTCAGGGTTGTTGGGGTTTTTTTTTTTGCACACTGACTTCTTTCTCTGGATATGCGAATCACATTGTACAAAGTATATGATTGTGCCACTCCTGGATAACTTACACTTGGTGTTTCCATGAGATTGTGGCAGCCCTGGCCCAGGTGGTTGTGTTTGCACTGCAAAGGCTGCACATGAAGCCAGGTTTAGCAGCTCTTTGCATTACTTACCTGCCAAAGCATCCTCAAGGCCAGCTCAGGGCTGCATTTCCTGGCACACCTTTGAGAGGAAAGCCTCGAGTGATGCTCCACACCTTGGTGTGCACCATGGCCAGGCCCTCACTCACTGCATGTGCCAGGCCCAGGCTCGTCTGGTATTTTATCTGCCCTCTGTGCCATATCACATACTTAAGGAAGGCAAAAGGGCCAGCTGGGACAAAAGTCTTTTGTTTTGTGCCATGAGGGCGAGAACAAGGGGAAACAGGTCTTGGGCAAACTGCTACCTTCAAAGCACTGCTGGTTCTGGCAGCCAGACCATGTGTCTGCCTACCACATTCTTAAAACCTCGGAGGGGAATTCACTGGACTGGTGCTGTTGTTGCAAAGTAACTCTGACATGACTAGCTCAGAAGTCAGGAAGTACCTCTTTTTTTTGGTAAACTAACAAAGGAGGAAAAAAAGTTGTCCTAACTACAGTATGCATGTGAGCACTGCTCTTCCCCAGGCAACATCAGTGTTTACCATTGCTGTTCATTACCATGCCAGCCTGCACTTTGGAGTCCAAAATCTCTGTCATTTGCAAATCACAGACAACTCACACACACAGAGCTGAGCTTCATTCCACCACCTCCCTCAAATACACCGGCTGTGCTGTGTGGGACCACCTCAGAGTGCGGGAAGGTGGGCTGCCTGTGGGTATTAAATCACATTTTTCCGATGAGACAGCAGAAACACTGCAGATCAGTGCCAGCTGTGGTGGGGCGGGGAGCAGCACACACAGAGCTGCCGGCACTGCTGAGAGCCTGCAGCCCACAGGAAGGGAGATCAGAGATAAAGCGTTGTGCCCTCCTCGCAGAGTCTAAAATAGCCCAGCTGCCCTAAGCACAGGAGCTGTGCGGGGACGCACAGGACCTGCTTCACCCTCCTCCCGCAAACGGGAGCGTCCCAGCCCTGGCCATGGGGACAGGCGCGTTCCCAGGCAGCCACGAGATGGCGCTGGAACCTCCATCCCCGCATCCTGAGCATCCGCAGAATTCCAGCCCTTCCCGGAGCTTCCAGAGGATGCGGCTCCTTCCACTTCATCAAAGTCAGAGGAAGTCTGTGATTAGCTGGATGTTTACAAATAAAAGGAGGATCTGGAGACAGATCAAAGATGACTCTCCAGATTTGGCCCAATATCAGATTCCTGTGCTAACAGCGTTTGCACGGGTTCCACTCTTATGTTCAGTGGCTGAACTTGGTGTATCTCATCAAGCATTAATAATGCTTTTTTAAGGCTTAGTGCATTTATTAGAAGTCTGAAGATTCAGCCGGCTAAGGACCTGAAGAAACAAAACAACAACATGCCTCAGCCCACAAGATCTTCCAGGCTCCATCTAAGAGAAGCACCCACTGGGTTCTTCCTCACCCTGCTTCCTGCAATGTAAAGGGAACCAAGAAGCAAAGATAAGCACTGTTCCAAAATCCAAAGGATGTAGTACTTCAGACTTAGTAAACAGGACCAGTAGCTCCTCTAACATTCTCTAACAATCTAAGTAGCTTGGATGGCCCAATCACACTGTACATACTTTTCACTGAGGAGTCTCTAGTTCATCCAGGATCTCAGTGACTTTGTCACAGCCCAAAGGACGTGGGAGAGAAGCAGATGGGAGATAAAAAATGTGGTGTGTGAAATACACTGAGTTAATGTATATCTGTTCTAAGGGACATCTTTGTTTTTGACTCTGTGTAACAAACCAACATAGCTTGTGAGGTCTGGGAGGCCACAGACTATTCCTTCTCTCATAGTAGTGCTCTGTTTGAAGTTGGTATTTCTATTTGGGGTCTAAGCCACACTGAACTTGATCAAATAAACATTTTCCAAAGGAAACTGCCTTTGAACTATTTAACTCTTTGCACAACAACTAAAACTGAAAAAACTGCAACAACTACTGTAAAATCTCTTTTGTCCTGACTGAGTTATTTTCCAGTTTTTAAGTTACTGTACATCAGGACCTCTGTCTTTTCTGGCAGAACTGACCGTGTCAGCAATGGCCAGTAAAATCTCAGTGAAACACAATCCATCTGAAAGCAGACTAGGTGGGGCTAACCCTCAGACTCTCAGGCACGCAGAATATTAAGTGTCATATTTTACAGCATATGTAAGTGTACACAACTTCTATTTAATTCACCTGATAACAATGTAGCTCAGACATCTGAGCTCTCTCCTGGGCTGTGGAACATACTAAGACAATTTTTCCATCAGTCCCACAGGATCCTACCCTGTATTTCCTCTTCCTACAATATTACTCTATCCTTCCCCCAGAGGAGGGATACTTTAGATTTTGTCTCTTAAAATGTTTCTGATTTGTGTAAGTGATTCAATAACCAATGGCTAGAAACCAGAACCTCAGTAGTTTGGAAGCTGGAACTCTGTACCAGTAGGTACCAGTAGGAAACCCACAGGCAGGGAATAAACCAGGGCACCATCTTTAGCATCCTAAATAAAAGCCCTAACAACAACTTGTGTCAGAGGAACGTAACCAATACCAGAGGTCTGGTGTATCTGCTGCCAAAACCAAAAGCAATTTATGGTATTCAGCAAACTCTATTTTTAGCCAGCTTATCTGCATTTCCACAAACTTTCATGGTCTTTGGGGCTTTTGCCATGGAGAGAAGGACAGTATGTTATTTTTCCCTTTCATTTTCTGGGGAGTCAGAAGCAGAAGTCCCTCTGGTGACCACCCGCAATGTAGAGGGATGGTTACCTAAAAAGGAGAGAACAGGTATTACTGAGTTGTGTAGATTCAATTGAACATGTGAGAACTATTAAAAAAAGGCAACTTCTTAGCCCTAGTCATTGCTTTAAAACAGGAAGAAAGCAGATCTTCCTTTTCAAAAAACAGAAGGCACATAAAAGAGCTGAAAGGATGTATTTTAAAAATAGCAATCTTGTCATCAGGGGAGATGGGTGAAAAGACAGGGGGAAAGATGGATTTTTGCATCTTTTGTGTTGGAAACACGGCTGCTGCAGAGACCTTGGCAATTGCTGACACTGGTGGCACTTTGCCTGACAGACAAGTTGAAATTAAGGATTTACAACAGTCCTGATTTCCAGTGGATTTCCTACCATCTACACAGCTTCCAGGATTTAGAGGCCTATAAGGGATGCTCTCATTCCCTGTCAGGAGTTTTGGGATATCTGCAGAACTACAAGACATATTTATCTGAAGTCACAGCTTATTTGCAAACAAAAAAAAGAAAAAAAAATACACCCCAAAATTTCATTGATGCAAATCACACATGAGTTTGAGTGAAAACAATAAATGCAGCAGAACTTTGTCAGAGGGTGAAGTTCTTGAACCATTTCTTTTTTCTTTCCTCCCACCGGAAATTCTAGATGCAGCATTGTTTTTGTGGTTGTAGCTGGAGGAAGATTTACTATGTTTTTTAGTATGCCAGAAGGCACAGGAAAGGATTAAACCTTTTCATTTTCTTGCAAGAGAATCAGAGATCCTGACCACGTCTGAACCTCAAGGTTGCTGGGGTGAGGTGTGCCACGCTGGCTACACAAAAGAGACAGTCAAAGCCTGGCCTTGGACCATCTGAGGATTTCTCATCTCACAGTTCTGTTATGTTCCCTTTAATATATTTATATGAAACTTTAAAAATGTATTTTCAACTACTCTAACACAGGGAATCTGCATGAATTACTGAAAACCATTTCTCTAAAAGCATGAGGCACAGTGTTGTTTTCTTATGTCTTAATAAAAATATCCCCAGCCTACAAGACATTTGAGGGCAAAAATAACCCAAATAAAGATCTGATAGCATTTCTCCTATGAAGCTGGCACTGGCCATTCAAGTACATGAAAAGTAACATGGGCTGTTTGTTTCAGGGCAGAATATTTATAGTGATGATGAAGTGATTCCTGAGTCATGAGCTCTACTGCCCTGTTACAAATTAAGATTTGTCTTTCTGCATTAAAAAAATAAAATTACAATTAATTCCAGAATTGTGGAAGTGACTGTAAAAGTAGCTAAAGACACTTAATTTATAAAATGTGTCCTGATTTTTGGCATCTTTCCCCTACAAAATCTCAGCCTACTCACACGTCTCAAGAATACACTGCACAGCAATATTTTAGGAGTTTTTTGGAAGTTGGAAAAAAATACAGAGAACTGGTTTATAGCTGAGAACTACAGAAATGTCAGCTTTTGAAAACATGTTCCTAATTTCTAGCCTTCAGCAGACTTTTATAAAGTCAAATTAGTCATGCTTCATCTTGTAGGTCTTTAAGTCTGTGACAAGCATCAAACCAGCTGAAAATTAGGGAAGTCAGAAGATCTGATTTTTAACCCTCTGAGATTGAGAAGGACTTAGAAACACACAGGGATAGCAACAGATACTGCCAGCATCAGCTTAACTTACACATGGAATTACCCCGAGCTTTCAGCATTAGACAAAAATGAGACAAGTGTGTCCTGTTAGTGTGAAAAGCAGAGAGGGGCACAGGGCAGCAGAGGAGCTCCACAGCTGGGCCCACAGCTGGAGGGCAGGAAGGGCAGAGGAAGGTGGGAGCCATTCCTGGTGTTTGGCCAGACAAGGGGCCCAGCTCATTCCTGGCCTCGGGCCAGGCCAACCACACAAACCCAGTGGCGCGGAGCACTACCCAGGCTGCTTCAAGAAACACTAAGAAAGCTCCAGAGCATATTTGTGGGATGAGCTGAATGCAGGAAGGTTTCCAGTTCTCACGAAGAGGGCAGATAGCAGAGATGTGTCTCATTTGGAAGAGGCTGGGCTGCCTTTTTCCTTATCAGGAAATAGGAGATGAATAAGAGTTCCCCCAAGCATCCTCAGCTTCCCGGAGGATGCTTGGGGGAGACAGAGACCGAGTTAAATTTGGGACATGCTCTGAGTTCTGGAACAGCTCGTTTAAGCAAACAAGCCCCCTCCCAGCCACTCATTCCTCCTCTCGTGCCACCCCTTCTATTGTGCTTGCACAAGATCTGACAGAGATGGAGAGGGAAGCACAGCAGGGAACTGATCCAGCCAAAAACCAGCCCCACAGGGAATAGAACAAAGCCTGTTGTTTGATTCAGTTCGTGGTGAAGCTGCATAGATCCGTGCTTTTTGACAATGGAGAGGGTGGCACACAGAGGAGAGGAGAGCTGAAACTAATGGGGAGAAGTAAAGGGCTGCCAGGGCTCAAGGTGGCACAGCCTCCAGGAGCAAATTCGTGTCCTCACCAATAGCTCTGAGACACTTGATGGTTTAGCACTAGAGTATTCAAATACAATCGTGTAGTCAAACTATTCACTTTTATAACAATGTATTTTTAATACATTCTCCAGGGCAATATATTTTCTGTCTTCAGCTTTGAATAAAAAATACACTGAATTATATGTTTTACATCAACTGAAAAGATTACATCGAGAAGTCCCCTAATTAAAGCATAAATTCTTAGAATTCCATGATACTCTATTTATTGAAATCAAGATTTCTCCACAGACCTGTTGGCTACAAATATCATTATACACAAATGTAAATACTACTTTGAACTAACAAGTCAGCAGGAAACATTTACAAGTATATATATATTAACATTTTAAACATCTCCTCTGAAATTGAAAAAGAAGCTCAACAGCTTTTGTGATATTTTAAAGCTCATACCAGGTCTTCATGAATTCCCTCTTTTTAACTTTCAGTAAATCTTGAAAACTAGGAGCTAGGCTGGCCACTTTTAAATTCTCAGGATTGCAGCCCACAGCACTGCCAAAATGAGAAAAACAACAGAACATAGAGAGGTCCTCCAAAAATAAGAACAGCAAATCACTTAAAAATATAACTTATGGCATCCAGCAAATCTTTTTCTTTCTGGCTACGCCTTGTACAATGTTTGTACCTCCAGTTTTAAAGATAAGTGCTTTAACACACTAATATTCACTAAGGAGATGCAAAGGAACAATGTTATGGCAAGAGAAAAGTACAAATTAGAGGAACTCCTAAATAAAATATTTTTGCTTCCTCTTCACAATCTTTCAAGTAACAGCAAAACTTCTAGCATAACTGCTGTTGTTTTTTTTATGTCTGCTTTTGTTCTGTCTCCACGTTAAATCGTTTTTGTCATGGTAGGAGCACTGAAACACCATCATTTCACTCTCCTGCAGATGTTGTCCCATTCTGGGGAGAACATTCAGGAGTGGGCAGCCCCAGGCTGCCTCAGCACCCAGACCTTCTCTCCTTTCAGCCAAATCCCTCCTGTCACTCCAGGCCTTTCCTCTAACAGTCCCATGCTGCTCCCCTGCACGCTTTTACATGTCATCTTAAATACTCATCTATTTAAATACCCATCTACTTGCACGCCAGGCTGACTTGTTTATGTTCTCCAGTACTCCCCTTGATCACTTCTCAGGCTACTTCAGTCATTCTGATTTTTTCTGCCTACATGTAAGTAGATCCACTCTTAAGCTTCCCTGCAGTGCAATTCATGCTCTTTGTGAGCCTTAGCATGGACTTTCATACATGTGAACTCCAAGGCACTGGGTTTTGTTTCACTAGAATAGGAAAAAACATCAATTCAAGTTCAGCTGGAAAGGTTTAACAAACTTTACTTTGAAAGGCTACTACAACACAGCTTAAAATTGAATAACAGAGGTATTCAGGGTGTTTATAAAGTTAGATAGTACATGTAAATACCATCATTCCCAGTTTCTCCATTTAACTTCTGTAGCTGGCAGGTCTACTTACACTAGGAAGTCACAATTTTTAAGAAACGTTTTGGGGTCAAGTTCAGACCAATAGGCTGTAAACAAGAGCTCCTGATCCTGAGCAGGAGGCTCTATAAATCACCCTTAGCCCTTCACCGAATTCAGGACTGATCCCTTCCATGGCAGAGGTCACCTCCTGCTTTTGAACAAGGTCTTTAGTGCGGGCTGTGCCCCGCAGCGCTGCGGGCGGCGGGGCCGGCCGTGCTTGGTACGCAACCCGCATTCGTGAGCTCATGGCTCAGGCCCACAGCTCCCCAGCCAAGCTGAGTCATCCTCACTCGGGCCTCACTGCCGGGACATTTTATCCACTCCTCCAGCCACCCCCTCCAAGCCACCTTTGGGATCTGCTTCCCACTGCACAGCTCTAATCCTGCCTGCCTGCCTTTGGCACTCCCTCCCACTCAGGATCTCCTCTCCTGCTCAGTCCTCCCACTCCTGCAGTGCCACGAGACCCTCCTGCCAGCTCCCCCAGTGCTCTCCAGTTTTCCTTCACTTCCCTTGACTGCTTTTCCCAACCCAGCTGATACAGTGAGGGATAACCCACATGTCAGAGGATCCCTGTGTGCAGTGTATGAATCCCCCACCTCTGGAGCGCTGGGGTGTATTCATGCCTGTGCTCTTTTGGCCCCAGTGCTATCGAGGACTCAGTCGACTTCAGCACCATACAAGAAAACAAAGGACTGAGGAGTTAAAGCAAAACACTAAAAGCCCACTAAACTGCACCCAAAGCAGTTGGTGCCTCAGAGCAGCTGCTGGCTCAGGACCAAGGGCTGGTGGGGGAGCCTCCTCCATCACTGCAGAAATGCACACGTCTGCCAACCAAGAGAAATCCTAATGCACATTTAAAACTGGATAAACGCAAGGCAACTCACACCGCTTTTAACAGTTAAAGTGGAGATTCTGAATTGTATTCAATCCTCTGAACTGTCTCAAATTAAAACTCGATACCCCTCATAATCCCCAAGAAACTAGGAATGAAATTCAACTCTGACAGAAACAAGCACATGAAAGGCCTGGACTAGACCATCAATTCCTGGCTCCTATTCTCAACCCCACCACTGGCACATGAGGTGATAGAACATTTCAGCTGGAAGGGACCTGCAATGATCATCGAATCCAACGGCCTTAACTGCTGATCTAAATTACTTTCCTCCCTCCATAGCTCAGTGGGAAATAACATTACCACCCTCTTCGATAAAGTGAGATCTACTGGGAGAAAGTGCAACCAGGTTTTATTTTTTAATTGTTTTCTCCACAATTATGTATTAGGATCCTTTCCTCCACCCCATCACAGATCACACACTTAACAAACATTTAGACAGCTGGTGCCTACGAGTCAAAGCCAGTTGCTCTCTCAAGGCCAAAGTGCCTCACTGAATTGGTGTCAGCTGGTACTTAGTAGGATTTTTAAATTCAATTAAATTAAGAGACAAGCTGCATAGATTCGGGCTCTGCTAGAATCAGAAAGGGATCTTAAAAGGCATAAAATATCTTTACATTTATTAAGCAAACTCGGCAGTCTTTTCTTGTTATATTCTTGTTGAAAAACAGAACATTCATAAAGTATCATGAAAACAAGAAGCATAAAACCCCTAAGGTCCCAAGCAACGGGACTATCTCCACACCCACCCTGCTTTTAACCTTCCAACACAAGCAGCAAGGCACGGTTCACAGCTAGGCAGAAAATGCAGTCTTCAGTGCCCATGGCCATACTGCATTCCTAGCAACCCACCACGGCCACTCCTCCCTTGTATGTTAAGAGAAGCAGGCTAAAAACACCCACAGAGGTACAGACAGTGAAAGAAAGGCCAACATCAGTTGAGTTCTGCTAGGACATCCCCTCTGGAAAACGAGCACTGTGCTGGAACCCCCCGGTTACCCCGACAGTCATTAACTCCCTTCCCCTTGTGCACAGCAGCCCGAAGCTGCGAGGGTTAACTGAGCCTGCTGCTCTCACCCCTGGGCAGCACCTTCCAACAAAGCCAAGGAGCAGGGGACCAGGACAGCCAGCTCTGCCCCTACAGCAGAGTCAGAGCACAAAGGGTTACTTCTTGGCATTGTTGGTTTGGGCTTTGTTTTCGTTTTTTCTTTTTCATTTTGAAAATTAATTTGGGGATTACGAAAAATTATGCTCTGGCACGTTAATCGCTGGGATCTAAAATTTTCACATGAAGAAACAACACATGAAAATATTAAAGCACTCATCTTACGGACATGGATCCGAGAACTGTTTAATAGCAGTCAGTGAAGGGGTAACATTGTGCTTTTAATCTACAGTTTAAAAATAATGATTTGTATATCTACGTAGTAAAACAATAAAATTAAGAACAGAAACTGGTATTAGGAAACAGTGAAAATGTAATAATTAAACACATGATGCTTTTCAAAGCTTTATACTTAATGAGCCTAAATAGACACCTATGGTTAGGAGGGTCTTAAAAAAATAATAAAAAAGAGACTTATTTTCAAATTTTTTTTTCCTTTTCAATTTTTTTTACTATACTTATGCTTTGCTTTGGTGTTCTCTCTGCTGCCAACTTAATGCTTTAACAGTATGTTTATGCTTATGTTCTTTTCAAATGCTTGGCATTATAGTGAGATCTCATATCTTTCCTCAAATTAAATTTTGCTCCACATACTCCACATGTATACAGATGAACATCCCTGTGCTGCTCCAGTTGCTCATTATTTGGGAATATCTGAAAGCAGACCTGGCATATAGTCTCTCCAGCTGATAAGTGAGATATCATATGCCGTACATGGTCATGTTTTCGGAAGTTTCCTTGATCACAAATGGAACAGACATACCTGGCCATGCCTTTGTGCATATCATTGTGGAGCCTCAACTGGCGCTCTCTTAAGAACTGCTTCCCACATGTCTGACAAACAAACTGTTTTTCCTTGGTATGAACGGTATAGTGTTCCCGCAAGTGGCAACGCTGGTAAAATCCTTTCCCACAAAGGTTGCAGAAATGCTTCCGCCTGTGATCCCTCTCGTTGTCTTCCAGCATGGAGTTCTTGAACAGATCTTGCTCCAGGCAGTTTGACATATGTTCAACCACTAGGTTTTCAGTATCAAAACGCTGGCCGCAATTAGGGCACCGGAAAGGACAGGCAGAATGCTTGTATAACTGGTTTTTTTGAAGGCTGTTCATTTGGAAGTGACTATCCCTGAAGTCCTCTAGCATCTCAGCAAACATCATGTCCCTTATTTCTGACTGCTCCTCGGGGTTTTCTTCCAAGTCCATTTTCTCCTCAGAATTTCTGATCCCATTCATGGTCAGATCCTGGGGTTCTCCACAGGTCTGTGCATGATCCTGCAGCTGCTTGCCTTTGACCAGTATTTGACCACACTTGCCACAAGCACATATATTTTCTATGTGTTTGGATAAATAATGAGAGGACAAATCTTCCTCAGTGATTGTTAGCCCACAAAGTTCACAGGGAGCGTTCTCCACATCTTCCTGCACTGAAGGAGCCTTGCTGTTAAGGTGCCGAGGACTTTTCAAACACTTCCTTTCATCCTCATCCATGGACAAACGAGGCTTTAGAGTCTTCCGTGCGTTCCTCTTCTCTCTCATGGCTTCCTCGACATAGAATCTGTAAAGTGGCTCCTCCTGTTCATCATCTAGGTCGTCGTTGTCAGAAGACTCGTTGCAGTCTTTATCTGCCACCTTGATAATATTAAAATCCTTCAGCTCATCTGTAGGATTGTCCTCTGGCTCCACCTTGATGATAATCCTCTTCCTCTCAGAGGCTCTACTTCCTTCTTCACCTGATGTCTCAGAGGCAACCGTGCTGCTTTTTCTGCTCGTGATATTTGACACGGGAGACGAGGAATCATCCGCAGCCTGGTTCGAGTCCCCCTTGTATTTTTCTGTCTGTGTGGAGATCATTTTAGAAGTAGAGTTCTTTTCACTAAAGTCTGTTTTCTCAGCACTGTAGTACCTGGCACTTTGGTAGGAATGCCTGTTGGTGCATGTTAGCACATGCTCATCCAGTAGCTTTTCACAGCTAAAACTAAACCCGCAGCTGTCGCAGGTGAAGCTCCTTCCAAACCGGCGCGAGTGTGACACGCGCTCCTTCGTGTGAGAGAATTTGGACGTGGTGCTTTTTTTGCAGACATCAAACAGTTGCTCAGGGAAGCTGTTGAGCTGCAAAGTTTCTTCCTCAGGCTCTTTGTTATGGGATGTATTTACCGTTGAACTTGGTGGCTCCATGCCCCACCTGTTCGCTTCGCTGCCATTTCTAGCAAGTGCGTCGTCATACATTCTCACACCAAATATCATTTTACTAGTCTGGGTGCTAGAAGCAGGAGATGAACATTTTAAATTAGATGAGTCTGTATCCTGTATATCTTCTAGACACTCAGGTACGTTATATAGCTGTAAGTAGTTCATGGCCACTTTAAATTGTTCAAAATTGGCAGGGGCTGTCATAATTTTTCCTAAATACATGAACTGTAAAATAAGATCAAAGCATTCAGCACTAATCTTCATGTTGCTTAGATTCAGCTGGGCTGTAGTGTTCTGATGGTTCATAAAAAACATCCTAAAATAGGCGCTGCAGGCAGCAAGGACTGCTTTATGTGCTTGAAAATAAATATCATCGATAGCGATGCAGCAGTCGCACAGAAAGCCCCACTCTCTCTGCTTGTTTAGCTGCTGAAGGACATAGTTGCTATGGCTGGTTTTTGCCATCTTGTACTTCGATTACAGCCCTGCATAAAGAAAAAGGTATCTGTTAAATCACGAGCACAAAACCCAAAGCCTACTTCAACGCAGGGAGGAACTGCCATCTCTTTTCTCTCTAGATCTTCCTATTCTGCCAGTCTGTGGTACAGCTTCCTGTCTGGAGATCTCTGCTGGTAACTACTTACGAATATTGATGTCAGTGAAAACATCCATAATTCCATGTGCTCACCACTAGACTTACAAAACTAGTAAATTAATAAACTTAACCAGCACACATGTCAATCAGAGCTGCTGGAATATAAATTAGAAAATTTTTCTCAAAGTCCTACAGCCAAGGTTTTCAGATACAAATTCTGAATGCAGAACTTCAAAAACTTCACAGGGTAGACTTCTGTAAGATGGCCCCAGGACAACAACTATACAAAGTAAGCTGGCTGTCAGAAACCACTCTTCAGTCTCAACTTGCCTTTTTACCTGTCAGTCCAACGGGCACATGATGCAACACACACTGGAAACCAGGCCAGGCTCAAATCCTTCCCTCCCCACTAAAGGAGACAACAGAGCACCCACACAAGCTATTCCACTCCTTCTGCTCTTTGTGGCAGCTGAGGGACCATCTCAACCTTCTCTGCAAGGGGTCCTGCAAACCAGGAACTGCAAACTCGAACGCCTCCTCAGCAGGAGAGGGCAGCCGGGCTGTGGTGGCACGTCCCACATTCGAGCCCGCTGCAGATGGTGACCAGGCGAGCTGCATGACAGCCACAGGGACTGCAGAGGCAGGAAGTGGTGCACGCCGTGCCTCCAACCGCTCTCAAAACCACTCGTTCAGAGCTCAAATGTAACCAAAACACGTAGATGGGAAACCGGACAAAGAAAAACTCAGCAATGGAGAACTGAGAGAGCCAGCAAGCCAGAGGTGGAGCCACGGTGAAATGAAGCCTCGGCAAAGACTGGAGACAAATGTCTGCCAGTGCTGAGGGTTGCTCTATGTGAAAGGAATAATCCGTCCTCGAGAGGAAAGAGGAAGCAAACATCATGGTTTACGTTAACAAAAAATATCCAGAAGAAATGTGCTGTACACAGGAGGTGTGAGTTTGATTAAAGACAAACTTCACCAAGTGTGGCCAACACCTAGTCACGACTCGCTGTGGAAAACCTCGACTGATACACATAAGCTGTTCTAACTGCACAGGCTGAGGGGGTGAGGAACCAGAAGAGGGTATAGAGAACACCCTAATTGAAATGAAAAACAGTTCATTTCAAAAGCAGTAATGAGGATTCTTAACATTTTGAAAGGTTATTGCAAACAATGCAAATAACTGTAAGAGGTTTGTACAAATAAAGTACAGGCCAGCAAATAATATATACTTAAGGGCATTTTATGACTCAATGAAATGCATGGATTGATTTGCAACCACTCTTTCAACTGTCCAAAATTTAAACACAATACACACATAACTGCTCCATTTTTCTTCTTATTTTCCTAACAGCTTATATCTCCTAGGGGGGAAAATGGGTAGAGAAATTAAATTCCACAATTAGCGTTGAATTTGCAAGTCATAGGCGTTGCCTGGCTTGTTAAGCAGCAAACCTAGCATTAAGTCCCCGTTCTTCATTCCACAAAGGACTGCCACAGCAGGCTCCTAAGCTCTCAAGAAAAGAACATGCTCACCCCACCCAGCAATATTCCCTACTGCCAACTCACACAGCAGTTCCTATGGATCACCACCAGCACAAGATCTTGTGTGCCAACAGGAACCTTGAGATTCGGGTTGAACTACAGTGATGATGAGCATCTGAATGGCAGCTGCTCTTCTCTCTCTCCTCTCCTCTCCTCTCCTCTCCTCTCCTCTCCTCTCCTCTCCTCTCCTCTCCTCTCCTCTCCTCTCCTCTCCTCTCCTCTCCTCTCCTCTCCTCTCCTCTCCTCTCCTCTCCTCTCCTCTCCTCTCCTCTCCTCTCCTCTCCTCTCCTCTCCTCTCCTCTCCTCTCCTCTCCTCTCCTCTCCTCTCCTCTCCTCTCCTCTCCTCTCCTCCTCACCCAGAACTCCAGGCTAGCACCCTGCCATAATAATTCTCAGATTGGTTTGGCCCAGTGATGTCCACTGCAGAAATGCAACTCATTGCATGGAATTCATTTCTCTTTTTTATTAACTTGCACAGCGGTGGCTTTGAAAGTAGGAAAACCTCTGAAACAACTCCTCATCTTTTCTACAGTAACTCATTATTGTTTGTGTCACTGAATGATTTCAGACATTTCTGTGAAGAACAGCAAAGCTCTTGACATCAAGTAATAATAAAAGTGCACTTCATATTCTTCCAAGTGGTAACGTGTTTTGGATTTGAGGCAATTCATTAGATGCTTAAATGTAACTCAATCTATTGTATTAAGAATGGCAGCTGCATAATGATAAAGAATTAACTTCAACTTCCACGTTCTGAGAGTGAAAACCAATGAGAAAATGAGATGATGCCATCTAAGGCACCACTGGCCTCTTGGTGTGGCTTCCAACACAACAAGAAAAGGCTCAGGCGAGCTCATGTTAACTTCCCCATCCTCATAAAGTGGCAAGTTCTAAATGTTTAATTGTGGTTTTTTTACACTAGAAATACTCCATTGTGTCCTCCAGTAGAAAAACAGCAATACAAGCAGCAAGCCTGTACAAAACAGGTGGTCACAAACTGTCTGGAGGCACCTGCAGATGGGGTCCTTCCCAGACAGTGGGAACAATGAGTGACAGCACACAAACTCACCTTTTTCAAGTCTTCTTCTTTGAAAATGCTAAAAGATATTTCTCCTTTTGACAGGAGGATCAACACGTGGATCCTGACATGCAACAACGACCCACTGGCAATGACACTCAGGGAAAAATCACTCAGGGAAAAAAGGGTGGAGCATCAGACTACTAGAGCAGGATGGCAAGGTTTGGGATTTGACATGTACTCGGTCTCTACCACGGCAATATTACATCTAGGTATTAAAACAGAGTGCATGAGGTTATTTATGTAAATGAAAGTCCTGGCATCATCCTTCTGGATGCTGTATTAACCTGCTGGATGTGACTTCCCACCACGAGAGCCTGTGTCGGGCTGTTTAAAACTTCAACACATTTCAACCAGCAATGGCAAAACTTTCCTTCTGAAACCTTGGACTGATTACTTTTTGTTCCTCCTCCACAGAAAAGCTCAGCCAAAACGGTTCCAAAAATAAGGCTAAGAAAAAGATTTCATGTCTTCAGATTATTATTTTTTTAATTTAGAAATTAAAAGTTTCTCTTCCAAAATCTTTGAGGAGACACTTTATGTGGGAGAAAGTGTTATGTCTTAGATATGTTATCACAATATAAAAATCTGCCTGAATTTGGCAAAGCTATATGCTTTAGGGGGAGAAGATACAAATTATCAGTTTATTCACACTTAAGACTTTTGTTAGTTATTAAAACTTCAGATTACAACCTCACTGAGAATATTTCATCCTCTTGCAGCTGCTTAGCACACAGGGGCCTGCCTGAGCCATCCGCAGTGAAACCCCCTTTTGCACAGAGCTCTGCCATGGTTTTAAACTACAAAAGGTTTCATTCAGATAGAGGGAAGAAATTTTTTATTATGAGGGTGTTGAGACACTGGCTCAGATTGCCCAGAGAGGGGTGGATGCCCCATCCCTGGAAACACTCAAGGCCAGGCTGGACTGGGCTCAGAGCAGCCTGATTCTGCTGATATCCCTGCTCAGTGCAGGGGGCTTGGACTAGATGGCATTTAAAGATCCCCTTCCAACCCAAACCATTCCATCATTCTGTGTGCCACCTCCACAACGTGAGAGCTGATAGCAAAGCCTCCTGGAGACTGCTCCTCAGCATGTCTCAGCTTCCCTTGTGGTAGCTGATGGAGGAGATGCCCAGTTCTGCCTGAGGGAGAGCCAGAGCCAGGAGGAGATGCAGAGAAAACACAGGGGGGTTGGGAAATGTAAGAAGGATGTGATGGAAACCCCCTGAAAATCTGGAGAGAAGAAAAGGGCAGGCTGGGAGCACAGTGCTGAGCCAAGAGAAGGGCAGTGGGATTAGGAAGCAGCAGTGGGAATTAAAAATGGGTGCAATGAGGGTCTAAATGGTGGAGGGAAGAAGCCTCTTGGGCAAGGGGCTGGGAAGAGTCAGAGTGCAGGGCCTAGGGCAGAAGGGGCAAAAAATACAGACAAGCTCTTTCTGGGGAATGGATGGAAAACAATTACAGCATTCACGCCCTCAGAGCAGGAACTGCATCCCAATTCCCAATCCTGCCATCCCTCTGCCATCAACAAGCACGACAGGCTTGCTGACAAACTCCTTCCCAACAAGAACAGGCTCTCAGAAAATGGTAATTCATCATTATTTTGTTACTTTAATTGCTAAAATGGTAGCAATGTGCATTTATCACTCATGTGGGTGGATCAGTACTGCAAACTATTTTTGAAGTTTGCTTTAGAAAAAAAAAAACAGGTATTAGAATGAAAGCAGGTCTTTTTACAGAAAATTCAAGGTATATACATATATTATGTATATATCATAGTATATTCTTCCACCCCTCTTACCAAAATTTCCCTTACTCAGCACATCCTCTGGATCTGTCCAGGCCTGGATCTGAGCAGTACAAGACAAGATCCCTGCTCATTTGGCCAAGCATTTGGAGGATGTGAAGTGAATGAGGTGGGGGACAAAAAGGAGGATCTCACAGCAATGAACACTGCTTAGAGAACATCATCCCATTGCTGTCAATGCCAGAACAAGTCATTTCAACTTTTCTGGTTTGTTTTGGGTTTTTTTAAAATAAGACTGGGTTGCACTTTTTGGCTGTCCAATTTATTCACACAGGCAAACACCAGTGGTGGCAACTGAGGCTAGTGGGAGCTATCCTCTGTCTGTGTTAAACACCAAGTATCTTGGAAAATTAAAGCTCCCTGCAATTTGTTAATCCAAAGCTTTTAATTGTTTCTGATCCTCTTTTTCAAAGACAGGAGAATCACCAGCCACTTGCCCAGTGGACTAGCACACTTTGTGAAGCATCCAAATCCTGGAGGCACCAACCTCACAAGTCCACAAGGAACCCAAGTAACTCCATCTTCCGCAGTGATTGATTTGTGCAGTGAAAGTACCACAGGCCACATTCTAAGTAAGACTGAATGATGCAGAGGTATTCTGGGAAAATGTGCTAGAAAAGCATCTGATATGAAAATGAAAACTGGAACTATTTGACTTGGGTATTTTCAGTTGTTTTTTCAAACTCCAAATCTCCATATGCATTTTATTTTTCTAGTAAATACTTTTACACAGCCACACTTTGATTCAAGCTACTTGTTTGCCACCAGACTTTTCTTTTGAGGCACCACTTAGATACTATTAAGATGTGACCATGAACAAGTTTAAGTTGCACTACTACACTAACCAATTATGTTGTTTGTAAGTCTGCTAACAAGAAAAAACGGGTATTTACTACAGCTCCATGCCATCATTTCCTCACACTCAAAGTTTTCTGAGATGTTTTAAAACAAAAGAAATAAAAAAAAAAAAAGTCCTCAAGCAAAGAAGTAGTGAAGTTCTTTTGCTAACTTGTGTCTTTAAAACAGACATACCACAAGGTTCAGAATTCAGGAGCCTTTCGGCTCCTAAAATTAGTAGGTGGTTTTCAAAACCCGGCATTTCCACTGCTGAGCAGGCAAAAACATAGCGCTTACATGCTTAGTTACTGGCTGCTTTCCTTGGGAAATGAAGAACAGGCTGGACAAAAGTGTAATAAATGAGTGGAGAATTTGGTGCTAATAGAAAATGAGACTGGAAAACCTCAAGCAAACAACGCCCAGCTAGCCAAAAAACAAGCGCACGAGGATCAGAAAGCAAATCCCCCGTCGCCATCTGTCTCCATACCCCACCCTGCTGTGGGTTCCCAACAACTCTTCCCCCTAATTTTGCCATTGTGGTCAGATCTACCAAAAAGCCTGGATTCCTAAATGACAGCATTGACATGCTGCAGAAAATCCTACAGAACATGTATAAATTCTCCACACAACACCCTAGAACTTTATGTGTTTGGCTGCTGCACTGACCATGGAGCTGCTGAGAGGCTACAACTTTTACCTAGATACACTCAGTAGGAAGCCACAGAGATTGCTCTGGGTGCCTCAGTTTACACAAACACTGAAAAAACAGCAAAGAACTTGGGCCAGATGACAACTGACCACATCAACAGCGAGTATGGATCAGTTTGCATTGCAAGCATAGCCTTGATCATAAATTAAAACAGCTATGGAAATTCCATGTGCTGCCAGGGAAAATGTAATTAAGCTCCATTATTCAGGCTGTGAAGGACTAAAGGTATAATTTATCCTCCTCTCACAGCCCTTCCAACCCCCTGCCTTCCAGGCATGCCAGTTGGGAAGATGATTCCAAAGAGGCCGATACTCAGCTTCAGATACATCCTGATGGCTGAATCAACTCATTTTAAACACACTCCTGGACAATGTACAGGAACAAGTTCCATGGCACTTGGGCTAGATTTGAAGCAGGGGAGGATGCTCCAAAGCCTCCAGCATGAGCTGTCAGAGCTCCTGGATGCCCTGTTCTCCACTGCTCAGCCAGCATTTCTCTGCTGATTCAGCATCCATGCCCACAAATGGGAAACAGATATCAAACTTAAGCATGTTATGCTTCTCAACTGCTAACTGAAAATTAGTTAAGATACATTACATGGTCTTAAGTTAGAACACTCCTCGAAAGACAAGGAATACAGCTTGACAGAAAAAAATAAAACTGAGTTTGTGCTAAAGCCCCATCTCAACTTCAAACAACTTTAGATCAGATCCAGGGAGAAGTCTTTGAGGGATCTTACGTAGTCCTTTAAAGTAACTTGCTAGCCACAAAGGTTGACCCTAGAAAGTCACAATTATCTTTTATCTGGCACCTTTACAGTTGTCAGGCAACACAGTAATGATATGTTTGAAAGAAACAATTAGTGGGGAAAAAACCTGTGACACCCCATTTATGCTTTGCAGCAGAAAAGATAAGCCTTTTCATCTCAGCTCTCTGAGTTACACCAACTTTCAGCTTCTGGAGGCATCTTGGTGGTTTAACCACATCTTGAGACCCTCAAATGAAGGCACAGGTGCCTTCCAGGAAAGGATCCTTGGCTAAATACAGGTTGGACTTAGGTGTTACAAGTTGCTGGATGCACATGAATGAAGCACAGTAACTTGTGACACACAGATCGGACTGCAGGTTTTCTTGACTCTTCCTGGTCTTAAATGTTTCACATTTTACTTTCAGCATACTAAAAATAAAAATAAGGCTGCTAAGATCTCCATCCAATGAAATAGGTCTAGTATGGGGGAAAACAAAGCAACAGCCAGTGAATTCTGGAGTTTTGCAGTGACACTGTGTGCACAAATTAAAAATTACCAGACCAATTTGAGGATATAAACGGTCCTCATGCAAATTATGTCAGCTGTTGTGCCCACACACTGTGTCAGCAGCAAAACTCTTCGGGTGAGGGTGTTTACCATTCCCAAGCAAAGGCAGGGCAGCATAACCCAACTGCTGAAGAACCACTGCCCAAACTGAAAAATGAACACATGGCTGCTCACTCTACATGTGTGTGAGGTCCAGAACAACTCTAGTAAGAGGCCCAGCTGTGGCAACTAAGAGAAAGGACACTGGGCTTTTATCAGGAACCTTTTCATTATCTCAGTTCTGAGCAGCTATTCTATTTCCATCCAGCAGGTAAATCGCTATTGCAGATTTGGATCCATCCTGGATTTTCAGGGGTTTCCACTGTCAGCAAGTACAGAATTCTGTGAAAGAAGCAGCCGCTCACATCCAAGTAAGAAAGCATCGAAAAACCCAAATCCCTGACTGCCATGAGCACTCTCAATGTAATCGCTGCTAATTCCCGTGCCAGTGACAACAGGGGTTGAGTCTGATGAAGGGAAAGACTTGTGCAAGCAGAGCTGAAGCATCTGTTAAGCCTGTGATCTTATTCCACACAAAACTTTCAAGCTACTAGGAAGAAGTGGCTTCTACTACTTCTCTGAGCTTCCCACGCAGCACCAACCCACATCTTCATTACCTGCATCCAACCCCCCTTCCAGTGGGTGCCAGCTGGTTCCCTGCAACCTCAAACATCAGCAGAGTGCAACTAATACTACTTGTTATTCCTCCAGGTTTTCTGGCCAGTCATCCAAAAATCTCTCCACAAATCTTGTCAGCTCGCCGTGCTGCTGCTGCTGCCGAGGAAAATCTCTGCAGCCGCTCGCGTTTGGCCGGTTTTCCCCACGGCCAGATGGTCCCAGCGCCTCTCCCCCGCTCGCCATGAAAGCTCAACTTGTAATTCGGCACAAACGAGAAGCCCGCATCCCCCTGTTCACGGCTGCTCTGTGGGTTTTTCCAAGAGCTGTAATGAGGAATGTTAAACAAACACCTTTAATTAAAGGAATGTTTGTTTAGTGTAATTAAATGCCTAAGGAACACCGCACTGTTGCAACCCCGGATGGTTTTGCAGTGCTGTACCTTGCGATACTCGAGTGCGAGGGAAATAATGCAAGCAAATGACAACCTGGCAGTAAACACCCAAATATTAAGCAGCATCCAAGCCATGCTACCCGTTTACCGACGCCTACGTGTCAAGAGGAACCGGCACTCCTGTATCAGCTGAAACAGAGTAAACTTGAGAAACTGAGTTACAAAAAATTCTGAAAAAGAGAGAGGAATAAAACCCCAGCCGCAAACTCACAGCCGTTTTCAGTCCCATTTCCTCTACTCTCTTCAACTACCTTTCTATCCGGGCAGGAAAGAGGAGTCCTTTGAAGAACAAGACTTTCGACACCGCTCCCGGAGCGGCAAAGGGCTTGTTTTTTATGTGACAAAAGTATTCCCCTTCCTTTCCAGCCGCCTCCACGGCGATCCAGCACACTGCCAGCCCCGAGTGAAACCCAAGTCTCCCGCCTGGCAGGGTGGAGCATTCCCTCCGGGCTGCAGCTCCGCTCCGTTTTTCGCTAAACTACCGCAACTCGCTCGAAGTTTTGGGGCGTTTATTTTGTGCAGACAAAAGGCAGAGAAGCGGCGGGACCCACCGCGGGGGCCGGGGCCGGGCGCGATAGCGGCACTCGAGATGTTTACCGCGACTTCGAGCCCGGAGCCACGCGGGTGCCGCGGTGCCCTTCCCCTGCCCGCCTCTCGCCCCTGCACCTCCCTAGGCCGCTTCTCGCTCTCCAGCGCGGTATCCCCCGACCCCCGCCCCGCAGGTGGAGCGCGCCCGCCGCGACCCCCGGAGAGAAGGCGGGAGGGCAGGAGGGAGGGAAAGAGCGAGCCGGAGCCGCCGCCGCGGCGCCGCCGCTCGGCCCCCGCGCAGTCCCCGCGGCGCCGCTCCGCTCCGCGCCGTGCCCTGCCCGGCCGCCGGGCGCAAGGTCACCGCGCCGGCCGCCGGCCAGGCACCGGCCGCGGCTGGAAAGCCCCTACCTGGCAGCGCCGCCGCCACTATGGCGGGCCGCGCCGGGCCACGCCGCCGCTCGGCACTTCCCACCTCCCGCCGCCGGCGGAGCTGCGGCCGCCTCCCGCCTCCTCCTCCCCGGGTCCCGGCGGCGGCCCCCGGGCCCCGCTTACCGCGGCGCGGGGAGAGGCGGCGGCCGCCGACGGGGAGCTGTGCCCGCGCCGCTCCCGCCGCTGCTGCTGCTGCCGCTGCCGCCGCGGCTGCAACAAAGGACTTCCGCCCCGCCGCGCTGCCGCTGCCGCAGCGCCGGCTCCGCCGCGACCGCACGGAGCCGGACCCCTCCCCTCGGCGGCCGCGGCTCCCGGCGCCGCCGCTGCCAGCGCTGCTGCGCCGCCGCCAATGCCGGGGCCCGGCGGGCGGCTCCCTGCCGCGCTCCGCTCTCCTCCCATGCCGCCGGGGACGCGGCGCGGCGCGGGCTGGCGCTGCCCGAGCCCCCGGCTCCTCCCCGAACTCCGGCGGAGCCCCCCGGAGCCACGGCGGGGCAGCGCCCACCGGGACCCCGCGCCCGGCCGGGCTGTCCCGCCTCGCTGCCCTCCCGGCCCCCGCCTGCCGCCCCTTCCCCGCGCACCCGGGCTCGCCGCAGGGAGCGGGCGGTCTCTGCTTTCCCCCGAACCAGCCGGCGCCGCTGCTAACGGGAAGGCTCCGGTCACCCGCGTGGGTGTCCGGCGATGGAGTGTTGTACCCGCAGCCCCGCGGCCCCCGCGTGGGACAGCTGAACGGCGAGAAAACCACTGCAAGCTGCGTGAGAAAGTATTTCCTTCTCGCTGCAATTTCACACGTTAATACCTCCGCCCTCCCTCCTGGAGCTTCACGGTGATGCAGGAGCACAGGGCTGGCAGCCACCGCCACGTTCTGTCACAAATCCCGAGGCCAGCGCTTTTTCTCATCCTTCCAGGAGCTGTCCCAGGCACTCTTCCCACAGTGTCTGGACCTCCCCTGTCTGACAACCTCCAGCCTCTCCGGAACTATCCCATGTGAGTAAGTGGGATTTCCGGCCCCCCTGCGATCTGCCGCAGATCTGAGGGAAAACATAAGCCAGGTCAGGCTTTCCTCCAGGTCTTGCCACTTGACTTTTCCACCCCTAAAGTGACATTTGTCATTCAGCACAAGCATTTTAAGTGTTTAATCCGCACAGCTCCATCACTCAGGTTCTGGAGATATCATTGTTTTTATGTTGCTGCAACTGAGATCCCTCTAAGTATCTGGCAAGCCAAAGGGGCAACTTAATCATAGCAAAAATAAGAGATTTCATTACAAATCTGAAAATGGCAAAAGGAACAAAAAAAGGCAACAAAATAAAATGCCACAATGAGCCAGTATCCATTCCTGGCTTCAGCGACACCCAAGGTTTTCCTCAAGCAACCCTCCTTTGTGCAAGCTAACATGACAAACCCAACTATCACAATCCTAGTTTCCAAATGGAGGATCAGCCCTTCCTTCTGGGTCTGTCTGGGGGTTTTCTAGCCACTACAGAATAAAAGCAGAGCTTTCAAAATATGTCTTTCAGAATGTGTCAAAAAAAAAATCCCCATTTCCCCTCTCACTGTGCTTCAGCCTTGCCTCAGGGGTGTGTAGCAAAGGAAGAAAACCTCTGTGGCTGTAAAACACCAGCTCCCACAGAAGGTGGAGGGACCCCCACATCACAGCTACGTTGTAGGTTTTCCTGTTTAGGAAGTTAAATAAACGGCCTCCATAAGCCAACAGAGTTTTTCAGGTTTTCAAATTGCACTGAAAAGTTGCTTCTCATATGGTTCAAGAGTCTTTTTATTCCTGCTTCTCTTTACACCTCAGGGCAGCACAAAGAGCGCCCATGAGGGGCTTGTGCAGCCTCTTGCTCTGTCCCATGTGTGCCACACCAGGAGCTCCTGGCACCTCCAGTAAGGTGGGGCACAAGGCAGACCCCCTTCCTCATCACCCCTGTTCCCTCACTGCACTCCCACCACACTTACCTTTCCAATTTACTCTTTTTTTTTTTTTTTTTTTTTTTTAATTATTATTTTCTGGCCACAGAGGAGTAGGGAGCAGAAACACCCATGGAGAGAGCTGTGATTATATCCTGATGTCTTTCTGACCCACCAGCATAGGCTGTGTCACTTTGTATTGGCTGAGGTGAGTGATATCATTGCCTGTGTTTTACAGCAAAACACCAAATTTCATTCCTCACCTCTGTTCTCATCAGTTTGGCTCTGGTTTCTCTGAAGCTCTTCAAAGTCGTCTTTGGACCAGAGTCAACCTAAATAACATGTAAATAATTAATCATTTAAATAAATAACATGCCATCTGCAAATAGTAACTCACTCTGTACGCAGGTTAATAAATATGTTAAAGAACCCAAAACAGAGTACAAAACCCTGAGCCACCTACTGCCAACCTCTTTTGGGGAAGAAAAGTGGCTACTGATATTTATAGGAGCAGCAGCATTATAGCTTTGTGATCTCTCAATTCTGCTGCTGCGCAAACACAGAAGGGAAAGACCGTCCCTGAGTCCTGTGAACTTTATATTTAAAACAGAAGAAATGAAACATAAGGCAATAGAAAAGATAAAGCTGTGCTGGTCAGTGGGATAAGCAGCAAACACATGGATGAAAATGCTTTGGAGCCTACAGTCTGTCTTCTCTCAGCCCATCTTCATCATCCACCCAGGCTCAGGCTGCCTGGAAACAGCCCCATGAGCTGATGCATTCTGGTGGCCAGGGGCATTATTTGCCTTAAATATTGAAGAATTGCAGTTATGGGGATGCAATAAGAAAATGGACTACAAACTATCAAATGCTGAGAGGAAACCAGGAGGGATGATCCGAGGCACTGAATGTCTTCTGCAGAGGCCCTGAGTCAGCAGAGATGCCGTGGAAGAGGTGGGTGTGACAGATCTTGGAAACTGCACCAAAACCATGGCAAAAGCACACAAACAGTGATTTTCACTGCCTTTTCCGGCTAGAATAACAACGTGTGAATATCAAATTAACCTGGTGGCAGCAGGACGCTGTGTGGACTGGAAGTTTGAACAGGTCTAGAACGCAGTCTGGTAGCGTTCATCGGAAAGGCCCCTCAGAGGTTGTACCGAGTGCCGGGGCGGAGGGTGGGGCTGAGGGGACCCTCGGAGGGGCTGCTGCAGGCCCGGCAATCGCGGCCAGGGTGGGAGCGCTGCTGTGCCTCCTCCTCTGCTGGCACCTCACCCTGCACAGCTGCTCTCGCCTAAAATAACCCTGGTTTAACATCAGTGAGCGACTGCGGGAGGGCAGGCAGAGGAATGGTGCGTCCTCAGGACTCGCGGTGGTTAAAGCAGCGCAGAGGCCGCGCACATCGGTGAGGAAGCCAGATCGTGTCTCCTCATCCATTCCCACCAGCGGCCAGACCGGGGAAGCTCCTTTTACTTTTTTTATTTTCTGAAAAAAAACAAAAAAACCAAAAAACAAAACAAAAAAACACCACAAAACCCCAACCCAGCCCAAACCAACAAACATCCCCCCACCCGCTTCATGCCGAGAGCTGAGGCGCTCAGCAGACTACGCTGGGTGATTAAGAGGCCAAGTCCTCACAACGCGGGGGGACGTCTTTTGCCAACGCACGGGAGGACACGCAGCCTCAAAAAAAAAAAAAAGAAAAAAAAAACCCACCAAAAATCCCCAAAACAAAACAAAAAAAACAACCAAAAAGGCCCCCCACCCAAAAAAAAAAACAAAACCAAAAAAAACCCCACGGGGCTGCACGGGCTCTTTCCCTGCCTCGCACAGGAGCAGGGGGAGCGGTGCCGCCCGCAGCCGCGCAGGGGCCGCGCCCAGCGCCCCGCCGGGGCCGCGCCGAGGGCCGCGCTGGCGTTTCCCGGGAGCAGCGCGGCCCGGCGGGCCCGGCAGGAAGCGCGGGGGGGCAGCGCCCACCCCATCCGCCGGGCGGGCAGCGGGGGCGGGCGGTGGCGGCGCTTCCGCGCGGGTAAGCGGCTGCGCGGGCGCGGGGAGCCGCGGGGCCGGGCCGGGAGGGCGCTGCTCCCGGGCCGCGGGCGGGCTGCGCTCGCCGCCTCCCGCTGCGTGTCGTGTCCCCTCCCCCCCCCCCCCCAAAAAATAATTTTCCTCGGAGACAATAGCAGATATCAGGGTTTATTTGCGCAGGGGCCGCCGGCGGGGCGGGGCGAGGGCGGCTCAGCACGCACAATGGGGGCTTTGTTGGGCGCACAGGGCTCCTCTGTGCCGGGGCCGCCGGGCTCAGCCCCGCGCCCCCGTGCTCCCGCCGCGGCTGCGGAGCAGCGGAAAGCACCGCCAGACCAGAGGGAAAACGCGAGCCAGGTTTAAAGTTAGTGCTGACACCCCGCGGAAATTAGTTAATCAGCGGGAGAAGCATCTCTGAGTGTAGCTGGCAGATGGAAAAGTCCCCGAGAGGTCTTGAGCTCATTGATCGTGGGTTTGAGCATCAGCGGTGGTATCGGAAGGAGGAACTGTTACATTGGGGTGCAGGGACCATGCGGAGGAGGGAAGAGGCTCCGTGCCAGGCGTCCATCTCGTTTCGGTGGTGAGAAGTCAACATTTGAGCCTTTGGGAGCTCTCTGATTTCTTAATGAGATGAACATCTTGTTCCCTTGCTCCCAGGCACACCATGGATACCACCGGCCACAGCGTCCTCCTCCTCCAGCAGCTGAACATGCAGCGGGAGTTTGGCTTTCTGTGTGACTGCACAGTTGCCATTGGAGATGTTTACTTCAAAGCCCACAGAGCGGTGCTCGCTGCTTTTTCAAACTATTTTAAGATGATATTTATTCATCAGACGAGGTAAGAACACACAGCTCTTCTCCTATCCTTTGACTACTCTCAGCATTCTGCTTTTTCTTTTTTCTAAAGATATAAAAGTCTAAAAGAGTATAAATGGGAATGTTAGATGGGTTGAGATTATTTTCCTAACCCAGCATAGGCCTTGGCTCCCTAAACAATCCCAATCCAGAATGTGCTGCCCTTTAAAATCACTTTCTTAGCCAGCATATGGCAACATCAGCCCCTGCACTTTGGAGATGAGACATTTGTGTGACCAGATAAATCAAGCATGTGAGTACCACCATCTTCCTGCAGTGAGGACCTTGCAGATTTGGAATCCAGGGATACCCTGGTACCTCCTGCCCATATGCAGTATGTACTTTGCCTTAGGTTGTAGTCAAGCTTGCTGGGTGAGACTGTCCTTTCTGGCAGGATCCACAGGCTCGAAACAATCGAGAAGCTGTGGCCTTATCACAGTTCTGTGCTTGAGACTCTCGGAGATAAGGGCTGAGACTGAGATCATCAGTTCATTTCAAGCTGTTGTTCACATGCTTCACCTGGCCAGGTCAGGAGTGGTTCTGCAGGTATAACAACAGCAGTGGCAAGGTCTGGCCTCTGACCTGGGCCTGGCTGCTTGTAATGGATCAAACCCTTCTTCATTCCCCTTCCTTTCTGAGGATCGTGGCCTCCAGCCCCTCTGCGAGATAACCTTTAGGATCAGCTGCATCGGCCCTTGGCTGGAAGTGAGATGAGTTAACTGCCCTTCCCCTGGATGTTGTTTGCTGACACCTAAATGCAATGCTCATAAAGATTACACAGTACTGGCAGCTGAATTTATTACTTAAATAGATGGAGTGGCACACACTGGTGATGCACAGCTTGCATGGCATCGCTGCGGTGCCGTGTGGCTGCAGGGGAGGGACGGGGTGGCCAGGGCTGGTCACCTGCACCAGCCTCAGCTGCAATGGTGCACATGGTCTTCGGAATCACAGGGATAAGCGCAGGCTCAGGCACTTGGCTTTGCAAACAGAGCTGCTGCACTTCTGCAGGGCTTGGCAGGGAGCGCTGCTTGTAAAAGCGCTCTTACAGCAAATGGGCAGGTAATGGATCAGGATTTGGATCCCTGTATGTGCCTAATCATCTGTTTTGTTTCAGCGAGTGCATAAAAATTCAGCCTACAGACATCCAGCCTGACATATTCAGTTACTTGTTACATATCATGTACACTGGGAAAGGGCCAAAGCAGACTGTCAGCCAGAGCCGGCTGGAGGAGGGCATCCGCTTCCTGCACGCAGACCACCTCTCCCACATCGCCATCGAGATGAACCAGGCCTTCTCCCCGGAGCCCGTCCAGTCCTCCAACCTGTACGGGATCCAGATCTCCACGGCGCACAAGCTGGCCAAGGAGCGCCTGGGAGCCAAGGAGAGCCTGCCCAAGGCGGGCGGTAGGGCTGCGGCCCAGGGCGACCACCCGCAGCTGCAGCTGTCGCTGGCCATCGGCCTGGACGACGGCCCCCTGGAGCAGCAGCTCGCCCGGCCCTCGGCGCAGCCTGCCGCCCTGGCCAAGCCGGCCGAGGAGCGCCCCAAGCTCTCGGTTTCCATCAAGCAGGAGAGGTGCGACTCGGAGCCCGTGGTGTCGCAGAGCCGCGGCGCTCCCTCCCCCGAGGCGGCGAGCCCCGCCTTTGCCAAGGGCGGCCTCAAGGTGCACCTGTGCCACTACTGCGGGGAGCGCTTCGACTCGCGCGAGGGGCTGCGCCAGCACTTGCACAGCCACGTGTCGGGCTCGCTGCCCTTCGGCGTGCCGGCCTCCATCCTGGAGAGCGGCGACCTGGGCCAGGTGCAGCCCCTGGCGGAGGACAGGGAGCCTGGGGACGGCCATCGCCTCGGCGCCTTCCTCCTCAAGGAGGACGAGCATCAGCTGGAGCACCCCAGCTGCAGCGAGCTGGAGCCTCTGCAGATCGGGCAGCTCTCCCTCATCTCCAAGGACCACGAACCGGTGGAGTTGAACTGTAACTTTTCTTTCTCGAGGAAGAGGAAGATCGGCTGCACGGTCTGCGGGCGCACGTTTTTCCGCAAGAGCCAGCTGCTGGAGCACATGTACACGCACAGGGGGAAACAGCACAGGCTCAGCCGCTGCCAGCGGCTGGAGAGCCCCTCCACCCCCAGGTTCCACCCCTACTGTGACAGCGAGGGTGTGGGCAAGAGCTCCAGCTTGTCCCAAGACCACTTAGATGAATGCATACTGGAGTCAGATCTCATCCAGGAAAGCGTTGATACGATCCTGGTAGAGTAATTCTGCCCCTTCAGATGCTCAAAGTGGATGTTTTGGCATTCTCCACCTAGGGAGTGGCTGCTCTGTGCAGCTGATTTTCTTGAGCCACCATTCCCCTCACCTCTGAGATAACTGTGAAGGACTGTGTACTTTGATTTGTGTACTTGCTTTTTTTTACTTCTCTAACTTTTAAACTCAAGCTAATTACCATCTCAGTCCTTCTTGGAAGCCTCCATGTAACTCAGTTATGTTTTTCCTGAATGTGAACTTACTCCTGCTCTGCTTTACTAGAGGCTGTATTGCTGGGTGTGAGGTTTAAACATTGTTTAGTACTTTGTGTGGTGCCTAGGACTGTTTGTATTCCATAGAATTGCTCCTCTGAAACCAGATGGATGGAAGTGTAGAGGGAAATATGTATTGTGTTTCCCAAACAGTTTGTTTTTAATGAAAATAAATATCTCAAGGAGATGAATCCTGAAGTTCATGTTGTTCATGTAACTGCAGTTAATAAATCTCTTGCATAAATATTTGCAGGAGCCATAAGGCTGCTCTTTTCAAGGGAACTGGCAGTGTTGATGCAGGGGTGGCAAGCTTCATTTTGACAAGCCCTGGAGTCCTCATCTGTCTTCTAAATTTACTTTTGAACTCTAGGGATTTGCATGTGTTTTTCCTCCTTCCTAGTCCTCCCTCGTTCACCGCTACTGCATAGGCAAGGGCAGAATTTGATGCCCCTCTAGGACCATGTTCCATTATTGGACTGTCTTCTGTGCAGGGAGGAAGGAAAGCTGCAAACGAGTGTCCTCTCTTCTTTGAGAGGACACATACCCTAACTTAAGTCTTTACAGGACTAAATGCCACACACGTATTTTCTGAGTGAAAATGATTTCTGAGTTTATAAAAGTCTTGGAGTAAACACATTCCTAAATATTACAATCTGTATATTTGCTCAGAGCAAATACACAGCATGTTATTTTTTCTCTGTTTGCAGAGGCACTGTGAAATGGTAACATGCAAATGTTTTGCCTTTCATATAATCATAGAATTGTTTGTGTTGGAAGGGGCATTAAATAAAGATGATCTAGTTGCAACCCTCCTACCACAGGCAGGGACACCTTCCACTAGACCAGGTTGCTCAAAGCCCCATCCAGCTTTTCATTCATCACGAGTTATCTGAAGGGTAATATCCAAGAAGGGGTTAAAATTACACATATGCCTCTTGAATTCATAGTTTGTCCCTCCCTAGTTTTTCACCTGAAATGTCCCCACAGCCCTCAGAGATGCTGTTAATCTGGAGGCACGAAGAGGCACACCGAGTTCTTGGAGAGCAGAGGCCTCCTGAGCTGCTCCTGTAATCTCATTACCCAGATTTTGAGCAACTGCAGCTTCCTGCCAGTCCTGGCGGAGCCATCACTGCCTTTGGAAAGGGGGAGCCTGAACAATGGTGAGAACAGTTTGCTGTCAGAGCGCCTGCTCCAGAGCTCTTTGTAGTCAGGACTCTTGAGCTGTCTTTGATATTGTCCTGGAGCAAGAGCTGTAATTAAATCACTGCCGAATTAAAAGACCATCTGAGGTCTTTGTAAGGGTGGTTGCTGCTTCTTCTGGGAAGGGAGCTGCACACTCCGGAGGATGGATTTGCCACTGAGAGCTGCCAAATTGTGTTTGAAGACAAAGGGGCAAAACAACCAGTTCGTGAGCTTGCTGAGATGGTGTGGCAAAATGCAGGCTGTGGTTTGGGGTGTGCTTCCCTGCCAGCCCCAGTGCTGCTTTTGCTGCGTGTATCCATTAAAGCTGCTCTGGTGTGAACACATTTGAACTCTGCTTAAAAAGCTGTTCTTTAAAACAAGCAAACCAGCAGAACCCAGCCGACACCCAGGCCTGTGAATGCTGCATCTGAGCACGCAGCCATTCACACAGAGCATTTCCTAGCAGAGAGCCTTCTGCTTCTCTCCCAGCCTAACATCATCAGCTAAATCACATCCAGCACAGGCTGCTCATAACTGGGCAAATGCCCTCCGGCTTCCTCTGACCTCTATTTCTACATGATGGGCAAAAAAACAAGAAAGAAAAAAGAAAGGAGATATTTCGTGGTCATTCCTTATTTGTTTGTGACACTTTACTGAGTGGGCTAGCTTCTGTAGGTGCTCCTTGTTTCCCTCAGCTTCCTACATTTAATTTAAAAACAGAGAAGCATTTGCTGGGGTGGCTAGAGCTGTAGAGGGACTGAATATCTGCTATTCAGTCAGTAGATAAGCACCTCAGGTCGTCAAATAGGTGTTAACTTGCCTGAAGTAATTGTATTGAAAGTCAAAGGGCTCTTGATGTCTCTGCAGAGGTAACAGGGTAGTGGTAATAGAGCTCAGTACTGGGACAGCAGCAGGGACAGCAAGCAGCAGTGCCCAGGGCATCTCTGGGACACGCTGCTCATCCTCAGGTGCGTGGGCTGGACTGTTTTGTTCGCTTTTTGCCCGTTCAAATGGGAACTTTTATAAAAGCTGTGATCTCAGGTAAAAGAGCCAAACGTCACTCAGCTGTATGTCCTGTAGGAGTGACTCCATGGCACTGACTGCAAACACACCAGCACAGCCAAAATGAGACAGAAACCAGGGCTGTGCCCATGTCCCGTGTATCCTGGAAAAGATACAACTGTAAACAATTGTTTTCTGTTATCTTCACACCCCCTCTAAAGGTGTACTTTGGTTAACCTCTGTGGAACTGAACATCTGTGACATCAAACATCTGCCAAAGGCGCTTTTTTTTGCATCATTTGCAATACAAGAAATGCATTTTCAGCAGTTTTCTGCTGCAAGTGTTAAAGCACTGTTATAATTAAAGTAGCAGGAAAAGCTGGAGACAGAAATCATCAGCTCTGAGTTATATTAACATAAAAACATCATTTTCTCCAAGTCTCATGAATAGAAAATAATTTTACAGGGCAGTTACATTTGGTAAGCAAGGGCAGCAGCTGCCCCTGGATAAATCATGAGAAGTTTTATTACTGCATGTGGAAGACACTTGAATTACTGAGTGCTTAACCTTTATGCCGGTGCATGCTTGGAAATCTGCCTGACTTGCACAGCTGGGTTTGACAAATACTCATTTCTTGTTGGGGTTTGATTTTTTTTTTAAATAAAAACCTAAAAAAATTTTGTCACAGTGCGCAGAATTTCCAGAAGTCTGTGATTGGTTACTAGATGCACATGGGCTTAGCAAAGCCCCAGGGTGGGAATACTTCAAGGCTGGGAGTCCCAAAGCTCCAGGGGATCCTCAGAGATTTGGTTTGTGCTCTGGAGGGGTTCCATCATTAGGGGCACTGAGCTGATGAACCACAGTCATTGAAGTGTCTTCCCTTTGAGCTCTGCAGCTCAGATTTTATGTAAAGATGGGAAGACTGGGGCTCAGACCCCCCTCTGCCAAAGCCCCTGAGCGTGAGCAGACTCCTCAGCCAGCTCAAGTGAACCTCGGAAATGCCACTAAGTGCAGCAGTGGCTTTCATCGTCTTGGTGTTGGCCCAAAATGCTGACTGTACATTAGCTGGCTCAACAACCAGAGCACAAGAAACAATTTCAAGATAGGTAATTTGAAATATTTTGAAATATTTTGAAATATTTTGAAATATTTTTAGTGCTCTGATGCTGCTGGATCCAACAGGGTCTGTGTCTTTCAAGCTTCTTAGGGTGTAGTAAAGTCTGTGGACAGAAGTGTTTTTATCCCCCCTTGCAGTGTGAGGACTGGTTATTCTACTGAGAATCTTGGTTTTGTGCACACTGAGAAGGTTGAATGTGGAAATGAAATTTGCTGTTGAGATGTAAGCCTGAAGCAGTGAGCATTTTACAGTTAAAAAGAAGGCCATGACATACTATAATGACATTTCATTTCCTCAGTGTAATGCTGATACTGAATAGTTTTCTGGTATTTTGGAGACAGAAAGTATTTATCCTGTGTAAGTGAAGCCTTCAGAACTGCAGTGAAAAGTGACCTCGGCATATGCAATTCAGCACCACTGAAGGGAACCATGGGCTGTCAGTGGCCAAAATGAGAGGTTTATTCATGGCTTATGGAAGGCCTCCCACAGCAATCAGCCAACCAGGCTGTGCCACACCTCTGCCGTGATCTTCAGATTCCCTGTTTAATGAAACTCAGCCTCTTCCCCTCTTGTCCAGGACTGCCAAAAAAAGACTGCAACAGTGCTGGGCTTCCCAGCAGTCTCCAGCACTAGGAAAATATATTCTGAGCAGTAAGAAATGGTGAGGGAAAAGGTAATGAGGATGGATGTGCCCTAAATTACATGCCAGTTAAATATTTACAACCAGAACTGTGTCAAGACTGAGTTCCCTGAGATGCAATCGCAGCATCTACAGGATTTGCATGTTTCATTAAGAAAAAGTAATGACACAACTTCAAAAGCAGCCTAGGAGTGGAAATGTTCTCCACCAACTGATCTAAACCAGAGGCTGCACCCTCACAGCAAAGGCAGGGCAAAGCTCTCAGCCTTCCCTGCTGCCCTGGGTTTCACCTGAGTGCAGATGGCCCTGGGGAGCTTTGGGGGTTCTGGGCAGTCCGTGCCTCGGGAATGTCCTGCCGGGATGCACAGGGCAGTGCAGAGATGTTTAGTGCATGTGAATCCTCCTGTTACCGGCACAGGAGCTGTAAGAAAACACTGTCTAAAGCCTTCTGTCCCTCCTGGCAGTCGCTGGGATTCACAACCCATCGGTTTTAGGACATAAAGGCAGCTATGGGCGCTAGGGCAGGGCAGCCAGGGCGGCGAGGGGTGATGGATGGATGCAGGAGGGACAGTGGGGGTGTCAGCCATCGAGGGGTGATGGAAGCAGGAGGGACAGTGGTGGTGTCAGCCATCGAGGGGTGATGGAAGCAGGAGGGACAGTGGTGGTGTCAGCCATCGAGGGGTGATGGAAGCAGGAGGGACAGTGGTGGTGTCAGCCATCGAGGGGTGATGGAAGCAGGAGGGACAGTGGGGGTGTCAGCCACCGAGGGGTGATGGAAGCAGGAGGGACAGTGGTGATGTCAGCCATCGAGACAGGAGGCGGCAGTGGGCGGGCAGCCTCGCCGAGCTTCGGGAGCTGCGGCTGATGCTCCCCCCGCGTCACCCCATTGCCCGCAGCCATCCCGGGAGGGACCCGCTCCGGCAGCGGCTCCTCCGCCACCCACAGCACCGCCGGAGCCGGCAGGGCAGGGCCCCAGCCTGTCATTAGGGCCGAGCATCCCCCACCAGGCTGCTCTCGGGATTCGCTTACTCATCGCGCTAATGTTGGGGTGCGGGTGCGCCTTCCCTTTCCTGCTGTGCCTGTCGCGCTGGCCAGCCGGGCCGCAGCCCGCTCCCGCTGCCCGCAGGCTGCCCCACACACGGCGGGGAGCTTCGGGACGCCAGCCTCCCGGCGGCCCGGCCTCCCTGCCTTGCTCCAGCCGGGAAATGGAATGCAAATTCGGTTTCGGGCTGTCTGGGCTGCCCGGAGCCCGCCGCCTTCGTGCGGCGCGGTTCGGCAGGCAGGGGGCGGCGGGGGCCGCGGCAGCAGCGGGGATAGTGGGGATGCGCCGCTGCCCCTGCCCGGGGGATGCTCCGCTGCCCCTGCCCGGGGGATGCCCCGCTGCCCCTGCCCCGGGGATGCTCCGCTGTCCCTGCCCGGGGGATGCCCCGCTGCCCCTGCCCGGGGGATGCCCCGCTGCCCCTGCCCGGGGGACGCTCCGCTGCCCTTGCCCGGGGGATGCTCCGCTGCCCCTGCCCGGGGGATGCCCCGCTGCCCCTGCCCGGGGGATGCCCCGCTGCCCCTGCCCGGGGGATGCTCGGGAGCTCCGCGGGAGCCGCGGTCCCTGCGCTTCCCGCCCGGCTGCCGAGTCACCGGGCCGCCGTCACCGCCACCGTGCCGAGCTGTCACCGCGCTGGGCCCCGACACAGGGGCACGGCGGCCTCGAGTCCTCGTTAAAGTGGCAAATGGTGACAGCGAGGGTGGCACGAGTGACGGGCGCTGGGCGCAGGGACCACGTCCCTCTGCAGACTGAGATCTTCTCTCGGGGACAGCGGCCAAGGGGTGCTGGGTGTGTCACCTCCCGAAAGGACAGCGAACTGCAGAGGGACCCTGCTGGAGGTGACAGGGGCTGCCACCTCTGCCAGGTTACAGAGGAGCGCAAGGCAGAGCTCGGCGAGGCCTGACTCGAGGACTGACAGGGTGACTGCCAGCTCGAGCTGCAGATGGTGCTTTCATCTTAACAATCTGAATTGCAAAACGTGTTTTCTTACCGTCTCCCTCCCTTTTGTATCCAGCCTGTTTGTCAGGTTTTATATAACAAATCCTACTTTAAAATGTTGGGTTTGGGTGTTTTTGCTGAAAACCACTTTTTGGCAAAGTGGACTTTAACCCCACAGGAGAAAAGTCCCTTCATTTGGCACAGAACTGCACTCTTCACAATTCTCTGCAAAAAGAAATACACATGAAAGCTGTGCCTCCTAAAAAACATTAACCTATATTATAACTTAAATAACTGTATAAGAAATAACATCCTCTGTTTAGTTATTTTTTAAAAAAATCACATTTAATGTTAAGATTTTGTCTGCTTGCAAATGAAAAGTATTTCATTATTTTAGTACTACCCAACAAGAGCTGACAAGAACCATTTCTCTGGGAAATAAAACTGCAGAGGTAAAATCATATTAAAGCAATTATTTAAATCCATCTGTTTCCTTGGAGCAGTTCATTTTGAGTTACTCATGTTGAAAGGTTCTATCTATAATACAGGAAACATTAGGGCTTCACTGCCTGTGACATGTGGGTCTGGCATCCATCCATCCATCCATCCATCCATCCATCCATCCCAAGTGCAAGCAAGATTCCCGTGTATTTTGTGAATTTACTCAATTTCTTACATACATTTAGGGAAACAAACAAAATCCCACCAACCCAAACCCCACAAAATCAACAACAAAAGCCCCCACAAGCTTGGATCCACACAGCAGATTCCTGGCTGCTGTGGAGTCCTTTGAAGCTTGTGGAGCTGCTGTGACCTTCAGCAGCTGGAGATCTGGCCCTGTACATTTGTAATCCACATCTAGTGTCCCAGGGCAGGAAAGAAAACGCAATATTTGTTTGTGCCATCATTGTCTACTGGCACTTTCCACAAGGAACTTTTCAATGGATACACTTGTTTTCTGCTGGGCTCAGTGTTGACTTAACAGAAAAGCTTTTTATCCCCCTGGAAGCCTTTCTGGGTATGAGTTATACTATTTAAATACCCCTTTCTTTGCTGATAATGTAAAAAAGCTGTGGGAGATGAAAATATTCAAAATGACACAGCAAAGCAGGGATAGGGAATTTGTTGAATACAGAGCTGAATTGTCCCCACTGAGGAGAGCACTGGAAACATCTGGGACAAAAGCAGCAGCACAGGCTGTGGGGTGAGCAGAAAAACCACTTCCATAATTCAGAGGGCAGCAAGCAATGAATTTCTGGGTAAGGAGCCAGACAGCTCAGAAGCAAGCTGAATGGGGCTATAAAAATGTTTGGATATTAGGAAAAAATTCTTCCCTGAGAGGAGTGTCCAGCATTGGAATAGGCTGCCCAGGGCAGTGGTGGAGTCACCATCCCTGGAGGGATTTAAAAAATATGTAGATGTGGCACTTGGGGACACGGTTTAGTGGTGGCCTTGGCAGTGCTTGGTGATCTTAGAGGTCTTTTCCAACCTGAATGATCCTGTGAGTCTATGATAATTCCAAATTATTTTAGCTGTTGGTGAGGATGATGGTCTTAAAGTCAAGCCATCCTTTGGTACCAGGCACAGCCACACAGCCACATCCTCACAGGTTCCTTAGCCAACACCCTTTCACAATAGTAAATTTATCATTCCTTCTATGAAAGAATAAATGCTTTATTAATGTTCTACTCTCTAATAATAAGGAAGGAGTAGAGAGTCTCAATTAAGTCATTAGCAGCTGTTATGAGCCTATATTTTGTTCTGTAAACCTGAAAGAACAAATAGTATTAATACTATTGAAAATGTATAACTTCTTTCCCCCGTGTTTTGTGTATGTTTAAAGTGTCTCAAGAAATTACAATGAAGGGCATTCAAAAAATTCCAGTTAGGGCGTGGGACTAATTTGATCTGTCACAGAAAGTGCCAAAGCACCAACTGTGCTGCTCCCCCTCCCAAAATGCCAGCCCCAACCTGAACACTGTCAGCACCAAACTCTGCACCTGGAAACGGCAATCCCAAGCTTTGGGAGCAGGAGTCAGCAGCTCACAGAGAAAACCAAACCACCTGCATGGAACCAGAGCTGTTCCATTCCATGGGCAGTGGGGCTTGAGCCTTGTCAGTCTGCAGAGCCTCAAACACTTTCCTCTGGTACCACGGGGTATCTAATAGGGAATTTAACCCATGGGGCAGCACGATGGCTTTTCTTAGCTGCCAGTGATTTGTGATCCTTCACAAAATCCTTACAGCAGTCCCTGGGCAGCCAGGACTTTGTAGTGGAAGTGACTGACCAGCAACCAAAAGGAAGTGTCATAAAAAGGGCAAAGGAGGAACAAACCACCAACGAATTTGGATCTGCCACCAACATTAAGATTTCTCTCTGCTCACCTTATGACTGCCTGAAAAAGCTGGACACAACAGAGCATCACTGTGAGTTAATCCTTTCACATATAAAATCTCTCCATAGCTGCCCACTCAGTCACAAGGCAAGAAAACAACAGGTACATTCAGTTTTAATGAAATAATCATCAGTTCTTTGTACAGCTGTAACAGAGGGAAAACCAGCTACAAGAGAGGATGCAAACCCACCCCCCTGACATGGAGAAAGTTGCAGGGCAGGCCTGGACTAAGCATTTCTGCCATTCTCCTCCTTTTTAGAAGACGTGGTTTCCTAAAAGGCAATACTGAAATAACACGAAATCCTCCCCAAACAGCTTAGCAGGCTGACAGAGGATGACAGCCTGGCCCTGTGGGGTAATTTTATGTTTATTTACTAAAGCTTGGACATTTTCCTCTGCAGCTGACTCCAGTGGGATGCCACAGCGTTGCTGCAGCCCTTTGCTCAGCACCAACCTGCCACAGTGCCCAGTGTAATCCCACAGGCCACCCCCAGCATCAGGATGGCTCTTCCCGGGGTGCTGCAGCAGCTCCAAAGGTACAGCTAAAAGTCCTTTAAAAGTCCCTTTTTCAAAATGATGGCAAAATATCTGGAAGGACCAGTATGAAGTACAAAGCCATTAAAATCATACACACTGAATTATCAATAGCTGATAACTTAATAAACAAACTCACAGGAAAAAAATAAAAGACACTTTTTTCTTTTTCTTGACCACCGTCTGGATTTTTTTAAATTTTACTTGCACAGAGACGAGCTGTGGCTCTTGCTGCTGGCAGTCCTCTTGTGACATTGAGGAGGTGTTTTATCGAGGTTTAAAACGTGGTTGTGCACCGGGCACGAGGGACAGGTACAGCCCTTGTGTTTTAGCAGGAATCCAAAGTCTGCGCCGGGGAGGGAAATCTCAGTGCGTGGTCAGTGAGCAATTGCTGCTCTTTCCGTGCCGGCTGAGGAACACGCAGGAGGATTTTCCCAGAGGAGCACACTGCTTTGCCCACGGCTGGAAGCAAATCCCAGCCATGCAGATGCAATCCCATATTATCCAAAGGCCCCTTTCTCCCGCGGAGCTGGCAGTGGGAGGCGATGCTGGCACACACACACTGCAAACCCCCTCGGGGCAGGGCAGTTTGGGGTGTTTGACAGCAGGAGGCTTGTCCAGGCATTTTCCAGCCGTGTCCTCAGGCCCTCATGTCTGGATTTTTATTTTTTTTTCCCTGAGGACTTTGGTAAGATTGCTCCAGCACTTCCCTGCCTGTTTCAGAGCGAGCTACATGGCGTGCCAGAGCCTGGTGGCAGCGAGCCGGGCGTGATGCTCCATTCCCAAGGGATGCCTGGGCTGGATGAGGACAGGAGGGGCTTGTGGTGAGCGGGGAGTGGTGCAGGACAGGCAGCCGGGGGTGCCAGCAGCACCCAGATCAAATCAAAGCAATCCCAGCACACTGCAGCTTCCCGAACTATGCTGACTGCTAAACACGCATGCAGCTCACTGCTATTTATATCGCATGCCATGTATAAAAAAATATGCTACATCCGAGGAGAGCTTCACCACGACACCGGGGATGGGGACGGAGGGAGGAGAGGGAGGAGAGGGAGGAGAGGGAGGAGAGGGGCTGCCTGCGGCAGGGCTGCTCCCGCCCAGCCCACGCCCGGGATGCCGCAGGGAATTTTGCCCGTGGAGTTCAATGGTGCGAGAAAGGTCCCCCAGCAAACGCGGCGCTGTCGCTTTCTTGGCAGCCCGGGGTCAGCAAGACGAGGCTGATGCTGAGCTTTGAAGTGTCTGGAGATGCTCTGGCTGCTCATGGCAGGGGGAGAGGCCGAGTGAAGGAGAGCGAGAGCTTGCTGGAAGCCGCCGGCTTCATGCAACAGCGGTGACCTCGGTCCTTGGCGCCTGTGCGTAGCGAGGGCCTGTTCAGAGCACAGAGCACAGCTTGGCATCGGTGTTTTCATGTTAATATTGCAGACACTTTGCTCTTCCTCATCTGGAATAAAGCCCCAGCAAGCCTCCAGCTGTTCCAGTGTGCCCCAAATCCAGCCTGGCAGCAGGTCAGGCACTCACTGCCTCTCAGCACCTTTCTCCAAACACATGGTATGTACACATCTATAGCATGAGCAGCGGGGAAGCGGGGCATGGGTGAGGGCAGAAATGTGGCCTTGACATAAATGTGCCAATAAGTGAAAACACAGTCACTGTAACACCTTAATTTTTCCGCAGCTGTGGTCAGTGGCGCTGTCTGAAGCCCCAGGGGACACACTGCACTCAGCAGGGTCTGCCCACATCCCAGGATGCGTTTCACGTGGACACACAACTGAACGGGCATGCAGAATTAACTACACCTCGGCCCCGGGAGCTCGCGAGTTCTCCACACGCCCCGCAGGCCAAATGGAGCTTGAAATCACTCCCTCTGCTCTTTCTCTCTGGGGCAAGGCTGCCATCACAGAAAGCTGTTGTGTTTATTCTGTTCCAGGGCCATTTCGCTGACCAGCTGCTCTATGGATGACTGAATGGCCGCCTTCACCAGGGAAGAGGCGGTTTCTACGAGGAGCAGCTCGTACTGCTCCCCAGTTCTGTGCCCCTGGTCAGCCAGGCCTTTCTCCTCTGCCTGGGAACCGCCACCAGCCTCGGGGCTCTCTCTTTGACCAACATCAGCATTCTTGTTTGATTTTTTATTCCCTTTTTGCTTTTTGTGGTGCAAAACTGGGGACGGCTCATAGGCCTGGTCAGAGTCGGTGTTGTCAGAGTCCTCAGCTTCGGTGATGGTGATGACGATGCTGACACCAGCACCTGCATTTGCTTCTAATACCTGATGGCTGGAGCATTCCTTCACACTTGCTGCCTCCTGCACACTTGCTGCATCCTGCACACTCGCTGCCTCCTGCACACTCGCTGCCTCCTGCACACTCGCTGCCTCCTGCACACTTACTGCATCCTGCACACTCGCTGCCTCCTGCACACTTGTTGCATCCTGTGCACTCACTGCATCCTGCACACTCACTGCATCCTGCACACTCGCTGCCTCCTGCATGCTTGCTGTATCCTTCACACTCGCTGCATCCTGCACATTTGCTGCCTCTTGTACACTCACTGCATCCTGTGCACTTCCTGCATCCTGCACACTTGTGGTATCCTGCACACTCTTGGCATCTTGCATGCTTGCTGCATCCCTCACGCTTGCTGCATCCTGCACACTCACTGCATCCTGCACATCCATGGTCTCTTGCATGCTCACTGCATCCTGCACACTCCCTGCATCGTGCACACTCACTGAATCCTGCACATTCGCTGCCTCTTGCACACTCATGGCACCTTGCACACTCACTGCATCCTGCATATTCACTGCATTCTTCACACTTGCTGTCTCCTGCACATTCACTGCCTCTTGCACACTCACCGCATCCTGCATGCTCACTGCATCCTGTACATTCACTGCTTCTTGTACACTCGCTGCATCCTTCACACCTGCTGCCTCCTGCACACTCACTGCCTCCTGCACACTCACTGCATCCTTCACACTCACTGCATCCTGCACACCTGCTGCCTCCTGCACACTCACTGCATCCTTCACACTCACTGCATCCTGCACACCTGCTGCCTCCTGCACACCTGCTGCCTCCTGCACACTCACTGCATCCTGCACACCTGCTGCCTCCTGTACACTCACTGCATCCTTCACACCTGCTGCCTCCTTCACACTCACTGCCTCCTGCACACTCACTGCATCCTTCACACCTGCTGCCTCCTGCACACTCGCTGCATCCTGCACACTCACTGCATCCTTCACACTCACTGCATCCTTCACACTCACTGCCTCCTGCACACTCACTGCATCCTGCACACCTGCTGCCTCCTGCACACTCACTGCATCCTGCACACTCACTGCATCCTGCACACTCACTGCATCCTGCACACCTGCTGCCTCCTGCACACTTGCTGCATCACCTCCAGATGCCAGCTCACTGAAATCAGTTACAATCTCCTCAGCTTTGCACTCCTTAGGAGGACTTATGCTCTTTTCCAGTTCATCCCTTTCAGGCATCTCTGTGCAGGCATTAGGGATTTCCTGCCTCTCTGTGATTTCAGGGGCATTGTCAGGTTGATCTTTAGAAACAGGCGCTTCGGGAGCAACATCCCTGCCCTCCACATCGTCAGGGGTTTGGGGCAGGCTCCCTTCCTGCAATTTGTCCTGGGCTGTTTCATCAACTGTCTCTGAATCAGTTATCTCAGACTGAACAGTGCACTCTGAATATTCCTCTGCATCACGTGTGGGCTCCGTCAAGGGCTCACTCTTCCCAACAGAGCTGTCACTTTCCTTTGCTCTATCGTGGTCCTCTTTCACTGTACCCTGGTCCTCCACTGTATCCTGGTCCTCCTTCACTATATCCCGATCCTCTTTCACTATATCCCGATCCTCTTTCACTATATCCCGATCCTCTTTCACTATATCCCGATCCTCTTTCATTCCACGCTGCTCCTGCTTCACCATGTCCTGCTCCTCCTGTGCGGACACTGGGCTGAAGGATTCAGATTTGTCCGTCGGGGCCAAATCCTCTGGCTCTTCACTAGCCTTGTTCACAACACCCATCACTTCATTTGCTTGAACACTGCCCTCTGACTCCTCCACTGCCTCGGAGGGGCTGGGTTTTTTCTTGCCTCTGGAGAACCTCACACAGGGTATCTTCACCCCGGAGCTCGCCCGTTTCTTTGGGAGGTCCTGCGCACAGCTCTCCTCAGCATCCACCTCCAGCTGCACTTGGGAATCAGAGGGCACCTTCTTCCGTGAGGAGGACTTCTGCCTTCTCCAAGGCCTGGCGAGGTTTTTGATGGCTGCCCAGGTTCCTTTGGAGGATCGTGATGGATTGGAAGCTTTTGCCTCCTCTTGGTCAGCGCTGACACATTGGCTTTTCTCCTCTGAGGCTCCTTCGCACGCATCCTTCACAGCCAGCCCCTCCTTACAGGACTTCTTCCGCTTCTTAAAACAGAGCATGGAGGGTTTTTTTGCTTGTTCCTCTGGTGGGGAACATGTGGCCCCTGTGCTGGGAGTCTCTGCCTCTCTTGGGTTCTCCATTTGAATTTCCTTAGCTGCCTTCACCATATCCTCTTCTCCTTTGTTGGCGTTGTGCTGCCAATTTTCCTGATCAATGCTTCAGACACAAGAGCTGCAGAGATGCTCAAAGTGCATTTTTTCCTCAAATAGATTTCCAAATAACGTTGGCTGCTTTGAAACGAGCGTATGTGGCAGTGAGAAGAAGTTCTGCTGGAGCTGTCGCATCCACTTTATAACTCCCACTTCGCCTTATTACTCACTTTATCACCTCTCCAAGGAATCCCGGGGAGATGTGGAGTTGAACAGGCTTCTCCTTGGCTTTGCTGGCCTCAGTCACTCTCATCTCCGGAGCAATCCACTCCCAGTTGTGCTTGGTCTAACTGTGTAATGGCCAGTCTCACATACCTTTGTTTTCCCCCAAAAGGATGACAAATCAAGCCAAGAATTAACAATTTTTATTCACCCCACGGACCTGGAGGGAACTTGCACTTTGTGAGCTCTCTGCGATTCCTCATTGCCCACGGAGCTTGATTGAAGCACCAGTGGAACCAGTGGCTGTTTTCTGCCCCCCAGTGACAAGGTCAGATGCTGCTTTGCCTTGGCTTTGGTTTCTGCTTCAGTTCCCCTCACGTGTTACATGAAATCTGCTGCAAAGCAGGACCGAGGCTTTCATCTTTTTATCTGGAATACAATAAATGAGTGATAAGACCCGTAGAGAAATATTTAAAAAGTACTAAAAAGTTTTTTCTCCCTGAACATTTCATTTTGGGAGTCAGACCATGGCTGGGTGCACTATAGCAGGGGTTTTTTTCACTAATTAGCGTCAATATCCAAAGGCAAAATAAGGCCACAAGATGTCAACCCAGTGATGTTCCATCACAGAAAGCACTATTTTGCTATTTTTTGTGGTAAAATAGGACTTTTTAAATATAACTGCCCATATTATGGCGAATACTTATTACACAGGCACACACATACTTCCTTCTCCTACGGTTTGCTAAATCCTTTCCCCACTGCTCCATATGCACTTATAGTTCCAGCTAGGGAAATTACACCCTGAGACAGCAGATATTTTTATCTTTAATGCACCATATGACAAATATGCAAAAACAGAGAATACAAAAAGGAGGCTTGAGGAATACAAAAGCGAAATCACATGGCAAGAAGGGAGCTTATTTATACTACGTGCATGCCTCCCATGGCAACCTCAATTAACACCGTGTGCGCTCATCAAAGACATGATGTTGTAAGATGTGTGTCAACCTTGGCAGGAAAAAAAGAAAAAAAAAAAGAGAAAAAGCTCTGCCTCGAAATATCATCAGAACCTTTTGGATAGAACGATGCAAAAAGGTGTTACCACAAACAGACCAACTTCTGCAGGACAGGCTCGGGGGCTCCGGGCAGGGCTTTACACGGCATTTCGTGCTCTGCTTTTCAGGAGCGGGGTGATATAAAGGGGGTTCCGGGGCACGCTTCCCCCGCAGCACATCTGGGTTTTTAAAAAATCATTATTATTTTAATTAGCCTATTGTAAGGGGACACGGAGCGGAGCTGTCGGAGCCGTGTGAGCGCGCACCCGCCGCAGCCGCTGCCCCGAGCGCATCCCGCAGCCCGGCCCCGCCGCCCCCGCGCCCGCCAAGTTTCGGGGGCGTTCGCGGCAGGACCCGCGGGCAGCGCCGCTCCCCCGCCCGGGCACGGGCAGCCCCCCACGGCCAGAGCCCTCCGAGGGCGTGCGGGGCTCCGAGCGCGGCCCCCGCTCCCGTCGCCGCCCCCGAGGCGCCCCCGGCCCCGCGCCCCCCGCGCCCTCACCTGCAGCCGGCCCGGCCCGCTCCGCTCCGCGCGGCTGCGCTGCCGCCGCCGCCTCCGCCGCAGCCGCGCCCCCCGGGCCGGCGGGGAGGGCGCTGCCGGCAGCCCCCCGCCCCCCGCCAGCCCCCGGCCCGCCCCCCGCCCCGGCACGGCTCTGCCGGCACCTGCAAGCCGCCTCCTTCCTCCCGGGGGAAAGCGCATCTCGCCGCTCGGCATCCCTGTCCTCCGGCGGGGCAGGTCCCGCCCTGGGGCGGGGTGGCACCGCTCCTGTGATCCCTCCTGGTGGGGCAGGGTGCCTCGCCCGCTGGCAGAGTAACCCTCCGTCCCCTCCCAGGCTGTGCATAGCAGCTGCAGACCCCAAAACCAAAAAGTTCAGCTCGAGGTAAAGGTCTTCCCAAAAATCGAGCTGCGGTTTGTAGTTTGGGTGCCAGTGGCAGCAGGAGGCACTGTGAGGGAGCCCGGAGGGACCGCTGGGGTTTTCCTGGCTTTGTGAGAAGGGAGAGGGTCTCGCTCTTGGCAGCTGTTTTTTGTGTCCCACCTGAAACCTTCACAGCTTTCAGCACTCGCTGTTGGAGGCCCTGCAGGAGCTACACTTTTGGAGGTGGAGATAAGGACAGCCAGCTCTTGGCTTCAAACTAATCCATGCCCAAAACACCGACGTGCCTCTTTCATCGGAGCCTTTCTTCTCTCCAAAGCAGCTGAGATTTGACTTAAAAAAATCACGTCTCCAGCTGTGATGATTGATGGGAGAGCCTCCAGAAAAAGGACTACCCAGGGCAGCTGACGAACTGCAGGAAACTGTAGTCGAGATGCCCGAACGTCCCCATTCATCTCCACGGGGAGCCGACGCCCACAAAGCTTTACAGACATTAACTGCTTCCCAGCATGTTTGCACTCGAGAAACCGAGCAAAGCAGCACTCTGAACCTGCAAGTGGCTTCCAGTGTAGGCCAGGCTTAGAAAAACACACATGGCCTCCCCCCTCCTCAGCTTCATCATGGGAAAAAAGGTACAAAATGGGTTAGCTAGGCTGAAACGCCAGCCAGGAGCACAGAAAAAGTGCATTGAGCATCACAAGGAATTGAATTTTTAAAAGCTCCCCTGTGAGATGTGTTTGCTCGCATTCAGTCAGGATAATAAACTTCATTTGGAAACAGCTTCTCTTCTGAGGTGGGTGGTGGGTTCTAATTATGATCCACTGCTTTATTAAAGCCACTGAGGTCCTTCAGTGCGAGGAGCTTTTCCCTCGTTGCAGCTGGAGGCAGGGAAGCAGACAATGAGGATGGCTAGCTGAGGCTGGGGAAGGCGGAGGTGTGATGGAGACAAGCTGCCATGAATCCCCTTGGGAGCATTTGCATGGAATCCAGTTATTCCTGACGCCCCAGGGGCAGGTGGTAGCACCGAGGGCTGTGGTGAGAGGGAAATAAAAGGCAGGGTCTGTGGCAAGCCAAGGATCAGGGCAGAAGCTGGGTGAGCTGGACAGAAGATCCTGGCCCATGTTTTCTTTCTGAGGAGCTGGTGACGTGCAACGAGCCAGCCAAGCAATACCTTCTCCTCTTCCCTGTCCCCAGCACTCCTTAAAAACATAAATCCCTGTTATTTCTTACTGGATGTGATGCAGTGCTCTCACAAGAGCACAGCACGGGGGATGGATGGCCGTAACACCAGCTAAGGACCAGGCCCACAAATAGCCCACAGAGAACAAATTTGTACCTAATTAGTTTTTTCTCTAAGCAACAGGAAGAAAAGAGAACCACTGAGTACTTTAGCTAGAAGAAATTAAGTGTCCTCTGTGTCCTATTTGGTAGGACAAGACCTAGCTGGCACCTTTAGCTGAAAAGGAGAGTATTAAAAAATAACCTATTTATATATCCATCCTGCAAGGGAAGAGAGAGGTTGGAAATGCAGGTTAGAAAACATTCCCCATTAATCTGTGGAGATGCTTGCGGCTATTTTTTGGCCCTTGTGCTTTGTTGTTGTGCAGCAAACCCTTCAGAAGCTCATGCCTGATCCGGCACTGTGCCTCACTGCAGGAGGGGGACTAGCAACCTCTTGAACCATCTCTCTCAAGCACATGGCTATGATCTCATGCTAAACTAAAAGGAGGCTAATCTTAGCATAAATTTGCACTTATCCCATCTTTCATAAGCATAAAATGAAGGTGGAACACAGAGCACTCGCAGGAAAGCAGTGTAGCAGGGAAGATTAAATGTAGGAACTGACAGCAGACTTGGCAGCATCCGCTCTGGCATCCTGCTCCCAGGGAAGGCTGGGCCCAGGAGCTGCAGGTGAAGAGGCACCCTCAGGCAGCCTGGGGGGCTGGGCAGCAATGGGGGAACCCCTCCTGACCCACTGCAAGGGGACTGAGCCTGCTCTCCTGGCTGCCAGGAAATCCTCGGGTGGGTAACATCAAAAGGAAAACTTTAGGAGGCTGTGAACGCATCTCAAATGCTCTTATGACTGTTTAAAGTGTTCTGTCTGCTTGTGTCACAACCAAGTAACTTCTATATAATTATTCTCCCCTCCTGAATAACTGAAGAGATAGAGATCTCTTTCTCTCCATATCCATATATACATATATATACATTCACACACAGTGTCTGTGTACTAGAGATGCTCCCCTACGTCGGTGCACACCTACATCCTGATCCTCCCAGTTCTCTCCAAATTTGGAATGTTTTTAGATTCAGTTCTGATACAAGCAGATGGGCCTCATGACTGTTAATTCAGATATTCTGCAGTCAGATGCAAGTATCTCACATTCACAGAATAATTCAGGTAGTTTATTTCCTACAGACGACATACATCATCTAGGGAAGGAAACCAGATTAAAACACAAACACACCCTGGTGCATTGCAGGCTACTTATTATTGCAATAATCACTCCTACTTGTCAATACAAGGATTGCTGTTGTGTGTAGTTAATCACAGAAATAAATTCTAATTCAGTAATCTCAGTGCATACATTAAAACCCAAAAAGCACTTGAAGTATTTGCCAGTTTATTTGTATTGGTTAAAAAATTGGCAGCAACGCTATCTTCATGTTACAAAATGATTTTTGGCCTGCTGACAAAACCTGCTACGAGTCACTTGATCACTATTAATCTCAACAAGGTACCTTCAGAAACAAGGCTTGTCAATGGTGTAACTGCACCCATGGCTGAGCAGAAAATGGTTCAAAGGACACATCTGGTAGAAGGCACAGATCTGGGCCAGGGCCCCAGCCCCTCCACATCTGACACCCAGAGGTTTCATGGCACTGGCAGAAGAACACAGTAGTCACAGCTGGGCTTGGGGTGTGTGATGTGGCTCAGGTGGCTGCAGGAGGAGCTGGCAGAAGGCAGGGAGAGCACTCCTGGAGGGGACAGGGCAGAGAAGGGGCTCCTCCCTGCTCCTTTGGAAGGACACTGGTGAGTGCCAGGCACAGCAGCTTCTCCCACAGCGTGAGAAGCGCAATGGAGAATCCCGCGGGGCAAATGGGGCTTTCAAAGATGGCATGTGCTGCAAAAGCCCCACGGTTAGGACAATTAAGTCCCAAGACTGTTTCAAACAGCTCCAGCTTGAAGGTTTTTTTAATTATTAAAATCATGTCACTGAATCAAAAGAGGTCATTAAACCCAAGTTTCTGTATCCTGCTTCAGCTACAATTATGAAGCAGGAGGTCTGTAGAGGAAGTATGATTTATATGCTCAGTGTCAACTAGCTTGGATCACAGCTGTTTAAAAATTACTACAGATTAAAAGGTAGTGGTTGATTCTTCAGCACTCCTCCTTCCAGTCACTTTTTGCACTATATTCTCACTGATCTCTCGTTCTGACTTAAAAAAAAAAGATTAGAGCACAGTTCCATTTACATGACTCATCAGGTGTTCTTCTGGGAGCTAAAAACAAAAAATAAAATTTAATTACTATTATATAGTACTGCAGGCAACTTTCAGGCTGAATTATAATCAAATGTCATTTGGAAACATATGGCATGATATAGGATTGGCTTAACTCCATTATCTCAAGATCTTTGGAAAAATAAAGCCCAAATATTGAAGGCCTTCAAAAGACACCAACCTTTGGTTAATCATTCCTTTCAGAAGAGCCCATTTACTTCTCCTGACACCGGGTCCAGGTCTATGTCATAGAAGCAGGGTCTTGTAGGAAGTCCTGGCATGGTGCTCATCTGGACAAGAGATAGAATGTTAAAATGGCAGCAGCAGCATTTTGTGAACAAGATCTAATTCTGAAGACTTGGATGGCAACAGCTCCCTGAACACCAACAGAACAGAGAATGATGCTCGTGGACCATTTTGAAACACCCCAGGAGAACCAGAACTCCTGGCTCAGTAGACACATATGAAGTTTTTGCTTTTTATGATGAGGATTAAGTTTGGTTTCTGCAGCTGCAAGTAACAGAGCCCAAGATCTGGCAAAGTACTTGGCTATGCAGCTGACCAGTTCACTGTTGGAGAGTGTTCATGGACTTTATTGTGATGAGACAATTACTTCTGGCAGTTTTTTGGGTTCTAAAGTGAAGATACAAATTTTAATACAACTTTGCTGGCAGTAAAGTCTCAGTTGATTACAATTCCTTGAGAATCTAGAACAAGACATGTTAAATAATTAGGAATAATTACTGTTGAGAAGACATTTTAAATAGTCTGGGGTTTGTTTTGTTTTTTCTAAACTGGGATAAAGCTGAAATAGAGATGAAGAAGTCAGTTGTGACTGGAACATGCTCAGAAGGGCTGTGCAGGGGCAGAACTGCAGCTCACAGAGCAGCTGCCAGCACTGCTGCCTCAGGCCAGTCTCTGCACTTGTCCCACTGCCGAGTACCCAGCTTCAGGGATGCAGAACACAAGGCTGGCAGGAACTACACTTGGCCTGATTTATTCTTGCAGCTGACAGCATTTCCCCTCCCCTAACTCAGCATTTAGCCCAGCAGCACACACAGGCTGAACACGGACTCTACAAGAGTGGACAACTTGTGACCATGTTTGGTAGTTGGTGTCAATGGTCATTAAATGCTTTTATAAAAAGGGAGAACTTGAAAGGTCTCATTTTCTATCTGCATCACCCTGCCTCAGCTTTCACAGTCAGTATTGTTATGCCTGTCTCCATTAGATTAAAGATCTCTTTGGCAACCTGGTATTTTCTCCCTGAGCAAGTATTTTGCACGCTAATCAAATTACCTCCCCATCCTCCTTTTGAGAATAAGCAAAGCAGCAAGAAGGCAGAGCTGTGTTGGTGAGGTCTTTTCTGCAGTTCCCAAAACTGTTCAGAGAGCTTCTGGAGTCCCAGCCCATTTTCCTTAGCCATTTACAAGTGCTAACACAGTCCCACTTGTACTGTACCACTGCAGGTCTGTCATGGGTCACACAGAGTTAAAAATCACTTTAATCCCCTCTTTGTAATGAATTCTAGGGCTGCATTAGCTTTTTATGAGAGCCATTGCCTTCCCAGACAGGGAAGAGAGGGGTCACAGAGAGGACCCCCATTCCTTGTCTTTGTGCTCAGCTGTATAAATATTTTGCTCTCAGGAACATCTCACGAGAGTATTAAGAGGCTGAAAGTGCCCAGAGGGGTTTTCCTGTTCTCAGCTCCCAGTCTCTGGCCACGAAGAGCAAGAAACTTCCTATTTATTTATGTACCACTGGAGAATCATGGAGCTTTGCAGATCTCCACCTCCAGATTCAGAGGGCCACAGTAGGAGCTGAGAGAGTGACATTCAATAGAGTAGGAGGTGCTGAAAATGTGCCTGACTTTGCCATTTCTTGCACTTTCTATTTTGAAATGAACAGTCAATTTTTCCTCCTTTCCTATTCAGAGGGCAGCCCACAGTGGCTACTCTGCTATCTATTGCTTCAAGGCAGTCTGCTTAAACCCTAAATTTCCATGCAGTGAAGAATAATTTCCATCCAGGCTACTAATTTTCTGTACAAGTGTCTACAATGCTTCATGCACTCAGTTATTTTCAGAACTGAAGGAATGAACTTTTTCTCATTTATCCTCCTCCCCTTTAATACCACATGTGCTCAAAAAGAACATAGGGCAATTCACACTATTTACTTACAAGAAAGACTTGGACCGCATTGGTATAATCAAACTCCTTGCAAGATTTCAAATACAATTAATACCAACCAAACATATATTATTTGTTGCTCTTGTGGATTTTTCAAAATAAATGCCATTTAGGATCTAAAAAAACCAGAGCTGGATAACAGAATTGTTTTCAATTCAGCAGCAGCACCAGAAAAAAGACCAAATCAATCTGAGTCCAATGACTTATTTAATTTTAAATCTAGATAACCTTTGAAATTATATTTCCTTTAAAATCTCATGGTATTTCATGGATGTACAACAGTTTCAACTTTGAGTCAGAAAGGAAAATTCCAAAACTCAGAAGCTGAGAAAAAAATCAAGTGTGATGTACCTTTGTGATTAACTTTACATAACAGGAATAGGCACACACTGGTGATTAATTTCACCTCACATTTATCCTAAAAGCTTCTGCACAGAGTTACATATTTGTTGCATTTTCAGCTCACAGTTTAATGGCTGCTGCCAAAAATTTATTCTGAGGCTAACACATCCCCTGCTGAATGGGTTTAAAATAGTGATCTGATTCAAAATGCCCCAGATTGCTTCTCAGAAGGACATCCATTCCCTGGGTTTTAGACACCACAGAAGAGTGATCACATCCCAGCCAGAAGACTTATTGTTAACTCTGGCAGAATTAACATCATGATTTGCTACATGGCCAAGAAAACATTAGGAAATGGGTACTGAAGCAGAAAGGAAAAAGTCCAACTCCATAGAAACTAAAGACATCAGAAAAGGAGCCAAAATGTTGGTTTTAATGCCTGAAAACATCCTTCTCTTGTTTACTCATTAATGCAGTGTACCCTTTCCTTCTCCAATGCTTATGAAATAAATAATAAAATAAATCATTGTTTGGACTAAATCTTGGCTTGCATAAAATACCATTTATAACAGGAAAAGGCATGCTATCTTTCATTCTATCCCAAAACACACATTAGTCTTTAGAACATGGATAAGCCAAACTTTAATCAGGATGTGGCTACCTTATTTATGCTGGATAATCTGGAAATTTTAACTACCTTTTTTTTTTTTTAAGAATTAAAAGAAAAAGACAGCCAATATTTGGGTCTAGCTAGCATTTGAAGGAAGAGAGGATCCAACTCTTAAATCAGCAAACTTCATCAACTCAATCATGCACCCCTAAGGCTTTTGAAACTTCAGTATAACAAACACGTTGGTATGAAGACCTCAGAAAAAGGTTCAGGCCTAGTAAACAAGAGAAAGAGCTGCTTGCTCCAACTGCCTCATGCCCTAAGGTAATCTAACTAGTTACTCAACATTTGCCCAGAAGATACTCCCCAGGTAAGACTTCCAGTGGATCCTCTCATCCTAGTGTTGTTTCTACGGATGCAAACCTGAACATGGGTTCATTTTGCAGACAGCTCCTCTTTCTGCCAGGCAATTCATATCAAAGCTGTTCCAGGATGCTGTTTGCATTGCTTCTACTCTCTCCCCTCTCAGATGACATTATGCCAATCATATCAAAGAACAGGAACTCAAAACTCAAGGGCACAGTGAAATGAGTTGTTGGAATTGTTGCAGGCTGAACAGCAAACAGATGGTCAGCAAAACCGTGAGAAGCAAAGAGGAGGGGAGCTGATAAATGATTGATAGCACAGCTCAGCTTTGCTTTGGAGGTGTCTCATCCAGAGGCATCTGCTCTGTAAGCTTAGGAGGGGTTGCCTTGTTCTGCCCGGCTACAGGTGCACACAGAGGTCACCTGCAAAGTGCTTTCACCAGGAATGCAAAGTCACAACAGCAGTCAGGTGAGCCAAGGATTTCTCCCTCTACCAGACTGCTGTTCCTACAATTCACTAACTACAGAGCTCAGCCTTTTCTCAACATCGAGGAAAAGAGATGTGGGAGCTGAGGATACAGCAGGGGCTTGCTAATTATCAAATGTCAGATGGTCTAGCCTCCCTCTTCCCCCTGAGATAGTCTGGACTGTTAAAACACCAACTGTAAATGACAAGGAGTCTCCTAATTTAGGATACTCAACAGTAAGTGATTCCTGGAATGCACATGAAGGTTTTTTCCTCACCCCACAGCTATCACATACCGTTCCCACCAGTGGATACAAGAATCCAGCCCCAACGCTGGCCCGAATGTCCCGGATTGGCAGAACAAAACCTGTAGGGGCTCCTTTTTGTTCAGGGTCGTGAGACAACGACAAGTGAGTTTTAGCCATGCAGATTGGCAGGTTTCCAAATCCCTGGGACAACAGAAAGAAAAGGAATGACATAAGTGGAAAAAACAGTAATTTCTCCAGTACAAAAATGTAATTGCTCTATTGTGCCATTCTCTGCAGACATCAGGCATTTTATTTCCCAGCAAGTGCTTCATCCACAGCCTGTCAGATCCACTGATCATTCTACATCCCCATTTCTTCTCCCTCAAAATTTTCCCCATCCCCATTAAATACTAAAGAAAGAACCACCATGTCCCTCAGCACATCCAGCTGAGGAAAAAATGAATGGTATGGAAGTGCTGGATACACAACCTTGACAGCCAACTTCCTACTCTCTTCCCAAAATGTTAAACAGCTCAGAGTTGCAGTTTCATTCAGATGAAGTCAGTTAATTAGAAAAGTTGGATCAATACAATTGCAGGTCGTGAGGAAGTGGCAATTGCATGCCTTTGGGATTTTGATGAACTTGGAAGATATAAGCATGAAAGTGAGAAGCTGAATATGCCAGCAATAAATGGACTGCAAAAGGAAAATTGGTTACAGCAACCAATGAATTGCCAGTCGTCACATTGCTTTTCTCTTTGAAGACCTTCAATAGTGCAGAAGCAGGTAAATTCACAACATCATGCTAGAGAAGAGCAGAAGCAACACAGCAACCAGAAAACATTGAGTTCAACAACCAGATGGCAGGTTCAAAACTTAAAACACTTTCCACATCGAGTCTTGTATAACCCACAGAACTCTTTCCCCAACATAATTGTGACTGACAAAAAATCCACACGGACTTAAAAACTGATTAGTGGAACTTGATCTCAATGGAACAAGATGGAAAAATAATCAGAGACTATTTAAAACCAGCATAATGACTTGTAATTCCCTAATTCTCTAAATGCTGAAAGACTGGAGAGTATAGTAGGCAAAGATCACTAAATCTTCCTACCCTTTCTCCCCAAAACTATCACAGATGGAAACTGAGTGATACTGGGCCACATGAGTGAGTTCTGTCTTCTTCACTAAAACACACAGTTTTTCCTTTCCCACATCCTTTTCTTCCTCTGCCATAGCAGCATTTAATGAGTCCTGGATAAGGACACAATCTGAGTGAGGTTTTCCTTCAAACACAGCTTGAACACCACCATTTGGTTTGATAATTTTGCATGAAAAGCACCAGTGATGTGGAAAACCCACCTGCTTGGTGTACAGGGCAACTTTCTCCTGTGCTTCTGGAAGTAGCTCAATGTCTCTTGCCCCGTAGACCTGCTGGGCAATAAGCCTGATCTTATCTACAACAGACAGCTAGAAAAACAAAAAGGACAGGCAAGTCAATGTGGCCAAAGTGCAAAGACCTGCAGCATCACAGCAGTTTCAGATCCTCCATATGTGTTACCAAGTGCACATCTACAGACATAAGGCTTAATTCCATTTGCTGTAGAACCAATTATAGAGTAATTTGAGGGTTTTCAAAACATGTTTCAGTATTTCAATGGTAGCCAAAACAGTAAGAACTGACTAACTAGGTCTTTGAAACTCGTGGAATCAATGTTTCAATTCTAGCATCACGTTTCTTCTCAATTTCTCAGACAGCCTTTTAGACAGCCCTAAGCAATTTAAATTAGTGAAACCAACTGATATAAACAAATAGCGTTTATATACTGTAATAGTGCAAGTTCCTACCTCCACATTATAGAGGAACCTGAAGTTGCTAGGTGCCTGGGATGCTCTCTGAACAGCTCGGGCCAGGGCCAGGGCTCCTTTCCCTCCCTCTGCCCAGTGAGTGCACTCCACAGCATCGAATGCTCCTGCCTCCTTTGCATGTTGTACTACAAGGGCCAGTTCAGCCTTTGTATCTGTCCTGCAAGGAGAAAGTTTGCATGTTTGTATCAGAATGCACACACAGTAAAGGATTGTTTGTTCTTGACAAGATCCAAAATGTGTTCTAAGAAATCACAGCTGCCAGAAAGCTGCTCAGGGATTATCCAGCACAGCCTCCTCCTTGGCTGGCATCAGCTTTAACACCACAGCTCAAAGTAGTTCTGCATAAAAAGACCACACAGTGGTTGTCTGCTGTGCAGTACAATAAGCAGAGCCCAATTCATGCATTTTCCAACAATGCAAAACTGTGGCCTTCCAGTATCTAGAGAGCCCCTACAAGAGAGCTAGAGAGAAACTTCTTACAAGAGCACAAGTAGTGACAGGACAAGGGGGAATGCTTTCAAACTATCAGAATAGGTTTAGCTTGGATACTCGGAAAAAATCCTTTACTGTCAGGGTGCTGAGGCACTGGAACAGGTTGCCCAGGTGTTGAAAGTGTTCAAGGTCAGGATGGATGGGGCTCTGAGCAATCTGGTGTAGTGAAAGGTAACCCTAACTCATGGCAGGGGAGTGGAACTAGATGATCTTTAAGGTTCTTTCCAACCCAGGCCATTCTATGATTTTATGACTCCATGGAAATGCTGCCAACACATCAACAGTACTGAAAACAAGAGTTTGTGTTAAACACAGTATATGAAGTGCCACAATGTTACACCCCTGCATCACCTCCCCATCCCAGCTCACTCACTTGAAAGCATTGACAGCCACGACCACTGGGACACCAAACATCTGCGCGTTCTGGATTTGCTTGTTTAGGTTGCTGCAGCCTTTTGCCACCAGCTGAAGATTCTGTAGAGAAGGCAGCAAGCAGGAAACATATTTTATCAGGGCAGGGAAACCTTTGTTACAAACCAAATAAATCCAGAAGCTAACAGTAAAAGTGTCAAAATGGGAATGAAACCCATTTTTAAAGGCAAATCCCCAGTGCTGCTTTTGGAATACTTCAGACCACTGCAAGCTCTTGGACAGGAGATAGGAAAAAGACTGACCACTTCTCATGATCACTGCTTTCAGCTCCCAAGTCAAGGTAAGAGAAACCATTTTTTATAACTTTTTTTATGTTTAAAAAGTTAATATCTGTTTTCATTAACTCCCCACAGTAAAGCTTCAGCTTCCTCTCTGACACATTTCTCTTTATATATCAAATATCACCAGCAGTGCATTTCATGACATCCATTTGAAGTCTGTGGCAACAGCTTTCAGTTTACATATATTTACATTTTGCAAGCATCAGAGACTATTCCTGGAAATTCAGACATTTCATCCCTTCCTATGCAAAGGATAATATATACAGAAGCTCCACGAGTGAAAGAGCTACAGCAGTGTAAAGAGCCTGATCAATTATCCAAGGTTACACAACCACTCAAAGCATAAGGATGGAAGGTGAGGCTTTAGTTCACTATCCTTGCTTGCAAATGAGGGGAGGATAAAAACAAAAACTGTTGCTACGAAGAGAGTAATTAGAGAGGCACACTGGATATTTTCAGAGACAATATTTCAGCTAAGCAATTACTCCACATTGAGAAGGCTGGGGAAACAGAGTAGATATTACTATGAAAAAGTGAGCACACAGACAACTGCGTGAGTTAGGGAGAATAAAAAGGCTCTGAACACTGGCTAGGTCAAGGACAATAAATGTTTGAGAGAGCAGAGCCAAAGTAACATCACTGAAAAAAAGAACATTACAGCTTGTTTGAAGAAGCCTTTCTGTGGCAGCTAAGTAAGTGACACACTAGTAATCCAGGCATGACATCATCATGTCATGACCACAGTTAGCTGGCCCACTGTCACAACAGCTTAAAGATTACCTCTTCTGTGTACTCCTTTGGCAAAGGTACCCCAGCAGTGACCTGTGGAAAAAGGGAAAGAAATGGAGCCCCATAAGGCTTTTTATCTATGACAGCAATCCCCACTTGATTCTTATTAAACGGTAACAAGATACAACATTCTACTCCACACTGATCCTTATTATTTCTAAGAAAAAAATAAAAGGAAAAAAAGAGACTGCATCATGAAATACATGACTCACTCTGGGACTGTTAGAAGTGGCCCAGCATGCAGGCACTTCACTAGGGCAGTACAAGCAGGTATGAACCTGTAACATGCTACAATGAAGCTCTTGACAAACGGGTAAATACCAATTCCTTTCACATCTCTGAATTTCAAGACAACTTCAAGCTGATCAAATGCTACAGGTCTTTAAGTGACTGGAACAGAGCAAGAGGAACGGCCCCTCAGGCCTACTGAAAACCTTCCCCAGTACTTACTGCAGGTCCTCCCCCATGCATTTTGAGAGCTCGGATAGTGGCCACCAACACCACCACGTGAGGCCGGAGACCAGAATAGCGGCACTTAATGTTAAAGAATTTCTCCATGCCTATGTCTGCACCAAATCCTGCTTCTGTAACTAGAGTAGGAAATTAAAAAAAAAAATGTTTGTGAAAGATTTCTGGGTGGAGAAATCATACTCTGATTATATAAACCAGAAACTTCTTCCAAGGAAAAATAAAATTAAAAAGCCCAAAGACAGTCATGATAAAAAGAGGAAGATCCTTCCAAAACAAAAAGCAAAGAAAAACATTCCACACACTTACCAACAAAACCGTCTTTACCCACAAGCTTCAATGCTATTTTGTCTGCCAACACAGAGGAATTCCCATGTGCAATATTGGCAAAAGGTCCAGCATGAACAAACACTGGTGTTCCCTAGAACAAGGGGGATGCAGCAGAGAAAGAGAAAAATCAGAAAGTGCAATTTTGCAAATATGCAGCATGTCAGAAGCTAAGTACTGTGGTATCTGAAAGTAAAGAAGAAACATTTTTAGAAGACAGATCTTAAAGCCTTCTGATCAAACATTTGTTATCAGCAATAAGGACTACGGGGCAAACAGGATTATTATAATCTCCACAAGTGGAGGTATTAATCCGCTTAGGAAAAGGATGGCTAAATCCCAGCAACTCTTTGTCATTCTCCTTCATCCACACCATTTAAATTCCCAAAACACCCCTTGACATTAAAGACAACAGACCAAAGACACAGCAAAGTTCAGTGCATTTCTTCAGCATACTCCCATGTGCCAGTGGCAGACCTAGAAGGATTCCAGCCCTCTCCCCTGGCCCTGAACACAAAACTCTCAGCTCTGAGCTGAGCAGACCCACACTGACTGTGATGATTGAACTCAACCAGTTGCTCTGAGTGCCTTCTGAGAGCCAAGAAGCAAATCATCTGTGCTCACCTCTAGTGTCTGCATGAGGTTTGGTTTAATAGCATCTTTCATCAAGACAGCCAGAGCTCCAGTTACTCCCTAAAAGAAAAAAAGACAATCACTTTCCAGATGTACCAAGACCTTGAGATGGCTCCTATGCAGTGTAAAGGCTGGGATTTTGTCCTTGTGGGCTTTTGGTACCAGAACCAGAAGTCACTCAATACAGAACTAACTCTAGTCAGGACAAAGCAGAAAAATGACCTTTACAGTCCTCTAAGAGGATCTGTGATTTCTGGTGGGAGCAGCCTCTTGGTTGTGACCTTGCAGGGCCATCACTTTGTAGCAAAGGCATAAAGAACAATTAATTCATGTTTCAATGCTATGGCAAGGTTAACAGATAAGAGCAGCAAGGGAGGAACCTCTCAGTTAGTATGGTTTACTGCAGCTCATTCAGTGGCACAAAGCAAGGTTCTTAGATTTTGTAGGTGCATTTGTCTTGGATTTTCTTCTTTCTTTTCTTCCTTTTCAGCAACTTGGTCTACATACTGGCCTTAAAATGTCATAACAACCTGCTACATCCTGCTCAAGTCTCTTGTGCAGAAATAACTTTTAAAGTGAACCTCTGTGCTGATTGAGAACAAGCAAACTGACATGAAAGGCAGACACTGGAGCCCATGTTTGCTCCCAGGTGCAGACATGTACCCTGCTGAATTCTGCTTCCTGTGCAATGAAAGTTTGTGATTTCATCCCCATGTGCTCTGGGAAGAGAAGATGTGGGTTTGGTCATTTTTGTGACTGACAGTCCAGTGGAAACCAAAGTAGCTGTTATCCAGCACTTGAAAAAGTAAGTAAAATTGTTGTCACGAGTCCTGAGCCAAATGTTTCACAGCAGTTATGAAAGCCTTGACCCATAATCTCTTTTTCTTCCTTTCAACTTCAACTGAATTGCAGCACTCAAAGATATGAAAGATTATTTCTTTTTAAGACATTCACTGCTTTGTTTCATTAGTTTCAATCTTGCCACATGAAAGCTTATTTAACATTTAATGGATAAGCTTTAAACTTCAGTCATCTCCACAGTGATGAAAACTGCAGAGCAAGATTTCCATGGCGACATTTCAGACCTGTGTCGCTCATACATCCCATCTCTAAAAACCTGTAGTCAGTTTTTGATTCCACGTTTCTTCCCAGATTTTTTTTTGCATTTCCTGGTAGTACACATGACATTGGTTGCATCACAGCAGCAGGACCCAGCCTGGTCTCTGCAATCACATTTCTGCCTGCATGAGGAGTGGGTAACATGGTCCTAACAACACAAGCCACTGGCTGCCATCAACTGCAAACATGTAACAGACAAGAGAACCTGCTGGATGTCTGATACCATCCTCCATTCTGCAGTTGGAATGGACAGAATTAAATATAAATAGATTTTTAAAAAAGTTTTAAAAAATTGACATGAAATACTTCTATCACCTAGACACTACAGGAAAGTTGAAGTAACTCCCAAGCCAAGTTGATGGGCAGTAAGAAACACTCCTGTTTTCCAGAAAAAGGGTTTAACTCAGTCACTTAAGTTAAACTGGCAGCATGCTAGGTGTAGGAATTAAAATCTCAAAGCTGCCTACAGAACTTTGGCACACGCTCTTTCTCATTCCCAACAAATGTCTCACACAGGGATTTACAGATAAATTGTTCCAGCCTGGCACTTTTCCTGCAAGGCCAGAGTCAGGCCATCAATCTACTGTTTCTTAACCTTATCCTGAGAGGAAGTAAAACAAATAAACAACACTCCCACAGAAACCAGAAGGAAACAAAAAACCTGCAGCAAGATAGCAAGAGCTGGGGAAGCCTACATGCCCTGTCTCACCTAGCTGGAAACACAGGTCAGGAAGAAGTGCCTGGGACACAGGGCATTGTCCTGAAACCACACTGAAAGCAGCTTTTGGGAAAACACTGTTTGACACACTCCACAGACCTGCCAAGAACTAACAATTATTGGAGGGAGAGCTGCAAAACAGTGCTGCAGTTTGCAACTGCTGCTTAGGGCTGCTTTACACACTGGTAACAGGCATCACCAGCACTATGACATTCAGCATTTCATGAAGGGAAATTAAATATTTGTGTTCCTCATCAAAGGCTGCCTTACAGAGAACACACACTTTTCACAAATGCTTTGGCTTTTACAGCATTCACAGACTCCCAGAAGAAGATATTTCATTGTCTGTAATTGAATTTGCACAATGCTTTGTTCCTGTTCAATGTTTTCCTCACTCCAGGGAGCCTAAGAAACAGGATGGCCAGCAGGATGCATTTTGAGTTCTTCTGATCCATAAACACCCTTTTTATGTAGAAGCCACCACATATTTCTCCCTCCCATGGTGACAGTTTCAACTTGACACACAGCACATCACACAGGACCCCTGTCCTTGCCCAGGTTATGCACACACCCTCTCTGGATAAGGTGGCAGCCATGCTGAAGGAAAAAAACCTTCATTAACTGCAGGGGCTGGGATTTTATCTTTCATCTTCTATATGTTGATTTTTTTTTCCACGGAATTGTCTCTCTGCTTTTTAATCCAAGGACTTTCAGCAGTAAGAGGAAAAAGCATTTAATGGCAATGACTCTTACAAGGTCATCTGCTGTGACTGGTTGTCCTTTTTTGCTGCAAGCAACCACCATTCTGCCAAATCGCTTTTTCATATCATCCAACCCATCAGCCAGGGCTAGCACTGCCATGATTTCACTGCTCACCGTGATGTCAAACTGAGCCTGCAAGAGATAAATGAAGGATGTGAACTCATTAAGATTCCCTCCCAGCAATTCTTACCTCTGTTCAATTCTTGAAATCATCACCATTGTCATAAAAAAAAGAAAGAGAAAAATACAGACATACAATATACAAGAAATCCAAAGCATTTCTCTCAGAACACTTCGTTTAATTTGGCCATTTTAAACTGGATTTTTTTTCTGCAAAATTAAATAAAACCTACTCATTCTGTTGCTATTACGTGTCTCTCCTGGCACGTACATTAGTGATTCATGTAAGAACACGTAACACTAACAAATTATATTTTTGAAGACTGAGCTCACTAACTCATCTGATCATTGCTAAACAATACAGTAAAAGACAAAAAGCCCACCAACAGAAAAACCAGATTCCATAGGAAATGAAGGGTAGAATTCATCTGACATAATGCAGACACTTCCACCTTAGGGAAGCAAAGCACCCTAAGGACATTTCGAGATAAAAGAAAAAGGCTTTTTGGAGCACAATTCATTAGAACTATAAATTTGACAGTTACTTAAGGGATAAGGGGAGTCACAGCCCAATTGCCTCTTTTACTCTATTGATTATACAATGAATCTAGACAAGCTCAGACACTGTGTCTAGTTTTGACCAGATAAACCCCACCCAAAACACCTGCAGTAGTGAAAATGAATCACTGTCATGACCACCCTTAGAAAGGGCACTCTTGTACCACTGCTATGCCACGGTCATCCCAGTTTGGAGAGTCAATATTCAGGAGACAACAGGGAAAAGAGGGGAGAGACAATAAAACTAAACACAGCAGTGGTAGAAAATTTAACTGTTTGGTTGAGAAGACTTTCTGCTTTTTCTTTAACAAGACAATGGTAAAAGATGACAACATCTAGAGTTACAGAAACTTCCTTTAGGAACACCTTTTTCCAAGTACTTTTTAAAACATGTGAGAAAAGGGAACAATTACCGTCCGTGAGAAGCCTTTCTCTGTTACAGACTGTCCAATAGTGATTTTCCTAAGGAATCTGTCATTTGTATCCAGTACTGCAAGGAATGCAGAGAGGTGAGATGTCACATTGCCATAAATTCATAAAGTCATAAATTCACATCTTTGCCCTGTGGCAAACACCCAGCCAGGTCACCAGTGAAGAGAAGATGGCAGTTTGAGAAGCCTCTCCTAAAGAATGGCAAGTGCTTCTCAACATGATTCTTACACAAAAACCGCAATGAAATTAAGATACCCACAGATAAACAAGAGCCTGCACTGCATCCAGAGGGAGTCTGCATCCCTTTGTGTGTATTAATCACCAGACCAAAGCTTCTCTGAAAAGCAGAGCTGATAATGTTATTGCAATTGATTTTTCATCATTATTAACCAATATGAATCCAGGAAATTACTGCAGTCAAAAAGAAATAAAATTAACACTTTATAAGTTAAATGATAAAATGGTCAGATACTATCACTTAGTGAGAAATGTTTCACATAGCTCCATTATGTCAAATTACCTTGGAAACACAAACTATGAAACACTGGCTTAAATTTGCTGTTTCTTTCTATATGCTTGAAATATTACAAGTGTTTTATGAAGTATTTCCCATGAGGAAGACTACTTTAGCCTCATTACAGGTTATGAAGCAAATTCTGGAGAATACATTTCATACTGTATTTTAAAAGAAAGAAGAAAAAGCAATACTCTTGGAGCCTAACTCAGGAAAAAAGCCTGCTTTTAAAATTCTTTTGATAGTGAAATATTAAATCTGCCAGACCAGAGAATGACTTTACCTTCAACTATCCTTAAAAACCTTTTTAAAAATCTGGTCTTCATTTGCTGTCAGTCCCTGACAGAGCAAGTGGGCAGATTAAAACTGAGTTTAATCCCAGAGCAAAACCCTCCCCTTACTCACAGAGCACTAAGGTAAAAAGGCTGTTGGCTACAATTGCCAAATTCAGCTCTCTCAGTGACTGACAAATCCAGAAACATGAACTTGCACCCGTTAAACTCTTAATGTTTGTGAATTCAGAGCAGATTCAGACCCTGTGTCAGACCTTTTAGAAATGGGATCCCAGCTGCAGGCAACTATCCCACCAAACTTAAGGAAGGAAGAACCAGCTTTGCCCTCTCTCCCATTTTCCCAGGAAACACAGTTCTTCAGCTCCAGCTGCAAATGTCTATTTTGACACATTTTCTTTCATTTAATGTCTCTAGTACCTCTTTGCCATGTTATGGTGCCTGGGTCAATGTCCAGTCTCACAAATGCATTTACTTCTTCCTTTGTCAAAGCCATAGGATCAGTTTTGTTAATGCCCAGTTTCTATGGGAAGAAAAGACAAATAAAAGATATAGTGAAAAGATTCACAGAAATGAACCTTTTACTGCAGCACTGAGGTTTTGACAGCAACATCTGCATATTCAGAAATAAGGAGGGGCTGCCTTTTTGGGACCCTTTCTTCCAGACCCCACAACAACATAAGATGATCCATATCAGCACATACTGGACAGAGCTTGCTGCTGTCCATCTTAAAAAAGGGCAAAGCAGACAATGGAGCTCATTAGGACAGGTTGTCACCAAGGTTTGTGCAAGGCACCTACAGAAAGAGTAAGAGACAGCTCTGCAGTTCCTTCCATGCCTTGTTCTTGTCATTAGTCTCACATGCTTACATCCATTTCTCATTAGTTTGCCTGGGGTCACTGCACACAGCTACACGTATTTAAAGCCACTGCTTTCAGCATGTTGGTTAAAGCAGCACAAAGGAGGAATTAAACAATTCAGTCACAAGGCTGTCAGCATCCCAGAAAGCTGATCTTGAACACACTGAGAGGATGGGCAGTGTGCCAAGTTGCTTAATTGAGAGAAGAATTATCTCAAGAAGCCTGATACAAGTGCAAGCTTAGGCACGAGGGAAACGATTCAGTTGATTTATGAACGAGCAAGGTTTTTTTAATTAACTAGACAGTTAAGTCGTATTTTTCTCCTGAAGAACAGCAGGGAAGAAGAAAGTCTGTTCTCTTCCTCTTCAAGCATATCATTTAGAAAAGGAAATAAACAACAACAATGACAGAGATATCATCTTTCTGGAGTATTAGCATCCTGTTCACATCTTGACATTTAATAACCAGAAGAGCGGTTAGGGTAGAGTTCCCTCAGCAGTCCATCAGGAACACCAAGCAGTATGACATCATTTCTTGCTCAGCAGTGGAAGCAAACCACACACTCTCTAGTGGTTAAGACATTACAGCCAATTAATATGTCAGAGTTTTACCTTCCTAAGTAGTATGACTATTGCTCCTGACTTCCAAATGGGCAACTGATCCAGCCTGAATATTCCACAAAACAGGCTTGTACCCTGAAGGAGCTCAGCAGGGCTCAGTCTGTCCGCCTAGCTGCAAGGTTCCAGCCCAGTGCAAAACTATTCATCTGCTAATCCTCATTTTTGCAGAAGCCAATGTGAACTTGCACATGCCCTTAAGTTTTCAGGATCACAGGAGCTGTGGGCTGTTCAGGGACTGCCATTCAATGACAGGGCTACTTATCTAACCAGGATTTTTTTGTTTGTTTCTTTGGTTTTTGGGTTGTTTTTTTTTCAGAGGAGAAATTGGCCATGTAGGGAACAGGTGTTTATTTAATTTTTCTTTGTTTTCCCAATCTGGGTAAGGCAAAGAATATTCTGTATGTTCTCCTTCTGCTGAATATTACAACTTGCTTTATTTTGTGCTGCATTATCTACACAGCTGTCACATGAGAACCACTAATCTTTAGCTGTAACTGTGTGTTAGGTACAGAGACTGATTCTGGTCTCTTCTTAAACTGCATTAAGGATACTGAACTGACACCACTAATAAAGGACACTAATCTGTGTCTCTTCCCACTGTGTTAATCATAGAGTATTTGACAGAGTTATACCAATGATTCTTCCCCTTGGGGCTGCATCTGTTTTCTGTGCTGTTTGAAGGGTTACCACACTTCTGCACACTTCATGTAAAAAATAAATGCCAGCAGAATAACTTAAGGGCCAACACAGGGGTAACATAGCTCTGCCTACCTAAAGGATAAGTAAATGGACCAGAACCATAAACCAACGAGAAAAGCAGTGAGCTCACCTGCAGTCTTCGGATCTGAATGTCTGAGAACTTCCTGACACCATTGACAGATGGCACCAAACGGTTGTAGAGAGCCTTACAAAATGAAAGAAGCAGGTCATCAGCACTGCTGGCACATCCCAACCAGCCTGGCCAAAGTGGGCTGGGATCAAATACAAGGTAAGAAAGGATTGTACCTGGTCAGACTGAGTCAGCTCGTGGAATATACGTGCGTCAATAGCAGCAGCGACCAGGTTGTTGGCTGCAGTGATGGCATGGATGTCACCAGTGAGGTGAAGGTTAAACTAGAGGACATAAAACATATCAGTTGCCTCATCCTGCTGCAATTTTCATTTATTCCAACTCACCGTAGACAGATGGAAAGAGGAGTATTAATAGTAATGTTAAAGTGGGTGAGGGTGGAGGGGGAGAGATTGCTCAGTGCAGTATTGTGGAAGGGAGGAAAGAATTTCTCTAAAACATAAAAATGCCTCCCCCACATTCATGTCATTTTACAAACTTCTAAAACAAAGCTCCCAAATAAAAAGTTGTTTGTTTTTTCCTTTTCCCCTCCACCAGAAAAGTTCTCACAGGCTCCTTGGCACTTAAAAGGACCAACTTGGCACACTCTGTGCTCTGCACTGCTCCTCCTTCACCTTCCTACTGACCCCCTCATTTGCACAGCAGCTTTCACACATACATTAGCTGAAGTGGCTGCTGCTCCCACAAGGGAATCTGAGCTAAACTGGAACTAGCAACCTTGTGCAGCACTAGCAGTGGAGCTGTGGTTGCACAGAGTTCTGCTTAAGGTAACCACCCAAACACAGAATCACAGGCAGAACTTGTAGACCACGTACTACACAGTGACACTGCTAGTAGTTTTCTTAGTTCTATCTCATTAAAACATAGTTTGAGTGGGTTTGCCTACATAAGTTATCTGGCTGCACTGTAGCTGTGAAGCTGGTGAAGGATCTAGATTGGGTGTGAGGGAAAATTTCTTCATGGAAAGGTTTGTCAAGCATGGGAACAGGCTGCCAGGGAAGTGGTGGGGTCACCATCCCTGGAGGTATTTCAGAAACATGCAGTGGAACTTGGGGACACAGTTTAGTGGTGGGCTTGGCAGTGCCAGAGGAATGGTTGGACTTGGTGATCTTAAAGGTCTTTTCCAACCTAAATGATCCTATGATAATGGCAGGTGAGTAAAAGGTGTGATTAAAACAATCCTCTTCATCTCTAGTGAAGCAGCAAAGGAAGAAGATGAAAAGGGGAAATCAGAAAAGGTGATATGACAGAATACCTTACAACACCATTTTACTGAAGCCTTGTTACTGTGGTCTTAAAAACCCACAAAGCTAAAACAGAATGCAGCTAGTCACACACTGATTATAAACCATAATTAGTAAATGCTAACTGTTGTCTCATTCTGCATACATGCAACAGGAAGCAATTGTTATTACCTTTGTTCTGCAGAATGAACTCAAAAGTTTTCACTTGCTATTTTTTTCATAGGATGAAATCTGCATGCAGAATTATTAAATGATGTATCAAGGTCATTATTGTACCTAGTGACTACATTTACTTTAATTTTACCAGACATGCATTGACTAAAATACTCCCACAAAACCATGTGTATTTGTACCATGTGGGTCATACTTAAAAGAAGTCATTCCAGCCAGTTTGGTTCCTAGTGTGGCTGTTTCCCACTGCAGCACACAGTCAGGTATTTTGGCTTGTCTTATTCACACTCCCAAAGAGGAGGAGGTTATTTTTCCTGTCACATCCATCTTTCACACATGTTCTTGGCACATGACTAAATCAATATTCTGCCTCCTGAACATCTTTCTTTTATGGACTTGCTGCATCAATTAGAACAAACAGCCCTTTTGATCGTTTCTGCTTTTCTTCCTGAAATTGTCCTGTGTCAATCTACAATGCACGAGACAAAGGTAGAATTCTACAGGCAATTACTCCGAGAGCTGAGAGAGGCACGAAAGCACACACTACACGTGGTTTTGTTAATTCTCTGCCTCCAGACACAGAACTTTACTTGTTGCCAAGTCACACCAGAAATATGCTCCAGTGCCAGTCCCCCAGGGGCTGAAGTCTTGGCACTGCTGATTCCAAAATTCCCTTTTCCCAGTTCGTGTTAGTAATCTAAAACACAAGTACACCAATATGGCTCACAGAAAGAGTCGGTGGCCACCACAGTTGACAGAACTATGCAATACTTTTCCAAAAATGCATTAAGCCATTATCATCTTCATTTCAGTGCTGGGAAAATGAGGCACAGGATGTACTTTGCTCCAGGGTACACAGCAATTCAAAGCAGAGAAGGGGAGGGAAGAGAGGATCTGGGAATTCCTAGCTCTATGAAGTCCCCCAACCATGAAGGCACACTTCTGAACCAACACAAGGATGGTTGTTTACTAAAAAAAAAACCCAAAAATCTTTGCTGAAATCAATCAGCCAGTTCTTCCAAGTGCTACACTAGGTCATAAACTCATACATTTTCTAAGTTATCTGACTGCAGTATCTCTTCAAGGTCTGTGAGCTGTGAGTGCAATGAGGCTTTGCATAAAGAATTACCTCTTCCATGGGGACAACCTGGCAATAGCCACCACCCGCAGCTCCACCTGCAGAGAGACAACAGTCAGACCCCACCAATCCAGGTGTCTCAGCCCAGAGTTCTACTGCATCTGTTTGCTTCATGGCTCCACGAGGGGAGCTACTGCTGAGCAGCTGAGTTTAAATCCCATCACAGCACCCTGAAGACACAACTGAAGAACTTACCCAAAGCTCTTTTTCTTTAAAATAAATGCACTTGTAACTAGAAATAATGTAAAACTACAGTGCAGCAGAATAGTATTTCTGAATGCCATCTTTGTCCATTTAGGCCAGCTAAAAGCAACAGAACAATCATACCTTTTATGCCAAAAGTTGGTCCCTGAGAAGGCTGCCGAACACAGGCAAAGACATTCTGGTGAAGGTGTGCTCCTAAGGCTTGGACAAGGCCAACAGTGGTGGTGCTCTTCCCCTCTCCCAGGGGAGTGGGAGTTATTCTGCAGCAACAAAGCAGAAGAGACACAATTACACCCTTGTAGTGGGTGAGAATCAAATACCAGGGATAAAACCACACAGTGATTGAAGTTAATAAGAATTCAAATTCTGAACTGGCTTATACTTCAGCTAATCTTCATCACTTCAAAACTGGAAAGAGATTGGCAAATTATCACATAAATGCTGATGACTTTCCTCTGAAACAATTTGCTAGTTCCTACTGAAGGCAGGCTACTAGACCAGGAGAAGTTTGGCTAGGAACCAGGCTACCCTTCATAACCCTGATCTGTAGACCAAAACAATCCATCTGCTGGACAGAAATGTCAAGCTACGTTCCCATTGTTTGCCACAAGTGATCAATCTACTTCCCAAACTATTCCATTTTCACAGTGATTTACTAAAACCCAGAGGACCCCTTACAGTCACCCTACCAAAAGACAATTCAACAACAAGCCATGCTAATAAAATTTCTTTTCATCTTGTAAGTGATGTCTCAGTTCAGGAAGCACCTACCCAGTAACAACGACGTATTTGCCATCTGGCTGGTTCTGCAGACGTTTCAGAACTGAGAGCTGAACCTTGGCTTTAGTTTGGCCATAGAGCTCCACCTCATCAGGAAAAAGGCCAACTTCTTTTGCAATTTGATCAATGGGCTTGGGCATGCAAGACTTTGAGATTTCAATGTCACTTCAAGAAAAAGAGCAAGATGAGTTTATAAGTCAAAGATTTCCCACAAATTCCCCGCTTCTGGATGGAATAAACTACAAACACCGAATCTATATTTTAGAAGTCAATCTTTAAACACCTCTAGTTAAATGGATCAATCCCACCAATATCAGGAACATTAGAACAGACACATCCTCAGAGTTGCCTTTTTAAAAATAAAAAAAGGCCAAACCCAAAACAAACAATCCCTCTCCTCAACCTCCCCATTTTCCCGAGTGCCTTTGTAGGCAATGTGTTACAATTCCATATGGTATTTTGCATATTTTCAGCTGCTCCTTGGTGACTTGACACCAGTAACTCCTATTTGAGGATAGGGTTTTGGCATGCCAGACTGAAAACTTTCCAAAATACAATTTTTCACTATTTCCTGAATCAACAACCATCTAGCCGGCCTGAAGTTTGTGGAAGTCCAAGAAGACTACACTTCAAGAGGTATCACAGGACCACTGCAGCTTAGCTCTGCTTCCTCAGGAAGACCTTAAGAGTGCCTTCATTTGAAAGCATTACCTTGGAACAGGCATCCTTAGGGTAAGCTGGTTGTACTGGATGGTCCATTTCCCAGGCTGGAACTTCTCCAGGAAACGCTGTGCACTCTCCACAGTGCTCTGAAATGAGCAAGTGAATGTATTAAAGCAACCACCACTGCATGAACTGCACTGGTTAACAAAGAGACCAGAAAGGTTTGCCCCTCCTATCTGTCTCAGTTTGGGATTATTAAAAATGCTTTTATGAAGCATTTTATTATTCACTTTTTATTAAGGCATTTGCTAATAATCCAAAATGAGATTCTGCTTGCTGTTTTCTTAAATGAAAAAAATCCCACCATATCTCTCTCTCTAGTGATCCTCCAGTGTGCTGGATTTTTTTTTTGTGTTCTGTGCCAGCAGGGTTTCTTAAGTAAAGCATGCAAACAGAGGGAGCTGGTTTATACTGTTACTCTCCTTTTCATCCAATCACCCTAAGGATAGTTTCAGAATTACAGGCAGACCATTATAGGACAGGCCCATTCTTACGGTTTTGAGTGACAGCACTCAAAAACCCCTAAACCCACCCCCCAAACTGACCAACCAGAAACCTCTGTTCTAACATTTCCTTTAAGTCCATCTTCTTCCTCAGTTGACTGAATCCAAATTCTCTGGACTAGAAGTTGGAAATTGTAAATAGTTTTTGCAAGAACAAGAAGGGAGCACCAGCTGCTTTGGCTGGTGCATGGTCAGCAGCAACACCCCCCAGGCAAACACAGAGGAGATGGCCACAGTCTGCTCAGTACCTGCATTAACATAGCCACAGTCATAGGCCCAACACCACCAGGAACTGGGGTGATGAAGGAAGCTTTTTCCTTTGCTGAATTGTATGCCACATCTCCCACAACTCTTTTTCCACTGGCCTTTGTGCTGTCTGGGGATTTAAGGAGAAAAGTAAGTTACACATCACATTTCACCACAGCAACAGAGGAGACAGCACTGACTGGAGCTGAAGTCTTTAATTCTGCTGGAGCAAACAAAATAGAAGCTGAGTACCCCGGAAGCTGCAAAGAAAGATAAAAAAGCTAAGACAACATCACAAGATGAAGCTGTTATCATCATACTTCACTGGCAGAGCGTCAACAGCTCATGCAACACATCCTCCCATTAAGCACCATTTATCCTCAGCCAGACAGATCTCCCTTTCCTGGGGATGCAAGTCTTTTCCCAGTGGCTCATGGCCCACAGGGCAGTTTGAACGAGATATAAACCAACAGTCAGGAAGAGGTGAGAGATGAAACATGGGAGACTTGTTCCAAACTCCCAGGTTTACATTTGCTCTGTTCCATTTTGGAGGGCATCTGGGCTTTACTATTGAATAAAATCACCTACTTTTACAGAAACTGAACTTTTCAATTATCACTGCTAGTTTAATGATGGACCAGTAAATACTGCAGTTCACAGAGATCAAAACAAACTTCTTAGGTGGCTTAAGGAAGCTTCAGTAGCATAATCTTTCTCTTGGGCAACATCTTTTGCTATATCCTGCTGCACTATATGACCTGACAATTCAGAAGCAGATACAGTCCTTTTTTCCAGTGGTGACCTTTAAACTCACCCATAAAGAGAGGAAGACACAAAATGAATTAATAAACTAGCACAGTCATCTAAGGAAGTCACTGATTACAGCACATAAAACCAGAAAATTTAAGTTGCTTCTGGAATGGCAGATTCTCACTTCAGAAGGACTCTAGGGAGCTGCTAACCAGTGTGAAAACCCAAAAATAGATTTTAATGTTGTTATATTGAAATATTATATTGCATACCGTAAGTGCATGTTTGAACAGAACACAATCAATAATTTTTATATACATCTGGTGAGGGGGAAGAGTGGAAGAGGAACGAAACTCCTCAACAGCTGATTATGTTAAAACCAAAGAGAGAACAAAAGCAGCTCCTGCCAACATTATTTTTTAGCTGCATTGTTACTGGCAATTAGCAGCTTGGATGCTTTGCTGTGTGTTTTAAGCAACACTACTTCTCCCTAAAGCTCCAAGCCTGAACAACATCACAGCTGGTAACCAGTGTTTCTGCAGTTGCTGTCAGTTTGCTGCCTGAACTGCAGACCAGTCTGGCCTTCCCCCCCAGAGACCAATTTAATTAAGGCTGCAAACGGTAAATAATGTAATTTTATTTTCTTCCAAGGATGCCAAGCAGGCTCATCAACCATCCTGGCCAGGAAGGCTCTCGGCCCAAGAGAGAAGGAAACAAGCTGGCACTCCAAACTGCCTCATCTGTTCCACAGACAGAGATGAGCACACGCCAAACAATCCCTCAGCCCCTGCTTCTGCATCTGCACCTCATGCCAGGCACTGCTGAGCACAGCCTAGGAGCTATTCAATTACCTGCAAAATATTCTTTTGAAAGAAAGCTCGCACACAATACTTGCCATCTCTCCCCTTAATTTCACCCTCTCAATATTCATCATCCCACTCTTAAAAAATATAAACTAGTTACAGGAGTAGCAGTGACACTATAACCATGTTGCAAAGAAGCTGCTCTCATACTCCACTCTGAGGGCTCCTTGTTAGCAAGGGCTGCAAAATCCCATAGCAGGGAACTTTGAGCAGAGTTGCTTCCTCCATCAGGACTCGGAGAGGGACATTCCAGGGACAACCATCTCTGGGAATATCCTCTACCTGCACTGCTTTCCCTTTTGTTGCAAAACAACTCCTGTAGCAAAGCAACATTCTTCTGCCTGGAATAAGGCATCCAGAGTATTTGCTGGACCAGCTCTCCAACTGCAGTGGGGAGAGAAAAATACAACCCAGTTTGGAAACTAAGAGGCATTTGTCTGCTCTAGTAGAGGTTTCAGGAGATTGTTTTTTCCTCTCTACCTGGAGGAAATTCTGTTCATTGCAGCACACAAAGCCAGATGTGGCTGAAGTGTCCCTTCCAGCCTCCAAACTGGTACCCTTGGAGCATTCAGGCCACCCTCCACTCAAAAGCACAACAGCTGCCTTTGTGTGGTGCTACATGGCTCCAACTCACCCTAACTCCAGCTTGAAAAGATTGTATGAGGTAATGTCCTGATATATCAAATCAATTAGGGATCTCCCTGGACAGGTACCCTGACTAACAAACCAAAGGCATATCCAGAGATTGCCATGTCCTCCAGCTGCAACTCACAGCTGCACCTGGGAGGCACCTAGCTGGGTGCACTTACAGCTGTGGCAAGATGGATTTGCTCTCACCCCATCACATTCAAAGCACCATCACAGCTAGCAGCAATATTCTATCTGTACAGTGACTGAGCTGGAGAAGCCAGCAAGCTGGCTGCTGTTCTTTCTGTAGCACTGCAATTCCCACAATTCTGGTACTCATTTCCCAAAAGATTCATCTGAAAACCTTTCTGCAACATATCACAGGGAGAAAAGGTCTGGAAAACTCAGCAGCTTTAGAAAACCACTGGAAAGAAAAAGAGAAAGGAGGCTGTAGAATCCATCATTTCAAAACATGACAGTTTCCATGATACTCTAAAGTCTCAGTTATCAAATCTCAATGCCATTAAGTGTATTCCATGTGACACTGACTGGGCTGGGTGCACAAGAAGCTCAGATGTCAGTGCACTGCTCAAGGCAGGCTAATTACAAAGGAACAGGATGTGTCCTCAGAGATGCAGTTCACATAAAGCCTGAAAAAAAGGTCATACCATCATATCTCAGAAATACAATGGGGGTTTTATTTGCAACATGTCAGCTGGGGAGACTCCAACCCATTCTGCTTCACGCACATCAGCAGTGACCCTGTGGGTTTTGGCAAACGGTCTAAGTTTGGGTAGCTTGGAACAAAAACATCAAGCAACAAATGGCAATAGCAGATGACTTTTAAATTTTAATTAGGTAGAGGACTAGTGTTTTTAAAAGCAGCCTAATGTCAACTTTGAGTAACAAGACCACTGAGCAGAAATTTCTTTACATTCTGTTAAATAACGGCAACAAAATGACTGATTAATTATGAAAACTACCTTTTAAAAGCCTTGTGGGTGTAGCACAGAAAGAGTGACTAATTTTCCATATCATTCAATATCTGTAATTTGGATTTAAAATGAGATGAAAACAGAAATTGCCAGACTGTCTGTACCATCTTTATAAGGAGCAGCTAAGTGAAACCCTACCCTAAAATCCATTATGTTAAAGCACTTTATTCTATGCCTGAGCCATTGTCACCAATACTCTTGCACAATCTGCTTTGTTTCAAGACAACAGCCATTCAAGCCTAAGAAGTTAATGCTGTGATTCAACAAATCCACAGCTACTTTGAGGGGCTGCTTGTCATTTCTGTACTTCAAAGGGAACAGCTTCATCAGATCCAGATCCAGCCACGAAGTAATGACAGCAAAGCCCTGCGCTCCAAAGTGACAACAGCGACAAGACTTCACTATACAGCTGGGGCAAATTAAATGGATATTCTGTTGCAATATTTCGTAGGCCTCCTCTTTCCTTTATTAATCATCAGCCTCGTTGAAGGCAGAACCAAATCTGCCACTGATCTGCTTTAGGAGAGTACTTCAGACCAGTGTTTTCCTTGCTTTAGCATTATCAGAAGTTGCCATCATCACTTCAGACAAACTTACAGGAGAAAGAAGTCCATGAGGACCAGAGACACCAAGGAAACAGTATTCATGAACTTAGCAGCTGCATTTATATACAAACAAACACATCTCCACTTGTTATACATTGTCCACGCACCTGGCACATGGTTAATTCCACAGTCTATTACGATTGCACCAGGCTTGATCCATTCACCTTTTACCATTTCAGCTCTACCAGCTGCGACCACCAGGATATCAGCTTTGCCAACCTATAAAAAAAATTAAAAACAACAAACAACTGTGTATCACATTGGCAGTGGGAAAATGCAGAGGTGCTTCTGCAGCAAGTTAGATCAGCTTCAGCTGCAGTGAAACTGAGCTCACCCATTGCCATTGGAGGCATGGAAGGGCACTGTCAGCAGTTAAAGGTAGCTGCCAGTTCCTTGGCAAGGACAAATTCCTGCAGCTAGAAATAATGGCTGGTTTTCACACTCCTACCCCAAACTATCGCTAGTCAACACTTCACAACCTCCTCTAAACTCCTCCATGATTCCCAAGTGGATCATACAGGCTACATTTAGATAAAATTAAAGCCTTCTGAATATTCTTCTCTTCCTTCCTTCAGATATCCCTGCACATTCAGTGCTAGAAATATACCCAGTACTCATCAGACAGCAAGAACTCATCTTCTCATCTTGTTCAACCAAGAACAACCCCTGCACAGAACCAAGCAGCACTTCACTTGTGACAGCACTGTCTTGTGCTTTTCACGTCCAGGACTGCACAACACACAACTCCAGGGAAAGCTGACTGTACTTCAGCACTAATATTCGCTCTGGGACTACTCAGTAAATTTGACAGATCCAGTCATGAAGCTGGCGTTAAAGACACTGTCTAAAGCTCGTCATCAATTCCTGCAGTGCTTCATTCACATTTGCTTAGGAAGCTGCTATCCCTTGGAATTTTTTTTCCTTTAATCTTCAGGGGAGATAAACTATTTTTAAGATTTCATTAAGTATTAGCACTTCAATTTTTAATCAACCTAATGATGGTCTTACTGAACAGCAACTTAACGGCGTGAAGCATTGCAGTGTTTCTGATCTACTTTGCGAGTTATATTCAAACACTCCTACTCCCTTTTCAGCTTTAATACTTGCCTACAGAGCCTGGCAGTGCTGATGGCTCTACGAAATCCAAGTAGGTGGCAGCACAGCAAAACACTATTTCTGTCACTCTCACTGCTGAAGAGGAAAATGGTACCAACTCTCTGTCATAGAAAATCGACTTAAAAAAATAAACCAACTGAGAAATCGTTTGGCCTAACATTTCTCAGCCATTAGAGTAGAAGACCACCTGGTCTTTTTGGTGAAAAAAAAAAAAAAACAACAAAAAAAACCCACCAACAACCACCACAACAAAAGCATATGCTGTTTTGCCAACCCCTACATGGAGATTAGGAAGGGATGATTAAATTCTCAGCATTTGCTCGAAGACAACAAAAATAATAATTTTATTGTTATAATTATACCCCTCTAATTAAGTGCCAAAAATAATCAAGATCCTATTCCAGCGGAAGTATTTACACAACCACACAATGAGCAGGACTGGGAAAGAAATTCAGATGAACCCCAGACCTAATGACTCACAGTAGCAACACACTGAGCAGCAACGTGCATGGAGCAGCAGTGGCCTGGAACGAGTAACTACAGCCTGCCCTCACCTCCTCAGCCAGGGTGGAGGTCTTGGAATGGCATGTGGTGACTGTGGCGTTATTCCAGAGCAGCAGGTCGTGCATGGGAGCACCCACGATCTTACTGCGACCGATCACCACGGCTCTCTTCCCTGCCACCTGGACACCTGCACCACAGAGAGAGCAAAAAGAGGTCACTGTGCAGCCTGGCACACACTAACTCAAACTGCTCTGGAGTCTTGGGCAGTTTAAGTATGGCCCTTGCTTCAGAATACTGTTTTTCTTTGTTGTGTGTGGTAGGGAATTGCAGTTGGGAGGAAGGGAGGAAAGATCATTTTAACCTAGTTCTTTTACTATCTAAGGCAGCAGAGATGAAATGTGGTATCTCAGCAGAAGTTGTGAAGCAGAGCCTTGCAATGTGTGTAATTTACACACTTATTGAAGACTACTGCACTCATGAATAATGTATGGAAACCCCCTTACCTGTCTGCCTGATAAGTTCCATGCATCCCTTTGGCGTACACGGAATAAAGCAGTCTCCAAGGTCCCCTCTAGAGAGTTTCCCAGCATTGATGCTACTTAAGCTGCATTTTGAAAGAATAAAGGCGAAGTAAGATACCCCAGCCTCACTGTTCAAGAGAAAACAAGGAAAAAAGGTTTCTTTCTGGAGTAGCTGTCATGCTTTCCAGGGGTGAAATCAGTTTACCCATCCACGTCCTTCTCAGGTGCAACAGCATTGGTTATTTTTTCTGTGTTGATGGGTTTATTGGAGTCAAGAGGCAGCTGCACTATGAAGCCATGAACAGCTGGGTCTGCATTCAAAGAGGCAATGCACTTGAGCACCTATAACAGCAAACACCAAAAAATTAATGGCTGGTGAACTGAAATATGAGTGATGCAAAGGAAAAAACATAATCCTATCTGGATTAAAAGATATGAACACCCAAAAGTATAAACCGCTTACATTTTTTATGTAAAAAACAAGTAGCTTCTAAAGTCTTTAAATTTTACATTGTAATGTTTTAGTTTTCTTTAAAGAAACACAAAAACACCTCAGCAGGTTCCAATTCTTTTTTCAGGAGTTAGTATCAATAGGCAAGTAGTCCTTTTTTATACAATGACAGGGCAAAGATATCTTGAGCTCAACACCAAAGTTAAGTATTCTTCCATTACTGGCTATATTACTTACATCAGCTTCTGTTGCTGTGTTTGGCAATTTTATGTGATTGGCACTGATCCCAATCTGTAAATGAGAATAAAAACAAATTATCTGATTTCTGAATTGACATCCAATTGATCTGGCTAATCTCTCTATCCAGCTAAATCACAGCTGCATTCTGTCACATTTCCCAAGTCTATCTCCTGTTCCTGAGGCTCCAAATCCAATGATTCAGAAATACCATCAAAGAAAGATTAGTGTTTTGCCTACTGAGTCTGTCCTTTAACTGTCCTATGCACCTTTTGACATGAACAACATCAGCTTTGCTTGACAGCACACGGCCTTAAAATGCCAGCAGAAATGCCAGGTATCACCTAGGGAAAAATGCACTTATCTGTGCTTCTGCTCTTTTCTGGCATGCAATGTTCCACCTGTGACAAGCACAAGGAAACTGCAGGTACAAGACATTCAGGGAAGATAAGGACAAGGCCACAGGTCAGGAAAGACATAGCACTTCAGAAAAATGTAACCTGTGATGATCACACAAGAAGTGGCACCAACCCACACTGCTGTGACCAGAGCACCCTACTTGGCTCTCAGGTTACACACCTACACTACATTCCTGTAACTGAGAACTCAGGCCAACACTGCTTCCTCCAATACTGGCAAAGCTTAGACAAAACTATTGACTTGCATCTGGCTTTTCATATTCAGATCTGACCAACTGTAGGAGGGTAAAAAGCAGCCCTAAAAGTCCAGGCATTACCTCAGCAGCAGCCTTCAGCTTCATGTTAATGTAGAGGTTTGAATCATCCCGATTTCCAACCTAAGGATGGAAAGACAGTTGAATTACAGCACAGAGTCCCAGACACAGGCTGAGATGGGCTCAACCCTCAGCTTCCTTGGATCTACATCAAGGATTCAGAGGCATTCCTGAATTACTGTAAAACACACCAATGGAGGATATAAGCAGCTGGAGCTAACAGGGAAGTTCTTTCGAGTCTGAGGCAGCTAAAGACAAGTTGTCTGACCTCCTGCACAAACACTATTTGCACCTGTTGAAAAACCTTAAAAACACAGTGGCCTCCAAAGCAGAAAATATTGCCTGCCATCTGATCTGAGAAAGTTAAATCCTTAGCTAATTAACATGATCAGCAGGTGCTGATAACATTCAATTATCTGATTAAGGCTTTCAGAAACATCGGCCCTCTTTGATAACCAGGAACCTTAATCTTATGTGTGTGCTTTGATGGAGACATTTCTTCCACTGCTGTTTTGAACCTTGAGAATGTTCCTGGTAAACAAGAAACAAAGCAAGAACAAAGTGATGCACAAAGAGAAAGCAGCAAGTAGAACAAATGCCTGCAGTTTTTGGAAGTATTGGGTGCTTACAGTACAACAGCATTTCAGGAGACCACCTGCATCATCCAGTATATTTCATTAAAGGTAATACTCCTTCTAACCTCAAGAAAATAGGGGTCAAATAAGGAAAAGCTGGGAGCCATCCCTAGTTCTCACATAGATTACAAGCTGCAGGGGTGACTGCATTACCTGATCATCCAGAACACATTGGTTCTCCCCCTAGGTACAGATAAAGGGGCTGCCTCCCCTGTAAAGTCTGCTGGGTTTAGGAAAAAGTTTGCTTCATACAGGGCAGATAAACAGGAGCTGTCAGCAAACATGTTTTGTGAATAAGGAATTACTGACTACAGGACGAAAAAATAAAGATTAACCGATTTATTCTTCGAGCTCAGAGGACACCAGATGCCTCCCAAAAATGGAGCACATAATGTATGGTGTGCTACAAATAAGAAACTATTCATTGTCCCAACTTCACTGAAAAACAGACAGCTGCAAATATCAGTATTAGAGATGAACTCCAAGCCCAGAATGTTTGGCAGCTTACAAAAGTGTCAGACAGCCAAAGAGCAAAGAGGTTGTAAAGGACTCAGAGAATCCAGGACTGAATACAGGCCCACCATAAACAATCCAATAATGCCACAAGACAGCAATTTTTGAAGACAGTTTTGAAGAGGTCAACAGCTCAGCAGCTTTCATCAAAGCACTACTAAATTTTTAGACCCTCCTTCCTTCCTTCTAAGCATCTGCAAACAAATTTTCTGTAGAGACAATCTACTTAAAGCTAATGGAAAGGAAACCAGAAAAAAAATGCAAAACACAAGCACAAATTTGTTCCTGGCATCAAACAGGGGCAAGGCCTTTGTGTGCTATGGTGGCATTAGCACTGGAATCCACAGACAGGCACCAAAGGCTCTGCAGGAGCCTCAATACTAAATAAGGACAAAAGTCACTTCTCTAAGCAGCCACTGACATTCCCTCAATCCTTTGTGGACACACAGATCCTTCCTGTAGCATGACTTGCTACTGCTAGTCACCTTCTGACCTAAGCAAAAAGACTTTCCATTTTTTATAGCTGCAAAGGAAAGAAATCTGCCAAACACAGGTCAAACCCCTGTATTTGACATGTACTTTTTATCTCTGTAAGCCTTTCTGTGTAGACTCTAACACTTGCTCACTTCTGAGAGATTTCCAACTCAGCAACAGGATGTTGTTCCATCCCTTGCACTCAAAGCCATCTTGGCCAAAGGTAGTTTTAGTTTTGTTTGAGTTCCCTCCCCTCCTCTGCCTCTCTTTTCTCTCTATGTTTTGACATAACAGCAGACCAAATCACTTAATGAACATCCCATTTGGAGGATTTCTGGTACAAACACATCTCTGAAAGCTGCAAAACTTCAGGGCTCACTCCAGTGCAGAGATTTGGAATGGAACCTACAAGCCCTGCTTGCTCTTAATAGGCAAACAACTTGATTTCACCATTTCACAAACACAACACTCCAACAGAGAGCAGGGTCTGAAAAAAGAAATAAAACCACTGAAACCCCCCCAAAAATTTTGGGTAAAACTTGGCAAAAGACATAACAGGATTGTGTTACCATCCCACAGAGAACATTGTTCCTAATAAAATGCTACCAATTACAAGGCAGCTTTGATGAATCTCATCAGCTGTGCCCTTACCACTGCAAAGCAACTGGTATTTTCTGTAGTTGCCATTAAAGAACACAATACCTGCAAAATGGCAAGTCCTGGTCTGAAGCCTGGAAATTTCTCAGTCATCTCAACAACTTGCTGCTTTAGTCTGTCTCTCACTTGTCTGAAGAAGGGAAAAAAATGAAAACAAATAAAAGGTAGAAGTTAATCACAGGGCTGAATTCTGATACAGTTGTTTTGATACAGTCAGGAGTTGTAAAGGTGACAGATGGGCAGAGTGGCAAACATGTACTTATGTCTCGAATATACAGCTCCCAGCAATCTCCAAAAAAGATTGATGTGCAAAAATCACTAAGACACTCTGGAACCAGGTTAATTCTAATTTTTTTTTTTTTTTTGAAGTCCACATTGTGCTTCTTCATGCTTTCACAGGATACAAGGGTAAAAAAAAAGGTTCAAAATTTGGCATGGAAACACCTGGGATTTCAAACTCCTTTCTCAAAAGGAAATCCTATTTCCACCTATGCTGTACTTAAATTACCTAAAACCCAGAGGCACCAGTTTTCATTGTCACACAGGCTGTCCTAGTGAAGGATTAGGAATCTACAATGGTAAAATTCTGGGAAATAATGAAACAAGCGGGAGGTATCCAAAGATAAAGCAGGGAGAAGAATGGGAGGTGCACAGAGGTGAGGAAAAGTCGCCAAACCCTGCTACACAGCTAGGGTAACTCTTCAGGAAAGGCAAGTTTGAGGATACAATTGTAAAAAACACAACTTTGCAACAGAGCACTGATTAGTTGTTCTAGTTCAGATGTGAACTCACACGCAGTTTACCATGCAATGTTTCAAAGAGTACCCAGCACATAAATTAGCCACAGGCAGCTCAAAAGCCACTGTTACCACTTCTTCCCCAGCCTTGCACGTCTCTTTAATTTCTCAAACACTCTCTGGCCCCACATGCATAATCCTTCATCAGGGAAGGTGCCAGGCCCAACTGCTCCATCTCCTCACCAGAGGCAGTCAGGATTCTGAAAGAACTGACCAGTTCTGTCCATCTCACAGGCTCACGGCACTGGAAGGAGGCTGTGGCACTGCACTGCAGATGTAAGAGACACTCAGAAGCAAAAGCCAGGTAAGAAAAACCTCAGAGGACATGAGAGGCCTCACAGGTCTGTCCTCCATGTGATCTCCATCCTGTGTCTCATCCCCATTCTCAGAGATGAGAAGGTACCACCACACTCAGCAAATCTACCCTGCACTAAACTCCCTTTTGTTTAAAACACAGGTCTCCTTATGCTCATCTACCCTCAGATCAGTATCACCAGATCTGCTACTTCCCAAGTGAGACCAGACTTCCCAGACTGGAGCAGCTGCTGTTGGTGCCAATTCATTAAAAAATGTGAGCAGCAAGGGCACAGGCACAGGGTATGTAGTGGATGCCAGCTGTGATTCCTGCATAGAGGAAAACTGCAGGAACACAGCCAGTGAAGCAAGTCTACCCTGCAACTAAGAACTCCAAATTAGAACCACCAGAGGCAGGAAGACAGGGAAACACGAGGAGCACACAGCTCTCTCCACCCAGCAGCACTGATCTCAGGGGACAGCTGCAGCTGGCCCAGCTAGGAGCAGCCCTAAGGCTGTTTTAAATCTCATCTCAGAGGAAGTCACAGCCTCCAGCTACATCCCAAATCATGCACCTCTCCTGCTGCATTCTGAATGACACAGTCAGAGCTCTGCTGCACCTGAGAAGTGGGTTCAGAGTATTTATAGGTGTCTGCATCTGGCCAAGCGGTTCAAACTCTCTTAACAAGCTTCAGTGGAAAAAACAACAGTTTTTTCAGCCTTACTCAAGAAACAGTGATTCTGAGCCTTCCTTTGGCTGTCACCTCTGTAGAAGATGACATCAAGACCAGCTGATGAGTTCAGAAAACAGTCTCATAGCAAACCTTATCCCAGGAATTCTTTGTGCTTAAGTGACAAAAATTCATCTGCTGGGTAGCAAAATCCCCAGCTGCCTCTCCCTCCACTCCAGCTGTCAGCCCCTAGGGAGGCACCTGAGCTGGCCTCTAATAACAGCACAACAATCTACAGGAGCATCAGAAACCTGCTGCATACAGCCTGTGAGTGGGGGCTGTGGGCAACTCTCCCAAAGGGAACTATTTCTGAGGTCTCTGGTGTTCCAGTAAGGAAAGGGCAGCACTGGTTTGTGGAAACAAAAAAAAATGCAAATAAATGTGAAATATTAGAAAGGACTCCAGATTTAGGAATTACTTTTATTCCAGTCTTCTCAGCTGAGGAGAAATGAGCTCACCCAACTTCCTCTGTTCTCTGTGAAGCAGGGCTGTGGTGTGCTTTTACCCCCAGCAGCCACAGCTATTCACACACTACATTGCTGTCATTTTATGTAGTTAGGCTCTAGGTCACTTCCCCTTAACTCCAGAAGAAAGGTAACACACACAAACATACAAACGTGGTACTGTCAGTGTGATTTTCTTCAGGAGCATTGAATCAAGAAATCACTTGTTAGACAGCCACCTAGCGTTGGGTACCACTGCTCTCCAGTGGTCACAAAAACCACAGGGGCAAAGGTTTGAGAGAAAATTCAAGAAAAAAAAGAAGAAATCATTGTTTTAACTCCATAGTCTCACATGGGCATAAAAATAATCTTTGCAAACCAGCAGCTATTTAGTTATACAGTCTGCAAAATTCTATTGTGGACCTTAGGCCTTCCCAAAGATAAAAGTTCATATTGATAAATCAACACCACTTTTTATTAGCTGTATGAAAATTCTTTTAAGTCTTCAAACAAAAAATTTGCAATTCTATGTAGCTGCTTCCCCAAAAGCCTTCTCTCTGACTCCAAGCCCCCTCCTGTGTCCACGTGCCCTTCTGCAAACAAACTCATGCAGCAAACAAAAGTCCAGGGTCCACAGGGGTTAAGGACAGCACATGGTTCTAAGCATACAATGCAACAGTCAGCTCCAAAGATTAAAGAACTTGTTAGCATTTCTTTCTGTAGACTCCACCAGTGAGCTGAATTTAAATTTATTAAGTCAACTTCCCAGAAATTCAAACAAAAGACAAACCACACTCCTTTAGCTCTGCTGGAAATGGAGAGACCATGGCTCCCATGTTAGCAGAACCCCACACCCTCCTGTGGGATTATGGACACAGTGCTTAGCTGGGGAGGACACACAGCACCAGACTGAAGATGACACCAGCCTGTTTCTGTCCCTTCTGTGAGTAACAGGGTGCAGAGTCTATGCAAATAGTGCCAAACACAGGACCTGGCAAACACCTCTTCAGGCACAGTGATGCTCCAGAAGATGCCTGTCCCCAGAGGGGAGGGTTTGGCTTTACTGCCTGGATCACAGATTCCCCAAGGGTTTCATAAACATGCAGCAGAAAAGCTCCTGCTGCAGCCCTGCAGAAACAGCTGCATGAGGCTGATGGTCCTGCACCATCCTGGTCAGAGCTGTTCTCCCTGCACCCATTCCTCCTTACAGCCTGCAGAACTGCCACTGCTCACCTCCTGCTGCTCCCATGACCAACACTACAATGTGGAAAAACAAGCTTTCCCTCTCCAATCCACCATGGCACCACGTCCTAGCCCAGGCCAACTGAATTATCTTAAAATGCTGGGAGAGGGCTGCGAAGGAGAAAGTCACAGAACATCCCACTTGCACCCAAAGGAGGCACAGAGCAGTCTCTCTTGAGGGAATTCACAGGTTGGCTCAATGAGAGGCGCTGGGATAGGAAATACCTTGGGAAAGACCATCTGAACACTGCTGGCAATTCAACAGATGGCTCCAGTTGCAGGAAGACATCATTTAGAGCTGGTATGAGTTCACATCTCCCATCCTCTTGTCTCGTGCTCCACCACTGCATGCTCCTGGCTCACTGTCATTACCTCTTAGGAAAAATGCCTGCTACTTTCTACCACTTCCACACTCACAAAGTTTTTTAACCACTTTTTTGGTTCTGTCAGCACAAATACACGCACGAACTCTCTTTAAACTGAATAAATACACAAACACATTTCTGCTGTTTTAGATGCTCTTTCATCACGTCCAGAATTTCAGTCAAAGGTGGGTCTGAGAGACAGGCAGCAATTGAGGCACTTTGAAATTGTGGATGACTGACAACAGAACAACAGAGTTTAACACAAAGCTGAGTCTTTAAAACTCAGAAGAGTTTGTTCCAAACATGAGTTATGACACCATGTTCCCATGCTGCAACATCTGTGACACTACCCAGGCCTTTTTCCCAAAATGGATACTGCATATAATACCCTACTGTCAGGTGATTTAATCAGAGGAAAACACAAGAGCAATAGGTAAGGACTGAATCCACCTTTGTGTGGGTGCAAGCATTCCAGACAATATTCTAGGCTCTATGTATAAAGGTTTGCCTTCTGAAGGAACGATACTGAGATTTTACTCATTCCACAAAGGGGACACGGCAGTACCACAGGTTCTTTGCCTTCCCTGTAAGCTGGTGCTGATATGCACAGATCACAGATCTGTGATCCTGCTGCCCACCAGACAATGTTTTCTCCTCTCTTATCGACTCTTTAGAGCAAGGTCCCATTTTTTAAGCTTATCTGCACAGCACTAAACACAAGGGGTTCTTGCTCATATTTGTGACCATCCAATAGCATTGGCAGTTCATTTCAACTCAGCCCATCCACAGAGTGGGACCCTTCAGTGCAAGCCTGAAAAATTGGGGGTAGGATCTGGTAAAAGAGAGATCACAGATTAGGGACTTTTTTCCACTTCTGGCTAGATTTACCTGGAGTTACAATAGAACTGCAAAAACAAACCATTTAAGGCCCAGACTGAAAAGGCTGAGGAGTTCTTTACTACATTGTCATCTCCAGTTATAAGTTCAGCCCGATCACCACTTTATTGAGCACTCTAAACCCAAAGCACTACCTGGCACATCCCTAGGGGCTGTGAGGGGGACTAAGTCTTCCCTGCCATCACAACTCATCAGCCACTCTTCCAGAGCAGAAATGTTGGTCCACTCTTGGCTCTACCAACCAATTCAGGCCAAGCCACAGGTTTCCAAACCTGGGCTCTTTCAGATAATGAAACCTGCACACACAGCTCAGTGGACATGAACTGTAAAGAGCCACTACCATGTTTTGCTCTGATTTTTTCTTTGGACACAGAAACACAGATTGTTTTTTCTTCAGGGAGTACCAGCAATAGAAGGTGGAGAATACTGTATTTTTATTACCTTCAAACCACCATATACTGCATACTTAAAGCACTGCTTCTCTTCCTCCCATCAGTCATTTGTTTACTGTGCTGTTACACAATAACTCACTTTTGTAACTCATTTGCTAATGAGGCAAATTTAACTTGTAGTAAAATCTAAGGCAGAATTACTGAACAGCCACTCAGAAGTAGAGGACAGCCACACTGAGGTAACCAGCCAACTCAGACTGATGCAAAATCCATGCAATATTTAAGATATTTCACAGACTGTGCAGGCTTCTTGTTTGTACTGACAGAAGCAGACTTAGATGCATTCTGATGTTGATACATTAACATCAACACCAAAATCCTACAGAGAAAATAATGTCTGCTATGTTCTCCTTCCCATGCCCAGGCTAATCACATTTTCCATCCTCACAGGTAATACTCAAAGCCACTCAAAATGTCAATTTTCCTCTGTACCTCTTCTGAGCCTTCCAAAGGTGTGAATTAGCTTTATCACCTCATCAAGTTTTCCTTATTTATAGAGGCAAGGAAACTCTCTCAAAGTACTTATTCTCTTTACATGTTTCACAAGAATGCCAGTATCTATCTGATTTTTGTCAAATACCTGATGTGATTATGAATTAGGTATTTTTTCATTTATTTTGAAGAAGGGATGCTTGATGGCTGGAGGAGAAAGTTCCCAATACTTATGAGCTTTGATTTAAAACACACACAGAAACTCAGTATTACATAGCTGGAACATTACTTGTTTGATTCGACTCATTTGTCAATATTTGACTGACAAATAAACATTTTTCTGATTAAAGGGTAAAGTATCAAAATCCACCCCCTACAAGATAGTAACTGAAAAGGTTTTGCAGTCGATGTAAAGTCAGTCACATTCCCTTTCTACAACAGGCAATTCAGTTGAAAATTCCTAGAAAAACCACATGCCTATCACTTCTGCTGCTGCCAGAATCTTGACCTGGAGGTGAACTGTGCACAGTGAGAATCCTTTGGACCAGCACTTCTCTATGGGTCTGGAAGAAAGGCACAGCTGTCTCCAGGGTGGACAGCCCAATTCCTCATGGCTCCTTCAAGTACTCCAGTAGAAAAAGGCAGAACTATCTAAGGCCATGGGGAGCAGGTGATGCTTTTGCTATACTGAACATAAATACAGCACAAATAAAAGAACTGAAGGACAGCTGAACAACAGCAATTATTTTTCCATTTTATGGTGTCTTCAGGTCAAGGTTTGATGACTCTGGAAGATAGGCTTCAGCCAAACACCTTAAGAGATGTGCTGGAAGTTAAACCTTTCTCCTGTATGTGCCTATTAAAAGCTCACGCCTCTTCCCAGGTATTTGGACATCATGGATGTCCTCTGAGAACTGCTAGTTTATAGCTGCTACTACAGTACAGAAAGCAAACAGAAATAAAAATTTTCACCCCTGTATCTTTGAAATTAAGTAAGCAATGCAATACACCATGCCAAGGAAGTTAAAAGTTTTAATGTGAATTACCGTTGTACCCAAACTAGCATCTTTCCAGGACCTATTGCACTTCAGGGTGACTTTCTATGACACGAAGGAAACCTGCAACAGGTGAATCATGAAGTCCCACCAGCAGCAAGCACAGGCATTGCAGAGTGTGCTGGCCCCAACACTGCCAAAAGGATCAGGTGGAATGAAGCATGTAAAACTGAGAGACTGCAATACAAAGGTGGGACTGGCTCCAAAATTACCAGGTAAAAACCAGCCTTTTCTCATGGGTATTCAGATTCAAGGAGCATTAGGCCTGCTTTTCAGAACTACTCCACTGTTGGTTAGATGTAGCTGTGTCCTACACAGCAATATCTACGAGGAGGATTAACTGCTTTGCTGAGATTATACGTTTTTAAATGTAACCTTTCTGTCTGAATTCCGTGATTATATCGACAGGAGATACACTCTGAACCTACCTAACTAAACTCTGTTTCCATAGAATATAACAGAATCATTACACTGCATTTTCCCCAGGATTATTTATTTGGCTTTCTTACCAAATGTGTATGTTGAGTGGCAGCAGGAAAAACAAGCAAACTAAACGACACAACAGAGGCTCACCTATACCCAGGGCTTGGCAGCTAAGTAAATACTGAAAAGTACGAGAACACTTTTTCCTTCAAGGCTTCCCAAAGCTTTTAAATAGGTTTGGCAGGACACCTTTGAACATTCAGCTATGTGTTATCCAACACGTGGATTAACTTGTTTTGCTTTAAAGTGGAACAGTCACCGCTTGTAGAATATGAAAACAGAGCCCATACCTAAAGCACGTGTTCCCAGCTCCTGCTCATAAAGCATCCCAAGAGCCCAGCTCACACACACAGAGGCTGGAGGTCAGCCCGAGCCTCACACCTGCCGGGGCTCTGCCGGGAGCACTGACAGCACCTTGCTTTCTCCTGAAGACCTTTGATAGTGTACTTCGACTAATGACTCCCAGTTTACAGCCAGGAGGAAGCGAGCTTTGGCTGCAGCATAGTGGAAAAGCTTTAGGGTGTCTCCAAACCTGCTTCCTCCACAGAACCAGAGTAAAAGCCCCCACAGCCCCATCCCGCTGCCAGCACACCCGGGGGCCGCCGGGGCATCCCTCAGCTCCGCGGCCACACCGGTGCCTTCCCGAAGGGCAAAAGCCCCGCGGCTCCCAGACCTTCCGGCCCGAGGAAACCCGGCCGGGCGCTGCGGGCAGGGCGGGCGGCCCCGCTACGTACCCGGAGACAATCTTGCCGCTGAGGATCTCGGCGGGGGCCATGGCGAGGGCCGGAGGGCGGGCGGGCGAGCAGCGGGCCTGCAGAGGTGAGCGCGGCGGGGCTCCCGGGCGGTCTGCGGGACGCGCTGCCCCCGCGGCCGCTCCACTCCCGCCCCACGTGGCCCCGAACTTTCGGCGGCCCCGCCGCGCAAGCGCTGCCCCCGCCCCGCCCCGCCGCTCCCTCAGCGCGGGCGGCGCGGCCGCTCCGCTCCCTCCCGGGCCGGGAGCGAGGCCGAGCGGGGCTGAGGCCGCGGCGAAATGGCCGCCAAAGCGGCCTCCGGAACGCTTCCGAGGCAGCGCTCCCGGGCGGGCCCGGCCCCTGCTCCACGGAGAGAGAGGGGAGTCCCGGAGGGAGCTGAGGGTGAGGGGTGCTGATGCCGGGCTGTGCACAGCGAATGCGTTGGAAAACCCCATATCGGTGAAAGAATAATCTGTGTTTCTTGTCCTGCGGTTCTCGGAAGAGGTTATGCCAAGAGTCGAAGTTAAGAGTATAATCATAGATTCACTGAATGGTTTGGGGTTGGAAGGGACTTAAAAAGATCATCAGGTTTCACCCCCCAGCCATGGGCAGGGACACCTTCCACCAGACTGGGTCTATGTCCAGCCTGGCCTTGAGCAGTCCCAGAGATGAGGCAGCCACAGCTGCCCTAGGCAACCTTTGCCACGGCCTCACCGCCCTCACAGTAAATAATTTCTTCCCAATATCTAAATCTACTCACTTTTCAGTTTGAAGCCACCCCCCCTTGCCCAATAGTTCCATGCCCTTGTAAAGCATCCATCATTCTTATTTGCATAAAAATAAGTAATTTTATTTTTCAGGATTTCAACACATTTGTCCAACATAAAGCTGCCAAACCAGTGGCTGACCAGAAAGAGGGCAATGAAAAGGAAGGTGGGATTGTGACCTAAATTCCTAAGAATTCTCGAGAGTGAGAAACAAGTTCCTAACAGTGGCTTCCAAGGGATGTATTTGCACTAAGTAATCCCATTAGAATTGGTGAAGGTGGTAGTTTCTCATCAGATCCATGCAGTTGTCCACATGTACTGTTATTTGCATAACCAATGCTTTTCCTTGCTCTGCAGACCAGTGCATGTGTTTTAGGACCTTTCTTAGGGTGTTGGTTGTTAGTGGTTTTCTCACACATCTGGCAAATGAGTGATTAGCATCCAGCCAGAGCTGGGGATGGAAAGAGCAGTTAAATATCATTGGGACAGACTTGCCCAGGCAAGATAATGCTGTGACCCAGAAAAATGTTAAGGAACTCATCAGTGTTCCCTGCTAATGTCTAGCACATGGTTAGAGAACAGAGCCATGACTCAAGGAACTGGAGATAAAGAGTTCTGGGGCAGAGAACTGGCGGATGGGGATTGATGCTGGGCTGACCCCACAGTGTTGGATTGCTGCTGGGGAATAGTAGCACATTCCTGTGCCCCAGTAAATCAGTGCTCTTATGGTTTTGGGACCTGGCAACATCTGCCACACGGCAGTACAGCAAAGAAAAGGAATAATCTCACTGCAAATCAGCAAGCTGTGGAGAACCAGGACTGAATGCTAGAACAGCAGTGTTCCTGCATGAGAATTTGAGGCTTGTGTGAAGTTGCTTGCACATCGATTTTTGCTTTACATAGAACGCATAGTTTGGGAAAATATAGTATCTGTTCCAAAGAGTTTACTGAGGAAACTTTCAGTTCTGCTGCTCCATAATGTAATCAGCTCACAAAGGGATTTGGGGAGCTCTCAGATTCTGAGAAGAGAGCAATGCAGGTCTTGCAGCTTCCACGGAGGGCACAGAGCTGTGAGGATAGAAATATACATGCTCTTCAGTTTCAGAAGGTCAGAGGCTTTAAGGTTGCTTCTTTGGCATTCTAAGAGGGGAATATAAACTATACATAGTTCTAAACTCATCTGAGGATAAGTTATTTTTGTGTTTTCTTTCATACACTAAACAGTGACATATTTTTTGCCTTTTTCTGCCTTTTTTTTTCTGTTGAAGGTAGAGATTGCTACCTTGAATGATTAAATTACCTTAAGTTAACAACATGTTGTAATTGTAAGATAAAAGGTCAGAAATTTCTCTTTAGTAGTGACTTGGAAAAGGAAAACATTGTAGTTTAAGGCTTTTATATGTTAAATAAGCAAAACCATAGAAATAAGTACAAAAAGGTAGAAGAAACTTCTTTTCCTCTTTCATTATGTATTCCCTGTATTTCCTGGAATGCAGCAACAGACACTTGCAGTATTATACAGTCAAAACTAAGATTATGCAATTGGTCAAGAGGAGGGATTTTTCTAGGCTGCTTAAAATTCTGTGCCTTAGTTGTTTCTCCTGTTGCCTTTATCTGAGGCCTGAATGAACTCTTGGAGGAGGGAATGACCCAGTGTTAAGAAAAAAAGAAAAAAACTACAAAAGATTAATTCCTTCAGCTAAGGACTGGACAAGCTCACAAAAACAAGCCTTTGCCAAAAATAGATCTAACACTCAGGATTACAGAGTAAAAATATCAGGCAGAGAAAGAAAAGAAAAGAAAGCTCTTTTGTTTAAAATATTCAGGTGACCTTACTTGCAGAGTGAGCAGAAGACACTGTTGCCATCAGGAGCTGGAGATTCCTACCCAGAGCTGCTAACTTGCATGATTTACATGTGTGTATGAGCAATAAACTTCCCTTCTTACTTTTCTTAATGCCCTAGCTTTTGAATAATACATATGTCATGATGACAGATAAAACTTTGAATATTATCCAAATTTATTGCAGGAAAGGAACTAAGAATACTTCCAAACAATTTCTTCTATTACTTCTTTCATTTTGATCCAGATTCTAATTTTCGGGAAGGGACAGAACTCATGAATTTTAAATATACTTATGCCAGAAAATCAGACTAACCTTCTTTTGTCAGAGCAGGAAGGCCTTTTGTATTTCTAACTTGTCTGATGTGGCAGTCAAGCTGGGATTTTTCCTCTGAAGTTGTGCACATCATGTCTCTAAGTAAGAACATGTTCTTTAACATTTATTCTTAGTTTTCATCCTGAGCTCAAAATGCTGGAAATGGAGAGGGAAAGCAACAGAAAAGGGATTATGTGATGAGAAATGGCTGAACAGATTTCCTGGCCGGCTCAGAGCCATATCCAGCCCTGAAATTCAGTAAAAAAAGTTAAATTTCCTATTCACATATGAGAACTCTCAGAGAAACACAGTGCAAAGGAGACAAACATTGTGAAAATGTTTACAAAGTTGACAGCAAAAATCAATGTTTTATGCATTCAGTATCAAAACAGGCTTACTACTTAGTGGTTGTTAGGATGAAGAAAGATAAAAACAATTACTTTGAGATAGGCTGAAGCCTCAGTGTAAGAGTTCTCTGTGCTCTGAGTGTTGCTCCAGCATTGTGGTTCTCCCTCCCTCACCTCCCTGCCAGAATCCCTGGGTTTGATTTGGCAGCCCCCACAGTGTGACTGTTTACCTTTGCATCCACCCCCTCTTACCCAACATGTCAAAAGTTATGAAGCTTGCTCTTTAAAAAAACTCTGAAGGCTGCAAAATGCATGCCAGAAAGAATTTCAGCGTTACTGGTGAGCTGATGACACAGGGCCCCAGAACTGTGATTTGTCATAAGAAACTGATCCATAACCATCAAAGTGAAGAACTTTAAGCTTTGCTTTACCCATTAGGTGGGATGGCTAGGATAGGACATTGTCTCTAATAAAGGGGAGGAACAGACAAATTAGATTAGGTTTATAAACCTTGATCAGAAAAAGGATTTTGAGAAAACCTGTTTTCAGAAGCACACCAGAAAATCGGTATTAGACTTTGATACTTCAAATGTTTATGGGGAATTTTTTGTGCTTAAAGCTGCCCCACTGAACAATGAATGACATTACCCAAGAATGTACCTTTATCTGTCATAAGGGACACAACTTTGTCACGGGGTAACAGTGACACATTTAAACACATGCTATCGGTCCACTCTCCCTTTGATCAGAAGATGCTGAACTTTGACTGAAGGCTTGAGATTGATCTCAGTGCACGCTCTTTGGAACAGCCCTTATAGCTCAGATGTGTTAATGAAATAGTGGATGGCTTGAGCTATGATTCGTTCCATCATAAAGGGTTTCCCAAGTGTAGTTGTCTCCTAGTCTGTTCAGCCATATCAGGTGTTCCATCACTGAAATAAGGTGGTGACACAGCCAGCTGTTGGACAGTCACTACAGAAGTTGCTCTCCTGGGTTAGGATGGTGTTTCCTCTCTGGCTTCTTCATGGTTCCTGATCTGATGGCTGAACCAGCAGAACTGATACTTGGAGTACTCTTTGTCCATTTCAGTGCAAAGGCAGACAAATTAACCAAATCATTTCCAAGCACAGATTTAACTCCAACAAACTGGTTTTTTTGTTAAACCCATGAAGGGTGCTTTTATTGTAGGTATTTCTGGCAGTGGGGTAAAGCTGGTTGTGCCCCACAGAGTTGTAACAAACAGACCTCTCAAATGCTTTCCTGACCCCTGTCCCCAGCTTGCTGACCACTTGCCTACTGTGCAGGGAGTTTGTATTGACCATGGTTTATCTGTCACTCCAAAGACAGCAATAACAGTTCGGTTTATCTCTGGATTTCCACTTGTGTTACTATGCCAATGACACAAATTTGTACGTAGTTGAGTGAGTTTTCCATTGGCTGTTTTTCATGTTCTTCCAGCTAGCTTCCTTTAGCTACATCATCTCACCTTCACACAGAAATCCAACAGTTCCCATTGACCTCGTAGGGATCCTGTGTAAGGCCTTGGTAACAGTTTGAAGAATTTTGTGTCACTCTTGATTCCTCTGAGAACAGTGCCAGAGTGCTTGATAAATGTGAACCCTAGGTTGTCTCAACTCTCTGATGTTAAGAGAGAATTCAGATCAGAGACCATTTTCTAAGTAGTTCCCTCTCTCACACAATAACCATTCCTAATACTTCTGCAGCATATTGGGACACTCTGTGCAGTAAACAAAAGCCTAATTCACTGTCCCAACCTGCCTGTGAGTTCTGTATTACCACATTTTTCAGATAAGATAGCTGATAAAGAAGGGAATATTGATTGCCTAAAGCAGAATACAAATGGAAGCAATGGAGCTGTGATTAACCACCTTGACATTTCCACCTCCTCCTAATTCTCTTTGCCTAAAAATTTTTAGTTAACAGTGTATGGCTACAGACACTGCTATGTATCTCCCTTCTTTTGCCTAAGAGCTGAGTGATTTGTCTGGTGGTCACACCAAGAACTGCTCCATTAATAAATGAGGCAGAGCCTGGTGAGGCATGTTGTTCAGAGAGACATTGCTAATGTTTGCCCTGAAGCTGTGCAGCTTCCCTCATGCTCAGCTGCATCAGGGAAGAAAAGCAGTGATTCCAGTGATTTAATCTCACAAGTCTGCAGAGCTCTAGTGCCTGTCCTGCACATCTCTGGGAAAAAGATTTCTCAAAAGAACAGCAAGACTTGCTCATGTCTGCTATGGTGAGCTCTCTCTGAGCCTTCTGATTCATAAACCAGCTGGAGATCTCACTAGAAAGTCTGTGCCATGAAATGGTCCATCCTTTGCTCCTGTCTCCAAGACCTTTAAATAATCCAGCAAGGCAGTGGTTGCAAGGCAATTTTTGTCCTATGTCAGCCATAGCTGGCAAGAAGCACAATAAGCACCTTTCTGGTTCTCTCTGTTTTGAAGATTTGGATTTTGACATCTGTAGCCTGAGCACCCTGGTGTAGATGCTTTTATATGTAGTAATTCTGCTCTGGAGCTCCAGTGTTTTGCAGATAAAAATGTGATGAGCCTGTGCTCCAAAGTGTTCCTGAGACAGAGACAGTGGCTGGTGCTGCCTGGGCCACAGGAAGATTCAGAGCCTGTAGACTTCAGTGGAACAGAAATATGGTGAGCTCAGCAGGGAGGAGTCTGCTTGGCCTGTGTTCCTCTTCATGGCCTAGAAGCCAGGAGTAGAAAATGAATAATCCTTCCAAGAGGAGCAGTGCCAAGCTGGGATGTTGCTGGTGTCCCTTTTGCTCACCAGAGCAGTGTAGGACTGGCAGGCAGATTCTGGAGGAGTCCCCACACAAATCATACAGGATCAGCAAAGACAATATTGTAGCAGTGAGTCAACAAGACAAACAGATTGTGCCCTGAGCCCTCTCCTGCAGTTTAACATTGACACCAGAGCAGGACATTTGTGGTAGGGTGTCAGAATAGGAATAGACAAGCAGTATGGTCTGAGTTGCTGCCACAGTTTAGAGCAGTTTAATTTGAAACGTGCTTACTAGCTGGTGTTTCTGGATGGCAGGGGGCGAAGCATGCTGAGACTTAGGACTGTGGAGAAAATGTTTTATTTCTTTTCCTCAGCCTTGGAAAAAAAAACTAAGCAGAGAACTGCCCACAGCCTGCATCCACAGTGATGATGAGTATCCAAATATGGGTTTGAGTTCAAAGGATCAGGCCTTGAGGACAGAGTGGAAGAGAGACACCCTTACTTTTACAGCCATCTGTTACCCATAGCCCACTGTGAGGTGGTTTGTGTCCCCATGTCACCTTCCCAGGTGTGGCTGCAATACTGTTCCATCTCCTGCCTTCCATGGAGGTCCACAGCTCTGTGAGAAGAAGGAGAGCATCCCAGAATTTGTTAGATGCAACATGAGTCATTGTGTTTTTGTTGTTTGTGCAGGAGTACTTTTCTGGTTTGGGAAAACACTGTGTAATGTGTTTTTGTCCAAAATCTCAAACAGTTCTGGCTTAGCTGGATCCAAATGCTGTTGAAATCAGTGAGGGTAATTCTGCCCCTGTTGGTTCAGGAAATTTATGTGTCATCAGGTCTCCACCCCCTTATCATAGGATGTCTCTTGAGGTGTGATGTTATTGTTCATCATCACTGATGTTAACAATATTAATGGGATTTTAGGAGTGAAAAGTATGAAAACTAATAATTGGTTATTCTGTTAAAAGAAACAGATCTCCTCATCCAGGCTGAGGCCTTGGATTTTGTTGAAAAGGAGTCTATCAGTGGCATTATTAAGATAAATATTTCAATTGACTTTATATAGATAACTTTTTATTTGCACCACTAACAGAATTAAGACCTTTGAACTCAGCATATTCAGCTGTGCTACTGCTGTACATCAGGACTGGATTACTGGGAGTTGGGGGAAGCCTTTCCATTCCTATGGCATTGACACCTCTCACAGCTGCAGATTAAGAACCATAAATTCAAGCTGAAAGTGACTCTATGCTGGAATTGAATTGACCAATCTATCAATAACCTAAAGTGCTTATCACACAGGAAAGGATTCATTTGGGGTGCTTTCTCTTGCTGCATAGGGAGAAGCTTTAGCTCAGGGGTTTGTGTGGTTGCAGGCAAGAGTCTGGGCATGAGGAGCTGTGTGTGCATCATCACTGCCCTCAGCTTGTGTCTCAGCAGCTACTTCCCCACCTCACTGCACCCAGTGGGAAGCATTCCACAATTACCTTTTAAATGTGATAAATGATGCTGGTAGCTCTCAGTGTGAGGTTTATTATCTCTTATTTAAGTGTGATTATTACGAGAGGAAGAACATCCACGTTAGAGCTAAAATTGCTTACAAACACCAGCATACACTCACACTTCCCTTTACTCTGTGATTTACCATTTTCAATTGCCCCAGTGCTACTCAATGAGCTGGAAAAACAGTCAGGATATGGTGCTTGGCTTTTATCCTGGCTGTTTCCCACCATTACCTTCTTACAGATAATGCAGGCTTAGACTTGGAAGATTTGTATCATGTTATAACAGAGGGTTTCTGTGAAGGAGAACAGGCCAATTTGTCCATTTGCCATTGGCCAAATGACATCTCTTGAAAGCCCTGGGAGGTAGGGAATGAAGGAGTCTGGTGGGCTGCTGGTGTCCTGCCACTGCAGGGTACATGTGGCAGGGCCTGTGCTGAGCAGCTGGGTGAGCTCAGGCTTTCTTTCTAACTGTCCCAAAGATCACCATGACATAAACACGTGTTTCTGAGCTTGGATTGGAAACCAGGCAGCTTGACTGCAAGATGAATTTGGGCTTAAATCTGAACAGACTGGCTTAGAGTGAGTGAACAGCAGTACACAGGAGTAATGGGTGACCCTGTCTGGGTGCCAGACACCCAACAAATCCTCTCTCACTCCCGTCTGCACCTGCACAGGGGAGAGAAAATATAATAATAAAAGTTCATGAGTTGGGATAAGGACAGAGACCTCACTCACCAAATACCGTCACAGGCAAACTGGACTCCAGTTAGAGATATCAACTGAATTTATTACTGACAAAATCAGAGTAGGATAATGAGATGTAGTACAAGATCTTAAAGACACCTCCTCCCATCTTTTTTTTCCTTCCCAGCTCTAACTCCTCCCCACCAGTGGTGCAGACAGATGGGAATGGGGGTTATGATCAGTTCATCGCATGTTTCTGCTCAGGGAGAGGAGTCCTTCCCCTGCTCCAGCATGGGGTCCCTCTCACAGGAGACAGTTCTCCATGAATTTCTCCAACGTGAGATCATCTCATGAGCAACACTTCTCTCCAGACTGCTCCTGAGTGGGTCACTCTTCCATGTGGTCAGTCGTTCAAGGATGGGCCGCTCCAGCATGGGTCCCCCAGAGAGTCACAAGTCCTACCAGGACACCTGCTCCACTTGGGCTCCTCTCTCCACAGCTCTGCAAGTTCCTGCCAGGACCCTGCTCCAGCACAGGCCTCCCACGGGGTCACAGCCTCTTCTCAGACATCCCCTTGCCCTGGTTTGGGTCTCCTCCAGGGGCTGCAGGTGGATCTCTGCATCCCTGTGCTCCTCCACGGGCTGCAGGGGAATCCCAGCACCAGTGCCTGGAGCAGCTCCTGCCCCTCCTTCTCCACTGACCTTGGTCTGCGGAGCTGTTCCCATCACATATTCTCATCCTGCTCCTCTCTGGCTGCAGTTACATCTGCACAATAACTTATTTCTTCTTAATTATCAGAGAGGTGTTATCACCATTTCTAATTGGCCCAGCCTTGGCCAGCAGCATGTCCAGGTTGGAGCTGCCAGGGATTGGACAGCCACCCCTGTAGCATCCCTGCTACCAAAGCCAGGCCATTCAAACCTAATAGAGCAGATCCATACCAAACTTCCCAGCCCATGGTCTCTTGTGCTGATCACTGCAGTCCTCTGGGTTAATGGAAGATATGAGGATAATTGCCTAGTGAGAGCTGATGTTTCTGATGGGAGAAAGAGGGATTTTCCTGAAGATACAGGCAGCAAACACTGCTCATGACAATGCTGAATTAAAAACTTATGTCCCATGGCCCAGAATTAGCAAATCTCAAATACTTCCTTGTGGTAGGTTAAGAAACAGAGAAATAAAGAGTTGAGTGATGTGAAGAGTACCCACACCAAACCCCAACCTTGGGCTGCCACCCATTCAAGCTTTGACCAAGATAACAGGCTAAAAAGTCCTTGTTTGGTTTTGTGTGTCACTGCTATGGCAGGATCCTAGGATAGTGCTGTTCCTGCTGTGGTGTTGTGATGGGACATGCTGTGACATCCCAGCCCACTGCAATGGGTGGGAATCTTGCCATTTGTTCTGCCACTGACTGCCTGTGACTTCTGTTATCACAGGTGGTGCAACATCTGTGGTACAATGATGCAAACGTCACAATGTGGGTGCTTGACCCAGTGGGAAAAAAAAGCAAACAAACAGTTACAGTAGCTTCCAGCCAAGGCAAATAAAACTTGGAAGAAAGTAAGTTGCTCAGGATTTTTTTTAACTTTTACGACATGTTCTGCATGCACACAATATTTTTATTTTTGTTAAATAGCTCTGAAAAAGAATTAGTCATCTTTTCTTAAATAGTGAGAAATATTTTGGTTATACAAGTTCAAAGTTAATGCTCCTCACATAGCAAGAGCAGGAATCAGTGCTTCTTTCCTGGAGAAATTTGAATTTCACAAAGAACTTCTTTAATTTTACTCTGTGAGGTCTAGATGGGGTTACCTGTCACCTATGTCCATAGGCTATTCCCCTGAAAGTCAAGAAGCCAGCTAAAAGCAATCACCTCAAATGTAGTTTTAGACTTTCTGAGCATGTCCCCGAGAGCACAGGTATGGCAGATACTGCATTTGGTAATGGTGAAGGTCAGCACAAGCTGAAAATCTGCACAGAGCAGAAAGGACATTTTAAGCTGTGTAACAAATGTCACAAGCTCACTCTCTCTGTGCTTTTACACAAAGCACCAACAGCAGTGTTTAAGCAATCCTGAAGGACTCTCTTGGTAAAAGGCAGTGCTGTCACTTCCGAGGGAGCTTTGGACGTGAGCTGAACCTTTCCCCACCCTCTCATGACAAGTGACAGTGACAGCACATGCTGCACACATTCAGACAGTGGCAGTATTCCCAGCAGAGCACATGCTCCCCTGAGCTTCAGGAGCAGAACTGGCTGGGCCAGACAGCATTTTGCCCAAGGCCTTTCCATGCTCCCAATTCTACTTGGAGGGAGCCAGTTATTTATAGAAAGCAATGTGAGTTCTCCTGTATCAGTCTCTTCCTTGCAAACCATTGCTCCTCAAGAAAAATTTTGGCAATGCTATATCCTGCAAGTGGTAATATTGTCAGGAGTCTCTCTTGGAAGAGTCCAGATATCCTATGGCTTATTTGGAGAGCCCTCTACACCATTCAGAAAAAATAGGAAACATGTTAGACTGAATTTAGCAGCCTGTGAATTAAGCCCAACCTGCCACTCAAGCCTGCATTATGAATATTTATAGTTTCCATTAACTTGAACAAAGAATTCAAGTTTGTGGACCTAACTGTTTATTCTGCCATTTGCCCTAGTACCAAAACCATTTGTGGGATTAAGCTGGTAAAATCAAAAATGTTAATAGATAAAGCAATTTCCCAATGCCTGCTGTGAGATCTTTAGACTGAGAATAGACAATAGAGTGTTTTTTCCTGCCAGGTGACCTGCCTTTGCTTTTCTCCTCAGAACCTCTCCTATAGCTGTAAGAATAAAATAGGTTACACACTTTTCTATCAGAGTATTGCAGAACTGTGTTTATACTCCAACATGTAATAAGTATGCTCCACTGTACACTGAGTTTAGTGACCACATGGCCCTTGCATGTCAGAATCTGAGAGACTGGACCCAAGGCAGATGCTCAGTAAATTGTGCAGCTAAAGCTGTTATTCAGATATTTGACACAAAGGGGAGCTCTGGTAACAGAGAAGAGAAGCTTGCCCTGCATCATCTGCGGACACTGAACGGGAAAGGATGGTGTAAGGCTGCTCCCAGCATTAGTCTGGTCCTACGGCTTTATTTGCAAAACCTGAGTGTATTTATCTCATTTGCTAATAAAGAGCTCTTTTTGTGCAGGCAGCTAAAGCCTCTACAGCTGGTGGGATAATCGCCTGTGTCTGTGTGCTACGCCTGTGTGTCACGCCTGTGTGTCACGCCTGTGTGTCACGCCTGTGTGTCCTGTCTGGCTGAAGACAAAAGATTTCTTTTTGTCTTTCTCATCTTTTAGGTTTCAGCCCCGGTTCTACTGACTGCAAATTAGTTCAGACCCTATGACCCCTTGGTTTGTGCTAAGTCTGAAAAACAGCGTCCATACTTTATCAAGGTTCTGTTATAAAATAATCTCGTATGTATTACCCCGTTGTTCTTAACAAAGGAAATAAAATAGTATCATTTAATTAATTATTTTCTGTTTTCCTATGGGCAGAATAAAGGCAGAAGGAAAGTAAAAATTGCATAAATTTTTGCACTGCAAAATAATTGTCAGGGAGCAGCAAGGGCTGGTTGCTCCCTAAGGGAAGGTGGGCCAGGAGCAGAGGGTGATTCCAGCCTGGTCAGTGTCTTCACTGATGGCTGAACTTAGAATCACAGAATGGTTTGGGCTGGAAGAGATCTTAAAGACAATCTTGTTCCAAAGCCCCTGCCATGGGCAGGGATACTGTTCTCTAGACCACGTTGCTCAAAGCCCCATTCAACATTTGAATCCAGGGATAAGGCATCCACTGGGCAACCTGTTCCAGTGCTTCACCACCCTCTGAGTAAAGAATTCCTTCCTAACATCTAATCTAAACCTCTTCTCTTTTAGTTTAAAACCGTTGCCTCTTATCCTATCACTATCTGCCTGTGTAAAATGTCACTCTTCCTTATTTTTATTACTCCCTTTAGGTACTGGAATGTGCTCTAAGTTCATTCTGGAGCCTTCTCTTCTCCAGGTTGGACAATCCCATCTCTCTCATCCTGATTTCATAAGAAGAATGTCTTCATGTCTTCATATCCTGTCTGAATGTGATGGGCAGAGATGGATGATGATAACAGAGTTCATCAACAGTCCCAGGCAAGTAATGAACCAAATCCAGGGTCCAAACTCAGATCTGGAGCAAGTGGAGACAGGGTTATAGACAGGGCTAGTACATGGGTCCAAAGTCAGAGCCAGATCTATAAAATAAATATTGATATCCTGCATTGTGGATTGCAGATTCTTCAGAGGCTTGGTGAAGTGGTGGGAAAAAATAATCATTTGGCCTTCTGTAAGATTAGTTTTAGTCTTGATAGAGAAAAATGATTATTAATCATGGCTCTTCTGGATTTTTGTCATTGGGCTTTTAAAGCACTGCAATCTGCATTGCAGACTTTCCCTAGCAGCAGCCTGAATGCCATAAATTGTTTCCTCCTTTATACCCAAATGATAACTTGCTTAATACTTCTCATTTGCTTTTCACCCAAAGAGCACAATTCATGAAAAACAAACTCTTATGCTTTTTGAAGGAGTAGGACTTAGTTCTTTTAGAGAAAGCAGTTTAATGTAACTGCACACTTCCTGCAGCATCTGGAGAGGTTTGAGCAGGATATTAGCAGTTTACTCTTGGTATGGCAGATCATTTGTTGTGAACTTACACAGTTCCTGTTATCCTTTATATTATTGTACCTCAGTTAACCCAGTTGCATTTCTCTCCTCTGACTGTCCAGGCTGTTTAAGGAAGATACTGCTCGGTGTAAGGGCCTCACCAAAAGATTTATCTGTGGAAGACATTTCTAGAGCCTGGAATCAACAAGATGTGATAGTTTCTTGTTTAGCTAGTACTGTCTTCATCTCATCTAGAGGGTCTCTGACATTTTCCTGTGGGTCTCACAATCCTCACATTTTGTCAGGTGGAACTGTGTGATGGGGCAGGTAGCAGCTAGGAAGGTAACACTGTCTGCATGAAAACCTGGTTAGTTCTTCTGGCAAACCAGAATTTTACCTATGAATTAGGTTGCTTGTGTCCTCCCTGTTTTAAAAATCCTGTAGTTACACTGACACACCTCTTATTTCTGATACTAAGCCATGACTACTTGCTCCTGTTCTATGGCTTGCACCTGCCCACTAAGTAGTTCAGATGCTTCCCTTCACTTTATGATTTTGCATTTTCTGCAATCTAATCACGCTCTTCACAGGTATGTAGCTACATTAAAATTAGGTGGACAATTTCACACCCATAATCTCCCAGATTAAACTTGTATATCATCACAGAAGTCAGAACTTCACTGTTTTTATTTCTGGCTAGCTGGTTGTCTCCTCTGTTAGATCAGCTTTTTGAAGAAGATCCCACAGAGAAGCACATTTGTTCTTGAAATTGGGACCAATATTGCGTTTTTGGCCAAAAAAATCATGGATCATCTGCAGCTGCTCTTCTTTCCACTGGCCAGTGGATATTACCAAACTGGCCAAGGCTGGTGGGACCCAGCCAGATCAGATCCAAATAGAAGTGACGTTTGGATACTCAGCAAGTGAGGAAAGCCAGTCTATTATGGTAGGACCATTATGGTCATACTTAATCAAAAAAGCAGGAAATAACTAGGAGGGACTGATTGGACTTTGGGTTTAGTAATGGGCTAAAATAGATCAGAATTTCAAAACAATTGCAATAGCTCTAGCAGATTCATACTACATCAATTATACAAAGATATGATAAGGACTGGTAATTTGTTACCTGGAGACTTTACCAAGCACCTCACCCATGCATGGATTTGAACTCATTAGCTCTCACTCCAATGATTGCACCAAAAGTATAGCAAATAATCAGTGGAGGGAAAATGTCTATCAAAGATTGTATTAAAAATAAAACAAAAACAAAACAAAACAAAAAAAACCCACCCAAACACAATAGAAGAGGGGGGAAATTCATACACAACCACAGTTTCTCATTTTTTACATCAAACTGAGATTAGTTTAAAAGTACCCACTTCTGGCACCTGTTTCCATGACAACAGGAGCAGCACTAGAAATGGCATGTTTGGAGTTCTTGTTGGTTGCACTGGCACAGGAAACTGGAGATACCATGTACAGGCTTTGGGACCATTCAGCAGAGTGTTGTCAGGAGAAGAGGAGGGTTTCATGGTGTGTTAAAATTCTTTAACACACTTACAGGAGCTCCCTACAGCTAATATTATTGTTATTCTTAGGAAAAAAAAAATTAAAGGTAATTTTCAATTTAAAGCTAAAATTATCAGTGAGAAGTATATTTTGCCTGGAAAAATTGCACCTCTCAAGCAGCTAATAACATGAGGCTTGGAAAAGAAACACTTAATGTCACAGCATTATTGTATTGTTGTGTGCCTCTAAAACTGCCTGATAGACACTTATTTGCCTTTTATCACATCCTTTCCTTAATGGTATTGCTTTAAATCTAATTTCAATATGTGCTGGCAAAAGTTCTTTTTGTGTGTTGCTGAATCATATATTTACTTGGAGTTTGTTACAATGAACAGTCTTATTTTTCTATGTGATTTACCTAAATATTTTCTTGGACCAGAAATGTTTTGGAATGGAAAACTTAGGCATGAATTCCTACTTAGTTGGGCAATACTGTAAAATCTGGAAAGGACCACCACCAGCCTGATGGAGTGTTCTACTTCTGTGGAAGTTACTGTTCAGATGTCTGCCATGTGAAATGGAGCTGTGGGCCATTTGTGCAAAATTTCTGAATGTTTGCAAAGTATCAGATCTGAGAAATCCTGAACTAAGCATGACAGCTTCCTGCTTCTTCCACAAATTTTCTCTCTCCTAAGAAATATAGACCATTCATCCAGAAAGTGTATTTAAAAATATAATTTATGAGCCATAACACCTATGACTTAATATAACATTTAGAGTAAAGTTCTACTTAGAAAAATATCTTGTTTTTAATGTTGATCAGTAATTGATGTTTAAGAAAAAGTGTAAGGACGTGTTCCTGTATGGAGTGATCCTTCCTTGCTGTGACTATTTCTGGCAATTGGTAAACTAAGTTCAGTTTTTGTGTGAAGGTATAAACCTCCTTTTTCCTGTATCTGGTTACAGGTACTTAATTGTGCAGTCTTTTTTCCTAAGCTCATTCTTCAATAAGTTGCTGCATGCCACATTAAACAGGATTGAGTTAATTGGCAAGTTTGGGTTTTTTTTCCTAAGGGGAAAAACCCTCAAGAAAAAAAGGAATAAAGCCTTGAGGTTGCAAGTAACTCATGTGCATGCTGCTTTTGAAGGGAGAGATTTGACAGCTTGTAATTGATGCAGTTCCTTGCAGTAACAAAATATTCCTGACATTTTATTGGTCACTGTTATTGCTGTTACAGTTATTAACAATTCAGTTGCACCAAGTGGTGACACGTGGTACTCCAAGTGAAGGGAAACCATCAGAACCTGTCTGGATCCAGCCCACCCATGATGTGTCTCTGCCAGGAGATAGGACAGAGCTCAGGTCTCACTCAGCCCCAGTGCAGATCTTAGAGGGCTGCAGGGAGTGGCTGAGGGATGTGCACAATGATGGGATTTGGAGCATGGTTACCCCTGGAGTGACAAGATGAGGATCATCCAAGCGTTTCCTGTGATTAGTGTCATAAATGCCATGAGTAATAATCATAATCAGTGACATTTTTATTCTTTCAGATAGTGTCACCAGGCAGGTTTCAGTGGTGCTTCAGAGCAGATGATGGGGGTTTAGAGACTCTTTCAGGAGAAGTCTGGAACCCTTCCTGGGGACTTCATGCAGCATTGGAAGCTGCACCATGAGGTTGGACTGGGGACACTGGAACCCTGCTCTTCTTCTTGTTTGTTTACCTGATCACAGCCTCTCTTGTCCCCTTCCCTACCCCTGGAGTGGTACATGGGCACAAATAATGCTGGCAGCCTCTAAGGGCAGGACATATGAAGAGACAATATGACAGGGTGGTACTGGTTAGATCCAGGCTACAGCAGGAGGTATACAAGAATACCCTTTCAAATATCTTCAGAGTATGGATAATTTGATATTGAGTAGTATGATGTGCATTTAAGGACTGTTATGCTACCAAAATATCAAGGGATTGCCTCTGACTAATAGAAGTGACTGTGAGAACAGTATGTATGCAGTTTAATTTACTGTTTCATCTAAGGAGATAAAATTTGAACAATGTTAAATCCTCAACACTAACCAAAGCAATATCTTAACATGCATTTTCAAATATTTTAATTAAAAATAACTATTATGGACTGTCATGTATAGTCTTATGTCCAATATATGAGTATTCATTATCTTTGGGAAGATTTAGGCTGCAAAGATATTCTAGCCCTCACACACAGGCTATGCTGTAGCTCATTTTAAACAAAGTAATTATTTCTTGAAAAGTTTTCCCAACTTAAATCAGCTTTTTTAACCCTGAGAAGCCATCAAATATCCAAGAGATGTGCAATTTTTTCTTTCTTGATATTTGCTTATCCCTAGATACCATTTTCAGCCAATTTTGTTCTGAAGAATGCTCATTCATATTTTATTCTTGATATCCTTGTAGAGAGAGGAAAAGAAGAGCAGCAACAGCCTAAGAAGAATCTGAGAAGCCAGAGGCAGGTTATCCTCTTATATGACGTTAATGACAAGAGGATCTGCTGGGATTTCTGCTAATAAAGGTGAGGGTATTCAAGTCCCTCTTTATTTGCAGAGATTACAAGGGGAAGCATTGCAGTAACTTGCTGTGATAGTTTTCATGCCTGTGCTCCTCCATACTGCCAAAGGAAACAAACTTTTGTCCATTAAACAACTCTGTCCAGAGGGGACATGCTTTTGTTGTTGTCTCTGGTCAGATCCACCACTCATTTAATAGATAATGAGGGAGCTTTTGTGCCCAGCTCAGAAACTCCAGCAGATGTGGAGCTTATTTGTCACTGGATGCAGTTGAATTTCAGCTGAAATATTGATCCTTCAGGGTGACAAGGACTGAGCACATGATCCCTGCTGTGGAGTTTTGAAGTCTGGAGGCTTGGCTATTGAGGAGGTGAGTTGTGATATCCAACTGTGAATGATATTTGGGTAAAGTCAGAGGTGAATTTAAAGCCTCATGCTGCAGCTCTGCAGTGATGCTCAGTAAACACACCCATAGGCAGTAACAGCTGAATGGAAATGTGAAAACATGCTCCTCATCATCCCTCAGCTATTAGTGCCAGCTCCCACCTGAGACCAGTCCTTCCTAAGAGTGCACAAGTGGATTTAGCTGTGGGTTAGCTTTCCAAATCTTCCTGTACATGCAGAGCATCCGCAGTCATGCTGTGTCTGGGACCAAGACCTCAGCAGGTGTGATGAGAGTCAACAGCTCCTCCAAGAAACCAGTAGTAGCTCCTCTCTTAGTTTGAAGCAGTATGTCTCAATTCCTGCCTGAGGTGAACTCTAGCTGAAAAAATGACAATGCTGGTGGGGCGTCCATGGTACACATTTTTTTTGTGCTGAAATAAAAAAGTTCTAGGAAAATTTTTTGACGCATTATGTGCATGGATTCCTCGCTGCAGCTGACATGTTCCTGCACAGTAATTTTCAGCTGGTGAAATGTTCCTAGAAAATACATTCTCACCAGCTGTTCCAGGTCAGAGTAATCAATGGCATCTCAGAGGTACAAAATAACTCCTTTGTTGGCTTGCCACTCACTTTTTATATCCACAAGTACATTAAAGCTTTTTGTAAATAATGAAAGGAGTTTGCTGTTGAGTGACAGTGGTGTTCCCATATTGCATTATATCCTGTTCATTACTTTTATTCCCTGACTTGAGCCATAAGTAGGACAGCAAAATGTGTCACTTCCCCTGCACATCTGCCTTTTCTAGCTCTGTGATTCACAATAACTTGAAAGAACATTGACTGGGGAAGACCAGCACTACACTCTTTAAAAGGCATTTACTATTCAGGAAATTAAATTTAAAGTTAGTAGAGAAGCTAAAGAGGCTTTATCTTGAGAAATAGAGTAAAACTGAACAGCAGCAGTGGGCTTCATTGAACAAGTGATACAATGAAAAGGTAGTGAATTATTCTTATTTATCTCTCCTGATTGCTATCAGTTGGCTACCTCATTGTGAAGAACTATGTTATTTAGCAATAAAAGGAAAGCATGATGCCCTTTTTTCCTTGTGAGAAAAACAGCATTAATTTATGATACCTTGGACTCCTACCAGCTGATGTTCGAGGAAGTTCTTATCAAGGGCAAAGTACTTGTTCTTCTCAAGTTTAAAAGTAGGTCACTTTCCACTGTTGTTGGGTTTCAGTGCCCAAATCCTTCCTGGTTAAAACATTATGGGGGCAGTGGACAATGCAGGCCCTGAAGCCAATCCTTCAGTAAGGAGCACAAAGAACAGGTACCAGCCTTGCCACAGACAAGAGCAAACTACTCTGGTTTTCTCAAATAAAACAAAATGAAATTAAATAAACAAATAAAAAAAACCACAATCAAAATATTGTGGACTATAAAAGGGTTTTTATATTCTTAAGAGATGTACAACTTGCAAGAAAACAGAGTATCTTTATCAATATTGCATTGCGGGAATACAGGTGTATTGAGGAATCATAAAAAGATTCAGCAAAAATGCACAAAGTCACAATCTTTCTTTTAGAAAACACAAGTAACATGCAGTATTTAATAGGCAGGAGAAAATAATTGCTGTTTTTCTGAGTGAAGCTGGTGGTTGGTGTTAGTTAATCACGACCACCTTCACAGCCTGGGGAGCAATGCCTTGATGTAGTTCGGTCCTGTTGACAGACATGAGCCTGTACTGACCATGCAAAATACTGAATGAAACAGTAATTTTATTACAGAGACAGGTAAAATATTTCCCAAGGTCTAATTCCACAAAATTCCACATAAAAAGGGGAAAAAAACCCCCTGAAGTTAAAACTCTCATCTTACCTTGGCTGGCTACATTTGTGAGCAACAAATTATTGGCATATTAAGACAAAAATGCCAAGATAAAACACACAATTGTTCTGTGGCAATGAATATTCCAGAAATTTGCAAGATGGAGCTGTCCAATTTAAATTGCCATTTCCCTTGGGATTCATAGTAAGTCCTCAAACCCAGACTTTTAATATTCCATGTGAACTTTGGGTACATAACTTTTCTGCAATTTTACAGTATAAATTATTTCCAATAGGATTTGAAGTGCTGCAGTTACATGAATTTGAAAAATAGAGCATACAGAACCATATACCTTTTTCTAAAAAATCAGATTTTCTCCATCATTCTTTATCATAGTTTTGGGGAAAGCTGGCCATTCACAGAACCTGCCCCCAGGAGGGAAGTCTGGGGCAGGAGTAGCTAGTCCTGCAGTGAAGGTGTACCCAAAGGATTTTCAGAAGCAAACAAGCCAGGAGATGGCCAGCTGAGCTATCAACCAATGTAAGCTCAAGCCAGTCATAAAATCATAGAATTCTTAAGGCTGGAAAATACCTCCAAGATCATGAAGGCCAGCCTTAAGCTAAATTCCATTATGCCCATTAAACCATTTTGTGAAGTGCTGTGTCTACTCATTCTTTGAATACTTCCAAGGATGGTGACTCAGCCATTTCCCTGGAGAGACTGTTTCAGTGCTTAACCACTCTTTCAAGTGAAGAATTTTTTTGTAGTATTCCACTCCCCTGGAACAGTTTTCACAGTACTCAAAATATTCTAAAATGAAATATTTAAAAAAACCCAAAACAACCACCACCATCACCAAAACAAAACAACAACAACAACCCACACAAAAACCCCCACAAATACAAACAAACAAACACCTCAACAAAGCATGACAATTTTGAATATGTATCAGTAAAGATCATCAGCACAGGGTTTGGACATTCAGGATAAGAAAAGACCAAACACTGCTCTCTCATGACACACAGGCTGTTTTCCCATTTGTAGCACAAAATCTGGTGTTTGCTCTGAGGAGAATGCTGTGGCCTCCCCTTGCCAGCCTAATCTTTCTGTCCCTTTTTAAGTAAGCTTGAAAGGCTAAGAAGTGTACGTGAAGAATGAGAAAATGAACTAATCAGGTTTGAATTAATAATTTTTTGCTCATCTAAATTTGCATCTGACAGCAAAGTTGGAAACCCTAGCATAGGCAGTGGCCTTTTGAGGGGTTGGAGCTTCTCCTGTCCTTGTCCTGTCCACAGAAGGCATCACCGTGGCTCCCAGGGCAGGCTGCAAACTGGCAGGCCTGCCAGAGTTCATCTTTTCCTTTTTCCCCCCAAAGCACCTCACCTTGTAGCCATGGCAACTCGCTGCCAGGAACAGGCAGCATCCCTTCCTGAGCCACAGATTCCTTCGTGGTCTGCAGCATCCCCTCTGGGGTCACAGCACCCCTTCATGGTCTGCAGCATCCCCTCTGGGGTCACAGCACTCCTTCGTGGGTTGCTCCCACATCTGCACCAGGGCTTTAGACTGGAGACACTGGACAAGAACTCCACATTAAATCTGAGCAGAGGAATGAGTTTGCTCTCTTTGGAAAGGGCATTACCAACACTTGAGTTTGCTGCTGCTGCCCTGTACCCACAATGCACATTCTGTCTCAAAACCAAAAAAATCTCACTGAGATGTGTATTCTGAAGGGAAAAAGGAATCTGATCCTTTTCCAGCAGCAAGGTTAAAGGTGTTAAAGGGATGGAATAACACAGCCTGGGATTTTTTCCTAGGTTTCTTGCTGTTTGCTATTGCAGACATTTGTTATACCCTGCACTAGTCGGGTTGTCCTTTAAGATACCTTCTCATTACAGCAGCACTCTCCCTTAGTGAAAATTTCTATATGAAGATTTCTTCATGAAGATTTCTTAATGAAAACCCTTACTTCAGGTTCCCAATAGGTTACTCTTTATTTACACAGCAGTCCAAACCCTTTCCTTTCATTGTCTGTCAGCATAATCCTGCTTCTTCTGAGGGCCTGAAGAAAAAGAGAAGGTAAGAGAAGAGCAAACCCCCAAACTCTTGATTCTGACAGCACCTTCTTAGGGCTACAAGAGGAGCTGGGGGCAGTTCCCTCGAGTCACCATCCTTAGGTGATGAGTGGAAACCTCACTGGGCACATCCTCACCTGAGCCAGCATGAGTGCAGCCTGATGTACGGTGTGGCTCCATCCTTGTTGACACCTCCTGCAGTCCTTCTCCTGCTGTCCAAGGAGTAACCATCGCTGTAACCAGGAGCTGCAGCTCCACAGGTCTCCACATTGATCCCTGTGAAATCACTCTGGCTTTGCTGGAAGTGGCAATGCCGTGCCTGCAGAGCAGTGTGTTCCAAAAGCCAGCAAAAAGGCTACACTGGATTCCCAGACCTGCATTGCTCATGGTCTGCAGTGTTGGTACTTCTGTGTGCCCAAGTACCCACCCCTGGGTTTTACAAGTGTTGTTTCTCATGTAATGATATTCCTGAACAAGTGCAAATCTTCAGATTCACACGTGCATTATGACAGCAGAGATGGGGAGACTGGACTGTCTGGAAAGAGATGACACTGTGATCACACTTGTAAAAAGAGAGGAATCCATAGGGTTATATAATTCCAAACAGCAGTTTTGTTGGCAAATTATCACTGCCACCACATAGAAACTTGTGCCTTCTGGCTCTGCACAGATCTATTTAACCTTGTGAAGGTGCACAAATGATTCAAAGAATCATAGATTAGAGGCTTTCAATGACGATTTCTTGCTTTCAGCTCCTGGAAGCATTTTGCTCACCAAATATCAGCTTGATTTCAAACTCGGTGACATCTTGTGGGAGACCAGAACAGCGGGCTGTGAATAGTTGAGGAGGCTCATAAAGCATCCCTAGCCTGGCTGGCCAGAGGACCACAGTGACCAGGACCAGAGCTGCTAGAGCTGTCCAAAACAGACACTGCCAGTGCAGTGTGGAAAGGAGCGTGTCTTCCTCTGTGCTCTCCTCAATCTCCAGGAGCAGGCGAATCATCTGCTCACGCAGATACACCTCACGCTCCAGCATCCTTCTGGCTATGTCCAAGTCTTTTGAGTTGTCCTCCTTCAGGACAGGCTGGACAGCCAGCAGAAGCAGAAACAATGTCGTTGCCAAGAACAACATGGCCTGAAGGAGGTGAGAGGATACAGGGCTCATCAGGGTGGGAGGGAGTAGGGAGCTGAGGGCACCCAGCACATCCTCAAAGTCTTTCTGGGTGCTCAGCTCACCCTCTGGGTTAGAAACACCCCTGGGCATCACTCTGGTCCCCCATCCAGCCCAGCCTTTCCCCTTCATGACAACTTGCCTGTTTCCCAAGTCCAGCTGCAGTGGGGCTGATGCTGCTTGTGGATACCCCTGGTGACAGGTCCCATTGTGCCCTGTCCTGAATGATGTCACAAGCACAAAAGCCTAATTTCCTGTCTGGTAAGATGATGATGGCCCTGGTAACAGCTCCCATTGTGAGCTGTCCCCAGTGATGTCATAGCCATCAGAGTGACATCACCCAGCTGGAAGCCCCAGCCTTTGTCCCACCCAGTTCAGCAGGTCCAGGGCATCATCACACCAAGTGCAAACCCTCCTGAGCAACGAGGTCCCAGGGACTCTCTGCACAAAGTGGGCAGACCCCTCAAAGCTGTAAATGAAACAAAATGCCAGTTGTCTCCCTGATGCAAGTGTAAAAGAACCACCACTATACCATGCCCCCAAGTGCCACATGTCTTTTAAATTACTCTAGGGATGGTGACTCCATCACTTCCCTGGACAGCCTGTTCTTCAGTGCTTGATAACCCTTCTAGGGAAGAAATTTTTCCTTGTATCCAGCTTAAACCTCTCCTGGTGCAACTTGAGGCTGTTTACTTGTCCTATCACTTGTTACCTAGGAGAAGAGATCAACTCCCACCTGGATACAACCTTCTGGCTGGACTTAGAAGCAGACCTTTAAATTAGATTTAGTAGGGAAAGGAGATGTACTCCCAAGAGTCAGAGAGGAGCCAGGAAACACCAACATTTTAGGAAGGAACAGGGAAATACCCATAAATAGGTGTACTTACAGAGCCAGGCTGGGCAGGAGTTGTGTGTATGTTGTGCTTTGTGTTAAGGAATGGATTGATTGTGAAGAGCTGTATCTAAGGAACAGCCAGGAACAGGCTGAGAGCTTGTGGGCACAAATCAAAGGCCAGACCAACAGAGGGCACCTTGTGCTCTGGGTCTGCTCCAGGGGTCTGACCTGCAGGCCCTGTTGGTTCTCATGTTTCAGCTACAGCAGCACCTCTATCCCAAGCTCTCGTCGTGGTGGGGGTTTCAATCCTCCAGGCTGTCTGCTGGGAGGGCAGCACAGCCGGCTCTGAGCAATCCGAGAGGCTCCTGGAGAGTGTCGAGGACAACTTGTGGGTGCAGGTCCTGCCAGTATGTGTGCTCAGACACAAATAAGCTCATCAGAAGTCAAGAGTGGAGCTGCCTGGGCTGTAGTGACTGTGCCTTGGGGGAGTTTGTGATCCTGGGGAGCATAGGCCTGGTGAGGAGCAGAGTCAGGACCCTGAACTTTGGCAGAACGAAATTCCAGCTGTTTAAAGTATTCACATATGAGCAGTGGGCAGATTTAAACTGTTTCATAGCCCTGTGCTTTTGAGAAAAACTAAAGGCAGGATTTGAGTAGAAAATGAGATGTTTACTTCAGTGAGGCTTTCTTGCTTTTCAGGCTTCCTTTATACCTGCTACAGCAGGTCTGTTATTTGCTGTTTCTCCACATATGAGATTCAAATTGAATGTAATGACTTTACACAGATGTGGCAGGCATCCCTGCTCTTCAGCCTTTCTGATAAATCTGAAAGCAATAGATCCTGCAAGATACATGATTCTGTTGAAAAATGCTTAGTCTCCAAATGTCTGCTGTACTAGTTTTTGGAATGACCCTGAGTAACAACAGGCTAAATTCATCTATAGTGAAATTTCACAGATTATGAAGAAAAAGCATGATGGATTAATTTTTCCTGAAAACCCTTGATAAAAATATTACAGTAAATTAGTTCCTTTCATAGAAAACCATTCAGTCTTCTTGTTTTTCCTAGAAGTCAGGAAATTTCCTTTCTTTCCCTTCCCACCACCAGTTTTTACCTCATTCTGTTGCTTTCTGATATTGTCCTCAAAAAATACTTTATTCCTTTTCTGTGTAGTTTTTGGATTAAAAAACATTTTATAGAATACAATCATTAGGTCAGTTCAGATACAGTTTGCTCTCAAATTACATATTCCTTACATTAAGGAACGGATAGACATAAGCATGTAATGGAATCACTGCCTTAAATTAAGAATGTCTCTTTAAAAAATATTTTGTGAATTTAGAATAATAATGTTCACAGTTGGTGAAATGTCACTGATTTTATTTTAGTTCTATCAGAATGTGGAGAGATGCCTTATTATATTTTTCCTGACAATACTTAAATAACATTTTTCTCAATGACGACTTTTTGGAGTTCTTTGTCTCCTCTTCCACACTGTATTATAAAACAAACGAATGAGTAATTGTGTAATATAATTTTGATGAAACCATGCTAGAGATAAAACATTTCAAATGTTTTGCCATTTAACCTATTGCATTTGCTGTTGTTCTCAAACAGTTCATATTAAAAACAACTCATTTATCCACTGTTCCATGAAATTTATGAATAAAATACACTTCTACAGAAATGAACATAATATCTGCTATCCCTTAATTAAAAATAATTATCTTCAGAATGCACAATGTAAGTTGTTAGTAATCAGGAAGATACTACCTCTATATTAAATGCTAAATATTGGACAGGCAGTCCGAAACATTGTGAATGGTTTTATTTTCCTTGGAGTTTGTCTGTACTGCACATGACAGGTTCATACAAACCTACTGGAAACCAGCTGGCCATGGCATCAGAGAGGCTGGAGCTTCTTGGTGGTGAGGGCTGTGTGTAGTACCAGGTTGTCACAGTTGCATGCCCCTGAATTTGCACTTACAAAAGCTGTTTTGGATATATAGTACAGGCAAACAATTTGATAAAGTGATGACTGTTTTGAGGCAGAATAAATGAAATAATGGGTAACTGATTTTCCTTGCTGCAGCAGTCGCCTGTTCCTGAACTCCTTGACTTGTGAAGCAATAATAGAGTGCTTTGGATATTCTCTAGCCCACCTTGTAAATGCAGATTAATAAAGGCAGAGCACAGCTCTTTTATCCAGTGTTTTTGCAGGGTTGCATTCTCACTTTGCTGCTAATGAGCACCAGGAAGTAAATGGGTACCAAAGTGCCTCATGAAATATAGTCTCAGGTGAGGAGTTATTTGTTAGCTGGCAAGGTCACAATCCCTGAGTCACTGAGTTTTGTGAGCAAGAGCTGGATGCAGGCACACATGGACTGACCCTTCTGCAGAGCATCCTCTGCACTACCCTGTTGAAATATTATCAGTGATAGCAAAAAGCTTCCATGATAGCATTTCCTGCATGGATTTGTTTACAAGGAACAGTCTGTAAATGCTCTTAGAGGTGAACAGCCTGAAAGAGGGAAGACATGAAGGAACCAGTGTCCAATACCAGAGAGAACTGAAGAATTGCTGCAGCCCTGTTGTCATCCTGCACTGAGCCCAGCAAATGATCACCAAGATGATTAAAAGGATGGAGCAAATGGTCACAGAATCCTGGAGTGAGTTGGGTTGGAAGGGACCCTAAAGATCATCTAATTCCAATGATGAGCAGGGACACCTTCCACTAAACTAGGCTGCTCAAGGCCCCATCCAACCTGGTCGTGGTGCATGAGGAAAAGCCAAGTGGGCATGAATTTGTTCAGCCTGGGGAAAGAATGATCTTTTCAATTCAAATGCATCTATGAACACCCACTAGAAAACACAGCCAGACTCTCCATTCACGTGAACATGGAAAGGATAAGAAGCAACAGAAAAAAATTGCAGCAAGACAAACACCAATCAGATATAAAGAGAAAAATTCATCGTGAGACCCAACCAGCACTTTTACAAGTATCCCAGAAGGGTTCTGGAACCTTTTTGGAGATACTCAGAATTTGACTGTGCTGAGGAACCTAATGTGACTGCTTTAAGCAGTGGAGTTGGACCAGATGACCTACATTATTCAGTTTTTCTAAAACAAAATCCATCACTAACCTGATACCTATGATGTGACATCCCTACCACAGGGCTCTGAGAACAACTTGTAAAGCCACAGATGTACTTCAAAAATTTGAAATGCTGGGAAAAGGAAGCTTGAAGAAGAAAATGGCATACAAGAACAAGACTAAAATGAGCAAACAAAACTGAAAAGAAAGAATAGCAGGCCATGTTTAAGGCACTGTCTAATTCTGGCAATAGCAGCCCTGACACCCTGCTGACTAATTTAAACTTTATTTAGCCTTGAGGAGGCAGTGACACTTGGGATAAAGCAGGAAGGGACCACCTCTTAAGGTTCTGGCAGCTCTCAGATTTGCTAGGGGTTTAAAAACACTCAACACTTCCAGGGAGAAGTGGCAGATTTTAACAAGGCAGAGGAAGAAACCAGTGAGCAAATAACTTGGGAAGTTACTCTTTTCTTTCATTATGTTCTTTCCTTAGTGCTTCTTTTACTTATTACTCATGACTCTTCTATATACTCTTGCCTATTAATTTTTCCAATGCTTCCTCCGATCACATACATCCTTTTCTTCTAGGATGCTACACATGTTCTGTGAGAAGACAAGAAATAAATATACCTGGTAGCTATGTTGATTTCAGGATTCTTCTGGCAGTATCCATCTCTGCTTTGCTGCTGTACAGAGTATAAAGAAACATCTGATTGTATCCTTTATGCGTAGGTACAGCTCTTAATTTAACTGAATAATGAAATAAAATTGGGGTATTTCTGTTTCTTGTGTGATGCTTTGGAATTAGAGCTGTGATGACATTTCTTATAGATATAGAAGACACCATCTGTGTCTTTGTACATGGAATCTGAGATAATGTGCCTTAAAGGCAAGGGGATTCTAATCAGATTTTTACAAGATAGATTCTAAAAAAAAAAAAAAAAAAAAAAAAAAAAAAAAAAAAAAAAAAAAAAAAAAAAGAGGTAGATTCTATACAGATTTCAAAAGATAGCTGATTTCTTAGTAACCTTGGCTACAATAATGGAAAAATTAGGCTGTTTACTGTTATGATTTCTGCACAACACAAAGTAGAAGAAAAGTGGTGGATGCTGAAAATAAGGAAGTTGAGTTTATCAGTGCTCTGGGTTCTTCTGGTGTTCTTGGAAAAAGTGGAACATCTTAATGAACAAGACCAGACTCTGCTTGCCACTACTAATAACACATCTAACCTACTGGGAAAATCAGTGTAAATTCTGAGCTTCACCTGCAAAGTTCAGTGTGGTTGATTCCTCCTGTCTTAGGCTGATCAATTCCTGTTATCAGGAGGTTGCAATCTTGTCTCAGTTGCTGTGATTCCACAGGATGCCGTGCAATAACTGAATGAGCAGAAACATAATCCATTGAGAGGAATACTCTTTAGTTAATACTAAAAATACAAGTATATATTCCCCTTTCCACTACAAACTCTTCCTACAGGATACAGAAATCTGTAAGTTTAATCTGCAAGTACTTCAGATACAATATTGGGCCACAAAAGTACTAGTAAAGGCAACAATATGTTCCATATACTAATGCAAGTTTTCTTGAAGCAAACTTCAGATGAAAAATCTGGCAAGCAGAGCTGAAAAAAACACCCATCTTTGATATTCTCATCTGAGATTAGGGAGGGAGCACAGCACACATGAGTCTCACACATGAATCTCACTTTCCTGGTGAGCCTCAGCAGCGTGGGGGACTTGGGACTTCCTACTGTTCTACAAGAGCAACAGACTGCTTGTCTCACCCTGAGATTGATAGAGCACTAGAACATTTTCAATACTCAAAAACAATTCTACTGGTGTTTACTTCCCAAACATCACATAAAACATTAACTATTAATGAAACAGTCAATTCATACATTCAGGAAAGCACTTTGGAATAATAATATAGGTGTGTTGAGAAGTAACTGTGGTCCTGCAGTCAAATCTGTTCATCTGTCTTTGTTTTAGGGAATGTAAACAGCAGGAATTCAAGCTTTTCAGGGGATATGCTCTGTAAAATTAATTCTTGTAATATGGGTAGTTTCCTTTGAAGGAAAGGAAATAAGTGTGCAGAACAGCATATAAACAAATACCAGAGGAAATTTAATCAGCCTGAGAGAGGCAAAGGGAAACAAGTTTGTTTCAATACTGAAAGTTCCTCAGAACTTCAAAACTCTCCATGATGTTGAGAAACTTCAGGAACAGCTCAGTAGAAGGATGGTGTCAAATCCACTGCTACAGCCTCAATTTACAGTCTGAACATTAAGTACAGCAATCCTATTTTACTGACCAGGTAGAGGATATTGCTGCAGATTGCTAGCACAGTGGCATCAAGGCAATTTTTTACAGTTCTTTTCAAGTCAGATGACTGAGCACAATATTATCCAAGTTAGAGCAGTGCACAAAAGTTAGCAGCTGATGCAGTTTTAACATTTTAACCCAAATCTGTATTAGCTGGAACAAGATGTTTCCATTTAACCACAGGTGCTTCAAGCAAATCAGAAGGTACAGCTATTTCTTCCATCACCTACTTATTTCCCAAAATGTAGATAATTATTTGCAGATTTGTCCTATCCCATTCTTTCCACAATAAACAGCTTATTGGATTAATTACACCATATATTTGTTTGACAAAACCACTAGCTTGGGGAACTTAGCTCCTTCTTCACAATTTGGATGTTTGAATGCAATTTCTGATTTATTTCCTTTATTTAGTAAATGTATTTTGCAGAAAAAAGAATCACAGTAGAACCCTAAGTGTTTTGGAAGGATTTTAGAGGGCTAGAGAAAAAGAAGTATCTGGAAAGGTGGTCAGTTTGAAAACAGATCAAGGCTCCACAGGCTATGAAATAGAAAAAGAGGAAGATAGCATATGTTGGAAACAGTCAGTGATGAGCTGCACTTGGCCAAAAGAGCACTTGAAGAAATAGCAAGATGAGGGAAAAAAAGAGCCAGGTACTTTTTTTCCTCTGTATTGCTATTACAGTGAATCATTAAGGTCTCTTAAGATGCTCTTTAAAACCTTATTAAACAGGTTTTGGGTGCTCTAGTTAATGCAAGTTGGCTCTCTGTTCGAATCATGGTAGCTTGAGGAGTTTTTAAGAGACTTCTTCAGCAACCTGAAAGAATGAGGTTTTTGTCACAAAAAAAGATGGAATACATTGCAAGAACTGAACAAAAGGACTGTTTGTAAGAGAGGAGTCACAAGAATTGTATTGTTCCTTTAAAAAGCAATCAGGAATTGGTTTATCTAGAGTTTAAAAAAATGAACAAAGAACAATTTCAGAGGTTTAATTAAAAACAATTTTGATCCTTTATTAAAAATTATTTTAGTAACAGTCTCACTGCTTTCATACCACTGCTATTATTATTGCTGGTAATCATGCTCAGTGGTTCAGTACAGCATGCTGGCTTCACAGAATATCTTACTAAGAAAATGTGTTTTAATAGCAATGCATTGCTGACATCAGATGCAAACATTAGATGTATAGAGTAATATAGAGTTGCAGTTACTTGAATAATTAATTGCAGCTTCTAACTGTTGGGTTCTTTAGCATCAGAGCAACCAGGAAATATGTTCAGTAAAATCAGTGGTGATGATAAGGGCACTACCTCCAAGAGATCAAAATAGGAGACCATATTCTATGTATGGCTCTGCTCCTATTTGCAATACACAGAGTAGCTCTCATGTGTAAAAGCTCCCAGGTGGATTTCTTTTGTTTTGTTCTGCAGAACTGTATGCTTAAATATATCTAGAAGCAAGTGAAAAATACATATAGAGTGTATGCATATACATGCATAAACATATGCATGTTTAATTTTATGTTTCAAGAAGCTTTTTGTTAAGATGGTGGCATCTTCAGATTCAGGTGGATAATGATGACTGTAAGAGATCCAAAGTTGCTTCCCAAGAGAGAAACTTGAGGATTACAAACTAGGTGGAATATTTTAGGATTACCTATAAAGCATCAAGGGAAGGGTCACAGTTTAGAAAGTCACTTAAACCAACTTGTATATAGATTAACATCTCATTTCCATTACATGGAAAATGTTTACAGTGTACATTTCCCATTAATGGTTGTATAAATTGTCTAATCTACTTGTCACAGCATGGGAAAATTGGAAGGAATTAAAATGAAATAAAAATCAAAATGAGTGTAAGGTATAGTCAGAAGATAATCAGTTCTATTACATCTAGGTCTAACACATGTATTTTTTTTCACAAAAATATAACTGAAGAAGTAGTAGGCAAGTCCAGCCTTATTGTATGCTACATCATGGTAAAACAGCCTATTTCCACAGAGCCATGCATTGTGACTTGGAGGGAAAATTACTTTTGCTACCTTTGGACCACCTTTAAGTTGATGTACTCCAGGTTATGTATGTTAGTAGTGCATCCCAGTTCTGGAAAGTGTGTTTAACCAAGGCTGTTTCACTAATGAGAGTGGAGCTTGGCATGAGAGTGCTCTGGAGGTCCTCACCCTGTGACATAAGTGGATCTTGGCAAGTGGGTGCAGTCAAGGGAAAAGATGGTTGGCACTGCTGGGCTGCTCTTGGCAGCCCTCTGGCACCCCTGGGGTGTGTTTAGTTTCCCTGAAACACAGAATCTGTCTACAAGCAACCTTCAAATCAAAACCTCAGGTGTTTCAGTGAGCTCAAATAACTGGCTTCAGGATGTTTAGGCTCTTGAGGACCTGAGTATGCTGTTTGTCTTTGCTCTTCTTTGGTGAATTTTGGCACAGAATGCAAGAGAAGCTTAGTCAATGGAGTCTTGGGATGATTCTGGATTTTGAATGCTGGGTTTTTATTCATTTTAATCCCATGTGGAAGTAGTGATCCTGGCCCTGGTGAATTTAATGGCAAGAATTCCATAGACTTCAGCAAGGAAGTGACTTCTCAGAGAGACTATGCCCTTCCACCAGTAAGAGCTTCATGCAGCTAAGAATTTAGAGGCAGGTCATAAAAATATATAGAAAAGAGGTTACATTCCCAGAAAAGAATCACTGAAATAGTTTTGAAAATGATTTTTTCCAACACTAATAAAGAAAATGTAATAGACCATTTTATGCTCCTGTCCTTAGGCTATGTCTTATACCATGATCAATATAAAAGAAAATTATATTTCCTTGATTACCCATTCAAGCAGAAAATGAGTTCTGTTACCTGAAAATTTAGAAGTTTCCCAAGTAATTGGATAGCCTTTGTACACCTTCAATTTTTGATGTTATTGGGTAGTTCATGTTATTTACTAAGATGTTTTAGTCTAATCATTTTTTTGACAGGTTAAAATATCACTATTACAGTGGGAACATTCTCCTGACAGTGGAAACCATTTAACAAATTAGATGCTGAATGCAATTTGCTGGTCAGTGATGCAGAATATACAATGCATGTGCAAGAAATAGTTTAAATATCAACTAGAAACTAACTATGTAAATTACACAAAAGGATCCTGCATTGTGCTGGCGCTTTCTCCTTCTTCCAAGAGTGCAGAAGACACTGGCAGGAATAATTTGAACAAACAAATTGTATAGAAATCTACTCCAGAATTACAGGCTCTTCTTTCAGTGCTGAGCACACTTTTAAAAAGATAGAGTTCAGGATTTGAAGGAGAGTGGATTAACCAGGAGTATCCATCAGTTCTTTCTGGTACTCATACAATAGCCATCAGTCTTGAGGGGTGCCTGCCAAAGACAGGCTGGCACCTTTGAAAGTGTTTGTAGGGAAGGTCTGCCACCTTGGCTTGCAAGAGTGTCCCTGAGGCACCTTAGCCCTGGTGTGGGTCCTGTTTGGGTTTGTGCACAGCCACGGCAGCAAATCAGCTGTGACAGAGAGTTCTCCCAGTTCCTGTACCTGCTGAAGTTTCAGCAGAGCTGAGGTGTAACTTTAGCCAGCTCATCCTCACTCACTCATTCTTCCCCCCAGCTGGTGGGATGGGGAGGGAATCAGAAAAGTAATAGTGAGAAAACCTGTGGGTTCAGATAAAGACAGGTTGATAGGGAAAGCAAGAGACACCCACACAAGCAAAGTAAAACAAGGAATTAATTCATTGCTTCCCATAATCTGGCAGGTGTTCAGCCATCCCCAGGAGAGCAGGGCCCCATCACACATAACAGTGACTTGGGAAAACAGAGAGTTTTGTTTTCCAGTCCATGCACAGAATCACCAAAAAGAAAATCTGTGCCTTTCATTCTCACATTTCTCCCCTAATCCATTTCTAATGTCTTCAGGCATCAGCCTCCGGTGTTGTCTTCTTGGTAATTTCCCCACTAGCCCTAGACTGCATGTATTTTATCTTGTTTTTTGTGACTGTGTCTTTGTATGTGCACATTTCTGGGGATTTTTCCTCTCTAAATCTCTTTAAAGAGGTGCATTAGCCAGATGGGTTTAGTTTGCATGTTACAAAGATTTCATCTGTATAGAATAAGCGAATGGAGTCATTATTTTATGTGTAAAATTTGTTCAGGCATAGGCCTCTCTTGAGAGGCCTATTCTATTCCTTCCTAATTCCTACCATCACTATTACTACATCTCTTCACAATGCTGCCCAGGCAGAGATTGACAAAATAGGAAATTAATTAGTGAGATGTCCCTAATGTTCATTATTTTTTTTGGCTATTCAGGATAACATAGGTTTGAGAGATAAGTAGGAACGCTGTTTTGCATTCAACTGCACCCATCATTTCTAGTTTTTGACACCTTTTTTATTACATTCGTGACCAAAGTAAGTGACTGCATCTTCTGCTGTGTTCAGTATTCACAATTCTGTGGATTCTGTGAATATTCTTTCCTGACTTTCTTCCTTCCTCCTTGCTTCATGTGAAGATCCCTCAGAGCTTTTCTCTTCATCTTGTACACAAGGAAAGTGTCAGAAAGAGATTAAGGTTAAAATGTCAAGTTTCTGTCATTTTTAGGGGTTGATTTTATGTGTCCAGGTCTCGACCCTTTCAAGTGCACTCTGCATTATTGGAGTCTCAGATGGAAGCTGCCCTTTGAAAACTAGCCATTGTTGCTTCTTGCTTTCTACATTCTTCTTGTTAAAAATCTCTTTAAGCTGAGGGGTGTGCTAGCTGCTTTCCATTCTAGCAGAAAGTGGGAACAATGTTGAGCCTCTTTGTTTAACAATAATTGGAACATGGGAAGCTACTTCAGAGGCCACTATGAATGCCAGTAAAACCTGGAACTGTTGATGTCCTTGTGGGTGTGTGATGAAAATAAGCAAGGAAAGAATCAACTGAAAACAGGAGTGCTTCTAGTATGAACTTGAGAGAAGAAATTGCTTAGAGCATTTTGTAAAATATATTTCTGGAAGAATAAAATGAACTTCCAAATGATTATTTCTCTGCTCAGAGAACAAGTGGGTTACATGTATTCTGCAAATAAACAGCCAGACAGAGATGACTGCAGACCCCACATAGTACAGGAGCATGGGCTTAGAGCAGAGCTAGACCACAAACACCAAAAAATGGTTTAATGAGCACTTGGATTAAGACTGGTAGATTGGAACTGAGCTCATCCAGGACAGTCTTCATTTATGTGCTATCTTCTGCTTCCTTTAGCAAAGTAATAGGTGACCTGTTCTCTGCTAATACATTGGCAGCATATTTTCGCTAATGTTCTACTACATTTAAAGCCTGTTTGCATTGAGGATTTTGCCTAAATTCCTAGTGATTCTGGAGCAAACCCACCCCTTTCTTCCTCGCTCTCCTTTGCTGGGATAGCTTCCTGTGAAGTTCCCAAGCTGAGGTCACTTCTCCTGGATCAGGGGACATCCAGAGCCAGCATGAAGGACAGGGAAGAACCATGTGGTGCTGAGAAGGCAAGAGAGAGACACTGCTGATGGTGATGGCAGCAAAAGGTCAGACAGGAGGAGGTGTCCAAGCCAACCTCTGCCAGTACCTGCTGCCAATGAGGATGTTGATTTTGAGGGAAAATGGAACTAAACTTGCTGCAAAAGGAGATCTGATTCAGAAAACTGTACATTAAAAAGGAATGTGGTTAGAGCTACCAGGTTCTCTATCTACCTCTTTGTGATGACACTGAGAAGAGAAACAGCAGTTTCACCACTGTGATCTTTGAGGTGGCAAGCTGTTCTTAAGTAAGTACCTTACTTAAGTACCTGCAAAGATCAAAAATGAAGTTCAGTTGCTTCAATTGCTGCAAAAACTTTCGGAACCTCTCAGCCACTTCAGATGCCTTTGTAACTCTCTTCTCTTGTTCTGCTGGCATCATCTTCTGTGTTTGAACTTTGCTTTGCTAGTTAGATTTGGGTTATTTGCTGTGGGCAGAAAATGTATTTCAGCTTACTTGAGTATATTTGTTGCCTTGTAGGAGAGACTGAATTCAGAACAGCTGTTCTGGATGTGTATTAAAGAACTATTGAGGAGCAATGGGTGCAGCCAATTACATTTCACCCCCACACCAAAGCCCCTCATTAGTGATTGCTTTAATCCCGCAGGCCTTATCTATCTTGCCCAACTATTCTCTCCCCTCCCATTGCCTACTTTCTGATAAACTCATTGCAAACGGAGGAGGCAGCAATCATTTGCAAGTTTAGGTGGGGCAGATCTCATAAACAGGTGTACGACATTATTTGTTATCCTCTGGAATTGCATGGTTCACATTTGGTATCACCTGTCAGCTGTCTGTAAGGTTGTTAATTCTCTCTGCTGATTTTTTGTGGATTTATAGAAAGAGCAGTCTTCTCCAAGGACTCCTACACTATAATGTATGTGTTTGGGGTTTCTTTCCTAAACTTGTCTAGTAAATTAAATGTAACTGGATTAAATGAAGAGGAATGACTAAAAGCCTCTGCAAAAAAATACTTTTGACTAGTGTAACTGTAGGGTAGATCGGAAATGAATCTATTGTCTTCAGTTTTGCAGTGTATGGGGAGGAATTCCTTTAGGGATAAAGTAGCAGGTTGGGGCCCTGGAGGGCATATGAGGTAGGTGAAAAGGAGGAGAAGGAAATTATTATTAATTTCCTGGACAGCAAGAAAAAAAAATTCTTCCCCATGACTTGACCATGGCTGTGTATTGGCAATAAACAGCTTATGTTTGAAATGTTTATATAAAACGGCTTAATTTCTGTCATATCTATGGCCCAGTTTCTCTGGAAACAAAAAGGCTGGAGAAATGAGGTTTGCTTTTAATTTTGGGGAAGCAGAGTTTCCTCCTTCATAACACCTGCCAGTAAGTTAAGATCTCAAAAGAAAAGCAATATTTGTTTATAATAGTTTATTATAATGTATTAATTTAATTGCTACTTCAGGCTTAATGTGTCTACATGCAGATTCTGCTCTAGCAGGATATTTAAGGCCAAGGGGACCAAGGGAAGATAGAGGAATCTGCTGTAAAGCCATGAGCTGTGGCTGGGAGCTGTATCTGGAAAGACTTAAAAGAGGGCAGAAGGGAGTCTGAGCTGTGGTAGGGGGGGAAATCCTTTGCAACCAGGAGACCCAAGCCTCCTATTTAGTAATGTCCTATACTATATGTGTGATATGGACACTACTGGGCTTGTCATGTATGATTTATATAGATGTTTTAGATTCATGTTGAGTCTCTGGAAATCCAAGTTTTCTACATTTAAAAACCAGCTTGAATTCAAAATGACATGTATTTGATGAGGTAAATTGGAAGAAGAGAGAGTCACACAGAATCACGAAACAGAAGTTCCACATTCTCAGTCAGTGACTTTCAGCTCTTAACTTTAGTTGTCTCTTGCCAAGACTGCAACTAATTGAGAAGAGAATAACATACTGCAGCAATCTTCAATCCTAATGAATATTGCAATAATTTAATATTAAACAATTTAAACCTTTAGCTGTTTTCTTCTCTGTGGTAAAAGCTATGGTAGCAAAGCAAGGCATTCACCGCTGGGTACTCACAGGGAATGAGGAGAATATATCTATGCAGAAACAACACAGAGATAGGTGGTTTCCTTTAAATTCCTTTGGGCATAATTGTGTTACTTATTTCTGAAAGTGTAATATTGCATCCTTCTTTTCCTTAAAATCTACATCATTTTATGGATATGTGAGAAAATTTGGAGCCATTTTGCAGCAATCAGTGAGTGTCCTTAAGGAGAATGCCCCAGCAATTTAATAAGGTACATAATAACCTGTAACCACTGATGAATAGTGCCTAGAAAAATTCTTTCTACAGTACTGCTCTGGCCCTGCTTCTTCACTCCTCCTTCAGAGTGATCCTTTTACTGTAACACCTCTAAAACTTGTGAGAGGTGGTAAAAATGTTCTTTGTTAAGCAAATCCTCAAGTTAAGGCACTTCTTAAATTGCTTATATAGCGTGAATTTGCTGGGCAGCCAAGTCGTGATTGTGAGACCTGGTGCTAAATACAGTGGGAGTGCTGAGGAGAAAACTCAGTGCTTTTCTGGGGATTATATGGACAGTACACACCATGGAATGGGCACAGCGTGTCCTGTGGTCCCAGGAACTGCTCAGCCTTCAGTAATTTTAGGTGATAATGATGTAAGTAAATTTTTTCTGTCTGGGAGAAGACAGTCATCTGGGATGGGCCTGCATTGTCAAGTAGATAAATTTACAACCAAGACAATTCTCTACACCACCTTTGTCTAAAGAAACTGCTTTTCGAATCTATTAGCACTAATGTATTTTCCTTCATGTACTTGGACACACAGGGGAGTGTAACATCCTGAACTACATCTGATTTGGATTATTTTTTTCTTGTGTATTGCTTCAAGGCTCCTTATAGATGCTCCCCATGTCTGCTAGGGAGGTGCTGCTTCACTTACAAACTGCTGCAGCTTGGAGTCTAATCATCCCTTTCTGTGTGTGAAAACTCCTATCTTGACAACTACTCCATCCTAAAAGCCTTAGGTGATAAATACATTAATTAAAGGCCTTCATTTTATATTGTTTTTTGGAAATATTAGTTTACATTATATATATAAAAGAGAGAGAAGAGAAGGTGACTTATTTTTCTTTGTCTGCTGCCAAGCTATTCCTGGTTATTTACCTAGATACTCTTCATTCCATTTGGTTATCCAACATGTAAAATCTTTAAAACAATCAGAATTTTCCTTGATTGAAAGGTTTTGTTTATATTAACCCAAACAGCTGTGGCTCCTAACTAAGCAGAGATCAGAATGGAGAGGAAAGATATGATCCACAGGTAACCCTTCATGCTGCTCCCAATGCTTATTTGGTTCCCAGGTATTTCAAGTAAAAGACTTACAGGATCAAGGTCTGGTACAGATTGCTGAGGGACTACATCAGGATGTGAGGGGAATGCAGCCCCTTTATGTGCACAAAACTAAGGTGCACTTCTATAATGTTTAGCAGAAAACCTTTACCATCTGTCCCATTGGCCCTGAGGGTGACAGGGAACATGACCTTGTCCTTAAACTCACATAAATAGGATTACATAGACACAGGTCACACTCCATATAAGAACTAATCATCAAAAAATACTGGCATTTAAATCCCCTCTAGTTTGCAAAAGGCTTTATCTGTTAAAACAAAAGAAAATTCAAATTAAAAGCAGCAGTGTTTGGACTAGCAAAATAGTAATGTGAGAAGACAAGGAGGCTCAAGGAAAGCACAGAGAAACAAGGTAGAGAACAAATTTGATACTGAGAAAAATTACATTAGCAGAAAGTAATTATAGGAAGGGTTGACTGAGTGACAAAGATATTACCTTGGTCTGGTTCTGGCTGTGCTTGCAGAGATGTTGATAGCAAAGGGGGCAGAGCTGTTTCAGCTTCTAATTCTGACAAGTGGTTTTGGAAAGTTCCATAGACTTGAAGGTGTTTTGGCATCCAAAATGCAAGGATGAATAACATCAGACTTTATCCAAGCAAATTTATAAGCATATTAATTTCCCATGAGTAAATTAAATTAATGCTTAGCAACTAATGAAGGATTTTGAAAGACATTACAGTGTATAACTGAGGAATGGATCTTGCTGACTATGTTCACATTTTTCTGTTGTTTTGGTTTAATGTTTGTATGGTTTGGTTTTGTGTGAATTTTTGGTAAATGCTAACAGTTTTGGTTAGGCTAGGGTAGTTTTGGCTCTGCCTATTTTTCTGCTGTTTTTCTTCACAGTAGCTAGCATGGGCTATGCTTTGAATTGGTGCTGGAGAATTACATCTTGAAACATCAGTGCCTGTGCATGAGGCCAGGCTGGAGCACTTCCACTTGGAGCAGGTCCAGCCCTGAGTGATTGCAGTTTGTGGATAAGTGCAAGCTGGAGCAGGAATGAAGGGAGGACTCCTTTGTCCTTTAAACCATAAAACCTCACTCAAAGGGATCAGTGGTGGAGATGGTAGTGGAAATACATTTAAATTGTTGTGATCCATGACTTGAGTTGTGTGTTATGGGGGTTGCTGCAGCAGGAGCCACCAGAAGCTGTGGAGGACAATCCTCACAACTGCAGCAGACACACTGAGCTGCCTTTGGTGTCTGATAACTCCCCACAACACAACACCTCTCGTGTCCTGTGTGAGCACCATACCAGATGGAGCACAAAATCATGGGCTGAATGAACCTACTGGGCATTTTGTGGATGCTTGTGAGTTTTTATGGACACTTTAGAGGCATTTCACAGGGGTGGCCCATAGCCTAAGGGAATGTTATCTATGAAATATATCAAAAAGTGCAAATGAGGCTGGAGGGTAATGACGATGTGTAGGACCTGATGTAACTGGTATGGGGTGAGAAGTGGAGATTGTGCTGGTTTGGGCTGGGGTGGAGTTAATGTTCTTCATAGTGGCTAGTATGGAGCTGTGGTTTGTGTTTGTGCTGGAGACAGTGTTGGTAACAGTGGGATGATTTTATTACCACTGGGCAGTGCTTACACAGAGTCCAAGCTTCCCAGCACCCCACCAGTGAGGAAACTGAGGCTGCACAAGAAGGGACAGCCAGGACAGCTGACCTCAGCTGACCAAAGGTATATTCCAGACCGCAGGGTGTCATGCTCAGCATATAAAATTGGATGAAGAAGAAGGAAGTGGGGGGACATTTGGAATGATGGTATTTGTCCTCTCCAGTCACTGTTAGATGTGCTGTAGCCCTCCTTTCCTGCCTGCCCATGGGAAGTGATGAATGAATTCCTTGTTTTGCTTTGCTCATGTGGGAGACTTTTGCCTTACCTATTCAACTGTTTTTAGTTCAACCCACAAGTTTTCTCACTTTACTCTTCCAATTCTCTCCCCCATCTCACTGAGGGGAAGTGTGTGAGTGGCTGTGTGATGCTTAGTTGCAGGCTGGGGTTAAACCATAACATTCAGTAAAACAAAGATATTATCCCAAATGAGTTCCAGGTAATTTGCTTTTCTTCAAAATGAACATAGAAGAACAAATTGAAGAACAATTCTTCAAAATGAACATTAAAGAAAATTAACCCTCCCTTGTCTGTGTTTGTGCATCTGGTATTTAAAAAACAATGCCAAAGGAGTTTATTTATTGTGCTGCCTAAAATGTCTAAGATGAGTACATTTCTGCTTCAGAGCAAATGTTAATTGTGTTTCAGGTTTTCCTGTGACAAAGCTAAAAAAAGTTTGATTTAGCCTTTTAAAAACCTCAGTGTTTGGTGCCAGAAATGGCTGGTTAATTAACCTTCAGAATTCTGTGCTATGTATGAGAATGCTTGGCTTATAAAATGATTCCGTCATGCAAGAGCCTTAACTGCAGTGAACGACAAATTCAGAGGCTTGTTATGTCAGAAAGGAGGAGGAGGAACTTCTGTTTAGGTCTTGCCTTCAGAGGGAAAGGAAACACTGATAGTATCCCTGTAACCTTGCACTGATGAGCAGGCACCACATTGCTTTGGAAAGATTCATATTTGAGATCTGATGACTAAGTGGTGGTGGGCACAGCTGCTTTAGAATCAGAGATAAAGGGAAGAAGGAAAACAAATCCAGAATTGCTATGAGAAAATCTTGCTGACATGTAATGCTGTCAGAGCATTTATAAAGAGCAGAAACCCTATTCAGTGCCAATCAGGTACGTGCTATATTGAATGAAATATTTGTTATTTTGTAAATGTTGCTAAAGGTCTGCAATTGATAGTCTCTGGATTTATGAACAATAGCTTCTGTGAGAAAAATGAGATAGTTAAATTATCTAGAGTATTAATTTTGGTTCCAGTGTGAATTTGTTCTTAAAGTCTATCAGTTTATGCAGATTAAGAGATCTTCCAATAGGCTTGGGGTTTTTTAAATATTTGTGGATACAGAGAAAATGATGAAAGTTTGCTATATTTTAGGTCTTTGGTTAAGAATCTTATTAGAATAGGATTGCTGCACTGAGACCAGAAGGAGTATTTTGAAACATACATTAGGAAATTGATGGTTTAAGGTTTTTGGGAAATTACACAGATAAATATACTAATAAAAGGTAAATGCTTCTTCCAAGCATCACAGCAATTGGTATAACTTGATCCAAACCAAATTGGGGTTACTGGAGGTCTCTTGACTTTTGAAATTCCAAATCTCTCACTGATAAATGTCTCAGGTTTTGTTTTTACAGTTCTGAAGTAGTTTTCTCATTGAAGTTGATGATATAGATTTACACTCTTTTAATAAGATCTTCAGCTTTAAAAAGGATCTTCTTAATTAGACAATGAGATCCAAGCCTGCTTTTTAAGTTTGCTTTTGGCACTGCTAAAAAGTTTATTTAACAAGAACTAAAGATTGGACAGCACATGTGTAAATCTTCATCAAACCCATCAGAACCTTTGCCTGAATGCTCATAAAAGACTTTTGGCTAGCAATGGCAAGAATGATGTGGTCTTTAATCTTGGATGCTTTATAACCAAGGTTTTATTAGAGAAAATAAATTTCAGCCTGGAGAGAGGATAGGATAAACAGCAAAATGTGCATTTATACCTTAGAGTGATTGTAAATGTGCTACTTCTTTCTGGGAAAGGCTTCAGCCTTGTCATGGGGAGAATGATGCACAATTACCATTTGTGTGTAGAGAAAGTTTTGATATGATTATGGGTGGCATGAAAAACTGCTTTTGAATAGAAAGTCATTTAGCATTTGCTTCTGATGTGCTCAGTGTTACCACCAATGTGTTTTCTCATCCATATCCTTGAAATTCCTTGCTCATCTGTTGTCCCCACAAGAGGGGGAGAATTCTAAGAGTGGTGTTTTTACTGAAGCAACAAATACATGTTGTGTTTCTGCTTTAAAGCTTTAGAATTTTTATTTGGTATTTGAGAACTTTATTAAAATTCTTCTTTCTGTTTGTGAACAAAGTTCAAGGACTCCTCTGTGGCTGCCCTCCTTTTTGCTTTCCTTTCTGAACTTTTCTGTACCTTTTAAAATAAGCTGTAACTTGCATTTTGCAGACACAATGACTGTAACACAGCATTAGTGGAAGTCAGCTGTAGTGTCTTCCTCGTCAGGCTGGTAGCTCTGTGTGTGAGTGAACAGCTCAGCTTCCTCAGGCTTTCAAAGCAGAAATAACAATAAAAATTTTGGACCTGAAGGGATGGAGCAAATCTGATGCTTATTTGCAATTTTACTCTTCAGTGCTGTAAATGAGAACCAGTAAATGGAGCTTCAAGTATTGCTGGAGAAAGTGGAAACACACAAACTCTTTTATATCCTTGAGAATTTTTTGACTGATAACCTGAAAAACTTTAAATATCACAGGAAAAAATGCTCATAGTTTAAGAGGTGTTCTTAAAATGTTGTGACTGCAGAACTGTCTTTAAAAAGTCAGCCAGTGTGAGTATCTATAATGATGTTCTGATCAAGAATGGATTAAAATATATTTATTAAAACAACTATAAATCCAGTTAGTATATGATCTCTTTAAATTCTCTTAGTTTTAGTTCTGGTTCTTGAATATTGGCTTTAAGGTAGAAGTAGCAAAGAGCTTACAGTGACAAGGGATGGTGATCCAGGAGGCTGACCAGATTTTATATCCATTATTTTACTGTGCTCTTCTTCAGCTATTGGCAGCATGCTTTTGCTAGCAGCAAGAAATATTCACATAAAAGAGTTTGCTGGTCCATTCCTTGAGAGACAGGACATGAGAAGCTCAGCAAGCAGAAATCCCAGAATAATTTCTCAGATTTCATTTTATAAGGCTAGGAGGGCATTACAATGTAATCTTAAATAGTATAAATAGATAAATGTCCATCTGTGAGAATCATCAACAAAATTCTGACTGACTCAGCTGAGACAGGATTTTACTCACAATAAAAGGCAGGTTTTTGTGTCTAGGTTAATGATGAGACAAATCTAGAATAGCTTTCTTTGTTTAAGGGACTAAAACATACAGACAAACTTTTGTTACCTGTAGATGATGTTAAACGTATCAGACCTGGGATTTCATGCAGCATTATAAGAGGTTTCACAGCTTGAAAGGCAGGGATAAACAATTCCTTGGTTTCTGTGCTCTTTCAGTGAATTAGTGATGGTGGAGAAAAAGGCATAATCACTCATTTGTTAGATGCTTGTAATCCTTTTAAGTCATCAAAAATCAGGTATCAAAAAACTGCATTGAAAAAACTTCATTTTAAAAAAGTTAGAATAAAATTGCAGAGATGAAGATATTAAGTCTTGAATTTGCTGTTAATATGAAGATGCACAACAAAATTAATACAAATGGAATAGCCTTTTACAGGAATTCCTGAAAGAAAATCAATTTACTATAGCTAAAACCAGATAAGCAGCCAAAGGAGTTCTGCATTTCATACATATTCCTACATAGATTCCATTTCTATACCATTGTAGAAAAGATTGCTTATTCAAGTTTTATGACTAAAAAGACAAAAGTTTTACACTTCTTATTTACTCTTTGGCTACCTAAATTGATCCTAAATCATGAATCATTTGCATAGTAAAGAGGCTGTGTGAAAAAAAACCACTGTAAATAACACCATTTTATTAGGGCAGGTGGGGGGGAAGAAAGTAGAATAAGACATATTGCAAATTGGTCTGACAGGGAAAAGTCCACTGCTTTTCTTTCACTCTTTATGTCTCTGAGATATGAAAAAACTATTCCCTGACAACATTTCTGCAAGGAATGTTTTTCTTTGCCAAAGACAGCTGTGGTTATCACCATTGTTTCTCAGCCTCAAAAAACAAGAGGTTATTTGAGGAGCCTGAGGCATGGCATGCTCAGGGGAAAGCCAATGTCTGCTTAGCAGGAGCAATGAATCCTGCATTTCCTGACACTGCCAAACAGAAACTCCCACCCTGTCCTCTGGAGCTATGGCAGGTCAGGCCTGTCAGGGTGGTAGAGCATGAACTGCAGAAATAAATGAGTTCACATCATTTGGGGATGTGTCCCACTTGTCTACCCAACATCAGACTTGTTGCCTATAGATATCCAGGGGACAGGTTTTAAGGTGCAAAAATGACTTTTCTCTTTGTCCATTGGCAAAAGGACTTTATCTTATGACAGGTCTTTATGCCTAGTGAAGGACAGCTGCTACCAGGGAAAGTCTCAGCTTTACTTTCATCAGAAAACAAGATAATATCTCCCCTGAGAGTGTAGGAATTTTCAAATTTCAATTCCTATGACCCCTATTTCCTGATTTACTTGTTTTTCTTCACATATTGACTTTTTTAGTCACCATCTCTTTCCTCTCAAATTTCTGCCTGGCTTGAGTGCATTGCTGCAGGCTCTGCTCTCTTCGTGCTGCTGTATATCCTCACAGACCTGAGTGGGGAAACTGCTGTGGGAAAAGGGAAGAAATGAGGTGGAATTTTCAATCCCCAATCTATTTATAATGCAAGAGCTGTTGATTTGTTGTAAGAGAAGGAACTTGACTTGAGTCAAAAAATCTCAGCCCCTGTGCTAGTTCATGTCTATACCCTGCCAATAGCAGAGACAGTTATTCAGAAACCCTCCAAGCTGTGTAAAAGTTCTACTGGGCAAAATGAGGCATTTTATCCATATGGCTTTTCCCTTGTTGAAGGCAGGGGATTGAGCATGGCACTCTGCTTCTCAGCAGACTAGAATTATGCAGCATTTTTGATGGTAGCAGTGGGATTTAGGTCCTCCTCAGCAAGTTTGCTGATGACACCAAGCTCTGTGGTGCAGTCTCTGCTCTGTTCTTCTGAAAGCCCACCTGGAGTGCTGCATCCATCTCTGGGACCCTCAACATCAGAGGGATGAAGAACATAAGGTTCAGTGAGTCCAGAGGAGGCCATGAAATTCATCATGGGCTGGAGCACATCTCGTATGATCACAGGCTGAGAGAGCTGGAGTTGTTCAGCCTGGAGAAGAAAAAGCTCCAGTACTTCCAGTGCCTAAAGGGGCTCCAAGAGAGCTGGAGAGGGACTTTTTGCCAGGATGTGTTGTGATATAACAAGAAAGAATGACTTCAAACTGAAAGACAGCAGGTTTGTATTGGATATAAGAAGAAATTCTTTAATGTGAGGGTGGTGAGCCACAGGCACAGGGTGCCCAGAGATATTGTGGATGTCCCATCATGGGAGTGTTCAAAGCCAGGTTGGGCTGAACTCTGAGCAGCCTGATCTCATGGAATGTGTACCTGCTTGTGGCTTGCAGGGGTTGGAACTAAGTGACCTTTAAGGTCCTTTCCAACCCAAACCATTCATAGATTCAGTTACAATTCTGTGAATACACATTTTGCAAATGGCTAGAAAGGAATGGAGTGGAGAAAGGCAGATGTACATTTGTTCTAGGACACTGTCATTAAGAGAGAAATGTTGATTGAAGGAATTAATTCCTCCTGGATCCAAGGAACTGGTATATTCCATGCTGTTGGGACAGAGCTATGGTGTGGTAATCAAAACAAGAATAATTTTTTAGAATTAGCTTCATTAATTGATATGTGCGAAGAGACCCAAATGTGCTTCTGAGATGCTGGATACAGATGTACATCCTGGCTCCATGAAAATCTAAATCCCCATGCTGCTCTTCCCTGCCCTTTCTTGCATCAGAGGAGATCCTTTTTTTAAAATAATGAAGTTCTTACTGAACAAGGGTGATTTTCTTTGTACTGGCTTCTGCCATGATACTGCTGCAGACTGAAGCACGATTACAAAATCCTCAGATAGATCCTTGCAATTATAACTGGTGTAATAGTTTCAATAAATGTTCCTTTCTACAGGAGCACACTAAAGTTTTCATGTGGAATGCAAATATTCTTTTTGATCAAAAAGTCCAGACTGTACTTTGAAATAATTACATGGTGAGTAAAGGAGCTGAAGTGTCTTAGTTTGCATTTGTATTCTTGAGCAGGACAGTGGCTTTTCATTTCTGGTGTCTAAAACCTTAAGTCTATGAAACATACTTAAGAGATGCAAATCACAGAAATCTTAAATCCACTCTCAGATCTGCTAACATTTTAATAGCCCACAAATTTAAAGGCTAAAAACTAGTAAAGTCAACCTTAACTTTAATTTGAACTGAGATCTGAAAATATTTTCCAGTAATGGGAAGGTGGGAAGGGAGATCTAGTGAGCAGCTAATCCAGCACCCTGCTCAAAGTGAGTGTTTCTTAAATCTCTCCAAAGATAGGGATTTTGCAGCCTTTCTGAGTACCTTGTTCCTTAATTCTCTTATTTCTTAATTCTCACTGTGGAGGATTTCTCCCATGTTCTACTGAAATTTCCCTTGCACTGTCATATGACTGTGATCTCCTGTCTTGTGCATTTTCTGTAAAAATAATCTGGATTTCTTGTCTTTGTAACTCCACTTCAGGGGGTAGAGACTGAAGTTGTGCATTCAAATCCAGCTCCTTTGGTGCCCCCATGTCATATCCATTGAGCCCTGAAATGTATTTATGCATGTTTAGAATAACCTAGGAGTTGCCAGTGTCCTGAGTAACTCAAAGGCTAACACAGGCTAAAGAGTGCTCATTTTGCTTGTTTCAGACCATTCTTTCCTGTGTGATTTTGAGCTGCAGTATTTTATTTAGAGTAGGTCTTGATGTCATTGAAGACAGGTTATTAATTTTGGAGGAATTAGTACCATATCAGAAATTTGGACAGCAAGCTGTGTTTGCATTTTGCTTCCCTATCTCTCCCCTACTTGTTGCATCCAGTCTTTCTCAGGTAATAACCAACTTGTTTACTTGCCTGCCTTCTGTTGGCAATATCTGGCACTGCTGTGTTTAATGAGTAATAAGTTTGTCACAAACCCCAAAGCACAAGTATCATTGAATGACTTTCCTTTAATAATCACTTTTCCAGAAGATGATTCAGTTTATTGTTGCAGTGAGTTGTATAAAATGTAACTTTACAGAATATTAATAGAATTCTCTGCAAGATGACTGAGGATCTTTGGCTGTGGGGTGCTGGAATGCACGCTTGCTGAATCACCTCTATTAAACTGTAGGCAGAATGATTGCACTTTAGTTTAAGCCTAGCAGAGAAAAAGGTTGTCTTGATTCTCTATTGCAAAAAATCCTTACTCAAAATACATATGAAATGCTAAACATGTTATAGTGTATGTTGATGGAAGGGTGCCTGAGAACATCCATCACTCCTTGGCTTTTTGAAGTGTTGTACTTTTCTAGGAAAAGCTATTGTATTGTGTTTCCAAGCAGGCACCCTGCCCTCTCTACCTATTTTTCCCCTTTCCAAAACTAAAAAAACCCCAAACAACCAAACAAACCTAGAACTGGGAAAAAAAATTAATTCATTTTTTTCCCCAGAAGGCTTTTAAAGAGGTACTTGGTATAGGTAATGTGCAATAAATGGCTTTCAAGTTTGTTGAAATACGTCAGATGGCTTAATTATTTACCCATGTGTCTGTTTGACTATGACATCTAAACCAGTCCTTGTGCCTCATCTGGTGTGTCTGGCATGGTGACTCTCAAGACACATTCAGTTGTTGTAGAGTTATTCAAGACAAGAACTTTTTTTTAAATTTTTTTTTTGGTGGAGAACATTAATAACATTTGGTTTTTCCCCTACATCCTCATTGGTAGTGGTGTCATCCTCTGGGTACTGGAGCTAATGAAGCTGCTTTATGGAGTGGATCCTGCCTGTAGTGTCTTAGATTTCTGAATGGTAAGTGTTATTTAAGGAACTGGCCAGAATGGCTGTTGTTTATTTTACAATGGCATTTCAGTTGTTGAATATCTCACGAAGCTAAACTGACTTCAGTGGATTGAAACATTTGCAGGCTGCCAGGAGACAGGAGTATAAAAAGAATAGACACCTGTTTTGTTTCTGTGTCTGGTACAGATCTAGTGCAGGGCTGATAGACCACATCTAAATAATGTATTTTATCATTGAATCCTGCTTTTAAAATCTTTTTTCAGAAGAAGAGGGAGTGTTTGTACAGGAATTCAGTTCAGGGAGCAGTTCCTTTCTGTTTAATGTGAAGTGTTTAAGATATGAGGACGTTATACCAGGATGGACAAATTTATTCGCCTATTCCACTACTTATTGTAATCCTTTTATTAAATGAGGTTGTGGTTCTTTCTGAGGTGTTTGTGGAGTTTGTTTTCTCAAGTGTCAGATCTTGAGATCTGTTTCCCTTAGTCTTCAGTTTTTCTTTAAGACACACTACTTAACAGTCCAGCAGCCAATTTTTAGGACCTTCTGAGCAAGAATGCATAATTTCAGCAGTTTCACTTTATTTGTGATGTTCCAGGCTTCCTGTTTTAAATTCTCTTGGTGTAAAGAAATGTGATCAATGTCATCTCATGTAGATCCATAGTCTACTGTGGCTAGACTATCTCTGCTACCCAAGTTAATAATCTCAGGTCAATACTGTTATTTTTTCACTACATTACAGCCTGCTGAAGACCATGAGTACAGTTTTCTTTAACCTGCTGGACCCCAGAGTCTCCTTCTCTTGTAAATAAGTTATGAGCAGTGTGTTTTTCAGGAAGGCTGTACTGACTTCTTGTTCTTGTGTGAACTCATACCCCTAAAACAAGCTTTGCTCTTGTTTCTAGTAACTTCTGTGTATGTTTCTAAATACTGTGTGTTTCCCTTTGGAGACAATACCTCGTGCTAAGCAGGCAGTTATCCTACACATATGCATTAGTGGTTTCCCTCTGCAGAAAATCATGACTCAAATCTCAGCTGATTTCTGTTCATTAAATTTCATTGTAGCAGCAGCAGCAGCTCTGTGTTCTCTGCTTCTACAGCATACAGGAATTTAGTTACTAAATGCTGAGGGAAACTACAATACCAGTTGCCTGCTGCAAAAGCTGTCACAGCAGAATGTCTCTGCTGACTGTAACAGAGATGTTACTGTGATGCTGCTCAAGTCCTTCTCTCGAAGGGTTTGGGGTTCCCCTGTGCTGTGTGCCCCTCCAAAGGAGGCAGAGGGACAAAGTAAGCACAGACAGCTTTTGTTGGACATTCCAGGTCCTCTGGCAGAGTGCCCATGCTCATCCTGAATACCTGCAGCCCTTGAGACTGCAAGGGGAATAAGCTTTGCTCACAGTGGACCTTTAAATGTGTGTTGAATCCAGTGTGCTCATTGTAGTAACCCCTGAAAATACTCCTGAATTTTTTTAGTTGCATCACTTGCTTCTAAAAAATTACCTACCCCATAATCTGGGAGTGAAAGGTTTATCAGTGGGTTTTTTGCAGTGGAGTTTGCACGATACCTGGTTTTTCCTGGAGGAGGCTGTGAAGCATCTGGTGGGGGCAGATGAAGTGTGTAGGTTGTGTGAGGAGTGAGGTCAGAATCCCCTGCTTTGACTGCTTTGGAGTTCCAGTCCAAGAGCTGCTGGACACAAACAGCTACTGAGATATCTCATTTTCCTGTTTCCCACAAAGGAAAAAAACAGCAGCTGGGTCTAAAGTGCCTGAGCTGATTTAAATGAGTTTCTGATTATTTCTACACATATCTTCAGTTTCATCGCCAGAGTGCAGAGTGAGGAGGAAGGAAGGACTCTCAGCTATCCATTTTAGTCAAGAAGATTGTTTCTTACATTTTCTGTTAATGCTTCTACTCTCAGTCCTCACTCTAGAGGAAAAAAATATGTCAATGCCCCAAGGGGTTGAAAACTTTGGGGACAGGGAGGTTTCTGGTACTCCAACAAACCCATGCTTGAATCTTCCTCATCTTGCTCTATGGTCATGTGAGGCAATAAAAGGTAAGAACATTTAACATCTATACCTTGGTCACTTGTGGAATAGCAAAGCTGTGGGTGAATGTTTATTTATCCTGTGGTTTTCATGTTAGGGTCTTACTACCATATGCAAAGTACATTGCAATATCAGTTCAGAGGGCTGAAACTTGCTATTTTGGATACAGAATTGTTTTCAATTGCAAACTAGGTCAGTCTTCAGAGCTGGAATGAATTGCAGATGAAACTCTTAGTGAAGAATAAAGAAAAAAATGTTTTTAAATGCTACAGCAAAATAATGCTTCTAGGACAGGGGTCTGTCTCAGGAGGATAATTTTGGTGGGATTTTTTTTTCTTTCCAAAATTCTTTTGTCTCTTAAATAATTTGTGTACGCCTAAATCTGTCAAAGTGTATTTACTGTGGGCAATTTAAGGTCTTTGTTTTGAAAGCTGAGTCACATGGGAGAAAGGACAGGGGGTAGTTGAGATGGGGATGGAGAGTTGCAGGGAATTTTAAAACATCTGGACCTTATGAAATCCCTCAAGTTTTATTGTCAGCTTTGGAAATACCCATGTTTTGTGACTTCTGCTTTTCTAATGGCTCTGTTCAGAGGTGCCGTATCCAGGGACCTCTCAGTGATGAAGTTGCACTGCTTGATGACATCCACTACCTGTCCTCCTCCTCTGTGTAGAGGGATGTGCAGTGGAGTTCTGGATTTGGAAGGTATAGGGGATACACGTGTGTGTGTGTTTGTCTGTTTTCAAAATGCCTGCTGTTGCATGTTTGTGATAGAAAAGGGAAGCACCCTGAAGTACAAGGCTGTAGTGCAGTTAACAGCAGGAGATGGTGAGTTGTTGTAAAGAGAATTGATTTCTCCTCCATACCTGTGGACCTTGGGGCAATTTTATCTCTGATGGAAAGCAGATTTACCCAGGTTGTAACTCCTGGTAAGATCCAAGTTGTCACTTTCATCTTTGCTTCAGGCAGGCCTCAAATAATTTTCTTCTTAAAATTATTGTTATTATTTTTAAGGGAGTCTGTGTATTAGCCTTTATTTTTAAGGATATTCTACAAAGCTTTCTTCTTCTAAAAGGTAGTAAATTTGTACATAGACTATTTAAGTGCATTTGGTATGTAATCTGTTTTAATGAGACGTTTTTATGGTTTACTGGTGCCTTTTTTCTTGTATAGAAAAGACTTAATGCAGAGCTTTCTTACTTTTTAATTCTTTTTTTATAATTCTTTATTGTCTTAGGATGAATATTTAAACAGCCCTCTTCAATCTTGCTTCAAAATGTCCCTGTGCACATCTTCTCACAAGGACTTTTCTCAGTTGCTGCCACTTCAGGATATTGGATGCAATAAAACAGAAATGAAAAATTCACCTGCTGGTGTCATCTCTCCAGCTCCTTATGGCTGCAATCAGTCCACACTGGCAGCAGAACACAGTCCAGTCTACATTCCCTCATCTTACATGGACAACAGACATGAATATTCCTCAATGGCATTCTGCAGCCCTGCCATGGTGAACTACAACATTGCCAGCAATTTTGGGGACCCAGAGGGCGTGGCTGCAAGGCAAACCTCCAGCCCCAGTGCGCTGTGGTCTGCTCCTGGCCATCTGTCCCCTCTGACTCTGCACTGCCAGTCCTCCCTGCTGTATGCAGAGCAGCCCAAGAGCCTGTGGTGTGAGGCACGACCCATGGAGCCCATGCTGCCCGGGAGCAGGTCAGTGCTGCTGCTTGCTTTAAAACTTGGCTGAAGAGTATTTACAGTCTCCTTGGCTCAAGTCTTTTCTTTTTGCATTTGAATTCTATGTGTTGGTGCTTCTGAAAAACAAAACGATGCTTAAAAACTCTACTAGACACCAAATCAGTCTGGGGAGTATTGTTTGTTTTTAATGTAACTTCTGAAATTTTTTTTTAATTACCTCCTCAGAGTACTATACACCAACACAGAGCATTACAAATACCTTCAGCGTGGGAACAGTTTACATTGTGTAAACAAAAGTTCAAGACTGCTAGGTACTATTTTGTGTAATTAAATTAATTATGTTCTGACAGATTAAGTCCTTTGAGTGAAAGAGGTAAAGGTTCATTCTATTTGCTTTTTCATACAATATTGTTTGAATTCATTTTTACCCAGGTTTTTTTTTTACTGCTTCTAATAGATGTGGAGGCTTTTTAACTTGAAATTTGAGGGAAATGTTTTCTTTGCTTTTTGGTTTCAGCATAAGCTACCACACAGCAGCATGCATCATGTTAAAAGGGAGCTGCTGCTGAAAAAGCCTGACTTTGTTTCTTGCTGCTGTTCCCAACTGACTTTGTAAAGTTGTTGTGAAGAGCAGAGTCACAGGCTATATTTTCAGCTGACAAGAAACTCTGTTTACAAAACCATGTTTTCATTCTGCACATTTATTTGTAGTGCAAACCCTAATCAACATCTGGACCATCAGCTGATGAAATTGCTCCATTCATGGGCACAACACTTGTTGGATGGATAAAAACTCAGGGTGTGCATGTGCTGCTCCTGCTTCAGCAGCTGTATGTTTATTCATAGGCCTCCTTATTTAACTTCAGCAGTCATTTGGAGTATGAAAAATTGTGTCCTGGCAACAGTTTTAGTTCAATGGTTAATAAAGGATTTGTGCTATTTTTGAAACTACCCACTCTCCTTCTGCAATGGGTGGGCTTTATGCAGTTCTGGAGTGCAAATCTGCTTTCAGTGTAGGTGTGTGCATTGGGAAAGACCCTTCGGGCAGCACTTACACAGAGAATTCCCCAAGCAGCTTTGATGTGCACAGGAGTAACATCCAAACTCTTTCCACTTTGGCTAAGGTTCCAAAACCTTGCCAGCCCTGGGAAGATTAGTGTTTGAAGGCATCCACATGCTGGGACAGCAGCTGGAATAGCCCAGGAACAAGAGCACCCTGTCTGATGCTCTGCAGTGCTCTCTCTACAACAGAGAGAAGGGAAGCTGAACCTGTCTCACTGGAGTTTAAATAAATAAGTCATCAGCTATTCATAAAGATATATAAGGGCTATTGCCCATGCAGCTAATGATGACCTAACTTAAAGAGAAACCAAGAAAATCGGGAGTATAACATCTTTTTCACAGAATGGTTTGAATTGGAATGTGTCTTAAAGATGATCTAGTTCCAACCCTCTGCCACGGTCAGGGACACCTTCCCCTAGACCAGGCTGCTCAGAGTAGAAGGATGACCAGGAGAAAACCAGTGACTTATTACTTTAAGACAAGTCTTAATTCTTTTCTAGAAAGGTAGTATCTCTACATAGAAACCACAATCATAAAATAGAGAGGAGCACTAGGAGGTGTAAAGTGATAAACCTTTCACCATGTGGTTCCTCAGTAGCCGTCAGGGTACATCCCCTATTTTCCTGCATCCTTTGCTGCAGGAGCATTGTGGCCATCCATCCAGCCACTTCCAGCTCACCTGCAGGACCTGGCAGCTCATTCCTCTGCTGAACATCCTGGGGTGCCCCAGTCCTCCAGCAGCTGGGCCGTGGTCTCTACCCAGCCTGGGGCTGCCCTCTCTGGATTGCCCTGTGTGTGAAAATGCTGTCAGAGCAACAGAGTCTCGGGGTATGGGATGTTTACCTGAAAGCCCTGACTGTTGGGGCTTTAAATTTGTTGTCCTCACAGACAGTGGTGACAAACTGATGGGGTTTGAGCCTCCTGGTGCGAGGCTGCAGCTGTTGCAGACGAGCGGCTCTGATGCTGCTTGGCCACAGGAGGAATTTGTTCCAGATGGTTCCGCTGCGTGTGAGCTGTTTGCCACAAGTCTGAAGAAGCCTTACAGCTTGCATGTGTGCAGGGTGGCTGTTGATAAACTTTTAAGCAAGGAAAGAAAAAGTGCTTTTTAAAAACACTTGTCATGACTGGGAGGTAAAAAGCCGACAATCCTCACTGAGATGTTATGGTGTGTGCTTTTTCTTTATTTTCATCCATAACCTCAGTGCTTTATCAAGGAAAATAAACATTGCCCTCCACAGCATATCAATCAGTCACAGAAAAGCTCTCCAGCTGATTTTGAGCCTCTTCTGACCATCACAATTGGATAATGATTCCCAAGGAAAGCTTAAAAATATACCTCTTTTACTAATGTGCAACACCAAGTTACTTTTGCTTCCAAATACAGGGGAATAAGAAGGAAAAGGAATGATTTTCCTTCCTTGCATTAGCAGCATTTTAGGCATGTGTGATACAGCCCCTTTACTCCTGGGGAGAGTTCCCCCTCACTGGTCTTCCCAGCATGGCAGAGAGGGAAATAACTCAGTGATTCACAAACCCATTAATGAGGTGTGTGTGTAATCAAAGACCGAGCTTGTTAAATACTTAAACACTCCTCTGCCCTGCTGTATCTGAAGGAATTATCATTTTTAAAAAGTCTCTCAGTAACTTCATTGTACAACTAATTCCTTAATTTTTCTGTTTTGAAATCTGCTCTGAGAAGCAGCTTTTCTTCCTTTCCAAATTTTTTACCAGGAAATTGGAGCACGTTCTCCTCAAAAACTTATGAACTTGATGATTTTCAGTTGGCATGTGGGTGTGTTTGTCCTTACCTCCTGTCATGAAACCAGCACAAAATCTACTGTTAATATATTAGTAAAAGCCTCTTTGACAGCACTTTGAGCATGTTTCCAATATTCTGTTCTAAACTTGCCCTTGTTCTGTAGAAGTCATAAATCGTGCTACCTGCTGTCTAATCTTAAATGATTTTTCTTCTCCCTAATCCTTCTGGAAGGTGGGATGAGGAAAATTCTAGAGTTCCTAAGTTCTGCCTCTGTTTAAGCTTATACCTATAAATTGATTATACACCATTCCTTTTCTCAAACTCTGAGCTGCTCAGAGTTTGCACATGAAACTCTTTTCTCTCTGTCTAGAAATTGTTTTCACCCTGAAAGCACAATGTGCAAAACCCATCAAGAAAATGAGGTCCAGATAAAAAGGATACAATGGATGTACTTCCTATACCTAAACCCAGTGTTACTGATAATCTAAGTTCCTTTCCTCTGGTGTTTGTTTACAGGATCTTTGTGTCAGGAATTGGCTGGTTTCTAATGTTTTTTCCTGTTTTAATTTTCATCCAGTCAGGAAGAATAGTTCCTGTATGTTGGAGTTCTTTGCAACACTTTTGGGATGTCTATATCTTACTAATTTATACAGAGCAACGATTTTTAAATGTATGGAAGTATTTCATTAATTGTGTTTCTGCATCCTTCTTGTATTCAGACTTTTTGTTTAACATTAGGGTGATCAACATGGGCTGATCAACCTTGAACAGAAAGCTTTGTCTGACATCATGAGCTGATCTTGTAGGCTGAGATTCATGCCTCAGTTATGTGTCTCCAGAATGTCATTGCATGAGTAAAACCTCATGTAAAGGATGAAATACTTGAGAATGGATGTGTGTTGTAATTTTGCCTTACTGACAGGACAAAGCAACTGCAGCTCTGTTCATTATAGCACTTGTAATGTCAGTCTGAGATGTCTGAGTTCTCCTTTTCCATGTGAACCTCCCAAGAGGCAAAATCCACTTGGTTCACAAATTCCTGGACTTGCACATTTCCAATAATTCTTCAAGACCCATCAGCATTCCATATGACTTTCCCAGGGTTCATGTGATTGATTCAGCAGCAGTCCAGTTTTATGTCTAAATCTTTCTAATGTATCATCCCTGGGATCAGACTTCATGCTTAAAATTACCTTGTCAGAAAAGGTTTAGCAGTGTTTCACACTATCTCTTGTTCAAGAACATGAAGACTCTATAGAGAGAGAATATTAGACAATGGAAAATTATGAAACTCTTTGCAGTGCATTTTATTTTTTTCTTTTATAACAGATGTTTTTCTTTTTTTTCAGAGAAACATTAAAAAGAAAAATTAATGGCAATGACTGTACAAGCCCAATTGCAAATAATCCTGGCTCAAAAAAGGATGCCCACTTCTGTGCAGTCTGCAGTGATTATGCTTCAGGATACCACTATGGGGTCTGGTCCTGCGAAGGCTGCAAAGCATTTTTTAAAAGGAGCATTCAAGGTAGGACAAACAGATAATTTTGCTTAAATAAATAGTTTCATGTGGCCAGGGGCTGCAGCAGTTGACCTATTAATGAGCTGGTCTGAAATCCTGGTGTCTGGTGCTCCATGCTGAAAATAGAGCAACACATGATTTGAGTGTTTCATCTCTTGGCTCCGATGTTATCAAGATCTGGAAGCATTACAGAGTGAGCAATTGATTTCTTTAGAGAAGAGGTGGAATTCACAGCACAGTGAGGCCCTGCTGCACAGGCCTGAGTGGGATGGCACTGCAGATCTGTGAACCCAATGAGAGTTTGTGGCCCAGCTTGGTTGTAGTAATTGAGAATTATGTGTCATAGACACAGTAAGGGTAGTCAATTATCTGGAGACTTTGCTTGCTGGGAGCTCTACTTGACAAGAGTCTCTTGCTGCTGAGTCACAGTGTATGATATCTACACACCATGGAGAGTAGAAAAATATGTGTAGCATCAATCAGGTACTAACCTGATTATCATTAATGCTCAGCCCTCACCCCTCAGAGCCTGCACCGCAGCATCACTTACTTTGCCAGATCTCTCTCTAATACTTCCACTTCCATGTTTAAATTCTTAAATATTTGTTATTTAGTTCAAGTTTGCTGTGTAGCTGCAGTGTGAAGTAAATGTGGGGCTCCATGTTTGCCGTCACAGACAGTGGAAGTCACTTAGGCACCCTATTGCAGCTTTGGGGCACTGGGTTTCATTAACCTTGGCCCAGTTATCCTAATCTTTGGCCTCATCTGGGATCTTTTGGTGGAAAATCATTTCTATTGACATTGGCTGCTACACTTGGATACCAATGCTGAAAATGCTGTTGCTGTTTGATCTTTAATGTTCTTCCTCTTCTCCTGCCTGCAGAGCCTTTAGCAAACTTCAGATATTTTCTTTTTGCTCGTATGGCAGAGATGGTGCCACTAGGAGAATCAAATTTAGTTCAGAGCTTGTTTCACCTTTTCAATTCATTGTGCAAATTCTGCACAGGTGAATAGCAATTTCTACAAGCTGGTGCAAGTACTTTTGATTTCTAAAATAATTGAAGAGACTTTTGTGTCCAGTTTGTCACAAATGGAGACTGGATTTCATCTCAAGGTGTTTTCTGTCAAGTAAATGCTTTGCTTGCTCTGTGTTGGTCACATGGTCTTTTGTACACCTCAGTGTACCCTGTCAGGTAATGGTGTTTGTAATTCAAATGAAAGAATAAAAAAAGGCAAATAAAAGAAAGCCAGTTCTTGGCATAAAACACTATCAAGCACTCAGTTGCAGTGGTTGTTATGCAGGATATTATGCATTAAAATAAAAGACTTCTGGGCCTGCCATAGACCAAAATGTTGGGCTCATTAATGAAATTAAAATTAGAAGTATGACTGAGCAACTGTGTGTGGTCTCCTTGGCTTGTCTGAGTTTGTAGTGTAGTCTGTTTGTCCCACATCACTGAACATCTGCCTGTAAGTTAAATTTATCCCAAGGCCACAAGAATTTTAAATTACTTTATACTCCTGTGTGCAACAGAGAGCTTCCACCTCATATCCCTCCATGTTGTGGGAAGAGTGATAAACAGTAATTTGTTTTTCAGTCATATCTGCCAGAAGGAAATGGGACAAACTGTAGTATGAGCTCTTCTTTTTAAAATTGTCAGTTCAAAAATTCAAGGTTAAAATAATTCTAATTTTGCACAGCAATAGTCACAATGGTTCAGTTAAATAATTACTCCTAGGGACATGAACTCTTGGATTTGCACCAAGTGAAAAAAAATCACTCTAGTAGCTGTATTTTTGCCAGACCTTATTCTTGGTTGGGGAAAAAAAAACAAAAACCAACAAACCAACTTAAAAAACAGCCTGGGGGAAAAGGTATGAAGCAAAGTAAATGAAAGAATATTTTTGCATGCTTTGGTAATTGCTGTGAGAGATGGTTTCACTATTTGGCAGGAGATGATTCAACTGTATTTACAACAGGAGTGTACCCAAGTCCAGTTTACAGTAATAAACCTTTGGACCAGATTACTGATTAGTGAAATACAGTAACATAAAGGGGTTTGGGTGAGAATGAGGTGATGGGAAAGAATAAGAATAGAACAAAAGAGGCTGCAGTGAAAACTGATGAAAACAACATTGTCCAAAGAAAAGAAAACAAACTTGTCTAGAATATTTAAAACTTACATTCTCTGCTTGTGCTTCTCTTTGTAGTTACAGGATGCATTATTTCATACCAGTCTGCTTTCTATCTCGGCCTTTTTTTTTTTTTTTTTTTTTTTTTTTTTTTTTTTTTTTTTTTGGTTAATTTTGGTCCAGGGTCAATCCTTCAAAGGCTTCTTCATTCCTGGAATTCACCACGTCAGAGTTCAGTAAATAGAACTGTAGTTTACTTAAATCTTTGCAGGACTGAAGCTGCTCTTTTCAATTCTGCTGAGGGGAAAAAAATTAAAATCTGGTATCTGCCAGCTGTAGACTCCCAGTATACAGTAAGAAATTGGAGGTTGGGAGAAAATTTCCACAAGAGTGTATGTTCCATTTTCAAAAAATTAGTTGGTTTTAGAAGGTGCTTGGTTGTCTGGCTGTCACCACTACAAAGCTGAGCAATGCTGCCTGGTTAATTTTGAGGCCACAGGCTGATGTTGATAATACAGGATAAATATGCATTTTTACATCAGTTAAATGAAAGGAGCTTAGATACATGTGCACAAAAAAGCTGCATTGTTTAAAATCAAGAACATTCCTGATTGGGAAATAACCAAGGTGGTTGGAAATGCTGAATTTTCCCTTCTTGCCCCTGTGCAGGACACAACGATTACATCTGCCCAGCCACCAATCAGTGCACCATAGACAAGAACCGGCGCAAGAGCTGCCAGGCGTGCCGGCTGCGCAAGTGCTACGAAGTGGGGATGATGAAATGCGGTGAGTTCGGCCTGTCTGCGTCTTCCTGAGCTGGGGTTTTGCTGCTTTGGGGTTTTTTCTTCCCTTCAGCCAGTTCTGCCTCTTTTTCCCCTTGGGATCCCAAAAAGGCACAACAACAAAGGTTTAAGCAAGTTCTATAGGAAGGAATTAACTGTTCAGAAGAAAACGCGTAGGAAGGGGCAAGGTGTAGGTTAAGCCTGTAAAACCATATAACATCTGCAGAGCTTTGGGGAGGCAAGATACTTCCATGCCATGCCGAATGGGAAATCAAGAGCTGCTGCCTCCAGAACCTTCCAGAGCCAGTCTCTGCTCATGTGAGGTGAAGGAGCCTGTGCTGGGCTCTGCTGGTTGGATGCACTGCAGGAGCAGCAGTGTCACATTGAAGCAGTAATTAATTAACCCAGTATTCCACCTCTGACAGTGGCAAGAGTGAGTGCCTCAGGAGGAGTGTAGGATTGAGACCAGCACCTACATGGGAACTACTGCTGTCAGCTCTCAGCTTCCAAAAATTAGTGGCTGAGGACACTAGTGGAATGACAGATTTTCCATCATCCCTCTTTTTAATCTCATAAAGGCTTTGCATCTACAACATTCCTTAGCAGCTTGGCCACCCATCCTGGGAAGAACCAACTCTCTGATTGCCAGGCTTTTGTGGGGGGCTTTGGTGGAGCAGTGGGAGGGCAGTTCCTTTTTTTCAGCAAGCTATCTTCAGATGATGCCCCACAGCTCTTCCACCAAAAAAACCAGTGAACAACCACTGGTTGTCACTGCACCACTCAGAATTATCCAGACTTTTCTTTTATCCCTATCTCATACTTCTAGCAATGTGACTTCAATGCAGTTGAGTGTTCAGAGATGATATTTTAAAGATTACTTCTAAGACAAAATTATTTGAGAGATGTTTCAATCTAATGTGTTTTTACAGTCAAGGTTTGCTGTTTCTTATAGATTGCCCAATGTATGTAATAGCAACAGGCTGGGAAAATAACCCATAAAAACATTGAAGTGGTCAGGAGAAGGTCATTGTGCTTGGCTCTTCATGATTTGCAGGCATGCATCTTGTTTTATCCCATTTAATGTAGATACCTATTTCTGTTTCAAAACCAGACACCATTTTCATCCTCCCATAGCTTTGATCTGAAGATTGTTTGCAAAATATGACTTCTTTCTTTAGAAACATTCTTTAGAAGTTCAGCCTGCATTTATTGCTGAACAATTAATGTCCATTTTTTCTTGCAACAACATTGTCTTTTAGCTTAGAGGGTCCTCTTCTCTTTGTTGTTAACAGCCTGGTTTTGTTTAAGGACTTCATCATATCTCCTCACAAATTTTGTTTTAGTTGGCTAAATAAACCAAGAAAACTTCTCCTCTTGCAAAACAGGAAAGTAGATGAATCTGGAAATCATCAGGGTAGCTTGTCCCTCCACCTGGTCCGGGCAGAGATAACCCAATTTGCACTTGGATGTCCAGAATCATGGACAGCATTCCAGTGACTCTCCTCACTGCAGCAGCACTGATACATTTCTGTTGCTGCAGGAACTTTCCTCTGTGCACAGCTCAGGATCCTATTTGTCTTTTTCAAGGTAACATCATGCTGGCAGTTCATAATCACACCATGATCTGTCATGACTGCAGCCTCCCTGTTCATTTCTAGCTGTTAACTCACAGAGTAGAACTGAAATTTCAACTGTTCTTTGTATTATTTTTGTACTCCTGAAGTACATTTAATTACTTCTGCTCAAGTCAGATGCTTCTTTCTGTGTGAAGCTCCTGTCTTTTCCTGCAGTGATGATGCATGTCAACTTTTTTGGTGTTTGGTCTTACCTCCAGGAAGGAAAGCCTTACGTCTGCAAGTAAAAGGAAAGACTCCTTTCAAAATCTTACTTTCTAAATGGTGCCACTGTCTTTGGGTCATTTCTATGACTCAGAATTTTGCTCCAAGTTTTTCCAAGGGAGGTTTCCATAAAGCCTCAGTTCTGGAGTGCGAAAGGTTTGGTGAAGATTGATTCCAGAATGATATTATAAGGTAGATCTCCACAATGTTTGCCTTCAATTAATCCTTTTATTCTAGCTGTCCAGAAAGTCCTGGTGTGTGATTAGACCTCATAGGCACTGTGGTATGACAAGTAAGAAATTATAGTATGCACTTATGTCCTCGCCTGTGTTCCCTTGAATCTTGTCACATATTCATAAACATGTTTTTCTACAATAATGATTGTCTGGAGGACACTGATGACTATGCCAAACAAAAAAAGACACAGATTGAAACTATAACTGAGGGGGGGAAAAAAAGGTGAAACTGTAGTTTTAAATAATTAGTTTTTTAAATAGTAGCACTAAAGCTTGAAACCCTCGAGAATTTGAGAGTCTGAACAATTTATTTTCAGAAAAAAGAACATAAAAATTACTCAGAACTGTCTGAGTCACCTGATGAGCTGAGTGGCACCTCTGAGTAATGCTGTTGTATGGACACATGGTGACAGACATTTAAACAAGACAGATTTTATGACAGTATTTCTTGCATGAAATGTAAATGCCACTTCCTGCAGACCAGAGCGATTATGTCTCAGCCATTTTCTCACAAGAACTGTGCTCTAATATAAACTTTTTATTGTAGAAAGCCATAAAAGAGAACATTTTGTTTTTAATGAAGGCTTTTCTGCATCTCTGCTCCTTTCTGGGGTCACTTAGTGAAAGGATTGCTTCACATCTGCTGAAGCCCTGGGTGGGATAGAATGGTTTGTGAGTGCATTTTTGCTCAGTGGAGATTTGTATCCAGCAGAAGTGATAAAACAAGTTCAATTGCCACTTTGTAGTTTATGAGAGCTCTTCATAAAGTCTGAGTACCTTTCCCATCATATCTTTAAATCCTCGCTTTGCATATTAACAATAGACAACTCGAGAAAAACCACACACGTGTTTAAACCATGTTTCTGTGCCTAAATGTGATTAAGCAGTACAGACCACCTTCCATACAGTAGGAGATGGATGAAAAGTGTTGCTCTACAGCTTCTTGGTCTGAAATTCTCTTAGATATCCTCTTCAGAAATGTTAAGAAGTCAGCCCAACAAGCCACAGGTATTTTGGTGGAGGCCAGCTTGGGGATGCTTGTGTTAAGGTGATACTGGATTTTCTTATGAAATACACCATCATTGCCAGAAGACAAGAGTTGTAGACATGGCATCTGCCAATTCCTCTGCAGGAAATCCATGTTCCCTGCTGTTCCAAACAAGGAAGCTACTGCTAAAGTTTGGCAGTAGGACTCCTAACGGTGGTAGAAAAATAATTAGCAAAAAATTTGCATTCTCATCAGGAACAAAGAAAATAGAAAAACTTCAGCAAACTCTGCCCAGCAAACTTGAATAAAACAGATCAAAATAAAACTGATCTTCCCTTGGAACCTGCTGGTGTTTACCTGGGGAGCTGAAATGGACTTGGACTGCTTGACAAAGGCAGTGAAGAAGAGGGGAGTTGCTTCATCACTTTTCACTCTTGGAGCAGCTATGCCCCGCTTTGCTTTTAGTTTACTTCCTGAGGCTCAAATAGACCTTTTTCACAAGGAGTTTTCAGTTTCCCTGACTTTCTTTTCCCTCCTCTGCCCTGTTCCTATATCTTTTTCCCCATGTGTCAGTTCTCCACATGCTGAAATTGTTCCAAAGATAAAGCTCCTTTCAGCCCCGAGTGAGGAGGCTGAGAGGCCACACTCAAAAGTGATGGAGAGATGCTGCTCTTGAATCCTAGCATCATTTGAGGAGTTTGCAGGGAGGAAAACAGATTTCTCTGTGGGCTGGCTCAGGATTTGGCTCTTTCTCCTGTGTGTGGCTGCTGTGTGCAGTTAAAATGCTGTAAAGTACTTTTCACACAGAAAATAAGTGGAGACAAAATGTTTCAAGACATTCTCTGGACATCAGATGTATTAATTGAATTTCAGCTTTTATAGAAATTACTATACAGATGGCAGCTCCTTTGTCAGTGGCTCTACTCCTGAGAATTCAATTTAAGAGTCTGCTCTGGAATATGTACTTACCAGAACATTTGCATTTGCTTTCAAAGGTGGCTGGAGTGATAATGATTTACCAATGTGTACTGGGGCCAGTTTTAAGCTCACACACTTTCAAAAACTGATTATAAAATATTCAATAGTAGAATCTGCAGTTGCTACAGAACTGGTTAGTTACATGAGCCTTTGGCAGGGACCAAAATCAGTATGAAGGGCAACATGCCATGTAACTGCCCACCATATCAGACAGCATTTGTGATTTTCAGAGAATTTACAAAGCTTGAAAAACATTGTTTCACTACCAGTAATACCTGCTGTGGCTTGTTCATGGCTGAGTGAAAAACAGGCTCATTTTAATGACCCTTTTTTTCAATGTGCCTTATTTCTTATATCTTGGGGTCATTTACTCGTGGTGTGTGGTGCTGTAGCTCAAGGTCTTGCCTTTGGTCCAGCATTCTCAGCTGAATACAGCAATTTTCTCCCACAAAATAGCTCTGAATAAGGAGAATGTGGTAGGAAGAATGAGGGATTTGATCATTTTGCACTTCTGCAATTGCCTGAATTACTTTTATAGACATGAATATTAGATATTAAGTACAGTTAGGGAGTTTGTGGTAAAGTGGAACAGAGTCCCTAATCTGGGAAGCTGTCTTTTATTGCTCTGCCTTTACACACCTTGATCCACTTCTCTGTATCTACTTAAGCAAAACATTTGGCTGGTCAATAATTATTTATAATATATAGCTTTACAAACATTTCTATGTGTCTGTTGCATGCTGATAGGTGTATAGGTAAAATTTCTTAGTCCTGCTTAAAGTTTGGATTTGAATAGAAAGCAAAGAAGCTCCTTTATGTTTTTGAAAATTGTTGTTTTAATTGGAAAATCTGGTGTCCTCTGCAGTTTCAGTTGACTAGAAAGTTTAAATGTAGCTTTCTTTTTCCTTAAATGCAAGCAGAAAGAAATAGAAAATATTTATCAATGGCATCTCTTTTAATTATCTTTTATGCACACTGCTCAGTGATTCAGCCTATTTCTGCTTTGGCAATATATGATGAATAAAAAACACCCCAAATAACTCAGAATCTGCTTTGGCTGGGTTTCTTCCCGCCTTGTTTTTATCATCAGTTATATTTTCTTTAGTAGCAAGTTTTTTTATGCAGAAATGTAATACTCCTAGTCTGGCTTGTTGCACTGGTAATGTGATTATAGAAATTTGATTATGTTTTAAATGGAGCATATCTTATATAATAAGAACTGGTTATATAAAAAAAATCAATTCAGTTAAATAACCTCAAGTAATTTATAGGGGTTTACCAGTTCCCACTAAGAACCCTCCACAGGTATTGAGACCTTTAATACTCTCAAAATCATAACCTGACTCAATTATCTTTAGATGGAACACATCTGCTGTGCAGATGGAAATTGTTCAAAATTTTGTCAATTAGAACAGAATGCTGAACTACTTTTTAAATTGCTTTTAAATTTGATTTCTTTGACATTCATTAAAGTATCTGCTCAATTACCTGTCTGTTTATATTTTCTGTATATTTATATAAACTCAAATTTATAGCCTACAAAATGTTATTTAAAGACCTTTACAACAGTAAATAGGAAAGATAACGCATGTCACAGAGCATTTGGTATTTTGGGGTAGCCCAAGAAAATTTTTCACTCTACCCTCCCCGTGGCTTTTATTCTCTCTGCTATTTTTCTTGTTCTGTACTTCAAGGTGCCCCTGGGAAATGTGCTTCAGCTTGCTAAATAGAAAACAATGTGCTTTCTATCTTTGTGGCTATGGTCTCTGCCATGCTGTGGAGATCAGAGCCATGGATCTCTGTAGGCAGAGCACCCTGGTTCCTGGGTATCTCCCCATCTGTCTCCAGCTGTTCCTGTTGCCTACTTCACTGTCAGCCTTTACTTTTTGTCTTCCCTGATGGAAAATACATCCTTTCTGTGCATTACACAAATTCAGAACAGTCTGCAGCCCACTGTGCCATTCTAGTGTTTTTTTGGAAGCTCACAAACCACTTCAAGATTTTCCTCTTAACCTTTGTGCATTAGTCAAGAAACGAGGCTTAGCACAGAGTTCACTAGATTATCCAAGCGTCTTTGTGAAAATAGTCGAAGCCTGGCTGGCCTTTGACTCTCTTCAGGAAGGATTTGCCCAGACTGATGGTGAAAGAAATTGCTTTGTTACTTCTGTAGTTCTGCAGAGAAGCTTTTTTTTTGTATTTTCATCAAGCCTTATTCCATAAATCTACATAAAATAATATGTCATGCTCTGACTGTCTCTGCTGGTATGTTATCTTCCCCTAGCTGCTGTTCATCTTCTCTGGCAATCTCTAGCTAGTTGTCATTTGGCTAAACACTTGGTTCTACAAATTATTTATTTCCTTCAATCCATTCTTTGTGCAAATATCCTGCCTGCACTCAGCCCATTTCATCATACCCACATCTCTTTCAAGTTGCAAACCCATCCTTTCTCCGAATGGTGCAGGCCTTAAGCTGCACTCGCAGCTGAAAAATACTTCCAGTTCCACATGGCCTGTCCCACTTGGGTAGCTCTGTGCCTGAGGTCTGTTCATAGAACCAGTTTTGCCCATTGGTCTTCTCCAATCTCTTGGATTTCCAGGGAAAGTTTGCTCTCTGATGTTGAGAACTTCTTTAACTTTCTCCTGCATCCAACATGGTTTGCTGAACAGGCAGTGAGAGAGTGAGAGCCACATGCAATGAAAAGGTCCATGTCCTAAAAGTCGTGGAAGACTCTGCTGGTCCTTATTCAGTCAGGTTGTTCCTGAGTGGCCTTTGCATTCACCCCTCCTGCACACTGAGCCAAAATGCTGTTTGACAGCTGCTGAAGAGGTGACAGGACTGTGACCTGAAAAGCCACCTCCACCTGAGCTTCCTCTGCCACGTGAGCCTGAGAGCCTGCATTCACCCAGCATCTTATTTAGCAAGACAAAGCCTTATCAACAGTATCTGAAACTCATTTTTTGTGTCCCCACTGCCCTTATTTTTAATTTGGTTTTTGTTTGGACTTCCTTGCTATCTGAAGTAGAACTATAGCTGAGTATTTTATGAATATTAAGGTTTTGGAGAAGCTTTTAGGCTCTTTCCTTGGAAGCTATGCAAAAACAGGTAACAGTGATGCTACCAATAACACTGACCAAGAATTCGACAATGTTTAGATATGTCAGAATGAACATTTAATTAAACCTGGGAATGTAAAGGACTGGTCTTGGCAACAGAAATGGCCTTTTGCAGACAGAACTCCTCACAGGGTGTTTGCTCTTAGTTGTAGATATCTGAATTCCCTTTGGAGAAACTCCTGCTGGTTTTTTGGGGCATGGTGAGAAAATGGGTTGAATCTTGTGAATCCCTGGCTGAACATGCAGCTAACTCTGAGGCCCAGCTGTGCTTGTTCCTGAGGCATTTAATCTGTAACATGGCCAGACTTTCAAGTCTTTGATTTCCCCAGTTTTCATATAAAGCAAAATTTACGAATAGCTGGTTTTATTTGCCTTTAAAAATCTGATTTATATCTTTTTGATGTCAAAGGGAGTTTTCCACTGGACTTTTAACTGAGTTAACTAATGTTCAAAACCAAACATTTTTAAACTTTTTGTGTAGTAGAATAAACAAAATCCCTCAGCTGAAGTCAGTGGGGACAAAGTTAAGTCCATGCTGAATCTCCTAGAAACTTAATGTTCAATATTAGAACATCTAATATTAAAGGGTTTTCCCCCTCCTCCCCAATGTTTGTGATGCAGCCATGGGGAGCCAGGGTATTATGAGCTCCTCACAGGTGTGGCACCTCTGGGGTTGGCCAGCAGCTCCAGAATGGCTTAAAAATATTAGTGAGATGGCATCAGTGGAGGTGTTTGAAAAGCAAAAATGTTTTAATTAAGATGAAAATAACAAACAATCCAGAACAAAGGAGAAAGGCCATACCAGGTACAAGGAGAACGCCCCAAAAATGCACCAAAGGCTTTTGTGCTCTATATTAAGTACGTAAGGACTGAGGTGGAATTCTTGGCATCCTGCCCAATAGAAATAGCAACAGGTTTTGAGGTACAGCTCTAAAAATCCAGCTGGTGTCTCTGTGCTGGCACACGGCTAAATACCGCAAGAAAGGTATTGAAGTCTTTGCTTTTTTACCTTATAAGTGAGACAAAGAGTGAAACCCAAATCCTTTCCTAAGATGGAAACCCCTTGTGGGGTGCAAACCCCACCGCAGTGAGGTGCATTCCTCCACGTTTGGGTTTACATAAGGGAGGATAATTCAGTGGGAAAAGCTCTCCAATGCCAACCTCTCACACCAGGCTCGAGGAGAGAACGCTGCGGGTACCGAATCCTGCGGAGCCACCGCAGCCCCGAGGAGCGGCCCTGCGCGGGCAGGGCCAGGAGGTACAACGAGGCAGCCACGCGGGTGAAGGAGATCCTGCTGAGCTCCGTCAGCCCCGAGCAGTTCGTGCTGACCCTGCTGGAGGCAGAGCCGCCCCACGTGCTGGTCAGCCGGCCCAGCAAACCCTTCACCGAGGCCTCCATGATGATGTCCCTGACCAAGCTGGCGGACAAAGAGCTGGTGCACATGATCGGCTGGGCCAAGAAAATTCCTGGTGAGAAATTCAGGCTGGTTTTGGTTTTGTTTCAATGATGGTTTTACCACCAGTGTGTCCTCCTCTGCTCTGATGTGACAGACTGTAATGGTTTCACGTTCGCCGATTCCTGTTTTCTAAATTTCATATAGTGTCTACCATAATCATTTACTTTTTCTGCTGTGAGACAGAATTAGGATAAAAGCAAAGCAGGCTCAAACTTAAAAGGTAAAAAGATAGATTTATTACTAAACACTAAAATAAAAATGAGAATCAAAATGAAACCTTCAAAACACTTCTTCCCCCTCCACAATTGTTCAGTTTCCCACTGACAACATAAAGAGACAAAACCTCTTTATCAGAGGAACTCTTGGTCAGTTTACCACCCATAAAATAGTCTTGCATCAGTTCCTTTAGAGAGAGAAGTCTCTTTTAGTCTGCCATGGAATTTCCCCACTCACAACATAGAACAGTTCTCTTGTGGATTTTAATTTCAAACCCAGTCACTAATTGGTTTTTGCTATCCGTGCTAAACCAGCACAGTAAGTGCATGGTATAAAAGCCAAGCTTTCTATCCTGTTAAATAATGGACAGTTTATTGCTCTCAGTAATTAACCTGGATGTTTTTTGATTTAGACACAATATAATCCATAACTTGCTGTCTGTTCTTACTCAAATACTTGTTCATTTTGCTACAAAGCAGAGGTGGTGGTGTATGTAATTTCTACCTCAGCTATTTCTACCTGATTAAGCCGATTTAGATCGTTCATTTAACACCCAATATTTTCCTTGAGTCCTGATAGAAGATCTCTAGTAGTTGGTGATAACTGACTGGTGTCCAAGTCCTAGGTGTCTGCAATCATTTCACTTCACAGAGCTGCTGCAGAAAAATATCAGTGGAGCTCAGGATTGATTTCAGATTTATCATGTGCACTCCTTCAGAACAAAAATCAGTAATGGTTCTTTTGGTTGTTGGCAACACCAAGAAATGTGGTACAACTGCCTGGAACATCTCAAATATGTCCATGGCATCATGGCAATGAACCATTTAACTTCTCACAAACCAGAAGCAGTGAGCATTTGCAGTTCCTTCTGCATGAGGTACCCATGACTGAAACAGGCAGAATAAAATCTAAAAGTGAGCTAAAAGCATGGAATAATTGGTGGACTCATAGCAGCATGGGGCTTGATCCTGAGCTTCAGATAGGGTGCACTGCTGGGGGTCAGCACTCCATGGATGCTCTCCTGGATTTTGTGCTGGCAGATTCAGTGTGCTGGAGTGTGCCCTGCCCTTGACGTGGTGTGCGCTGTAAAGAGCTGCTGCTGCTGGAGAACACACGTGGCAAAACATGACAGGAACCCTTCCCTCCAGAAACACAGACTGTGTACAGTGCAGGAAGCAAACTTGGAGAGGAATATTCCATTTAATCCTTAAATTAGGAATTTAGCTGTCAGGGAAGCGTATCCTATTTCAGGTCTAGGTGGAGTGGCTGATGTGCTTCCAGCTCCAGCTGCTGAACACATCTCCAGGGGCAGAGCAGCCTCACACACTGTGTTGGAGGCTCTAGGTGTGATGGTTTTGGGGTGTGCACATTCCAGGCCAGCTGCTGAGCTGGGGAGGAGATGTTTGCACCTCAGAACATCTCAAGCCATGCTGGACATTTGCAAAGTGATGATAGTTTTACTGTTAATGAGGCACATTTTAAAACTGAGAGCCCAAATCTTTTATCCTTATTTTTCCTGGCTAAAGAAACTCTGAAAATAACTGTGAAGTAACCATAAGGAGTTAAATGGTATCTATCATTATAATTTCTTTTCTAATCATAAAAATATGATTAAAATGTGCCATTTCAGAGGACTTCACTTAGTTATGTTTATCTGGTAGGAAATGAATTGTGAAGGAAAACCAGTCTTAGAAAATGACCTGATTTTAGGCAGTATTTCAGTGGGAAACACCCCGCCCCCCACCATTCCATTTTCTGAATATTGTTAAGTTCTATTTTTTAACTCTGAGACTTAGTTTTAGAAAAATAAACCCACAGTCCGAAACCCTCAGCCAGTTAAGATTCATTGTTTTTATTTTTTTACAAGATCAGTTTCCAAACCAACCCAAATTTTGGCATCAGCCACTTTTAGTTTATTTTCAACATATGTCAAAAATAAAAACTTTTTCTTGGCACTGAGAGAATTGTATAAAGAAAACCCATTGAAAGCAATCAAACCCCTTCAAAACAGTTCCTGGGAATTCTGACACTGTGTTGTCTCTGTTTATTTTTTCTGGTCACTCCTGTTACAGAGAACAGAAATAAACAGCATTTTAGAGCAATGCAAAAAATAGATGCCATGTTTAATATGCACCCAATTATAAGTGACACTGCCTTATTACATGGCAGTTGGAGCATTTACTTCGATGTGGATTGATTTTTTTGTTTTTCATTTAAAAAAAACCTGTGATGACTAAAGTGCAGGACATGGAATTTTATTTTTCAAAAACTCTTGCCTGAAGGTAATCATGTCCATCCCTGCCTGACTCCTGGAGGTAATGTCTTACAAAAAAATAGAGTTCTCAACTAATGGCCCAGTGAGCAGTAATTTTACTTTCTGAAAAGCTGAATATTTGCTTTTGTGCACCTGGGTTAAAAGCCCATTTTCATCTCTAAGTTATTATTGGACATTATTTTGACACTCACTGGGGGAGAAAAAAAAATTGTTTCCTCATTGTATTAAAAGTAACTTTTTGCCTAAATAGGAAAACAGCACGTTTGTATTTTGTGGGGTTTTCATATTTAATATTTAATGACAGTCTTTTGTTATGGATTTTACTCTGTGGCTGTATTTTTGTTCTGGACTTTCAGCCTAATGGATTATGTTTTTGTTGCTCAGTAAAATAGAAGCAGACATCTGGATTTTTTCCCTCCTGAATTCCAAGTATTTTAATTCTTGGTTGTCAGGCAGCAGAACACAGCTTCTGTAATTGTCTTTTGCTTTGTTGACCTAGTCTAAAAGAGTTTAATGTGGTTCACTGCTGAACCTGTACTGCAAATCGATAAGATGTTGTCACAATATCGAATTTGGATTCATTCTGCAGTCTGGTGTGTTGCTGACCAGAGCAATGTGCCTTTTTCTAGTTTTTACACATCCAGCACAAGTTTTTTTTCTTGTCTGTCTTAGCAATTTATAATTAAATGATAAGGAATAGAGCCTGCAATCTAAAGGATGTGTAATACAGTCAGAGAAAAATTATTAGTTGAATGTAGTCTGGAGGAAATTAAATGGGGTCCTGATGCTGCAGTGAAAGCTGTGGTGGTTGTTTGTTGTCCTGGATCTTTGGAGCATAAGATTGTTAGGAAAAAGAGAAGTAGAGTCCTTCTCTACTTCTGTGCTCAGTGACCATAGCTCCTACTGCTGCTGCTGATAATGTGAATTTAGCAGATCTCATCCGTGATAAACCTGGATCTTCACGAACCTGAATATTAAACCCTGGGATTTGGTCTGACATCTCACTCAAGTGAGAGAGTTTTTAAACCTGATAATTCCTTGTTTATGCTAGAGAAATCAGTACATGCCAGTGTAAATGTTTATTTAAATATACTCTGAAATGTCTTTGGGCTGTTGTTTCCCAGGAAACTGACACTGTCAGCTTTTGTACTATTCCACACTTCCGTCAATATTTTCCTAAAAGCAGATTTAAAAGATGACTGTGTGGCAGATAATCTGCTGTTGGCTGAGCATTCTGTAATAAATTCTGTGATGGAGGAATCCAGGAGGGAAGGTACCACTCCTAGGCTCCTTTTTTAACCCTTATACAATTAAAGGCAAGGCTGTACCAGTTTTGAAAAGCAGCACTTTCAGTGATGATAAAAGTGAGCACTGCCCAGTTCATGTGAGCCCCTGGCTCTCACTGCCTGTCTTCCAGCTGAGTAGTGTAATAAGATTAAAATACATTAAGTATTTGTATAAATTACTGACAGAGAGATTCTTTGGCAGCCCAAATGTCCTGTGTGTATTTTAAGACCTCAGACAACTAGGAACAACTTCAGGAAACCTGTCTGCCATGGCCAGGCTGTAAGGGTTTGTCACCATGCAGTGTCAGAGATGCCAGCTCATCTGGAAGGGACCTTAAAGATTGCCTCATTCCAACCCTCTGCCGTGGGCAGGGACACCTTCCTCTATCCCAGGTTGCTCAGAGCCCCATCCAGCCTGGCCTTGAACACTCCCAGGGGTGGGGCAGCCACAGCTGCTCTGGGCACCCTGTGCCAGGGCCTCACCCTCACAAGATTTCTTCTAACATCTCTCCTCTTTTAGCAGGAGAACTTAAAGCACATGACTTTGCAGTTGTTTGAATTTCACCAGCTGTATGGGACCAATTGCATGAAAACACCACTTTTCTTTATTTCAAATATTTTGGGGAAGATGATAATAGCAAATATTTTTGTTCCTATTTGAAATGACAGCCTGGCACTTTGGATATCAGTGCTCTGTTATCTTTACAACCCATAATTCTTTTTGGGTTTTTTTTGTTTCCCATATGCTCAGTTTTCTTTATCAACACAGAGTGTTTAACAAGTTGATTTATTTTATGCTATTTGCATCACTTCAGGCTTCATTGATCTCAGCCTCTATGACCAAGTCAGACTCTTGGAGAGCTGCTGGATGGAAGTTCTAATGATTGGTTTGATGTGGAGGTCCATCGACCATCCTGGGAAACTGATTTTTGCACCAGACCTTGTATTAGATAGGTAAGAGGAATAAATGTCTTAAGAACACTTCATATTAGCATGGTTGAAGGTTGGGTGAATTGTAAGAAGAGGATTAAACATGGCAGATGTTATTAATATTTCATCTAACAATATCATTTACTTGTGCTTGTAACAATAGTGTCCTAAGGTTCCACATCCTTACAGGGCTTTAGGGAATGCTAAGCTTTAAAAGCAGTGTTGAACTTGCAAATTCCTGAACTCCTGTAGCACTGAGTGTGAAGTTTCTCTGCATTTTTGCACATCTTTTGGTGGTTTTGTTGCCTTTGGTCCAGGTCTCTAGATGCTGAAAGTGTCCGTAGGGCAACACAAGGCACTACATTGTTCATTTGTCCCTACATCCCTCATTAAAAAGAAGATATAGTGTCAGGAGATATTTTAATTATTTTAAATAGGTTTCCTGCCTGTTTTTCTTCCTGCCACTGCAGCAGACTTCATAGTTAGCTACAACAGTGAACATTGGAGCACTAGCCTAGAGGGATTTTAAAACCCCTAGCTTGCTGTTGGATACTAAGGATATTTTTTCAAGATACAACAGAGTGTTTTGAAGTTGAAAGATTATTTCTCCATGGCATCATGTACCAGGAAGGAAGACTATGGATTAGTAAGGATGTTTTTCTACAATACCTTAGAAAAATTTGGTCTGAGCTTCACATTGGTAAAAAGTCAGGGAAGCAATCTACTCTCATGGGTAGTCTTAAAATGTCTTTTAGCTTTTCAGCCTGGAAAAATTCAGATTTGCACCACTTCTGCGGCTTGCAATCAATAACTATCGTTGTAGATACAGACAGGCAAAATTGGCTAATAAGAACAAAAATTAATTTATAAAACAGAGGAAATAAATATTATTTGCTCATATAAAATCCAATGCAAGGACACGCTGCACTGTTCAGTGCAATGATCAGAAATTGATGAAAATGTATGATCCATTTAATTGCTTAAGAGTTAATATGTGCTGAATAGAGTGAGAATATTTGATGCATTTCTTCATTTCCTTGAGACATGGCAGAGAGGGAGCTTACAACTGTCTGGGCATGCTGTAATTTTATTCAGGACATCCTTATATGAACCCGGTCTGTAACTTGATTGTTTTTATTTTAGTTGAACTTAGAATTCTAGAATGGTTTGGGTTGGAAGAGACCTTAATAATCACCTCATTCCACCCCATGCCATGGGCAGGGACCCTTCCATCATCCCAGCTTGCTCAGAGCCCCATCCAACCTGGCCTTGGACACTCCCAGGGATGAGGCAGCCACAGCTGCTCTGGGGAAACTGGGCCGGGGCCTCACACCCTCACAGTCAAGATTTGCTTCCTAATCTTGAATCTAAACCTACTTCTTTCCATTTGAAGCCATTCCCTCTTGTCCTGTCCCTCCAGGCCCTTGTCCAAAGCCCCTCTCCTGCTCTCTTGGAGCCCTAAGGAGCTCTGAGGTCTCCCTGGAGCCTTCAGATACATTTCATACATAATCTTTGCAGACAATATTTCTCTGGAACCTCTGCCCTTATTTTGAATCTGGCAGGTGCCTGTCCTTCTCTAAAGCTTAATATTCTTCTTTGCTATGAGGAACACAGGAAGCTGGGCAATACAAAATACTTTTTGCAGGCAGAAATTGCTGCCCCTAGGTGGTGTTACCTGCATGTTCCTGCCTCCAGCCTGAAGGCTCAGCACCTTTCTCTTGGGATCCAGTAAATTTCTTTTATCCTCCTGTACTGTTGTGCTTAAATCTGTCTAGTCTTAAAAAAATTACAGAGAAAAAAAAATCTCTTACAAATAGTATAATAAGTCTCCCTTTGAACACTGTTGCTGTAGAGCTTAATCACTTTTTTAGTCCAGTGCGTATAAAACAAAACAAACAAAAAAAACCTGAAACAGCAACTTCAGTAGTTTGAAATTTGCCACTGCTGAATTTTAAACAAATAGGAATGACTTGGTTGGGGTGTTTTTCAGATCTGAAAATAGGACCAGTTCTCATATCCAAGAAGGAGAAAGTTGCATTCTGTAAACATTTGCAAATATAAAAATAACCAAACCACAAAACCACCAAAACCCCAAATACCTTTCAATACCTACACAGAAAAAAGTGCCAGGAGATAGGGACAAGAGTTGTTTTATTCTTTAAACATGTCTTGTTATTCCAAGCAACTTATTTTAGGAAGTCTTTCTTTTTTACTAAGTCCTGAGGCCTCCATTAGGTACAAACATTATGTTATTGGTTGTGGGTATCTCCTTGTGAAACAAATCTGGAAAATTATTCAAGGTGGTACTGTGCCCTGCACTACAGGACTTCAAACTGATTATACAGAATTATTCTGAGAGGGTACAGAAATATGATCACACAGGATTGAGAGAAAAATCAATTTCTCCTAAATGCTGCCCTTTCATACCAGTGTAATTTCCAATTTAGATTTCATCATAGAGCCTTTTAAACTCTCCCAAAGATGAGATAAGATAGGCCTTTTGCAGCCTCCTTCATGCTTTGACTTTTCTCTCTCTGAGTCAGTTCCTTAATTCTACTTTTTTGGTAACATGTTGAATGTGTTTCCATAGGGATGAGGGGAAATGTGTAGAGGGAATTTTGGAGATCTTTGATATGCTCCTGGCCATGACCTCGAGGTTCCGAGAGCTGAAGCTGCAGCACAAGGAGTATCTGTGTGTCAAGGCAATGATCCTCCTCAATTCCAGTGAGTATGTGCTTGGCTCTAATACTCACCAAACTCTGCCTTTTATTTTGAGGGTAGCTGGGAAGTCAGCCTCAAAACCCCAAAATATCAAATGATAAAAAACTGTTGGAAGAGAATAATAGGAAAAAATCTCTGATAGATTGTATAGATTTTTGCTCAGGAAACTTCTAAGCTGTATCAGTGGCTGTATTGAGGGGCTATGTCCTGTTCTAAGAACTGCATGAAAGACCCAAAGTTCTGATAGCTTCTCACAAGGTGGGGCTCATGGCTCAGGCTGTGGATCTGTCCTTTTGAATGGGAAATTTTGCTCCCATTTCTGTGGATCCTGGCCATGTGTAAAGTTGCTCTACAGCCCTACAAACCTGTCCTTAATTCTAGTAATTCTAGTAATACTACTTACTCAGCTGAGTGATGACTAATGGGCTTAAATGTTCCTATTTAATGGTAATGAGTTGGTTAGCAATGATTGGAAGTACTCAACAGTTCTGCAAGATGAGTTTCAGGACAGGAGTTTTGCTTTGCAGCCTCTCACACAAGGACACTGTTTGCTAGTTTAGGATGGCCTCCAGTAAAAATTGTATTTTTTCTCCAGAACATTTTGTTGTCAATATTGACAAAAGAAAAATTCCCACAACAAAATAGCAGCTAGACTATTTACAATTACAGCTTTCAGCAAGAAGCTGCTGCAGAATTCTTAGTCCAGTACTGAGGGGGAACCGTCCAGCTGCAATCCCACTTGTCTGCCCACTTGTTTGGGTTGCAGTGTTGATCTGCTGGAGGGTAGGAAGGATCTGCAGAGAGATCTGGACAACCTGGATTGATGGGTCAAGACCAACACCATGAAGTTCAACAAGACCGAGAGCTGTATCCTGCACTTTGGCCACAAAAACCTCCTGCAGTGACACAGGCTGGGGGAACAGTGGTTGGAAAGCTGTGATGATGAAGAGAGGAAATGAGATTTCATGGAGATGAGAGGAAACAGCCTCAAGCTGCACCATGAGTGATTTAGATTCGATATTAGGAACAGTTTCTTCACCAAAAGCGTGGTCAGGCATTGGAACAGGTTATCCAGGCAAGTGGTGGAGTCACCATCCCTGGAGGGATTTAGGAGATGTGGAAATGTGGCACTTGGAGATGTGGTTTAGTGATGGCCTTGGTAGAGCTGGGTCAAAGGTTGGGCTTGATGATCTCAAAGGTTTTTCCAAGCTCAATGATTCTATGATTCTGTGAACATACATTTCAACAGACAAGAAAAGCTGTTCTTTTTTTCCGAAAATACCACCAACAAAAAACAACCCGCCAAAAAACCCCAACCAAACTCCACATTATTCAGCCATATTTTCTTCAAAATTCAAGTCTCAAAAGATATGTCCTTTCTCTTCTTCTACTCTCCTTTCTTAACAAAATTAATAATTTGCCTCTAATTTTCAAGGTATTCTGGACCTCTGTTTTTCCATATGTATCTCTGGAGGGACTGTTCAGATTTTTTTTTCTTTCCCTTGTCCCAGGTCTCTTCTGCTTTATCAATGTTATTGTGTATTTCCAGACCTTCCTAGTGATGGTTTTTTTCCTTGTTCATACCCCCAAACTCTTGTTTTGTTTTGTTTTTTGTTTTTGCTGGCTTTCAAGGTTTCTCACTGCAGACATGTGCTTTATTATGACATTCTTAGTGATCTGTAGGGAAGCCATGACCACCTGGGTCACTCTGATTGACATGTTCTCCTCCTTCTCTACTATATACTCAGGGAAAAAAGGGGTTTTTTTTAAACAAGAAGGGTTAGAACAAACATAATATTATAGTTCATAATAGTTCAAAAAACAAGGTGCAGGGGAAAAAAACCCTGGAGAATGGAGAGTCATGACCTGACTGAAAGGTCTATGTGCAACATGTCTTGGAGAATTTGGGAGAATTGCTCACTTTGCAAATGATGGGGCCATCAAATTCAAGCTTGATGTGCCATCATCTGTACAGTCTTGAGGGGAGTGTTAGGGAATGTATCTTCTCTAATTGTGTTGAAATATTACATATTAAAAAAATCTACAGTCGTAGCTTTTTTTACTTCCTCATTAGCAGCAAATCTTTCTTCCTCTTCTCTGGCTAGGCATGTTCCCCTTGTCAGCAGAGGAGCCTGAAAGCAACAGGAAGCTGCACCACCTGCTCAACGTGGTCACAGAGGCTTTGGTGTGGGTTATTGCCAAGAGTGGCATCCCCTCACAGCAGCAGACAACTCGCCTGGCCAATTTGCTGATGCTCCTCTCTCACGTCAGACACGCCAGGTACAGTTTAGAGTGTGTGCAACACTCGTGTTATGTCAGTGTTTGTTTATTACAGCAAAAAAAAAAAAAGAAAAAAAAAGAGGTGGCTGCAGCTCCAGAGCACTCCTGAGGGAATCCTGGTGCTGTTCTTCACCTCTGTCCCTGTGAGGTTTTCCTTCCTAGCACAACAAAAGGGGCAGTAAACTCAAGTGCTTGCTGGCACTCAATGATGTGATGGCACTAAAATGCTTTCTTAACCTTATTACATTAAATTAGTCATGCTGTGTCCACCTGAAATGTTTAACAACAAATTGAGCCTTTTTGAAAGACTCCACCCAGCCATCAAACCCCTTCCATTCAAAATGAAAATTTGTTCCAAAACTGATCTGCAGTGTGGGCTTTGGTAGAAAAAAGTGGATTTTGAGGACCATGTTTTTCCCAGACCAAATTTGTTGTCTTTTATGTGGAGCCATGGAATTTTTACCAAATGATTCATGCTACAGCAATGTCAGGCTCCTGTTTTTTCCTTAGGAAGTGGCTCCAGCTCCTGGACCTCCTTAGCATAGGTCCCTCTATGTGGGGGTACAGCAGACTGAAATGCAGATCCTACAAAGAGAGGTTTTAATTTTCAGTCTGTTTGCCATTTTAAATTATTACCCAGAGGCCAGCTATTGACTGAGCTGTCTCATGGCTTGAATTTGGACTGTGTGTCCAGGGAAGATGTCCTGGGAGCAGGCTGGACAACACAAAGAGGTGGGCACATCTATAGGGACACTGAAAAGGGGATGGCCACCTTTGCAATAAGTTTCCTGGGAGGGCAAAGGGCAGCAGCAGGGACCTGATGGTGCTGAAAGACAGCTTTTTACAGTCAGGTTGTGGGCTGGGGGTGAGTTTGAGAGCTGGCCTTGCAAAAGCTCCAGCACCAGCCAGAGCTGAACCTGTCCCATGGCTTTGATCTCTGCCATCACCTGGACTGTGCTCTGTGATGTGGCTCCACATCACAGCTTTGCAGGAGTTGTTCTGGCATTCTGTGAACAAACATCAAGAATCTTTGTGAAATTTTTATATTTTCTCATTAAGCCATGATTTTCTATGCCATGTCTCCCTCAGCCAAAGTCTGGAGGCTGCTTGTTGTGTCCTGTCTCCTTTAGGTTGCTTGGTGCTGGTCAGTCAGGCAGACTTTGTTCTGGAAATAATTGAGAGCTGGGTGTGGGAGAGAGGCTGCAATTTCTTCTTGACCATTTATATATTCATAACTCTTGAACTGTAGCAGAACCTCGTTTATCTGGAAGCATTGCCCCCCTCCCAGCCCAACCCACCAGCTCAGCTGAGTGCTGGCTGTCTGTTCCACTGGGATAGATTTGGTGTTGAGCAAGCGCCCTCAGATCTCAGCCCCAAACCCCTGGAGTATAAATTTGTGTCTCTGCAATGGCAACAGCCACTTTTAGTCCAAACCACTATACAGCACTGGGTGTTCAAGCTAGCAAGGTGCCATTGTATTTTACTGCATAACAGAAAGATTCATTTTAAAGTCTGCAGCCACCTACAAGATCTCTCACTGGGCATGCAGAGAGTAAACAAAGTGCTTGAAATTAGCTGGGTAATTAGGTCTTCCTACTCAGCCAGGTAGGAGAGGTAGGTAGTCATTAGTAAACTGCACATAATAAATCCTTCTTTTGCATAAAGCTTCAGTATGGGACCTCCCACCTTCACAGCACCCAAGGGGTTTTTCCTTTCATTTCAATAGGGTCAGTAAATCTGACTTATTTCCTGTAAGAGTTTGTATGGTGTAAAACAAAATTTGCTTCTCTAAATAGTAGAACATTCAGCCTTAAAGTATTGGGATTGTCACTGTTGGTAGTGGTAAGTGATCTCAGGGTCCACAGCAGTTAAATCCTCTTAAAACCAAGTTAAAAAAAGGCACTGTCTTGAAACCATGAGCATGTTTTTCTTCTCTGCACTGTTGGCACCAGACTGCTGAGTTATTTTCTGTTCTCCTGTACAGTAACAAGGGAATGGAGCACCTCCTGAGCATGAAGTGTAAAAACGTGGTGCCAGTGTATGACCTGCTGCTGGAGATGTTGAATGCTCACACCCTGCGAGGGCAAAGGAAGTCCCCAGCCACACACCCCGAGTTTGGCCCGCTGGAGCCCACGGAGCCTGGGGACAGCCTGAGGAATGGGGCACCCCAGTAACTGTGTCCAGACCTGGAAATGTGAGGCTTTTTCAGAGCTATGGGAGAAAACAGAGCTGCTGTGATGGGGCTGCAGAAGTGTGAGCTAGTGTGAGTTCTCTTCCCTTCTGGATTTGCACATCGGTGTCTCGGGAGAGGGGCGCTCACCTCTGTGTTTCTGACATTGCAACAGCTGCACTGCTTAGTGCCTTTTCTGAGACTCTGCAAAAGCACCTTATGAAATCAAGCCTCAGAACAGCACTGTGGGACAGGGAACTGCTGCCTCTCCTTCTCAGAGGCAGAACTGAGAGGGAGAGGGAAAGGGACAGGTTTGAGATGGCAGAAGAAGCTTGGAGAGAGCACGTTGGTCTCTGTCTCCCAGAGCAAGACTTTTGAGCACTGACTGAACAATGTCCTCTTTCAGCACTGGCTGGTGTGAAATGTAGAACAGCATCATTTGGGACAGATGTTTACCTCTGTGCTGGTCCCTGGGGAATGCCTGCTCTGCAGCTGATCTAGATAAAGTGCCGAGATACAGACAGTGTGAAGGAGCTTATTCTCAAATATGCAATGGCTGCAAGGGCCTTCATTTGAAGATCATTTGAAATAGCTTCTAGGGTCAGTTCAGAGCTTCTGCTGAAAGTTTAAATTGATCTTAAGTTTGTATTTTGTGAGCTTGTTCTTAACACTCACATTATTATCTGCTTATAATTCTTCAGTGCTTTAAGCAACAACCAAATCCTCTGAATATTTCAGTCAATGCTGACCTTTGAAATGTGTTTTGTCTGTGAGATTATCATGTTGTTTTATATATTTATTAATGATGTTAAATCTATTCTAATAATTAGGTACAAGAAGTTGCTCTGTGAATATTAACTGTTTGTATTTGTATATGATCTGCTGATCAGGCCTTGTGAAACCAGCTAGAAAAAAAACAAACCTTCCCACCCCTTTGACTGGTGTGTGGAATTACGTCCTGCCCACCCAAAACCTCTTGCAGGGGGTGAGGCACAGGATGGGAACATGGATGGGGATCTGTTTTTGTCTGCTGCCCTGAGGTTTGCTGCTTGCTTGTTCTCAGCATGCATGGCACCTTGTGCTGTGGTCTTCACATCTTTACAGGAGCCCTCAAAGAGCGAGGATGGGGATAAAGGTAAATGTAAAGATAATGTGAGGATGGGGATAATGGTAAAGATAATGTGAGGATGGGGATAAAGGTAAATGTAAAGATAATGTGAGGATGGGGATAATGGTAAAGATAATGTGAGGATGGGGATAAAGGTAAATGTAATGTGAGGTTGGGGATAATAGTAATGTAAAGATAAATGTAAAGATAATGTCAGGATGGGGATAATGGTAAATGTAAAGATAATGTGAGGATGGGGATAATAGTAAATGTGAAGATAATGTAAAGATGGGGATAATGCAAAGCACTACTTTGCTTTGCAAGTGTGATGACTTGTTTGAATTACATTGAAGATGTAGTGGTTTAAACTTCCTTTTTGTGATGATTTCTGCATGTGTTTGAGCTGCACTGAGTAAAACAAAACCTGATTAAATGGCCTGGCTGACGACCTCAGAGATCAGCAGGGTGGCATCCTTCATTCTGGTAATTGTCTCTCTACATGGAAACATTTCAGTATAGCACATGCATGTTCTGGGCATTATGGTGAAATTAATTGGGAGCACACCAAAAGTCTATTTTGAGCCAATAAGTCTTTTGCATTAGGGACCTTGATTAGTATGCCATTTGCATATTTTGGATATTAGTCAAACCATTAATCTTGGTGGTTTTTTAAAGCCAAGGACAGTATTTTTTATAGGAGGTTTTCAGTGAGTTACATCTATTGCCTGTTTTGATCTTGTACTATACCAGATGCTGCTGCTGATCTAAATTTTTACTCTCTGCCTTTTTATTGTTTTTAAGAAACTGTAATATAGCAGTGTCCTTCTAAGGATGTCTAGTATTTACAATGAAAAAAATGAAAAAAATGTGAGTACAGTCTAGAATTTATTGGTACTTTCATTTTGAGAAATGTTTTTGCTGTGAAACAAACCTGTCTCAGTATTTCTTGGGCTTGATTGTGTTCTGGCCTCACTGCCTGTTGTGTTGATGTTTCTCTGATTTCCTTATCCTGTGTCCTCTTTTGGTTTAATACAGTTTTTCAAAGAAATGTTGAAGTGATTTGTTTGTTTTGCTTTAAAAGTGCTGAATTTATGTACAATCTTGGAACAAACTTTTTGAGGAGAAAATGGAAAAGACGGTATAAATCATGAAATTACCTTCTAAATGGAAATTTGCTGTGGATTGACTCTGTAAAAGGGATACGCTGCAGTTTTGTGCTACGTGGTGGTGTTCATATGTGTTGCTGTTAGTACAGTGCAAATAGGAAAACGATGTGATTTTAACCTACTTTTTGTCTTGTTCAATATAATTTTATTAAAAGTTTCTAACGTGTTTTAAAATGGGTGAAATTCAAGAGCTGTGGAGTCTGGATTGATGTAGCTGTGTCCATTCTGGGATGAGGAGGAGCTGCTCACCTCCAGCAGCACAGGGAGGGTGTGCAGAGACTGAGGAGGGGTTTCTTGAGGGAGATGTTGGGTTTGTCTCGGGTCTGGATCCCCCAGCCTGGCTCAGACGCTGCATTCCTGTGAGGACATCCCTGTCCCTGCCAGAGCTGTCACACTGTGCTTCCCCTGGGTCTCAGGGCTTTTCCAGCCTGGCTGTGGATGAGTGCAGCCCTCAGGACCTGCAGGCCTCTGAGGAGGGAGTATTATTGTTTTATTGCTTTCCTGCATTGCTGGGCTGTAACTCAGCTTCTGCTGGCACCTGGCAGAGGTGCTGCTGCTGCTGCTGCTTGCAGAAATTGTGCTGCAGTGCTGGGACTTTCACAGAGGTGAGCAAACCTGGCTCAGGCAAGAGGCACTACTGTCATGAGTTTAAAAAAAAAAAGGAAAGAGAAAAGGAAGGAAGGCCAAACTTTTTACCAGCACACACAAGGAAAACATGCTGAGCTGCTGCTCAGCTGGAACTGGAACCAGATGGTAAAACAATCTCGGCTGGTTTTTTTTCTCTCTTTTTTTAAAGAAATGTGGTTTCAGACAGGTGAAATGCTTTGTCTCCAGGAATGTGAGACCTTTTCCACACCTCTGTCTTCCTTCAAGTTACCCATTTTTAGTGCTGTCATGTTTCCAGACAGAGAGGAGAGTGTGTGGGAAAGATATGTAGAGGTGTTGAAATATTCTCCCTTGAGACAGTGCCCAACAGGGTACGTGCTCCTCTAAAATAGCAAAATAAGGTTAGCAAACTAAGCATTTGAAGTTATTTTTTAAATAAATATGCATATTTCCATAGTCATCTTATGTTAATTCCTTGCTGACTGAATGATAGATCTATACAGGGATCATCATGGTGAAAGGAGCTCATCCTTTTAAGTGTACTAAGTGCTGGAATTTTTAATTTTATTTGCTTATTTTTACTTTACTTACTTAATTTTACAGCTGGATGAGCTGGGGAGTATGAAAAATATTTGTTGTATTTGCATCATTACAGAGGCTTGCAGAGCCTAAAAATGCAGTGAGGCCCAGAATGTTGCCTGTTGATCCTATTTTACTGTCACCAGCCATCATCCTCTTCTGAGGTAAGAATTTTGGTCTTGTTTGGATTTCTATCATAGAACCATGGAATGGTTTGGGTTGGCAGCGACCATCTCCCCTGCCATGGGCAGGGATACTTTCCACCAGACCCAACTGTCCAGAGCTTCATCCAACCTGACCTTGAACATTTCCAGGAAAGGAGCATCCACAGCTTCTTGGGGCCGCCTCTTTCACTGTCTCAACAGTGAAACTTAACTCTTTACAGTTAAGAGTCTCCTACATTCCTCATGCATTGCTGAGTGTTAGCAATTTCCATTTAATGCACAAAGAAAATGAGACTTTTCTGCTATAAAAATGCCAACATCTGCTGCTACTGCCTCAACAGACAAAGCCTTCTTCACTCATCACATATTAGCTGGCATAGCCATTACCAGTGCTCACTGCACATCTCCTATGCCTATTTTCCACAAAATGTTTTGTTCTGAGTCCTGTCATTTTAGTTTCAACATTTCACTCTCTGCGAGTTTGTAATGGAAATGACTGAAAGTGGTGCCTTTTAAAGCACTTTGTGTGTTTATGGTAATGTGAAAATAACCCCACAACACCCCAGCCCCTCCCTTTCCCCAGCTGTCTTTAGCTCTGTGAACTGATGCTATTTGTCTGCTGTTGTGTTTCATTCAGTTATGGATTGGTGCAGCTGACTAAACAGGCACCAAAAATGTAAATAAGTGGCTTTTTGTTCATTTCTCATGAGCAGGTAATGTGTGTGCCCAGTGACTGAGGGACCTTCCACCACAGCAGGTTTCTCCAGGCCCCATCCAACCTTGAACACTTGCAGGGATGGGACAGCCACAGCTTCTCTGCAGAACTTATTCCAGCACCTCACCACCCTCACCACAAGGAATTTCCTCCCAACACCCATTCTACAGCAGCCCTTTGTCAGTTTAGAGCCACTTTGTCCCACCACTACATCCCCTTGTCAAATCCCATCTCCAGCTCTCTAGCAGTTTTGGCTTGGTTTGATTTCTCAATGCATGTGCACAACCACCATGGGGCTGGGCTTGCTCTCACTGCTGCATCTGACCTCTCTTTAAAATATTTTTTTCCTTCCCTGGCCACTAACAGTCCAGTCCTGAGAGAGATGATGAGAAATGAAATTGTTGGGGCTATAAAATGACTTGTTTAAAGCAGACTTCAGTGTCAGCCTACAGGGCAGTGATTATAATCAATTGGAAATAAAACTATTTAAAATAGGTGTGGAAGAAAAAAGATTTAAGCTATTTCTCAGACATTTTTTGTGACATTTTGAAATAATTTCTTGAAAGCTCCTCTTTTTATATATTACATCAGCTCAACAATTTGATATAACTGTTCATAATGAAAGGAAATTGTAGGCTATGAAATTTTCCTTAAACCTTTTAACATTGTTCAATTTTTTCCCTTGCACAGGTTATTTAATGGAAGAAGAACTGAATATCACATCAGCAACTGCCTATTACTTCTTGGGAAAAAGGTCTGCACAGGCATTTGTGACAACCTGGCAATGAAATAATGGTTGGAGCTGGCTCCCTTCTACAGAGCAGGAAACTTAAATGAGCTCATCTTAAAGTAATTGCTTTGAAAATATCAAATAATGATTGCAGAGGGAGAGAGGACAGCGTGTGTGGCTGTGTGCAGTGAGGGGGATCCATCTCTGGATACAGCCCCAGTGTGTGAGCTGTTGGTGCTGGAGCAGAAATCTGGCACCACCAAACAGCTTGTGAGTTTAGTTTAATATCCTGGAAACAAACCACAGTGGGTTTGCCACCATGGCTGGGCAAAAGCTCCTGGTTTGGCCATTCTCTGAACATCAGGACAAAGCAGTTTGCTTCATAAAGCCCCCTGCCAGAAGATGGGGAATCAGCAACCACCAGTGGTGACAAGTGTAAAAAGGGTGGGAGAACTCAGAGGCTAATCAGAGACCTTATTTTCCATGGGTAAGCAGTGCAGAAAGTGGGGAATTCCTGGGTCATTTTCACTGCAACACACACTGAGTTCTCCTCCACATGCATTTCCCCACTCCAGCACTCCCACTACAGAAAGTCAGTTCCAGAGGGGTAAATAGTTCAGCATTTCAAACTAGGAATAAGCATTAATTGGTTCAACTTTGTATTCTTCCTCCAGGAAAGCAGTTGCAAAGGAAAGGATCTGTGCCACAGAACACAGGTTTGTGATCTCTTGCTCTGACAAGCAAGGGAGTGTGGCTGGGCTTCTTCCAGCACCACTCCAAAAGAAAGAAATTGATTCTTCCAGGAGTGGAAGGGGCAGCAGTGCTGGAACATGAAGCTGGTGTCTCCCCCCAGACACAGCCACAATCCTGCAGACATTGGCAAAATTTTAATGACAGTACTCAAACTGTACAACCGAGGGGCAGCGCTGACTGTACAGTGTTTCTCCAGGCACTGCCCACACGCCAGTTTCATTTTAAAAACAAAGCTTATAAAAATGCACAATTCTCTCCCAAGGTACTGTACACTATTCAGCAAGTTAAAAACTGAAAAAAAAACTTTCATTAAAAAAGTCATTGCACTATTTGTATACATCAGGGATAGTCTACATAATCATGTTCATCTAGAAAATATGTGCATTATAAATCATTTCCACGCAATGCAGCAATTCCTTATTTCAAAGGTGGTATAAAAAGACAACACAGCAGTCCTAACCACTAGAACACTTTATGTCAAACAAAACAAATGTGCATCATGATATTGAACGTGTTAGATGAATAAAATACAATAACAAAGATTCAAAAATATGCAATTTTTTTTTGTTTCCACCAAGTGACTACAGTACCAAAAGATACAAGTGACGTGAAGTGTGTGCAGAAATCATGGTAAATGAAGTCCCTCTTCACCTGCTTGTTTGTCATGCTAACCCAAGAGAGACTGCTATGTTTAAGATTACTGTGATGTCGTTTCTGCATCTAAGAACTCAGTATCCAAACACCTTGCAAGCTTGAGAGCACTGCCCCTATAAAATAGTGTATCTATTGCATCATCAAAGTATAAAGTGTGCAGCTTACAGTTTAAAAAAAATCTCTAGAAAAAGTCTTGTTTTCCGTACAAAAACGCTGAAATTTTGTCAAGATATACATTTTGAGATGTGAAACTCACTGCCTGACTGATGCTAGAGCAGCAGGGGAGAAAAAAGCACCAGCCCAGAGTGTCCTGGTGTGAGTGCAGGGGCTCCTAGGTCGGGGGCGGCCCGTTGGTGTAGCGCAGCATGGGGTAGAAGGAGCGGGCGAAGTTGTTGGCCTGGGTGCAGCTGTAGTCTTCCTCAGAGGAGGGGATCATGCAGGCCAGGAGCAAAAGCAGCAGGAAGAACAGCTGGAGAGGCAAAGCTGCTCGTAACACTCGGTAGAAGAAAGAGGGAGAGCCAGCCTGCACAGGCTGTGGATGGCTTTCGCTCCTGAAAAGGAGAAACAAAGAACAACAGGAACCTCAGGGTTTGAGTTAAACAAGTCGTTTTTACCCTGTTTGCAGATGCAAACTTGGCTTTCCCCAGGAGGCAAACAGACCACTCCAAATAGGTGTTGAAGCACAAAGGAAAGACATCAATTCACACTGATGAGGTTCTTCTCTGCCCTGGCATTACTGAGACCCACCCTTGGAACAGGCCCCAGTGGACTGGGGGTTAAGTTCTCCCTTTGTCCTTCATGGTCTGTTTGTATCAAGTGGCTCTCAGGGGCAAGTTTCTCTTTCCAGGCATGCTGGTGGAACTAAAGGAGGATTAAAACTTAAAATATCCCCCATTTGGCACAAAAAATGTCTTCTCAAGCCAGGGCTGCACATCACTGTGGAGGTCCTGAGGCAGGAGTGCTAAAGGAATCCACTCCCTAAGGAGCAGCCCAGAGCTGGATGCAGAGGGGACTCTGCAGGGAGGCAGGAATCACCTCCACCCACGTGTCAACCTCCAGGAACAGCTGCCCAGGTTTCTGCTGCCCATCTCTGCCATATTCACTATTTTTCAAGAGGTCAGGCATATATAAAATATTACCTTGTGCTGCTGCCATTCCTGCCATCAGCAGTTCTCCTGAGGGCCACCTGTTGAGAGAAATAGCTTTTAGTACCCAGCTTTCAAAAACTACAGAGAATTTCTCTGAAAAGACAGCTGTAGACTTTAAGATCCAATTATAAGGGCTGTAATAAGGTAGGTGGACCTAAAAGGTTAAATGATTGTACTTGAGGAACTTCCACACTAAATATGTCAAAATACACTATATGCTGACAGCAAAATATTAGGAAAAAAATACTTGCCTTCTTCAGAGCAGGGCTGGATTTCTCTTCTTCTGGATTATAGGCTCCTGAGTCCAAGTCATCTGGAACTAGCAGGAATGTTTTGGTATCCTAAAAGATAACACCACCTTCCTCTTTAAAATGCACATTCAAAACTGACAATAAACAAAGTGCAAAGAACCTCCTTTCACTACCTCTGTAGGTGCACAGCCCACTGCCCCTTCACATGAGCACAACCAGCTCCCCAGAATAAAGAAATCTTTTACAGGGCCCTGAAGGAATTACAATGGAATGGGTGCATACAGGGATTAACTTGAAAATATCTCTGACAGGCCTTAGGATAAGCAACCCATTGCTATGAACTTCAACTCTTACTCCTAGCCTGATACCTGGTTTGGATCACACCAACTGAGGTTGGAAGGGACTTCAGGAAATTCATCTGGTCCAACCTCCTGCCCAAACACCTGACCAAAAGCCTTATGCAGAGCTTTATCCTCTCTGCTCTTCAAACCCCTCGAGGACAGAGGCAGCATAACCCTCTCCTACAATACTGTAGAGCAGCCTTGGGGTGCTGAAGTCCTTCCTACAGCCAGAATTGTTCTTTTTTCAGCTTATGAAGGTGGAAGCACTTAAGCTTTAAGTCAGTTTTTTATAAATACCTTCAACTCTTAATATGCTATTTCTTTTCAATAAGGAAGATCTATGAGCAAGTATTTAAATTCCAGCTCACCAGATTCCCTTGTATTGTTTTTAAGTCATGAGAGACTTGGTCAATCAGCTGTTTCAGTTTTGTTCCAATTACATGGACCTTCTCTTCCTCTTCAATGTAATCACCATCTGATTTCAGCAGCAGGCAAGCAGAGAGCTCTTGGAGGGAGTTTACATTAAGCTGTTGCTCCAGCAGCTCTTTCTCCAGTTGCTGAGAATAAACAAACAAAAAACAGCACAACAGTTTATATCCATACTCAAGTTTATGGATGTTCTCCCAAAAGGAGGAACTCTGGAAGGCTTTAAAGAACAACACAACCTGCCTGAGAATCCACAGGACACAGGAATGGTTATTACAGCTACATAGGAAATGGAGTTCTCTTTAAGAGACTGGTTGTACCTGCTTGAAGTAACATTTAAAACAGTTCTAAGAGCAGGTAATTCATACAGAGAAGACATTAAATTTTGGGAATTGGAAGTCTTACTCCAGCATAAAGACTGCTCATAAGCAACTTAATTATGATGTGTAATTATGGAAAAGTGCCTTGTAGAGGCAGTATCTTGGTGGATTTCAAACACTGCCCACATGCCTGAACACAGCAGGTCTGAGGCCAGGCTGCAGACACAAACATCCTGCTCCTCCCTGCTGGTGAGAGCTGAGGTGCTGCAGTTAACACTGCACTTACCATCAGCTCCTTCTGGCATTCCAGGATTGTATTGAGATCAGCATTGGGATCTGTGATTTGTGCTTCATTCCTCCGGCTTTCAGCACTTGCTAACCACAGGATTAGCTTTTGGCTCTGGTCATGGAAATCCTAGAGAAACAAAAAGATTGGCACATAAGGAAAAACAGCTTTGCAGTGCCTTCACCTAGAAATGAAATGCCCAGCCCAGATCAGACAGAGCCACTACAAATTCACAATTAGTGAGGGTACAGAAACTTTGTTAAAATATTCCAGTAAAGGACATTATCCACTTGAAAGGTATTTTTACCAAACCATTTCAATCCATCAGAGGCAACTTTATCAGGAAGCAAAGTGTCCTGGACTGAGTGACCATTCCACTGACGTGCAGGAATGACCCCTCTGCCCTCTCCTCAACAGAACCCCAGAGAGCTTTCCCTTACAGGCTGGCATGTGCTACACACCTGGCAGTGCAGCAAGGCTTGTTGCAAACCCTTCCTCCAGTTGTCCAGTGCTCGAGTTGCTTTCTCCCAGTGCAAGTTGACCTTCCGAAGTCTGTTCTGCAGCTCCTTGAACTCTGTGCTGTCTGCTTTCTGGAACTCTTTACTGCTCAGGTTAGCAGAAAGCAACACTGCTTTGTAGCTGTCAAATGCTTTAAGCAAGTCCTGATAGAAAAAGAGGATTAGGAGCTTTTATGAAAGATGAAAAAAAGTTTATTGACAATAAAACCATGCGCTCAAAAGTATCACAGGTATTGGGGAGGATGTTTGAATCTAGTGGCTTTTCAATACTGCCAAGAAACATATTGAGGTAGGTTTATGTTTGGGGTTTTTTTAAAGCCAAACCCTTCACTCTGAAGAAAATAAGTGTGACTGGGCTTGTGCTTCTCCCTAAGTCACAGGCATTATGGCTTAATCCACATCTGCCTTTCAATCCCTCTGAGCTGCCTCTTTCCCTGACAATTGGACAAATACTCCCAGAGATCATCACATGGTGTTTTCTCTTGATTGATAAAGGTTTTGCCACCCCAGGATCCTACAATAATGCTGACAGAGACATCTGGAGGTCTCTGCTCCATTCTCCTGCTTCACACAGGACCAACTTCAGACTCCAAGGAGGATGCTCAGGGCCTCATCCATTTAAATTTTCAGTATCTGGCAGGATGGAGATTCCCCACCCCCTCTGGGGATTGCTTTTCTCAGCAGCCCTTCTATCCAAGAGTGTCAATCTTTATATTCTCAAGATCTGAGATCCACTTGTGGAAAACTGCTGGTCTAAATTACTTTGCACCCATCAAAGGATCCTGTCCCTCCTCTCCTCCAGGCAATAAAATTTCTTTTAATATCAGACAAAGCAAAAAGACTTCCAAACACCAGTAAGCCAGTCTGTTGACAGACTGGCTTTATCCTTATCCCAGGCAATTGGGATGTCCTGACATCTCATGAAATTCACTTCTTAGAGCACACTGGCTCTTTTAACACCCCTCTAAAGCCAAACTGTCTGAAAATGGGATTTACAGCCAGATGGACTCCTCTTAAGCAGATGCAAAAGAGAGAAGAGGTGAAGCTCTGCTCCTTGAGGAGGGCAGACACCCAGCTCCGGGCTGAAGGGAAACACCTCCCTCATCAAACATTTCCTAATCCAGACTGGCTGAAGGAGTCAGAGTTGATCTTACTGGAGTGCAGTCATTGTCCCTGGCCTAATAACTACTGCAGGACATGTAGGCTAAAACATACTCTCAACATGCCCAAGAAATCCCTTCTCTGTCCTGCAGTGTCCTGTTTGTGAGCATCACCCCAAGGGTGACACCAGTAGCCTCAGGGTGACTCCACATGGGGCAGCTGGTGAGGGGTGAGCACACAGGAATTTTGCACTTCCACAGACTTTAGGAACACTTGCTCTCTCAGACTTTAACCTGAGAGATTTAATTGCCTGAGTCCCAGGGCCCCAGCACTTCCATGTGCCCTGGTAACCTGCTGGCTCAGCTTGCAGAAACCACAGCTCCAGAGCAGATCTTTGTCAGTCTCCTGCTGGAATTACACCCTGCCCTTAATTCAATTTAAAAAAAGGCAGCTCTGCAGCCTGTTGACCTGGCTAGTTTTCAATCTATATCAATGGTTTGCTTAGAGGGGAATGGCACAAGGAAAAGATGCAGATATCACTGTGCAAGAAAACAGAAAGGGAGAAGTGGGGAGGTTTTTATTTCTGCCTGCCAATTTCTGTGTATGAAGACAGAAGCACCTTGCCTCTGCAGTCCTCTGAGCTGAGAGCAGTTCAGCTGCCCTGTGGCACAGGATCATTGCTATTGGCATTCATGCTGCCAACTGATCCCAGGAGAACACAGTGATTAAAAAACATCAGCATCTTGAAATCCCTCTTCTCAGTAGGCCATAACTTACTTTCAATTTCTTGACCTTTTGTTCCAGTGCCTGCATGTTGGTTGGAAGCTTCACCTTTTGTAGCTCTTCCAGCTCTTGCTCAGTTTTATCAAGCCAAGCAGAGATGTCACTGAGGTCTGAGTCCAACTGCTGCCACTGCTGCAATTTCTGTTTCATCCTAAGTTTATTTCTGAGGTCTTGGGCTTGGATGAGCTCCCACCTATCAATAATGCCTGTATATCATAGTAAAAAAAAAATTTAAATCTTCAGTAAAGGAAGGCGTGTGTAAAACAGATGCAAGAAGTTTTCATAGAAAATTATTATCCGTAATAACTGCTTTAATGTGTTACTGTCATTCAGCCACATCTTTTCTTGAGATTCTGCAGTGTCCAAATTTAATATTGTTGGTCAAAATTATCCACACAGCAATACTACACAGAGTTTTAATGACAGTAATTGGAGATGTTTTAATTCACTTGGAAGAACAGACCAAATCTAAGGAGACTGAATTCAATGAGCCCAGCTGCAATTTGGTGAACACCAAAACTCAGCATGGGACAAATATGATCCAGCAGTTAGGACTTGGGTTTGTGTTTCATGTTTATGTGGAGCTGCTGAAGAGAGCCCAGAGGAAGCCACAAAGACGATAAAAGGGCTGGAGCACCTCTCCTGTAAAGACAGGCTCAGAGAGTTGGGGCTGTTCAGCCTGGAGAAGAGAAGGCTCCAGGGAGAGCTTTAGGCACCTTCCAGTGCCTACAGGGGCTCCCAGAGAGCTGGAGAGGAACTTTTGACAAGGGTGTGGAGGGACAGGACAAGGGATAATGGCTTTAAACTGATGGAGGGCAGGTTTAGATTGGATATTAGGAAGAAATTCCTTACTGTGAGGGTGCTGAGGCCCTGGCCCAGGTTGCCCAGAGAAGCTGTGGCAAGGCCAGGCTGGATGTGGCTCTGAGCAAGCTGCTCTGGTGGAAGGTGTCCCTGCCCATGGCAGGGGGGTTGGATCTAGACAACTTTAAGGCTCCTTCCAACCCAACCACTCTAATGAGTCTGTGCTTCATCAGTTCTATGCTAAAGGACATGGAGATGCCACCTGTGTCATCACAGACACTTTCTGAAAGCACACCTAAACTATTCTCAGGCTATTCCTATTCATCCCACAAATGGGACACGAGCCTGAACCAGAGATTTGTGAGACCAGGGAAAGAAAGAAAGCAAGCTGGTGCATGTAGCTGCAGCCTTCTTTTTATCACATGATTTGCTTTTGTGACTGGAGTACAATGGGTTGTTACAATCTCAAGCACCTGAAATCAGGAATGAGGTCCTGAAAGGTCAAGAGAACCAGCTTGCTGGTCTGTTTACATGAAAGGACCACTGTAAAGATACTGAATGCACTACCAGCTTTGAAAACACATTTCTGCAAATGGGAGCTGTAGCATCTTCTTATATGGAGTACCAGTAACTACATACAGCAATCTTATTTTACACAGAACCTTTGGTTTGGAATCTGATGAGAAGTCTCTGAAGTGTTCAGTATCAGACAAAAGTGAAATTGTTCTCATTTATTACAGGCAGCAAAGAGACAGAAGTATGGTATGAAATAAAAATCTCAATTCTGGCAGAAAATGAGAAAGCTTTGAACAGCACATATGGGTTGGACAGAACCAGATGAGGAGGGGGCTCAGTGAAACTTGGAAATTTGGCAAAATACACTGATTTTTCTTTTGTTCTCAAATATGCTGCCTTTGTGCCATGTCTGCTTTGTCCCCCCAGAGTCACAGGACAAAGACCACAGCCCCAAAGCCACTCCTAATGCTCTGTACCTGACTGCTTCTCTGCTGCTGCTATATTCACAAGCTCTTGGTCATCTTGGGGCTCCTCATCGCTCATGTGGGCAGACGGAATTTTCTCCTTGCTGCTGCTGCTGCTGGCAGAGCTGAGCTGCTTCACCTGCAATGAGATTTTGGTGGGTGAGCCCTGCAGGGTAACAGGATGTCAAAGGTGCAACCTAATCTGTGTTACTCTGGGGTGGCTGAGCTTACAATTACAGTTTACACCGGCTCTCTGTGCCTTTCCAGTACACAAACACACACCGTGGTGATGCCAGCTACCACAAGAGTGGACATGGCAAATGAGTTGCCTTTGCACTACATGTACAGACAATGTACAACTGCTGATGCTCTTTGTTGGATTGTGGGTCTTGACAATATTGACTCTAAGGCTCTGACACTGGATTAATGATGACAAAAGCAGCCAGAGACCAGCACCACCCTGTCTGGAAGAGTGCTGACAGTGGGTCCAGATCCACTGAGCCTGGCAGCTGCTGGTGAAGCCATGGCTGGCAAACAGCCACCAGGGCTGAGGCACCAATGTACATAAGCTATTTTGGCACATTTTTCAGTGCCTAGAAGCAGATTAAATGGTGTCTGGCATATTAAGACCCTTAAAATTTGCTTAGGAAAGGGAAATATGTTATCAAGTATCAAGACATTCACACCCCGCCCGTTGTAGAGGTTAAATTCTCCCAGACTTGTCCCATGACAACAGAGGAAGGAAGTTCCTCCAGACCCTGACTGACCAGGAGTCCAACCTGAGCCACCAGAAATAATGTACAAGTTTGTGTGAAGTGAAAATTCCCCACTTCAACTATTCTTCTCCTTGATGCTGGAGAAGCGAAGAGGGTGGGGTTACACAGAACAGACAGACTGTGTAGTACAGGTTCAGTGCCCACAGAGCCTCCAACTCACATAGCCTGGTTTATAGGGAGTACTTGTCTCTGCTCCAGACAACACATTTCCAGCCATCTCTGCCTGGTTATATCTGTGTTTCCTGCAGACTGGGCTTCCAGGAGAATGCCAAGGATGAGCTTCTGAAACAGACTTTCCTGAAACAAACAAAACCAAAACCACACCCCATGAGTGCAAGATCCCACCTCCACAAGGAAGCTGCTGCTTTGTATTAAGTTAGAAAGCGCTTTGAATAAAATGGCATTGAGTTATGGCATAAAAATGACAGTTTTGCAGCTTTCCTTGCAAAGCATGCACATTTGCAAAACATCAACAGTGTTTCAAAGGTAATGAGATGAGAGCCATGCAGTTATGGGACATTCTGTTTTCTTCTGGAAAATGCTTGAATACAGGTTAGAGTATTCAAAAAAAACCCAAAAGACAAGGCTGCACCATGGTTTTGTAAAGTTTGCATCCCAACAATAACTATCACACATCTGCAACATGTCAGAGGGAACGAGTTAGACATGTCCTGGTTTGGAGAATGTTTGTTCTGGATTTAACAGACAGGACACACATAGTTCTGTCATGCACAACCCACAAAAAAATACTTGCAGAGTTGGAGCTACTGCCTTCAGTAGTTACGCAACCAAAATTAGAAATGACCAAAAATTGACACTACCCAGAGCAAACCACCGAGAAAGAACCAAAAGACTTTGGATCAATACAACGAAATGCACGTTAACCACCTTGGCATTTACCAGGCAAAATCTAAATGGTGTGTTCTTGACTGCTTTTAATGTCCATGTGGATACTGCAGCGTAAGAACACCATGGCAGGATGAGACATGGTGTCCACACAAGGCAGGAAATCAGACATTACGTATGAGAGAGGTTGAGGAATATAGCGTGCAGCACAGGGAGATTGCCATGTTCAGACACATGCACTAGCAGGTGCCTACCAGAAGATGCTTTCAAAGTTTTTGTGGTCATTTTAAGATATGCCTCAGGGTTTTCAGTGATTTCTACATCTGAAAAAAGAATAATGTCATTTTCCTCGCTAGTCAGTATCTTCCAACTATTCAAAACAACTGAAACAATGAGGGACAGCAAAGACAAAGAACAAAGTAAGTGGTTGGCACCATTTTCAAACATTCTTAAACAGTAAGGCTTCTAGAAACTTCTTTTGTTTCTAAAAATAAAAGCTTGGTTTAGTCAGCACCATTTCCTTCATCTAAGAGATGAGTCTGCTCACATCTGTTAATGGTACTTGAAAACCAACCAAGAACGTGTGAGCAAGACTTCAATCCCCCTCCCCTCCCACACAGGGACATCCTCCAGCTGTCCACGTCAAACCAGACTGCTGGGCATTGGTTCTCACCTGACAGAGCACTGTAGTATGTTGCCTCCTCATCATCTTCGTGGGAGGAAGACCCTCCCACGTCACCTGTGTGGTCCCACTCCAGTGGGATGGAGTCGACGCTGACGGGGGTCTCACAGCCTGACCTCTCCTGGGCCGGGGGCACGAGGTGGCAGAGGGACGGTGTCGATGAGGGCCCCTCGGTGATGGCTTTCTTATGCCACGGATCATTCTGCATTTCTCTGGAGTCCTCTTGATCTGTCTCATTTTCAGAGTTATCTTTTTCATCGTCCAATCCCTACAAATAAGTAATTATTGCATATTAATGAGGTTTACAAGAGATCTTAATGAGCTAATGGTTGAACAAACACAGTACTGCTGAAGACAGTTTTGTGCCAGCTGCAGCAACCAAAGACCATGTGCCTAATATTAAAGGGAGACATAATTTCTGCCTTCTTCCTCTTTTGCCAAAACCAATTCTCACATCAGCAGCTACCTCTCCTCTTTCAAGGCACTCACCCACCCCCATAGCATCTCTCCAGTTTGCTGGAGGAGTACCCAGTTCCAAATGGACTTAACAGGTCAGTAAGGAAATGATGCTCAGGCAGCAGTGAACAGCTATTTGTTCATGTTACTTCCTTTACCTGCCTTTCTAACACATGTTCTTTCTTTTTGAGGCCAAGCAAACTGAGAATCATCTGAAAGTTCCCAGGGAAAAGCAAAGTGCATGCTGCTCCCCATTCAGGGTTCTCACAACAAAGTGGACAGATGGAGTGGACAAACAAATACATAAAGAGATAATCTAAGCACATTATTGATGGTAAGGAAAACAAAATGATATTAAAAACACCAAAAAAAGTTTCAAAGCCTTCAATTTACAACTATATAGTTCTGAACCTTATGAACAACCTCCATGCCATTATCCAGATTCTGCAGATGGAGAGGCATGAAAGGATTGGCAACAAAGATTCAGCAAGGCTGGCACATCTACTGCAGAGCTCCTGAGCTCTTGGAGCCCAAACCACTCAGTCAAGCTGCTAGGAATAAGCAATTGCAATTCAAAAAACAAAATAAGCACTGCAATTCAAACACCAAAATCTTGTCAAAGCATTGACACAACTGTTGCTTCTTACAGGATCCCTTGAAGTCAGTCTTTGATGGAACCGGGCAACTCGCCCAAACACCTCCTGGCAGTATCGATGGAGCTCTTCCAACTCATCTTCAATCAGGATGGCATCCAAAGGCTCACTCTTCTGAATCAACTGCTCCCCAAAAACTATCAGCTGATCAATCTTATTGGTGTTTAACGTTATTTCCTGTTGGAAACCCTGTTTGGAACATACAAGAGAAATAATTACTTCTCCATTCGCCCTTTCTAGCCTAAGATTTGTCCCTGTTTTCCAGCTCGTTGCAGTGAAAGACAAGCAGCAACTGACATTATTGTCTAACTGAATTTGGCAAATATCTTTTTACTCAAGAGGCCCAAAGGTTTGTTTTATCAGCATTTTCCACCCATGTGTACATCAGTATGGCTGCAGTGTCCTGAGCCTGTAGGAGATCATGATATACAAGAGTTCAGCTAATCAGGGTTTATTTTTCTGTTGGGTACACACTATCTTTTTCTCAGTAGCCAAGAAGTTTGGTTGCTTGGGCCAGTGTAGGGAGAAAGGGGAAATCAGCATATAATATAGCAATGAACTAGAATATTCCTCAGAATCACTGCACATTTCTGATGTCTCATTTCTGTTCAAATTCCCAGGTACAAACAATGAGATTAGGGAAGAGATTATAGTACAACACCAATTCAAAAAATATTTGCACCAGAAAGTCATGCCAGAATTTAGGCATGTAGCTCTCACTGTTAAGCAGCATCTGCTGCTTTCCAAGCCAGATACCACTGTCACTGACACATATTGTCAGGAGAAAATGGCAGGACAGAACTGAGCCTGAACACTGAATCTGAATTAAATAATGCACAGCTTAATCTTGATTCAGACAATATGCCTTAACAATTTACTGCTGTCTTCAAACAAATACAGTCCTACAGAGATCTGGTGGCTATTGTGAAGTTACAGAAAATGGGTGATTCTGTCAGGCAAGGGCAGCCCAACAGGATCACTGGGCTGTAGTAAACAACTGCTCCATAAGGATACGTACATTTAACTGGCGCATTTTGTCATCAAAGTTACTTTTTGAGAAGTGCTCCACATTTGTCAGCTGTAGGTCCATTTCTGTGAGCCAGACAAGGATGCTCTCCCTCGTCCCCTCAAACTCATCCCTGCGATTTGTGAAGTGCTGGATGGGGAAAAGGAGCCAGTGTTACACAACTTCAGCTGGTAAAAGAGACAGGTCACAGCAGCTCTCTGAAATCAGTGCTGTATTTCAAAACTCCTGCTCACCTTAAAGGCCATCAGGACACAAACAGCAGCATGCCATGTATAAAACCTGTCCTCTTCCTGTAGGGATGCTAAAACAATGCCCTATACTAGTACACTATTTGTACAAAAGAGGGAGTAAAATCTTAGCAGTTCAAGATGCTTCTATAAAATTACACTCTTGATTCCACACATTCCTTCCACCACAACATTATACCAGCAACAGTTACTTGGACTGAGGCTTAACATCTAATTTGTTCTAAACTTAAAACAGAGATAAACAAATGAACCAACTCCCATCTCTAACTAAAGTAATTAAAACTGCGAGATTAAAATCAGTTTTTACTGATTTTACAATGGAGAGGCTGGATCATGGATGACCATGCACTAATGCACTGTTTGGCAAGGAATGCCCACAGAAGCTGCTAACAGACATCCAGCTTGCCTGTCCTCATGGGTGGATTTACTTTTCAGGAAGGGGATCGTGTAACATCCCTAATGTAACAGTTCATAGCTGCACAGATCAAACCCCATCGCTGCTCTCACTGCCTCATCCACTGACTTCTGGCAGCTAACAGTTTTCCCTGACAGTTGTTTGCAGCACTGCTGTATTTAAAAATCTGCCAGTGACAAGTTTCCCCCAGGGCACAGCACAGAGTATCTGCCCAGAGATCAGTTTAATTGATGAGCAGGATACTTCTTTGAAGCGTCACAAATACCATCTTCAGCAACATTCCTCATCAGGCAGGCAGCACAGCAGGAGCTGCTTTCTATCACATCTCCATCTTTAATGCCTTGTTGGTAAATCACAACTTGGCACTAAGTAGAGCTGAGCTGGAAACTCCAAACCACACCTGCACATGGGACCCTTTTGTCTCTCTGCCTCTTATCTGTGGAAAGGTGCATGAACACATCCACAAGTGGGTAAGAGGAAACTGTGATAGGAGCAGTGAGTATTGCAACCGATCCCTCAAAATTTGCACTCCTCCCTCTTTTAAGCTTTTCTTCAGCTACCAAGAACCAATCTACCAAGGTCAGGTACTCAGTGAACCCCCCCAGAGCTCCTCTGCTGTGCCGGCAGCTCAGCACAGAGGGAGCTGCTCTGCTGTTCGTGGGTAATTCCTGCAGAGCCCTGCGAGTGCTCCTCACTCCCTCACCCCACCGTGCCACTACCTTGAGCCTCCTGAGGATGGAGGCCACTCGTTTCTGGAGGTTGTCCCAGCGCTGGTTGCCCTCGTGCACCATGTGCTTGAGCTTGCTGGCCGAGTCGGTGCGGTTCTCGCGCGCCAGGCGCCGGTACTGCTTGTTGATCAGCTCCAGCTGCGTCAGCCGCTCGTGGATCTGCCGCTGGAACGCCTGCAAGGCAAAGCGAGGGGCTCAGTCCCTGCAACAGCCAGGATGTGGGTATTATCCAGCAGGAGAGATGATGTCCTCCCCCTTAAAAACAGACCTTCCAACTGCAAAACTGAATCCAGATTTTAAAACCTGTTTTTTAAACCGTCTGCTCAAACTTAGCTAGCTAGGAAAGGCAGAAAAAAAAAAAAATCGAACTACAAAAGGCTCTTGCCTATAAAAAGCAAGGCTTTAAAGTTGTAAGTGTCTGTTCAGAGCATTGTATTCTCCACATAAAAAACAATCTGGAGACTAACAGACATCTGCACACTCACCAAATTGTTTATGTTCTCTATACTACCAATGCCATACCAGTGTTTTCCAGAGACTCGGGCCTTTTGCACAGACAGTAAGTATTCAACAGCATGGTGCTGAGCATAAAAAAGGCAGTTAAAAAATTCACCTCAAATTTCTTCAGCTCCTCTTTTGCATGTGTATACAAGACCTCTGAAGAATTAGGCCTAGCTGCTATATTTTCAGATGCTTTTAGCCAGTCTTCAAAGCGAGAATAGTCATCCAAAAACCTCTGCCACAATCGCCAGGTCTCCTCGATTCTGGGAGAGCAAAGACAGAAAGGTTTTATTGCAAGCTAACTATCAACTCTGGATTCTTTTTTCCTCCTCAAAATTCAGCTTGTGGCAAAAGCTACAGCATTTCCTCAAAATGCTGCCACAGGCAGCAGGGTAGGGTAGGGTAAGAATGGTAGACGTACTTCATTCGCCTTTCCATGGACATGGCACAGATGTTTCTCCACCGTCTGTCCAAGCTCCTGGTGGTTTGCTGGATGGAGTCACACTCTGTCTCGTTAGCACACGCATCTGAGTCGTGCAGCAGGACTTCACAGATGTTAAACACGGACTCCACGCCCGCCGTGTGCTGCTCTATGTCTCTCTGCAGGTCCTGCCATCAGTAAAGAACAGCGTCAGTGGAAGGAGATGTGTGTGGCTACACCTCAGCCATGCCCTTTCAAAATGCTGCAGAGGATGGGGAAAGAGCAACTCCCGTGTCAGGAAAAGCTGATTTAGCTTTAAAAAAGACTTGCAGGATGAGCTGTGCAGATGATAGAGGTCAGGAGAGAACCACCATGCAAAAAAAGGGTTGTCCACCTCTGGTGGCTCAGTCTAAACTCAATCTTCTCATTAACAGTCTGGACAATTTTAATATGTATTCAAAATCCAAATCTTACCTATACCATAAATAAATTCTTACTACTTTTGACAGCACAGGATAACTGTCTGATATCAGGTTACCACACAAAGGCTCATCAGAGAACTCCTAGTGCAGTACATGCATTTCAGTGACTGATCACAGCCTGCAGCATGAAACACAAACACAGTACACAAGTACCTGGGGTTACACTACTTTTCTTACTCCCTCTCGTAGGGCTTCTGTTCTGACAGACTGTTTTAAAGGGTTTGGCAAAGACCTTTTGTCTAATCTACACTACAAGTTTCTTTTCCAGAGCCTGCACCTCCATGATAGACCAGCCCTTCATCCTGTACCCATCACTACTCCTAAAGTCAGTGTAATTGAAAGACAGAAAAAAAAGCCTTATCTAAATATTTCTTATTGAAAAGGTAGATCTGTACTATGCTACCAACTTTAAATATTAACAAAATGCCAATAGTCACTAAAATTCATTTTTTTCCACCTATTTCTGGCTTTTCTAATGAAGGATACAGAGACTTTTGCTTGAATAACACTAGAGCAACAAACACAAATGAGTATTTTCCTGACAAAAGTGAACTAGAGTTCTCATTAAATGGTATTTACTGATTTCAGTCAACAGATGAAGCAGAATTGGTTTTGCTCTAGACTTAAAAAACCCTCAAACAAAAACTAAACCCCTCTGACATAGACATAGCATGCAGTAAATACAAAATGAGTTGAAGGAAGATTTTTCACGGAAGTCAAGGAGTTGAAAATCACTCATTGGCCGTCTTCAGTGGTTACATGGCTACCTGAATCAAGGGCTGAGCCATAAAATATGGTCAAAATATGGCTTGTGGGATTTGTAGTAATGAATAGCTTTAAGGAATGCAGAAGTGAAATTCTTTACATGGATGAGACTGCCAGAAGGAGACCCAACAGAATTTTTTACAGGTTCCTAAGGATCCACAGCTATTTACTGAGCAAGATGCATCAGTGTCTTTTCAACACAGGCTCCCAAGCTGGGAGCAGGCTCTGCCTCACTACTGGTACCTGGAGAGTCTCTTCTGAATTCAATGAATTCCACCGGATTTACAGGTGTATTAGTGAAAATAAGAATTCTGACCAGAGATTACAAATTAATCCTAACTTGCACTACGGTAACATTGCTGACACAATCTCATTACTTCAGGCCACTCCTGGGTTCATGGAATAGCCTGGACAGAATCCTTGCTGTTTTCCAAATGACCTGACTGTACTAAGTGAGACAAACACAACAAACTAAGGGAGAGGAAGATAGATGGAGCCCCAAAAGGTACCATTCCTTCAACTCTGCATAGCATTGCCCAGAGAGCTTTAACAGACTACACATTGCTAGATTTTTGCATTAGTGAAACACTTTTGCAATCTTAATATTATTCATGTTGTAATCGTCATCCTTTAATTGAACAAACATGCCATAAAACACCTCTGTGGACACACAAGGCTTTTAAATTTCACTATTCAAGACTGCACAGGTATTGACATTTATTTGACATCCAATCATGGATGTCAAATAAAAGAAGCCTGTAGGGCATATTTCTCACCACTGCTCTGCTCTTGCTGAAATAATTGTTCAGATAAAACCAGGAAGGAACTTTTTACTTGTTGCATTCAGATAAATGTTTCACTAATGCAGAGCAAAAGCAGTTTTTCTTTTTACTGTGGTCTTTTTAGTCAGCACAATCTTCTCATACTCAGCCTGCTAAAAAGCTACTGTAGGAGTCTAGAAGTGCCTAGAGGTCTGTATTTAAAACATCATCCAAAAAAATGAAGCAGTAAGTAGCTCTGAGCAGCAGATAATGGCTCTTATAGCCAGCTGAAGCTTGAATGCTCATAATAAAAATAAATTAGTTTGGACACAATTCCTTTGTGCTCCATGCTCTGCTCTGCCTGGCAATTTATCACAGCCTTTGAGAATGCTAAAGGTTTGAATGAGAAGAAAATATTCCTTTGTGGTTTACATGACCATTCACAATGCAGATGAAACCATGAGAGGTGCTGGTGTTTGATCAGCTCTTGCAGTACAGTCAGTGGGAGCCACCTCCAATCTTGTCACCTCCAATCCAGAGGAGCTGGTCCTTTCTGTGACATTTGGGACAGGAGTACAAGGACAGCCACACCAACCAGCAGAGAACAGAGTCCCCAGGTCTGGGTCACTCAGGGATCCTCAGACACGAAAGCAGAAGCCACAGAGAAAAGACAGAAAGAATGGGAAGGATACCAATAAGTGTTCCTAAAGGCAGATGCCATGAAGCTTCCAAGCTTCCAAACCTGACAGACTTATTCTTGACCTTTAGTTTTTGGGCAAGTATTGCTGTTTAACACAAAGGCCAGATGACAGCCAAGCACTTAGAACCTGGTCAGACTCACAGCACTGCCCTGAGCAAAGGATGACTCCACCTGCAAGTCTGTGCTTTGGACAAGTTCCTTTTCTTTGCCTGGCTAGAGAAATTTACTCCAGGACTGTCCAGCTCCTCTCCTAAGATCCCCCTGGTAGGCCACTGCCTTGGATAAATGCCCACCAGTGAGAGATTGGTTCACACTGGTTGTCTCAGCAGGATTCACGTGGCAGCTCTCCCAGCCCTGAGAGATCTTCAGAGCCTCCCTCTGGATCAAACCTCAGCCAAAGGTGTGTCTGCACAAATCCACCATCCAAAGCTCAAGCATCCTGCTCTGCCAAGCTTGCTCTGCTGTCTGCTAGGAAGGGACAAGATCTGGAGCCAGTGAGGACAATGCATCAAATCCCAGCACTTGGATCTGTCACGGCCACTTTGCAGAGAGCAACATTCACGCCTTGTCAGTCTAAGTCATCCTCATGTACTCTGCCCACTGTCCGTGCCCTGCCTAGTCCTCAGGAAATCTGCTGTACTGAACTGAGCAAATTTGCTTTTGTTTTTATTTTACATGTTTTCCTTGGGTGAAGGGGGGCAGGGAGAAGTGGGGGTAATTCAACACAATACTGAAATTAGTGCAAGCAAATACAAATTTTCCATGTAACGCATCTTGGCAGGAACATGCCATGCAAAGCAAACAGTCAGAAGTGCTCACTACAGAAAAGAAACAGGTGATTTTATACCAGGACCAATCAGCAGCACTTTAGCTCATTTACTCTGGCTGCTGCTATTTCCCACCTGCTGTTCTGCCAGTCTCTTCTGGATTTCTTGGTCATCACAGATGTCATAAACAACAGGCTTGGAAAGCTCAGACTCAATCCGGGCCAACCAGGTGCGAAGGTTACTCATGTTTTTGTCCAATAGTTGTATAAAAGCAAATGTTTCCTTCAGTTTCTTCACCCTAAGCAAACCAGGAAGAACATTTTGTTACAAAGATGGTCAATCAGTGGAAAGGATGTTAGCAGGAGGTGATGACAGGCATGGCTTCATGAAGCCATGTCGCATCAAGCTGCTGCCTGTAAATCAGAGCTGTCAAAACCTACCCAAATTTGCTCAGCAGGCCCCTGCTCTAGAGCTGCAAGCAGGTCTTGGGTGAAGGCTTTAATGGAACTGGATAAGCAAGGTGAATTTTCATCTGCTAGGGAGCACTGGACATTCATCTAAATGGAAATCTGCATCATAGTTTTCCACAGTTAAACTAAAATGGGTATCTATGGTCTGATTTCCTGCCATGAATTTTGCTCGGTGTTTTCTTTAGCAACCAACAGGCTCACACTAATCAACAAGGCACCACTCTGCCAAGAGGGGCAGAACCTGCACAAACCACCAGTCCAACACCCTGGGAAAATCAAAGAATCACAGAATGGTTTGGGTTGGAAGGGCCTGAAAGATCACCTTGTTCCAACCTGCCACGGGCAGGAACACCTTCCTCTATCCCAGGTTGCTCCAAGCCCCATCCAACCCAGCCTTGACCATTTCCAGGGATGGGGCATCCACGCTGCTCTGGGCAACCTGTGCCAGGGCCTCAGCAACCTCTGGATGCCGACAGGAGAGGAGAAGGCCTGAACAACAGCTACTGTAGAACTTGTAGCACCACAACACTAAAGCTCATCTAAACACCACCCAAACACGCAGAGATATGCCAGACTCTCCTGACAGGTGAAAAATTGAAATAAACAACCCTGATGGGGGAGAATATCAAATGGCCTGGGAGACTTGTGCAGTGGACAAGCAAATGAACCATTGAGACCATGTCCTTTTCTTACAGCTGTTTGTAGTACAGCTCTCAAGCTGCAGACAAACTTTTTTTACTTCCAGCCTTACCAGCACATTCCCATTTCAAACCCACATATCAGCCCCTCAAATTACCCAAGTAGCATGCTTTTGTATTGTGGGAAATATGTCTCCATGTGTCAGAGGAAAATCTGGTGAACTACCTCACTGGTCTCCAATCTTTCTTGAAATTCTCATTTATTGCAATTCCCAGCCAAAATTACTAAAAAGGCAACATTGTGGTTGGTACTTATCTCTTCAGATTTATTTCAGAGCTTGTCATCTAGACTTTGGAAGTTAATGGAGAAAAAAAAAAATCATGATTTGTATCAGACTTGTCTTAAACATCCAGATCACAAGATGAGATGAATTGTACCAAAAAGCATGTATTTCTCCTCATGAACTGCAATGGTCTACCCTGCAGTACTATAAATATCAGCACTGCAGACTCTGGAATCAGATGAAATCATTCCACCCTTGTCCTAGGGAGAGCCCACTTCTTAGCCAAAATTGCTTGCCTGTGCTGGTCTCCTGATCTCTAGTTATGTTCTTGTGCCTTAGGATGAATTTTTGAACCTTGCATGAAATTTCTAAAATGCAAACTTACAAATTAAACCTTTAGCTACTGCCTGGTCCAACAACTACCAAGGATGAGCCTCAATTATTTAAGTAAAGTGCAGCACAAAAAGTTAAAGTCTGTGTTGTGAAAAGGCTGAAACATTTCCTGTTCATTATCCACAGTGGCTGGTAACTGTCACCACATAAACAAAACCAGCAGTGGAACTGCAAGGACAGCTTGTGCAAGGGGTTCTCTGCATGTCCCCAAAGGCAGGGGACTGTTGAGGGGTCTGAGTTGAGCCCTGATGTACTTGGCAACACAGGTCTTGGGCAAGCTGGGACTGGGGAAGGGTGAGGGATGCAATCTCCTGCAATGCAGGCAGGGACAGATTGCTCCAAGGCTGAAATGCCCACACAGGGCACCTGGACAGTTTCCTGGCCCACTGCCCTGCCTGTTGTCAAACTATCCTGGCAGGTTTTAGAGGAGAGTGGCCCAAACTGTCTGTAATGAGTGGCCTTTGCAAGTGCCTGATGATACAATGACAGAAGATATGCAGGACACTGAATCCAGAATGAACATGCCATCCTGTAAGCAACAACCCATCTTATCAACAACCTTAAGGTAACCAAAGAGGATACACACATCAGCTAGACACTTGATTTAATGTAAAGCACTTATGGAAGAGCTATGGGAATGATCCTGCTGGATTTGTTCAATCCTATTGTTTACAGAGTAAGGCCAGAAAATTTAGGGTCTCATATGGATTAGCAGCATGGAAAGTTTCCCCTTCCTCTTGTCCCAAAAGCACCAGGCAGTACTTGCAGTTGTTTTACAAACAGGGCGAGAAGAACACAGTCCTACACTGAAGCTCCTGGCAGGTATTTAGCAACTCTGCACTCTCCAAAAGTAAAATTAGTATTGTCTGACTGATGCAAGCCTGCAAGCCAGCCTGAAGGATTTGGCTCAAGTCCATGGTCCACCTTGTTCCTGCCTTGCACCCAAAAAGCTGCAGACACTGGTGCAAAGCAGATGCCTCTGCCCCTTCACATGGACTGTCTTCCACTGCTGCAGCTGATTGAGAGGAAATCAGTGGATGACAAAAGCATTTAGCTGCTCTTGCTTTTCTTAGCAAGCTTTTTTTCAGAACTCTGCTCCCAAGTTAAACCCTGTATGCAGACAGGATCTGACTTTCAAGCAAACAGCTGCTGTGTAAATCTTGCTGCTCTTGATTTTGCTTCTATTAAGTAGTACTCAATAAACATGTCATTGTAGCATTTTCTTGTGCTGTCATGGGCTGGCAGTTATTTACCCAGCAGAACTAATTCCTCCTCTGCCCTACTCCCATCAGTTTATTTGGAACTGGCTGGTTATGATGCTCAGCAGGGCCAGGGACTCCCAAGACATGTGGCCCTCCAAAGGCAAGTGACTCAGGAACCCTTTTCCCTGGGAAGATGGACAATACAGGCTCTGTGTTGAGCACAGAATGGAAGAGTCTGGGCTAAACATCTACACTGTTGTGTTATTAACTCAGCACGACTTCAGTCCAGTCAGGAGGAAAGCAAGGCTTGATTTCTGCCCTGTTCCTGACTGTATTCTGTGGCAATTTACTTTCTGCATATTCTGTGATGCTTCCCACAACTGCTCTGCAGACATGCACTTGTTGGCACCATCTGAGGGCACAGCTGACCTGCTGGGACCACAGCTTGCTGCTGCCCAGGATCATCTCTGCCTCCCTGTGCTCCCTTCTCTGCCTCTGTCCACCTGCTTCCCACCCCTACGCTGCACTATACAAAAATTCACAGCTTGCTAAATGTCCTTCTTCAGTCTGCATAGTGGATAGATGAACACAGCCAAGCAAGTCCAAAGCAAAACCAAAGAATATTAGACTATAAATAAATGTATTTATGACTGAAAGTACATTTGATAAATTTACAAAGCAACAGTTTTAGAATCTAAGTGTGGCTTTTTGCACCACTCCAGTATTATTTTGGCTTAGAAATCACTCTGATTTTCAAGTTATGAATGTCACTATGAGGATCTTTATCTTCTAGTGTTACCAGAAGCAACAGTCTCAAAGACAGCATCATCTGTGGAACTGAGAGCATGTATTTACTTTCTAGCAATTGCCATTAGACACACCATTGTAATTAAGCAATTTAATCTGTTATTTATTCTGGATACAATTTGGCATTTGCCAGTCATTTAAACACCCTCAACACACTAAGCCATTCATCTCAAACTTGAGCTAAGCAGCCAAAGAAGAACAAAAACCTAAGAGAAGTTCACACCAGTGCAGTGCATAAATGGGAAGGCAACTTGTCCAGACATCCCCATTGGCTGCTCAGCTCCTCTCAGCAGACACAGAGCACAAGGAAAGGGGCAGGGTTCTGCACTGAAACAAGAGGTAAACTGATGAAAAACGTGAGCATCCTCAGCTTGCACAGAAGTCGCTGCCATTTCTCTGGCTACAGCTCAAAGAAAACAGTGAAACAGACTAATTACATAATACAGACTAATCCACAAAAGTCTTAATTTGCAACCACCATTCTCAGATGCAGGTCTGCATCCTGAAAATATTCTTATAAATCACCTAATCTTTGCATGAAAGAAACTTCATGAACTCTTGTGAGATGCATCCTGACCATTTCTGGGGAAAGACAGACCTTCTGGAAGCTGGGTAAAGGGGCACAGTGCAAGCCTCCAAGCCTGGGGACAAAAGCTTCTTGCCAGATCCAGGTGATCAATCACCCAACACAGTTAATTAATAGCACTGAAGCTCAAATTCAGCAAAGAAAACCAGCTTCTTCAAGAGGGTGGAAGATGCCACCACTGTTGATTGAATTCTTCCTCTATGAAGTGTGATTCTCAAGTTAATTGATCGCTCAAACAGGAAAAATTGCTGTTTACAGAAAAAAGGCCTACTTATCCATTGTTCACGTCCCACTGAGAGCTCACCTGCCACAATTAAACATGCCTCCAGAAAGAAAAAAAAAAGGTAATAATATAAAAAAATCCAATCAAAATATCACTACTAATCCAAGAAAACCCCAGCAAATTCAGACCTGTCTTGTCCTTTCCAATGGGCCAAGCTAAAAAATCCACCCTGATTAGCACTTAGACAGATGCATAAGTTGCCTGGAGTAAGCCAAACAAAGCCAATTTTTAAATATTCTTATCTTTACACCACAACAGCAGTGGCAGAAAAAGAACAAAAGTAGGAGATTATAACTAAAAGCTGGCTGCAAAAGTGAACAGAAGGACAAACTGACCTGACTCGAGACTGGATTTGGGTCTTAATACTCTCGCTGAACTTGCCAGCACTGGGTTACAAGAGAAAAGCATTAAGGGGTCTCAGGCTGAATCACTGCATGGCCCCAGGAATACACAGTGTATTTGTAGTAACTACTCAGGAATTACCTAGCAGTAGGAGGAGCTTCCATGTGGATTGAAATGTATTCACACAAACAAAAAGAATTACAGTAATGCATGCCCTATTGCATTGCTTCAGCTGTCAAAATGCTGCAGGAAAAGGTACGGGGGAAGCTCAACTAAGGTAAATAGTAGCATTCAAATTTTAGTGTCTGAAAGAACGAAAAACAACCTGGCATCTATCCCAAACTCTCCTTCACAAGCGCAAATGTCATCAGAAAAAGCGACTCCGTCCATGTCTTGAGCAGGAGGAGGGGCTGGAATGGCCCTGCCAGCTGACAGGATTGTTTACCAGCGGCAAAGCAAATGAGATGCAGAGCCCAGGAAACCTTTGTTCACCGAGTCGCAGGGGGAGCGGAACCGTGCGAGGGACAAAAGACGCGGTTTGCAGAGGTGATGCCGACGGTAAATCTCAGGCCCTTCTCACGGCAGGCAAGGCCGTGTGTCGGTCGGTGGCGGTGCCGTGCCAGCCGCCCCGAGCCCCGGGCGGTGCGCGCAGGGAGAGCGGCGGGCGCGCCGGGGAGGCCTTGGGGGAGGCTTTTCTCGCCAGCGAGCCCGAGGGTTGTTGCCAAGGCTCTCCGCCGCCTCGGGTGCCAGCCCAAAACACAGCTGATGGCAAGGCAGAGGGCCCTGAGCACTGCTCCTGCTGCTAACGTGCCGCACTTCCCACTCGCCGCGGCGCATCCCTCGCTCCCCCCCCGCGGCCGCCGGGACCCACCGGCACCGCGCCCGCGGCCGCGCACCCACACGGCACTTACGGTTCGCACGAGAAAACCATTCCTCAGCCTGCAAATCCCAAGCTGCAAGGGGGGACCGGCTGTGCGACCGGGCGGGCATGGCAGAGGAAACCCCTCCTCCACAGATGCCCTATTTATTCGCCGCTTTAGCATCCCGGGTGTGGGGGGGAGGCTCACCCGTCCTCCTCCTCCCCGACCCCGAGCTGGGGAGACACCGGAGCTGGCTCGCTCTCTCCCCCTGTTTTAACCCTTACGTTTTGCGTTGGGGTTTTACCTGGCGAACGGCCGCATCCCTCAGAACAAAGCCGCGAGAGCTTTATTCTGACACAAGAGAATTGTTAGCACGGGAGGAAGCGCACGCCGGGCGCCTGCCCGCGGCTGGCGACAAAAAGGCTGCGGGCTGGAGCCGCCGGCAGGCACCGAGAGAGGTGGATGCAGTGCTCATTTCTCGGGAGAAAGAGGGATCGGAGCCTCAGACCCGATGATTTGCAGCGGAGTCTGTCTGAAGCGAACCCAAAAAAACGAGCACACGTACATCCACGCACAGGCACCACGCACAAAGATGTATCCTTAGTTCCCCTGCGTTCTGCTTTCTCGCCTTTACCATTATATCCCAGGAATTAAAAGTACGAATTAAATCTCCCACACACTAACCTGTCCTCTCTTTAACCTTCCAGAGCAGGCAGAAGGCCTCCACTGCAAATAGCCTGTTATGTCAGAGGACAAAATAACCCCTAATCTTCATTTATGATATCATTCTTCAGTGGAAAAATACACTGTCATGATTTCTGTGTGTTATGACTCCAGAGATCACAGGGTGGGAAAAAAGAGGCGGAAGCCAGAGAACCTTGGGTTACAAGTCACTCCCCACTCAGCCAATACCAGGAAAAAAATAAAGTTGTTGTGATAATCCCACCAAAAATGCAAAGAATGATTTTGACATCAAAAGCTTTTCAGTATTCAGGTAATTTTCCGTAGACCAGTACTGACTTGCTGAAGGCTCACATGGCAGAACACACACTGCCTGAGAGGACACAGCACTCTGTGAGAGGTTTTTGGACATTTGCACAGGTAAATCATGCCCAGCCACCTCCACAGTTTATTGAAACTTGAAATGGCTGACTTCAGTAAATGGGGAAATAACCCCCAGCTTTGCAGGCAGACACTGGGAGTGAAGATGGTGTGCAGAAGACAAGGAGTCCCCTTGCACTGCCAGCTCCCCCTGCTCCCTGCATGTTGCATAACCAAAATAAGCCCAACCATCATGCCTGAGACAATAATGAATTCTGTCACAGCTTTTACACTGAAGAGAAGTGTAATCCTCGAAGGACAGAGAGAACACGGAAAGAAAGCAGGCACTTTGTGAGATTTCAACCATCCATATATTTTGTATACCAGAAAAAAAAAAACAACCAAATCCAAAAAATGAGATTTTACAGTGATACTGCCACAAACCAGCACAATTCTGCTGGACATTGCTGTCTTGTTCACCTAGGGAGGTGTCCCTGCAGCGTATTTTGCTTCCCCTGCCATTCAATATTGATCTGCAGCAATTTAAAAAGACCTTTGAACCCAGAGTGCACCCACACTGATTGTGGGCTGCCACAGGGTAGGACAGCAGACCAACACGTGGTGCTTAATTGTCTGCCCTGGCAAAGGGTAACCAGTGTGGTGGAAAATAAATAGAGACCAGCTGAAGTGTGTGCTGTGAACTCACTCGCTCCCCAAACCCATAATCTGGGTCCTGCTGCTGCCAGAGCAACTTTTGGGGCAACCCAGCCACAGTGAGGGTGCAAGGGAGGAGAGGGAATTGGCAGCTCGCTGCACTCCCCATAAAGCCTCCTTGGACCCCCAGCACAGCACAAGGTGGTGTCACTGGACAGCTTCAACTCCTTCCCACTGTTTTTGCAACCTGAGAAGTTTCGGTCTGTTTGGGAATTTCAGTCCCCCCAGGGTATGCAGGAAATGAGCTGAAAACACCTTGAATCTCCTAAAGTTCTACAAAGGAAGGAAAGGGCTGAATTGAGTAGCAGTTTAAGATTACTGGACAATGCAATGATGCTGGCAGCTTGCAAACACAAAGACCCAGTTGCCAAGGATAGTTGCATTTAAATGAATGAGAAGGCACATTTGACCTTGCTAGCTTCCCTGAATTTTCATGCTTGTTTTAAAAGTCGCAGCCATTGGAACCCATTCCTGCTACATACACAAAAACTTTGCCTTTCTCCACAAGGCTGAAAACATGGACTAGACCCACCAAGTAAGAAAACACATCAGTGTGCCTGCAGCCAGAGCAGCTGAGAAGTGGCATCCCCTTTCCACAGCCTGGCAGCAAGTGGCAAGAGCTGCAGGATGCCCAGAGGTACAGAAATCCAACATCTGTTACTGCAGAGACTGGTCTGCAGACCCAAAACTCTTGGAGGCAGCTTCTGATGAAGCTGGTGGCTTTAATGAAGGTTCAAGCAGCATCCAAACACATTGCACAGCCCCAGGCAGTGCAGACACCCTTCAGTGACACGAGGGTGCTCCTCCTGCCTGACTGCAGGCACCAAGCAAACAGTAACACAGAAGGAAAACATTTCCTGTTCACCGGGTTGGGAAGCAAAGTGCAAAGCTAGAATCAGTGATGGATGGCCCAGGAAAGGGAACATGGCTATACACTCTTGCCAGTTCTTGCCTGTTAATGCATGGCCCAGAAGTGCTGCTCCAGAGCATGCTGAGGATGTACATCCCACCCCATGGGTTTTTGGTTGTCTGCCTCATGCAGCCTGTGCACTCCTCCTCCTACTGCTTCAGTACCAAGAGCAAGAGATTTTCTGTGGCCATCTTTACAGTCAACACAACACTCCCTTCCTGCCTGTTAGTTTGTTTATATTCCCCATCCCTCAACAAAGAGGTCAGTACAAACCTCCTGTGGTAAGAGTATCTTCTCAGCTGAACAGAATTCACTTGTTCTCCTTTCCCAGCATGCTAATGCCTTGGTGGTTACTTTATCCCATGAAAATTAACATTTTGAGACTCTTCCAAGTTTGTAGCCAGAAGGTGGCTTGGTGCAACACGGGGCAAAGCTTTTGTCACCACAGGCTGAGCACAGGCAGATAATGAAAGTGTTAAGTCCTGCAAGTGCAGCCATATGGCAAATCTGAGCTTGTCACCATGAACTAAGAGAATCACTTCAAGGACTAAATGGGGAGCTCACCTAATTTGCCCATCTGTCCCAGGACGTTTATTGGTTTAAAAAGGTGAAAGAAGCTATCAGGAGGAAGGCTCTGCATTGATACATGCTGGTATCACACAGCCATACACTGCAGAGAAGACAAAAATCTTCAACAAATAGGTTGCAGGAACAGCCATGGGGACGTCAGCCATCACAGAACTGAAGCTGGCAATGTATTTCAATTAGATTCCTTTGTGCATACAGGTTATTTTTCACTCCTGAACCACAGGATCAAAAAGTGCCCATCTACAAAAAAGATTCAGTGCCCAAAAATGAAGAAATAGCTGTGAACACACAGCTATTCCATATACATTTTCTCCTACTCAGTGCCTGGCTCTGTAATTCAATTCCTTCCCAAATCTTGGCCTGCCATGAAGATACACTGAAATTTGGTCCTTGCCCCTGTGATGGTGGGTGGGCCACTGGGAACCAGGTGCAAGTACAAATAAAGGCAGCAGCTCATAGTGTGTTTAACAGAAATGGTTGGAGTTGTAATATTTGTCCAAAAAAAACACCTTCAAGTGGTCACAGATTTGGCACTCCAAACCTCAGAAAATTTTCACTTTAATTTTACTTGCCACAGCTACTCATCTGAAAAGACAAGAGCAAAACCACCTCCTCATTTCATGGATGTGCTGTGAAAATAAGTTCCTACAAGTAACTTCTTTTTAGGAGAAGGACAAGGTTTTCCCTGCACCACAGTCAAAATTTGTCAGTTCTGTCCAAGAACATTCCCCTATCCTCAAACACTCCAAGCCCTCTGGCACTCCTTCCCAGAGGCATCTTCTCCATTCTTCTTATTTCCCCCAAGCAATGAAGCAGTGCCCAGTAAAAAGGGCTTTGCACAAGTCTGCAGACGTGGCAGCACTCGTGCAGTCTCTTCTACAGGCCTGCAGTGGATGCACAGCCCCTGTACATTCCCTCCAGCCTCCACACACTGTGAGAGGATGTCTGGGCTGTGATGGCTTAATCCAGCAGGGACAACAAAATTCTGCCACCATCCTTTATGTGTGTTCATTCAGCACAGCCTCAATACAAAAACTTCTAACAGTTTCTGCAAAAGCAAACTGAGAAGGAAGGAGAATCTATCAGCACAGCACAACCCAGACTCGCAGGTCACCTCGCCTCCAGCCCAAGGCTCTTTGCTCCTCTCTGCTCTCTCTCAAAGATGCCCAATTTGTGTCACACTGGTGATGGGTTGAGCTGCTGCCTCCCCACCACCACCTGAGCTTGAAAGAGGCAGGTCAAAAGAACAGGAGGAACCTCATCCTCAGTGCCCCAAAGCACACCTCTAAGTGAGGTGGACATTTCAGTCAACTGATGTCTGATTTAATTCCTTCAGACATCAAATCTCAGTGGCAAGCCAGTACCATAGCAGCCAACTCAAAGCAAAAAGTGGGAACGTTATAGCAGGGCAAAATAAACTCTTAGGAGTGTCCTCAGAGTCTGTGAGTGTCTGGCCTGGTGTTACTTGTGACTGAGCAGCTGAGAGCCAAGTCCCAGCAAGGTGGATTAGATGAGGGAGGAGATGTGCTGCAAAACACTGCCATATGCTGAACATCTCAGAATTAACTCAGAGGGCACCAGCAGAGCCCACAGGGCTGCTTGATAATCTCGGGCCACCAAGAGAGCTGCTTAAAATCACATTTTGCCTGTCCCTTCCAGTTCATTACCCTGGTCCTGAGCACCAAGTTGGTGGAAATCACAAGCAGACGCTGGCACATTACACATATTTAGGAATTAAGAACACAGGATCAATCACAATTCATCATGCCAACTCCCCAATTGCTGCAATATCCACTAGTTGATGCTCTAGCCAAATCCACAACAATGTACCTCAAAGCACCACTGCACACTTGCCTGAAGGTAAATATTTAAGACACACCAGGTAGACAAGTCCTTGTTAGAGTACTGGAATGTGGTTGCCAGATCTCCCTCTAAATGTCTCATCAGTTCTTCAGCATGTTTTCCTAAAGATTACCAGAAATGTGCCATGCTTACCTCACTTTTAAAACAGTGCATTTTAATCTGCATTTAAAAATTGCTACAGTTCAAAACCAACACACAGCAGAAAAAAAAAATGATCATAAAAGAGCTTTAAAAGTGACACATTACTATCAGGGGAGAACAGAAAAAGTTATGTTACTAAAGGGAAGCTTGCTTTCCTACACCAGATCAAAAACAAAGACACCTTGAGGAAACAATTGCAAGTCTATCTGCAATGTCAGATCTTAAAAGGGAGCTCCTGGTGAATCATTCACAACTCGTGTGTCACAATTAATTCAGAACTCACTCCTGATTAAGGCCCAGCACACTTGGCACAACACCGTCACAGCACAACCACCTGCATTATCTGTCCCAAATTTAACTGAACAACAGAGCTGCTGAGAGCCCAGGGTGGGGGATCACAGGCAGAACAAAACGTTGGGAGAGAAGCTGAGACCAATACTAATTTGGTGTTAGCCTTATTATTTCTGGATTACCAATAAACTCAGCAGGAGGTGAGGGCAGCCCAGCATCCTCCCCCAAGCTGTGGCAGAAACTCAGAGATAATAACGAAATGGGATCATCTCAGTAAGGCTAATACTGAAATGATCATGATGTTCTTAACTCTGTCAAGTATAATAAAGATGCTTAATCCGTTAAGAAGAGGTTGTTGCCTAGACTGTGCAGGGTTTGGGTTTGATTTCAACTGATAGTGTTTTCCACTTCACCATCATACAGAAACTCCTGAATTTAAAAGAAACTCATATGGTTTTTCAGTTGTTTTAGGAGGGAGACTGAGTAAAGAAATATTGGTATTAAATACTGGTATTAAATGAAATTTCAAACACTTTTGAATGTAAAAAGGGAACATTATCATAGAAATTTGACTGTCTACAGAGACAGAGTAGAAACTTTTCCTAAATTCAGTGCATTCAGACATAGAGTGAAAGAGAGGCTTGTGTTAAAATAGGAGGCCCTCCTAAAAGGCCCAAATGAACTCCTGCCATGCTGCCTTAAAATTAGACTGCAATTCAACACATGGAATGGAGAGATCACTTTGACTCTTCCTTTTACAAAGCTCCCATCATTGAAATTTTATTTTATATGAATTCTTACACCCTGCCCTCTACCATTGGAGATATTAAAACATTTGGTATCATGATATAGCAATAAGTTACAAAAAACCAGCATTCCCTTCAGCTTGACTCTCAGTAATAAATTCCAAGTGAACTGGAAAGTCATGCCACTCTGTTTCTGATGGTCAAGGACACAAGCCTCTGACTCTTATCTCACATAAAACATTGAAAATCATTTTCTTACCGTGCTCCAATGACATCGAAGAGGTGCTGCCAGCGATCATTGATTTTGTTGAGTTTATCATCTATTTCTGCAACTCGGCTCTTATTGCTAGCCTTGATTAGCTGATCACCCATTTGTTTCAAGTGAAGCTTATTCTCACTGAACAGGTTTATTTCTTCCATGCAGTCCTGATAAACATACACAAACATTGCTTTAATCAGGGCAATACAAAACAATGACACTAAAACAAAAATATATGTTTCTTTTCCCAGGTGTGTGATGTGGAACCAGGTTTGGCTGAGGTTTCTATATTAGCACGTAGAACTCTCACTGAAAACAAAAAGAAAACCTCAATGAAAAAACCCTCTCACAATCTGAGAAAAAATAAGCAGCCTAAAGACTTGCAGGTGCCAGGAGTAAGTATTCCTAAAAATAGCAACTGAATGTTCTAATTTTATCTGTAGTTTTCCTGATTTAATGTAATTTTTCATTGAAACTACCTCAAAAGAACCTAAATTCAGCTCTAGGATGGCTTTATTTTGCTGGCATTCCTGTCCAGAGGAGATGGGGGATTAGATACTGAGACATTTTAGCCATGGGGAAGAACAGCAGAATAATAATGGTCTTCTTTAAAATCAAGCTAATACAAAAGCATTAGAAACAACCAACTACCATGGGGAAGGGCAGAATTAGGTTGTATTTTTGGTTGTGCTAACTTCTTTTTCACCTGGCATAAGACCTACCCTATCCTTCAATCTTTTCTTTGCCCTCTGCCTAGCAGTTGTGTGGATGGTGGAGGGGGTGAGAGCAGTGAGCTGCTCCCAGGACACCACTCTGAGCACTGCTGGGTGTGCACGTGTCCCAAAATTCCAACAAGCCAGACCCCACCACCACAGCTCACACAGATCACACTCCATGACAAAATGCAGCCTGGTGGCATTTCTGTTCAGCTTTAAGCTCCAAGTCCAAACATCACAAAGAGCTAATGATAGAAAAGCTCATCTCACAAAAGCCTGTCTGTGTTGGTTTTACACCACGTATCACTTCCAAGAAACAAGGAATATATGAGGAACGGTGCCTCTATAAGGAGTTATCTGACTGCAATTGAAGAAACGTGGCATTACCACTTACCTTCTGCAATTTGTCTATCATGTCTTCAATGCTAACATCTGCAGTCTGCAGCACTTTGCTTTCCATCTGCACCAGCCAGGAGCACAGCTCCTTGTTCTTCTCATTGAACACAATCCAGGCATTGAGCCTGTCCTCGATCTCCTGCTTCCTCAGGGACACCTATGGAAAAGCACACAATAAGTTCCAGCAACAGTTTTTTCAGGAAGCAAACCAGCAATTATGAGTCCTCTAATTTCTAGTCTGCATTTGATCTTATTCTATTTTGCAGGAGCAGTTATCAAGTATTCTACTTTCCCTTCCAAAGCCAGCATGCAGATTTTTATTACATCTTAATTTGGATAGCAGAACAAAGAGTTGACTAGCAAATACCAGATTCTCTCCCTCAGAAGAATGAACCTGAGTGACAGCTTTATAAATAAAGTGCTTATATAATAATTTAAATGTTACTCAGTGAAAACATGAAAATGTCAAACACAGAAGGAATATAAAATACATAATTACTACATACTGTTTAGTACGGCCCCATATATCACACAAGAGAAATAACAACTATGTAAGTTTCTCTTTTTCTGCCACTCTAAGAGAAACTTTGCAACTATTGACTGCAATTATTTTATGTCTATAAAAGCTTCCTTCTTTTCTTTTCGTTTGCCCACCAGTAATTGGAGAACTTCCAAAAATCAGCATCAAGAATCTATCCTTTCCATTGAAAACTATGGATTTTTTTCCCTCCATCAAAAAATAGATTTTCCAGGATGGATAAACAAATTGTCTAGACAGAGAAATTAAGGTCTAATAGTGCCTGAACAAGCAGAGTTATTCTCATTGCCCCAATATCTCAGAAATAAGCAGGGTCACACTTCTAACTAGCTAATAGCACCTGTCTCTAGCCTAGGGCTCTTAAATATGCGTTCATTTATTTACCTTGATGGATTCCTGTACTAAGATATATGGGACAAAGGAAGTGAAAAATGGTTTTACTGAAGCAAGAGTAATGCCTCATTCTCACCAATAAATTTTGTCCATAGACTGTGCGTAACATTTTGCTTGTCTTGGTTGTAAATGGCCACTCTAAATACCTCTCTAAGGCAGGAAACACTCCCTCTTCACATCTCACATACACTTTATACAGCATATGACTCCTCAAAACTGCATTATTGATTCTTCTAGACTAATCTATAACTCTATTTTGTACCCCAGAGTGAAGTTTAAATGTGTAGTGTGGAAGCAAGGCCAGCTCCATCTAACACCAGAATCAAAACAGAGGGCACCAAGCATCTCCCACCACATTGCTTTTGTCTCTTAAATTCTGACTTGTTTGCAAGGAGGGGATGGAGAGGTGAAAGGGATTTCTGAATCCTTCATGACAATCAAAGCAAAGAGACGAGGATGAAAACATTGTGTTGGGACACAGGGAAACAGTCTCCCAAAGTTCTCCATAGGAAAAAGCCTGGAGATGCCGAGACCTCAGAAAGTTTCTAAGATTTTTCTGCTCTGGGATGCTCCTGTGTACCCTCAGCCTCAGAGGTTTGCAGGGTGAACCCTTCATCCTTCCTTACCACTTGCAGCATCTCCCATGTATGGAGATGAGCTTACTTGGTCAGTGGAAGAACAGACTGTGCTTGTCAGCAAAACAATCTCTAAAAGCTGATGTGCTTCTGACTCCATGTTTGCCTGCTCAGAACGGGGCAAGGCAGGATTTTAAGAGCAAGAAGCACCTTTTAGCTGGCTAAGCAATACAGGCTGAGAGTAAAAAACAGGAATAAACCAAAAAATCCCAGAAAAGCTTCTAGGAACATGAGCCCTTCAAGCTATTGCTTCGAGCACTTTCTCCTCTGCCCTGGTACACCCCTATTTTGCACCCACCATGTGAGCTTCGGGGGCATTCCAAGCTCCAAAGAGGCTAAAATAACATCCTGACAAGATGCTGGCTGGGTTGAATGGTTAAATCTGTGACCTACATGCACCTTGCAAGGGCAGCTCTGCAAATGCTAATCCCTTGAGTGCATCTGCTCCCTCTGCCCAGTTGAGCACAGGCATCTGGCTGCCCCAGGGCCATGACAGCTGCAGCTCTTTCACCTCCCTGCATTTATTCTGCAGACTTTCCTCCACACAATACATCTTGACTCTAATTTGTTATCCAAAACTGCCAGCAGCAGAGCTGATAAAGTCTGCTCTCCTCCCCTGGTGTCCAGCACTGAGCATCACTGTGGGCTCTCCTGAGACTCATTAGAGCTGTGCAAACATTCAGAATCTCCCTCCACTACAGCACTCAGCAGATTCCTCCCACTACAGATTTTGTGTGCCTAACACACTGACATTACTGTCACCTCCTTCCTCCCTCCAAGACAGACTGAACTCAATGTTGTTCCCTCAGGAAATTAAAATGGAAATTTTGAATAAAATCTGAACTTAAATTACTACATGAAATTACTACTTGAATAGACTGTAGTGGAGCACATACAAAAAACTTTCATTTTCAGGGCTATTCAACACAGTGGGGACAGCAGGCTTCAGCAGCTCACCAAAAAAATGAAAAATGGCAAAGTTTTCTCATTTATAGGCTTAACTACAGATTTCCATTAGGAAAATGGTTCAGGCATTTTGATTAAAAAAAAATGGCTTATATTTCTCAGGAGGGGACAGGATGTCTCTGGAATTATTTTCAGAGCTCAGAAAAAATAACAGAGAAAACACTGGTTGTAGAACAGCTGTCCAGTTCAAGGACATTAAATTCTTAAATTAAATTAAATTCTTCTATCTCACTGCAATGCAAAAAGAAATTAACTATTTCAATCAAACCAAATAACTATTTCATCACAACACAGTTTGTGAAATAAGCACAGCTGTTCATTACTCTGGCAACATCCTGACCAAGATTGCTTTACCTTTGCCTGTGTAAAGGTTAGAAACAAAATACTGACTGGCTTCAATATTTGTTTACAAACTGTAAAATAAAAGCTATTTACTTGTCAGTAAAGAGATGTGAGAGTTTGGCTGGTGTGTAGAGCCCCCCAGAGTAACTTAAGACCCTGAAGTATTTTAGCTCTTCCAATCCTGTTAACAGGGCAAAGTAAACACACATTCAGACTGCATAATAACCTAATGAATCAAGTCCATGTGACTTTGCTGTAAATGTTCCCCAGCAATTTTACACACAACACTAAATTAAGTATAATACAGCAACAAGCCACAAAGAATGCAAATGTTTCACAGCATTTTCCTGCTATGAAAAAAGACAAGTCAGTTCTCAATGTGTTCAAACAGAAGGAGTTAGTATTTAAACACATTAAAGTTTCCTTTCTTGCTGGCATTTTGTTTTAACTTCCCTCTTCCCTTCTCTGTTCCATGGCCTCAGGCAATTCCTGTGCTCATCCCTCCCTGGGAACAAAGGCACCTCTTCAGTAAACAGCTGCATCTGGGCTCTGTGCAGTTCCACACTCACTTCTTACAAAGGGTTTGCAACAACACCCTCGGCAGCCTGTCCAGGACACAAAGGGCCAACTCCATCCCGGGCCAGCTGCGCCTGGAGCGGCCCCATCCCTATTCCCATCCCCATCCCCATTCCCAGAGCTGCCAAAGGGAGCCAAGGCCAGGAGAAGCCCCTGTGCTGCCCCGTCCCTGCCAGGCCTGCAGACACCATCCCCTACAAACACCCGCAGGAGGTGAACACTTACCCGCAAGCACAGCTCTTCCCACTGCCTGTGCAAGTGCTCCACCTGCTCCTTGAGCACCATCATGTCCTCGGTGAGGATGAGGTGCGCCAGCTCCGCCTTCATGGCCTGCAGCTCCTTCATGTCGTGGGCCCAGTCTGCCAGCGACTGCTCCAGCTCCTGCATGGAAACGCACCCGCACAAGCCTTGGCACTAAAGCTCCTCGGCTTTCCCAACCTGCTCGCTAATCCCCAGCCTGGCCTGTGGGGGAGGAGAGAGGGAATGTGCAGCCGCTTGTGCCGGCTCTGCACTGGGGCTGGGCTGGCCAGGATCCCCGGGAGATGGCTGAATCCCCACTGGAATCCACTGGAACCCCACTGGAACCCATGGCAGTGCCCCAGCTGTCCCACCAGCACCATCACTGCATCCCAAAGTGCTGGAATGCAGCCTGGCCCCGGGATCTCCCCTGCTCCAGGGCAGCCTTTGGGTTCTCACACCCAGGCTGGCACATGCCCCCTTCTTCAGGGTTTCCTTTATTCCTGTTATAGTTGTTTTGGAAAAGTTGCTTTCTAGGTGCATTTGCCTCAGTTTCAGGTTGTTTTTCTAAACACACAAAAAGATTAAATCAGTAGCCTTCTGTAATGAATGATTTCACAGGCACTTCCTCAGATTAGTGAGGAATGTGGAGCTTTTAAATTGCTTGTTCACAGAAAACGGGCTCTCTTTTCTGCTTTGCTCCCCCAACTCCCCTTTCTCTTTATTTCAAGTTACACATTTTCCTTAACACTTAAAATTGTCACCTAAAAGGCAGAGGTACCACTGCAGCTGGGGATTATGACACTCTACACACAAGGTCCTAGGTCCCATTTTGCTGGGAAGGGTCACTGGCTCCTCTAACAACAATAACAAAAAAACCAAACAACAAACAAACACCTCTTGGAGAGAATTCAGTTTGTCTCATTTTAAGGGGGAAAAAACCTGTGAGTGTTTGTGTCAGAAGTGTGCTGAGTCTAAACCCTGTCAGGATTTTCACAGGTCTTGGACCCAGCTTCAGCACTAGAGGAAAACACCAAACAAAACTGACTCTAAAATTTACCTGAGATCACAGTATTTCTAGATGTGCACACATGCATTTACAAGGGGCAAATCCTGAGCAATTACAGAGCTAACTATGGAATTTCACGGGACTTTGCCAGCCTCATGTAAGGTCCAGGGCTAAAAGAAAAATAGCTTTATTCCAGATAGAAGTGAAAAAGCAGGAGCATGCCATGCCATTTTAGTCCTTTATTGTACTATGACACCTCCTAGCAGTGCTTCCACTTGCACTGTCTGACCCTGCTGCCTCTGCAGCTGAATTTCTCTTGCTGGGATAAGAGGCAGAAGCTGTGTGCTCCCATCTCACAGGTAATTCAGGGCTACAGCAAGGCTGCTGCCCTGGGAAAGGCAGCCAGCACTCAAAGAAGATTTCAGACAGCTGATAATGAGTTCAAAGCCTTGGCTCATTAATAAGCTTATTTGTTCCCACTACACAGGTCAACAATTCACTTCATAAAAGGATGATGAAAGACTGACCACTGCAGACAAAATGTCTCCTATCCCTTGGAAATGCTTTTCTTGCATTTAATTTTCATGGTGCACTATGGGCTGCAAGGAATTTTGCCACTCCCTTACTCTTAATTTTCCTTCTCTTTAATTATTCCCAGATCCTGCAGGTATGTATGGTGCATTGCAGAATTACAAGGTCTCTTGCCTGAGGAGCTCCATGTGCAAAATGGATTGGGAAACAAAAAGGGACATTCAGTCAGCAGTCAAATGAGCTGAGAGAAGGGAGCTTTTTCCCTTTTGTTTGAGAAAGTACTTATTTTATAAATGCAGACTTGTAAAGGGAGCAGAACCAGGAAAAAAAATCCAAACACTACTACTATTCATAATCTTCTGTGTCAGCTGGATTTTGGAGATGTGCAGCAATCAGGATGGTGTAAAGGAGAGAAATTCAGTGTCACTGAAGAGCAGGTAAGAGGGAAAACTGTTTTTACAGGGATGAGGTCTTGTGCAAAGACTACATCAATTTAAACACAATATGGCTGTTCATACCTTAATATGTTCCTTGGCTTTGTGGAGCTCTTCATGTTCAACAGGGAGTGGATCTTTTACTTTCTCCTTTAGCTCTTGCAGTCTGCTTTCCAGCTCCTTGGTTTGCTTTTCAAAGTGGTCACAAGTCTGCTCAGGGAGACCCAAGGATGTATAAAAGGTGAGGATAATTCATCATGACATACTGAGCCACACAGATACATTACAAAACAGCATCTTCAACCCACTGAAATAATCTATCATGTGCTCTGATTTTTTTGAATTTTCTTTTTTGATACACAGTGCCACCCACAAGGATTTGGTGCTTGGATTTACAGAATTTGAAGCCTCTCCTGTTTAAGGCTTGCCTTAGAGATTATTTCTGCTCATCTTGTTTTGTTCAACCCAGGAGGCTTTAAGCATGGTTTTTGGACTGTATCAGTGGCAGCATTCAATTCTAAAACACACCTAGTACGCTACTTAGCCATGAAAGCAAATTCATTGCTCTTAGGAAATAAATATGGCCAGCCCTTCTATTTAGATGTTCAGCAACACAAGGAGGAACAAGTCATGTTGACTCTAAGCTAAATTTTAGTTTCACAGCCCAAAGCAGGAATGAGCTCCAGGCCATGGGGAGCATGAGAACAATCAGAGCAGGATCATCCACTGTTCCAATAAATGGAACCCAACTCAATTTCCTTTGGAGAACCAGGGGACCAGTTTTAGCTTCCCTCAAGCCCTGGCACATGACAGGCACTTCCCTCAGAGCGCCCCTGCAGCGAGCAGCCCTGGAGATGGTGGGACAGGGAAGCTCTTGAGACCCAGAGCAGCAGGAGGGCATCATCTACCTGTAGGGTGCCACTGAACTGCATCTTCTTCTTCTCCAGCAGGGCCTGGGTTTTCCCCCAGCACTGCTGTAACTGGCTGAGCTCCTCCTGGAGGGCAGCGCTGGTCTCGGGGTTGGAGACAGTGCGCAGCTTCTCCCCGATGTCGATGACCAAGGTGTACATGGCTTGCCACCTCTGAAGGATCACCACCTTACTCTTGAAAAGGAAAAGAAAAATTAACTTTCTAAGCTGTTCTTAAAAAGTCACAGAAGTGCTTTCCCAGCATTTCACTTGGGAAGACGACTCACAGGTTCCAACTTTGTTCATAGTCATGAAAGAGGAATCAACAGATCTCCTATGTGCTTCTTTAGTTTCAGAAAAATGATGTTTTCTTTGATATTTTGATTTATAAAACTCTACAATAGCTGTCTCCAGACTGAAAGGGTGAAAGTGCAGCAGTCGAAAAAAGATGGAAATTCAGTTGTACAAGTTACTCAGAACAAAAAACATAATCCAAGTTCTGCGACCACCTCTAACATCAACAGCTTAGGCTAATTTTTTCAGAGACAACCCTGTTAATCATGATGTACACCAAGTGAAGTAAGCCATCAATAGTAATTTGCCCACAACAAATTGATCTCTAACACAAGGAGATAAAATCAGAGTTTCTTTCTGTAGAAAAGCAGCAGGAGGAAAAGAGCAATTTGGAGTAGGAGGGAGAAGTTTTTCTGTCTTTTCTCACTAAGAAAAAAGCAGCTCTATGTTTTAAAATCTACCGAAAATCACCTTTACACAGCAGGTAGAAATAAAGATGAAATAAATAGGGCAAGCACCAAATGGAACACTGGTAATGTGTTAATCCATCAACACTAAGTGTGTGGATACACAATATAAATCCTGGACTGTTCTAATAGCATTCAACAGCATGATTTTAAAATGTTTTACACTGCGTTACACAACCATCAAGTTCACTGCTTGTTTCTACCTTCCTAGAAAACAAAGAGGTGCATAGTTAAATGTAAAGATTAAAATAACCAAAGTTAACAAAGGAAAATATTTCTTTCCACTGCATGTAAAACACAGAAGTCAGTGTTCTGAAGAACTGCTCACCAGGTTTGTGTATCTTGGAGTGAACAGACTCCCTTGCAAGTGTTTTTCCCTTTGTTTCTGACATCTTCTGCCCATCTCTGCACACACAGGACCTATATTGCCTGTCCTGCCACATAAGTACCTTCCTTCAGGCAAAATAAAAGGCCTGAATTCAGCAGTCATGTCAGTAAGGTGCACACAGACCTAGAGGTTACCTGCTGGCTAGGCTGTCTGTCTCATCTTCTGGCACCCTGAATTTCCACTTTCATATCCATAAGATTTTTAAAGCATGCAAGGCTCCTAAAGGGCCATGATGATCAAGAAGTTTCTGAGTATAATGAGCCTTTTGCAATGTCACTGCTTTCTTATCTGTGCTCAGCTTTAAGGAAAAAGTTTTACCAATTATTTCTCCCCAAGAAAGTGTGTGATTTTAAAGCTTTTTACCTTACTGGACAGAAGTTGTTTCAGTCTAAAGGAAAAAGCCCACACATTTTAGATTTATAAGAAGTAAACACAGTACCTTGAAATCATGAATCACATTTCTAAGCTGGTAAAGGCTGTAACAGTCCTGGCTCTTCACAGCTGCCAGGAAGCTATTTGTGTCACCAAGGAATCTGTTGAGGCTCTGCAGGGAACTCCTGAAGAGCTGCCACTGGCTCACAAGTCCATCAATATCTTTCTTCCTCTGCTGAACCATCCGGATAACATTCTGCCACTGCTCTTTCAGCAACGTGAGCTTGGAAATAAACTCTGTCCTGAAAATGACAAGGGCTGAGTGTTAATTTATTTTGATCTCAAGGCTGCCTATTACAGTAATTGTGATGGATCTCCATTTGCAAAGTTGTTTTCCAATTATAATAGCCAACAATGCAAGGAAGCTCTTTGCAGCCTTAAGCTCAGCCCTGCTCTGTATTCCATCTTTTAAGCAATCCAAACAACCTTTTACATGATACAAAACAGGGTAAGGCAAGTCAATTTTGCAATTGTGGTATAGCAACATACATAGTACAGCAATCAGACACAATATGCACTAAACACTTCTCTGAAGAACAAAAAGGTCAATCCAAGTGAGACAAGGTCGCTGATTACGCTGCAAAATTGATCTGCGCAATGGAAAACTGTGTTGTTATTGAACCCACTTAAGCAGTTATTTTGTCCTCTTCAGCATGGTCAGATGATCCAGCAGATCTGGCTGGTTGATTAAGGCAACCCCATCTATCAATCCTGCCTCTCTGCAGGAGGCCATTGTCCCTGATTCCCTCTTACACAAACCCCTGCCTTTGTGCAGGTACTTCCCAACACAAAAATCCAGCAGCTGAGCTTAGTTTAGCCTGACCTTCCCTGGCAGTTTTAAGCCAAGCTATGGATTTCATATTGGCATGTCTGAGGGGAGCACACACACTGTCCTGCCAAGTCCCTGGAAGCAGCAGGACCTGGCAGGGAGGGAAATGTGTTCACCCCAAACACCTGAGGCAGCTGAACCTCTGCTCACAAACATTACCTGCTGTTTCTCATGCTACATTCATTAAGAGAAAGGTGTAAGATCACACTGATAAAGAACAGGTTTAGGCACCACGTGTTTGGGGTTTCATGGCCAGTGACTCAATGCCCTGCCCTGTGTGCCAGGAGCAATGTGGCCAGTCCACCCCTCTGCACTCTGAGGAGCAGAGAGGTCCAGGAAGAGAGAGAGGATCCTTCATATGCAGCATCCTCATTATGCTCTGTGGGCAGGCAGCTTCTCAACCACAGCTACACAACAAAAGACTCCTGTTCAGGAGCAATTATTTTTGTTTTCAGCCCAGCCTGTTACTATCCCTGTTACTATTATATCTGGCCAGAGCACCTGTGTTTCTTTCTCACTGCACCTCCTCACGCTTTTGTAAAATGTGACAGATGATCATTCAAAGAGTCAACCCAGCTAAGAATTTGGGTTTATGTTCTCGTAAGAGCAAAGATTCAATACTAATTCCAAGGAAGACAGGATATTCACTAAATGACCAAGCTCTTAAGGAGAAAACCAAATAAAGTACCTTTTCTCTGCTTCTCCAGATTCCAAGGAGAGTAAAACTTTTTCTATGATAGAATTAAATGTCTGCTGATTTATGGAAATCTCAGTCTGTAGCATCTGAAAATATCAAGAGAACAAGTTTTAACTATTCAGTGAACAACCTTTGCTATGAAAGCTGCTTCTGCTCCTCTACAGTGACAGCACTTATTTAATTGTAAACACTGAAAACTCTATTATTTTCAATTCCTAGTGTCAAATGCACCCTAGGAGTCCACAGTTTTTGGATACCGGGAGGAATTTGCACATATGTGATAGAGGACCCCACCATAAGCTGGATGACACAGATCTGAAACCTAAAGTTTTTTGGCTGTTTCTCTGTAACAAACAGCAACTGTTTGGGAAAATGCCAGTGAAAACAGATTTCCTCCAAAATCTAACAACTGGTCAAACCAGCAATATGCTATGAAAATACTATTTTAAATGCATTTCTTCCAGAAACTGTTAAGATTACTGCTAGGTCACCAGCAAACTATCCAGTTAATTGCCACAGGCTCCAGTGTTCTGGGACAGGCAGACAAGTACACCTCAGGGCTGGAGAAATTTAGGATTTCCATGACACAGCACTTGAAGATGCACTGCTAAAGGTCTGATCCTTGCAAAAAGGGACCTGTCCCTTTGGAAAAGGATTTTCATGTTTCAGAGCTGTTACCTTAATAGGCATTTCAAGAGTGAAATTCTCTGTAAAATCCTGCCCAGATCTAATTTCAAAAGGCACAGCATTTTCTAGTGATTTCCCCCTGCCTTCATCATTCAAGATCCTGCTTTTATTTTTAGATTTAACTTTACCTCATATACTCTCTGTTGCTCTTGCAGTTCTTCAAACCGTCCTGGAATATCTGTTTTTAAGGCTTCTTTCATTTTTTCTAGGAATTTCATCCACTTCTCACATTTCTGAAAGAATTTCTTCTCATCATTTTGGGGTCCCTCAAGCATACTGTAAAATAAAATGAATAACCAGAACTTCTGTTGGTGGAGGTTTTTCTGGGTATGTTTGCAGGTGCTCTAATGTGGTGGTTAATAAAATTAACATAGTGGGAGTTTCACTTGGCACTTTGCTCCCTTCTTCCCCTGTGAATATCCAGGTTTTTGTTTCAAGTCACTTGGAATACAAACAGCCACTGAAAAATCAAGTAAACTGAAAGGGCACAATTCCACCTGGCAAGCCTCTGAGAAAGCTGAGAACAGACTGCAAGACATCCCATGCTCTAACTTGGCTTTCATTTTAATCACAACAAAGGGAATTGTTACTAGTGATTTTTTTTGTTTGCATTTCAGACCTGCAACATTCCAGAGCAGCTGCTGTTTTCTGACTCCACTGCCGAGTCAGGCTCTGCATTTTCTTCAGGGTGAAGTCACTGAGTGGCAGCTTTATGCTTGCTTCATTCAAACTTTCTATGCTTGGAGAAAGTGCAGCAAGCTCCAGTGTCTGATTCTGGAAGCAAAGAAAAAATAAATTACTGCAAAAAAGTACTGCCTTTCACATCAAAGAAGCACAGAAGCTTATTCTCCACAACTTGAAAAAACCCAACATTTCTCTGTTAACTCCAAAAAAATATAGGGAAAAAAAAAAGTAATAACTCTTTTACACAGGGCTCACTTTTCCAATAGTACTGAACAGATGCTCAAGACCTGGTACCTCCACATTTACTTTATACCCTACACTGAAGGAAACAGGGTAGCTCCAGAGCAAAACTGGGGAAAAGAATCTCCCATCAACCCCAAATCTGGGTAATTTTCCTCCCTTCTATGCAGACATTTGGCCTGAAATGCAGATCTAGAGCTTCTAAACTTCAGTCATTGCTTTTTGTGTTTTGGCTGAATTATGGTTACTCTGATGGAAGTGCTGCAGCTGTGACATTTAGGACACAAAGAGCATCTTGAAGTGGGCGAGAGCCGAGTAGTAGCTTTTTGTATTTGGGAATGCAAACATACCATGAGCAATTCTGAGTTGTCTCCTTCCTCTAAACAGATTCTATCAAAGGTGTCTGTGCAATTCTTGACACGACCTTCCAGTGTTTCCAGGCAATTGTTGAAATCCTCCAGTTGTAAAAGATTGAACTGCAGTGAATATTGAAGATGTACCTTAGTTACTATTTATTACACTTATTCAGTATACAAAAAGGAGCAATAAGCAATATTATCAGGAAAACAAACAGTTACTAAACCTAAATTCTAATGTATTTATACTATTGAACTTTTTTCCAATTTTCAACTGGACAAGGGGAAAATTTAACCCAAAGCAGAGAGGAAGAAACAGAATCTCAAAATTCTGAGACAGCTGTAATTATGTGAAAGGAATAGGGGTTTCTGTGATACTTTTTGTAGCTTTGTGATATTTAATTTATTGTGAAATTGGAAAGTCAAAACTCAGCCTATCAAAGGGGGCAAGCTTGTGAAAATGAACTTCTTTTGAGGTACACACAAAGCCTGCTCCCATGTCCAACCAAAGCTGTGCAGCTTACATGAGCTCTGTGGAGGGATCAGTAGGGCTGGAATTCAACTTCCCTTTAGCAGAACAGCACTGGGAAAGCTTTTACTTTCTGTCCAGAATTAAACTCCACATCTCTGAGAGCAACAGCAACAGTTTTATAAGGGATGAAGGGCAAAAACTGGTGTGTGGAGAGATTGTTGTGGTAATACTACAGGGTAACACCAGAGAAAATGACTGCCCAAAAATGCATTTTTTCAAGCAGTGAGAAGTTCACAGGGAATATGAGAAACCTGTTATCTTCACAAAGATTTCTGGCTTCCTGCCATTAATTGTGCTGGTAGATGGATCATAAATAGAGCTGGCTTCAAATGTCTTGATGAATTTGGGTGTACTTTAGAATAGAACAATTCATTGAAACCGGACTTCTTCCACAGGAACAGGCTAATTCTACATCAGTAAATGCCCAGCAGTACATTTTGTTTGGAAGCTTTCTCAGGAAAAGTGAAGAATTCACAGAGAAGTGAATCCTCCACTACCCTGAGCGGAGCTCCTGGATCCAGGTCTCTCCCCAGTTGGCCTGAACAGGAATGTGAATTTTGTCCTCAGAATTACACCAAATGGCCACAATTTTCTGTTTGATTTTAGGTTCACTACCTGAACTCTTCCCAGGCACATAGGTTTTTTTCAAGGCAGAGTTGAGAAAGTTTACAACTTACTTCACAATGTTCAAACAAATAAAAATACATTTCCTAATCTTTAATCATCTGAGTGTCCTGGGGATAACAGGCCCACTGACAAAGGCTGTTAAGAGTAATACAAACAGGTAAGGGTGAAATCCTTCACCTGTTCCTCTGGCTTCATGTATAAAGAAATAACTTTCTATAGTTTATCATCCTGTTGAGTTTTATCTAATTGAAATTTCAATTCAAGAACTATAATGCTCTAATGAGGAATGTGCCTCACACAGGACTCGAGTGAAGAAGTTACCCCACACTGACATCTAATTTAATATTAAAAAAAAATACCTGAAGTTCATCCAACTTCCTCTGCAACATCTTTTCCAAATAGGTTGCTCTCTGGAATGGCTGCAGCTTCTCCATCAGGACAGCTTCAGCAGCTGCCCCAGCCTGCTGTTTTATCCTGTCAGCCTGCAAATAAATCTGGGTTCGGCATCCTGCGATGTTTTGAAGCTCGTGCTGTAAATTCTGATGAGAGAAGGGGAAAGGGGAAAAAAAAAGCAGTAAATGAATCAGATCATCATTCATGTGCCACTTTCATTTGGTATCTTTTGTTGCTGTAACTAAACTCTTTTTGTTGATCCCATCTGGGAGCCAAGCTCAGCTATGGTGAAAGCTTCAGTCTTTTACTTGGAGGATAATGGGAATTGCATCCATTGAGTGCAGAGCTGGCAAAGGCACAGTTCAAAGTTCAATGGAGCACCAGCGACTTCAGGCAGCAGGATACTGCTGCTCCAGAGGAAATCAGGGAGGGGAATTGGAATATCCCTCTCTACAACATGTGTGTACACTGGAACGTGGAGGAACTGGCCCATGCTGCAGATGAGGAATGCTATTTACTTACAACCATACCAGTACTCTGGATCCTCAGTGACTGAGGACTGTGGGTTTGGTTTTATTTGTTTCCCTTTACTAAGAAAGATGCTATAAAATTATACTCTAAAGGCAGTACAAGAACAAAGGGATTAATTTTAGACTCATTCAATGTACTTGATATTTTTCTTTTTTTGACAAGTGAAATTTACTTTTAGCCATGAAACCCCCTGAAATTTGCCACTATGTATTGACTTTTCTGAGAATAATGAGCAAAGTCTTCTGATCAATAGCAAAGAACACACACATTTCCCTCAAAAGCAAAATGGTCCTTGCTTCCTTTCCTTTGTTTGAAAGGATTATGTTATAAAACACCACTCTAGCCAATTTAATACATATCCCATTTTCATTTCTTATTCTCTATACAGGAATTTATTTTTATTTTTTGTGGTGACAAAAATTCACAAACTCATAATCTTTCCTAATGTATAGAGAGGAAAAGATTAGAGGGATTAAAATACAATTTTGTTATATTCAAATACACATAACTCATATGCCATTTCACTGATCCCCATTCTTTTAACTCATCACTTAAGAAACCCCACAATAAATTCCATGTGTTCTACCCACACACATCAGGACAGGATCTACAGTGCTAATGGCATTAAGGTGGCCATGCCTTACTTAGTAGGTGTAACACTTCCCAAAAATTTCCAGAAAAGGCAATTCCTTTTGCTGACATATTGGTGAATGTCTGTCACAGCCATTGGTAGATCAGAAGAAAGTAAAAATACTTTGGTCTAGGCTTTTCTGCTGTCAGTTTTTTCTGACAAAGAAAGACACACATGAGTTCTCATCCCTGTTGTGTGAAATTTCTTATTTAAGGCCACATGCAAAATGGAATACTCTGAACTTCTTCCAATTCGTGGCTAGAGATTCATAAAGCATGATGAATCACTGCTCTGTCCTGACACACGGATTATTGTATTTCTTTATTGCAGTCTGAAGAAACCAAAAATGTCAGAACCCACAGACAGCTCTGCTGCCTGAGAGAGTCCAATGTACCATGTGGTTTCAGCATGAGATCTCATTTGCCTAAAGTCAAAAGCATTTAGAATAATCTAATGAGCTCAAGAATCTGTGAACTCATCACACCACACCAAAACACAGTACCAAATCCAATTAAAAACAATCTGAAGGCTGTGGAAGAGCTCAGGATGTTCCTGTGCTCAGGAAAACTGCTCTTTATTCCCTCAGCTATTGTTCTAGTAGATATTATCCTTCCTACCAAGCAATGCCCCATAAAGTAAGTAATTTTTCTTTCACTGATTCCTTCCAACACAGGCCTGATCTTTTGTGTAGAGCAGAAAGGGGCAGAGATGGAAAATTACTCCCTTCTGCTCTCTTCTCACCATACACTAACTCTTGTTTGGTCTCAGGTCAAAGTGCTTCAAGGAAATACACAGATGCCTGCTCATGGAAGAAACCCACAGATTTTAACTTTTCCACTGACAGGATTGCTGGTATTCTTTTGCCTTGTTTTTCAAAATTAAACAATAGTTTGTACTGGGCAGCAGAAACTTCTTCATGTACCTTAATCTCCTGTATCCTCTGCTCCAGGGTTTCTATGGAGCTCTCCTCAGGCACGTGAGCATCCAAGAGCTGAGCACACTGCTGGCTGTAGTGCTGTAACTTGGCTGCAGTCTCAGTGCACAAAGCATCAAAGGGCTCCCAGAGCTGCAGAGCTGCCTGTGCTGCCCTCAGCTGATCTGTGATGTCTTCATTTACTGAGTTCCACCTGCCAAAATATCAAAGGATTAAGAGTGTTTTCCTAGTAGGTTCTCCTGCAAAATATGATTTGGCATAGGATTCCTGTGGAGTTGCTTTGCATCCATACACATATTCCTGAAAGCCAAAGTTTGTGCTGTTGGACCCATCACACAAAAAGCATGCAGGTAAAAGGTACAAATTCCTCATCCCTGGAGTGTTTAAGGATGGATGGGGCCTGGAGGAACCTGGTCTGGTGGAAGGTGTCCCATTCATGGCAGAGGAGTTGAAATTGGATGATCTTTAAGGTCACTTCCAAGCCAAACCATTGCATGATTCTGTGATCCCACCCCTCACACAGATGCCCTTAGGTGAGATGCATTAGCATAGATTCGAAAATCTGACAGATGTTAGAGTCCTGCCTCAACAATTTGGGTTTTTTAAATACTAATAACTTGGATGTGATTTTACAGGCTTACCTAGTGTGTGCCTCTGTGCACTTGTGGTCAATAATCTCTGCAAAGGAGGGGGAGCAGTTCTTCTTCAGGTTACTGGCAGCAGCCTGGAGCTTGGCCCAGCTTTCTTCACTGTTCTCTGATTCATCTTGAAGAGCCTGCAGAAGGGATTACTGCAATTAATGGTGAGAGATAAACGACCCAAGTGTAACTTCCCCTATAGATTGGTAGGGATAGGGCAGCAATAATGCCATACTTCTGCAGCACAGATTAAAATGTTTGCAGAAAATTTAACACCCGTTCCTAAGAATTAGGAAGCTAAGAGAGATGAAATGGTCCACGTTAAAAAAAACCAAAAACAAAAAACATTCAGGAGACCTATTTTAGACCAAGATAATTTATTGGCTGTTAAAGAAAAAGCTCATTTAGCAAATCCACACCCCTGAACTGAATAAATTAATTTGCTAGAAACCAAAAATGCTTTTATTTTAAGCCACTGTTTCTACTGGCAGTAAAGTTGGCTTAACACCTCCTGCCCTCAGCTGCAAGCTCCCCTTCCTGATATAGGCAATTACAGCATAGCTGTGAACTGGTCCAGGTTAGAAGTAAACAGGGTGATTGAAGGAAGGAGTGAGAAGGTGCCCAGTTCCTTTTATTTATAACATGAGCCAGGTGAGGGTGGAAAGCACTTGTGCAGGGTTTACTGCCACAAGTCCCATACCCAGCATCCACAGCCCCAATCTGTCCTGCACCACTTGTGATACAACTCAAAAAAATAACCCCAAATCAGGCCTTATTTACAGGAAAACAGGGAGTGCTTGCACAGCCTTTCAACACTCATTTAAAGCCAGGAAAGGAGATTTTAGCCAGAGCTGTGAAATGCCCAGACCCAGGGCCAGCCTAACTGCCAAGTCCAGATGCTCCACTTGGACTCTGTAACAGCCAAGCAGAGCAGCAGGAGGATCCAGAGCTTTTATGTCTGGCATTCTGACTCATTCCCAGGCTGTGCAGGAGACTCCAGCTCTCTGGAGGGTGACAGAATAGTTGGGCTGGTGCTGGAACAAGCAGGAATGCCAGGCTCAGCATCAACAGAAGGTGCAAGGGACCATGAGGACTCAGTGGGCTTTTTTCTTAAATTGGTAAAAACCCTGGTACTTAAATTGCCCTGAAGTTGAACTTATGCACTACATAAAATAAGAAGTACAAGTGCCTCTGGAGATAAAAAAAAAATAAATAGTAATATTTCACTAACTTCAGCATCATTATAATAAAAAAAGAGTGGTTCAGATAATTTTTTCGGCCTTTTTTTCCAGTGGAGTTTGTTTGCCTAAAGGCATAGAAGAAAGTACAGAAATAAAACAGGTTTACCTGGAGAGTTTTGATCTGTTTTTTCAAAGCTTCCAATGAAGCTTCTTCCTCAGAAGGTTTGCATTGGTCTATGCAGTACAAATATCTTGTTGTCATCAAGCTGACTTCTGCATAAATTTCATCATATGCTCTCCACTGCTCCAGTATTGACTCCATTGAGGTCTTTAGCTGTGCAACCTGCAGACAAATCATTTTCATTAATATTTTTTGGGTAGTCCTGACATATAAATCCCCTTCAATTTGACTTAGAAATCTAAACTCAGTGCTCAGTCTATCCACAAGAATTCGTCAATTTGGAGTGTTTTACTACTTGGTAAGGAATTGTGCAGGCTTCAAAAAAAGCACTAAACCATATCTAGAGTGAAGTAGAAGAATTCACTGGAAATTAAAATTTCACTGGAGTTCAAGGTAGCACTATTCTGCCAGAACACCTCAAGAAGTAATGAAATAATGAACTGTTTATTCCTTCCTGCCAAAATCAACCTGAAGTGGGAAGAAGTTGAAAGCCTTAATCTTCTTAGGGAGCAGATAGTTTGATCCAGAGATCAAGTTTCCTTTCAAGGACAATTGGAGCAGAAATTGGTTTGTATGGAAGAAGCCACTACTGCAACACTCTGAGAGCTGTCATCCCTCTTATGCCATTGTGCTCTAATAATGCAGGCCCACGTGGGTCCCAGGCTAGCAAGTTCAGGATTTTCCTACAAAATTAAGTGATGGATATCCCCTTTATTTTCTGTCCCTTTCATTATTACAGTTGTCTAATCTATATGGGACAGGCATGCCACAGGCTCCTAGACACTGGAACACAAAAACACAGTCCTCCTTCAGCCATTTTTATCCTTCTGTTTCAGGGAAGCACATCAGGCATGTCCTGGGTTAAAGAAAACATACATCTAGTTCAGCACCTATTTTCAGCCATGCTTGGAGAAAAGCATGAAAACCAGGCAGACATAGAACCATGTCTCCACAAGACCTGACAAAAGTCAGATGCCAGATTTCAGTTCTGATTATGCAGCCACACAACAGAAGACGAAAAAAATATCCACACCGTGGTTCACCCTAAATAGACTGCATAGATCATTTTATCCCAGTATCCTAGTTTCAGGCACACACAGGCTGGTGGATTAATCATCCCTATTCTCTTTTGAGTCATGGTACAGGTGGGAGGAATCTCTAATTGCTTTTTGTAGCCTGTAGCTAATTACTGCCCACACAAGGAAAATGGAAAGACATCGTTCTCAGGAAATGTCTCTGGGCCACAGACTCACAGTCTTGAGCTCAGCCTATGGACAATTTAATCAAGGTATTACATCTCCTTAGCCCTGTTTTAGAAATCTCTGCCTGGCTCTGGTGTGAGCAGTCACCTGTGGGAAGGAACCTGCACTCACAGCTCAGCTCCAAGAACATCCTGCAGTTTGCAAGTTCGGTAGTTTAGTCAGAAAATCCCTAAAATTAACATGACCCATGGTGACTGCAAGAGGAAAAAAAGCATGAGGCTGTCAGTCCTGCCAATTTCTATACCCAGCTATACATCAGAAGGAAAAACTTTCATCATGTACACAGACATAAATTTCCCTGCTTTCTTGGTAAAATACAATCACATCCTTTCTGCTGAAACCTGAACCAGGAAGCAGCAGATCAATACTGGATCAACACCTCCTGTGGAAGAGTTCAAGCAAAAGGGCTCAGGTTTCACAAAGTTCTGAGAAAAAAGGCAAGGAGTTTGTAATAAAAAGTGTAAAGCAATCTTAACTAGAAACACAACCACTCCATCATGTATAATTTTCTACAGTACATGGTTATTAATTATCACAATTTAAATCTATAGGTGTACTCATTATTATCTCTCCTGCACCTATCAATTACATCCACATAAAAAAAAAGATCAGCTCCAACTATGAAGATATTATGACTATAAATACAAAGTGCTGGGGAGTCAGTTTGCATGGGAAACCAATCTGCCAGACTCTCCTTAAACCAACCAGAAACTACACAGGATTTGAGGATGCCCAAAGCCACCCTGGTGTTTGGATGAAAGAGTAACTGAGAGGTGGAAAAGCTGCAGTGAGAACAGGGCAGGAGTAGGCAGCTTCCACCAATTGCACTACAGGAAGAAAGCGCAGGGTATGAAAGAGAAGGAGATCAAGGAAGAGGGTTTAAGGTTTCCCTTTTCAGCTTGACTGAAAAACAGCAGTGCTCTTTCTCTATTTCCTTAAACTGCAGATGGGGGTCTGCTCCTTATCCCTTTGTACTCAAACTATTTCCAGATCAGACTACTTTTTCTCTCTCAGCTTCTGAAATACACAATTTACAGTAAAGACTTAAAATTAAATCCTTAGGAAGCTAAAGAGTAAGGAATAGTTTGCATCTTCTTTTGTACCAGCTCCTGCCACCCCATGAAGAAGATTAATACCACTGGTGGTCAGAACATGCAGTGGAGGAAACCTGAACACAAGCAAGGCTTTTACCTGGTTTGCAATGGTGTCCTTCATTTCACACAGCTCAGCTATCCTGAGAGACTGAGCTTCTGGGGCTTGTTCTGCACCACCATCCGAAGCCAAACTCTGCTTGAGCTCATCAAGAGTTTTGGATTTAGTTGTGAGTTGATTTTCTAGCTCCTAAATAAAAAAAAAGAAAAGAAAAGAAGATAAATAAGATCTTTTAATGAGGCCATAGAAAAAAACTTCTGTGTGAGGAGCTTAGATAAACATTCCTTCTTTAAAACCAATTTTGTGCAATTCTTCAGTCATGCAAAGGTAAGATAGGAACTGGTTTTGCAATGGGCAAGTCCCTGACACCCTAACAACTTCCAGAAAGCTATTCTCAGTTTGTTCCTTTACTCAGTGGGACTCCCATGGCAGAAATTCCAGTGAAATCAACTCCAGTGAAATCAAGTGCGAACAATCTCCAATGAATGGAGATACCTGGGAGAATAACTGCTCCCCCAGCACAATCAGCAAGATTATAAGAGTGTTGACATGCTGGAGAAAGCTCAGCAGGGAGTTTTTTACGATGTGAGGAACTATCCATATCCCCAGTGGCCACAGCATTTTCCTATAATGCTACACTTAAAGCCACGACCTTTTTTCACCTCTCACTGATCATCCCCAAAACATTTTTACATTTGGACCTCATTTTTATTGACCAAATGAATTTTAATGAAACATTTTAGGCACCTGTATCCTAGCACTCTGTGTTGCTGAGCAGGTGAGTGTTTAGTCCAAGCCACCCTTGTGCCTTTCTTCCATTCTGGCCCCTCCACACATTTCAGAGATGGACATAACTCAGTGTGTAACAGAAAACTCCAGACAATAAAAGCAGCCTACTACAGGAGAGAGATGTAACCATGGCAATGAAAGAACAAATATTCCATGTTAAAAGCTGGAGAGGGAACACTGTACTGAATGAAAACAGCAGACTGTCAGAGTAACAGGAACCAATTATTAGCTGGCTGCCACCTGTATTAATTTTGAGGGATCTGAGGCCTAGAAAAACATAACAGAGGACACCCAGATCCTTGAGGCTGCTGCAGAGAGATTACACTACAATCTAGGGCAGAAGTAGAAAGGGTTGCTATTTCTCCAAATGGGACTGAGTAGCTTCCATGATACTTCCATCACAGAGCTCTTCAAAATAATGGAATTGATAACTTCTGCCATGGCTGTGCTGAACTGAGAACTACTTCTATTGGAAGTACCTCAGAATACAATATTGCTTCACAACACTCCAAATACCATGAGTCAAAAGCAGATGTACCTTCAATTGGTAGAAAAAACCACAGAATAGCCACTCACATTTAAAGTGGCTCTGGCTCTTTGTCACTCGTAAGCAACGTGTTTTAATTAAAACAACACTGGAGAATTCTTCTGGGAAATGGCAATTTCCTTTACATTTTTTTCTGTTAAAATCTGTGCAGTTCCTTAGCCTGGGTTCAGCAAAGTGTGTTAAATAGGGCATTTGCAGTAATAACACTCATGTCATGCTTTACCTTGCAATCATCTAAGGTGTTCTGTGCAGAGATCAGACTCGCTGGGGTCCGTAAGGATCTCAGTCGGTCACCCTGAGCTTCCAGCCAGTTGCACAGAGTCTGGGCCTTGTTCTCATTCTCAGTGATATCCTCCAAAATGTGTTCCAGGTCTTGTATCTGAAAGTCACAGAACTGTTTTAACTTACTTAAACCTACAGGTGAGCAGAAACAGGGCTTTGCCTTCCATCTGACAAAATTTGAGATTACAAAATCTATACTGAAAATACTCATAGAGGAAGTATTTTGAAAGGAAAACCTAAAACATTTTGCAGGCTCTTTAGGATGTGACCTTTTCCTTTGGAAGAAACAAGGCAAAGTGTGTTCTGGAGCTGGGAGACCTGACAGGCTGGGGGACCCTGGGCTATGCGGACACATTCAGATGGAGTCTGAAAATTTCATTCTCACTAAAACCCACCACCAAGGCTACTAATAAGAAAGGGACCTAAAGTTTCCTATCTCCAGTCTTGGCCCTGAGGATCCATTAAATCCTAGAATGGAATTTCATGAAAATGGTTAGAGAAGATAACCTTTTCCCCAACAAAACTGAAACTTCATAATGGAAATTTTCAATTGCACTGGAAATGACATTTTCATTTAAAAATGTTTCTAGAAGACTTTCTGAACTAAAAAGTATTGGCAATTTTCCATCTGCTCAGAAGTGTTTGGATCTGGATTCAGAAGGGCAGCTTCTCCCAAACCTATATAAATTGAGACACAGAGATTAAAGAGAAATGTGTTGGAAGAGGGATTCATTTGAGAGGCCTCATGGTTGCATTTTGGGATTCTAAGCTCCCCCATGTCTTTTCCATATTATGAGTCACACCAGCTTTTCTGGGCATTGAGGCACATAAGCAGCAGCATCTAATTCTGGCTGCATGGATTATTTCTAGCCTCACTAGAATAGAATAATTCTGAGGCATTGCCTATAACAGATTTTCTCCGGAGAAGCAAGATTATGTGCTGATAGGAAAATTCTGCATGTAGAGTGACTCTTTCAGCTGCTGACCCTCAAAGAACTCCATTGGGAAAGCATATTTACTGCAGGAGGAGGACACTGACACAGAGTAACCCATTTCCAGTGACCCAGGAGGGATGGAGCAGGCCTGGGAACTGATCCCTGCTGTGCCTTGTCCAGGAGGCTCACATGTCCCCATCTGAGCATGGCTGTCAACACTACGTATTTAATAATGGCTGCTTTCACAAATCCAACTGCTACAACAGGAAAACTGCTGGTAGGTTAATATATCCTCAATACAGAGCAGTGGGACAGGCAAAATCAGAGCTGTAGGAGAGAAAGGCATGGGAAGTCAATGCAACCTTTCTGTTGAGGGATGCCTGCAGGCGGTGCCAGCGCAGGTTCATCTCGCCCAGGCACTCGGCAAACTCGGTCCTTTCGTAGCGCTTGCTCTCCACGTCACAGGTGCTCATCTGCAGCAGGGACTGGTTCACAAAATCTACCATCCACTGCTTGAAGTTCATTTCCATCATGTATTCCTGCAGGGGAAAAAAAGAGAAACAACAAAAACGTAAACCAATCAGTTTTGTAGGTTTAATCCTATCGGTTCCAATGATGCTCCAAGGTGTGGCAATGGGACATTGACGTCTTTGTTTGAATCATGACCTAAAATATTTTTCTGAAAGAGATCTGTCGGTAGGAATAATTCTTACATTTTACCATTCTGTATTTGTGTAGCTGTTTCCATCTACTGAAGTTTCTGCAGAAAATCTCTATCATAATGTGGTTAGTTCAAGATAAAAACAGGATAGTATTGGAGCAGGGAATAAAATCCAGGGATGCCAGACCCTGTAATCCATTGGACAAAACCATCACACACTGCCATGGGCCCAGATTAGGCTACGACCAAAGCTTTCCCACGCTCCTGCAACTCAGGAGTTGCAGCAAGAGCTTCTACTCCTTTTAACAAAATATCTGGTATCAGAACAGAATATCAGAATATCTGTGAGGAAAAAGTGTCCTCTGGCACCAGCATCTCTTGTGCAGAGAGATAAGTGAGAAGCTACATGCAAAGTGAAAACGTAAGGGAATGTCTTTTTATTTCAGAGGGTATTAGAAAAGGGTAGGCAAGGGCTCCATATTTATCCAGTAGTGCCCAGAAAAGTTACCAGGGAATACCACAGCAGAGGTACTGAAGCCACAGCTGCTTCCCTCTAGGAATTTGTGACGCTCATCCCAGCTTTCCTCTCAGCACACACAACCCCACCTTGCTGACAAGTGCAAAAGAGATACACCTACAAACCCACCTCTAAATATCCAAAGTGTTATAGACAGCACCTCACCTACATGTCCCAACTGCCAAATCCAACTGATACAGACCAAAATGTTATTTATGTGCTGTACCAAGGCATTTGGAAAGAAATGTTTGCACTGGTGCTTGCCTTACATGCAGCACCAAAGTGCCTGCGAGCTGCAGCTGCAGCCTGAGAACTGTCAGCCTTCCTGAGCCCTGAGCAGGGGCAGAGCAAAATGTGGCTCTGTGGGGATGCATGCCCTGAGGCTGGGCTCCCTGGCATGTCTGGAGTACACAGCTTGAATCCTTCCTGTGGCTGGAGCAATCAGCCTCTGCCACTCGTGCTCTGACATCTGAACAGCGCCAAGAATCTGTGCAGCCTCTCTCTCTCTCTCTCTGCAGGGATGTTCGTCTTGTCCCTCTTTCCTAGCAGGTTATTTCTTTTGATGACACATAATATTCAAACCCCTGTTCTCTGTTAAATAGATTCAAGTTATGGAGCACAATTAGGAGGTATTCCTTGTTAAAAAGACAGACTAGAAGACAGCACAAACACAGAGTCTGTCTTCCTAAAGGAAGGAAGGAAAGCTTTCCTGCTCGTCACATTTTATAATCTAAATGCAAGAGAGAGAACAAATGAGACAGATGGGACAGCATGAGAAAAGGAGATTACAGCCCAGCAGGCAGTAGCTGTATTGCAAAACAGGCAGTGGTTTGTGTGTCATGGAAGCATAAGGTTTTATAAAGGAGGATGTTATGACACGTTTCAGACTTAGGAACCCTCTTGAGAGCAAGGGCAAGGATATGACAGTGCCTGTAGGCTGCTTCCATCCTTTTTACATCAGGTCTGGACTTACAGTTTCCCATTTACCTTGTACTTTTGAAGGAGAGTCTTGACTTGGGCAGCACTGCGTTGTGAATTTATTGGCTCCTCATGCTCCTGCTGTTGCTCCACATGGTCCAGCCAGGCCATTAGTTCAGAAATAGCTTCTCGTGATGAAAGCTTTTCCATCTGAAGCTGAGGTAAAGCATATAATGAATCCTCTACACTCCACTTGTTAGAAATACCAAGGAAAATCACATTTCTATTTTTAGAAAGGCTCAGGCACTATAATCGCATTATTGGGGCATGAACTTGAAAGTGAGCCCTGTGCTCCAGAGGGGCAAATTACTTCAATTCTAGAATTCATGAATGTGAAATAAAATTCTTTCTAATCTTGAGTAATTCTTTCTAATTTTAAGTAACATACTTTATGCAAAACCATAAAGATAATAAATATATGTAAGACAGCCCAGGAAGAACACAGCAGTATTTAAACTGCAGTATGATATTGGGGTTATTTTGAAAGCATGGCACAGTTAATTCAGCAAAAGGCAACTGAATTCCAGTAGCAGCATTTTAACATAATTATTTAGCTTCAACTGAGAGGTGGCAGCAGAGTTTCTCACTCACCTGGTGAAGCTTTTCTTGGATGGCTGGGAGCTGTGTAATCAGTTCTCCCCATTTTTGCTCGAACTTTGCCAAAGATGACCTAAGTGCTGCAGTATCAGCTTGCTTCACGTGGAGGAGCTGGCTGGCAGTGCTCACCACTGATGACTTCAGGGAAGACTTTTCATCAACTTCCTTAGAAAACGCCTGAGGTGCACAGGAGAAATTCAAGAGAGAGTAAATATTTATACATCTATTGAAATGAAAACAAGCCACATTTTCACAGTATCAAATGCCTCAACAAACAGATATGATCAAATGGCAAAGTTCAGAAAACCTAAGCTCAAAATGTTCTGGCAGATAAAGTGGTTTTTTTGCCCACCTTGACCTACAGAGCTGAATGCCACCTTTTGCTCCCACAGAGACTGGGAATATCCTGACCCCCACTTCACCTCTGGCCAGGCTCACATCTACCAGTCAAACTTTCATGATTTGCTTTCCCCTGTGCACTGTTCCTTCTGTCTGGCCTCCCACTGGGGCTGAAGCTCCTGGCCAGCCATCCAAGGGGAGCAGGCAAAGACATGAAATGCAATTCAGCACGATTCTCTTTCCTCTCTTTGGCTGACCACCTTCACTGCTGCACCCCGAGCCCATACTCCAGGTTAGTTGTTAATGGCACACAGCCATTCAGAGCTGTATTATGTGGGTGGCTCAAGGTCAAGGCAAACACAAAAAACCTCTCCAAAGCGTAATTTTCACCAGAATTCACAATGTCTTATCTAAACCTGGCAGCAGAAATGACTTACAAACAAGCTGCTGATGTTGTCCCTGATGGTGGCAAGATCTTGTGACACATTGAGAGACTGCTCCTTCCAAAAATTCATTCTCTGCTGAGCTGAATCCAACCATTTCATCAATTCCTCTGAGTCCCTGTTGTAGCTACAGGAGGAAACAAACCACAGAAACACATATCTAGCTGAAGCTGGGATACATTTCTCACCCTCCAAGTTGTCTTCCCTGTGAGAAGGCACGTGCTATTCTGGCACCTCTGCTGCTCCATAACCCTGCAGAAGCATGGCTTCAGCTGTCATCTGTTAAAAAAATCACAAACTAATGTCTAGCTGATGCTTCAAACTGTTTTTTTTTGTGTTAGACCCACCTGACCAGGAGTTTCAGTAATGTTTGAAGTCTGTGCAGCTCATGGCCAACTTTTTTGGTTAAAGACAACCACTGCTCTTCCATCTTCCCAATCTGGCTTCTTATTTCTGGACAGCTCACAGCAGTCAGCAATTTCTTCCCTTCTTTTACCATCTGGTACAGCCTGGCATGCTTTTCATCAACACTGCTTTTGATTTTCTGTAAGAATATGGGAAGTTTGCAAAGCAGTAACATTTTAAAGATAGAAAACACAACTAGAAAAACACATATCACTTGTTCTAACTTCTTCATCTCACATTTCCTCTGTAATGTATTTCATTTTCCAAATGATAGAAATCTGTAATTCATTACATGCAAAAGGGACACAGGTTTTTGTGTCTTTGTTCATTTTTTGTTTGCTTGTTTCCTCTGGCTAGGTCAAGAGAAATCTCAACAACTTTTTATCCATTATCAGAATGACTGTGTTATGATTTGATGGGTTTTTCTGACACCTGAAGACCTCAGGCAACAGACAAACGCCCTCTATCAGACCTGGCTGAACTGTCCAAACATTTGACTGCTCCCACCATAAAATTATTGTCTTCCCATGCTCCTGAAAGTTATTGTTCCTCCTTCAGGCTCTATCCTATTTTAAAAAAAATTACCACTGTTTTGAAGGAAACTGCGAGATAATTATTGAATAATGCTGGCAGGGAGAAATGAGGAGTAGACAGTGAAGTCATAAAGTAAAAAAACTAAGGTCTTGGGGGTATTTCTCTCACAGGAATTAAGTCCTAGAGAATTTTATTCTGCTCTGTTTTTGAAACTGTGAAGCTCTACAGTTTCACCCTGCACCAAGCATCTTCTAAAGCTTTACGACTTTGTTTCTGAAGTCTTCAAAGACAAATAAAGACTTAAGAGTGAAGAGCCAGTGAAGAACTTAAAAAGGCAAGGAAAATCAGGCAACTTCACATCGATGGTTGTGCAAATTTTGCATGTTTCTTGTCTCAGTGCAACAGGTATCAAAAGCACCAGAAGGTCACTATGACTGTAAACATCTACTATTGATTTATTACAAAGGCTTTACTGTAGCTCAGATTTTCCTGGGAATGTCCAGTAATGTCTTTCCTCCAGTCAACTAAATTAAATCCTTACAGTACTTTTTTCCTTTATTAAACATTCATTAATCATTTATTAAACACTCATTAATTTGCTTTTATTAAATACTTATTAAATCAAAACTTTCTAAGAGAGTGTGTCCTCTGAAGACTGAGAAAGGTCAAACCCATGAGGAATGCAGAGCACTCTGCATCATATATAATCAAAATACATCACTAAGATTACTGAAAACCTTTCTTCTTAATTTTATAAACCTTTCTTTTTAATTTTATAAAACAACCATAATGTTGCTTTCATATCCTTACATTTAAATGTGCTTAAAATGTGGATAAAATATTTCCAGCTGGAGCTGAGGTTGTAAATAAAGATGTAGCTCTGTCATCAGAGATGCAGCTGCAATCAGTGCTGCAATAAGAGTTCAAATATGTTTATTTTCAGATACTTGAAAGCACTAGTTTGATTCTCCTTTTCCAGAGGTTTTACACTGTGGCATGAAAATAATTTTTGAATTACAGAGAAGTGGCACTGTGTTCACTCCAAGGCTCTTGCTGTCCTTGGGATCCACGGAGCCTGCACAACATCTATCTTATCCCAAATACTTTCCTTTGAAAATTGAGTTATAAAGTAGTTATAGTCATTACTCCCCCTAAAATGGACCTGTAGCCACTGGCTGGAACTAGCAGCCCTATCTTCTCCCACTTTTACAAGTCACTTTTGGGCTTGCATGCACACACAGCTGAGGAGACAAAGGAAGCAGTGCCCTGCAAATCATCTCTTCGTATATTAACTAATATTTTTTGCCAGTTCCACTGATCCATAAAGAAAAGCAGTGACAAACACATAAATACCTCTAGAAGTGCAATCCTTTCCATTAATCTTTCTTCAGTTTCTTCAACCAAACTGACAGAAGGCAACATAGAGGCAAGTGCTTCTAACTCCTTGTTGAAAACTAGGCAATCCTCATCAAATACCATCCAATCCTAAAAAATACATTGAAAAAAAATACATTGAACTGTTAACACAGCACACAACTATTTGCATTTTAATATACCAGACTCAGGCTTTAATGGCTTCTCTAGCATCAGCAGCTCTTGCTTTAATGAAACATAACACAAAAATAAGTGAATATGTAAATATCGAAGTGAGATATGATTTCAACACAGATGAATTAATTATACATTCTCCAAGGATTCTTCTTTAAAGTGGTGTAGGCAATTTTTTATTCTCTAGGGATGTTCTGAGATTATTTGTTAAATTTTTAAAGTTTTATTTTAAAGTGGTGCTGGTATTTTCCTCTCTTAAAGGGCACTTCAGTCCAGACACTCAGAAATTACAGCAAGAAGTCATAAAGTGTGACACACATAGAATAAGTAATAAACAGACTGTTCCTGTTCCTGGAAACAGGAAAGGACAACTACTAGCCAAAGAACCACTCATAGGACAAGAGCTGCCCCAGGTGCAACTTTTCTCCTTCCCTTCAGGTTTTACTCTTGGGTGTCCCTTCATTTATTACCTTTAACAGGCTCTCTAAGTGTATACCATACTGGCAGGCCTTCTTCTCCAGCAGTTTGACTTCATTCACCAGCTCTCTCCAGAATTCCTCTCTCTTTTGCAGGACAGAAGGACTCACTCTCTTGGAAAATGCTTCCATGTAAGCCATGCGTGTCATGAGGTTGCGGAAAAAATCCTGGGGGAAAAAAAAAGTTAAAGCTTGTTCTTTAAAAGGGATCACACTCCCACAGCAGGAGTTTTAAAGCTTAAGTAGTAGGCAGGACACAATAATCTTTTGTGATAATTGTAAGATGTGTTTTCCTTACACAGCAACGTGTTCTGAGGTAAGCAGAAATTGCAATTGATTCCCAAAACTATTTTGGTCTACTGAAAAACTTGTCCTTGTTCTCTGCACATACACCAGTCCCTACCCTTTGCTATGAGCCAGTCACTCTCCTCCACTACACTGGAGAGAAACCAGCAAGAGAAAACAGTGCTCCTTGCTATGCTGACCTGAGCAGTGCTGTGATGAACAACTCATACCTTGTGATTTTGCAGGTGAGACTGCAGAGCTGCTCTGCTTTTTGATAGCTGCTTTGGATCTTGTGCCATCTTCTCTCTTCCAATAGCTACCAGCTCTGCAAACCCACGAAGCAAGTCCTCATACTGGCTTTCACTGATGGAAGGGCAGTTCAGCTCCACATACTTTGCCTTCAGAATCCCCCACATGTCATCCAGAACATCCTACAATGCAAACACAGTGTAGCAATTCATGAAGGACAGAAATGAATCCCACAAACCCGCAGAATACAAAATAACCATCAGCCTGTTGATGCTGCAAATGCACTGTTACAAGAATCAGAACTTGTACTGTGCTCTTACCTCTAATTTGTAAGCTTCCTGGATTAAGGTGATAGGTAACTGCAATCTTTCTCCATGGCCTCTCAATTTTGCTACTTGGTTTTCAAAGTTTTGCAGTTCCACAGCACAGGCATCAATTTTCTGGATGAAGGACAAAATTAATTATCAGAAACAGTTCCATTCCTATAAAACTTGCATTATCACTGGAAGTGCAGTGAATCCAGTGACTGGATCTCTCCTGTGCTACCACCTTAGAAAACCCAATGAGTTTATAAACTAAATGGACAAAGCATGGCATAACTTACTGTGTTCACACAGCACAGCCAAGAAGGGAATTCAGGTCTTGTGTCTCAGGACAACATTCAACATGCCTTTCCATTTACTAATTCAACAGCAGCCATTAAAAGGAGTCATGGACTCAGAAAACAGAATCAGAAATACTCAGGGATTGAGATAGTCCCTAGTCCTTGCTAGGGAATTCAGAAGGGAACACAGCTCTCAGTCTGGCAGAAAATTATGCCTTTAAGCAAGGTTATGAGCCTGTAACAAAAAGCCTTCAGAAAACCCTCCCTGCTTTGGTAATAAGTAGGTAAATGGCCAATGGCAATTCTGGGGAGGATAGGCAGTCTGTTAATTTTTAATTTTCTGCTAATCCCAATAAAGGTAAAAGAAAATAGCTTAACTGGTCAAATTCCATATGATAAAGTGCTCATAAATGCTGCATGAGAAGATAGAAATACCAGAGTCCTCTTTCCACAAAGAAAAGGTAGTTTGGCATAAGAACAGTCATAACATGTGTAGCTCTTTTTCTTCCCTGCCATAGTAGGGGGTGTATTTGCTCTGGGAGATTGTGGAGAGACTGGTTCCTCCACTCCAACCACTAAAATGTCTGGAATTAGGTCTGAGTATGGACTGGGGTGTAGTTAAAAAAAAAAAAAAAGAAAAAGGGGTGGTGGGGAATACAGCAAATACTGAACTCTCTCTTTTTCCCATTTTAAAGACCTGAGTTAGACTCACACGTTAGAAAATATGAAACTTCACAAATTGCAGAAAACTGGAAATAATAGCTAATGCTGTAAAAACTCTAATTTCCTTCAAATAAAATTACCTGAAGCTGTTCAGAAACATTATGTCCACGTAGTTCATTCAAGCATTGTTGCAGAGCAGCTTTTTTCTCAGTTAACTGATCATAGAGTAGCCTGGTTTGATTCTGCAAAAGAAACAAACATCAGAAATATATCACATAACAGGAGTATAGTAATGACCAGCAAAATTACACAGCAAACAGAATGATTAGCTCTTTAGGTAAATGCATTTCCCCCCACCAAAAAAACAACACACACACAAATAAAAATCAAAAATACAACACCAAAATAAAGCATTAATTGGATGAGGGAAATTCTGAGTCTGTGTAGTGTATAAGAAGCAGCTTACTCTGTCACAATGATCCTCTGGCTGTAAAAATCTGGAAAACTGGTAAGAGAATCAAATTATTCTCTTCTGAAAATGGGAAAATGAGCCCATTACTGGGGACTGATGGAGCTCTATGGATTCTGCATAAGTAAACATTGCAAGACTAGTTCTGTGGCTGTTTGGAGACAACATCCCAGTGTTCAAAGGAGCTGCTTTATTATTCAGCAGTAAAAGGCCACGATGACTTGCAGATGATGAGCACACTGGAGTTTTGCTGGACATTGTAACTGTATTTCAAAGACCAGACTCTTCCTTCCTTAGTTCAGACTAAACACCTGATATGAATATTTTCCAGCAATATTTAGTAGATATAGCCCATCTACACAAGAAAAGCTTCTCATGACCTGCTTTTCCACCAAAGAACAAAAGTAGGAAAATATGTGAAACTATGTCTTCTGTTTCTGTGGCACAAAATCTAAAGGAATAGTAAATGCAGAGGGGTCAAATCAACCTCCAATAAATTGCTAAAAATAGCCCAGTGTCAGACAAGGCACCACAAGGGAGGAAGCCAGCCTCTCCTGAGGACACACAGCTGAAAGAATATATGAAACCCTCCTTGGTCAAGTCCCTACACACAGAAACTTGCTTTAGCCTGCAGTTCAGCCTGCACGGGATCCCACATTACTTCCATACTTTCTGCATGCAAATATTCTGCTGTGATCCAGGCCTCTGTGGCAGTCAGCATTGCAAACAGCACTGTAACGAGCAAAATTAATCTGCCTCTTGAGAGGCCAATACAGGTTTTTTAAGTAGTGAAAAAAGAAAAAAGGATAAAGCCCATTAGAGGTTGCTGGTCTGTAACCCAAATGCATTAACACTGACAAGCTTAACAGATGCTGTGAAACAAGATGTGCATTTGGCAGTGGAGTACCAGATAATTGCTATTATGATCCAGCCCAGCTTTCATGGAGCTGCTCCTTGAGGCAGTGGCAGCTTGGGTTTGTTCCAGCCGTGCCTGCAGGTTGTTAAAGCACTCGCAGAACACATCTGTGCTCCCACCAGCGCAGCTGATGGACTTGAGGAGATCATCCTTTTTCTCACTCAGATCAGCATGAAGTTTTTGCAGCTCCACAGACAGGGTCTAAAGGGTGGAAAGAAAAACAACGTGAGTGAAAATGGTCTGTGCAAGGACTCTTGTCTGTAAGAGGCAGCAGAACTCAAATTGATATTTGTTAAAAGCAACAGGCCCAAATCTGTGCAATACGAAATAGTTTGGTGGTGCTGTTACTGAATAATGCCAGCAGAACAGAGAGGAAACACCATGCCACATATATTCTGCTGTAACAGAAATCCACTGGGGTTTCTCCTTCCCTGAAGAATTTGGGGTAGTTACCTCATAGAGAGCCTGCTGCACAGCTGCCTCTTCAGTGGAGAGCACAGAGGTGTTCAGCATCTCCTCCATGTTATTCAAACACCGGCTGATTGCCAGAAGCAACTCAAACAATTTTCTGTCCAAATTGGAAGAGACTTCCTCTGCCACATTGTCCTGGGTAAATGCAAGCCAGTTTTCAGTACTTTCACCCAAGGCATGGCTAAGATTCATTCACTTGTATAAGGTTAGAGGTTTGCTCAGCTAATGGTAAAGTGGAATTAATGAAATACTGAGGGACAGACTTGGATATATGCATTAACATTCAGAGTTGTAAAGGCCAAAGCTGAGACAATGACCCTTTATGTACTGGACAGTGGCTTTGCTCTCACATGTCTCTAATCTCAGGCATGAGCACAAGAAGTTTTGTCTTGTCAGCTCCAATCCTGCAGATTTACTGATATCATTCACAGGCTCCTTACTTTATACAGTTTGAGGATTTTTACCCACACTACCAAAGTTTTGGACTCAGGTAGAAGCATTGTAGAGGAAACTTGGAATATTTCCTCTCAAAATCCTCAGACTATTTCTACATTACAGTCCATACTCAGCACAAAAGCTCACTACAGTGAATGCCATTTGCAATAATATGATTACTGGCTGTTTCCCAGTGTCCAAACAGTGTCTTGTGTCTAGAACCCCTTGGGTTTTTTGCAGTGCTTAGGACATGCCATTTTTACCTGTGCATGCACCACATTTGCTTCCTGGCTGAGGTCTCCCAGCTGGACTGTGTAAGTTTTCAGCTCTTCCACAGTTGGGGTTCCTGCACCTGAGAATGTGCCTCGAGGCAGCACATTCATCTTTGTTGTGATCTAACATGTGGAAAAAGAACATTGCAATTAGAAGAACAGCTCAAATGAAGACAGGCTGTGGGCAACAAAATAACACTCCTGACAAAAAGCATTGAAAGATTCAAGACACTGATAAAAAGCACCTGGATGGCAAGGTTCTCTTTTCACTGGCACAAGCTGGGCAGGTTATGCTCTGATGAGAGCTTGACTGGAAAAGGAGCCTCTGATTCCCAGTTTCATGGGCTACAGCTGTAGTTTGGGTTAAGGCAACCCTAATGCCCACTGCAGGGTAAGTCTTGCCTGAATAAGAGCTGATATTTCTCCTTTTACATGTCTGATATTGTTCCACATATTGCAGGAATTTCAGAGGACAGAAAATCTAATAATTCTAATTTAGTATGAACAGCACTGTTAATAAAAGGAATTATTGTTTTATCCAAGCAGTAAAAGTCTGCAGTCTGTTCAGAATATACACACAGCTGAAACTCAGCTTTTGATGGGTGAGAATGAGAGAACACAGTGGTGAATGGCAGAACAAAATTAAAGCCAGAGATTTGCTTTGACCAAAAAGTTCTCACTTGTGGGAACTGAGATTTCACCCACAGCCATGGAAATCAGCTGCAAGCTTGCTGGGTAATTCCCTTAGTTCTCTTGAAAGAAGTAAGCAGATAACATCTACTCTGAGTATTAACCACAGGGATTCACCTAAGTGCTCCCACACTGTTTTAGCAGTCACTACTTCAGAGACATGATTTACCTCCAAGTAAAATTAAAAGACAATTATGAAAACACTATGCAGTAACAATCTCCTCTGGAGAACCTTTGCACAGATTTCACTTATCTGATGGAGAGCCATGCTACTATGACACAGGAAGATAAACTAATTGCTATCTACACTGATTGTTTTATGGAACTTAAACAAACCTGAGGTTCCACAAGCTGGCAGAGAGGAGATTTCATCTTTGATGACAGCTCCTGTTGTAAATATTGCCATTTATTACCCATTTGATCCTTTGGAGCTAAGGTGGCATCAGCATGCTTGCTTTTTGAGTCAGATTCTCCATTGCTGTATTGAGAAAACATTGTTGGAATGACAATTACTGAAGCAGAATAAATAAAACAAGGTTTCATTGTATAGGAGCAGTTTCTCTTGCTCCTGCATCAAAAGCAAAGTGAAACCAAGTGCATGTATTAATTATTAATCCAAGCTTTGATAAACTTGTTTGGACTTTCCCCTTCCCATGAAATATGCCAGGGCCTGCTGGCAGCCTCCACCTCTGGAATGCCAGCATGGGGAGCACAGCCCTGCAGGAAGTCTTGGTTCTGTGCTGGAAGGTGCCTGGTGCCAATGTCCCCTTTTCCAAAGCTGCTGCCTTTCCACTGGCTGGGTGTGTCTGTACAGCCACGGCTGTGATCACAGGTACCCAGCCTGCCCACAGACAGGCCTGACTGAGCTCATGGCAGGGTCAGTCCTGCCTGTTAGTGACACCCTAAACTCTGCAGTCAGCCCAGTGCCACAGAGGCTGTCACATAAAAGAGCCTGCATTTCTCTGCTGATGGCAAAAACCCCCAAGCTTGTGGCATTTTTCTTCTAAAGGCACAGAGAACCAAAGGACAGAACCAAGGGTGGCACAGCAAGGCTTCAGCAGGTTTAGGCAGTTTTCCATCACTGAATCTGGTTACTGATTGTGTTGCTCTGTACCTGGGTGCTGATTCTGGAGTCACGCTGTCCTCAAGCTGTGGCTGCATTTTTTCCACGCACGACTCAATAAAGTCAATGAGGCTTTTCTGCTCAGCTGCTTTTAATTTCAGGTCCTGTGCACAGAGAATAGCATGAACAGTTATGTGAACTGTAATAATCTGAAATGATGATTGTGCTTTTCCGATCACATTTTATGTGAAATCATTTAGCACAGAAAAAAATCATTTAGCTAAGAAAATCTGTCAAAATAACATGCAGTTCATATATAAATATGAATTTACAGAACAAACCATTTTCTCCAAACATGCATTTTTATGAATATATTTCTACCTGAGCTAAAGTTTTAAAAGCAAAGCCCAACCAGAAACAAATTACATATAGAAATTTAAACACCACCAACTGCAATTCTTACATAAAGAAATAGGCAAGGGAAAATGTGTGTTTGCTCAAATATGAGTTCAAGTTCCATTAGTTAAAAGGAGAGTGTTGAGTGAAAAGTGAGCAACTCAAGCAGCCCAAGCTGGACCATTTCCTCCAGCTCTTTTCCAATAGCATGAAAAAGGCAAAAGGTTAATTTACAGTAAGCCAAATAGAAGTAATTTGCAGAGCACAAAACATAACAGGATTTTTATATTGTGTTAACAACCACCTTAAAAGTCATAGTGAATTAGGCCATGGGAATACGCTCACAAAACTTTAGTTTCAAACTTACCTTCAAAAACAGTATCAGTTTATAGATTCAGATTTGATAATACATCAGTGTTCTAAAGCTAGGACTCCTGCTTTGTTTCACAATGATTCAGATGGCCTCACCCAACCCTCCAATCTCCCAGCTTTATGATATGACTAAAACTTTTGGACAAGGGATTTTAGGGATCAGGCCTTTCTCCATCCTGATAAACTCCCTAAATCCTAGGAAAAGGGGGAAAAGGGTAGCTGAAACCTACCATTGACAGAGCTGATCCCACAGGGAAAACTGCAGCAGTTTTAAGTGCAGTTGTCCCCCAGCCCACAGAGGATGTGGAGCAGCCTGGATGGGAGGAGAATTAATTACCTGTGGCTGCTGGAGCCCGTTGTGCCAAGGCTGCTGGGCAAGGGGCAGCTGGGGTGTGCTGAAACCATCCGAGTGCAGGATCTCCAGGGGCTCTGGGGCAATCCTCTCCCTGCTGGGAACCTGTAAAAGGAGACCCGTTGTGGGAAGGTTTCTAGCCTTGACAAGAGAGCAGAACCCCACAGGTGCAGCCTGGGAGAAGGGTAAAAGCAGAGCTGCCTTGGACTTACCACACACAGAATCAGCAGCACACAAAACACAACTGCTACTTTTGCAAAGATTTTTGTCCAGTTGAACTTTACGTAAAGTTTTAACATCCTAATCATTCTAACCTTCTGCCAAGGTCCTCACATGTCTCCCCCAACAGTTACTTTGCTGTCTTTGCTTTTCCTGCTAGCAGATAGGCTGATACTAACCCTCCCTTCTTTTTGATTGACCGAAATACACGGATGTGAATTTATGCTTATAAATTTGGTCATGCACCTGGATTTTACATCTGTCTGTGCTCACAGAGGTATTTCAACACAAGCCTTTACCAGTGCTGATTCACAGCAGAGAAACTGTGGCTGCTCTTAAATGAACACATCAGGTGGGCTTCTCTGATCCCATGCACAACAGAGAGGGAATGAGCTCTGAAGCCAGGAGTTACCATCTCACCCACTGGGAAACTCAGCACAGACTGTGCAGCTGTGGTGCAGCAGAGCTGACAGAATCACTGCATTTAAGCATTCTTCAAAGAGAAAATTACTAAAAGGCCTCTCTGCTGTGATACTGCCACAGACAAACATCACGGCCTTTTGGAGGCATTTAAAACCATAGCCTAAGTCCTTATCCTGTACTCTTAGCAAAATGCTGACCTCTGTCACTGAGCACTTAAAGCAGAAAAGATGCTGTTCAGAGACTCATTAAAAATCCAATACTTGTTGCAAACTACGAGTAATTGTACAGCACTGTAAAGTAGAATAATGGCAACCCTGACATTTCTCCCTTCTTTGCTTCACATGGTGAGTTCTAACTGTCCTGCCACTGCAGATCATTAAAGCACCAGGACTCTCAACTCTTGCCCTGCCCAACATTCATTTGCTTTACCTGCTCTTCACTGTACTTGTCTTGAAGCATCATCTGGACATTTTCCAAATTGCGCTTCACCTCCTTCAGCTTCAAGGAAAGAGCCTCTGTCTTTTGTTGGTAGTCTGCACTATCTCCACAATCTTCCAGTAAAGAAAGGACCTTTTGTTCAATCTCTGATAACCTCACCTAGAAGGGACAGCAGATAATTACTCATTCTCAGAAGTTCAACACTCCTTTTCTGACAACATTCTGAAGTCAATGCTCACACCTTCCCTGTCTGAAAAGAAGAGAAATATACAGGGAAAAAGAGACATAGCTGCAATCCCCCTAGATTTTTTCCAATGTAGTCTTTTTATTCTGGACAGTTAAATGAATTTTATAAGAGTTAGTCTTAAAACGGTTTCAAACAAGAGCATCTGCAGGAGGTTATCTTAACTCAGATATCAAGTCATAAAAGAGGAGAGCAGAAATGACAGACTCAATCTGAATGCAACTGAGAAGACAACACACCTCAGTGGGGGAGAAAGAGGCAATGCACACACAGCTCACAGCACTCTTTGAGAGGAATGATGCTGAACTACCAACACATAGGAACGTTTCCATGTGTGAGCCAGGCCACTGTAAACTGCTGGGATCTGATTTTTGATCCAAGCTACTGTGAATCAAAGTGCATCCCTGCATACTTTAAACTCACATTTTTAAGGTGAGCATGGACAAAGGCACCATGACTCAACTGCAAAGTAATCAACTGCAATAAATTAATTGCTTCACATCATACACCCATATCTAGAGACTGTTTCTCTTCCATTCTGTGTGCATTTTTCTGGGTAGATCTTGACTAGGTTAGAGAACCCTCTTTGCCTGCCCAAGTTAACATTGAGCCAGACTGTTTGAAGCTGACAGGAATTCAGCCTGCTTGTTTTCACCAGCTGGAGCTGCCCTGGTGAAGCCTAAGCTGACAGGAACCCTGAACAGGATCCAGACACAACCAGCTACTTAGGTGCATTCAGGATCCTAACTCCCAGAAAGTTCAGCACCTGAGCACTTGGCTGAATCACAGCTTAAACCCAGAGGCAGTCCAATTAAAAACAACCACCCAAAACAACAACAGAACAGCTGGTAAGGTCTCTCAGTAATTTAAAACAGGGACATTTTGGTATTGGCTCCTTTATTGTGAGTGAAATTTGCTGCTCTAGGTAGGCTCAGTGCTTGAAGCTCTGGCACACCAGACTGGCACTGCAGGGAGCTCAGCCCTGTTTTAAACTGCACATGCTGCATGCCAGGGCTCCCTCCCACCCAGCCCTGCTTTCCTTTTTCCATTTTCACCAACAGGTACCACCCACTCCTTCTGTTCTGCTGCCCTAGGTGCATGGCAGTAGGTCCAAATATCACCACTGCTCACTGAGGGGAGGGGGAAAGCCACTATTTTTCTGTTCTGGTAGTTTATGGGAAAAAAAATGAAAAAGCAGAACTTAGCAGCGTGGAAGCTTTCTTAGACCAGTCTTTTAAATTATTCCGACAAGCAGAAGGTGAAAATGTTGAAAGAAAAAAATACTCTTTTGTTTCTAGCTGATCAGAACCAATGAAAATTTGCCTTTTAATCGAGGATTCAAACTATACTCAGCCATGGTTTGAAAATAATCCAAATCAAACCAAAGCTTCACATATACTCCAGAGTTTACCTAAATCCCTTGGATGCACACAGATCCCAGCTGTAGAACCAGGTGTTTTAACCAAACCCTGGCAAAGCTGACCCAAAAGCACTGAAGCAGAGAGGCAGGGCTGTTTGCAGACACACCCTCAGGGAAGCGATGGCAGCAGCAGAATCACCACCTTACCTGGCAATCAGCGAGCTGTGGCTCCACCATCTGCTGCCTCTGGGGGCTCTGAGGGCCTGCCCTCAGGGACATTTTAGTTTTGTCTAGCCATTGTTCCAGCTCGGCCACCTGGGCCTGGCACTGCAGCAGGAGCGATTCTGGCTCGGGCCTGCCTCCATCCAGCGCTGAGGGCGAGCCCGGGGCGGCCTTGGGGACTGCGGGCTGGTGGCTCTGGAGTAAAGCACATCAAAGCAGCCTGGTGAGCCGCCTGGTTTTGTAATTTCCCTCCCATCCCCAGTGAGAGATGATTAACTTCCACACTCACAGAGCCCCAAACAACTCTGCTGCCGCCTTCCCAGACTTGGGGGGAGGAAAAAAAGCCACAGAGCAAGAAGGAAAGAAGGGAAGCAAGGGAAGCTCAGCAGGCGGGCGGTCCAGGATCTGGTGTGACCTGATGAAACCTGTGGATCAGGTTTCCAGGCAGGATTTGCATCTGCAGGGATCCACCTGAGCACAGCAGCTAGAGCTGAGCACCCAGGAAGTGATGAGTCACCATTAACCTGCTCTCCCCTGAGGAGAGATGTTTTTCTGTGGGAGTTACACGCAAGAGCAATGCAGTTGGAAGCTGCAAAACAAGCTCTTGGACAACACTTACAAGCTATTTGTGTGTGTTCAGTTCCAACAGTTAAATATGCTTTACACGGCCTCTGACACAATAAATAATGGTGTTTTTAACAACATCTTGTGCAGTTTGTCTTAAATACACTCCTTGAAGAAGCAATATTACCTTGCAAATGTCCATAACAAAAGTCCAAAGTACTTGGAGATAAAGAGCAGTGACTTGGAAGGCTGCACAGGTCTGAATATGCCTCCACACATGCAGACACACTCGTACTTAGTAAGTAAATGAAGCACACCAAGAACAGAACTATCTGAATGCTCCCGTGGCTCCAGAGCACACATTCAGGTAACTGGGGTGGCCAGTGCTAGTGCACAAGCTTCACATTAAAATGAGATTTGGCAGGAAAAAAAAAGAGAGCCAAATGCATTGTTCCAGCTATCAATGTCATCACAGAATGACAGAACAGTTTGGCCAGGAGGGAGCCTTTAATGGTCATCTAATTCCAATCCCTCTGCCACAGGATATTGGAAAAAAAATCTTTGCTGAAAGGGTTGTCAGGCATTGAAAAAGGCTGCCCAGGGAAGTGGTGGAATCAGCACCCCTGGAAGTGTTCAAAAAATGTATAGATGTGGGATGAGATATGGTTTAGTGCTTAACACTGTGGTGCTGGGTTAATGATTGGACTTTATGATCTTTTACAACCATAACAATTCCAGGATTCTGTGATCCTGAAAGCTGAAGCTGCTCTGCCACCAGACTGCTGCTTCCTGCAGCACTCAAGCCTCCATACAATCCCTTGTATTTAACCTGCAGGCTGCTGCCCACTCTTCCCTTAGCCTTTGCATGTCTTCCACAAAGCAGCAAGACATGTCAAGCTCCTTCATTCCTCCTGAACTGCCATTTAAAAATTCCATGGCTGATGTATGTTTACACCACTCAAACCCCTCCATTCATGCCTGTATGAATGACAGCAGCTTCTTGCTGAAAATACTCCATTTTGTTCCCTAGAAAATTGCACTTTCAAGGAGCAATTGAAAATTTATCACCCAGAGCATCAGAAAAGGCCCACAAAGGGTTGCAGGTATCCTACCACAACACACTGCAGCAAACTCCAGGAGCAAAACCACACTGGACCAGGGCCTCTGCCCACTAGGTAGGTCACACACCTCACTCAGGAGGTCACCTTGTTCAAACTCACCACAGCCAGACTGTCATCCCCTGTGCCAGGACCTTCAGTGCCCTCCAAAGCTTGCAGAGATGTTTCTTCATCATGTTTACTGTGTGATTCAGTTATAACATCCTCATCCTGGAGACAGAGAGAGGCAACAGTGGAAATATTTCTTATCTTCCATGCAGATAGTGCAGGAGTGGAGATGTGGCACTTTGGGACATGATTTAGTCGTGGACTTGGCAGTGTTTGGTTTATGGCTGGATTTAATCTTAAAGGTCTTTTCCAACTTAAATGACTTTCTGATTCTATGTTCTATTGCCTTGTTGTGCTAGAGAAGCCTGCAAGAGCAGCAACCACTCAACATATTGTGGTGCTGGCCCAAGAATATTCACAGAGAGCAGTTTTGTTATGCCTGTGGCACTGATGTACAGAAACAAACAATTGCAGCTGTCACAAGATTACTGAGGCACCGTGAAGAACAGAACAGAATGGCACCAAAAGTGTAGCTGACTGAGTGTCCTGGACACTGATTTTCTCATGCACAAAGAGTACCTCTTCCACAAATCATCCCCTATATTTTTAGAGCCTTTCCAGGAGTCAGTGAAACAAGTTGCTGCTACTAAATGTGCATTTCTACCTTTGGGGGTTTTGTGAAGCTGAAAGGAATTAGAATCATTGAATCATTTAGATTGGAAAGAACACTTAAGGTCATTGAGTCCAGCCAACATGTACAACAGAAAAAGAGATTCTAAGTGGCAAGATGTAGTGTGAGATGCAGGATATGAATATGGCCACCTTGTCCTGCATTCCTGCAGTTCTCTTGCATTGCAGGCTTCAGCAATACTTAGGACATGTGCAGATCTTTTCCACAAAGATGTGTTCCCATCTCCACAGAGATAAACCCCAGTGCATTACCTGAACAATGCCATCTGACAAGGTACCAGAAGACCAGGAGGTTGCACTGTCTTCCTTGAGCCTTTCATCATCTCTTTCTGAAGGCCAAAAACTTGCATCTTTCTCTGTGGCTGTACTTCCCTTCGAAAGCAGTAACAGCTCAGCTTTAGGAAACTCAGATATTCCTCCAGGCAATGTAAAGCACTGCAAACTTCTAGTAACACTTTGCTCTATTTCTGCCTTGTTTATCTGTATTTATGTTTCCCAAATCCCACCTCTCTTCTTGCTCTACGCCTCTGCTGCAAAGATGAATGGCAGCTGGATGACACTGAATGTTCTCTAGAGACCGCAGAGTATTCTCATTTTTTACAATATTAAAAAAACCCACAAAACCCTGAACAAACCAACAACCACCAAACCAACAAGAAGACATTATCTATCTTTCTCCTGTCTTGCTCCCTAAAGTCCTTCATGTAAAGAAAATTGTGCTAGTGAAGGTGCAGAGAGAGAAACTCTGAATTGAAGTGCTTGGATCAATAGTGAGGCACAAGCTCTCCAAGCTGCTTGGCCTTCTTTGCACTGTCTTGCCATGGAGTTTTTTTTCCAAAAGCAATTAGCTTTGCTCCTCTGTGGTTCACCTGGGCATTTGGACCCTTCAGATTCAGGGCAACCTGTAAGGCAGTCTCCCTCAGTTTCTCCCAGAAATCTCTTCTATCCTAACTTCACTCCCAATAGTCTAATCACACCCTTTTTTTCTTCATTTCATATATATAAAATACACTGGACTCACCTTGCTGTGTAAAGAACAGTCTTCTGATTCTTCATCTAAGGAAGGCAGAAGAGATATCACTCCTCTTTTTTTCAACTACAAAAATACACAGAGACACAACCCAATTAATCATGACAAGAACTGCAAAAGCCTCTTCACTTCTGCCTGTAAACCAAAACAAATGTACCACTTGAGAACCACTTTTGGAGAAGCATTGAACATCTGGCAACCTACATTAAAGTAACTGAAAGCTGCAGATTCTAAGCACCTCTGAAAATTGGGATTTGACGCTGCTAAGTTTCAACAACAGAGTTACAAAAGAGACAAATTTTGCCCCATGAAAATAATTTATGGAAATTCCCAGAACAACTGATTATCAACAAAACCACACATGGAGCATTTTGCTGTTGATTGATGCAAACTTCATGTTGGAAGTGAAAAACGCTAAGAAATAACTAGAGGCACAGCTCTCTTACCTTCTCCTAGACATGCCTCACACTCAGCCCTTCTGAACACAAAGGGGAGGAGAGACAATACTGATTCACACGGGCAGGGGTGCTCCTCTCTCACATGCCACTCCTCCAGGAGCAGGAAGGGGTTTTTACCCCCCCTTTTTGGCCCTCAGGTGAGGGATCACTTACCTGCTGGCCAGAAACATCAGTCCCAATCAGGTCACTCTGTGCCAATACAGAGGCTGGAGGTTCATCTGCTGCTTCAGGCACTTCTTGCTGTAGGCGCTGGTGAAGCTCAGACATGGAATTCTTCATCCCGCTAAGGAAATCTTCCTTTCTTTGGCACAGCTTTATGATTTCTTCTTTCACAGCTTCCATTTCACCCTGAGGAGCAACAACATCTGTAAGCATCCATTTTTTTTTAATGTAACCAAACAGCAATGTAACAGATGACACCAGTGATGCATCTTACTGGTACTGGGGCTACTTCCCGCTTTTCCTTTTTCTGGGCTTTGGGACAGTTCCCCATTGTCACCGCAGGAGTTGTCCAGGCTCATGCAAACCAACAGCCACAGATTCAGCTCAGGACAGCACTTGGCACTTGTGATGCAGAACTTGGCAGTGTGGAAGGAAATGTGGAAGGCTGGAACAAATTCTAACTAGGTCCTGCATATCCATGAGAACACAGCAGCTTCCTCCAGGACAGGGGGAATGCAGATGGGTTACATTGCTCTGTGTGTCACAGCAGGTGATGTTACTTCCAGCTGTCTTCCCTGGCAGCCTGAACACTTGGGAAAGCCCTGAGGAGGGCAAAGACAGCAAATGAGGGGAGCTCAGGGCTCAGTATTTGCTGAAGTTGGCCCAAAGGAAACAAATCAAAATTGTCTCATGTCGAATGTGATACTGGGAGAAATAAATGGACCCCAACAAAGCTTAAGGAAAATATTTAATGTTCTGCAGAAACTAAACAATACCCTGCACTAACAGAGGGGGAAATAAATCTGTCTTGGTTTCCTTCCTGGCCATGACTATTGCTCCAGCCTGTGTGCTGCCCTTAGAGTTTTTTCCTAGGGCTTTCCTTACCACCCAGCCTCCAGGTGGAACCAAGAAACCCCAGCAAATAACAGAGTAAGACAGGACATGGAATGAATTGCCTGACTCCCTTCATTACTGAAAGTGCCAAAGCTCTTTGAAGCATTGTTCCTTGCTCAGAAGAATGAAACCTGGCTAAATATCCCTTTGCACACTGGGCTCAGTTGATCACAGCAAGCTTTGATGCCAGGCTTGAAGTGAGAACAGCGCTGGCTCCACACCACGCTCTGTCATTAGTGATGTTATGCAAGTAAAGTAATAATGTGTGGCAGATGAAACCAGTGAGACTGCTGGTCCTGTCTCCACCACAGCTTCTGTTCATAGCTCTAGGGTGGCAGCATGACAGGAAAGGTGGAGGTAGGAACTCCAGAAAATTTTCAAAGGACATGGGAACTCTGCTCTGACAATGCTTTCTGCCTGTTGTACACTCAAAATGACAACATAGAATCATCCAGAGGTAAAGGAAAGAAAACATCATTGATAATGAAGGATCAGACATCCATGACAATTTGTTATGTTTTTATCAATGTCCACTAGAACAGTAGATCTATTTATTTCACTGCAGGAGACTTGCCAGCACAGCTACTCTTTTGCAACCTTAATTAGCCATAACCTCCTCAGAAATCAAATTTTTCTTAAAATCACCTCTTTTTCTGAAATCCCTCAGTAAGATGGGCAATTCCACTGCCCACTTCTATTCATGCAATGCTGTATCTGCCAAGTTTTCTGCTAAAACAAGAACTATTAAACATAAAATCCTACACTCAGAGACAAAAACAAGGAAGAATCAGGAAATGAGTCATGCTGAGCACTACATCAAGCCTCCAACATCCAACCAGCTGACAGCAGAGCAGCTATGTACTTAGGAGCCTAGTGAGTGATTATAGTTATTAGGCAAGTACAATATAAGTCTATTAACTTTACTTTGACTGGAAAGACCTGAGCATTTCAGAGGCACTTTATAAATAGTTATTACATTTAATTAGTAATTTCCTGACTTCTGCAGTGCAACCCTTAAAACACATCTTATTTTTGCATTAAAAAAAATCAATTCATCCATTACAGAAAGCAGCTGACTGTAGAGAGAAAAGCAACACATGTTTACCAGTGATGAAAACACAGTGTGGCAGTGAGGACTAGGAAAGGAGTCTAATGGATCTAACCCTAATCAGAATCCCCAAAAGTAGCACTGCATGAGCAGTCATCAGAAAGGGATTTATTTCTCTCCTTAGGCACTATCCCAAGCTACCACCTCAGAAAAATTAGCAGGATGCTGAGCACAGGTAAGCTCTCAGTGCTGCATATTGTTTCACCAAAACAGCTGTCATAAAAACAGCACCCAATTTTTATTCCAAGTTGATAAAGGCACAAATGACACATCAAAATCAGTAAGGAGTATACTATGAAAGAAATACCCAACTTCCAGAGTAATATTAATGGTAATTAATTGCGTGGTCACACTATGGCATTCAATTGCCTGTCTGACTGGTGGAGAAGGGAAGCACACCACTATTTCTCAGTGCTCTGCATCATTATGATTAGTGTTAGGATAAGGAAGCCACACAAGAGAGAAAAGAATGAAACCCACCTCTGGACAAGGAGTCTTCTGAGCCTGTGGTTGATCCTCATGTGACATTTCAACCAAATGGTTCTTTAGGAGTTGTTTCAACTTTTCAATTTCTTGCTCACATTCTTCTGTTTTCTTTACAGTTTCCTGTGAAATAGCAATCTCCATAAATAATTTTGAAATAAGGAGCACATAAACAAGTCAGTAAGGAAAGAAAGTTGAACTGAAGCCTCCTTTGTACCTGCAGTTATGTGTAAGAGAATCTGTGTTTGTTCTGCTAACTTTGCACAACCCCATCCCTCACTAAGTTTATTATTCACTTTCTAAAGGCAAACAAGCTGCTCTACCCACAAGCTCAAGTATGGTGGAGTATTCTGCCTAGGAGCTCCAGAGAACAACTACAAATTTGGCTATTAAATGGAAATGGAGCAGATTTCATCACAGTCATTACAATTTAGAAAAGGTTGTGAAAAAGAGAGAAATTAAATTATTTCATATCAAGTAGAAAGCCTAACTGTTTTTTACTAGTGCTCAAGTCTTTACTGCCAGCTAAAATGAGCTGTGCTGTACACCAGGCAAACACTGCAGCTCAGAGGATAATCCAACCACACTGTCTGACTATTTGAATACTTCCAATAAAAATGATAAGCAATCTCATCATGTGAACTTCTCCTGTTTACATGGCTTACAGGAAAACATATGTTATACACAACCAAATTTACTCTTACTCATTGGACAGTGACAGCAAAATCTCATTGCCTCCCCAGGCTTTGCTGTGGATGCAGAAATGGGGAATCTCCCCCACACTCATATTTGCCAGTCACAGCCTGTCATGTCTCAGGCCATTAAGAAATTGTCACATCTACAAGTCAGAATATCCTGTGAAAACACTGAAAATATGCACAGCATTCAGTGGCTCTGTGTTTTACTGAGCCCAGAGACTGAGAACCAAAAATACCAAAAGACTGTTCCTCAGGTGCCTCCAAAAGGTAATGAAGACACAATGAAGTCAACAGGCTTGACCCTACTGTGCTGACAGCAGCACCTGAATGACCCAACAGGGCAAAGATCTCACTGCAAAGTGTTCACAGATTCTGTCTTTCAGAGCAAAGAGTCTCTCCTGCTGTGAACAGCAACAGTGCCACTTCTTCAGTCACTTCTTCATAGCAGCACTCCCTCTCAAGAAAATGCAGGCTAATAAGGTTCTAAATAACCACTATTATTTTACAGGTCTTAAAAGTGAGAAGAAACTATTTTCCTCACTTAAAAAAAAAGAAAGCCAATTTGAAGGGGAAGATATTTGTGACCTCTAATCTTAGTGTCACAGGCAAAGAATCAGAGAGGAAAGAAAAAGGAATAGGTCTTCTTCTGCTAAGCTTTAATGAGAAAGTAAAAGAAGACCTAAAAGGAAGATTCTCTTAACTCACACCTTCAATTCCATATGAATAGGACTAATTTATTACTAAATTGAGTCCTACCTCAAATTTTCTTGGCTAACTAAAGAGTCTGAATATTTCATATACAGACTCCAATGTCTTCTATCACGGACCAAAATGTGAATATAGTCACTTACCTGAAGATAATTTGTTTCTGCCTTCTACTCAGGGAAAAGAAAATCTGATTCTATCCTTTAACCAATATAACAAATTATGCCACGTATGTGGGACTGAATTTCTTCCTAAAAGTGCTGCCTTTCTTTTGAGTTATTTCCTGGTTAACAGTTGCTCTTTACTTTTCACGTTGTGGTAACTCCAGAAGCCCTACCCATGGAAAAGGCCCACCTACCCACAGTGTATTTGTTTTGGAAGAGCTTAGTGAAAATGAGGTCAGTAAATCATCAGATATGCAAATAATACCACTGTCTTGCACTGAAAACCAGTAGAAGCAGATGTGGCTTCCAAATCTTCTTCCTGATGACGTTACTTAGGTGTGGAACTTAAACAGGCCATAACAAAAAAACAGAGGGCAACATTCAACAGAGAACTAATTCACTTAAACTCCTTAAATATTCAAAGAGCATTTTCAATAACTATTACAGGCTTTGTTTCTGACTGACTCAGGTGCTACAATGCAACTTAATGATACAAAAGTTACTGGTGCAATATTCCATTGCCTCATCCGTAGTAAAATATGGGCAAACTCATCCAAAGACTAACCCCTGGGGGGAAAAAAAAGTATATATTTGTACAGGAAGCTTGGCTCCCATTTGCTTTCCTCTCTAGCAGGATTCTTACCCCCTTTTTAATGCAGCACTCAAAATGCCATGGTTTAATGGCTTTATCCTTTGTTACACCTTAGCTGGTGCTAGACTTGTATTGTAGTACTGCTTTTTTCAACCCATTCAACTGCACTGGAAAATCTCTTTTGCACAGTTTGATACACTAGCTGCCAAGAATTGCTATTTTTCCAATCTGTTTTCTCACAAAGAAATTTCATTCAGCTGCAGATTGTTGGGTGTCTACAAGATAAAGGCAAATGCTGAGCAAAAAAAGGTCACAGCTTTACAAAAAGGAGAAAAATCTAAAATTTGACCTAACACTGCACAAAAACCAGTTACAAGTGTCATGACAACAATTGATAATTGGAAAGCACCCTGTGTCTGATGCTTTTAAAGTGTTTTGAAAATTCTCCATTATTTGATCTGGTAACTGAAAAAGGTACATTTTACCACATCCATTTTTTGGACATAAGAAATTGTATGGACTAAAAAAAAAGGGACTGTAGGGATTATATGGATCTAATACAGTCACTGCTTTTTTCTGGCTCCAAGCATGCACTAGTCATGTGGCATGTTTGAGTTTTTCTCTTTGTATTCTGCTCTTAATTTCACAAAGTGAAAAATCAAAAATGGACATTCCCATTTTAGCTTGTCACTTGTCTGCCTGGCACCTGAAATGCCTAGCTAGATGTTTTAAAGCATTCTGCTTTACCCTAATGGCTTAGGAAAAACTAATCAGCAAAGGTAATGCAACATTTTTGAGGTGCTGTCAGCATCCTGACAAGAAATGGATGGGTCACAGGTCTCTAGTGCTTGGGAACCTGCGTTACCAAACTCCAGATTTCTTCCAGCCTGGGCAATGGAGCATGACCAGGTCCTGAATTAAAACTTCCCTGAGCTGGTACAACCACAGTGCTCAGTGAAGCAATGAAGTGCTGCACAGAGACTCCTTCAGGCTTGGAGCTGTTCCACAGCTCTCCCTGCCCTGGAGTTAACAGTCACCCACCAACATTGCCTTCTCCTGTTGTTGTTTCCCCTTCTGTTTCCAAACCTGGCCTGGCCAACAGCATCTCCAAGACCCCTGCCACATGCTGGCCAGCCTCAAAACAGTGAATTAAACAGCTGCAGGCAATGGCCACTGTCCTGGCTCACTGATTTGTATCAGTAAAAGACCTTCTGCTGTTTGCAATTGCTACCTAATGGCTGTCAACAACAATTTCCATGGTCAAGGTGAGTTTCAGGAGTTGAACATTGCAGATGTGAGCACCTGTATCCAACACTGGACTTCAATCACCAGTGCAAACCTGGGGCATGAAACACCTGAGCCTTCATTTCTCCTACAGAATGTTGTCAGCTGTGACTGAATTGGGAAAGTGAAGTGTGTGTCAAGGCTATTCAGTGTGCTTTGTTGCAGGATCAAATCAAACAGGAAAAAAAAAAAGAAACCAGAACAAAAAAAAAATCCCAAACCATTAACAGAAGACACAGTAGGTGTAACTATATGGCTGCAAAAGCAACACTGTTTAAAGATCAAAATTACTTTAAGAAAAAGGTGGTTCAGGTGACCGTAAAAAAAAAAAAAAATCAATTACCTCCAGTAGCTCATTTTGTTCCTTAGTAATTTTTTCTAATTTCTTCAATTCTCTCAAGAGTTGTCTTGCTCTTTGGAAGACTGAGAAAGGTTGCATTTTCAGCCCTGGCAGCTGAAGAGTATCTTCATAGGACTGTATATGAACAATAGTTTTCTGCATGGGACCAACATGCTCAAGTATAACCTGCCAGGGTAGAACAGAGATGATGGATGTGACACTGAGTTAGAAAAATCAACACCACAAATTTATACTACACTAATGATCAGCAGAAGCTCTCTTTGGTGAATTTCCCATTAAAGAAGGAAGAAATTTTAATCCCTATAGGGGCCATTCATTTAAGAGCTGGACTCTATGATCCTTGTGGGTCCCTTACAACTCAAAATATTCTGTGATTCTTGTTCTTGGAACAAATAGGTGAAAAATACAGTGAGGTTGTCTAAAGCAGACAAAGATATAAGTTATATTTACAATTCTGTTTTTTCTGCATATACAAAGTTTGCACAGTGACAAAAAAAGGTCCACACTTGGATTAGTTGCTATTTACTGTGCAGCTCATTTCAAAGCAGAACATCGCTGGCAGTGAAGAGAGTTGAAGTAGTGCAAATTCTCTGATGATACTCTTAGCAAATTCTGGTTTTTGTCTTTTTTCCAGCAAACCAATCATTTTATGATGGTCCTAAAAGGAGTCTTATCAACAGAGATGAGGTAATGAATCAAGATGGAAGTCAGCAGAAACCCCTGAAGATGGCTCTCCTGTCAAGGACAGCATTTCATATCACAAGACTTGGAGTGAATGCACAGTTTACAGCCACCCTGATCAGTCTGGGATGAACAGAAATGTGCAGTTTCATAGCACAATACATGTTTTATGGAAGACTCAGCGATCAATTTATGAAAGGCAGAATGGCAAGAGCAACTCATAACTTTTTAGTTCTCCTTAAGAAATATGAAATCCTACTGGGACTTCATTCAGCAAGGAACTCCAGAAGAAAAAATAACATAAATACAAACCACCTATAGGCCTTTTAATTACTAACATTTTTATTAAACTCCCTCTCAAGAAGATTTTATTTTCCCAGTGGAAATAGAGATGCTTATTTTCTCATTCATAAGCAGACTGTATCAGGATTTTTTTTTTGTAGTATCCAGGCTTTGATTTACAGTAGGTGAACATTATTTAGTTTCATTTTTCCATATAATGTAGTTATTACAAAATTTTTCTCTGGGTACCCAAGTTTTGTTATGAGAGTTACAATGGTATGAGAGGTATGATGACATTTTTACTCCTCACCTGAAACTGAACCCATGCTTTTTGTATTTTAGGCAGATAACACTCTGGACTGTATGTGGTATGAAATAAAAGAATTGTCTGCTAAATTTTGTCTCCATTTTTGAAAAAATAAGGCCTAATTTTCTAATTTCAGATTTCCATTTGGTGCTCAGTTGAGTGGTGTGCAGCAAGTGTCTCTCAAAAATCAGGCCATAAACTTTCCAAAAAATGGAGATCCTCAAATGTGGTAGCTATGCCTGGCATGTGCTTAAGTTACACACTCGAGTTCTCTGTGGGCATATTCTCAACAATGCTTTAATTTCAAGTGCTTTGTGTTCAAACCATGACTGTGCTTCTTGAAAAGGTCTAACAGTCTCACCTCAGGGCTGACACTGATCAGGAAAAAAGCCTATGTAAGACTTTTCACAGACCTGTCCATGTTTAAGTTGGTCTTTAGGAGAAAATTCTAACAGATCTTCTGATGACAGGATTGTCCTCATTTCTGCAATATCCTTCTCAAACACTTTCACATGAGATTCGATGGCATCCAACTCCTGGATTTTGGGAACAAAGAGAGTATTTGTAGATAGCCCAAACACCAAAGCCAACTTGCATTTCTGTCTTTCACTTAAATTTAAAAAGAGATACTGAAAAATGAGTGCAGCATGTGCAGGATATGTTAATGGATGCTATCAATCAAAAGGCTAGTTATTATAAATTAATTATAGTCATAACTTCTAAAGGAATTAAGTATTTAAGATCATCTGGTCTGTTTTAAATCCCAACTATAGAACTGAAGTATCCTTTAAAATTCACATTATAAATTACCAGTAGTGAGAAGACACTTTTCCAGTGGTGAGAGCAGAATAGGAAAGTGCTGTAATTACACTGTTGCAGCTTCCAGTAGGAAGAGACTTATGTCAGATGGAAAAGGAATCCACAGACAGCTGTTTGAGAACTCCCACAGAGACAGTCACAGAGTAGGTTAGGCTGGAAGGGATCTTGAAGGTCTCTGGTGACCATCAAACCAGGGTACTTGGAGTCTGATCCTGCTGAGATTTGGGTGTCTCTTGAGGTGGGAATATTATCCCTGCTTAGAGACCCTGATCTAGTGTTTGACCAATTTCACTACGAAAAAAAAATTAAAATCCTCCCTACTATGTAGATGTAATTTCCTTTGTTACACTGGAGATCTGTTACTGCTCATCTTTTTGCTGAACACCCCAAGAAGAGCCTGGCCCAATCCCATCTGTAATCTTCCATCATGTAGCAGCAAACGGCAGCAATATCAACCTCTCACCCCCAAGCTTCTCTGGGCTGAATCAACCCAAGCTCCCAGCCTTTCCTCCTACATCCTGTGCTAATCCTGAACTGTACAGCTTAATTAGTTACTAAATGTCTTCTGATGGGTTTTTTTCCAAACAATTCATTTCCTCACTTGGCACACCTACAGCACTACACCCTGTTTTCCATGCAGGTGATATAATCTGCATTTCCTAACACCTGAGGAAGCTCTGCTAAAAGGCACTTATGGGTCACCCAGACTTACATCAGCAACATGCAGGATTTGGGGAAGAATCTCTGCTATCTCATGCTGTAAAGCTGCTACTTGAACATCTATTTCATTCAGCTGTTGCGTTACACTGTCGGTTTCAAAGATGGGTGACAGCTCCTCCAGCTCCATGAAGATACCGTGCAGGAGTTTTTGCTTTTGCTCTGAGTCTTCCAAAGCCATCTGGAGACAAAACAGGAGCTTAGCTTGATACATCACTGCTGAATATTAAAGTTACAGAGGTAAGGATTAGAAGGAATAAAATGCTCCAGAGTATCAGGCCAGTTGTGCATGATGTGAAGTCTCTTCCCCTGCAATGAACTGGTTGAGCTTTTGGATTAACTGCAGTGAACACTGTCACGAACAACAGTCAGGGCTGCAAGAAATGCACATGATCCATTTGTATGCTGGTGTGTGAAGGAAAGCAGTGAATGCATGTTTCCATTCTAAAGCAAGCCCAGGGTGCATTTCCAAACCCACTAGTTTCACAGCCCAGGACAAGCAGAACATTCCATTTCGCAAACACGGGAGACAATTAGCTTTTGCCACAAAAAATGTTCATGGGTTTTGGAAATCACATTCTGCCCACTGTGGCTACATGCTTTTTTAACATATCAACCCAGAATGGCCAGCTACTTCCTGTCAAGACTTCTTACTGGTCTTACTACAAAAATCTATGTTTAGAACACCAACTTTCTCACTTGGTCTAAGCCAAGGAGTGGATGCACAGAAAACTCGAATTTTAAGTACAAATTGCCAGAATTTTTTTTTGGCACTGGCCTTGATCTTTCCTGTAATGTTACAAACATTCAGTTCTTGAAATTACCAATCGGAATTACCTTCAAGAAACAATGAGCACAGCCTTCCAAACCACAACTCACTTCAAAGTTTCCATCTAACACAAAGACATCAAAAAACCCTTTTCATCAAAAGCACTTTGCCTTTTTAGCTCACATACAGTATAGAAAGAATTTTATATATGCAGGCAGTAAAAACTGACCAGAGCCACTCAGCAGGGTCACAGAAGATAATCACACATTTCTGGAACATGAACAACAGTTCAGCACTTGCACAAGATAGGTATGTCCAGCACCAAAAAAAATCTGTATTTCATGAGTGTCAACTATTTTTCACTTAAAGGATTTACTGAAAATGGTAAATTACTTATGTCAGTAACAATTAAGAATGGAAAACTGCATCTGTACAGAGCAACAAGTGCTAACAGGAGCATCCATCTGCATCAACTCTTACCTGGAGCTCATCAGTGTGCTTGTGCAAGCTTTTTGCAGAGTCGTGCTGAGCATCAGCTCTTAGCAAACTGTTGGTGCTTTCTATCCAATCTTTCACATTCTTCAAGTGCTCCTCATATTCTTCCATCTTGGTGGTGGCCTAGGAAATGACAGAATTTTACAGAAAGCCACAAGTTAATTGCTTCATTGTACAAGATAATCTATGAACAAGATTTTAAAAAATAGGATGCATCTGGCATCATGGTCAGTTAAATTAGCATGGGGAAATAAAACCTGTTTTTTCTGAAACAGTGTCATGATTTCAGGCTACCCCTTCTCACCAAGTCATTTTGGTGCTTGCATGTTTAGATTTCATGGGGGCATTGTTGCAATTTATACGGCAATGGCATTTTAAGCTCATTAGCAGAGTCTGAGAGAATGACCTCAGCACCTAGCCAGGGGCAAGAATTCCCCACACAAACCCCTCAATCATGGCTTGAGCCAGTCCTTTGGGGCAGCCACTCCAGACACCCCAGCTACAATAAGCCTTGCCACAGCAGGCCAGTGACTCTGCTCATGTGACAGCCTCTGATGGTGCTTCATGCAAAGCCTTCACCCTGTTTTTTTTACTACTAGGATTGGATTTTTGCAGGAGTGTTCCATTTGCCCCTACCTTGTTGAGGATGGCAGTTCTGCGCTCAGCACGCTGTGAGACCTGCTGGTACTGCCTCAGGGGGGCCACCAGGATATCCATCAGCTCCTGGGCATGGCAGGAGTCCTGCTCCACTATATCCTGCACTTCTGCATCCAGCTCGTTGAGCTTGTAATGCCAAAGGTCCAGCATGTCCCAGATTTGCTGCATGTGGAGAGGAGGGCAATGAATCAGAAGGTCAGGCTCAAAGATAACAGCAGCATTATTTGTTCTTCATGTGAGACATGAATTGCAAAGGTTTCAGAACTGATATGATGAGAACAGAATGCTTGGCATCTACTGGTGTGATGCAAAGTTGAAAAAAGCATGGATTTTTCCTGTGAGAAAGAACTGATAAATATTCACCAGCTAAATGCTTGCATGTACTTCTCCTTTTACAGACAAAAAAATGAATGGAAGGCCACTTCATGCTAAACCAGGCTCTGTAAAAAACAACCAAAAATCTTTTAACACCCACAGATTATTTTTTTGGCATGATTACCTTCTGAACTTCTTTGGCTTTTGTAATGTTTTCACTCTTCTGTTGTAACATCTTTTCAATAGCTTGAAGGCCATTGTTAATAGTTTCTGCTTTTCTTTTCAGCACGTACTGAGGAGAGTTCTGCAAGATTTCAGAGCTAACCTGCCAAAGCAAAGAGAAAACAACAGGAGAGATTACAAAGATCTGCTTGTTTCTGTGCACCACCTTACCAAAAATATTCAAATTCTTTTTGTTTCTCTTGACAAGTCAATTAAGAACACTGCAATGGAGCTACATTTGCAGGGAGAAGCATTAACGTGAGCAGGTTCAACATCTCCATGTTGCTCTCTAACTTGTTCTTATTAAAAAGCCTGGCTCAGGAAAGCAATCCCTGAGGAAACAAGCACTGAGGCACTGCAGCTCCCTGGGTGCTTTGCTCCACCCTGCTCCCATCTCAAACAGAGGCTGAATGGTGGGAAGGATTTGGATTTATGCTGTAAGAAACCCAGAATGACACCTTTGTGTCTCAGCTGACAGCTGTGGCTCCCATGTAACAAATCAGGGAATATCAAAGTGCATCAAAGCACAGGGAATTTCTCAGTATAAACTCAGAGATTTATCTCTAAAATAAAAAGCTCAGAGGAACCTGATTTCACTCTGCAGAACTCCACAGAAATGAAAAACTGGTGCACTGGAGGGCCTGATTTTCTTTGTAAAGAGAAAAACTCTCGAAGCTGAAGTCGAGTAATTGCCTGAGCACAGGACTGAGCAACACAGCACAAGCTACCAGGTTGCTACAGGCTAGATGAAGTGCAGGGAGTGAGAAAAGTCCTTGATCTTGCCCTCAAGTGACATCTTTTCTTACTAAACCCTGCTGGCTGCCAGGGTCAGCCAAGCAGCTGGAAATTGTTAAATTGTGGTAAATTCTTTGTGTAGGGATTTAGGCAGCAAATGCACACTGAACAGTCTCATGCTGCCTCGATGTTAAAGATTTTTAATTTAATAGTTATTTTAGTTTGAAGCTCCTAGTACTGAAATACTTGTTGTGGGATGAGGAATTAAGGCCATTTTTAGTTAATAAATTATCTACTCTTAATTTTATTAACATCATTTTACAGATTCCAACACAACCTCTCTAAAAAGTACCCAGAGTACAATTTTGTATTGATAAAATTGCATTAATGAAAATAAATATATACAGAAAGAACTAGAAGGCTCCTCTGAAATACTCCTTATACCACAAAAACTGTGAAGTCAGTCTGTATTTAGTGCCTAAGACGTCTTAGAAAAAGGAATTCAGGCTGTAACCACTGAACACTTGACCATTACTACTATCCTGGAACACACCAAACATGAAAAATTGTTGATAATTGCAGTGCCAGCTTCCAAAACAAAAGAGAATAATGTATGAGTGATGTGACACAGCTGGAGATGAGAAAACAGATCAAGCTCTGACTTCCTCTATTTCTTCAGGATAAAACCACTGTATCTGTCAATGCTCTGGTCATCAGCAAAGCAGGATTTTAATGTCAGTCCTTCTTACTGGGGTAAAATTTATTATTTATGGCATCAAATGTACAATTTATTTTCATTTTTTGGTTTGCCAATTTAGAGGAAAGCAGAAAGACATTAAAATATGACAAGTCAATTTAACACATGCTGGTATCTCCTAATATGGAACTGACCTCCAGTTCCACCATGGTTTTTTTTGTTTCCTAAATGCATTTTGAAAAATTCCAAGGTAGCTTATATTGCTTTCCAATACCTAAATGTGAAAAGCAAACATTATCTAGCTTCCAGGACCAGTTCTTTCACTCAAAGAGGTAATGTGTGCTTTGGGATAAGCTTTTAAATCTTGGTAAATGAAACAGTAAACAACAAACCCCCAGAGGATAGATACTGTTTTGCTTTCCTTCTCTTCTCTCCTCCTAGCTGTTGGTTCTGAAAAAACTAATCCCATTTTGAAACAGAAACTATAAACTTAACCAAATTAAAACTCATAAGCTTTAGTTAATATGCTGCTAAATATTTTATGTAAGATAAGTAATTTGAGAGACACTAAAAAGTAACTTGATTTCAAAACTGTGTTTTTGAACTTTCAAATTTTATCAAAATATATAAGCTTTAACCTTAAAAATTAGCACTGAACATTATTATTTCTGAAATATGAGAACTGAAAGGGGTTTTTTTTCATTTTTAAGATAACACAACTGAGTAAGTAAAAATTATGGTAATTGTATCAAACTAAAAATTTGACCCCAAACTGAGAGTATTACTCCATTTTCCCTTCATTTTGCTTTCAGCTAATTGCTTATATCCCTTGTAGACAGAATATATTGCAAAAAACTGATGCAGTGGGATTCAGTTATTTAAACTCCCTGATTTTAAAGGAAGGTGGCCATGTTCTCAGAGGTGGTAAAAAGAACCATGTCATGATACCCTACCACGTGTGCAAATTACATTTTCAAAAAATCCTATCTGAAAGTCCTTTTTTAACCTAGTTCTGAAAATATTTTCTTACTTAAGTATGTAAACTCTGCAATCAACCAGTACTAGTTCCCAGTTTAAGAATCAGATTGGATAGAAGACAGCATCCATATAATGTTAAAAATTATTGCTAAAGATTCTAATATGTCCATTTTTAATAAAAAATAAAAATGTTATATTCACACTGCTTACCAAAAGATTATTCTAAAAAGAGACCTAGGCATGAGGAATGATTTATACATTGCAAATAGATAAAATATGACAACCACATCATCAGTTACCTTCTCTTCTAGGTCGTGCAATACTTTCTTGCAGTCCTCCAACTGCGTTTCAATCTCTGCAGGGACTATTGTGTACATTTCAGAGTACTTGATCCGAAGTTTCTCCATGATATCCTCCAGAGCTTGACTCTCTCTGCCAATCACATTCTGAAGCTCCTACAAAATTAAGAATAAATTCAGCAGTTTTACCCAGTTTTCACTGAGTGCACGTGTGTGTATGTACATACATATGTGTATATCCACACATACGTAATGTGTTTTGTACTTCCTGCCATGATTATGGTTTGGAAAAACGGGGTTTGGGAGATATCAAACCTGTTTTGATTACCTCTGCAAGCAGATAAACTCTAAGCAATACTGACTCATTTAATCAAATGATGCTTTTCAATCTGTAAGAATTAATTAAACCTGATACCGCTCCACGTCGGGGAAGTGACGCACTGACGTTCATTGACAGCCACAGCAAAGGGACCCTCTGAGGAGCTCCTGTGATTAAATGTTAACCTCTGCACTCTCCCTTCTGCCAAAAGTGCATTTTTCCCTTTGAAAGGCGTTTAATAGCCAACGTCCATCCCTTCATTATTATAAACAACACAAAGGCCACAAAAAGCAACAGGTTTCAGGCTGAAGTGTCTCCTTTCAGGCAATTACGCAGAGCGGCACAGCAGGCTCCTCTCAAAACAGTAGTTTCCAGTTCTGCATGAAGAATGTAGGTTTTATGAGATAAAAGAAGCTTGAACAACTGTCTACAGCCTGTGGCCTAGAAATAAAATCCGAGCTAAGTCCTCCTGCAGAAAGAATGAAGGAATTCATTTGTTTGGAAGGTTTTCTAGAGTTTCAAGTTGGAAGGTTCTGCTTGCTGGCTTTATGGTTCCCTTCCCCAGTGCTCAGCTGTTTGAGAAACTCAAATGTGAACTCAGGTTTTTGGGAAAAATTATCCAAACCTCCTACCAGGCAATGAAAGACACTAAACTGCCTTTGCTTTTTCAATCAGGAGTAATGGTAATCCACTAACTCTTGTCTTCACTTGGGAATCTTTTCCTTCACGCAAATGCAACACACAGAAGAAATATGTATGACACTGAGATTGATTTATTTTCTGTCATCCCACAGCAACTGGGCCTGATATTCAAAAAACCCAAACCCTCAAAACCATGAAACAGCTGTGTGCCTCATTCTCTCAGGGAGAAGGCTGCTGTTGTCAAACGGCCTAGTTAAGACTGTGCCAATATTTATGAGAGGTCACAGATTCCCTGACCTGAATTGGGAAGAACACTTCTCCTTTTCATCTGTGTGGGTGAATTTGAAACTGTTGCCACCTAGCTAAATCAGGTTTGTCATCTCAAAATGAAAGAGATGCTTCCACTCAAGAGGTGCAGTGGAGTCCTGACTAATGCTACAGATATCATAGGAACTAGATTTTCTTTGGAATTAAGGGGTGAAATTGCCCTGCAGATTTTGGCTCACTGGTGTTTGGACTATGTAAAATTAATGAACTCTTCAATCCTTTCAGCTCAATTTTCTCCAAAGGAACAGGCCTGCTGTGACATACTGCTAAAATGAGATCATGTGATGGGATTGCTGCTAGCATTTGCTTGTGCCATTGCTGTAAGAAACAGGAAAAAGGTTTAAACTCATTTTTGGGTGAGTTTTAGTGCTCAGAGTAGCAAAGTTTGGATATGAGGGAAAAGAGCAGGCACAAAGCACCTGAAGTAGTAAAATTTCCTTCTAGATACATAGATCAATAAAAAAGCAGACAGAACTCTAAATTCTAATTCTAAATAATGTTAAATAGAAAACCAGCCCTTCTAGACAAATGCAAGGTCCCACTAGAGCAATGCTATCTCATGGGTTTTCAGAACTTCCTAAACATGTAATAAACATTTCTCTCTCGTGCCCCCATCTGCCACCATAGTCTTTGGCTTCTGTATTTTTCTTAGCCCTTTGCTAGGCTGGGGACACCCAACCAGCTTTTATACAAGACTCAGCAAACACAGCCCAAATTTGTACAACACTTTAATAGCCTAAAATAAATAAATTATAAAGTTGTATAATTAAAAGACAATTGATTAAATATATTTAAGAACAGCTTTTTGTTCAAGATTTAAAAAATATGAAAGCAATATAAACCCAGTAAAATAATTTGAAACAAATATAATTCAAATAATGAATAAATAAACATTCAGGAAGTATTAGGAATAACAGTATTTCATAAAGTCAAAAAATGCAGAAATGTATAGACTGCTGGTGGCTGCTGGTGGACACTGTGGTCTTGATCAGGATTTGATTTTTAAAAATTGATTTTTAAAAATCATTTAACATCAAATGCACAGTATCTGAAGCTGCTCTGGGTAGGGATGCAGAGGGGAAAGCAGGCAGGGTGTACAGTCCTTCCTAAAAGGAATGCAGCTGGCTGTGAACTTCTCTGCAATCTGGAAATGCTTCTGTGCCTGCTACCAGATCCCCACAGAGGGAAAGAAACACAAACCAAGGCCATGGCAGGGCCAGTCACATTCTGCTGAGCCAGATTCATTGTCTTTAAGTCAGTGTGTATAGACCTTGCCATTAATTTTATCTGGAGCAAGTTCAAGTACCAGCATAACCAAGGAGATAATTCTGAATATCACAATAACAGAGCTGTTACCAACCTCCAGCTGTTCTGCCTTTCCATCAGCATCTTGCAATAACACAGATGCAGCATTCTGTAATGCATTTGTCACAGCACTTATTTCTTCAGTGACCTTGTTCCTCTCTTGAATCTCAGCTTTCACAGAATCTTTATGGTCTTGAGCTTTTTTGTACAACCTGTGCAGGATTATCAGAAAAAATACATTGTTTTAGACTCTACACTAAGTAGGAGCAAAGAACATGCTTAATACAGATATTATGTAGGTATATATCCAGAACCACATTTGTCTGTAATTTAGGGTGTTTTTCTGTTATTAAATCTATTAGTTTTATGTCACTTATTATCTCAGTTTCTTTGAAGTGAGTCCTCAGACACTGCTGTTTGGTAGCAGCATATTTAAACAGCAGAGGTCAGGTTCTCAGGCTGAAGATGCTGGCAGAGCAGATGTTGTTCACAAAGATTACCATGTCTAAAAGCAACCCCAGAGAAGGGTGAATACAATCATCAGAATTGTAAAATGTATTTGGGAAGAATTGTAGACAGTGGCACTCAGTAAGATGAAAGTTGAATTGCTGCAAAAAGCACAAGGCCTGATTTTCCTAAAAGCAGGAAAATCTTAAAATCCACAAGCAACTGGAACCTCTAAAACTGACTATTGTTCCCTGATTCCTACTGCATTTGACCACAAATTGCAGCCCACAAATGATATGGCCAGGCTCAGGCCTTCTCCCTAAATAATATTCCCCCAAATAATATTCCCCCAAATAATATTCCCCAAATAATAATATTCCCCAAATAATAATATTCCCCCAAATAATAATATTCCCCCAAATAATACTCCCCAGTGCCCATACTGGAGACAGCAGATGGGTGAGATGGAGCACTGGTCTGATCCACGAGAGCATTTATTGTCTTTTTGACTGCATTACAACTTTTATATATTCTTTGATACCCAGTAAAACCCTGTGCTTGTGAATAGTCCTACCTCCCATCTTCAACAGAAATTTCACCCCACTTACTTTTTACAGCGCTCTTGCATTGCCTTTATCTCACACAAGGCAGGAAGGGCAGCTTCTCCCTCAGCATTTTCAGGTGCACTCAGGATGCTTTTTATCCGGTGAAGAAGCAAGAGTAAGAGCAGCTGCTGCTGGTTGATGTTCTCTTCAAATGAGTGCACAAAATCAAGTAACTCCACCAGTTCCTCTCTGGTGGCCTTTTCCTTCTCTTTAAGGCTTTCTGGCTGTTCTTCCTGGAGCTTATCGAGAATTATTGTTTCTCGTTCCAGCTAGGTAAACACCATGGCAAAGCATGAGATAAAGTGCTTTTTTTATCCCACCATCTGAAGTTACATTATTTATTTACTCACATGGGTGACTAAGTACTGGGAATTACACAGTCAGAACTTGAACCTTTGAAGTGTGACAAAACTTCTGAGTTTGCTTTAACAAAGCACATAACCCTGTGCAGAGCTGCTCTGGGTTCAGAGGACTGAATAAATATCCCCACCATTTCTGACTCTGGGTTCAAGAAAGGGTGGGGGTAAATGAGCAGCAGTTGGGAAATGATATTCTGCTCTGATCTCAACCCTTTACAGGCCATTTCACTCACTGTCCCCTCTCTACCCCCCACACTTACAGATGTTGAGCAACTCACCTCTTCACTGATGAATTTCCATTCCTGCTTTAGTTCTTCACAGGTAATTTCCAGCCCTTTGGCTGCCTCAAGCAAGCCCAGCCAGTTTTCCCACAGCACTGTCACAATCCTGCCCAGGGCCCTGTCACTTCCTCTGCATAACCTCATCATCTCTCCAGAGATCTGCCTCAGCTTCACCAGATCCTCCTCAGCAGAGTCAATGCTGGAGACTAAAATCTTGCAGGAAAAACAAACACATCAATAAATAAATGTTACAGTCTGGAGTGTTAATGAAGTATTCAGTAACGTGACTAGGATCCTCTAGGAAAATGGCAATTACTCCACTGAGCTGGTAAAATATGGTCACAATGAGGGAGTTCTGTTGGCTAAGATGTGGAGAAAGATGGAGTAAATAAAATGTCTCATTTCTACAGCACTAAGATATACTCATTTCACATGGTCTATTATACCTGTCTTTTAAGAAGTATATAAATACATAAATATATTAATATATTCTGTGGTTTTATAGATACATAAATATAGGATAAAGAATTCCACTTCTTTCTACTATGATGTCCCTTGGTATGCACAGCTGCATTAGTTTTGCATGAGCTTTTCAAGTTCTTACCTTGCTTTCCTCCAAATGCTCTAAAGCTTCTTTATAAGACATTGGAACCTTAGACAAAGATTGTCTAAGCATCTTTTCCAGATTCTTAAGATTATCACACACTTTATCTTTGGTTTCTGTGTAGCTTTTGTGTTTTTCAAAATACCTACATGAAACAATGAATGGATCAATTAAAATTATTTGTTGTTGTTCCTCTCTCCAACCATAATACCCAAGAGAATAAAATTTTTTTTAAAACTTCATGAACTTCTACTCCTGACTGTTTTGCATATTATTGTCAATTAGCATTTGTCAAACACTTCAGGTTTGATACCTGAAGTAGTCATCACTGGATCATGATCAAACAATTTAAAAATCCTATATTCTCTCTCCCAAACCTTCTCTCTACATCTGAAGGCCCTCCAGATTTTTTCTGTACCTGAAAGAAGGAAACCCCAGCCTGTGCCTTGTTTGGGCTTTACTTTCCCAAGCCACCAGAACAGTCTATGGAAGATGGGAATTAGGAAGAATATGGAAGACATGATTCTGAAAACTATTCTAACTTCCACCAGCACTGAACTAGAGACTAGAAATGTGCTTTCTTCTGATTCTGGCACCCTGTGCCCTCACTCAAGCCTCACATTTTGGAATATACAAGAAATGACTGCCCTGTTAATTAGTAGCAATATGGTTATTGACTGGCAATTTTCTTTCCTTAACAATCACACCTGAGGACAACAGGAATGCTTACACTTCTTTCTGCTGAAATTCTGAATAGCTGAATTTCTATCAGAGCAGAAACAATGCTGGATTTATTTTCAGTCAAGTTTCTCACAATAAGGAACAAGATCTAAGAAGATCTCTCAAACCCACCTCTGCTCATCAGCTTCCTTTCTTTGAGCCTTCTTCCTTAATGCCAAACTCTTTTCCAGCAGTTCTCTTAAAGCATTTTCCAGACATTCTTTGTCTTCTGGCTTCACTAGGTTTTTCAGCTTGGAGTGCAGGTTTTCCAGGTCAGCCTTGGCAGAGTTGAACTCCTCCTCCTCCTTCCAGTGTGGAGTCTGACAGATCTCCCCTGAGCTACAGAGCTCTGCTGCAGCAGCCTGGGCTGGAGCTTCACAGTCCTCCAGGAGCCTGGCAGCCCTCTGAAGGGCCTTGGTGTAAAGCTCACCAGCCCTACATGCCTCCTCCAAGGCATTCTGAAAACATTAAAAAGAGAAAAGAACAATAAAATACGGCTGCTGCACTCCTCTGGATCACCAGATGTTCTTAGAATTTCACACTTGGCTGTCTTTGAGACCAAGGCTCCCAGAGGTGGTCTGAGGAGGTGAGGGAGGACACGTGGCAAACTACTTCTGTGGTCACAGTCACAGTGCTGTAACCCATGCATTTATTGCCCTCAGGACAGGAATTATGTTCACCATTCCTGATCACATTGGTTTGACCTGTGCTCTGATCATCTTGATCATTCCCAAGTGGTAAAGCTTCTCTCTGTAGTAGAAACAAGGTGCTTGGATTTTTTCATCACTGTCACTACTGAAAATGCTGCCTAGAATCACAAGATGACTGCACCCAGTACCTCTTCAGCTGAATATTTCAACACAGCCTTTCCTTCCTCCTCTTTACCATCCTTTTCCTGTGCTGACCCCCATTGATTATAATCAAACTGAACATAACCTTCTATCCTTAGTTTCTGACATGATTCCCATTCTATTCACCAATGCAGAGATGATCACAGGCCAATTCAACTGTTAGAGTAAATGAGGATGAGTCATGAAAATAAAAATGCCACAGTCACAGACACCTAATCTAATTATTGGGGAAAGGCATATGTCAACACTTCACTTTCATTAAATATACTTACAACACGGGCAGCAATGTCTGCCTTCAGTTGTGCTTCATGGCCTTGCAGTGTCTCTATTTCTGTAGCAGCAGCAGCAGACTTTTCTTCTTGTTTTTCCCTCTCTTTCTCCATTAAACATTTAAGAGCAGAAAACTTTTCTTCAATCATATTCTGAATTGCTTCCCATCGCAGCTTTTCATCCTGCATTGTATTGATGTCTATCACCAGTGGCTGCTGGAGTTCTAATTGAATATGCTTTATGATATAGAATATATTTTCCTCTTCATTCTGGCTACCTTCCTTGTTTACATTCTGTAGCCCAGAGACAAAGTTTTGAAGAAACTGCTTTAATTCCTCAACATTTTTCTCCAAGCTCTTTATTTCTTTCCTCTTAGATTCTTTGAATGATGTATCAAAGACCTCATTTTTGTTTATTTGATTTGCTGCCTCCTGGGTTAAGTACAAGATTTGTTGAACTGCCTGCAATAGAATCTGTGCAGATATGACATTCTCAGCAGGAGAAGAGCTGGGGCTATCATTTAGAATATTAGCTTCTTTTCTTACAGTGGATGTCACAGCCTGGATTTCATTTAGCAATCCTTGAATCTTATCCCATTCTCTAACAATATTTTCCAAGTGCATTATTTTCCCTTTAATTTTATTTTTAATTTTAGAAAATTTAGTTTGCAATTCATCCAGCTGCAGTGAGTCCCATTTCAGACCTACACACTCAAATATTTCCTTGTACTTCATTACTTGGGACAAACTTGACTGAAAAGCTAACACTTTTTCTTTCAGTGCTTGGCATTTGTCCTTCAATCCCTGCTTGGCACCTATTAATTCAGCATCTTTCAGGTTCATTTCTCCATCCTGTAGGTCATCAAGATCCTGCTGCAGGGAAGCTATTCCTTCAGCAAACTCTCTGGAGACAGCTGTCTTTTGTTCTACTTCATGAAGTTTATTTTGAATTTGCCTCTGTGTCTTCCTTGCTCTGCTCTTCAGACTTCTTAACTGATCAATCAAGAAGAGCTGTTCAGACAGGCTCAGCTGCCCAGCTGTGACCTGACTCTCTTTACAGTGGGATGAGATAAGCACTTCTATTTCCTGGATGTCCTTTAGCATCTCCTTCAGAATGCCTTGTTGGCTGAGCAGCTCTGAGCATGTGCTGCTTTGGTTTGGGTCAGGCCTGGCCATCAGCTCAGCTCTGCAAAGCTGAGAGTGAACTTTATCTATTTCTGCAGTGAGTCTTTGCCTCTCCTCCAGTTGGAGCTCCAAGTGCTGCAATCTTTGAGCAGACTTTAAAACAAGAGCCTTGTATGAATTCCTCAATGTTTGTAAAAGGAAGGTGATATCAGAGACCTCCTCTGGCTCCAAGCTGGGAAGGAGGTGCTGGAGCCCATAATCCAGGGATACAATCACAGGCTCTCTGTTTAGGATGTCTGTGTTCAAAAGCTGACAATTTCTGATCTGTGACTTGACATCACTGGGGAAAAGTGCTGCTTTCTCATCCAGGTGGGACAGTGAATCTTTGACCCAGGAAATGTTTTCTTTCAGCCTCTTCATCATTTCATGTTTCATGAGAGCAGGACCAGTGGTCTGAATATCCTCTTGAGGAGTTTGTTGTGCTGATAAAGCTTCCAGTTTGCTTTGCAAATCCTGTATAGAGCTCTCCAAAGCCATCTTCTCTTGATCACTCCAAATTCTTTTCATCTGCAGCTCAATCCTTCTTTTTAATACAGAAAGACCATGTTTGATGTCCTGTAGCTCTGTGGTCCAAATCAGAGGATCTTTGTCTTTCCCTGCAGCTGAGGAACGTAACTCTGCTTGCAAATACTGTTCTTGTATCAGCCTCTGAATATCCCGGGCTTTATCCATGAGCAGGTTAAATTCATCAATTTCTGCCACAACCTGATCATGTTTCTTTTGCACTGCTTGTTCCATGTGCTGCCACCAGTGCTCCAGCTGCCTCATTTGGCTCTCTGTCAGCACTTTATCCATGCATGTCAAATGCTGAGATAAAACTTCTTGCTGACTTTGCAACTGGTTTAAGACATCTCTTTCTTTTCGTAAGGACTCTATGCATGCCTTAATTTTCTCCAGAAGAGCTGTGTTGTTCATGGGACCCCTGCCAAAAACATGAGTAATGTTTAAAAATAATGAATTCTCCTTATACATAGACTTCTTCAAAACAAATTTCACTGTTTAGAGCACAATTCACTAACTTTACTCAATCACATGTATCTCTCAGTTTTCTCTTAGGAAATCCCTAACCACCCTTGCAGTATGATTATTTCTTGCTTATCTGCAGAGCACTCACTATTCATAGATATCTGTGCAAAAAAGATATGTTCTATTGTATATTCTCTAAAATTGCAGTGTCTACTAATATAGAATGTAGCCCTAGTTTTAAAAATCAGCAACACTGTTATGTCATCTCTAAGTGAATTAATAACATTTCACAGTAACTTCTGGTTGACAATGAAGACAAAACTTGGTTATAAAAAAACTGAGACATTTTCATTCATGCAAGGTAAACTCTTCCAAATGAATCTATTCATCTTTTGTTTCCAGGAGTATTTTAAAATGTTCATCTAAAATACATTTAGCAGATAGATTTTTATTACATTTTTTAATCTCTTTGTTGTAAATTAACAACTTCGTAAGTTTTAAATGTTTTCGAATTATTTTGGTACATTACCATGACAAACTAGTCTGTGTTTTGAAGACTCACAAAACATAATAAATATTTTTGTGCATTAGTTACATCAGACTTTGTAACAAAGACTTATTGCCATGTAATTTTTCCTATCAAGAAAGGGTTGTTTTCAGAATAAAGAGATATTTCATTCAGGAAAAAACCTAGAATTAATGAGTCCTTAAAGAAAAATCAGTATTTCACCTACACACATTTTTACAAAAACATTTTAAGATGGATCAAAATATTTTAATATTTAAGATGGATTTTTATAGGTTTTTAGCCCAGCAACTATTTCTTTGATTTGCCTAAAGAATAAAGAGAGTAGATGTTGTTTACAGATAGCAGAGAGCCATCAGAAATTCTTCTGCTTAACTCTGTTCACAAACTTACAAACCTCTAAGACTCCTCTTGAAGTGAATATAACTCAATCTTCTCGTTTGAGCATTACTGAAGCATGTCACAAAATTCAGTGTAGAACCATACTTGTTCTTCAACCTCTTAACCAAACCCCTCCACTAGACTTACATTTTTATGTTATCTTTTTCTGTTGACAGATTTCTCATGGAGGACTGTGCAGCAGAAAGGTTTTTCTGGTATTCATTAATTAAACAGCACTGTTGTTGCTTCACTGCCTTAACAGCTTCCAGTTCCTGGAGCAGCCTGTCCCAGCAGGGCACTGCAGGCTCTGTGCTTTGCAGCTCTGCTCCCTTTGATCCTGTTCCATTGGGAATTGCTTCTTCTCTATGGCACAGAGACTTTGCTTTCCACGTTTCCAGCTCGGTTTTTAAATTCTACAATCAAGCCCACCACAGAGAGAGAGGGGATTAAAGGGTGATTTTAAAGACTCTCAGCTTTCTACACAAAATACTGATTCACCTACAAACATATTCCTGCTTGTCCACAAGCAAAGGAGCACATCATGGAAGCAATCCTGGATGAGTATATCACTGCACTCTGGAATAGCAGGACAAACTATGGGATTTACATGGACATGCATCAAAGCATGATGTTTGCAGACAAACTGACTAACTGTGCAGTTAAAACTCAGATAAGGCTACAGGCAACAATTATGGTTTGCCCAAGTGAATCACAACTCTGCAAGTGTATCACTACATTAAAACTGAGGAATGGCTTTGCAGTTTCCATACCTCCAGCTCTTTTAGTTGCTCATTTATAAGCACCATATCCAGTTCAGCCACTTCATTTTTCAGCTCATTGACCTTTTGTTCCTCTTCAAAATATTCATTGTTTACTTGCACTCCAGGAAATAGTTCCTTCTGGACAACCACTTCTGCACCTGTGTCCTACAACACAAAACAAGATTCTTATTTCTGAAGGGTCTACACCAGTAAGTTTTCTGACTGCAGCACTTTGCTTCACATGTTTAAGCCATGCTGGGGTTGTTAAATCCTGCTGTGGTTTCCCCCTCAGCCTCTGGGGATCAACCAGGACCCACAAACTGGAAGCTCCATCCCTGTTCCCCAGTCACCCTGTCAGCACTGCTCAGACAGCTTTGAAATCCCTGCCCATCATTTCAAGTGAAACTCTGACATCCTCACCTTCAAATAACATCCTCCTGCACCCACCTCTGCTACTGATAAATTCACAGGTCTGTTGTGTCTTTGCCCTCTTTTCCTTACACATTCATGGAAGTTTATCCTCTCCTCACACCCACATTCCTTCTGCTCAGCACCTGCCCTGACAACACTGCTGTGTCCTTCACCAGGACACCTCTTCAGCTCTTCTTCACAGGGCAGCTCGGGCATGAGGCAGCCTGGCTGTGACACAAAGCCACAAGTGCCACTGTCACAGGCACTATCCAAAATCTGGGGTAAGGTGAGAGCAGTGGGGACTCATGTCTCAATCAGGGGAGGGATTAGGAGGCTCCAGAGCCAGTCCCTGGCACTGCCTCTGATTCCCACAGCAGAAGGACTTGGGCTGGGGCCAGGTTTAACATCACCCTCAGCTGCTGCAGACAGCATCACAAATGAAATGTCACAGGCCAGCTGGATCATGTGATCATCCCTTAAAGATCATTCTGCATTTCCTTTTTCCCACTGCCTGTCTATATCTGGTGATCTGTTTCGTGTATAAAATTTATATGAGTGAATGCATAGACATACACAGATATCACTGCAGTGTGAGCTTCTCCATGGTGCTAACATCTAAAATCAGCAACAGCAAAAACATTCTTGTCTGATAAACTTCATGTATTGCTACTTTAAACATTATTTTACTAGAAGCAGCCAGCTATCCCTGCAGCCATATATCATTTATAAGCTGTTGCTGTCATCTGTCCCTTGTGGGTCATGAGCTATGCAAAATATACCTGCTTTTAAGTGTAGGAAACATAGAGCACATAGCACACATTATCAGAGAAGAATAGTTCTCTTTATTTGAACTCTAGGTTATTTTCAGTCAAAACTGAAGAGGCCACTCATGAAGCAGTCAGTTGGAGAACTTTTCAATTTCTCTGTGTACATATCCATAACAGTTGTCTCAATTCAGACAAAAGATTTAATCTCAAGAGACTTTGGAGTGCCATAGAACTGAAATAAGCATTAAAACTCAGCTAAGCTATCACAACAAAGCAGGAAATCCACTTCACCAGATTGAAATATCAACACATCAAAAGACAGAGAGAAGTGTCCTGACTTTTAGAAGAACCTTGCTGTGTACTTGTTTGGCTTGTTTGTGTGATGTTCTGATTGCACACTGTGGCACTGCCTCCATGGATACAGACAGGGGAGGCTGCAGCTCACATTCTGTGTCCAGTTTTGGGCCCCTCACTGCATGAAAGACTTTGAGGTGCTGGAGTGTGTCCAGAGAAGGGCAACAGAGCTGGGGAAGGGTCTGCAGCACAAGTGTGGGGTTGTTTATCCTGGAGAAAAGGAGGCTCACAGGAGACCTTACCACTCTCCAACTCCCTGAACAGGAAGGTGTAGCCAGGTGGGGTCGGTCTCTTTTCCTAGGTAACAAGTGACAGGAGGGGAGGAAATGGCCTCAAGCTCTGCCAGTGGAGGTTTAGATTGGATTTTAGGAAAGATTCCTTCACTGAAAGGGTGGTCAGGCACTGGAACAGGGTGCCCAGGGCAGTGGTGGGTCACCATCCCTGGAGGGATTTGAGAGACGTGTACCTTTTTCACTTGGTAACATGGTTTAGTGGTGAGCTTGGTAGTGCTGGGTCAATGGTTGGACTTGATGTCTTAGAAGTCTTTTTCTACCTAAATGATTCTATAAATAATTGCATTGTTCCTTAAATGTTCTTTTTCAGCAGTACCCAGCATGACCTCCATCATTTTTCCAGGATCTAAGATTAGTCTAACAAGTCTGTAGTTTACGGGATCTTCCCTCACACCCCCATTTGTAAATTGAAATAACACTGCTAGCTTCCAGTCAGCAGGAGTTTCTTCTAAGTCTCGAGACCTTTGGGAGATTTTGCTGGGTTTCCAGTGAGATCAGATGTACAAGTTCCAGGTAAGACCTGCCCATGGACAGGCCAGCTGTGGACCTACCTATGGATTCACCATGAAGGTTAGCTAGAGCCCTACCTACAATTTAAGAATGTGGTGTCCAAGATCAGCAGTCACAGGGCACTTGACCTAACTTCTTAACTCTTAAAGAAGAGTAGACTTAGTAAAGTCATTTAGTAAAGTAACTTGTCATTACTGCTTGAATCCCTTCTCCTTTCTCTACTTTATTCCATTTATTATCTTACACTGGATCACCCTTGCATTCAGTTTTCTGCTCTGCCTTCCTTATGATGGCAAAACTATCAAAAGTGGCTGTAATAACACAGAAAGAAGTTTGTATTGATTAAGTTTAAAGAGAAAGTCTAAATATCATAAAGACTGATTATGATGGCTCTAAAAACTAGGGTGAACTGTTTTTTGAACAGATCCACTGAAAATTATGATGTGGCAAGGACTTTGGATGAAGTTCAATACTATCATGGACATAAAAAAGAACTATACGCAATGGTCTTGATTTTGATGTGAATAATTGTCTCTTCTTTTAAAACAACTTCAGCTGAGGCCCTTGTGGAAATAAAAATTGAACAACTGGCACCTTTCACTTGAAATGACAGACTGTGGGTTACCTTATGTGCAGGAACTGGGGGATTTGATCCCAGACCATCTTTCTCAGCTGCTGCAGATTCCAGGACTTGACCTTTCTGGCACAGCCTTTGTTGAACCTGCCCCCCATCTTCCCTATATGACTGATTCTCAACATCACGAGGTTCCTCCTTGTGGTGTAAGAAAAACAAAAGAAACCAGTAATCAAATAGCTCTAATCAAACCTGCTGAGCAGTAATTACAGTGCTTGAGATGAGAAAGTTATAAAGCCTATAATTATAGGTAGATGAGGAAAACCATAATTACACCTCATAAATTACTGTGAGCAAGGTTAAGGCAAAGCAAACCAATTACAAGAAGCAGTGCTGTAATTTTGTTATAAATTTTTAGAATTAATTGCAAGTGTTCTGACCTACGCTGCTCATATTTCATTATTCTAAGCAGGGACATTGAATTGTGTGCTCCTGGACACAGTCTTGAATCTATTTTTTAAATTTTAGCTTTTTCCTGAGGACTTGGACTTGTGCTGTAGACAGAGAGTGTCTGGTTAGACACCCAGGCAGGATAGTCCCATGGGTAACCTGAAAATTTGCTGGATGTAGGTTTGAGTATCTCACAGAGTTTGCTAAAACTGAAACTGTGAGAAAGTCTGGCTCTATAACACCTCCCCTCTTCAGTGTGGAGATGACAGCAACAAGACCCCTGTCAGCCTTTTCATCTCCACCAGGAACTTGGCTTCTCCCCACTCCTTATGGCTCCAGCTCCTAAACACTGCTCTGGGTGTCAAAATTCCCCTTGTGTCAGGGTGCACCACACAACTCAAATGCAGCTTCACACATGCAAAGCAGATATGTAAACAAGAAATCTATATAAATGCAAGCAAGTCAAGCACAACAGCAGTACTCAGGCAAAATGTCACATTTCACAATGCATCTAGGTGACCTGGAATGGAATATCCCTTGGAATGATCCTCAGCTAACCACTAAAGAAAAAAACTCTCTCTATACTGATTGTAAATGTACAGGAAAGAATTAAGCAAGTTACCACATACTAAGTATCACATCAGAAAAAGTAGCTCAGTGTTAACTTGAGGCTTTTCTTACACATTTCTTAGTAGTATCATCCCCACTGCAACTAAACTGGTTACATATCCTCAAATTCAACCCTTCTGGTGCAATCTCATGTCCAGTTACCTGTGCTGGATGGGTTTTTTTCCTAGACTGATCACCTTCAATACCAACACCATCCTGATGTCTTCCCAGTTCTGCTTCACCACCCAGAACTGCACTGTCCACAACATCCTCTTGGATCCTGTCAGGTTTATCCATATCTGGGTGCTCCTTATCAGTCTCTCCCTGATTTGAAAAATGCAAAACGTTTACAATCAGTAAAAGTCACAGTACAAAATTTGCTAAGAAATTTCCCACTCTGCAATCTGTTTATCTTCAGTTTAGCTTAAAGAATGAAAGAAAAGGCTGAGGCAGCCCAAACTCAGAGAGCTGGAAGCCTCAGCTTAGATCAGTTTGCCATATTGGAACCTTAGCTAATCTGAAACAGTTTCAGGACAGGGTAAATAGGAATAAGTGCTCACATGATTTTTAATATGGTTATAGAAGTTTCTGATTAGACATATTTGGTAACTATTGATCTTGCACTTCTCCAGAAGTCCCAGTATGGACAGTTTCCACTGTGGTATTTTGATGGTCATCTCTCCCAGGTACTCTTATTACTCCATGGTGAAGTCAATGAGTATTACAAATTATTCCCTCAGCCTTGCACACATTTATATTTACATTTTTACAAGTCATTTACAGCAATTATTGCCCTGAGGTCCCATAAAAATCAGCAGTTCCAGGTTAATGACCTCCCATTACCTACAGTGATGAAACCTGTTGAATTCCCATCCCTGGAATTGTTCAAGGCCAGGCTGGGTGGGGCTCAGGGCTGGTCTAGTGGAAGATGTCCCTGCCCATGGCAGGGGGTTGGAACTGGATGAACTTTAACATCCTTTCCAACCCAAACCATTTTGTGATGGATTTTATGAAATCACAGGTAAGTGGTGGATTTTGCATCATGGACAAAGTGGGTCCAAGCCCTGGGGGTTTGCAAAGTTTGCATCACTTTGATCTCTTGGTCTCTTCACGTGAGCAAGGCTGAGATGATAATTTGGAGAAAGCATAATTATCATTCCCTTCATCAGATAAGAAAAACATGCCTCCATAAACAACAAATTTTAAGGAATTACACACAGATTGCTACTGAATACAGACACACATACACACATACACTGAATTAAATTAAAACACGTTAGTCAGGTACCTGAACAGCCTGCCCCAATCTGTCCTTGCTATGATGGATGTCCTGTAGTGGGCTGTCTGACAATACCCTGCTTTCCTCCAAAACTGGAGCACTCTGCCTCTCTTTCTCAGACATATTTCCATTTACATCTTGACCCTAAGAGAAATGACAGAAAAGAACATCTGCTTGTGTAACCATCAACACTGTATTTTAACATTGAATCTCTGAATGGTAAAAATTATTCTCCCTGAAAACAAACAGGACAAATACTGTGCTGCAGTTCTAACAATTCTCACTGGTTTAAGAGAAGCTCTCAAAACTCTTAGGCAGAGGTGCAATTTTCCCATCTCTACCCCTTCTCCCCATGTCCTGGCCAAGAATACCTGCTCGAATTAGTGGCAAGAGAAAGTTACATGCATTTAAATGGAATTGTATTTAAATGGAAAACTGCTGCCTTAAATATATTATTCCCTTGTTACAGACTTGCTATAAAAAGTTGTGAGAGTTCCTGCCACTTCTTTTCTTCCACTTGTATTTACAAGAGGCTTAATTTCATTAAAATTAAGGGTGCAATGCACAGAAGACATTTGAGATGTCTCTTCAGCCAGCTTTCCACTGTTATTACTGTCAATAAATAAACTCACATCACTCATTTCCAAAGGCTCCTTCAGCTCCTCTGCTGTGGGGGTCTCCTCTGCAGAGATTTGAGTGCCAGAAGTGATCTGTGTCTCTCTCTTCAGTGTTGTATCTGCCTTATCTTCCTTTTGTATTTCAGTACCAAACTCATCTTTTAACTCAAGGGCTTCACTGAAAATGTTTTCCTTCTTTTGCTCGACATTTTCAAGTCTTTCTTCCAGACTTTTGTGTTCACTCTGAAGTATTTCAATCTCATCCTTAATAAACTCCTGCTCTGGTGAAGAGGTGTTTTGTTTAACAGTTTCTGTTGAAACCAGACTTTTCTTTGCAGTGTCTTCACATCGGCTAAGAGGTCCCTGTTGTTCCTTTAAACGTGAAGAAAACATTTTGTTTGAAAAGTATCTTCACTCAATACACCTCCTGTTAAGATGTGAAGTCAGCCTCTAAAATCATAAACACTTGTTTTTGAACAACAAACTGTGTTGAAAGGTACATGCAGACCTATTTGCTGCAGAAAGTCAATTACTAGACCAATAATTTCCTCAGCCATTTTCATGCACAGAGAACACCTGAAGCTAAAAGCATTATGGTGATGAAATAATCCAGTAGCACACTGGGTGGTACATGATGATCCTTCCAAACTCTGAACAGGTAATTCCCCCCTCACCTCCTCTCCTATTCCTTTCTCCTTCTTAGAGATAGAGCAAGTTCTGAAGGACAGGGAGTTGCAGTGATCCATATCTGAGCTTTATTTTCAGCTTACAGCAGCTCTCTACACTCACAGCTACAAGACTGATTTCCATTCTGCCACAGAGCAGAAGAATGTCTACTTATGCATGAAGGACACTTCTGAAAAATGAACTTTTTTTTTTAATTCTTCACACTGGCTAAATTAATGATACTTACTAATACCAAATTTAATAATCTCTTTGCTCATTATGCCCTGAGAGGAAAAAACCAAAAATCCTAACCAACCAAACTGAAGAATCCAACATGCTTGAGCTAGGAGAATTCCTCCTGAATCTTCAGTTCAGTCAGTAGTAATGATCCCCCCAGTTCATTAAGAGTGGCTTGAGTCCTACAATTATCTCAGGATAAATAATAAAGGAACATCACATACATTTTATTTTAGAAAGGTTTCATAGGTTTTTGGTTTGACACCATGAGCACTTCTCTTTTACAAATGTGATCTCCATGATGCAGAAACTGCAACATACCTGTGACTTCAAGTGATTTTGCTCAGCTGATGGTGGTTCCATTGCTGGACCATCACACTCAACAAGCCTCTCAGAGACAGTTTTCAGCTCAGTGCTCAGGCCTGTTACCATATCCTGAGCCTCCTGGTGCTCCTCAACAGGGCTTTCCAATGTTGGCATGATGGTCTAGAATCCAAGGAGTTTCCAGGATTAGTCCACCATTATCTCAAACAATCATCCACAGACTGTTACAGCTTTTCCAGGACCTCACCAGCACAACAAACTTGCTTGTTTCCCATAAAATATTTTAAATATAATTAATAAATTTTTTATGAATAGCAGGAAGCAGAAGGATTGGCATTTCATAGAAATGTATTTGTAAAAAGGATGTTTTCTCTTAAGATGGATGAAACAATAGAGACAGAATGCCACACAGGGTACAAACAATTTGCATTACATTGGGTGAAACCAAAACCAAGCAAGATGCTGGCAAAGAATCTTTCAGACATTTTCCAAATTCATCCTTCCAAAAGGAAGAAAATCTACCATGGCTTGAAGAATGTAAGAGCAAATGCTTCATACTATAGCTATCCAAATCTCTTTATACAGTACAAAATGTTCTTCACACTTACTTTGGTCTCATCTGTTTTAGTATTTATCCCTCAGAGAGAGAGAGAGGGAGATATTCCCTGCCCTTTTTCAGAGGGACTTCCTCCACTCCCAGCTTTACCCACAACCTTCCCACCTGAATGACAGCACAGCTGAACAGTGAGAACTGTAACCAACAGGAGAGGAAAGAGAGTGAGGTTCCAACCTGGAGCTGGCTGAGCAGAACTTCATGCTGGTGCTTTAATTCTGACCACTCTGCCTCTGTGAAGCAGGGATCGACAGCATGGCCCTGTAGATGCTCTTTCTGGCTTTTCAATTTGCTAAATTGGGAAGTCAAGGCTTCTGTTTTCTGCAGGAGGTCAGCATAGTTTGCTAGTTGAGCTTGCTTCTCCTCCAGCCCAGGCTGAAGGGCAAAAATCTCCTGCTGCTGTTTCTCCAGTTCCATTAGAGCCTGTTTCAGATCTTCTTTGCTTTGCTCATATTGCTCCCTGTTGCACTGAGGTTGCTCTTGAGGGCTAAGAAAAAAATGTTGTGTTTAACAGTGTTAAAAAAACAAATGTATTGATTACCTAGAAAATGTCAAAGTGTGAACAAGTCAACCATTAGAATGAACTTGAGTGTACTGAATACTTTTTTCCCCCAGATTTTAAATTCCTGATCAGACTGGAATTTTCAGGGTAATGAAAAACACTGAAGTTATTGCAGATGAACTTGACTTCAATGCAGGACAAATGACCAACCCTCTTAAACCTTAACCTATAAACCCACAGTTTCTAGCATCTGAGCTGTGATGCTCAAGCTCTGTATTCTTCTGCTTTTCATTGCAGCAGAAATTCTATTCAAAAAAAACTACAATATGGTTATGCAACTGCTTTCCTTGACTTCCCATGACAGCCTCCTGAAAGGGAATGTTCTGTAGAAGACACTCATCACATTTAGTCGGGCGGGGGAGTGTTTTAGAGATACAGACAACAAAACCAGCATTTACAATATGGTGAATGTTAGTACAATCCAGTGATTGCTTTCCTGACCTTTACATTGGATTTCTCCCTGTGTGCTTTATAAGCATGCATGCTGATCTGCTGCAGGTGAACAGGTTGCACTTGTCCACAGGAAGTATACAATGAGACAGAAGTAACATTTGTATGTTCACACTTAAGTGATGGAGCTCAGATATTCTCCAGATGGAACTTAAATGCCAACATTCAAAAATATGATCCCACACAAACAAATCCAAATAAATAGTCTGGATATAATTCTATAAAGTACAGCAGGATGATCGAGGACAAAAGCAAAGCTTCATTGGTTTGGGTTCTGCCCCTCCAGATTCATATTTTTTGGCAAATAAACACGTGAGGTGCTCTTGCATCGAGTTCCCTGTTCCAGCTCCTCACTGCTGTTGTTCCTGTGGTGCATCTGCTGCTCACAAGCCTGATCCTGCAAGGTCCTGGGCACCCCTTCAGACATGCAGAGCCCCTGCTCTCCTGTCTTTAACAGTGTGAAGAGGATGCTCTGCATTCTGCTCTGCTGGACCCAACACAGCCAACGTTCCATCTTCCTGAGCACCTCTTGTGCTGTTTTTACTGAGAACTCAAAAATAACAGGAGGAAACAGAAGATTCCTTGGCTACTTATGGCCACATCAGAGAGTATCTCTGGCTATTCTCCACTTGACTATGCAGGCCAAACGATGACCTGCCCCCTCCATAGCTCTGCAGAAATACAACTATTTCTGTGGGTATCTCATTCTGCTCCCAAAGAACAGAAAGCTAGTGGAACGGATGCAGAAAGAACAGAAAAAAGTCAATATAGTAGTAAGTGATCTCCACTGCCTCTTGACAAATTCCACATTACCTGGTACATTCAGTGGCCAGCTGACAGATGTTTTCCCACTTTTTCTGGAGCTCAGAAATAGTCTGCTGAACCTCTGGCTTCTTATTTTTATCATTTCTCAATATATTTTCTCCTAGAGCCACCAGGCTCTGTATTTTGGCCTCACCTTCATCTCTGAGATTTGTGATTTCCTGTATTAAACAAGAAGCAGAAGCAGTGCATATACAATTATTTTTGGTTACAAAATAAAATTTTTCACACTGCTGTTCAAGACAACAGAAGTCTTCTTCTAATATATTACATGGCTGACATATAAACAAATAGATCATCTAATTTTCAAAGTCTGGAACAATTAAGCTGATTTATTAATTATGCTCTGCAGTGAAGAGCATAATAATGAACACACCTGTGTTGTGGTGACAAATTTAAAAATGCTCAAAAGACAAAACTAAAGGCCATGAGCAGTGACAGTATCTTTCAGGAAGTACTGACTCATCAAGCTTTAGCTTGAGGTGGAAGGTGAAAAAGAAATGTATTTAACACAATACCTTTATCTGATTAATCCTTTCATCTGATGGCAACTCACTTCCTTGTGAACTCATTTTATTAAGAGCCTCCTCAAGCTTTTTGATCCAGCAGGAAACATCTTGGGCAAAGTCTTCAAAATTTTGTCCTTCCACTGGAAGTGTATCAGTATTCCCTACCATTTCACTGACACGTGTTATCAGTGCATGGTACCTGCTAATAAGATTACTGGCTTCTGAAAGGGTTTCATATTCTGTCAGCCCAGCCTCCCTCAAGGAATTTGATAGCTGAGTCAGGGAGTCAAATGGTTTCCTGAAAAATATAAAAAAACCCAATTAATCAACATCTATTTGTTGTACCACCATGGAACACTCTTGTTTAGAAGACAGTTCTTAGAAAAAGACCAAAAAACCCAATACCTCTGCATTAATAGTGTTTTATAGACATTTTCAAGTTCTGTATCATCTTTATTGATCTCTTTTACTTTTTCCTCCCAAGCAGAGAGCCATTCTTCCAAGGCCTTGCTGCTTTCATCAAGGCTAAAGGAGGTATAAAGAGAGACTCAGGTCAAAATAAGATGCATCACATGGCTGAAATCTGCTGGTAGAAGTGTTTTGCTGAAAATATAACACAAATACAGTGTCTGATCAAGCAAAATTTTAAACATAAGCCTAATTTTAACTATCTCTGTTCATGTCACTGAAATTGTCCATAGTTTCCATAGAAGTCTGCTATGAAATTGAAAAAACAACCCACATGAAAAACACAACAAAACATTTGATCAAAACACCACCTTTTGTAAAAACAAGGGTTGCTTCCATTCCCTATGGCTGTTTAATAATGAATCACTTGACACCACTTGTGATTAAAATGTCAGACACAAGAGTAGTTCCCTACCTACTGAGCTGCTGTAGAGAGGCACCAAGCTCCTTTTCCCTTTTCTGACATTTGGAGATCAACCTTTGCAGCTCTGCCTCTTGATCCCTCACACGACTGCTGAGGTGGTTAATGCTTGCTTTGGGCAAGTAAGGCTTCACTTTATTTAATAAAGCTTTAACCTCTTGGATGTCTCTGTCTCTGCCTTCAGATGTTAGAAAGTGCTGAAAAAGAACACAAGCACAAGATGCATTTGTCCTTTTTGCTGTAGTGTAACAGATATTTATGTTACAAGAGCTTTTCAGCTCCCCTTATCTCCAACAGTATTTTTTCCAGCAAATTCAGTTCCTGAAAAGGAATTTATGTTAATTCGCAGTTTGCTGACTATTGCACATGTAAATGGAAAAGTTGCTGTTTGTAAAATAAGGAGAAAGTGGAATTGATGACTCATTTTTTTTTCTTCTCTACAGTACTGGTACACACAAAAACAGGCAAGCAGCACCCAAATCTAGCACTGACATCACTCTCTCTCCTTCTGCTGCTTAACTGTGATTGCTTCTTGCAGATGTTGTGGCTTTTCCATCTGTTTTCTGTTCATTCTGTCTGATTTAGAGAGAAAATCTTGCTACAACAAATTAAACGCAAATTTTTTCACATTTGAGTCCATTTGGGGGTCAGAATTTCATGCTACTCTCTACACATTTGACTTTCTGCAGCCTTGCACACTGAAGTACTTGGTCAAGCTGCACTGACTTCCATTATTTACTGTCCTGTCTCTCACCTGCCCAAGCTGTCTGACCCTGAACACTGACACTTCATTTCAATTAGGTTTTCAATGCCCATTTTTTTCCTAATGCTTTTAAGTTATACCCATTATTCCTAACGCTTTAGAGATGTTCTTTCAGCCTCCAGTTAAAAAACCACTGCAGTTGAATTCAGTCCCAAGAATAGTCTCGTGGGTAAAAAGAGCAACACTTCAAGAACAATCAGCTTTAGAAATTACTGTATTTTAATACTTTACCTTTAGCCTCTGTAGTCTTTCTTCCAGTATGGGTTTTGTTTCTGAGGGCTCAAAGCAGTCCTTCAAAGATAGCTGAGTGCTGCTGAACCAGTCATTAAAATTCTTGCACTGACCTGAAAAAAAGGTACATTCCATTTTTTTTCATTAATTGCATTCTGTAAAAGAAAATCCTGTTTAACATGAAGATTTCAGACAATTTACAATTACATTTATCAGTGCTACTGTCAAAGGTTGCTTTTTACCACAGAACATGTGACTGAAAATGCTGCAGCTCTAATTTTTTTGCTGACAATCAATATACCTGTTCCCCAGGAACAGACGAGTCTGTTATACACAGCAGTGAGAGTAAACGAGACCTGGAATAGCCTAGTAGAAACTTTTCTCATTTTTCACACAGAAAAATACTATTTAAAAAACATTTGAAGACATGAGACTATTTTTGGGCCAAATTTCCCACCTGCATAATCCTGTGCCTGCTTAAAGCAAAGAGTAATAGCACTATCTATTCTTGTAACTATTTTTAAATAAAAAATAACTGGAAAAATTAAAACACTGAATTTCTCTATTTTTAAATTACATACTCTGATATCTGTTCCTGAATTATGCTTTACACTTCTTTTATCTAATTTTTAGACGCAAAAATAAGAAACCAAATACTTTGATTCAGACTGAATGGTTTGCTGGGATCAAAATCCATTGTTCTGCAAATCTTTATCTTGTTCACAACCGTGAGGCAGTTTGGGATATCAAAGCAGTTTCAGATACCTAACCAATTAATTGCATAACCTTTAAGTCATTGTGGTGGTCAGTGCAAACCTATAAAGGTAAATAATTTAAAAGTGTTCACTTACGATTCAAAACACCCATAAAGTGATCTTGAAGCACATGTTTCTTGTTATTAAATAAATCAGTGACACATTTAAGCTGCCTATTTAATTCATCCACATCAGGACAGTCTGTCTCTTCCTGGAGTAATGCCACAAGGTGTTCTTGTTGCAGAATTTTCTGGTGTATCTCCTAAGGTTAAAAAAAAAAAAACAAAACAAAAACAAAAACAAAGCAGGACAAGTTTGCAAAAGTAAGTTTTGAAGGCCAAGCAGAAGTTCACTTTACAGAGCTGCTTTGGTACAAACTAGAGTTTTGTAAAAGGGTTCAGCCCTGCCTGTGTGTCAAAATAATTTCTTAAATTATGTTGTCATTAACAAGGGCATGAGTAGGTATGTGTAGCACTAAGCTCTCCTTGAGCAGTGTGTATACACCTGTGTGCACACATAACCCCAGAGAACAGAGATGTGAATAGTGCCATTGTATGTTCCAGAGCATAAATATAATGCCTCAGCTGCCACAGGCATTATTCCAACCCCTAAATTCCTTACTCTGTGTGTCAAGACCCTGTGGGCTCAAAGGTAGCTTAGTGAGAGCTGGAGAATTAATTAAAAACTCTTATCTTTCCTCCAGTGGCTGTGATTTCACTGCCCCAAACTAGAGGTCTGACACCCACAATGCACATAACCCACTCACTGCTCCACAGGAGGTTTAAATCTTGCCAGCCTAAGCCTCCAAGCTCGAGTTTCAGCAAATATTTAGCTGAAGTTTTCTGCTGGGAGCTCCCCTTGCAGTCAGGCTCAGGTGGCACAAAGGCATCCTCTGTCCATTACCCAATCTTGGAACAGAGACAACCCAAACACACACTTCTGCTTGAACACATCCTGGGTGGCAATACTGCTGCTGTGCCTAGGATTAACCATTCCCAACAGCTGCAAGGGTTAAATATATCTGATAATTCCAGTAAAAAGAGGCTTTTCTTCCATGTTTCTGGCAGCTTAAGGAAATATTCACACCAGGCTCTTCACTTGAATTATTCCAGCAGTCTACAATTTACACAGGATGAACACTCATGAACATTTGAGCAAGAGAGAAACTATGAACAAATGTATAAAATATACACAATCTGTGGCATGCTACCTCTAGTTTAGTAAAGATCTCTAAGGTGTCTGAAGGAGATAAAGCTTTGAGAAGTGATTCAGTCATTCCAATCTGTGTCTTGGCCAGATCAAGGTCTCCTTTCAGCTCTGCTGTATTCACGGTGAGTTCACTGGTCCCTCGCTTGGCTGACAAGAGCTCTTTTATTAGCTCCATTTTTTGCACAACAGATGATCTGATGACCTTAAAATTGGAAATGAACATACATCAATTATGCTGGACTGATTTCCCAGAACCTTACAAAAATCTACGAGAGACATAAAAAGAAATCACGTGATCTGAAGTCCAGATGTTTCAAGTTTGTTTTGATTTGTTTCCCCCCCACTGCAGAAATTAAAAAACATTAAAGTTCTGCTTTTCTGAGGAGTGACCTCAGTTCATCTTTATAGCATTTTTAGTGGTGCTGTTCTATTTTATTTGTCAGTCTCTCCAGTGCCATCTCTGAGCTGGAGAAAGGCCTTAGAGGAGCTTCAGCTGCCGTGAAAAAGAAGCTGGCAGCTCTCTCTGTCACACACATCCCTGCAGTGATTCCACTGGGGGAAATTCCTCATAATGACCCAAAAAAAGGCCAGCAGGCTCGAGAGCAGACCCTGAACCTCATCCTTGACTGGCCCGAGGCAGCAGCTGGGTGGGATCCCATGGTGGAACAGCACCCCAGGGACTCAGGCTGCTCTCGAGGAGCACAGCACGCACAGCACAAGGTTGCTGAGTCCTTCCCTAAGCTCCTTAGATACTTTACCCAGTGAAACTCCTCCAAGTTCACTGCCTGCTGAGGATAAACACAGAAATAGCTGAACAGGGTCAAGCTCAAGGTGCATCTGACAGACACTGTGAGAGGGTGATTACAGAACTGCTGCAGGAGCAAGGGAAGCTAACATGGTCTTAAACAAGAATTTACTCTTTGCTGTGTGGAGCTAACACAAAGATGAAGATTTCCTTGTGATACTCCAAAGGAAAACACCACAGCAAACATCACTGCACAAGAAACTCCACATTACCAAGCTACATTAAGCCACGTCCAGGAAAAGGTAGAGATCAAAATCGACAGTCAGTAAAGCTGAGTTCCTGGGATCCCCAAAGGGGTGCTGAGCTCCATTGTGCCCTGTTGTTAACCAACAACTAAAAACCAGACATCACTGATCTCAGCCTCTTTGGGCAGGTCCAAGGGCCTAAAAAGGCACAGAAGTAAGAAAGACCTTTGTGTTTAAAATGATAGGTTTGGTTCTAACAACCTCTAACAGCCTGAGAGAGACAACAAATGCAACACCACTGCCCACTGCCTCCAACTCTCCTTGAGTAGATACAAATAAAACCAATAACTGACTGTGGCAAAGGCAATGCTAGAAGCAGGGATGTAGTAAGGAGGACTGGCCCATCAGCTGTAAAAGCATCTCTGTACCTGCAGCTCCAATGGAGTTTCATTACTGTTCAGAAGTTCTTCTATCTCAGCCACCGTGTTGTCGAATTTTTGAAGTTTCTGCTCTTGGACTCGTAAGCATGCCTAAAGGTGGAAAAAACACATTGGTAACTGTGCTTCCCTCCAAAGTAAATTTCTATGTTTATGTTAGAAAATTATATTAAAATATTCTGATTATGCATTTTGGCATATAGAAGTGTCACAATTTGTTCATTTCCTGATTTTCATTTTAGCAATTAAGCATTTTTTGTATTCGAGTCAAAAACACCCTGTTTCTCAGGAAAAGCAGCTGATAATGCAAATCTAGCATGTATTTAAGAATCTTAATTATTTTGCTTCAAGCAAATTTGCAGGAAAATAACTTTAATTTTGCAGTTATGTCTTGCTGCTTCTACTAAAAGGGATATTCTCAGATGTCACAAACTTTAAGTCAAGAATTGGCACGTGGTGACACGTGCTTTGGTATGGCAGTGATAAAATACAACATGCTGTAAGCACATTTTAAATGTAAATCCTTTGTGTGAGAAAAGACATCCACTCATTTGAATGTATTTTGGAACAAGTCAGTGATGTGAAGGTAAAATGCCAGCTTCAACTTGTGACAATGACATTGTCTCATATTCCCAAATCGATATTCCAAGCTCCCTGAGGACAAAGCTTTCCTTTTGTATTCTCTATAAAAGCAATCATCAAAACCCATTCATGTGCTGCAGCCCTTGAAAGAGTTTGCATTTGCATACAGGCTACAGGGGAAGGCAGAACTTCTCTCCCATTATTTATACTGAAATTATCCTTAAATACACAGTCCAATACTTCACTGCTCTGTTCTTTTGTGACAGAAAACACTGAAAACACATGCACCAGTGCTCTGCTGGGCACTCACAAAGGACCCTGAATTTCTACCCTGTGTAACGTGATGCACATTCCAACAGTTGGGGGAATTTTTGGAATTAACATAAATGCAGAGATGTTTCAGGATCAACAAAAAAAGAGCCATAATAAGTGACAAATGAACCTGATGCCCTCTGCACTTGGAATTGTTTTACAAAAATCCAAATGCATCAGGTTTGGTTTTCTCTGCTTCTGTTCCACTTTATAATAGTTGCTCATGGGAATGTGGTTTCTGTGTCTCTTGCCTTCTTCTCCCTCCTCTTTTGAGACTTATCTCTCACAAGGAAGCAGCAGAATAACTTTAGTGTAGCCACCTCCAGCACAGCCCTTCCTAAGGAGGAGCAGAGTCACGGTCACATCACCAGATTTGAGCAGTTTCCAGGTAACAAAATGGCCCTAAAGATGCATTTTCCAGCTGGTGCATTTTTACTGGAGACTCCAGGGGCCTAAACTACTCTAGGAAAATTCTGACAGTACAATGGTGGAGACAACAATGATGTGACAAAACATCCACTGCTGCACAGTGGATATGCCACTGTTTCCTAGTGAAGATCGATACACAAAGAGCATCTTGGGTTTTTTTACTGCTCTGCAAATTAGAACAAATGAGCAGTGCTAACAGTAGGAGGAAAGCTGCAAACAATCATAGTAAAAACCAGGGCATTTGTGGCTTGTAAACACTGAGGAAAAACTGCCTGCAAATTTTCAAACAAGAGGATATATGATGTATTTATGTCTCAATCACTCTCAAGCAGGAATTCTTTTTTGCTTTGTAAACACTGGTTATGACCACAACAAAGCAGCACAGTTGGTCCATTGTCACCCTAATGTTAAAAATTAAAATATTCACCCATGTACATGAAGCTTTCAATGGCACAGACCTAGTGCATGTGTTTTTACATCCAGCTGCACCCTGATACAGAGAATTAATGTTATAATCTGTGTCAAAGGGGCACGGGCAGCGCAGGCTCTGCTGCAGCCTGCCCATGTGCAGCCCCTGGAGATGCTCAGTAGCCACTCTCTGTAGAGGCTGCAAAAAGTTACAGAGAGGAACACACTGGGACAGGGGGAAAACAAACCACCTCTGAAACCTCTCCTTGAGCTGTGCCTTGCCTAGCTGTCCCAGAGGCTCCAGCATCTTCACTGACAGGCCCTTTCTACCTGGAAAATTAATCATTAGCCTATACACACACACTCTTTTCTTTCTTGTCTATGCACCGCTGTACTCCAGGCTACAGCCTTACAGGCCTTCTCTCTGCTCCATGTTTGTACAGCACAACACAGCATTTGCAGTGTTGCACTGATTGAAAACCATTTCCTACACATATACACTATCTGTGCATCAGTTTCCAAGACCTGTATCCCCAAATAAACACAACATCCTCAGTGAAACCACCCACGCACATACAACTGCAAAATGTTACAACTTCCTGTGCTGGTATGCAATGTGCATGTTTACAGCCCAAAGCCCATATCACTACAGTATAAAGGAGAGATAAAAAATTTAAATTACCTTCAACTGAGTGAGGTCCTCCTCAGTCAGGCAATGGTCTTGAGCATTCTTGAGCTCTGCGTTTGCCCAAGCGTCGATTGTGCCAGATAAGTTCAGGAGTTTGTCCCACAAAGCCTGAGCTCTTCCCAAATTATCACAGTAGTTTTCAGTCTTTTCATTGATCTACCATTAGATTGTTAGACAGAAAACACACACAGATTTTAAAATTGTTGAGTTATATTCTAAAAGCAAAAGCAGCACAATAAAATCGGAGCGAGATGAAACCACCCATGAAAACAAGAGCGGCAAAGGGGAAAAAAAAAAATCTCGTGTCTTCACAGTAAACTGCTCATGGAGAAGATTTTTAAATCCCTGCCACACATGTCACCAAACATACCAATCACAACAGCAGCTTGCCAGTTTTAAGGCAGGTTTAGGAAGGAGCCTTGCTCATTAATGTTTATCTACTCCCAGTAAATACCATTTAATCTCAGTATTGATGCACTGCTTAGATCGACAGTGGCGAACATTTCTCACCAAAAGCGTCAGCACTGTAATTTTCCAGATTGTCTCCAAAGTCTACATCCACAGAAGTTGTTATGGAAGCTTACAGATTGATGCAGAAAGCACAAATATTTGCCTTTCTGCATTTTGTAGAATTATCTACTGCCAAGGAGTACTGACAATATAAACTACCTGAGAGATCAGAAATGTTACATCCATGGATACTCTGCGAGCTTTGCTCTGGTAAACACTTGGATTTATCTCTTAAGAATCTCTGCCATATTGCACTTAATTTATTCGAAATATTACACCCCCGTCAGAATCAATTACTATAATGCATAACAGATAAGACCACCCTGATAATTTACTTTTTACATACATCCAGCCATCTGTCCACAATAATGTTAGCCTCATTCTCGAACGGAGGCTCCTCAAAGCTTCTCATTTTATTCAGCTGGAATTGCAGGTTTTTGCAGATCTGATTTATTTTGTCTACATCTTCTGAGTGATCATTAAACTCCTCTTTTGCCTCTTCAATCTGTGAAAAAGACCAAATGGATATTTGTGAGCATATTTGCTTATGGTTGTTTATTCAGCAAAATATTTTTAACCGATTTGCTGGGGTTTTTTTGCTTAGAGAAACAACAGCATTACAAAAAATAATCTGGTTTATACAGTATGATGAGACTAGGAATGCATCCTGTGTTGTTATATCCCTGCCACGCTGACAGGACTATTTCCCTGTCTGAAATCCTTATCATTCTGTTACTGGCTGCAGAACAGCTGAGTGGGAATATGGATTATTTATTTCTAAGAGAGCCAAAACCACGATTTCCTTTTAAAGTCCTAAGTGCCAGATCCAAGGGGACTGTTCAGCCATACACAGAACCTCGATTACAGAGATAAACAATGCACTGTGATAATCATCTGATGTATTATTACAGCTCTAAAATATAACCTGCATTTGATCCTCAGGTTTTGAACTATTTACCAAAAAAAAGCTTAGATCCTACTCAAACACAGACACTGTCAAATATGTCACTGCCAGAAATTGAAATGTCTCTTTCTCCTACTTTCTGTTTAAACACCAAGCTGCTTCTTTGTGTTTAATTGGAATGTCAGTGTTTACAAACAACATGGAAGCTTCCTGGAAAAAAGAAACACTGACCTCTAGTGCTAGGCACTTTGATAATAACATCTCTCTCCTTATTTCCCACAGACATCCTGGGAAATCACATCTTCCCATACCGATCCTGCCAGGCACTGAGCTCAGGGGAGGGATGGCAGAGCTGCTCCCACAAACCAGAACAAAGCAGAGGACTTTCCCTGCTATTGTTTTGGATAATTCTATATAACAAATCATCAGCACTCAAGGACATGGCTGTACTGCGCCACAGCAATCTCAGACCACAGCTCTGGGGTGGGAATTGCACACTCGGGGTGAGGAGGGAGGGCTGTTCCCAGAGAGGGGTCTCCACACAGGCAGGGGCTGGGCTGTGCTGGCAATGCCCCCCTGGCAGCAGGAGCCCAGGTGACACAAAGTGCCCCAAGTGTCACTGAAGAGACCCAGCCTCAGCTAAAGGGGGCTGGCTGGCACAGACACCATCCCACTGCCTGAGGAAAACACCACTTACACTCCTTCTTAAATTTAACCAGCCCAGGCACTGCCTGAGAGCAAACACTCCTGGATGCTATGGGTGATGCCTCATCAAAAAGCCTAAAAATAGGACCTGACAAACCAATTAGATAAGCCAGGACATGGGAAACCTGTGCAGTGAAATGCTCATGATGGACATGCTGCTGTTCACAAATCTGTTAACCATGGACAACTACACTCAGTAGCTCTATTCATTGAGCCCAGAAGCTGGCTAAATGAATATTTCTGACTGAAAAGGTGGAAAACTTCAAACTAAATGAAGGGGAGTCCAGCAGTACCTGCTCATTCAGTATGAGTAGCTCATCAAGTAATGTAAAACCTCTGCAAATGTTTAACTGCTGTCACTGACAGCTTGGAGCATAAGGACAGGACTTAATCTCATCTTCATACTAGATCCTAGTTCTTCCATGGGGTTTGGTTTTGTTTTTTTAACCCTTCTCCATTAACAAGACTTTCATTCACTATGAAAAAAAACAGACTTAAATCTACTTAGAACAAAGATAGGGAGTCTCTAAATGTATTTTGGAAGCCAAAGTGAAAGCAAGGCCTTTATACCTGCCTTGAAGGCTGAGGGTACACGGGCAACTTTGCATCTGAATGCTCCAAGGAAATGCTTTTCTTTCCATTAAGTTCTTGTTACTCACCTTTGCTATTAGTCTGTTCAAATTCTCCTTCCCCATGTAAGAAGTTTGCTGGGAAAGCATAATCTCCTGTTTCTGGATGATGCTTGTCAAACTCGTTTTGCAGCTTTGATACTGCTTCAGGAGCTCCAGAACCCTTGCACACTGCTCCTGGCTATTAAAAAGAGATGTATTAATTATGGCCTAAGTATAAACCTGCAGCCTCGACCTCCTGTCTGCTTTCTTCTCCTATATTCACACACGTGGGGAGTTTGACAACTTTGTTTGGATGAGAGAAAAGGAATGATGAACTGTATCTTAAGTCCTGCTTAAGTGTGTGATACCTGTGTGGTGTCCAGACTGTTTTTGGAATCAGAAATGCCCTTCACCATCACATGTCTCTGATCCACATTTAACTGTGATGAGCAGCTGTGTTCTTAGGATCCTCTCCACCAGAAAGGTGAGCTCAGTCACCACTAAACTGAGCTACCACGTGCAGCAGATCTCACAGCAGCTTGGTTGGTGGGCATCAGCCCATCCTTCAGTGGGCTATGAGAACAGGTTACTGCCACCTGTGCAAGCCATGAGAATGAACCAGAACTGTGCCAGTCCATGCAAAGCCTCTGGGCATCCTCAAAAACTCACTGTGAAGCACAGATGCCCTGAGCAATCAACCACAGCCTTTCCCAGCCCCACTCTCACAGAGTTATCAAACCAAGCCCCCTTTATTTTGCTGCATAAGAGACTGTTTTCCTGTTTTCCCTGCTGTCCTTTTCCATTTGTTTCAGTCTGTCTTTTCTTTTTCAGTGTGCTGGCAGGAAATTCACAGCAAATATGGAAGATGCAGCGTTCCCAGCAGCAGCCAGGTTTTTCTTCTGGCTGTCAATTAAGTCAAACACATCACTACATACCTGCTGAATGTGTTTTTAAAATATGCAAAAATTCATGAGCTTTGGCTGCAAATTTCCATGTGCAATTCTTGATTTAATGATACTTTATGTCATCACAATGGTAACATCTGCCACTGTACCTTTAAGGTGTGGTATAGGGCTTTTATTCTGTTGGATTTCACAAGTAAACTTCTTACTTGAACAATACTACTTTAAAATATAATTTTTCTCCTTACCATTCTGCAAGCAAGAGCTTTGTATCCTCCCATAGTCTCTCTGTAACTCTGCACTGCTCATTTGCTTCCTCTGCCTTCTCCTCATCGATCTGTGGGAGCTTATTAGCAATTTCTTGCATAGGTTTCATTTCAGCAGCAGCACGATCCAATTCCTTTTCCAATTCTGTTAATGATTTTATCCTTTATTAGAAAAAAATGAAATACAACCTTATATTAAAGTAAGCCTTTGATTTGGTTCACAATGTAATTATTAAGTTCTCCAGAAACTCATCCAGAGCTCCACATACTGTATTAAATTACATCACAAAAAGTCTAATTTGATCTTCAAGTAATCTGACACAGGCCCTCCAATGAGTTATGCTGACTGTAAGAAAATAATCCAAATTCTGAAGGGCAGTTGGACCTGTATGAACACAGTGAAATTAATTTGTATTAAAAGGCAAGTGCAGTCTGTCCATCTTACACTGCAGTTTCAGATCAGGTGCATCAGTGCCCAGCAAAGTGACCCATCTCCCTGTCTGACAATTTTCTTACTGAAAACTAAGATCACAATAACCAATCTCCTATCTTTCCTTGCTCAATGCTGCATAAAACACACAGATATATATATGAGTTTGAAAGAAAAAAAATGGAGAATGCTTCCTTTTTTAGGCTCTGATGGAACAAATAAAAAAAATCTCACAGCTTCTGTCAATGTTCCACAGATACTTCAAATTTCAGTGCTCTCCTGTAGAGGGGACCCAAGCTGACTCCACTGAAATGATGAAATTAAAAGAGCTTTAAAAATAATTCACCTTTTCTGAATAGCTGGAACTGTTGGATCCTTCAAGCCTATTTTGTCAATTCTGTCACGTAGATCCTGAATGTTTTTCAGGAGTTCGCTGCTTTTTCTTGAAAAAGTCTTGTATAAGTCTTTTTCTTCTGTAAGCACCTGCTCACTTGAGGGATCATAAATCACATTTAGCTCTTTAGATGAAGTCCAAACAAGTTTTCTACAGCAAGTCTTTCTCCCACATCCAGCATCTTCCAAACAGATGTTAGCACTCTTCAGGCGTTCATCCAAACACTTAGCCTCTTCTTCCATATGAGAAACTTCTTGTGCAGCCTCTCTCAAAGCTTTTCCCTGTATTTCAGGTTGATCTGGGGGATCTGGAGGACATTTGATGGAAGACTGGATCTTCCTCAGAGAGGCCATAAAAGCTTCCAGATCTTTAAGGACTGTCTCACGGATCTGCATTTTATGTCTCCTTTCTTCAAGCTGGTTTTGATAGTAAATCATAATTTTGCTTACAGCTTGCACATCTATTGGATTTAATTCATCCCTTGCTGAGCTGTCTAGGTGTTCCAACTGTTTGCACTCTTCAATCTGATTTAATATAGATCTCTGCAGTTCCTGAAATTTAGGGAATGACCAAAAGTTAGCAAGTGAATGAAAACATATTATCCTGCATTCAAGCTGAACCTATGACTGAAACCAAATTATAATAGCAGTAAAAAAGTATCCTAAACGGGGTGGTTAAGATAGAACTATTCTGGATGTCAGTGGAAAGAAGGAAAAAGAAAAAAATAATCAAATAAAATGGTATTCCATACACAGGGGATTTGATCAGCAGAAAGCTCAAGACTCCTTCCAGCAATCAGACAAGGAGGACAGAAAGATGATGACAGTCCTGGGACTGAAAGCAGCAGGTTCTCACAGCAGGACATCAGGCAGAGCACAGGCAGGCACAGAGGTATTTATTACTCTGCCATCTTTTCAATTCTTTATGCTATACTTTTGGAGTAGACTTCCATGCACATAAAAATCTCCTGGTGCAGCCTGCAGGCTCTCTGGTTACAGCCCTCAACGAGCAGCCTGTCTGGGTTGTGAAAGCCCAGCTGTGCTGAGAACTGGGCAGAAATTCTGCGTCCTTGCAGCCAAAACTGGTCAGACAGAGCACACATGCCCTCTGCCCTACAGCCTCAGAGACCTAAACCCTACTTCACTGGAGAGCCAAGGGCAGGCAAATGCAAACTTTCAGTTCTGTGTAGCTGTCAGTGTGCTCAGCCCACAGGGCAAGCCAAGAATAAAACAGAATTCACCCTGCTCAGTGGAGCAGGGCCTGGGGATCAGATATTGATAGCAGGTGAACAATTACTGCACCCACTGAGCTCCAAGCCCACCCTGAGCTGTGCTCAGGTACTGCAGCAGAGTGACACAGGGTAGCTTGGCTGAGCTCATAAATTAACAGTGCATTACATGCACAGCTCCACAAAGGGATATAAGGCCAGGTGGGAACACACCTGCATCAAAAGGAGGTCCTAACCTACAATGAAATGTTCCCAACAATGGCTTTTACAGCAGAACCTACTGAGGGCCCCTGGCTGGCTCTACAGGAGCAATGATGTTTAAAACACAGGGACTAAAACACTGGTACAGATTTTAGAAGGTTTGCCAAGTCTTGTCAGCAGCCCCAACCTCCCAAGTGAAAATCTCATGAAGTTCTCTACTTCCTAGCTATTAAAATCTCTCCTTGCTAGGGTGCAGTCTCTGCATCTTCCCTTACCATCAGTTCACTGTAAGCAAGGTCACTGTTCATCAGGTTAACCTGGTGGGTGTATTTTCTCTTCAGCCACTCATCTAACTTTTGACAGAGAATGGTGCATTGATTTTCTATTGGAAAAACAATTTCCACAGCAGTCCTTATAGAGTTCATTCTGCAAGAAAAGTAACAAAACATGAACTGGGAAAGCAAGCAAGAAAAGACACTCAGTATTTTTAAGCACAAAAAGCCACAAAAATAACGTAACTGTCTAACAGATGTAATCCTCCCCCTCCTGAGGTTAGATGAGTTTTTCTCTGATTAATGAGAAAAGCAATGTGAATCACTGTGAATTTAACCAAAAGATGAAAGGAAATAACAGCAATATATGGGAATATTGCACAGCTATGTTACAAAGATCTGTTTCTGTTCTTCTTGGGGAGATTCACACTATCTTCCACGTGTATATGAATAAAGAAAAATTAAGATGAGCTTAATTTTTTTGCAATGAAGGAAAGGTTAAAAATGTGCAGCTATTTTCTGCAACACACACTATTCCCTTCACGACACACACAATTAGTTACAATTCCTTAGCTAATACCATAAAGTACAGTTTTATACCTGGTACTTAAAATGTCCTGAAGTTCTTTCCTCTCGCCTTGTAGCTTGTTTCTTGCCTCAGAGAGAGCAGCCTGCTGCACCTCAGTCACAAGATTTTCTAAGGAAGATGAGATGTTTTCCAGTTGTGTCCAAGCAGAACAGATTTCATTGTCTATTAGTGCCTAGAAGACAAGCAGTTCTAATGCATTAATATGATGTTGTATTTCTCAGTGGATAGTTCATAAAACTACAGTCATAAGAGTCTCTACAAAAACAGTGAAAACATCATCTGAAACTAAGAGTATCTACTGCTTTATTTCCCCTTCAAGACCCAATTTTTAGCTGCATGCAAACCTCCAGCAACTTTTTATGGTGACAATTTCCATGTCAGATACATGCCTTGGCTACATTTCATAAAAGGTTCAATAAATAATGGGCCAGGCATTCTTACTACAAGAATGAAAACATCTCCACCTAGCTATGTTCAGAAGAAAAACAAATGTAGAACTGAACCAAGTTCTGAGATTCTTGATAAGCCTTTGTAGTCCTTCCAAGAAAGGCCATGAAAAACTGCAGTAATAAACTTTTCAAAATCAGCTCTGTGCCTTTTGTTGATGCCTTAAGGATCTCACAAACCTAACCAAGTTACATGTCCTGGAACAGTTCCATTCTGCACAAACACCACTTGGTGGTTCAACTCTGATCACTCCTGCAGCCCTGGCCATCTCTGCTGACAAAAAAAAAGCTGCTTTCTGCAGTTTTTTTCCCATTACACCTATTTCAGCCTGCAGATAACAAACCCAGAGCCATCAATTTCTTCTTTCAGCAACACCTGCAAAACGCCACTGCTAGGCAGCAATGCAGTTCTGCTGAATCCTAAATTCTTGATTTCCCCTCTAATACATCTGGTTGCAAGGATGCTGCTTTTCCCTTGGCAGTATATGTAACAGAAAAGTGAGTTATCTGCACGAGAAAATAACTATTTAGGCACCAGGTGTATTTTTAAAATATGAATACTTGCCTCTAGTTCATGCAGTTTACTCAGAAGGCATGAAGTGCCTTTTAATTCATCATTAATGCCAGATGCTACTTTATCTCTGCTGAGTTGTAGAAGTTTCTCCAGGTTACTTCTTTGTGTGTTAAAGCTAAGGAAAGATGCAAACACTTTCAGAGAGAATATTACTTTTAATTAAATGGAACATTTTGGGGTATGGGACTCACTGACCAATAGAGTACCATAAAAAAATAAGCACAATCTATTGTAAATACATATTTTATTTAAGACCAAAATGGATGAATAATGCATAAATGAGCAACATATTAAAGAGATTGCTCATATGGCTGATTTTCAAGTCTAAATGCCAGCCTGCATTCTCTAAATTCAGTTTTACAAACGCAAAAATGTCAGTCCACTAAAAAACTTGACACATTTCTTTATTTTGCAATATTTGAAGTTATTAGTAAGGCAGATGCAGACTTTCCTAGCCCAAGAAAAGAAGTAAAACATTCATAGCTAAAAGTGTTCTTGCTACAAAATCCTAATGTTTGAAGCATTTAGTTACTGTAGTGCTTCCTTATCAATTACAGATCAATATTCAGTAAACTGTAGTAGAAAAAAGAACAGTGTTCTGCATAGCAAAAATGCACTTTATGTTTGGTACATTCAATTAATTTGTGAGTTAATTTGTCCAGCATAGCATCATATCTTAACAATTATGCATTTTTTCCTGTAAAAATTACCTCTCTAACAAAGTTGTTACGGCCAAATCACCATCTTCCTCAAACTTGTTTGCACAGCTTTCTCCGTTGTGATGTTTCACATCTGGTTCCAAAACTGCATCTGCAGCAGCTCTTGAGGTCTGAGGAAAAATAAAAAGCATGACAGTGACCTCCACATCATTCTGTGTAATACACAGCAGAGCCTAGCAGACATCTGTGAGCTCCTGAAGGAAGGAATTGCCTGATGTGTCCCAAAGGAGATGAGAGATGCCATTCATGAATACAAGATGTGTTTAAACTCAATCACAAACCTGAAGAGGAATTTTGGAATACTTGCAGCCAGCTCATTCATCCTTTTCACAGATACAGACAAATGCCTCCAACTCTTCACTGGTCTTGCTCTCTCTGTCCTCTGAAAATTGTTCATATTACTGGGACACTACTGGGGTTTGCACTTGAACACAGCTTCCCACATGACCCTTCCATCTGCAAATGACTTTTTTGTAAAATATAATTCCAGGCTGGAGGCTCACATCTTCTCAGGACGCCCAGTACTGCTGCTTGCATGTTAATTTTTAATATTTACTTAGTCAACATTCACAAGCACAAAGGGGTTTTGATTTCTGGCCAGAGGCCCAAGATCTTATCATAATAAAAATAGTAAGAGAAATAAACACTTTTTTCTCTTGGCAACGACCTCCCATTGACAGAGCACTGTTTTCCAACAGTAAGTCTGCACTTCTTACCTCCTGTACCATAAAGCTGTCAATTTGTTGAGAAGAACCAGACTCTTCTCCATTCTCAGAAGCCATAATGGAGTTCCTACAAGAACAAAATATGAAATATAAAGGGGAAAAAGAAATCCTAGCTCAAGGTTTAAAACAGTGCAGCTGTGATGTAATAGAACATTGTAACTGGCAGCTTATGAAACTTAATACTAAATGTTTAAATGTACAACTGGCCACAGTAATGCATAGTATTACAGTATTTTGGTAGTACATAACTATGTACTATATATAGTATATCGTTTTGTACTACCAAAATACATTAGAGTATCCCAAAATTTGCGTGCAAAAATGATTTCTATAAAGCTACAACACACCATGACTCAGCCACCCACCCTTTCTGAGTGCACTGTCCTTTTCCAACATGAGCCAGCAGTGCTGTGTAAGTGTCTGCCACCATTTGTTGAACCTTTTCTAGCCTTTTTTCACAGTCTGCAATGAGTGCCTGTATCCCTGGGACAGATTCTTCTGAGAGCCTTGTCAATGTTTTAAGGTCTTCCAAAGACTTATTGAGTTCCTTCATGCTGCCTCCATGGGAAAAAAAGGCCTAAACAAAGAAAAAACAATATAGTAAGCCCATGTTAAGACATGAGGATAAGCAATTATTCTTTTTTTTTTATATTTCCATTATCTTCTTGGTTGAGTGCTCTTAAAAGTCTAAGCTGTCAAACCAAGAAACACACGCTTATTTTCTCTTGGTTCTTTCTAAAATAGATCCAGAAAGTAAATCGGGATTTCTGGCAACATGTTTCCAACTATATTCACAAGACTACCCTGACTGACTACTCTCGCTTGATTTTGAAATTCATTGTGTTCTACAATTTTTAATTTTGGTCCCAAGCCTTCTTCACCCTGACATCAGATAGAAGTGTCCTGCTGACTACAGAAAAAGTAGAATGTTTTTAAAATATTCCTTGTCAATTACTACACTTTCTATTCAAGATATACCAAATTCAAGATATACCAAAAAACTGGGGAAAAAAGTCAAAAAAGGATACCACCTACTTAACAAGAGTTAATTCTGTCTGCAAGCACACTAATATATGCAGTCAAAAAAGGTAAAGAAATAATTTTGGTGGCCTCTTTGCTCTGTGTTTACATAACACAGAGCACAAGGGCCCTGCTTCACAGATAATGAACCCAAAAAGGAGGAAGGAGGACAGCAAAGCATTCACAAAGAGAGGCAGAAAAGGATTCTGTCAGGTACCTCATGTTCCTTGATGAGCCCTTTGGTTTTATCCATACTCAGGAGTTTCTTCTCTTTGCCTAACTGCTTATTGATTTTTTTTAAAGTTGCATTAAATTTCTTTTTTTCCCTTTCTACTATGAGCTGGCCACAGGATACAATTTCCTGACGAGCTGCCTGCAAAAATACAAACCACATTGCTCCCATCAGATGGTGAGACAGTGTTACATAGCAAGTAAAAACATCAGAACATAGTGTGACAAGTAAAAATTGGTTTTCAAAGATGCCAGGCCTAATGAGACCAGACAGTGGATTCTCATTCCTGCATTATCTCACCTCCCATCTCCTACGAACGTCATCTTCTACCACCAGCTTCCCGTGATCAGATGAAAAATTTTTCAGCTGTTCAGCTGCTTTCAAAAATTTATCAAGAACTTTATTGTCCAGAGCATTAAAAGCTTCCTGAAAAAAAACGACATCATAATGAAAATCAAACAGAACTGAATGTAACGTATTTAACTAACCAAATAACATCAGTAGCATGTAAAACCTGTGAATAAATCTGTGTATACATTACACATATGGGGGGTGTGGTTCAGGTGTGCTCTGTGCCCCTCCTGGCCACCAGCTCTCTGCCAGACCAGGGAACACAGACTTTGAGCACTTCCATTTCCAGCACCCCTTTAAGAGATCCACATTTTGAGACAGGACATTTGATTTACCAACTACCCTCTGGGAAAATGAGGAGATTCAGTATTTATAATAACCTGCCCAAGAATTCAGGCATGTCACTCTTGATGGGAAGCTTAATTATTGATCAGGCAAAGGAATGAGGCTGTAGTTCTGAAAATGATGAGTTCTGATGGAGTGATGGAGTAATTCAGGCCAGGGCACTGAATAAACTGCCATATAGATTTATGTTTCTTCATTCAAGCTGTCTGCCAAGTTAATAAAGTGCTAAATCAGAAAACTGAGCAACTTTTTTCTGAAAAAAAAGTCAGTATTTTTCTTACTTCAGACTTTTAGAGACGACATAGCCTGCAGAAGTACTCAAATTCAGCTGGCTCAGAACACAAACCCACCTCATATCTTGAAATACATTCTTCAGAACTTAATTTTTGACTGACAAGTTGCACAGCCTTCGAAATGGAGGCTTCGAGTTCTTTCTGGGATTCTTCAAAATTGTGCAATGCCTCCTTCTCTGAGGGACTTTTCTCAGATTTGGACAAGATGTTGTTCAGGTCACCCATGACAGCCTTGGAAGAAAGAGACTTTTCAGAACACACTTGAGTGTCAGTACTTAGATACAGTTATTGCTTCACAACATCACTCAAGTTTTTCAAGTTGAGATACTGATCTTGGGAATGTTCTAGATTTTGCCCTGACAGAGTCTGGAGGCTGATTCCAATAGTATAGAACCTTTTCTATTTTACATGCACGACAAAGAGTCTTCCTTACTCCATACTGCTAAAATCAGAGCTATCTGTGTGTTTATATAAACAAGTACCTCTACTTTGTCTCTGGCTTCTTTAATTCGTGCCTCCAGCCCAGCGGTGTGAGGATGAAACACCTGACTTGAAACATTCTGCATCAGGCATTGCAATATCTCCTCTGCTGCCACAACTTGGTCCTGGCACGAGGATCCTCTTGCAGCCAAACTCTGGTTAAACAAAAAGCATTAAAAGCCTTTACAAGTGTTTATTTATCTTTTTGTTTAAACAAACTGAGTGAAAAAGCCAGCCTTGATCATGGATGGTCGATACTTGGTAAAGGAAAGCCTTATATTCCAGTTATGGTCAGTGTACTGCACTGCAAAATTTCTGTGTGGAGAGAAAGAAATTTGCTGCCATCCACAGGGGATTCTGTTTGCTGAAGCAATTTCTTTCTGTCAGTGCAATGCCTCCCATGTCTTTGCCACAGAGCCAATTAGATGTGTTTTTAAAGCGTGCTCTCCCATCCAAGCAGCTTCCCAAACAAAACCACACATTTGGATATGCATCATCTGATCATGAAGTCATCCCAAAGCCAGCACATACCAAGGCTCAGATTTTCCTGTAGTATTCAGTACAAGGCAGAAAGCAGCTGGGTTTTCTGCATGCAGGAGTAGTGTGCCATGTTTGAATATTTATCATGAAAAGTCATTATTAGAGCTGTTTTGATCTATGAATATTCAACACATTTCTCCTGTTTGAAGTTGTCAATTAGCATTCTCCTAATCACAATCAGAGCTTTACCCTGGATCTGGACCTATTGTGCTGCAGGTAATGAGCAACCTGAGTTCTCCTTGCCTCAGACATGGAGATACAATGCCACCCTCATGTTTGGAGCCTGTATTTCAGGGTGTCCTTCCTTAATTCAGGGTTTTTTTAACAAACTAGAGTCACACTGCAAAATAAGGCTTCTTTTATAAACATATGCCCATGATAAAAAAGATGAACAGATTCTTTTCGTCTCTCACACTCCCAAATCTGTCAGCTAAATGTTGCAGTAAAAACAGACAGGACTTTTGATTCTTCATGCAGAAAAGCTGAATTTTTATGGCATAGTTCATATTCTGATAGGAATATCAGAAGGCATTGTGTTAAATCTAATTGGTTAACAATACACAGATACTGAGTTTATTGGTCAGTAAATGGCTAGGGTGTATGTTTATTAAACTTCTCTATTTTTGGTTAGTTTACATATTTTCTTCATGGATTCTCATGGGATAGACTCTTTGTTTTTGTAGGTGTGCATGGTTCTCTTAACAGAATAGATTGTTGTGTTAACTGATTCTCACTTTCATGATTTTTTGACATGGGAACTTACAAGCTAGCTGCTAGCTTAGCCAGAGTAGTAGGGCTTAAACTGTATTTATATAAGGCTTTTCTTTTGTAAGGTATTACCTATGTGCAACAGCTAAACACTGGGCAAGAAGGCACAAAGCAACAGGAAACTAACACTGATTCTGGTGCACAGATATTGTAGGTAGAGGAAATGAAATAAAGAGTATTTCTGTTTATTTACAGCAGTTACACAAAGGAGTTTCAGTGAAACCCCCTGGTGGTCACCTTCACACCATCAGGTTATCCAGGTGAAACAGTGCTTCAGTTTTTTCAGAGCAAACTTGGCATCTTTGTTCTGTTTCAGCTTCACTGGCAGGTGAGGAAAATAAATCAGACTTTGTACTGAAGCTGCTGAGTTATATACACAGATTTTCACCTGCCATCTGCTGGGAGCTGGGGGTAATCCCAGGCAGAGACACAAGGGAAACAATAGTGACTAGTGGAATTTCTTGCTAGAAATTGATTTGTGCTCTTCGTGGAAATTTAGAACAACTGCCTATAAGATGAGATTCCCAAATTATGCTGCTGAATACTTCAAGTATCCCAGTTTTTCATGGATAAGCCTTGAATACAGCCAAGGTGTCCCAAACCTCCTCCACACACTGGAGGGTAGATGAGAAAAGTCCTGTATGACCAGGGGAACTACTCAAATTGGCAACTTGCAGAGTTCTAGTCTGCTCCAAGTGCTGTGCTGGACAGGAGTAATTAATATCACTCAAGAAGGACAGGAGTAATTAATATCACTCAAGAACAAGCTGCTGATCAGTGGCACCAATAGCATTTCATTGGCACCTGCTTGTCATCTGGACACACTGATGGTGGCAGATTCACTCACAGCTCATCTGGGAGTGATCCTGAGAAACAACAAGGCACAAGAATTATCTTGACTTTTTACAAGCATTACAGCACAAAATCCCCATTAAGTTCTGCTTCACTGATGGTGCCTCATTTTACCCCAGCCACAAATCCGTGCTGCAAGATGAGAATCTCAGAAACAAGTATTTTAAGCAGCATTTTCACCTGCAAACATTCCTCTGTCTCGGGTTCCACAGGCTCCTCGTGACTGATGGTGCTGAGCAGACCTCCCACCTCTGCTGCCCAGCTGTCCACCCCTCCAAGGAGCTCCTCAATCTTCTCCAGGCTCCCTGGAAGCTCTGTGGTCTTTTCAGCAGCATTTGTGCTCTCTTCTCCAAGCTGTCAACAAAGAGCAGGGTAAGATGTTCATTCCCACCATCTCCTCACTGCCCTCCTCCAACACAGTCACCACTTGGGTCACTTCCCAGCTCTGGCACTCAACAGGGATCCAAGGGGAAATAAATGGCAAATATATTGGTAAATAAACCATGTGAGGCTCAGTTCCTCAGCCCTGAGGGCAGGTGGGACAGCACAACCTGTGCCCTAGGGCCTGTCCCCTTGTCCCCTCCTCTGTGAGCAGCCACAGTACCATGGAGAAAAAACTCCTGGGCTGCAGCACCCCCCAGCCCACACCAGGGAATTATGCAAGAGAACAGCAGCTGGTGTTGGTCAAATCAAGATCAGGAAGTGTAGTGACAGTTTAATGGTACTGGCAGTCACAGGCCAGAGCTCAAGCATTTGGTCTTGCATTTTATATAAAAAAATAAGTATTATATATATGATAGTCATAATGTCCAGAGCAATACCACAAAAATAACTCAGGAAGTTTTTAAGACTTTAGACAGGCTCCTTACACCTTAATTCTCTGATTCCTCAATATATTTCCTTGAAGCATCTCTTATTAAGGGTTTTTCTAGCAAACTCTGGACTTCCCTCACCCTTTGATTGCTTCCTTTGATTTTATTGCATTCTCACTAAGCTCATCACCTACAAAAATGTAGTAGTAATTTTTTGCCACCGTTTACTGTCACAGCAGTACCTTAAATAAATGTCAATGAAAGGCTCAGCTCAGAAAATTAAGAGTTCTAATATTCCCAGGCAGAGTGAAAATGTCACTCTTGTGAAAGCATTCTAGGAAATGTAATATGTATAACATTAGGCAGGTTGTAGAGGGATTTACAACAGCCTAAAAACCTGTCAAGTGAGCTGATGAAAAGTTGCACAACCTTAGAAATATCTGTGCAGCAATAATTACTTTCTACTAGCTAAGACAGAGACTGTAAAATTTACCACAGGCTAAATTGATTACTTCCACCCCTAGCACTAAATTAAGAGCTTTATTCTGCAATAAGATTTCTTCTTATAAGTGGTTTTGAGATTTCAATTTAAAAACTGAACATTTTCCATCCTCTTATAATGAGAATTTAACTGAGTCACAAAGACCAAAGAATGGGATGCTGCTGTGTATTCTCTGTTCCTCAAGCTTTAGAACTGGCAACTTTGAGCTGACTGAAAGATTGATCAATCTCTGGTTAGCACGCTGGTAAGTCTAGAAAAGATGACTTTGAGGGCTGCATGGCAAAGAGTAATAGTAACTTGTAACTCACAAAGTGTGTCCTCTTGATGAACTTTGCCCATCTCCTGTTGAGTTTCTTCAGCTCTTTGGCAATATTTGATCCAACTTGCTCTTTGCTGACTTCAATGAGATGGTTTCCAGCTTCATTTAAGGAACCGTGAATTGAGTTCCTCTTTGCCAGGACCTCAGCAGGGATCTAGACAGAGGCATTGAAATCATTTAAAGCAGAACCCTGGCAAACATTTATTTCCAAAATGAGAAGCAGAAAAGCAACAACAGCAGCCACTGTGAGATGTAATGTTTTTCTTCCAGGAGGCTTCAATGTATCTCTGTCAAACAAAGAGAAATCCAACCATGTACCTCTTTTGGATCCTCATTTCTGTTCTCTTCCAGCCACGTCTTTAGTAAGTGGATGTTTTCTGTGTAATTACTCCAGGAGGACAGGACTTTCTGTAGGGTGGTGTTTACATTGGAAATATACTCTTTGCATGTAGCAATCTTTGACTCCACTGTCTTCAGAAGTCTGCTGAATTCTTGAGGATCTCCAGCTAGAGGATGTGGAATAGGGATTATTGTTATACATTTGGAAAGAGAGAGGTTAATTAAACAGAAGCATTATTTACATGGAACAGTAGATGGAATTTAAACTGGTGGTAGCACCTTAGTTCAAAATAGAGATCTTCATATCAACTTATGTGCATGAGCTTACCCAAGGCAGGACCACTTATGTTTTTCAAGTCTTCACAGATTTGAGTAGCAGTGTCTAGTTGTGTTTCAAGTTTCTTTTCTTCAATGAAATTCTGCCCAAAGTGAAAAGTCATTGATATGAGCAACACTGAACAACTTAAATCAGGTAAGAAATACAGCTTGGAACACTTTTTTTTTTTTTTATATGAGCCTACTACCTACAGGCTAAATCTAAACTGAGCAAAGCCCACCCAGCAATTCAGCTACACCCTTTAGTCTGAAACAAACTTGTTCTTTTACTCTGCTTCTGCAGAGAGTAAAGTAAATAGAAATATGAATACCTGAATGCCACTGCCTGAGCCACAGCCCTGCATGAGTCAGGACTGCTTGTTTCAAAAAGTTACAGCCCCAGGGCAATACTGAGAAATGGCATCTAGAACAAGTCAGGCAGAATTTAGTCACGTAAGTTAGAAAAGTGATGAAAGCAAAAGGTGGTTTTTCCTGCATGCACAGAAATATTGATGAGCCTCATTTCTGACACAGATCAAGTCAAACGGGGGATGGAGAGGGTGAAAGAGGAAGAAATGAGAGCAGAGGAGATTTGTGTGTGCACAGGGAATGAGGGTCAATGCTCAGCCCCTCTCTGTCTGAGCTGATCTCACTCCAGCACTCCTCACTCCTATGAATGTCCCAACCAGCAGGCTACAAACCAACCTCCCCTGTGACTGTGACACCTCTGGGCCACCACATCACCACTCAGCCAGGACTTCATGTCATGGGACCAGAAAGTAAGCCAGCAACAAGCCCTAAACTCCCTGGGAAAGCTCTGCATTCTATCAGCTTGAGCAAAACCATGAACCATAACTGTAGAAATAACATGACAATAAGTATTGATGAAACCAACTGAACCAACAAACTCAGCACAGATCAACTCTGCACAACCATCTCACTACAGGGTGAGGCTGACACTGCTCAGGGAAACTCCTATTTTATACAATTGTTGTTGCCTCCTTCCATAGTACTGAGGCTGGTGAAATTCCCAATAACTTAACCATGGATTTGCCAGTCTGAAAATCCTCTGAGAAAGTCCACTAAGACGGAATCCACATGGAATCTCATTAATCCCATCGAGATGGGGAAAAACTGGAGGCATCAGCATTTTCACCTCTGCCTTTACTCCTGATGCAGTATTGTCTGTCAGTATTTGGGGCTGGGCAATCCATCCCCTCCTCTAAAAGCCTACATGTGGCATCAGTTTCAGAACTTGAGTCCAGAAACTGAGCTAAGCATAAGTGTAATAGAACAGATAATTCATATTCACCACAAAGCATAAGGAGGTAAAGAAGCTGGGAAAAGGAAGAGGCAGCAGTGTGAATAATGGTTGGTTTTGAAGAAAGCAACTACTGAACTACCCCAGAGAGTCTCCTGTGGATTTGAGCTAGGGAAGGGCTGCTACAGCTGGCTCTATAAATAGTCTAGGAAGAAAGAAATCTTCACAATAAAGTATAAAAATGGGCAGAGAGGAAATCACAGTCATAGCTTGTGTTACTTCTCCAAACTGAAGAAAGAACTCTCATTCATAGCAAAATGGAAGATGCTGGGGGCAAGGAAAGTTTCTAGAGGAGTCTACCTGCCCTTCTTTGAATAAATCTGAGATTTCACCAGTCCACCATGCTTCTACCAACTATAAAATCTTCAGATGACAAAGACATAAGATTGAATCAAAGAGAGCTGGGAAAGAATTAGCATCAGGTTATGACACATAAATCTGAACTTACATTCCAATTTTCCACCAGTGATTCCACAGACTCTTTTGCCCCATATTTCACGTCCCAGATATTTAGTTTTAACTTCACCTCATTGGCAATGGCAGAGCACAGACCATAGTGGTATTCAAGAAAAGTGCTGGGGTTTGTGGAACGAATATTGCTGAATCTGCAAACAGAAAATAGTTCCAAAAGTTTAATCCAAACCATTGGATATATAAGGCATTAATGTATCGGGATCTTATCCTAAAAATCAAAATTACATGTACGTAAACATTTTTTTGTTATGACAGGAATTAAGTTCTAAGATAGCAACACTTCATTTTTTTAAGCAGCAAAAATTGAGCAGTCAATGTTGTCTGCTCAATGTATGAAAAACCTTAAATGCCAAAAAAAAGGGGCATCTGTCATCTGTATGTCAAAGCATCTCAGGTTATGGATACAGATTCACTGATCATTTTTTTAAATACCCTCCAACAGATATTTGGGGTCATACAAGCTATAGATCCCAGTGGTTTTTAATGGTAGAAATAAAAGTTTAAAGAATCCTTGCCACCAGGGAAATTTTTACATTGAAAATACTCAAGTTTCTTATCCCTAGTGATTGTTTCCTATCCCCACTAGCAAGGGGCATCTGAAAAGGTTCTGTTAATGAGCATAATGAGCTCTGTACACATAATTAAACATTCATTGGACCAATGAGAGATCCCTGCCTGCTCTACTTGACAGCCTGTGTTTAGGTCGAAAATGCTTTTCTTTTGCAAGGCATGGATAACTTATGTGCTTTGTTCAGAACAGCAGAGCAAGAATACAACATGAAGAGGGAAGTTGAGCATCACAACCTTCTTTTCATTTCCTCTAATTTTTCAGGCAGGATTAGTGGCATATTCTTCTCATCTTCATTCTTAAATGACTGAAGGGTGTCCAAGTGAGAATCAAAACAATCCATCAAGCCCTGGGGAGAACAAGACATAGTAAACCATTCATTTTTGATCTACAGTATTTCATCTGGCCATCTCCAACTCACCTGCCATTAGGGAAAGAGCTATTAAGAACTAGTCAGCACAAGACAACCTCCCAATGTCTTTATTCATTAAAGTGCAATAAAAATATTTACCTAAACACCTTTTAAAGTGCACATTTAGTGCAATACTACCTGATTTCTCTTATCACTGTGCATCTACTTAAATATAAGGACCACAAACCTTATATTACTCTTGCTATCAGTTTTTTCTGCACTTTCACTATCATCTTAAGGAGAAAAAAGGATCATTTTAACAGCTTCGGGGTACTAAGCTGTTCTTTGCTATCCCTTAGCAAAAACTGACAGCAAAACCTGTTGAATAAATCTTATTATGTCACCTGCTCCATAGTTCATTTCACTGCTCAATAAATTTGTGTCTAACACCAGGCTGACAGGGTATCAAATTAACCATTCAATGGCCAGTGTCCCATGATGGGAGAATATTTTACAGGCTTATGTCTCAGCACCAAATTCCCTACCTGAAAGTAAAACACAAAATGTATTGCACAGAAGATAAGCCTATTTCTCCACGGCATATTAAAAAAAAGCTACGAGTTCATTTCTACATTTATAACATTCATTTACATCTACATACATTTTACATTTACATTTCTACATTCATTTCTACAAGTGATAAAATCTGCCACAAAGCAGGTTAATGGAAATGGCTAAATCCTGGGACAGCCCTCAACCACAAAAATAGTGCACAGATTTTTAACACTGGATTTTGTAATCTTAACACTGTATCAGTCAGACAGTTATGAACACTGGTGGATAATTTCTTAGATCTTAAGTAAAATTTGCATGATAAGGTATCACCTTGCCAACATGATCCCTACACACAACACACTAAAAGGGGAAAAATACTCAGCAGAATATCTTCCCATCAAGAAAAGTGGATTTTGCAGAAATTAGACATCAATGTGTTTCTTCTTTTGAAGGAATGCAATTATTTTATCTATATGTTTAATGGAAAAAAAGAAATGCCTTAAGAAATTACATCAGTCTCTCTATCTTATTCTTAAAAATGCTTTAAGGTCACACAACAGAAATCTTAGATCAAATGGCTAAAGACTGACAAAGCTGTTACCAGTTAAAAAGCCATCTCTGATATCAGGAACTGATGAAACAGTACAAAAGAGTGGTGTTACTAGGTCACTTGCAACAATCTCCACTGCCCATTCCTTCAAATTCTCTTTAAGGACAATGTCACAAAACCAGCAAATTTGTTTCTATAAAACCAAGTATGGCATTATGATCACCAGCCAGGCATCAAAACATACACTCTGTCAGAACTTTCAAACTCCAAAGGATGTTTAAACTATTATCTGTGCAAATATTTGAAGATCAGAATAAATAACTTGCATGGTACGAAGGTATCAAAATATCCTTGCCTTGAATGGAACTACAGAGTGATTCAGCAAATATTTAACTTTAAACACACAAACTTCTTGAACTATTTAACTTTAAATACACAAACTTCTTGAATTCCCTGGAATGTAACCTTAAGCTCAAGTGCTTTTCTGAATTGGAATGCATTAAGTATAGATTAAAGATAAAGATGCAATTATCCTGTGTTATTACTTAACAAACAAACAAGTTGCAGGAACCACATAAAAAAAGAATAGCATAATTTACTCATTCAGGCAGTACTCAAATTTAATCTCACCCCAGTGAAATCTGAAACCTGCCTTATGGACCCATGCAGTTATTTAATTAAACTCATAATTCTTCAAAGGTATGTTCAGAAGAGCTTTTCATCTTCAGAAGACAGACATATGCACACCACTTCCCAAAATGTCAAACAGCAATTCCACAACAAGTGCTTTGCCAGGTCAAACTGAAGCAGAATTTCCTTTGTGATCAGCATACCTTAAATATTACAATTATTTCTCTGAAGACAGACATTGCTTTGAACGGGTCCTGCAAATCAGGCAAATCTTCTGCCTGCAAACGTTCCACCTCCTGGAGCCAAGCCTCAATTCTGTCCAGAGGGGAGGGCAACATCTGGTCCAGCTCTGCTTTCCACTCGTTAATCTTTAAAAGGAAAACAAATGGATTAAATCTCTCGCTATTATTTTCTTCCCCATCTCCAAGATGCTGATATAAGCTGCATAAGCTGGTGCTCGAGACATCCCAGGAACCCACTCCCTCATGCCTGTCACTGCTCAAAAAGTTTCCAGTGAAGTCAAAGCTAAAATCAGCTTTGTTCACCTCAAACCCAGGTGTGCTCCCAGCCCTTAACCTCTGCAGCACCACAGAGAATTTGGCATTCTTATCCTTTGCTGGTGATCATCCCAGGGCTCACCAACAGGAAAACTTAGAGTGAACTAGTTGTAAAAATAGGGGAGGAAATAGAGATGAACAGCTTTCTGTCATGAGGCTGACAGGGGAACATCTCTTCCAAAAACAGCAATTTCCAGCATGGCTCTACATATCCAAATTTGAGCCAACACAGCCAACCTCACTGCAAAGCACTGACCAACCAGGCCCCTGTATATCACTGTCTGTGCTCTGAGCCATAATTATAACCCAAAATAACCTTTTAAGCATAAATAGGCCAGAAACTTTGATCAGACGAGTATTCCAAGTTAAGCAAATGCAGGGCATCTTCCAGGGATGTTTCAGTCTTGAGGCTCAGGAGGCAGAAGGGTAACACACAGTCACCTTCTGCCTCCTCTTGGGCACTGAATGCCACTCAGACTGTCTGGACTTCAGGCTCAAACCTCTTTTATCATTCCAAATAAAGCACTTTCCCCAGTGTGAGTTCCTGGGGTAGACTTAGGCTACGCTCATGCTGGTAATGGGGTGAGTGAGAAATGCCTCTGACCTGAGAGATCACTTTATCCCACTCTTCCCTCATCTGCTGCTGGCCTTCACTCAGCTCAGCTTCACCTCTTTTTGATGACAACACAGGCAGAAAAGGGATTTTCTCTTGGTTAAATGTTTCCATAAATGACATCATTTCCTAGGGATAAAATAGAAGAGTAATTCACAGAGGACGAGAGATGGAAGCTCACGGAGCCAGGTCCTGCCTTTGAACACACTGGTATGAGTTCCATTAACTTCAAAGGGTGTGATGCATGCAAAGGCAAGACAGCAAGAGGCATTCTTGTCTCCAGGCAGTATTTGGGTCTGAAATTATAGGTGCCCTTCCCTAAGTCTGTATTTAACATAATGTCAGTGCAGTCAAAACACAGATCTCCCTCCCAGCAGGAGAAAGGGAAAATTCCTCCTCTCACAGTTCCCCATGGGCCACTTTATTACAAACTCTGGCTACAGTATAAGCCAAAGGAAATTTTACTTCAGCACAACCTATAGCCAGCAATTCAACTAACTCTCCAGCATTAGCTGGGTATAATCTACTGTTGTAACTAGCACAGAAATAGCAAAAGTAGCTCTGTGAAGGGCCTACGTGCTTGAATCTTGTCCAAGTCTTCAACTACGTCAATTAATTAAGACACTTCTTTACTCTTCCCAAAAACTCTGCTCAAAAATGAAATAGCATCTCTCTTTTTCATTACAGAGAGAATTTTAGCCTACCTTTCCTTCAATCATATGAGGGCATTTAACAATTTCATTGTCAGATTTCCAAGTTTTCTTTAAAAGCTTATTTAACACTTCAATTTAGGAAATGAAGATGAAAAATATTAAAAACATTCACAGAAACAGATTCTTTTCACAGAAGCTTCTAAACACGAAATGTAACTTACTTTGTACTTCTGGTAATATGTTTCATTCTCTGTTTCCACCAGCAGCTTTGCTAACTTCTTCTCCTGTGCAGCCAACCAGCCCATGGCCTCTCTTTCTTTCTCCTGGTAATTAGGGCAGAAAATTTCATTTTTCCATTTTGCAAGTGTTGTTTTTAATTTCCATTGTGCCATAAAATGGCACAATGTGTTGTGTTTAGTGTTGACCCATGGAG